>NC_136067.1:1585394675-1586594675 GCF_964261635.1 Lissotriton helveticus | reverse complement strand
TGCCGCTTTCAAGCTGAATACATCCTCCGAATAAAATGATTAAAGCACGCTGTGTGTGGCCTCATCGTTTGGGGGCAACTCCTGGTTTTTGTGTGTTACGGCTGGCCTCGGCCGGGATGAGGCCCCACTGCTTACGATGCGGGTCTGCAGTGTTGGTGACAAAGTTACACTGTGGAACAACGTGCCCAGTCGGAGAATGGAACAACTTTTCATGCCTGTGATCGACACACCCACTTGGGGAAGACTTTGCATTTAGATGGCATGGCGGCACCCACAAGGGTTGACGAGCCGGACTTCACTTACCAGCATTCAATGCGCACACGCCCACATGGGCGGGAACATTTAATTGTGCGCGAGGGGTCCTGCGGCTGCTGTTCCTATCTATCAGTGATCAAGGGCAGTTGATGCCCGAAACGCGTCTGGTGCTATTTGTGCCGCTTTCAAGCTGAATACATCCTCCGAATAAAAGGATTAAAGCATGCTCTGTGTGGCCTCGTCGTTTGGGGGCAACTCCTGTTTTATATATATATATATATATATATATATATATATATATATATATATATATATACTGAAAAAACCATAGGTTTCAGGAGCTATATAGTTAGGAATTAGCTTTTAAAAAACCTTTGAAATTCACTCAAAAAACTATAAGTTTTAGTGGTGTTATAGTTAGCTGGACATTTTACTCATACAAAACCATTGAAATTGCTCCTATATAGTTAGTTGTACTAACTATATTTCGCGCACCCGCAATCCACTGCTGATGATGTCACATATTAGATCATTCATGACATGGTCAGTGACATCACTGATGACATCTCAAATGACATCACTGATGACATCACTGATGACATCATCCAGTGAATGTGGTTTGCTTCGTTATTTAAATATGCATTATATATATAGCAATTTGCATTGAAGAATAAGTGGATATATATAAATAAATATTTGGATGGAGGATTTAGTAGCAGTGTAATTGACTGTTTACTTGACCAATTTATAATGTTTCACTAAATATAGTGGATAGTGACTAAACTGTGTGAATATCTGTATCACTTTGTCAGTTGTTGTGTAAACTGATTCTACAGTTGGTTACTAGCTATGTGAAAGTCTATATTAGTTATTGATTAGTTAACTGAGTATTTGTATGGGAGTGTAAAGGTGTGTGTGGTTCGGTGGGGGGGGTGTGACTGTCCAAAGATGTGTGAATAGTTGATTCAGTAGATATATGAAGTTAAAACTACATGTTCTAACAGTTGTTTGGGTGAGTGAATATCTTTATGGGTGTGGTGATGAGCAAATATATTTCTCAATGGTACAGGTCCAACAAACTAGAAAAATAAAAGGCAGTGTATGTGTCAGTTGTTGTATATAAATAAGTGTACATAAGACACAATGATTGTGTGAGTGACTGTATGGATAACTGTATACTTGTAATAATGATTTTATAATTCACTAAGTATGACTTACTATCTAAATGAATAGAAGAAGTGGTGTTTGTATAAGTGTTTTGCTAAGTAAATATGTAAGTATGATCCATTGTTTGCATAAGTGAGTAGGATAACTTCATATGTGAATAGGATGCGTGCTGTTGTTTAATGTCGATATAGATGTATAAGTATTTTTGATAGTGTTCTATTGTTCATTGACAGCATGTACGAGTGAATCCATAGGTAAGTGATTAGATGTGTGTATACATCTATGAATCACTGAGTGGATTTTTAGATACTTGTATTGCTGTGACAATGGATTTAAATATGATACTCTGTATTTTACAAAGAGTGATGAAAAATTGTAATAGTGTATGAAAAGGTGTATGTGATTGTCACGTGGATGATGTCATCAGTGATGTCATTTGAGATGTCATCAGTGATGTCACTGACCATGTCATGAATGATCTAATATGTGACATCATCAGCAGTGGATTGCGGGTGCGCGAAATATAGTTAGTACAACTAACTATATAGGAGAAATTTCAATGGTTTTGTATGAGTAAAATGTCCAGCTAACTATAACACCACTAAAACTTATAGTTTTTTGAGTGAATTTCAAAGGTTTTTTAAAAGCTAATTCCTAACTATATAACTCCTGAAACCTATGGTTTTTTCAGTGAATTTCAAAGGTTTTTTAAATGCTAATTCCTAACTATATAAGGCCTGAAACCTATGGTTTTTTCAGTGAATTTGCAAGGTTTTTTTAAATGCTAATTCCTAACTATATAAAGCCTGAAACCTATGGTTTTTTCAGTGAATTTCAAAGGTTTTTAAATGCTAATTCCTAACTATATAAGGCCTGAAACCTATGGTTTTTTCAGTGAATTCACTAGGTTTTTTAAATGCTAATTCCTAACTATATAAGGCCTGAAACCTATGGTTTTTTCATTGAATTCGCAAGGTTTTTTAAATGCTAATTCTATTAGCGGATAACGTTTTTATAAATTAAAACGTTTTTTAAATCTCAAATGCCTGCTTTGCTAACAGAGTTTTTAAGCACAGGCTCTGGTGGCCATCTTGGGAGACTGCATATCAGTATTTTTTTAATGAAATATAAGAGGATTTGAGAAGTCACTCAAAATGTGCCCTAATTTTTCTTTCTTCAGCACTAATCATAATTTCTATGGCAAAATGAACCCCCTCATTTTGTTCCTTTGCAAATTAAATGTTTTAAGTGTTACCACTTTATTCCAATCAAGATGACTTCAGGTGTGCCATACTTTTGTCATAAGTAAGACTGTTAGCGCTCTAGTTGTTCTTTAGAACACATTCTGTCATTGGGCTATAGTTGGGCTACATCTGGCTGATATTTGGGCTACATTTGGTTTTTTTGTCTCTGGTGGCCATCTTTGGGCTACATTGGGCTACATTGGGCTATATTGGGCTACATTGGGCTACATTTGGGCTCTAACATATATATAGCCCAATGTAGCCCAATATATATTTTTTCAAAGTTAATTTTCGTAAAAACCACGGGAGCACATATCTTGAGACATAGCAAAGGCACATCGGGCTACCAGTCCCTACAATTTTGCCAAGTTTGGTGGAAAACCATTCAGCCGTTCGGGCTAAAAGTGAGTCCAACCGCCCTATGGAAATTAACATGGGGAAAACACGTTTTGGGATCCCCCTTTTATCTCGGCCCCTGCTTGACGAATCCCCCCCAAACCTTCAGGGAAGGACCGGAGCGCCGCGAGGCAAAGTTAAGGAACATTTCAGGAAGATTCCTCAACCGGCGCCAAAGTTATTCCCAATAGAAAGTTGCGATTTCCCTATGGAAAACAATCCTAACTATATATACCTACTGGCTATCGCCAGTAGGTTATATATATATATATGTATATATATATATATATATATATATATATATATATATATATATATATATATATATATATATATATAAATATATATATATATATATATATTTATATATATATATATATATATAGAGAGAGAGAGAGATATGTATTCAGTGAATTTCTAGTTTTTTTACTGTTATTTCCTAACTATAACGTCCCTGTAACCTTTGTTATTTTTAGTGAATTTTGAATGTTTTTTAATTTTATTTCCTATCTATAACCTTTGAGGTAGGGTGTGTGAGTGGCTGTATAGGACGATGAGTGGGTGCGTGAGTGGCTATATGGTCTCTGAATGGGTGTATGAGTGGTTTTGTGGGTGTGTGAGTAGCTGTCTGGGTCAGTGACTGGGTGTGTGAATAACTGTTTGGGTGTATGAGTGGGTGTGTGAGTAGATCAGAGGGTGTGTGAGTGGGTGTGTGAGTGGTTGTGCAGGTCTGTTAGTAGGTGTGTGAGGGAGTGGTTGTATGGGTTTTAAGTAGGTATGTGAGTGGTTGTATGGGTCTGTGAGTGGGTGTGTGAGTGGCTGTATGGGTCTGTGAGTGGGTGTGTGGGTGGTTGTGCAGGTGTGCAAGTGGTTGAATGAGTGTGTGAGTGGTTTTGTGTGTGTGTGAATGGCTGTGTGAGTGGCTGTGTGGGACTGTGAGTAGATGTGAGAGTGGCAGCTGGGTGTTTGAGAGGGGTTCTGAGTATCTGTTGGGTGTGCCAGTAGCTATGTGAGTAACTGGCCCAGAACGGAACCTCACCTGCCCTTTTATCCAACAGTAGTCCACAGTTTTACACAAAATGTCTACCCAACTGGAGTGATTTCTACTGAGTAATTAGTGAGTGCTGTCTCATTGTGTAAATGTGTAGTGCATATTCTATACTACAGCTGCGTAATGGACTATGAGGAAATATCTCCAGTGGTCTTGTGTGCATTTCGGCAATGTGATTGTTCCTCGTGTTTCTTCTTGCAGAAATCTGTGATAACATGAATCCTCCTTAGAGAAGACAACACGACTACAAAGAGGTAAATTTCCACCAAACAAGGATACATCCTATTAAATATATAAAGCAAGTGCTTCTTTGTTTGGTAGAGACGTCCTCATATTCTCCGCATCAAAAACGTATCACAAAAATATGCGGGAAAGAATTCATGTCTTTTAGTTCACCAGCTACACAATTAGACATCGAGGTCCTCTCTCAAGCCATCCACAACTGATGAAAGAAAGACAGCTGTTAAGGTGATCCTCTGGTGGCATCAGCCATGATTTACTGTGGCAGAGCAATAATCACTATAGATCACAAACTCGCCATGATTCTGACAAGGGAAATGCTGAGAAAGTGACTCTCCCTCAAACCCTCAAAAATTTGAAGAAACATACAAGTACTTTTATAACTTTGATGATGGTCCAGTTTCATTGTATCACACACAAGGTAGGCCAAAAATGTTAAGTGACTGAGAACGGAATTAACTTTATTTGTCTTTGTTCCCACAAACACAATCATGATAGTGCCTTGCCCTGTAACTAGGTCTTGTGTTTGTGTTTCTTTCAAAGGTTGTAGTGAGCCAACACTTCCAGATCTGCCAGTGTGGTGCTGCCCACAAACCCAAAAACAATGGCACATTGTTCTTGACAAACTATGGCACAAGGCTGTGCGCAAGCTGGTGGTTTTTTTGGAGGATGGATTGGGCCCTAGGGTTTCCGGTGAAATTAAACACATGGGACACAATATTCTACACTAAGTTTCTTATAGTGAAACAATTCTGATGTAGCTTACTATAGACTATGAACTATGGAGCTTACCAAGGGAGTGCCACAGGGATCTTGTCTCATCCCCACTTTGTTTAATATTTATGTGGCCCCTCTTGCAAAAAATAATCAGAGAATTCCGCTTCATTCGGTTTTTATATACTGATGATACTCAGCTTCTCCTATCATTTGATAAGAATACTATGAACTTTCAGTCTCGCTTCTCGGAAGGTATGAAGGCAATTGCATCTTGGATGACAGAGAATTTTTTCCAGCTGAATGCTGAGAACACAAAGATCATGCTCTTTGGTAATGTCCATTTGCTCTGGTCTCCAGAGAGGTGGCCCCTCGAGTTGGCTAATGCTCCCCTCCTAAGACAGTGGTTAAGAATCTGGGTGTCCGTTTAGACCAGAACCTAACTATGAAAGATCAGGTTGTGGTCACCTTTAGTTCTTGCTTTCATATGTTGAGCCTTTTGTGCATAGTTTTTCCTTTTCTTCCTCTCTCTGTGCGAAAAACGCTTGATCAAGCACTAGTGATTATTTGCTTGGACTATTGCAATGCCCTCCTAATTGCAGGAAGCCACTCCTCACTAAATAAACATCAGGTGGTACACAATGCTGCGGCCAGACTTGTTAGGGACTTGCCAGCCAGAACGGCTTCTCTCCCCCTCTTGCGACAACTGCATTGGCTGCTGATATGCAAGATAGTCAAGTTCAAGACCTGATGTTTTCTTCAAAAAAGCTCTGAATGGTAAAGGACCTGGCTACATAACTGAAAAACTCATCCCCTACCAGCCAAATAGATCTCTACGATCAGGAGAGAAATCCCTGCTTGTGATTCCCCATTTTAGAGAAGTTTGTATGGATGGTAAAACCTTCTTCTATTTAGCCCCCTACTATTGGAATCAACTCCCTATCCATCCCCAGAAATGATCAGAGTAACTTCCTTTCAGGAGACTTCTTAATACTGAGCATTTTCTGAATTGATTCTCTCTGGTCTGTGCCTTCTGCAATGCTTCTCACAGCTTGGAGATACCCCTACGTGGGAAATATTTTTTATATCTTGTAATTTGCAAAGGTTTTTTTAAATCACGCAATAAAGTCTTCCACGCTTGTGGGTTATTCAGGCGCCTAATAAAATAAATAAATAAATAAAATAAATATGCCATTGGAAACTAAACTAGTTTTAGTGGAACTGTGAGCATCACTAACTCAAAGCCAAAGGCCACCTTGTCCTGCATCATTAACACATTGGACATCACTTGATTTCTGCCACATCTTGAAATGTCTTTCTCTAGCAGTGTGCCATAATAATGTTTATGAAAGCATTCGCGACCAATGCACAATTACTTATCAATAATAAACTGATCTCCTTTTTAAACCTGTGCCAGCATATCCATATATAATAATAATCTTCTGGGAAGAAAAGTGCAATTTATAGAAGGCACAAAAGATTCATTTTAAAGTTCAAAGTTAAAATAAACCAAAATGTTGTACCCTTTCTGCATAGCTCCAAATTCTCACATGTGAATCACTATTGCTTCTTAGAGTGCCATACCCAGCAACCGCTCTCCCACTCCTTGCAGTCGCCCCCGCTCAGCACTACAAAGAGAACTAAGGAGCGGTGAGAACACGCTGTCAATCACACAACACATCCTCTCAGATACCCCTTCATGTCTGATTCACTGCCAAGTAAGCTCGTTTGCTTCATTCTTATGCAAGCCAGCAACAAATAAACAAGCCTCTCAATTGATTTTGTACTTTACGGGATAAGAAGGGGTCAGTCAGTGCGAATACAGCAAGGGAGAGAGAGAGAGAGAGAAAACCCTGTTATGCATCATTATGAACCAGAAAAAACATTACATTTGGCTAACTAATCAACTCTTCCTGCCAGAGAGGTCGTTTTGGGCTAGAACACTAATGGGTGGTATAAGATGACTACAACCATAGTCATGAAGTCGTGTGTGAACTCTCTAACAAGTGAAAGGGGATGCAAGTTAGGAAAAATACAATTTATGTATTTATTTATTTATTTATGCGTTTTTATATAGCACGGACTTTACCCGAAGGTGTTAGAGCGCTTCACAATAGGAACAGAACTGATACATGAGAACATTACAAGTGAACAAATTACAAAAGCAAACGTTACATTACATGAGCCAAAGTGACAATCGTGAGCAAACAAAATACAAGAGGTACGGTGCATTACAGGAGGAGAAAGTGACAAGTGTGCAGGTTACAAAAGCGTACAAAGTACAAGTATTATTTTGTATGGCACCTTCAGCAAGTCGTGACTTTTTAGAAAGAAGCTCATCCCTTGCTATGAAGTTGTAAGAGTTTCCTACCCGCATCCCTCTTGCTGCCAGAGGTATTACATTTATCATAAAACTGTATTTTTTTCAATATCTGTCGTGTACATTTTCTTTCTTTACATGTCCCCCAAATATCGGCGTGCTGGTGTTTTTTGTCGTCATTCCCTATGTCCCCTATTCCACTGCACAT
The DNA here is from genome assembly GCF_964261635.1 of Lissotriton helveticus. Taxonomy (NCBI): domain Eukaryota; kingdom Metazoa; phylum Chordata; class Amphibia; order Caudata; family Salamandridae; genus Lissotriton; species Lissotriton helveticus. Next base: position 1,586,587,080 of record NC_136067.1, on the reverse strand, counting down.
GGTAGAACTGCAAGAATAGGGGCTCAGGGGCAGAGTTAGTGGCATGAGTGACTTGCTCATGACTGCACTAAATGTCCCTATATACACTAGACCAATCAGATTTGAAAATGTGAAAACAGTGCTGCTGTCTGATTAAGTGCTGCAGGTGCAGAGGATGAGAAAGAGATTTCATGGTGTCACAATAAATTTGCGAGATCTGCAAATCAAATATATGCTATTGTTTACAGCCAAATTAAAAATAGTAACTGAAGATAAAGCCATGTTTTTCATCGACTCAAAACAATTATGGAAATAGAGGGTTGACATCTAACATGAGGTCAGAAAGGGGGTTTCCATTAAAAGAAGAGGCGCCAGAACACAAAACATATCTACTGGAACTATTATTGTCATCGGTTGTAAGTAAGGCAATGCTTGGTGCAAACATATTTTACCACTGCATTATGAAAGCCGACTTTTAGAGGTGGTAATGTCAATTTCGCCTGAAATTCTGTGCTACTCTTGTAATGCAGAATTACCGCTAAATTAAAATTCTGCCACTCCCCTGATGTACTGAAAATGATGTAGTGGTTTCTGACAATACTCTGCCGTGATTAAAAGTTGTAATCACTGCAAAGTATTTAAGAGTGATATGCAGTGGTTTCTAAAGTTTAGAAACCACTGCATAACACTCTGCGCCCTTGCATATCACTGCAAAGTATGCAGGGTGCCGAGTAGTGTCTGGCTGCACCATTTTCTTAGTGCAAAATGAATCATCCCATCCATTTTCGGACCCAAGAAAATAGTTCCAAATGCCTACTACGCCCCGTCTTGCAATCCTGCTGGATCTCACAGAATTGTAATGTAATTTCCACCTCTAAAAAAAGATTTGTGCATGGTTGTTCTGCTGTGATTTGTTGTGGAGGTGGTGTGTTTTTTCTGTTGTATTTGTGTTCTTTGTTATTACATTCTGTTTCTGTCGGGCTACTAAGTGGTTATTGTGTTGCATGCTGTTGTATTTGAGCCATAATATTTTGTATCGTGTTATGTTATTTTGTTGTATTTTGTTATTTACTTTAGAGATGTCAACAAATGCTGCTACATTTCAAGTCACAAGCATAACATTTCATAAACGTTCCAGTGAAAAATAAATATTTAACATTGTCTAATGTGGTAAGAAACTACTGCTTCAGCTCTTCCACCATTTAAGACACCAGGTAACCCAAAACTTTAGAAGAGATCTCTTCCATTATTAACTTTATGTAATGCAGCCCAAGCTATGAAATAGAATGCAAATTGAATCATAAAGGAGTAATAAGCTTAGACACCAAATGAGTCATTGCAGACTGAGAACTTTTCACTAGAATGAACTGTTGAGTGCCTAGCACATATTGATAGGCACACTTGGAACAATGCAACTAAAATGGGAACAAACAGATTGTGGAATGGTGATGGGGCTACCTGAACAAAGTTTAGCATTCTTATTAAAGAAAAAAATGGTACGGATCGGATTGCACATCTTGTGGAGCCATATACGTGGACGGGCTACCACTACACCCTACCACAAACGGCCCAGTGTTCCTGCACTCGGATAAACGAGGTGCAAGAACTTCAGCCCAATTTCACGAGCTGGAAAAACTGGTTGGTAAAATCTTGTGCAGATTGGACTGCGCACTCAGCCTAGCCCCTTCCCTCCACTCCTTGCCTGGCTCCCCTCCCACCCCATGGAGGGCGCAAAAAAAAAAGGCTCCCCCTGCCAGCCTACAGCCTCTCCTGCTTCCTGATGGACTCTATGCCTCCTGCCCAGTCTCTGTATGGGCACAAAGCAGGTGATAAATGGGAGGGGATTTATATTTAACTGTGAAATTAGCTGGGTGGTGCATTGAAATGTACACTTTGGAAGGAAGGTCAGGGATATACATTATGTGAAAAGGCACAAGGAGACAGGTATTTTTCACGGAGATGAGCTGCAAGGACAATGTTTCAAGAGACACATTTCACATCAACGGATCAGGTAAATTGGCTAGAAAGTGAAAGAGGCATCTATAATATGCATCGTTTTCTGCATTTTCACAAAGCCAGCCAGATGGATAACAACTGGATTCCACTGCTCGGAAAGCACGATGTATTGTATCCTAATTCCAAGTTAAACGAGTAAAGAAGTGTATTGGCGGCATGGAGTTTCTAACCACTCACCACTGATTTTACTGTTTTTAAAAAAAACATGGAGCTTCTCTTGAGGGATAAAAGGAGAGACAATGAAAATAGTGATGACAGGAACATGTATTGATAAAGTGCATGGTATTAAACTGGGGAGAAATAAAAACGGTTTAGAATAATATATTCTCTAATTTATTTGTTAAAGTTATACAGTGGGTTGTTCACTGTTTCAATCCTACAGGCCTCCTTCTAGTAATTGTGTTCTTTCCTTCTTTTCCCAACTAGTAAGCAGTTTCCCCTCTCTGGATGGTGTTCCTCAAATAGACGATAATTATACCAGGTGTGAGTTAGTGGAAAGAATCGGAAAAATAATCATTTTCTTTTATTCCCTCTAAATCTTAAGTGGTTCTTTTCTTTATTATTTTAACTAATGACTAAAAGGGAAAAAATAAGAAAATAAAATAAGAAAAAAAATCGAGAAGTAGTGGATTACTTTAAGGAGTGTTTATATGTTTATTCCTTGCGACCTCCCTTTTTAGGTCGAGCCTGTAACAGCGCGCATGCGCTGTTCTGGCAAAAGACCTTATGTAGGGGCTTCTAAAACTAACCTTAGAATCGTACACGCTTGTGCGTGTGCTTTTCGTTTTGCCCGACGCTATTGGCTTTTGCGTGCGTCTTTTTAACAAAGACAGCACGCAATTGGCCAAAGGCGGGCGCATTGCTCTGCCCATGGCCTATTGGTGTCGGTTACCCGCACCGCCGCCATGTGGTTTCAATTATCGTATCCAGACACGGGCGCGATAATTGAAACCACATATCTCGCTGTGGCGCGCGCGCACCACTCGCGGGCTTGTTTGTTTTCCAATAGCGATCACTTTCACTTTCGCAATCGCTTTCACTGCCGCTTATTCCATTCTCTTGTTGCCCAGTAAATAAATACTGATATGTCACACGCATTTGCAATACGAGCTTGTTTACCTTGTGGCCACATCCACATAGAATCTCACTGTGAGTATTCCCCAATGCAGTTAAATAGGGCTATGTACAAATACAAAGCTATTACTCGGTTTGAGATGATTGTTTGAGTTTTAAATTGCATTTGTGGGAGCGTCCAGCATTTTAGGGGGTATTTTCAAGCGATTTCTTGCATCATATATGACGCCTATGTTTGTGACCCATGTCTGGTTTTTTTTGTGTTTTTTTTTTGCATGTTTTATATAGCCCGAACTCGACCCGAAGGAATTGGAGCGCTTTACATGAACACCATATTTACATTACACATTCAGGCACGGGGAGATTAAGTGATTTGCCCAGAATCACAGGATGTGGACGCGACCTTGAGGCCCGAAACCTGGTTTCCAGGACCAGCGTCGGGTGTTTATGTGTGTTGTGGATGTGCGTTTGAGACCTTGGATGTGTCTGTGCCGTGTGTGACCATGTCTATATGTGTGCTATATCTGTGTACCCAAGTCTGTGTGTCTCCTGTCTATGCACTGTCTTTTTAGGTTGTGTGCCTGTGCAGTGTGTGTGAGTTAAGTCATGGGTGTAAGCCTGTGTCTGTGCACTGTGTGCCCATGTCTGTGTTTACTGTGTGCTGGACCTTTGTCTGAATGTGTGCTGTGTCTTTGCACTGTCTGTTTTACCATGTCTAGGTGTGCGTTGTGTCTGTGTGTATACTGTGCCCATGTATGTGCGTGTACTGTGTATGTGCATGATGTCTCTGTGCGCTTTGTATGTGTGTGTGGCATCTTTGAGCTGTTTCAGTTCATTGTGGCTGCATGATTATATCTTTACAACTCCCTTTTTAAACCCACACTCTTTCTAATGATGCTTTGGTAAAATGCACTTATAATTTGAAGCAAATGTTTTCACAATTCTTTGAGACTAGAAGAACACCCAAAGCATACGTTATGTTTGGTTATAATGTTCTGGCTGCTTGTAGAGTAGTGTAATCCGCCCTCTATAATTGTATTTAAAAACGTACTCGTTGTAACACAAGAGGAATGAAAATTAACCATTTGCCACAGGGGTGCGCCCCCACCTGTAGAATTATACTTGTTACATCAAAGGTACTGTTCGAATCGCTTTCAAAACATCCCACTTATCCCCCATTCTACCAAAACCTCTTTGGGTGAAACCCTGAAGTTGTTTTGAAAGCCACTTTCTGGATGTGTTCGCTCCGTGTTGTACCACTGGCCACAGCTGACCCAAATGCCTCATGGGAGATTCATCGCCTCAGGCAACGGCTACTGCTCCAGTCTACAGATCTTTAAAATATGCAACTTACCACAAATTGTATTCAATGCGTCTTGATGCAAAAAGACACTGTTCATAAAAACACCAAAACGCGCTTCATTCTTCAAAGTCACACCATTTTGTAAGGTTTTTCACAAAACAAGTCTGATGTGAGACACCCCCCCCCCCCACACACACACACACAAAACCACTGTTGTTTGTTGATGTTATCACTAGCGCCCCATCCCCCCAAAACACTTACTTCTGGCTAGGGGCTTGACAGAACACATGCAAATACAGTTAATTTATATGACCCCTTATTTAACATATCTCTCAAGGTTACTGCTGAGTTGAGACACAGCGCCCAATGCGGCTGTTACCAGGGGGCTGCATGTAAAGGACAGGAGGGCTGCATGGGGCCCCATGCCATACTCTAAGTATCACTGAAGGTCAGGGCAGGACTGGTGAAGCAAAAGCAGCCTTTGCAATAACCATTTGCAATGCAATAGGTCTCACAGTTATGAGAGTTTGAGCTATTGGGATTTTAAAAGACAATGCCTTTTAATTATATGTTGATTTTGTAAACATAAATAAAAGGCATTGCCATTTACAATTCCAATAGCTCAAACTCTTGCAAATGCGAGACCTATTGCATTGCAAATGCTTGTTATGGTGGGGATTGCAAATTAAGTTTCCATAAATCATCCCACAGTTATTAATTAAAAGGCAGCTTACCTCGTCTGGCCATTAGGGGATTTCCTTTCCTTCCCTTCATTAGGGTTTTCCATCTCTTGTATCTCCCCATGCTTTTTTCTCTCTTTCTCGTGGTCTTTCTTCCCTATCTAACCTAACCTCACTCTGTTGTCCTTTCTCTCTTTCTTGTCCCTCCATTGGATGCCATGGGAGCCATCCTGAATTGACTCTTCATTCACAAATTGAACAATAAGAAATTATCCTACTGTTAGACCCGCAAAGGAGCTACTGGAATAGTAGCGGACACAAAAGAGAGAAGGATACTCAAAATACATTTCAATTTAGGGAACAGAAGAAGTTTCACAGATAAAGCAACAAAGCTGGAAGGTTACTTGTGTGGTTGCCAAGAAAGATGGATTCGAAGCACACGCTTATATCAGTTAAGAAGTGTGATCAGCATGGGTTTACAGTCAATAGGGTGGCTTCTTTACTCCATGTTATTACAAATAATGTTTCCAGACCTCGGCTTTATATATTATAACTTAATACATTCTGAGATTGTAGTCTTGGTTGCTGTCCATTGATCTAATTAGACTAACACACCTGATTGTAATTATTTGCAGGAGTAAAGTACAGGACTGTGTTGGACAGGCCACATGAAGGGCTCGCTCCCTCCCCGCAGGACAGGGCCCGCGCCACCGTCAGCACCATTGCCCGGCCCAGCCGCCATCTTGGACACGGCACCACGCGGCCGTGCGGCCTCAGCCCGACCCCAGCCCTGGGCCTGGCCAGGCCCCGACATCCCGGCACCACCCTCCACCCAGGAGGTGAACGGCCCACTTGGCAGGTCAATGGGAGTACGAAGTGTCGATGGCTCTCCCCCGCCAGGTGCCGAGCACCCCCAGCCTCCTCGGGCGCTGGCTCCACCCCCCTGCTGGGTGTCTGGACTCCCTCATCCCAGACCTCCCGACCTCCAAGAGCGAGGGTCCGGACATCAAAGGGCGCCAGACCTATAACTGAGGCAGCCCCAGGACAGGAAGGCAGTTGTATCCTGGAGTCGAGAGACACCGCGACGAACTCATCCTTGACGGACTGTTGGCGCTGCCACAGCCCTGCCTTGTGAACTATTGCCCTGCCTGCTGGCGCTGCCGCGGCCCTCTGCAACCTTCATCCTCGTGGGACCTGCTGGCGCTGCCGCGGCCCTCTGCAACCTGCATTCTCGTGGGACCTGCTGGCGCTGCCGCGGCCCGTTGTAACCTTCATCCTCGTGGGACCTGCTGGCGCTGCCGCGGCCCGTTGCAACCTGCATTCTCGTGGGACCTGCTGGCGCTGCCGCGGCCCGTTGTAACCTTCATCCTCGTTGGGACCTGCTGGCGCTGCCGCGGCCCGTGCCACCTACGACCTCTTCGGGACCTGCCGGCGCTGCCGCGGTCCGACCCATCCGAACACCGAGCTCGAGGATTGTGAGCTATCACCGTTACACACCCGTACCCGTGGGTACCAAGACTGTCCCGCTACCCCCTTCCCTTACTAGAGACTAGAATTGAGAGGATCATCGTGTCCTGATCGCCCTGTATCGTACCACTCTACTACCCGAAGTGCCTATAAAAGGTGTTACCCTAAGCTTTGTGTGGTGTCCATCTGTGGGGGGGAAGTTACCTGTCTGTGCGATCACTGTGCTCGGCCGACCCTCCCGGTCCCCGTCTAACATTGGTGGCAGCGGTGGGATGTGCTACTACCGTGCCTTCTCTTTGCCTACCGAGAAGTCCCCCAGAAGTCCCTCGGCTTCAGCCCTTTCGAACTCTTGTATGGACACCCGGTGCGAGGGCCGCTCAGCCTAGTCAAAGAAGGCTGGGAAATGCCCCCTCTAAAGAACCCTCCAGATGTTTTCAAGTACCTCCTAACCCTCCGCAACCAGACCAGAAGGTTCAGAGAGATGGCAAAAGCAAACCTGGAGGCCAGTCAGGAGGACATGAAAAGGTGGTACGATCAAAATGCATCCTCCATCGAATTTGAACCCGGCCAACAAGTGTGGGTAATGTCTCCCACCGAACCATGCGCTCTGCAAGACAAATGGACGGGGCCCTTCAAAGTAATCGAGCGCAAGAGCCCTGTCACCTATCTCATCGATATGGAATCTTCCCGAAACCCTCTCCGGGTCCTCCACGCTAATAGACTGAAACCCCACTTTGTACGCTCCGAACTCAGTCTCCTGATGGCAACCGACAATGGAACCGAGGAGGACTCCGAACCCCTTCCTGACCTCCTACGGTCACGGGAGAAGGACGGCTCCGTGGACGGGGTCCGACTCTCGGAGGCCCTCACCCTGGAACAGCGCCAAGGCTGCCGAGTCCTCCTGCTCCAGTTCTCCACCCTGTTCTCCCTCACCCCAGGGGTCACCCCCTGGTGCTTACACGACGTGGACACTGGAGACAGTCCCCCTATCCGCCATCGGACCTACCGCGTACCAGATCGGGTACGGGTCTGCATCCAAGAGGAGGTGGCCAAGATGCTCACACTCGGGATCATCGAGCCCTCAGACAGCCCCTGGGCCAGCCCAGTGGTACTGGTCCCCAAAGCGGCCGCCCCCGGCGCCACGCCGGAGCTCCGGTTCTGCGTCGACTACCGGGGCTTGAATGCGGTCACCAGAACAGACGCACACCCCATCCCCCGAGCAGATGAACTAATCGACCGCATGGGAGCTGCCCGCTACCTCAGCATCTTCGACCTGACAGCGGGCTACTGGCAGATCGGTCTCACACCCCGGGCCCAAGAACGATCGGCATTCTCTACCCCTGATGGCCACTATCACTTCAAGGTCATGCCATTCGGCATGAAGAATGCGCCAGCAACATTTCAGCGGCTAGTAAACCAGGTCCTGGCAGGACTCGAAGGATTCAGCGCCGCCTACCTGGACGATATCGCTGTGTACAGCCACCACTGGTCCGACCACCTCCACCACCTCCGAGAGGTGCTACAGGCCCTCCAACGAGCTGGCCTCACGATCAAGGCCAGCAAATGCCAAATTGGCCAGGGGTCCGTGACCTATCTCGGGCACCAGGTGGGAAGCGGTCTGGTGGCCCCTCTGCAACTCAAGATCGCTGCCATCCAGTCGTGGCAGTCCCCCATCACCCAGACCGAGGTCCGCGCCTTCTTGGGACTCACAGGCTACTACCGACGGTTCGGGAGGGACTATGGCAGCATCGTAGGGCCCCTCACGGAACTCACCTCCAAAAACCAACCAAAGACGGTCAACTGGACCCCAGACTGTCAAGCGGCCTTCGAGAAGCTGAAGGCCGCCATGTGCTCCGCCCCGGTGCTCCAGGCCCCCGACTACAGCCGGGAATTTATCGTCCAAACAGATGCCTCCGACCATGGCGTTGGGGCAGTCCTTTCCCAGCTGAACCCCGAAGGACTTGACCAGCCAGTGGCTTTCATCAGCAGACGGCTCCTGGCCCGAGAACGACGCTGGAGCACCATCGAGAGGGAGGCCTTCGCCGTGGTGTGGGCCCTCAAAAAGCTCCGGCCTTATCTCTTCGGCACCCACTTCCGGGTCCAGACCGATCATCGGCCCCTGCAATGGCTCATGCAGATGCGGGGGGAAAACCCGAAACTACTACGTTGGTCCATCTCCCTGCAGGGGATGGACTTCACTGTGGAACATCGACCCGGCCAAGACCACGCCAACGCGGATGGCCTGTCCCGCTTTTTCCGCCTCGACGAGGAAAGTCCCCAAGAAGATGGGTGACTCTCCCCGCCTTCAGCTGGGGGGGACGCATGTTGGACAGGCCACATGAAGGGCTCGCTCCCTCCCCGCAGGACAGGGCCCGGGCCACCGTCAGCACCATTGCCCGGCCCAGCCGCCATCTTGGACACGGCACCACGCGGCCGTGCGGCCTCAGCCCGACCCCAGCCCTGGGCCTGGCCAGGCCCCGACATCCCGGCACCACCCTCCACCCAGGAGGTGAACGGCCCACTTGGCAGGTCAATGGGAGTACGAAGTGTCGATGGCTCTCCCCCGCCAGGTGCCGAGCACCCCCAGCCTCCTCGGGCGCTGGCTCCACCCCCCTGCTGGGTGTCTGGACTCCCTCATCCCAGACCTCCCGACCTCCAAGAGCGAGGGTCCGGACATCAAAGGGCGCCAGACCTATAACTGAGGCAGCCCCAGGACAGGAAGGCAGTTGTATCCTGGAGTCGAGAGACACCGCGACGAACTCATCCTTGACGGACTGTTGGCGCTGCCACAGCCCTGCCTTGTGAACTATTGCCCTGCCTGCTGGCGCTGCCGCGGCCCTCTGCAACCTTCATCCTCGTGGGACCTGCTGGCGCTGCCGCGGCCCTCTGCAACCTGCATTCTCGTGGGACCTGCTGGCGCTGCCGCGGCCCGTTGTAACCTTCATCCTCGTGGGACCTGCTGGCGCTGCCGCGGCCCGTTGCAACCTGCATTCTCGTGGGACCTGCTGGCGCTGCCGCGGCCCGTTGTAACCTTCATCCTCGTTGGGACCTGCTGGCGCTGCCGCGGCCCGTGCCACCTACGACCTCTTCGGGACCTGCCGGCGCTGCCACGGTCCGACCCATCCGAACACCGAGCTCGAGGATTGTGAGCTATCACCGTTACACACCCGTACCCGTGGGTACCAAGACTGTCCCGCTACCCCCTTCCCTTACTAGAGACTAGAATTGAGAGGATCATCGTGTCCTGATCGCCCTGTATCGTACCACTCTACTACCCGAAGTGCCTATAAAAGGTGTTACCCTAAGCTTTGTGTGGTGTCCATCTGTGGGGGGGAAGTTACCTGTCTGTGCGATCACTGTGCTCGGCCGACCCTCCCGGTCCCCGTCTAACAGACTGGAAGCAGTGTCTGCAGTGACATTGAGTGAGGTGCTCAACCCAATATTAAGTAGGGTATTAAAGGGATATTATGTGACAAGCTTATTGAGTTGCAGTCTCAACTAGCCACGTCCATAGGAAGAACAGTGTGATGAAGTAGTAGACTGACACAGAAAGTAGAGCGGTGAATGGGAACTACGCCTAGACAAAGTGGCACGCTTAAGTTGCAGTATGAATAGGATGGACTGATTATGAGTTGTTCTATTTAAATGCTGAGGAAAATTAATTAGTTTGGTGGCTGAAAGAAGACTTTATAGTCCAGATTCCTATTGGAAGAGACCATTCCAGTTGCTGTGCAGTTGCTGCACATTTTGTTCTATTTTACTGTTTATCAAGGCTCCTTTAGATCTGATAACCAACTCGGTTTTCCATCAAATTCATGGTGCAACGATACCATCCTGAAGGTGGTCTCGTGGATCTTATAGACCGTTAATGAGACCGAAACGTTGACGCTATTACACCTTTTTGTTTTCATTTATGTTTGCTGATGCATAATGAAATTAATGTAAATAACCAATTAATTTCAATGTATGGTGGATTCTATGCACTGCTCATACGTTTGTTCAAAACAAAAGGTGTTTGCTACTACTGTGTATTATACATACTGAGTCAGTAGTATATTTATTGCTGTACATGATATGATAAATGTATTCTTTGTTGTTTTTTAATCAAATTGATTGAATTAAATATATATAATATACTAATTTATGAGAAATCTCCTGATTGTCGCATATTTTGTTCACACACGTGACGATTGGAAATATCAAGTTATAGATAAATGATTCCTCAAGGAACATTTGTATTATGTTATTGATTATCCCCAGTTCCTTGGGGACTAGTGGGTTGCCCTATTTATGTACTAGATTTAGGGGATAGACAGGGGCCCAATGCCTGGGGCCAACAATTGTTGGACCAATATTCTTCAGCCCTACCAAACAAGATGATTTCAGTCTTGCTCATGTTGAGCTGTAATTTATTATTTCCCATCCAGTTGTTGATGTGGATCATGCAGATCAGATTTTAAACCAGATCATGTGTTACCAAATGTAATCAGCAGCTGAGTGTCTTCAGCGTATGACACAGCCTCAAAGACATATGACCTGATTACCCTGGCCAGAGGTGTTACGTAGAGGTTAAAAAGCATAGGGCTTAGGATGGATCCCTGAGGAACTCCTATGCTTACCGATCTGCTATCTGAGGCCAAGGTGTCTATATGTACGGTGGTAGACCAGTTCCATAGATAGTTTTTGAACTAGTCAAGGGCTTTCCCTCTGACTCCCACCTCCCATAGCCGCTGTTCTAAAAAGCTATGGGAGATGGTTACGAAAGCAGCCGATAGGTCCAAAAGAACCTGCATAGCTGATTCTCTCTTATCCAAGGGCAGTCTGATAATGTCAACCATCTCTACTACCGTGGTTTCAGTACTATGTGCCGACCGAAACCCGGATTGCGATGAATCAAGATGTCCATGATTTTCCAAGTGGGCAGTGAGTTGTTTATTTACCAGAGATTCGAACGCCTTCCCGAAATAGGGCAGCAGCGAGATGGTATGATAGTTACTTGGCACTCTAGGATTAAAGGTTGGCTTTTTCAAAATAGGCTTAACTTGAGCGGTTTTCCATCTGGTCGGGACCAAAGCTTGATCTAGTGACCTATTGAAAATCTATGTGAGATTTGTAGTTAACAAGGGTGCTAGTTTAGTCAAAAAAATGGGGTGGGAGAGGATCTGCTGGTGAGCCTGATTTAATCTTTGCTGTGGCTATTGATAATTGTTCACATGTCATGGCTTTGAATTCCGTCAGCAGAGGGATTGTCAGATGGCTGTTAACAGCCAGGTGAGGGTCAACGTTAATGTTTTTGTCTTTAGGGAAGGACCTGTATATGGCTTTGACCTTTTCATCAAAGAAGGAGAACACTGTGTCGACCCATTCCTGCGTGAGTGGGAGAGTCTGCTGGTTGGCATTGGGGGTGGTGAACTCCTTCAAAATTTTGTAGAGCTCTTTATTGGAGATACAGCTTTTTGGCCTGTTTAATATTGTTTAGATAGGTGCAGTGGATCTGTTTATATCTTGTTCGGTCTTCAATGGTTTTAGTTTTCCTTCATTGTCGCTCTGCAGTTCTACTGGAAAGTTTGTCAGTTTTTAATGCTGACGTAAACCAAGGTGATGCTTTGTTTTAAACTCTGACAGTTGACTAAGGTGCCACTGTGTTCAAGGACAGTGTAATAGCATTTTCAAAAGCTGTAGACGCCTGGACCACATTCCCTGCATGAGACTCCGCTTCAAAATTAAAATGAGCTGAAAAGGATGCTAAGGTGACTTTATGCCAGGGCATGATCATAGTAAAAACATTGGGGCATATTATCAAGGGGGTTTATCTCCGCTTTGTTGGCTTTAACAGCCAAGAAAGCGGAGATAAAATTATCTCCCTATTACCTAGCTGTCGCTAACACCAGTTAGCGACAGCTAGAAGGAGATAGCGACCATCTTGGGCCCCGCTTTGCATGTCAGTGATATTTATCACTAATGACATGCAAAGTGGGCGTGCCAAGATGTTAGCGACTGGAAACAGTCGCTAACATCGCTATCTCCTATTACCAACTTTTGGAGATATTCGCGCTAAGAGCGAGTATCTCCAAAAGCTAACACCTGCCCCTGAGCAGGTCTTAGCCATGTTATCCAATGGTAGGTGGATAACATGGCTAAGAGCATTAGCTCGGTAATGCATGAATATCGCTGTCTTTTCAGCGATATTCATGCATTTCGGCCGATTTTTATCGCTTAGGAGATTAACCTTGATAATAGCAAGGTTCCTAAGCGATAAAAATCGCCGCAGCTCGGCGATAAAAATATCGCCGCTAAACCAACATAGCGATAATTATCACTAGTTGTTGGTAATATGCCCGATTGTTCTGGGGATTTCTGGAGATAATTTTAGCAGATTATGGTCTGACCAAAGCAGAGGTTGGGGTTGATCTACTATAAGTGTGGTTGAGTTGGTAAATAACAGGTCCAGGGTGTGGCCAGCCTGATGGGTGGGGCCCATCATCATTTGGACCAGTCCCAACGCCTGCAGCGAAGTTATCAGATAGTTCGTATTGGGATCCAATGATATCTCTGCATGATAATTAAAATCTATAAGTATGAAATTATTTGCAGCTAAAACATGTGGAGCAATTAACTCTAATAGATGATTTACGATATTGTTTTTTTGCCCCGGGGGTCGATTAAACTAACGCCCCTCTCCACGTTTTGGGTGATTGGGTTGTGATTTTAAAAATAAGTATTTTGGCTTTTCCCATATTGCAAGAGTCCAGTATTATGATTTCCATTTTTTCATTAGAAGTCCCCCCCCCCCACCCTGCCCACAGCTCTGTCTAGTCTAGGTAGATTATATTGAGGTGGGAATGTGATGGCTACATCAGGAGATGCCTGGTCGTGAAGCCATGTTTCTGTGATGAAACAGATGTGCGTTTTTTCAAAATCTAGAAGGCTCCATAATTCCAGTGTATGCCTAGAGATCGACTGGGCATTGAGATAGAGCCCGCTTAATTGTTTAGGGATGTCCAGGAATCACTTTTGTTTTTCTCTTCATAGTAAAGGGTTTCCGCTGTGAGTTCATTTATGGTGGTGTGAGTACCGACTGTCGGGGAGATGTAAAACACCTCAGTGCCTGATAGAGCTATCGGTTTCAGGGTAATATGAGACATATTTAAAGATTTCAGCTCTGAACTGGAATAGAGCAGCGTGGCATGATGCGTATCGTGCTACATTCCTACCTGTGCGACTTAGACAGAAATAAAAAAAAGGGCAGGGATTCTGGCGGCTGGCGGCGGTCTGGCGCGGACGGGCTTGCCTTTGCGTCCACCAAATTACAATTTCATTCTATTCAATGGAACTTGTAATGCAGCGAACGGGATTTCCGTCACGTTTGCGAAACTCGTAATCAAGCCCCAAGTCACTAAGGGCCTCATGTACAAAGATTCCAAACAAGAAATAGTAAATTGCAACTAAGAACAATTTGCAATTTGCAATATCTTACTTAGATGTAATAAAATCTATTTGGTAAAAGTGGTCACAAATTGTGAACTTTCCTCTATTGAATGCACTGATGTTTTGTGAATCAACCTATGTACCAGGTTGGTTCACTGTAATGAAATGCCTTTTCTTGCATTATGGCCCCCAAAGTTCTGGACAGAACCTGCTGATTTTCCAACTGAGAGTGAACTGAGACCTGCTAACCAGACCTCAATCCTAGTGTCCTCTTCTAACCCTATACAAAGTGTACGTTGAATTGGCTACCCCCAATTGGCATGAGTTAACTTACTTCCAAGTCCCTAGTATATGGTACCAGGGATATCCTAGGTATGCAGGTTAAAGAGTTCACCCAGCCATGTAACACTAATTATGCCACCTTGAGCGTGACAGAACACAGCCTGGTCCCAGCCTCCTATTGAAGACTGGAAGAGCAGTTTGACTTTGACTTTGCCAATTACACTTATGGCAAAGCCTAAACTTCCTGTAATGGAATATGTAAATCACCCCTAAGAACGGCCTATGAAGCCCTAAGTAAGGGTACTGTAGAGTAAGTACTGTTAGGACACTTTCTTCTGTCAATTACAAAGTTACAGGCTGACATCTCAGCCCTGCTAACTTTGGAATGGGACTAATAAAGTAGGTACATCAAAGTATCAAATTAAGTGTGACGTTAAACCCGATTAAATGCCAAATCGAATTTAATGTCACTATTAGAAAAAGCAACTATTAGAAAGTTGCCTTCTGTTGCCCAGTTTATCCGGTGGCCACTCACAGATGCTGGCCACTAGACTCAAGTTATTGGCCCAAACGGCAAGCATCAAAGGAGTTTTGATGGGCGAATAGCAACCACACTTTAGTGGGACTACTACTTTGTTCAGGTAGATAGGCTGGCGATGGGAACAGAGAGGGGAAACAGTTGCCAAACAGTTTTTTTTCTGTGGGCATAGAGCCCACAGGTAGCCACACCTCTAGGGTTGACTACCACGCTTCCTACACCAAGAGAAGGGTTCAGACACCTTGGGAGCAGTGGCGTAGCAAGGGGGTGTGGAGGTCGGTCCACCCCGGGCGGCACGGATTTTGAGGGCAGCGGGCTCTTTCTGCTCTTACCTGCCATCTTGGGGGCGGCAACCACCTGCCCTACCTCTATATTACAGCCACAGTGGGGTGGCATTTGCTGCCAATTCTCGCCAGCACCGCCCCACCACCCCGTTAAAGCGGTCACTTAAGGTCTCAAAATGCAGGGACAGTCACGGGCGGCTATAAGGCTAACTACGCCACTACTTGGGAGTGGGCAGAATAGTGCCCTCTGGGAAAGATGGATGCCATTGATAGCCAGAAGTCATCATAAGGCAGGAGAAAACCTGGTAGCCTATTGGCTAATGATCGCTTCATCCCTTGAGGAAACTTTATGGGCATAAATATTGCACCCCTGGTACCCAAGATCTCAGATTAAATATGGACTAGAGAGAGGACCAAAGAATGACTGCTCAGATGACCCCTGGACCTGCAAGAAGAGCTAGCAAAGTGAGGACTGTGCCTATGGTGCATGGTACATGGAAAAGTCAGTCCTGAGCTGAGGACTTAAGACTTCTTTAGAGACCAGGTATCTGTCCTAGTACTCCTTATTGACCCCTCTGACCTTCTCCCTGTCAGAATTGGCATTCAGTCTGACACGAGTAGTAGTACACAACTCTTTAAAAGTTTTAGAACATTTTCAAACTTAACAGTTAGCACTGCTTCTTTGCGCTTTGGACTAAAAAGCTGAGATTTACGTTTTACTTAAAATCTATATGACTGGAGCCCTCTGGTGAATTTTGCTCATCTTGGTGCCTAAGAATTCATAAAAATATAATCTATTTTTATAAATTGATGTCCGACTTCTTTCTTGTTGTGTGACTTTCTTATTCTGTCACAATTTGACATACCTCATCAATATTTATAAAGTAGGCCGCAAATTGTGACCCATTCCGATTGGGCACCATTACAAAGGATGGTGGCCTGTAGGGGTCAGCAGACAACCATGTCTATGATTGGTTTTAAATATAGAAATCTAAAAAAAGAAATGCATCCTCTTTCCCTTTTACAGAATACGAGATGCTTTAAAAAAAAATAAAGAGAGCTGATTCAAACAGACCACTGCCTACTCATAAAAATATTTTTCACAGAGAAGGCACATGAGGGGAGACTTGACTGGAAGGTGTACAGGAATGGGCCAACTAGAGGCAACAACTATTAGGAGAATGAAAAAAGATGAGAGGTGGCAGTAAATTTTGCAGATTGGAGACTGTTTGTGAATGTGTTGCTCGACCTGATAAAGTAGAAATAGCTGTAATTAATATAGAGATAAATGCACCATTAAATGTGCTGTGCTGAATGATATGCTAAAGCTAACATTTGAATGATGTTACTAGTATGCTTCTCAGCTGATCTTTTCTATGTAATTGAATAAAATGTATTAATATGCCTTTGCCCAGTTTTGGATCATATTGTGGTTTACTGGCTGATTAGTAAATTTGAATGTGTCAGACAGGCTTTGTTCTATCTAATAACATAACAGAGAGAACCAAATTCCCTTACCTACCACATGATTTAGTTCAATTGTGTTTCAGATCATGATCAAGTATTGGTGACAAAGGCTCAACAATAACTGACATTCTTTCAAAAAATATATGATTTATTTTATTTTTATAGATATAAATTCCATTAGTTTGCATCGATTAACATTTCTTTATCAGTTCTTTATATGATATGAAATTACCAAAACGCGCGTCGACCAAGTGCGGGGTCTCACACTGAATTTGTAGACCTGTATTCACGATTTTACTTCCTTGTCTTAAATGGTGTGGTGATGTATGTAGATAGAGTGAGAATGCTGAGAATGTTGTGAATGTGTGTATATGCTGATACTCTCTTTTTTCCCCAGGGGTTTAATGAATTATGTATACATTTGTTAGAATTCAGTTTTGTATATAGCTATGTTTTGTATGCACTCTTTTTATGCTTTTTTTCTGTTAACACTATTTAAAAAAAATGTTTTGTCTTTATAAAAAAATGGTAATTTTGTATCATATAATGAACTGATAAAGAAATGTTAATCGATGCAAACTAATGGAATTTATATCTATAAAAATAAAATAAATCATATATTTTTTGAAAGAATTTTAGTTATTGTTGAGCCTTTGCCACCAATACTTGATCATGATCTGAAACACAATTGAACTAAAATCATGTGGTAGGTAAGGGAATTTGGTTCTCTCTGTTATGTTGTTTCATTCCCCTCCTTCCCTGACTTCATCCAGTCTTGAGGGGGTCCCATCATTTTTGCTATTTGTTCTATCTAATGACAGTAGGACAGTGTCTGTTTACCCAACGAGCTAGTCTAACTCGCCACTCACCATTGAGGTATCAATCCGTAGTATATATCATCATAATGTTGGCATTTTCCCTTTCCTACCTCTGCGAACGCCTTGATGTATCTTTTCAAACCTCACCTATCAGCACACTCAAAATCACTGTTTAGTATCACGTTGAAGAATTCTCTGCATTCTGAAAAGCCCTTTTCCTTACATCTCATCATCTCCTAATCACTAGAGACTTCAACCTCTGATTTAAAGATAATTTCATCTCCTGATCCAAGAATTTAAAGTCACATGCCTAACCCTCAACAAGGAAGTCCTCCGCACACCAAGAGCCATTGCCTAGACACAGTGGTACAACATAGACTTCAAATTTAAAACCTCACAATCTCTCCTGTCATCTCATCCAGTCACCAGACGATTTCCTTTATGATTGTTCTTTCCTCTGCCAAGAAAGCAGATAACATTCACAATATTCCACAATTCTTCCTCAGTTCACTCTGAAGCACTCAAACTCAAACTGGCTGAGCACTTCACTTCAGTCAACACCACTAGTCCCACCAAAGACACAAATGGGGAAGTGGATTGGGGATCCTGCACTGATCGCTGACTAGATAAGAAGGAGGAATCCTACTGATAGTGTATCATCACAAGAGGGTATGTGTGAGGGGAAGGATTGAGAAGGTACGATGTGAGAGGTGGGCATGATAGTAGGCATTTTTCGGGAAAATGCTCCAAATGTATGACATGCAGGGAAATAGAAGTGAATTACCTGAATTGCATGCTTTTGATCGTGCAGGGCTGTGATTGGGCAGGATGACTTACTCTGCTTATCATTCTCTGACTGTGCAGCAATAACACCTACTATATTACTGTCATTACTGTCAGTGGATGGTGTGTATTGGATATATGTATGTGCTTGTCTGAGGGATACTGAACAACCTACCACAAATAAGGATCTCCTGACCCATTTCTGGCAACACCACGGGTCAACACATTAACAGATTAACAGATTCAGATCTGGCAACAGGGGGATGGATGATGGACGGTGTGCAAATCAAAGGGGATAAACAGCATATATGAACCTTAGAGGAAAGGTCCAAGGTTGTCAAGGATATAAGGGATAAGCCCTTTCATGGCTAAATAAAGGTCACACACAAAATGTAAAAAAAAAGTGCACACCAGAAAAACGCTAGTCGTTAAGATATTTACTGGTATAAGGGAAATTTTTGAGTGACACATAATTCATGTATATAAAATCAGAGACTGAACCACTTTCTTTAAACAATGATTCAAATGTTCTCTAGATCTGCAGCATAGAAATAAATCATTGTGTATGTGAAAGACTATTAGTTATGGATTCCTCACCTTAGAATTACCCCCAGGCGTCAGACTGGATCCAGACAATCTTTCTTCAGCAGTACCCCTGCAAGTCGGTAGGTGGCGTCTGTCATCTCCACGTTCGTCGTTGGCATTGTGGTCACCAGAATGACGTAGCGGTATCTACTTAGACACCGCCCCTGCGTGCTGACATCAGTTCTTTCTTTTTCCGACAGCCAGAGCAGATCCGGAGAGAGCAGTGCCTCGAATCACTTTTTAGGTCTCGTAGAGAGACCTAATGCTGCCCATCCACAAAGCTGACTTTTTACGATCCGGATTTTGACGAGTGCATGTGCTGTCGTGCACGAGCTTGCCCGAGCCTTCTGCCTGCCTCCTGCCTTAAAGGCAATCTGCTTCTCCGCCCCCCTGGCAGCCAAACGCTCTTCAAAGGGTTTGCTCCACGCCCCCCGCCTGCACCACTCTCCATACTTCTCCTCCCACCTCCCATGGCCGTCCTTTCTGCCCGCCTCGCACACCACATCAAAGCGTCCAGATCACAGCCTGTCCAGCCTGTGCCTTCTCTCCCTACCCTTAACCCTTCACCCTGCCCCCACCACCTCTCGATATTGCTGCTTGTTTTAAACTTGTTTCTTCATTTCCACTGCTTCAGGCCCCCACCATTTGCTCAGGACATTGCTTGTTGTCAGTGACCTCTTACAATGCTATGCCATCCCTACGTGCCTATACTCCCCTTCCTCCGTGTTCCAGCCGCTACGCCTCAACTCCCTGCTGGGGAGTGCCAGCACACCCTACACTTGTGCGCCTACTCTCTCATCGTGACAACACTCAATCGGCCATACGACCCACCAGTCCTCCTGCTATGGCCTGTCATGCCTGTGCCCCGTTCTTCATTCCTTTGCTTTCTGTGCGCTTGTATCATCTTCTATATAATCTCTACCTGCACTCCACAAGCTTCCTGCCGCAGGGGTTGTGGAATTTTATAAAATATATACTTGATTGATATAAAATTATAAAATATATACTTGATTGCTTCCGAAATCTACTTATCCCGTTAACAAAAAAATCCACTTTTGCCGTTGTGCAGAGAGAAGACACATTTCGGCAGCATTCCCATTATATAGGAGTTTTGGTAACTGCGTCTCTTATTGTGCCATGGCTCATGTACTATTAGGGGTTGGTTTCCCGCAAGGTTCTAATTTTGCCACCTCTCTTCGAATCTGTTTAGATCTCGGTCATGAGCTGAGCAGAATGTATTTCCCATATGGCATTCTGTTCTGTTCGATCATGAGTGAGCCTTTGTTCACAGACCTAGATATACTCCGTGTGAGAATAACGGATACAATTTTACCGGACAAAACGATCCAGCTGGTAAAATCAGTTTTGGAACCGGCTGCATTACAACGTGGATCCTTATTCCTGCCCTACCAAACCCTCAGAAATGTGAAACTGAAAGCATGTAATGCTGCCCCCTGACTGACTACAGTCTCTCCTGTCAACCCTGCCTTCCTCCTCCTTGCCACACTGCAGCCCCCCATGTTTATGACCTACCTAGTTTCTCATTGTAATGCACACAGCGCTCATTCAAGCTGAACAACAGAGGAGGCAACATCACATCGCTCACTGCCTGCCGCCCTCGTTTGTTGTACGAGTAGTTACAGTGAAGTCGTGCATCAGGCAAGCTGAACTCCTCTTGAAGTACACCGCTTTGTTTATGATGAGGTACTCAAGCGCGACGCTTCCCCAGCACGCGCTTGGCCTCACATATGGTCGTTCCCTCCCACTCGCTCGCACATCAAAGGCTGCTGCTCCCCGCGCCACCCTCCCCCCCCCCCCACACCAATGCCGAGAGCTTGTTGTTGGCCATATTATTCATAAGACATTTCTCCGATGTGCAAGCTAGCAGAGAAACCCCTCAGACGGTTTAAAGACTGACTTTGCTTCACCTTCTATTCATTTCTACCAGCCGCTGCGTTAGTGGAATACGGAAATAATGTTGGGGGGTGTCTGCGTCCCTTTTCTTGTAGTTGTCTGGTGACGTGCTCAGAGGTCTTCTTACTGCACGTTCAAAGCAACAAAGACCCCAAGGAAATAAGTTGCATTGCTAGAGAAACACTAGATGGCAGGAGAGCACACAATAAACCAAGTACATTGTTCTTTTTCGAGATCTCACACCGTGAATGCACGGCTAAGAGCGATCGCTTTATGCTGCGGTTCTTCCTGTTTGACTTCTCGTGAGCCCCACTTAATTATTACTGGAAATCCCCATTAAGTCGTTATTAGAATCTGGACCCACCCCCAACACCCACACACCCGAGTCACTGAGGACTTCGCCTAAGCAATTTAAAGTGATTTGAACCTCATAAATACAGAAATAAGCATTCGGCAAATAAATGCGCAAACGAAATATTCTACTTTAGCCACAAGCATTTTTTTAACGAGATTTTAATGGGTAGACCGGTTCATCTTTAAATTCAATTGAGACCATCTCTCTACATACTATATTGTGTTAGACATTCTTGCAGTAGTCTCACACATCAATCTGATAATAACTTAATTTAGACTCGCTCTATAAATTTGTTTATGGGTGCACCGTTTTAACCATTTTTTCATGTTGGGTTAAGTCTTCACAAGGACGTCAGGCTTAGCAGGAACCCGTGCCCCCTCTATCACAGCAAAGGCCGCATCTGTGGTTTCTAGAAATGGGTTCCATGTATAGGATTCATTGTCTGACTTCAGCATGCACCTTCTCACAACCCCTTCGAGCACTGTTATCTTAACATTTGTGTTTCTCTCTCTTACGAGGTCTGCCCTGCCACTATTTACTTGGTACCCTCACACCTCCTCACCCTCACACACCCTCAAACCCTCTCACCCCCTCACACACCCTCACTCACCCTCACACCCTTACTCACCTTCACCCCTCACACACCCTCACTCACCTTCACCCCTCACACACCCTCACACACCCCCACTCACCCTCACCCCACACACCTTCACCCACCCTCACTCACCCTCACACATCCTCACACCCTCTCACCCTCACCCACCCTCACACCCTCACTCACCCTCACCCACCCTCACCATCACACACCCTCACATCCTCACACCCTCACTCACACCCACCCTCACTCACCTTCACAGCCCCTCACCCACCTTCACACCCCCTCACCCTCACTCCCTCACACCCTCAACCCCTCATCCTCACACACCCTCACACCCGCACCACCCTCACAACCCTCACCCCTCACACCCTCACTCACCATCACACCCCCTCACACACCCTCACTCACCATCACATCCCCTCACACACCCTCTCACCTCACACACCCTTTCACCCTCACACACCCTCACTCACCCTCACACCCTCACTCACCTTCACCCCTCACACACCCTCAACCACCCTCACTCACCCTCACCCATCCTCACTCACCCTCACACACCCTCACTCACCCTCACTCACCCTCACTCACCCTCTCACCCTCACACATCCTCACACCCTCTCACCCTCACACATCCTCACACCCTCTCACCCTCACACACCCTCACCCACCCTAACACACCCTCACCCCCCCTCACTCACCCTCACACCTCCTCACCGTCACACACCCTCACATCCTCACACCCTCACTCACACCCTCACGCACCCTCACTCAACCTCACACCCTCACCCTCACACCCCCTCACTCACCCTCACCCCCACACACCTTCACCCACCCTTACTCACCCCATCACCCATCCTCACCCACCCTCACACATCCTCACAACCTCTCACATCCTCACACCCTCTCACCCTCTCACACGCTCACCCACCCTCACACCCTCACCCCCCCTCACCCTCACACCCCCTCACCCGCACACACCCTCACCCTCACACACCCTCACTCACCCTCACCCTCACACCCCCTCACCCGCACACACCCTCACCCTCACACACCCTCTCACCCTCACACACCATCACACCCTCGCCCTCACCCTCACACACCCTCACTCCCCTCACTCACTCACCCTCATACACCCTCATCAGCATAGCATAACAAAACATAGCATGGCATAACAAAAAAAGCATAGGATACACAACCTCACAACCCTCTCACCCTCTCACCCTCACCCTCGCTCTAACACACTCACCCTCACTCACCCACCCACCCTCACCCACCCACCCTCACTCACTCACCCACCCTCACTCACCCACCCTCACTCACTCACCCACCCTCACCCACCCACCCTCACTCACCCTCACTCACCCTCACCAGCATAGCATAACAAAACATAGCATAGCATGACAAAACATAGCATAGCATGACAAAACAAAGCATAGGATAGGAAAACATAGTATAGCATAACAAAGCATAGCATAACAAAACACAACAAAACATACCATAGCATAACAAAACATAGCATAACAAAACAAAGCATAGCAAAACAAAACATAGAATAGTATAACAAAGCATAGCATTGCAAAACAAAACATAGCAAAACACAACCAAGCATAGCATAACAAAGCATAGCATAACAAAACATAGCAAAACAAAACATAGCAAAACCCAACAAACCATAGCATACATAACAAAACATAGCATAGCATAGCATAACAAAACACAACAAAGCATAGCATAGCATAACAAAACACAACATAGCATAGCATAACAAAACAAAGCTTAGCATAGCATAACAAAACATAGCATAACAAAACATAGCATAACAAAGCATAGCATAACAAAACATAGCATAACAAAACAAAGCATAGCATAACAAAGCATAGCATAACAAAACATCTCATAACAAAGCATAGCCTAGCAAAACACAACAAAACATAGCATAGCATAACAAAACACAACAAAACATAGCATGGCTTAACAAAACATAACAAAACATATAATAGCATAGCAAAACACAGCATAGCATACCAAACACAGCAAAACATAGCATAGCATAACAAAACATAGCATAGCAAAACAAAGCATCGCATAATAAAACACAACAAAGCATAGCATAGCATAACAAAACATAGCATAACAAAGCATAGCAGAACAAAGCATAGCAGAGCAAAACATAGCATAGCATAACAAAACATAGCATAGCATAACAAAGCATAGCCTAGCAAAACACAACAAAACATAGCATAGCATAACAAAACATAGCATAGCGTAGCAAAACAAAGCATAGGATAGCAAAACTAAACATAGCATAGCATAACAAAACAAAGCTTCGGATAGCAAAACAAAACATAGCATAGCATAACAAAACATAGCATAACATAACAAAACATAGCATAACAAAACACAACAAAACAGCATAGCTTAACAAAACAAAACATAGCATGGCTGAACAAAACATAATAGCATAGCAAAACACAGCATAGCATACCAACACAACAAAACATAGCATAGCATAACAAAACATAGCATAGCAAAACAAAGCATAGCATAATAAAACACAACAAAACATAGCATAGCATAACAAAGCATAGCAGAGCAAAACATAGCATAGCATAACAAAGCATAGCATAACAAAACATAGCATAGCATAACATAGCATAGCATAGCAAAACATAGCATAGCATAGCATAACAAAACATAGCATAGCATAGCATAACAAAACAAAACATAGGATAGCAAAACAAAACATAGCATAGCATACAGCATCACTCAGCACCACCACAGCATCACTCTGTGGCACCACAACATCACTGAGCTCCACCACAGCATCAATCTGTGCAACCATTCAACAACAACTGGTTCAAATATGTTATCTCAATGTTTCAAGCTTTATTACAAATGTAACAAAAAGATGTTAATATTTGACATATGTTCTTGGATTTTCGTCACAATAAAATACACTGAACATAATCTTCACAAATGTTATTTACAAAAGTTTAAGCTATTGCCATTATAAATTACAATAACTTTTATTTAAGTATTAATTATTAAAAAAAACTAAAAACCATTGTTATTTGTAATATCAATACATGTAAGTCACGTAAATACAACACATATTGCATTACAAATGCTATAGGTGTCACATTTGCGAAAGTTATAAGTATTGGCATGGTAAATGACAAAGCTATTAATTTCGCTATTTTCAAAAACAAAACCTAAATAAAAAATTTGTCATTTACAATACAAATAGCTCAAACTTTCATAATACGAGACCTATTGCATTGCAAATGCTTGTTGACTCTCTTTTTGAGACTTTTTGTCGACATCTTTTCAAGTCGTCTGACTCCTGGTGCACGTAGGGATGTCCCACCCTCGAACCGGCTTCAAGGCCACTCCTGTCACAGATTGATGCCTGTTATAGACCAGCACCTCGTGTGCCTTTGGTGTTTGGAGTGTGACCACGACCTGAAGTCGTGCTCCGACTGCCGGGCTATGCACCTGAAGTCTTTGCGGGAGCAGTCCTGAAAGCTTCTCCCGGCCCGGCAGTCCGCTCCCCGCGGATCGAGGTCCCGGTCAAAAGGGAGGTCGCAGGACCGATTGAGGAGCCATCACCACCACTCATCATCGAAGTCTTCGTCTTTGAGTAAGCCGAAGCACAAAAAGAAGGCAAAGAAGTATCGTCGCTCTTCGTGTTCTTCCCGTCTGTCGGTCGACGCGACACGGGTTGCGGAAGGTAGTCATCTGGCTCCGCCCGCAGAGCCTGTTGGGTCAACCCCGAGCCTCCTTCTCTTTACAGGAGCCAGGGCGACCTCTGTGCAACTTCGCTGATTTTACAAAGCCCTCCACTCGATCTTTGGGCAGCCTGACTCCGCCGGCGTGCCGCCGGTGTGCCTTCGGGCCCCGCAGACTTGGCTGGGGGCTCTAGGCCTTCGATGCCGCTGGTTACGGCTCCGGAGCCGCAGGACCCCAGGGATCCAAGCCTGGATCTGGATTGGCATTGGTCGACCTCGTGACACCTCCTCTGGTGCTGAATACAGTGGCGACACCACCGCCCCCTCCGACGCTGGTCGTCTCTCCAGCCGACGTCGACCCCAGCTTTCCCCTCGATGTGGACACGGAGCCGGACCAGTGTCAACCAACGTCTGCCGGTACTTTTGTACCACTGTTCTCCCCTAGTGTTCCCTGTCGCCCTGAGTGGCTACCAGAGGAGGGTGAGGAGGGGTCTGTGGACCCTGGCAGATCAGTTAGAGGAACCGGACTGGAGAGAGGAATTGGGTGAGGCCAGTTGTCTGGACACCTCCTCAGACCTTCGCATGCTATCTCCCCCTACCATGGCTACAGAGGAGGGTGCATCATACACAGTGGTGTTGTGTAGGGTGGCAGAGGCCTTAAACTTTGAGCTTCCTACAGTGGCGGTCTGGACTAACCTCCTGACCGATGTGCTTCAACCAGCAGCGGCTTCTTCGAAGCCCCTGCTGCTGTTCAATGAGGCCCTCAAGGACATCCTTTTGGGCACTTGCCTAACACAGGGGCTCCTGTCTTTAGGATGACTGCCCAATGCCACCACCCTGCCCCGGGCGACCCCATTTTCCTCTCTCAACACCCCACTCCTGAGAGCTTGGTGTTCCAAGCCATGACTTCCAAAGGTGCATTCCCTACCACACCACCTCATAGGGAATCCAAGAAGCTGGACCACCTTGTGAAGAAAAGATTTTCTTCCTCCAGCTTAGAACTGTGGTCGGTGAACACTGCATGTCTCTTGAGCCGGTCCTCCCCAGTCTGTGAGGGACACAGTCACTCAGGTGCTGCCACAGTGCAGTTCATGCAGTTGCTGAAGGGAGAGACGCAGCCAAGTTCACCATACGATGTGGGCTGGACACCTCCAACTCGTTGGGCAGGACGATTTCAATGTCAGTATTCCTATGACGCTACACCTGGCTGAGGTCCACTGGCTTTTTGGGTGATTTCCAAGTTACACTTTTGGACATGCCCTTTGACCATCGCTTGCTTGGCTTGAGTGTTTCAAGGACTCCAGGGCTACGGGCAGGTCCTTGGGCTTGCTTCTACTTCTCGCCCAGTGCAGTCTGCTTTTCGCTCTTTTCGTGGCTATGGAAGGTGTGCCCCGTCACGTTCCATCCAGAGCCACAGGCCTGCACAAGCTGTCCAGCCTCTGCATGGCCGGGGACGTGGGACCCACTGTTGTGTGTCTGGAGGCCAGCGGGTGGGCCAGTCCACCAGCATCCCCTCTGCAGCAGCCTCCAAGTCCTCCTAGTCCGACCTTTCAGGGAAACCATTCACCAGTAGGCGGCAGTATTCACCAACACCTCCCCCACTGGCTCAACATCATGTCGGACAGGTGGGTTTTGCAGATAATCCGAAGGGGCTATTCCCTCCCCTTTGAGACTACCCCTCAATCCAGGCCACCTCAATTCCATCACATGTCGGAGAATCACCTGGCCCTTCTCCAACAGGAAGTTACGTTTCTCTTGATCAAGGGTGCCATTGAGCGAGTTCCTGCCCCAGAAGTAGGTCGTTGTTGTTATTCCCACTACTTTCTGGCAGTGGTCGCAGCACATCTGCACAGATCAGGGGATCCAGTCTTGCTCTATCTCGACAACTGGCTGTTGAAGGCGGGCTTGCCCTAGGTTGTGGTCTCCCACCTCCAGACTACGGCTGACCTCCTGCATTTACTGGGTTTCACCATCAACATGCCAAAGTTACACCTGATTCCCTCTCAGAATCTCCTTTTCATTGGAGCGGATCTGGACACAGCACAGTTTTGGGCTTATCCTCCTGAGCAGCGAGTACGGGATATCTGAGCTATGATTCGGATCTTTCAGCCTCTATCTCGGGTTTTGGTCCAAATCTCGGAGGGCACTGCACATCAATTGCAGTGGTGGCTAACGAACCAAGATTGGGTCGACAGCAGGTTCCTCTCCCTTCCCCAGCCAGAGTTCAAAGTGGTGACAGATGCATTACTTCTGGGATGGGATGGCCACATGGAAAAGGCGGAGATCGGAGGCCTCTGGTCGAATCCGTGCTCCACATCAACCTGTTGGAGCTTCAGCAATCCATCTTGCACTAAAGGCATTCCTTCCTTCTGTCAAAGGGAGAGTAGTGCAGGTGTTCACGGACAACACCACCGCCATGTGGTACTGCAACAAACAGGAGCGGAGTGGGGTCATGGACCCTATGTCAGGAGGCACTTCGTCTCTGGAAGTGGCTGGAACATCAGGGCATGTCCCTGGTGATTCGACACCGCCAGGGCAGACAAACTCAACCACAGGTGCAAGATGGATCATGAATGTCGTTTTCACTCGGAGGTGGTGCAAGGTCTCTTTCAGCTGCGGGGAGAGCCTTGGTTAGATCTATTCTCCACTGAAGAGAAAGCGCAATGTCAGCAGTTCTGCGTGTTGGAATTTCCAAGGCGGCACGCTCAACAACGCTTTTTGTTGCGAGTGGAGTTGCTGTCTTCTATATGCCTTTCTACCTATACCAATTCTACCCAGTGTACTGAAGAAGATAAAGCGCAACCGGGCCCAAGTCATTCTTGTGTCCCCAGACTGGGCTTTAAAGAGTATGGTATTCCGAGCTCTTACACATGGCCATCGATCCTCAGATCAGACTGCCCTTTCGAGAGAAACTTCTGTCGCAGAAGCAGGGAACGGTCCTCCACCTGAACCTGTCCAGCCTCCATCTCTTTGCGTGGAGATTAAGCAGCGACAGTTGACAGCTTTCGACCTTCCTCCCGAAGTCTGTAACGTTATCTTGGCAGCCAGGCTTCCCTCCACCAATTCGATATAAGCCTGTAGCTAGAACAAGTTTGTGGCATGGTGCGCAGCAAAGGCTGTGGATCCTCTTTCTACCCCTCTTTCAGAGGTTCTCCTCTTCCTCCTTTCTTTGGCCCAGCAGGGCTCTTCTCCGGGCACTCTAACAGGCTGCCTTTCAGCCATTTCCACCTTCCTTCGGCTTCCTGACCAGCCTTCTCTTTTCAAGTCCTCTATTGTAAATCGCTTCCTTAAGGACATTACTCACTTGTTTCTTCCAATTCATTTCATAATGCCCCAGTGGGAATTGTACATACTTCTGACCTATCTTATGTGCGCTTCTTTCGAGCCACTGCATAACTGTCCTCTCAGACTTCTGACACTTAAGACTGACTCTTTGGTTGCCATCACCTCTGTTCGCAGGGTGAGTGAGCTTCAGGCTCTTTCTTCCAAACCTTTTCTGGCTGTTCATCACATAATACAGACCATCACTTTGCCCACCTTCTACTAAAGAGGAAGAGAGGCTCCACCGTCTGGATACAAAACATGCGCTTTCATTCTATCTGGATCGCACACAACAATTCCGGGTGGATGACCAGCTCTTTGTTGGCTATGTGGTCGCCAAGAAAGTTTGGGCAGTGCAAAAACGAACCATCTCCCGATGGGCCATTCTTTGCATCAAAATCTGCTATTCCTTAACGAAAAAGGAACCTCCAGTGGGGTTGCCCACCCATTCCACCAGTGCGACGGCAGCCACTACTGCTTTGGGACGTGGAATCCCCCTTCATGTTATCTGTCAGGCAGCTACATGGGCTTCTTTGCACTTGTTTACTAGACACTAGTGCCCGGACAGCCAAGTCCAGAGAGACTGCTTCTTTGGCAGTTCAGTTCTCCAAGACCCTCTAGTGTGAACCACCTTCATGGTTAGTATTGCTGGGGTATTTTTTCTAAGGTGAGGAATCCATAACTAATAGTCTCTTTCAGATGAACAAGTTTCTTACCTTCGGTAACGATATATCTGTAAGAGACATATATTAGTTATGGATTCCTCACTGCCCCACCCATCCTCCCCGTTCTGCGAACTGACTTCTAGGGTAAGGGACTCCCCTTCAGGGCCCTAGTTTTGTGCACCAGTGGTCAGTGTCTTGGTTGGCTCTACACTTCTGGCGTGGAACGTTGTGTAAAGAACTGGCGTCAATACGCAGGGGCGGTGTCTAAGTAGAAACCACAACGTCATTTCGGCGACCACAACACCAACGACGAACGCGGAGTCGATCGACGCCACCTACCGACGCTTAGGGATACTGCTGAAGAAAAATTCTCCAGATCCAGTCTGACACCAGGGGTATTTCTAAGGTGAGGAATCAATAACTAATATATGTCTCTTACAGATATATCGTTACGAAGGTAAGTAACTTGTCCAACAAGTCCTTGAAGACCCCTTCCAAGGAGGCGAGGGCGCAGTACTGGATTTCAAATCCGTTTCCTCCTGATTTTGAGATTTACATACATTCACTTCAATCAAAATTGGAATCATTTATACACTTTTTGATACATTTGTGTAAATAAAGAAAACCTTGATCTGGAAATTCATGTGTGTACATCTCACCTTTCTCTGTCGTGTATCAACAACCTCATCCTATGCCTCCCTCCTGTTTTTGACATAGTACTCACATCAGGGGCGTAAGAAACGCCCCCGCAGCCCCCGTGGTGCGGGGGGCCCCTCTCTCTTCAGTTAATGAAGGGGGCCTTGGGCCCCTCAGCTCTTCTGAGAGCTGTGAGAGAGGCTTGCGCTAAAGCAAGCCTCTCTCCGTCTGCGCCCCTCGCCCCTGCGCCCCTCGCCCCCTCCCTCTTACTGAAGAGAAACAAAGTATCAACATTGTTTATCTTCAATCAGAGCAGAGGCAGGCCCAGTAAAAGGGTGGGGGTGGGGGCCCCAGAGACACCAGTCTCCACTGCTCCTCTGAGGCAGCACAGAGCCCGGCCCCCATTCTCTCCTCTCCACGAGCAAAGCCCACCCCACAAGAGAAGAGAAGAGACAGGGACAAGGATGGGCCGGGGGCCCCAGAGACTGCATTCTCCAGGGCAATGCTCATTTGAGAAGGGACGAGGCAGCAAAATGGGGCCCTCAGGTAAGCACTCCTGGCACCACCATGGGCGTCCGCAGGGAGGGGAGCCCCTCTGGATCGCCAGTGCGTCTGGTGTGGGCCCAGTCAGGGCCGGACCGAGTCCATCATGCTTTTGAAATCGTGCCATTGTTCCAGGTGGCAGCCCCCTCCATTGGGTGGGAAGGGTGCAAGGGGGTGGCTGAGAAGGGTACAAGGCAGAGGGGAGAAGGGTGCAAGGCAGAGGGGAGAAGGATGCAAGGTGGAGAGGAGAAGGGTGCAAGGTAGAGAAGGGTGCAAAACGGAGGGGAGAAGGGTCCAAGGCAGAGAAGGGTGCAAGGCGGAGGGGGAGAAGGGTGCAAGGCAGGGGGGAGAAGGGTGCAAGGCAGAGAAGAGAAGGGTGCAAGGCAGAGAGGAGAAGGGTGCAAGGCAGAGAGGAGAAGGGTGCAAGGCAGAGGGGAGAACGGTACAAGGCAGAGAAGAGAAGGGTGCAAGGCAGAGAGGAGAAGGGTGCAAGGCAGAGGGGAGAAGGGTGCAAGGCAGAGGGGAGAAGGGTGCAAGGTAGAGAAGGGGTGCAAAATGGAAGGGAGAAGGGTGCAAGGTAGAGAAGGGTGCAAGGCAGAGGGGAGAAGGTTGCAAGGCAGAGGGGAGAAGGGTGCAAGGCAGAGAAGAGAAGGGTGCAAGGCAGAGAAGAGAAGGGTGCAAGGCAGAGAGGAGAAGTGTGCAAGGCAGAGAGGAGAAGGGTGCAAGGCAGAGAAGAGAAGTGTGCAAGGCAGAGAGGAGAAGGGTGCAAGGCAGAGGGGAGAAGGGTGCAAGGCAGAGGGGAGAAGGGTGCAAGGTCAGAGGGGAGAAGGGTGCAAAGTAGAGGGGAGAAGGGTGCAACGGGGAGAAGGGTGCAAGGCAGAGAGGAGAAGGGTGCAAGGCAGAGGAGAGAAGGTTGCAAGGCAGAGGGGAGAAGGGTGCAACGCAGAGGGGAGAAGGGTGCAAGGCAGAGAGGAGAAGGGTGCAAGGCAGAGGGGAGAATGGTGCAAGGTAGAAAAGGGTGCAAGACAGAGGGTGAGAAGGGTGCAAGGCAGAGAGGAGAAGGGTGCAAGGCAGAGAGGAGAAGGGTGCAAGGCAGAGGTGAGAAGGGTGCAAGGCAGAGAGGAGAAGGGTACAAGGCAGAGGGGAGAATGGTGCAAGGTAGAAAAGGGTGCAAGGCAGAGGGTGAGAAGGGTGCAAGGCAGAGGGGAGAAGGGTGCAAGGCAGAGAGGAAAAGGGTGCAAGGCAGAGGGGAGAAGGATGCAAGGCAGAGAGGAGAAGGGTGCAAGGTAGAGAAGGGTGCAAGGCGGAGGGGAGAAAGGTACAAGGCAGAGGGGAGAATGGTGCAAGGTAGAAAAGGGTGCAAGGTGGAGGTGAAGTAGGGTGCAAGGCAGAGAGGAGAAGGGTGCAAGGCAGAAAAGAGAAGGGTGCAAGGCAGAGAGGAGAAGGGTGCAAGGCAGAGAGGAGAAGGGTGCAAGGCAGAGGGGAGAAGGGTGCAAGGCAGAGGGGAGAAGAGTGCAAGGTAGAAAAGGGTGCAAGGTGGACGTGGAGTAGGGTACAAGGGGGAGGGGGAGAAGGGTGCAAGGGGGAGGGGAGAAAGGTGCAAGGAAGAGGGGAGAATGGTGCAAGGTAGAAAAGAGTGCAAGGCGGAGGTGGAGTAGGGTGCAAGGCAGAGAGGAGAAGAGTGCAAGGCAGAGGGGAGAAGGGTGCAAGGCAGAGGCGAGAAGGGTGCAAGGCAGAGGGGAGAAGGGTGCAAGGCAGAGGTGAGAAGGGTGCAAGGCAGAGAGGAGAAGGATGCAAGGCAGAGGGGAGAATGGTGCAAGGCAGAGAGGAGAAGGGTGCAAGGTAGAGAAGGGTGCAAGGCGGAGGGGAGAAAGGTACAAGGCAGAGGGGAGAAGGGCGTAAGGCAGAGGGGAGAATGGTGGAAGGTAGAAAAGGGTGCAAGGCGGAGGGGAGAAAGGTACAAGGCAGAGGGGAGAAGGGCGTAAGGCAGAGGGGAGAATGGTGGAAGGTAGAAAAGGGTGCAAGGTGGAGGTGAAGTAGGGTGCAAGGCAGAGAGGAGAAGGGTGCAAGGCAGAGAGGAGAAGGGTGCAAGGCAGAGGGGAGAAGGGTGCAAGGCAGAGGGGAGAAGGGTGCAAGGCAGAGGGGAGAAGGGTGCAAGGCAGAGGGGAGAAGGGTGCAAGGCAGAGGGGAGAAGGGTGCAAGGCAGAGGGGAGAAGGGTACAAGGCAGAGGGGAGAATGGTGCAAGGTAGAAAAGGGTGCAAGGTGGAGGTGGAGCAGGGTACAAGGGGGAGAAGGGTGCAAGGGGGAGGGGAGAATGGTGCAAGGTAGAGGGGAGAATGGTGCAAGGTAGAAAAGGGTGCAAGGCGGAGGTGGAGTAGGGTGCAAGGCAGAGAGGAGAAGAGTGCAAGGCAGAGGGGAGAAGGGTGCAAGGCAGAGGGGAGAAGGGTGCAAGGCAGAGGCGAGAAGGGTGCAAGGCAGAGGGCAGAATGTTGCAAGGTAGAAAAGGGTGCAAGGCGGAGGTGGAGTAGGGTACAAGGGGGGAGGGGGATAAGGGTGCAAGGGGGAGGGGAGAATGGTGCAAGGTATAGGGGAGAATGGTGCAAGGTAGAAAAGGGTGCAAGGCGGAGGTGGAGTAGGGTGCAAGGCAGAGAGGAGAAGAGTGCAAGGCAGAGGGGAGAAGGGTGCAAGGCAGAGGGGAGAAGGGTGCAAGGCAGAGGCGAGAAGGGTGCAAGGCAGAGGGGAGAATGTTGCAAGGTAGAAAAGGGTGCAAGGCGGAGGTGGAGTAGGGTACAAGGGGGGAGGGGGAGAAGGGTACAAGGGGGAGGGGAGAATTGTGCAAGGCAGAGGGGAGAATGGTGCAAGGCGGAGGTGGAGTAGTGTGTAAGGCAGAGAGGAGAAGGGTGCAAGGCAGAGGGGAGAAGGGTGCAAGGCAGAGGGGAGAAGGGTGCAAGGCAGAGGGGAGAAGGGTGCAAGGCAGAGGGGAGAATGGTGCAAGGTAGAAAAGGGTGCAAGGCGGAGGTGGAGTAGGGTACAAGGGGCAGGGGGAGAAGAGTGCAAGAGGGAGGGCGAGAAGGGCGCAAGGCAGAGGGAAGAAGGGTGCAAGGGGGATGGTGATGAAGTTACAAATGTGCCCCCCCCCCCCCCCGCCCCCCCGGAAACATTTCTGCGGACGCCCATGGAACGCACACTACTTTGTGAGGGAGAGAGAGAGAGAGTGGAGAGAGAGAGAGAGTGGAGAGAGAGTAGAGAGAGACAGTGGAGAGAGAGAGAGAGAGAGAGAGAGAGAGAGAGAGAGAGAGAGAGAGAGAGAGAGAGAGTGGAGAGAGACAGTGGTGAGAGAGTAGAGAGAGAGTGGAGAGAGAGTGGAGATAGAGAGTGGAGAGAGAGTGGAGATAGACAGTGGAGAGAGAGAGAGTGGAGATAGAGTGGAGAGAGCGTGGAGAGACAGTGGAGAGAGTGAGCGAGAGTTAGTGGAGAGAGTGGGGAGAGAGAGAGTGGAGAGAGAGTGGAGAGAGAGAGTGGAGAGAGAGTCTGTCTGACTGAGAGAGAGAGACTAGCTGACTGACTGACAGAGAGAGAGACTGACTGACTGAGGTAGAGAGAGAATGACTGACTGAGAGAGACTGACTGACTGGGAGAGAGAGAGACTGACTTGGAGAGAGAGAGACTGACAGAGAGAGACTAAGAGAGAGAGAGAAAGACTGACTGAGAGAGAGGGAGACTGACTGACAGAGAGAGAGAGACTGACAGGGAGAGACTGAGTGAGAGAGAGAGACTCACAGAGAGAGACTGACTGACAGAGAGAGTCACTGACAGAGAGAGAGTGACTGACTGAAAGAGACTGGCTGACTGCGAGAGAGAGAGAATGACTGACTGAGAGAGACTGACAGAGGGAGAGAGAGACTGTCTGTAAGACTGGGGAGACTGAGAGAGAGGGAGACTGAGAGAAAGAGGCTGAGAGAGAGAGCCTGACAGAGAGACTGTCAGAGAGAGGGACTGACAGAGAGAGAGAGAGAGACTGACTAAGAGAGAGACTTAGAGAGAGACTGACTGACTAAGAGAGAGAGAGACTGACTGACTGAGAGAGACTGATTGAGAGAGAGAGACAGACTTTGGCAGAGAGAGAGACTGACTGACAGAGAGAGAGAGAGAGAGACTGACAGAGAGAGACTGACCGGCAGAGAGAGAGAGAGAGAGAGACTGACTGATAGAGACTGGCTGACTGAAAGAGAGAGACTGACTGACTGGGAGAAACTAACAGAGACTGTGAGAGACTGACTGACAGAAAGGGAGAGACTGACTGACAGAAAGAGAGAGACTGACTGAGAGAGAGAGAGACTGGCTGACTAAGAGAGAGACTGGCTGACTGAGAGAGACTGACAGAATGAGAGAGACTGACAGAGAGAGGGACTGATAGAGAGACTGACAGACAGAGGGACTGACAGACAGAGAGACTGACAGAGAGAGAGAGAGACTGACTGAGAGAGACTGACAGACTGGCAGAGAGAGAGAGAGAGAGAGACTGACTGACTGGCAGACTGACTGACAGACTGACTGACTGACAGACTGACTGAGAGAGACTGAATGACTGAGAGAGAGAGACTGACTGACTGACTGACTGAAAGAGAGAAACTGATAGACAGAGAGAGAGAGAGAGAGAGAGCGAGAGACTGTGATGGAATTGGGGTCAAAGTGTGTATGAAGCTATGCAATGCCTCTTAAGATTGCTATTGTCTACTAATAAAAATGTATTATCAAAATGTGCTCTTTGTAGTTACATCTGCTTTGGAAATAATGCATTGTCACATTGTCTAATCTTTTAAAACGGAAACGAGAAGGAGCAGTGGATGCACTTTTGTCAAAACTGAACGATGAGTGTGCCCGATGTTGTTTATCCTGACAGGAGTCTGCATCAGGAAACCCACCTAAAACTGGGCATATCATGACAGGAGTCTGCATCAGGAAACCCACCTAACATTGGGCAAACTTCCCCGGTCTACCAATGGCAGGGACCCTGTAATGAATGGAACACCACCTATGATAGCCTGCTGGCAGACTAAGCCCAACCTTTAACTCCACCATCCAGTGTTACTTATAACGGCTGTATTGGTGACAGGGGCGTAACAATAGCCCGCATCCCCTGCAGTATGGCGGGTCGCTGGCCTGAGAGCTCTAGACTGGCACGGAGAATGGGGGGGCCCTCCATGTAGTTTGCAGGGGGGCCCCCCTCAAGTTTCGTTACGTCTCTGACTCACGTAGAACAAACACTTTATGGTAAACTCCTTTGCGTGCTTAATTGTAAATTGTCATTACTTTATGCACTTATTCTCAGTTTAAAAAACTCCAGTTCCACATTTATTTGACTGGTGGAAAACTTAAAATGGGCATTGGTTTGCTTCTGAACTTCCACTATTTGGTATTATAATTACAACTTCTCGTTTCAGGTTGGAAATATAGATGGCAGTTACTACTTCTTACAGCGCATGTGCAGATAGCAGGAAGTGAGAAATGTGTTCTGGGCTCACAGAGGCCCCCCTCCCTGAAGCCCATATTTAAACTGTTCTACCCTTAGGAAGTGGGTAATTTTACCTCATGCAAAAAGTGGAGTATTGATCTTTAAATTTAATGACGACTGGCTGAAGGTGTGTTACCAGAATATTACGTTTTTATCTATTTTACCACAAAAAGTGCAACTAGAAAAACGATTACAAAAATACTTGAAAAATATTTATGTAAAGGTTTACGCAATTTACTCTGCTGTAGTTCATGTAAATCATTCTAGAATACGCGCACACACGTTAAGCATTGTTGTGCATCACTTGCCAACATCACCAGGATGGGTATGGACAGGTGATGGAGAGCAAATGGGGCCCTAGTAGCACAGCGTGTATTTAGAAATGTAATGGTCGTCACTGGAGTACAATCGCTGGAAGGAGCTTTGACAGGTTTGAAATAGTGGATTCATTTAGAAAGAACCAAGATATTTAGGCAAGAACAAATTGTATTTTTGATCACCTTTGCTAATCTTGGCCCTCTAGCCCCATTTTCACCTTCACAGACAAAGATGAGGTTTGGTCAGTTTCCGTCCCAGCAGACTGCAGCAGCAGCAATAATTCATGAAGCTGAATCCCTGAAGTGGTAAAAGTTGTCTGTCACAGAGATGACAGGCCTACTTTTTGAAGGTCGCCTATGGCATACACTTCCGGCTCGCATTTTGCTGTGATTTTCTCTTTGCTTATGTATGAGTGCAAACATTAAGGCGCCCTCTCCCCAGTTTCATCCTTTCGGGCAATGCAATGTTCATTTTCTGAGTCCATGAAAAAACGGATGTTAAGCGTACCTGGCATGTAAAACAGAGACGTTATGACAACCAAGGTTTAGATTCAGAGATGAGATGTAATTGGAAGTACTATTCCTGGAAGAAATAATAAAAAAAATCCTTAGGATCGCCTGGGAGTGAAATTTCCACTACCATTGGGATTTTTTCTTAGGAGGTCATTTTACGGGTGGATTCCACCTGCATTCAGCACTTCTTCCCATGCATGCTTCTTCCTCAAATCAGAACATTCCTTTTCCACCAAACTCTAAATTAAACAGGAAGGCACATAATTATCATTGAGTTGCAAAGCCCTTGTGCCACCAAGTGGCGCAAGAGCAACGCAACAGGTAAGTTAGATTTATCAAACCACCCAAGGAGACCTTGCATGGTCCTGCATGGCTTGATAAATGTTGAGTAACGCAATGCCATACAAAACACTGTGTTTCTTTACTCTGCCCCAGGGTCGTGTTCCATGGGTGAAGCGTGGGTGTTCCCATGCCAGGGCTGGCTTTAGCACTGGTGGGGCCTGGTGCGACAATCTTTTGCAGCAACTCCACCCTTCCCATGACCTCTTCCTTGGATTCCCTCTATACCAACTGGAAAAGTGCCCCTTATCTCTCCACATCAATTGTCTCACATATATTTTGTTTGTTTTAAAGTGCTGGTAAAGGCTGGATTTACTTATCCACTCAGCTACCCCATAAAATACAGATTGGTTCTTTTCAGCAGTCATATTAACCCTCTATGCTACTTTATGGCAAGTCAGAACTGCTACTAGACAAAATTCCGATCCCTCACTAAAGCCGGAACATTAATCACAAGAGTTATCATGACATTTTTGTTGCTGTCTTGAAGATGGAAGCACAAAGAATTCTACAGCAGGAGCTTTTAAATCTTAAATTATTGATAAACACAGAGCCCCCCCCTGAGGTCAGGGCCCCCCTCTAGGTCTGCACCCAGTGTGGCCACACCAGTCACACTGCCATAAACCCTGCCCTATCCCACGCATCCACCCCGGATTTTGGGACATTCCAAGATTTACCAGTACTGGTTGACTTGCGAAAGCAGCAAAATGCTGTGCCGCCCCATGTGCGGCCCAAGAAGGAGAAATATCTTTATTTCTTCTTATTTTCTCCTCTTTCTAAGTGTGTGCTGCAGAGAAAATGCCTCAGAGGATTGTTTTTGGGCAACAAGCTGGCCCTTCCTACCTAAAAACAATCCTGCTTGCAACAGAGTCTCCCTTGCACCATGGGGCAACGGTGCCTGCATTGGCACCAGGCAGCATATTGTGCATCAGCACAACGAAAAGACAGAAATGTGCTGTGTAATGTTCAATACGGCGCACTCCTGCTCTCTCCCTTTCACACAGTGCAGCAAGGTGGCTTGTTGTGTTGTGCTGCATGAAGGCTTGATAAATGTGCTCCTAAGAGTCTTTCACAGCAGGGCATTGATGCTTGTAATATGCAACAAAATGCAAGGGATGTATGACGGTACAACGCATGGTATTACCACGCGTACCGTTACAACGCGTCTTTTACAACGCAAGTCGTTACCACGACTTTCGCTGTAGGGGTACGGACTTAGGAATAGTCAAATTTACTGTTCCAACACCAGCCTACGTACAGTAGGGAAGGTGTTGGAATAGTAAATCTACTATTCCTTATCCTTGAGCGCCCCCCAGCGCAAGTCGTGATTACGACTTGCGTTGTAAAAGACGCGTTGTAACGGTACTGCGGGGTAACATCCGCGTTGTAAAGGATGTTTCCCAAATGCAAGTAGCGTAACACAGTATTTCTAGGCTCAATCTAACCTATGTTGTGAGGGGAAGTGCTTTGAAACTCTGGAATTCCAAAAGTCCATTTTGTACTTCACAGAATTTAATATTGCACGTATATAGTGGTTACTAAACGTGCTTATACCAAATTTCAGAAAGTTTCCAAAAATAGAAAATATCATGGAGCAGGAAATAGACTCGAACAAAGCAAAACACTGAAGTGTAGGTGCAATCACACAGCACTGGAATGGATGGGGGATGCAGCACAGAACCCACTCTGCCGGGAGCCAGGAGCATGGTGGCAGACGAGTGAGAGCTGCTGCGAGGCACTCCAACCACACATCAGGGAAAGAGGTAACTTTTGGTGGATTACAACTTTATTTGAGGCTTCCCCTTTCCCTCCCTCTTTTTAATAAGGTAATCACCCAGAAAGCGGTAGCTGTTCCAGGTATGGGCTCAAATAGTCACCCTCAAACAAGAGAAGGAAGAGAAAGAAGGAAGAGAATTAGATCCTAGATCTAAATCTCACTTACTAGAGTCAAGCACAAGTCCTGTCGCTTGATGCCCTTACCCACCCTGAAGGATGCCATGCTTCATCATCGGGCGTTTTTTCCTCATCAGGCCGGCACTGCAATGCCCTATGGGTCCCACAAAGGGTCGCTTTTGCTGAGATCTTTTGTTTGTACTGTGGATTGTTGGTAGCCATTTTGTGCTATCTCGCGAGAGATCGCGCCTGCGATCACGTCATTCGTCTCGCGATCATGCACCGCGAGAGTATGAGATCTCGAACACGTCATTCTCCACCGCGAGCGAGAGCGTGAGGACGTGAACACGTCATATCGAACGCGACAAGGAGCAAGAGAACCCGTACACATCATTCTCCACCGCGAGCGGGAGCGTGAGGACGCGAACACATTTCCAACGCGATCATGCAGAAAATACCGCAAATGGGCAGGAAAAAAACTTCCGCATCTTCGAGATATTTCCGCGTGTTTGCGGAGATTTTCAACATTTTTGCGATAATTTGCGAAAGTCAATTTCGCAAATTCCGCCCACCGCTAGTAATGTTGTCGTCTTCTTTGAGGGTAGAAATGGCCTTACACAGTCTGTTGGACAAGTTGTTCAATGTACCCTTCTTCTTAAGTTGGTTGGCTTCCTTCAAGACCGCTTTTTCAAAAGTGAGGACCTCACTGGGGACCATACTGGATTTGGGGGTGAACATGGACAGTGGTCTCAATCCTGTACCCTCTCTTTCTGGGGTGGGATTGTCTTTGAAGAATGACTTCAATCTGATTTTACGAAACACCTGGTGTAGTTCCTCATTGAGCCGAAAGTTGTACTCCTTGGGAGTTGGTGCGAATCCCAGTCCCTTCTCCAATACCGTGAATACATCTGAGGACAGTGTCAGGTTTTTTGACTAGTCATGCTCCTCGTTGTTCGCTGTGTCTCTGTATCTTGCCACTGGACCTGCTTGTTCCCTCTTTTTCTTCCTCTGCCTCTGCC
This sequence comes from Lissotriton helveticus, assembly GCF_964261635.1. NCBI lineage: Eukaryota > Metazoa > Chordata > Amphibia > Caudata > Salamandridae > Lissotriton > Lissotriton helveticus. The sequence goes on along the minus strand of NC_136067.1, from coordinate 1,586,547,019 downwards.
CCTGCCTCTGTTCCAAAAAGGGGGAGGAGGGTGTTTGAAGAAGAGTGGTTGGAAGCCCTGTTGCAGTCCTGGGTAGGCCGGGTACCACATTCGTCCCTGTGGAGAGTAAGTTTGGTTGGTATACCCGTACATTGCTGGTACATTGCTGGTAGGGAAGGTGGTGGAAGAAGTCCCTGTTTGTTTATGTTCCTACCCCAACTGCTATTGCTCGAGTTGCTATTGGAAGAGAGGTTGAAGTAGTTTAAGGCGTCGAGCTGTCGTCCGAAGATGCATCGTTCTCAGAGAGTTTGAAGTCCTCTTTGGTGTAGGGATATATTTTCTCCTTGTCGAATCTTTTTAAGTCTTTTTGTAACTTTTGAATTTTTTGTTGCATAAGGTAGTCGCAGTGTTCTGACATCTCAGCGTTGATCTCAGCCAGGCGTGTCTTGAAAGCGGAGATGCGAATGACAGCCTTAAGTCCGTTCTCTGCTATATTGATTTTGATAATCAGGGCTTCAGATAGACGTTTAGCTGTTCCGATGATCAAAATCAGCCAGTCGCGGGTACATTTCCAGGCGATCTGGCTCCACTCGCGTCTGAAAACAAGATCATCCAAGAAAATACACAGTGCAGTTCTCACTATTAGGCCATTAGGTGCCACATTGGCCCTTAGGTATTCAGTCATCACTGCCCCGTGGAGTGCAATTTTTACATGCTGTTTCTTCAGGGATGCAATGGAGTTCTAGACCCCACCACTTCCACTCACTTTTTATTCACGCTATTTGGTCCTGAAGAAGCGCCAGGGATCATCCTGACCAACCAGGCGTGAAATATGTCAATCTCTAGTTACTAAGGCACATTACGCCATATCAGTAACTCACGACCTACGGGTCTTTTAACCTGACAAGGGAACCTACTCATTAAACTTTATTTACTTTGGTATCCCTTAGCCAGTTCATTCACGCACCCACTCACTGTCCTCCTAGAATCCTTTTACCCACACTCATCATACGACAGTACAAACAAAAGATCTCTGCTGAAGCGACCCTTCGGAGGACCCGTAGGGCATTGCAGCGCCGGCCTGGCGAGAAGCAAACGCCTGATGATGAAGCATGACATCCTTCGAGCTGTGTGAGGGCATCAAGAGACAAGACTTGCGCTTGCCTCTAGTAAGTGAGATTTGGACCTAGGATCTTATTCTCTTCCTTCTCTTGTTTGTGGGTGACTATTTGCACCCATACCTGGAACAGCTACACCCTGTTTGATTTGTGATTAGCATAAGGAGCATGGGTACTGGATCACAACGAGCTCCTAGCCCCCCCCCCTCTTGTTTTTGATACACAATCACCCAGAAAGCCGTCCAGGGAGTATACGTACTGTGAAAATCACCTGGATAAATTTGGGGACTAGAGGCTGATGCTCACCTGAGAGTAAGACACAATTTGTAGGAAAGGAAAGTAATAGGGTGGTGCACACAAAGAAGGAGTGTTTACGCTACGCTCCTTAAATGAGACCCCACACTGGAGCCCTGCATGAGACTAGTGATCCTTGGGCACACACTATTTACATGTAGGGTGAAACCCGTACAGTAGTAACTAATTGATAGATACAGTTTCATAGACAAGATAGCATTGTTTCATATGAATAATGCAATCATCCCATTATTTGACATCAGCGGAGATCTTTTATTTGTAGATCTTGTTCGCTGTTTAGGTAGCCAACACGTGTCTCATCGGTTGAGTGAGTTCATCAGGGCTGTTAATTATGGCGTAGTCTGTTTAGAGGCACGACAAATTGGAGGTCAGTAAGCCATGTATATGCCATGTATATGATAATTCTGCCGAACCGTTCGGATAGATGTCATTACTACTGTATGGCTTTCACCCTTTATGTATATAGTGTGTGCCCAAGGTTCGCTAGTAGTATACCTACTTTGGTGGAGGCAGCAGTCCAAGCAGGGGAGAGGGGATTGCTCATTTGGGGAAGACTCCTATGACACAGCCTCCTGAGTGTCTGTGAAACTCCGGCAAACTGCGCGATGGGGAGGTGGGTCTCCTTCTGTGGCAAGTGTGGTAGCATCAGAAAAGGGCAGGGTGGAAGTCACTGGCTGCTGAAGGATGGAGAGAGTGCAGGCTGCACAGACAGAGCTCCTCTCACAAGGCCCTACCTTCGAGTCCTTCTTCATCCAGAAGAGCACAAATGTATGCAGGAGACGGCTGGCAATAAGCCCATAGATGTAGTAACCAGCTTTCCATTACACATAGAAAAATAGGAGGATGCAAAAAAAACTGAGAAAAAGAATGGGAAGCAGGCTTTTCCCAAGTGCTCTAAGAAGATGGGGCCTCATTTATGAAAAGTGACGCATCGCTGCGTGATAACAGCGATGCGTCACTTTTTACTGTGCCCTCCTTGCGACACTAATGATGCGTCATATTTACAGTATGACGCATCATGCAAGGAGTTACTGATACGTCAGTATTTCTGACGTATCTGTATGGCGCAAAAGTGACGCAGTGCTAGAGTGTGTCACAAAAGTGACACAACTCCAGCAATGTGTCCTTTCACATGGGGCAAGCCCCATGTGAAAGGGCCTGCGTCAGTCTTACGCCTGCTGTGAGGCAGGTGTAAGAAATTGACGCATTTGTGTCCTAGAAGTGGCGCAGTGAAATCTTATAGATTTCACTGCGTCACTTCTATGACCCTTTCTTGCGTCAGAACGCCCCCCCCTGCATACATTATACCTTGCGTAGGTATAATGTAGCGCAAGGGTTTACAAAGTAACGCATCTACCTAGATGTGTCACTTTGTAAATATGGTGCAACAAGGCACATTTTTTACGCTGCTGGTGCGTCACAAAAAGTGACGCACCGGCGGCGTAAAAGTGACGCACGGCCTCATAAATGAGGCCCATGGCCTTCAGGATAGGGGCAGGTAATCTGTCAGAGGGTATGGTGAAAAAAAGGGGGGTGACACCCAATCGGTTCCTAAAAAGGGTTTACAGGTATCAGCTAAGTCCTATTGGGTTACCAACTGATGTCTCGGATGTAACAAGTAAACCTATCAAGTCTGTGAATCTGCTGGGTAGTGGTTGACCTAAGTCATCAGCAAGTAGGACTATTTTGAGGCAGTTGGAAACAGTCCAAGAGCCCCCTGGCAGAAAAAGGTCTACAGGTACAGCAGCGAGATATTGTATCCGTAACCCAACACCATAATTAAGAACTTTTTTTGAATTTATATGCCCACCCCAACAAATCACTGAGAGTATAGCATTCAGAGTTTAAGCTGCCAAGGATAAAGAGGGGCCTGGTGTAGGCAAGCTGGAAGAAACCTCAAGGTGGGTCAACAACAGTGCTGGAGAAAGTTATGTAGTGGGGAGATGGGTGGTGGCAAAACATGTACCCCATTCTTGCTCTCCAATAGATTTTCCAGTTTTGTATTCCAATTGCCTGGTGAAGAAGGTGGCAAGCTCCGGGAACATGGGCCATCGAGTGAGAGAGTGGAGCTGACTCAAACATTAGGTGAACAGCAAGAGTTTATCAATGGCCCAAGTAAGGATGAGGCGGGAGGGACTGAAAGTATTTTGAGAAGCATCTCAAAGGAAATAAAAAATGGATTTGCGAGTTCTGATTCAAACCAGATGGATATTTGGCATACCTGTCATATTTCAATTGATAAGTTAGATAACCTGTATGAAAGAACCTCAGTCAGAACCGTGTGCTACTGAAATAACTGCCACAATGCTGGACTGCTGCGCTGAAGGAACTGCTGCCCTGCTACCATGTGCCTGGGTGACAAAAACCAGACCTACACCTCTTAAAGCCAGGACAGCCATGCTAGTCTGCTTGCCTCCTGTTCTGAGCATAAGGGACATTACAGGATCTCAACCACCTACACCAGCAAAAAGATCCAGCTAGAGTAAGCCCCTGACCCCAGAGTGGTGCCTCTCAGGTCCTGGATTCTTGGTGTGGCCCCAGGAGGCTGGATTGAAATTTTTGGGCTCTTCTTGACCGCAAACAGGCCCAGAGGCGATGAATCCTTGTCACTCACACAGCCCGCCAATATGAAGTTTCGTCAGCCCGGCCCTCCTTGCTACAGCACAGACCACTTGTGTGGAGGTACACCATGTAGCACTGGGCCAGGCACCCGCGACATCAGGATCTTTGCACTACAGGGACGACCTCCCGCAATGCCCAGCCAGCTCTTTGCGCTACGGCAACCACAGCCTTGTTTTATTCATTACAATTTGCTCTGTTTTTTTTAAACTGGTGTGGAATCTTTTTGTGGTGTGTTTTCACTGTGTTACTGTTTGAAGTGTTGAACAAATACTTTACGACATTGCCTCTGACTAAGTCTCACTGTTCTGTACCAAGCTACCAGAAGGCTGAGCACAGATTCATTTAGGGTTCGTATGTGACTTCACCCCAAGAAACATTCCGGTTGCTGCTCAACCAGGTTTCACGCCCCAGAAAAGCAATAACTCAAATTCTTACAGTCTCACTTTTGAGTGTTGCTTTTTTCAGTAGTGCCTAAGTGGGCCTCAAAGGTGATTAGGACTTTAATTAAAAAAAAGTTAAAGCACTACAATTCCTTGAAATCATATTCACCTTAGAAAATGTGCAATAAGCTCGGAAACTGTTAATTATGTGCTAATTATTATTATTATTTAAAACTTGTTTTTATTGCACTATTCCAAAGATAAACAGAAGTCATAATGTGCACAATGCAGAGCCTATTGACAAAATATTGACATGCAAAATAGCATGTAAAAATGACCCTGGCTAATAGGGCGTCAAATGAAGAAAAGAAAAAGGAGGGGGAAAAAACAACAGTGCAGGCATATACAATAGTGATTCTTGATGAGTCCATTCGTTACAATCGACTCTCAATTATTACAATTACAATCGATTCTGCAATTATTTTTGGAATGGGAGACACGTGTTAGTAATCACAGGATGGAGCAGCAGGTAAGAGTGAAGTGGCTGCCAAATATTTTTAGGTCAGGAGGTTAGAGGCAGCAGAGACGCATAGATGTTGCTGGTGGTGTCGCAATACATCCAGGGCCAGATGTAGGAGCCCTAATACCGGTCGGAAACGGCCGATTTCGGACGTTTCCGACCGGTATTAGGGTTTTCAGATGTAGGGGGCTTAAAATTACAGAATCGGTATATTTACCGATTCGGTAAAATTACTGATTCGGTAAATTACCGAATCGGTAAATATACCGAATCAGTAATTACAAATGTAGGTGGCACACTTTACAGTGCCACAGGCCCTTAAGAGTCGGTATTTTACCACACAATCCTACTGTGTGGTAAAATACCGAATTCAGGTGTGCATGCACATCTGTGCATGCACACCTGTGCAATGTGACACACAGACATGCCCTTAGCGCATGTATGTGTGCCACATGGCACACAAGCCTGTACTTGGGGTGCTAGAGGGTGTCAAAGTGACACCCCCTGCACCCTTGCAGGATTCGGTATTTACCGATTCTGTAAATACAGAATCGGTATTTCCCATTGATTCCTATGGGCTTCAAAGCCCTTCCCATTTACAGACTCTTAAATACCGAATCGGTAAAATTCGGTATTTAAGAGTCTGTAAATGGGAATTACCTACATCTAGCCCCCAGTCTCTCAACCAGGCTTTCACCATTGGTGGCGCAACCCAATGCAGAGAGACCTGTCTCTTGGCCAACAACAGCACAATTGCAGTAAAGCGTCCGGTTCCAACACTCAAAGGAAGAACATACCCTAGCAGTGCCAGCAACAGCGGGGCGTAAGTTCGATCTCAACCATCAGTTCCTAATGTCCAAACAACGCCTCCCAAAACGCCAAGACAGCAGGGCATTTCCACGCTAAATTAATAAAATCAGCATGCGCCATCGCGCATCTCTGACAATTGTCCAGTTTAGTGCGATCCATCATTGGAAGCAGCAGGGGGGTGACATGAGCTGTATATACATATTTAAATTGTAGAAGTTTATGCTAGTAATTATTGGATACATAACGAGTCTGCTCATAGCAATAGGCCCACATCTTGTCTGTCAAAGGGTGTGCCAGGTCCTTCGCCCACCGCCGGTCGAAGTGTCTGTGCAAAAGGTGATACAGCCTGGAAACTATATGTGTGCTGTCGGATGATGTGATTATTGTGGTGAGGGGTAGAAACTCCAGGGGCTCCACAGCCAAGGGGCGCAGTGCAGCGACCAGCGAAACACGCATTCTGTGCACCAGAAAACGGTCTAGTGTGGACATGTCCCGGTCCTCGGTCAGGTCCGTTACTGAACACATTTGTCCGTCTCTGAACATTTCACCTATGGTTCGGAGTCAGCATCAAGTAAGCGTGCATTGTGTTAGAACCTCAGTGGTAGGAGACAGCCATGGGTTATCCTGAATTGGTAGATGAGGCGAGTACATTAGTCAGACTTTAGATATTTCCGGCGACGTCCCCAAGACCAGCATGTAGTTTGCAATGTATGTATATCAGCCGGAGTCCTCATGAGCCCAAGCGGGAAGATTGTGGAAAGAGGATAGGGGCGGGCCTGAGTATATTCGGGTTTTAGAAATTGTAATCGCACATCTGGGTTATATCAAAAATAAGCAAATGTGTCTGTGCCACCAAATAATATAGATAGAAGTCGGGTACTCCGAAAACGCCCCGCACAAAAGGCCGCGTCAGTGTCTGCCATGCCACCGGTGCCTGCCCCCCCGCCCAGACCGGCCACATCAGCATGCCCCGAAGGGTGTTAAAAAAGGTAACCGTGAGTGGGATTGGAATGTTTAAGCACAGATATAGGAACCGGGGTAGAACCCCCATCTTAATGATCGCAATTCATCCAGCCATTGATAGAAGGAGCGCTATCCAGCGATCTATCTGTCCTGCAAGGCAGTCTATGGCGGACCGTTATTAAGACAGATGATCTCCAAAGCTGGAGGGGTCGTTGCACCAGCACAATGGATGATCTCCAAAGCTGGAGGGGTCGTTGCACCAGCACAAGGGGAAGTCCAGTGCAAATGGAAGGGTGGCGTCTGTTAAGGGGAAAACTAGCCCAGAAAATACGCCAAACCGCACCACCTCGCATATAAACGGAGAGAGATTTGTGGCAGGTTCTCTAACAAATAAGAGAATATCATCCACATATAAGGAAACCAGGAGAGAGCCTGGGTGGAACCCTATTCCTCACTGGAGGTGGTGCTCCGGAAGGTGTCGCACCACTGGGTCCATCGTTATGATGAATAGTAGGGGCGAGAGCAGACATCCCTGCCTGGTGCCGTGTGATAACGAGAATTTATCCAAGAGCACCCCATTAATTCTAAGCTACACAACAGGGTTAGTGTATAGTAAGTGGACCAAGAAACAGATGTTTTGCGGGAAGACGAGCTTAGTGAGCGCTGCCTGAAGTAAATCCCACTCCAAGGAGTCAAACGCTTTTTCAGCGTCAAGCAGTATCGTTGCAGCAGGATCTGATTAATAACAGAGAATAGTGTACGCAGTTTTACCGAGGTCGAGCGGTTAGGAACAAAGCCCGATTGAAGGGGAGAGATGATCTGGCCTATTAACAGTGATATACGTGTTGCGAGAACCTTTGGCATTATTTTGTTGTCTCGATTTAAGAGTGATAGAGGCCTATATGAGGCACATCTATCGGTGGCTTGCCGGGTTTGAGAGGTAGTGTTACAATTGCCTCTCGCATGGTAAGTGGTAGTTCGCCCGAATCCAACGCCTCCGCATAGACCTCCAAAAGTTTTATAGAACATGCCGGTTAGGCTGTCTGTGCCAGGGGCTCGGGAGTCATCCGGACCATCAATGACTTCTATGATCTCGTCCGTGCCAATAGGCAAAGCCAAAAATTGCTGTTGAGCCCTCTCACTCCATATCATCGCTATCTCCTTTAAATAGTTGGAGAGGGCTGCGCCAGTCGGTGGGGTATAGTATATAGTTGAGAGTAGTAGGTCAGAAAGGTAGAGAGAATATCAGCACCACGCATGGTACAGGCACAGTTCGCAGTTTGGAGTTGCTTGATGTAGAAGGTATGCTGTCAAGGGGTGAGCAGATGGGTCAGAGTGCGTTCCGGCCTCTCTCTCTTCCCATACACACAAGCGTACTCATATTTCCCCAAATAGACGGTCTTGCGTAATGCAAGCTCCTGAAAGTCACCCAAGAGTTTTGCACACTGATGCAATGGAGAGGGGATAGCACCCACCAGCGTCTGGGCATCCAAGTCCAGCAGCGCCCACTCAGTAGCATCAAGGTCCCGACGAATTGTGCGCAAGACTCTGGCATGCTTTGCTTTACAAATGCCCCTGATATAGACTTTGAAAGCCTCCCATAAGGTGGCGTAGTGTGGTACAGTGCCCCTGTTAGTAAAGAAATATTCTACGATCGCATCTTGCACTTCACTTTTAAAGACAGTGTCCAATAAAGCGTCAGTTGGGAAAAGCCAAGATCTAGAAGGACGCGCAATGTTAGACATAATCAATGGTAGCAGTACTGGTGAGTGGTCCAACAGGGTTCGAGGCAAATGATCCGTCTCTTGCATTGTGATCAGGAGGCCTGGCATTGTGTACCATCTATCTATATGGGACCAGGTGCCTTGTGGTGCAGAATAGAATGAGAATCCCGTGTCCATAGGATGCCGATGTCGCCTTGCATCGGTCAGTAAATGTGTATGCTGTAAAGCCGCAAGTTCGGCTGTAGAGCAAAGATTTGTGATGTGGCCTGTGCCTGTAGAGTCGACGACTGGCTGCAGCATGAGATTGAAATCCCCCCAATTATGATAGAGTCAATCGGTATGGTGGAAATATGTGTGGAGATACTAGCAAAAAAGCCACAGGGTCAACATTGGGAGCGTAAACATTAATGAGGAGTGTTCGTTTTGTGCCGAAGCTCCCCGTCACCAGCGAACATCATCCCTCTGGGTCCACAATCACCATCACAGTGAATGTAACAGTATGTGGTCCAGCGTGTTTCTGTGAATGGGTCTGAGCAGCTTACCAGTGGATATAATAGTGAACTGCAAAATACAAACTAATTCAAACTTGTACAATCCAAGATCCCAACCCACCACCCCCCTACCACATCGGATAATCACCCAATCTGTATCCGGTGAATCCCATGACATCCCAACTTAGAAAAGGAAAGAAATTACAAAGAGTAGGAGATCTCCTAGGGGGGTAGTAATGCCTCAAGCGGGCCACTTAGCATGATAACAATGGTTCGTAAATGTATATGTAACTGCGTTCATATAGGACTAGGATAGTAGCTATATCAATCAATAATCAGGCTGTCCTCAGCTCTTCTCCTGGCACTGTGTAAACCCCGTCAAACCCCCTCATCCTTTGGGGGCTGAATTTGATCCCTCTTCTGGAAATGACTACGACTGCAACCTTAAATGCAACATCAAACCCGCCTTCGCCTTTTCCTGTCACTTCACTACTGGTATTCTGACCTCAGGCAAGTCCCTCCACCAGTTACTCTTTCACAGGTCCCTAACTTTGCAACTCTATGACTAGGAATGGTCCTTTACTCTAAACAAGCAATTCAACCTTTTTGTGCCACCTTCTAACCCTACCCCTGCCACGGCCTCGGGTCAGTCTTATCCACCTCTACCTAAGAGTCCGCTCTCGGTGCCCGTGTTCCCTGTTCGACCTCATAAGTGTCCCTTCATTACAGCATGCCTCTGTCTAAACCCAAATTATGTGAAGTAAATAATTTGTCCTCATGTAACGCAATTGGTGCTCATGTAAAGCGCTCTGATACCCGACACCGGGTCAAGTTCGCGCTATATAAAACTCCGCTAAAAAAAAATAATAGTAATAAAAAAGGAAAAGGTATCTTGTCACTTCGTCCTAGAGTTGTTCATGGAACTGTGCCCAGTGAGTGCACCCCGTATGCTTGAAAATTGTTATTCTGACATTCAAATAATAGCAAATAGTGAAGGTTTGTTTCCCAGGGGAAGAGCCTCTGTTCGATTTATGGTGTTTCCAAAAGTTAGCGGCGTCCGCAGGTGTATCGAAGATGAAGGCTTTTCTATTGATCTGGATACGAAGGCGTGCCTGGTATAACATGGCGTAACAAATGTTTTCACCTTTCAAAGTTCGCTTGATGTCCTGGAATTTCCTTCTGGCTACCTGTACTACTGTTGTAAAGTCCGATTAAATAGACAGTGACATCCCCTGAAACTGCAGGTTTTCTACCTCTCTGGCCTTATGCAGGGAGACGTCGCGGTTGTGATATTTGAGCAATTGTGCTACAATAAGGCGTGGAGGAGCACCAGGGACGAATCTAGGGGCCACCGATCTGTAGGCCCGTTCCATAGCAAATGTGGTGAAGAAACAGACTCTGCCAAATAGTTCAGTCAACAATCGCTCCACGTATGCCTCCATGGGGCCTGTGTTGGTAGTCTTGGCTACTCCGATTGTTGCAGCGCAACCTTACCTCCAAATCTTCCGCCTTTTCCACTGTTGTTTTGAGGAGGTGCTCTGTGTGATCCAGGCACTTGACCAGTACTGTTTGTGCATCCTCAAAATCCGAAATGCACCTCTCAGCAGTGTTGATGCGGGCCTCATGTTGCTGCAATCGGCCATGCATGGTGTCAATATGCAAACCCAGGTTGTCAAAGTGTGCATCGATGGCCTTAAAGCCTGCTCCTAATTTCGCGAATATGGCAGCAGTGTCCTCCAATGCAGGTTGTTCAGAGTCTGGGGGATCAGCGCGATCCAGCGGCTATCCTCATGTGGCAGCGTCTCCACCCTCCTTTCTGGGGGTCTTGGGGGTCTCAAAGGAGAGCAGTGCTACTTAGGGTCTCCACAACCCATGTTAAATGGAGAAGCACTGAAGGGTGCAAGAAGCAGTGAGAAAACAACCACTATCTGGGGAGAACGAGGCACACAACCAGTATAAGGCCTGGGAGGGGGCACCAAATATACCGGACTTGCTGTGACCCGGCAACGCCACGAATGGGCCAGTCAGGCTGCTCTTGATTTATTTAGGCTCACAGCATCTCAGCTTCCCATCACGCACAGGCAGGGAAAAGTAGGGAGATTGAAGCCTGCAGAAGCGTAGCTCAGCACCACCATCCGCCCCCAGGAGTCAACTGCATATGTCTGCCATTGGGAATGGCCCCTCATTAGGCCTGCAAGCATGTTAGGCGGAATGAGATGCCCCAATCATCCAAGGGGCTTGTATCAGCTCGCATGACTCACGCCACCTCTGGGGTCTGGCCCCTCAGGAGGCTGCTGTTTCACCGGTCTGCCTCTATGGGCCTCCAAGCCCCGCCCTCAATTTTTCTTCCAACCGCACTCCACTGCGGCGCTTCCCCTCCTCCTCCGGCCCCTCCGTGACCCCTGTTGTCGCAGGTCCTCCGAGGACAGCATCAGGCGGCTGCTGCAGCATCGTGCTTAGGGGTCAGGGGCATTTTCACCAGTCCCGCCGCACTCCACCCCCGCCCCAAGGTGTCAGGCGGCAGCACTCAGGTGCACAGACCTCCTTGATGGGGCACCGTAGGCAGTTAGTTAATCGCAGCCGCTCAGGAGCTCCTCGATCAAGCCACCATCTTGGTGCTCAGTCAGGCCACGCCCCATGTGCTAATTATTGTTAAGTAAATGAATGGACCAGATATTCTTTGTTTTACTGCAAATTTAGTTTTAAATGAGAAATAACATGCAGACAGAGTTCTCAAGTATCCCAGATCCATGTAGTAGTATCAGTCCAGGCTTTTTGCCTTGCATTTTGGCATTTGTAGAGACGATTTTAGATTGGAATAGGCATGATTACAAGTCCCGGAATGCAATCAAAAATCCTGACCTGGGTGAGCTAATAACCCACCAAAGCGAAGACTTCTGTGGTTAGTATAAGGCAGAAAATAAGCAATGCATCTCATACCAGTATCTGATGGAAATGTGGATGGTCAGATCTCTTCATTGATGTGTACATTGAGGGCAAGAATGGTGGTGTCGAATTTGCAGCTATGTAAACAGAAAAGAGTGTATGAGTGACAAAGAGGTTACAAAAACTTGGCAGAGAAATGAAGATGGCAGATGTGTTCAGGGACAGCTTAAAAAGAATTTTAACGGGGCCATGGCCAAGCCGCCGACCAAGATGGCCGTGTGGCATTGAAGCTCCACTAGTTGCCACCGGCACAGCAGCAGTTTACCCCACATATGCGGCCTGAAACACAGTCAGCATCGCACCATCGGCTTGCCCAGGAAACGCAGAGATCAGCGATACCTTCTGCATGAAGATCCATGCCCCATGAGACAGCTTCCCGGCGCCTGAAGTGGAGCGAGTGTCGGCCATACATAGAGGCCCTCTCGAGGACTCGCTTTGGACGAGAGAGTGCGGCCACAAAATGGAACCCACTGGGGGTGCAGGATCCAACCGGAGGTTAGTGCGCCGGGCACGTGATCACAGTAGCGAGCGCCTCCCCGTCTGCTGCATCCTACGGGGTGTGGTTACGTTCGACTGCCCCAGGCCAATTAAGTAACATCCGGCCCACTCCCTTAGGCCTCACGGGGACAGGGCCCGCAGGTGGGCCCGGAAGGCGACCACCTGGTTGCAACGGGCATGAATTGGGGGCGAGACACCAGTGATACCGCTGCTGCGTGAGCTCGGTTGCCTCCTCCTGCATTCTCGCGGCTCAGCATGGCCCCCGGACGACACAGCCAACCCACACAGCACACCATCCCAGAGATCTCCAATGACACGGGGAGCACAGGCCTACCACTGCCGACGCATCTATAGCGTCGCTTGTTGAAATCTGCAAATAGTACCTGGGAGCGCCTGCATTGTCCTGCAGCCCCCGCGTGCCTGCCGCTTGCCCTCAAAGCCCCCAGCGTGGCAGCCTCCTGCTCATCTGTGCACCGGCACCATGACCAATGACGCTGAACTCACTGGTGCCCTGATCTACCAGTGAGCCTTTCCAGATTACATTTTGATTTCTCTGTTTGATTACTACTGAATGGCAACACCCCTGCCCTGCCTCTCTCCGTGGACTCTGTCTGCCGCATACTGCTCACACCAACCCGACTGCTTCATGGCAACAAGGTGGCGACCATTTGTGTTGCCCTCCCCACACATAGCTGCATAGTGGCATGGGCCACAAATACCCTAAGCAGCAAACACTCCCATTTGAAAAAGTGGCTGACAGAACCCCAGAGGGAGACTCCAATATGGCGGAGGGTGGTCGGGGCACGGACCATGGCAATGATCCCACCGCCCCTCCTGCATCCCTACTGAACGAGATGAGAGCTGGCTTTTGAGCGCTAGATGGGAGGTTTGACGTCCTGGACAGGAGCCTGGAGAGCGTGGGGGCCAAGATCCAAGCCCGCGACAAATGCCTCAACGTCGCGGAGGCTCATATCTCTGATATAGAAGATGGCACAGAGCAATCCCTTAAACGCCAGGACCGACTAGAGCGCCTTCTCACAGAAGTGGTGATCAAAAATGAAGATCTCGAAGCTCGTAGTCGGCGGAAAAACGTCTGCATTTTGGGGGTGCCAAAGACAACCGCCACAGGCAGCCTAGACATTTTTGTGGAGACACTGCTCGCAGATCTCTTTGGGAGAGAGTCCTTTACCTCTGGGTTTGTGGTGGAGCGCGCCCCCACCACACTCTGGGCCCTCAACCTAATGTGGGCCTTCCTCCGAGACCCATCATCGCCCGTCTCATGAGCTTTAGGGATTGAGACACAGTGCTCCCCCTCGCCAGGGACCGCGGAGAAACCACTTGGCAGGGCTCTAAACTAGCACTATACCCTGATTTCACGATCATGGTTCAGGAAGCCCGTCAGAAATACCAGGAGTCAAGGCCACTCTACGAAACCAGGGTATGAAATACGGCATGCTGTGTCCAGCAAGACTAAGGGTGGACATTAACGGCAGGTCTCGCATCTTCGATAACCCCACAGAGGCACAAGAATTCTGCCAATCATACAGACAAACTAACTCCCAGATGATTGTGAATGGCGCTAGGTCCTCCTCCCATGCTGTGGCTCCAATTCGAGCGTAGACCTCTTTTCGAACTCAGGAACTGGCTGACTGTGTTGAACTGGTCATTGTTTCTTTACTCAGTAAGCTCTTTGGGGATAACAGCATCTAACTGCATGAAACACTTCAGATAGCCGGACGACTAAAGTGGCGTTGCCATCCCCCATGGTGTATACCTTTGGTTTGTTTCTAATGTTATGGAAATAACGTTTCAGGATTACTTCATCGCTGCCAAAGACCGCTTGGTATATCGCATCCTGCTGTTCTTGGGGGTTACTACCTCGCCTTTTGCATGGTGAGGTTGTGGGGTGTGGGGGGGTAACTTTTTCACTTCACAGAATTGTTGAGTTGTTTGAAGTTGTGCTCACTTTCAAGTTCCACATTCATACACATTGGCAATCGCTGCCCATAGCCATCATGACTGCTAGATGGCCCAGCTAGGCAATGTTACTGGTCCCAGGGGATTATCCTTTTTATCCTGGAATGTCAGAGGCCTTAATGATAACCGTAAGAGGAGGCATTTCGTACATTATTTGATGCGTCATAATGTTGACATTGCTTTTTTACAGGAGACGCACCTGCCAAAATCAGACCCCGGACGCTTAGCTATTGGCTGGGGCGCACACAGATATTTTTTCGATTTTAGCAACTACTCTTGCGGCACAGCAATACTTCTCCACAAACGGGTGCGTTTTAGCCTCCACTCAATGATTGGTGACAGCGAGGGTAGATACACTATTGTCACAGGATAACGTATGGGTCACAACTTTGCCCTGACATGTGTTTATGCCCCGAGCACTGACTCCCCTGAATTGTTTCATTCTCTTCAGGCCCAGCTCGCTAAGCTAGATTACGACTTATTGATAACAGGAGGCGACTTCAATCTACTTCTAAATCCTGCACTAGACAGCACCGCTCCAACCCCCAGCACACATTCTCACACGCAACGGGCGCTACTAGACCTGTGCGAGCAGCTTCCACTTTTAGACATCTGGCGAAGGCACAACCCTTCCACCACCGACTACACGTATTACTCTGGTCAACACAATACATGGACAAAGATAGATTACTGGTTGGTTTCCCCTGGCATCTCCTCCTGGTACCAATCAATCACAACCTTCCCGAGAACATATTCCGACCACTCCCCCATTCAGCTACAACTTTTAATCCCCAGACCAGATGGTTATAAAGGTCAATGGAGTTTCCAGAGTAGGGCCCTCAATGACGACCTTTTCCAGTCTGAGGTACATGAGGCGATTGAGGAATACTTTGTCATTAACACTGTCTCGGTGGACTCCTGGGTGGTCCTAAGGGAAGGATTCAAGGCATACGTAAGTGGAGCATGCATTGCCAAGCATGCCGGGGTGCTAAAAGATCTTTGAACAATGCTTTCACGCTTGGAGTTCGAGCTGTGGGATATCGATTACGATGCAAGGCTCGGCTTGGACCCCGACAATGCCAAGCAATGTGAATTCCCCTGGAGTGGTGCACCGACTCAGTTAAATATTTGGGCGTCCATATCCACATAAACAAAGAGCACATCCTTTGTTTGAACTATGGTCAAGCAATCTCCGCTCTTGAAACCCAGGTGGAGAGGTGGCTACGATTGCCACTATCCATCGCCGGCAGAGTGGCTATCATCAAGATGGTAGTACTACCCACATTTTATATCTTTTTAGTAATGTTCCTGTACCCCTCCCGAACAGGTTTTTTTTAATAATACGCGCACATTTGATTATGCTGATCTGGGGAAGCAAGCAGCCCCCCGTACGCTGGCAAGTGCTGACACTTCCATATGAGAGAGGAGGATTTAACGTCCCAGACTTTCAATTGTACTATTTGGTTGCCCAATGCAGCTATGCCTATACATGGTTTCACCCAGATGCTCGGATCCCATTTCTCCGCCCGAAGCTGACTTCGTGTTACCCAAGAAACTCTCCACAGTATTGTCTAAAGGCGTATCTAGAGATCGCGCTGACATTCGGAAGGTTTCCACCACCAGCTGGGCATGGGAAAAATTACAGTGCATTACCGGTACCACCATGCTATATTCATCGGCACTCCCCGTCCCCAATTCCCCCTGACTGCCGATCACTGGGGGAAAACTGGTAAAGCGCACTTTGACCAAATTTAATATCACCAAAATGGGGACTTGTTCCCTAACGGACACATCTTCTCCACCACAGATGAAAACCGCTTCAACACAGCCACATTTATGGACCGCTTCATACTATGGCGCATCCGTTCAACGCTAAGGGCTACCCTACCCAGTTTTCCTACGAGCCAGACCCATTCTCGCCCCTATCCATGGTCATTGAGAACCAGAGCGGGACCCATCTCGTATCTAATCTATATACGGCATGTGCAGACATTATCCCGGTCACAGACGACAAGATCCGCAAAGCATGGGAGTACAACTTAGGGAGCGCCATAACAGATGAACAATGGCTCAAATGTTGCGCAGTGACATAGTCGCCACAAGCTGCTTCATTTTAATTTTCTGACCAGAATGTATGTCACCAGGCTAAATCACACAGGCTGGACCCTACCAGACCAACCAATTGATGCGAATGTAATGCTCCATACGCAGATTTTGCCCACCTTACGTGGACGTGCCCCAAGATACACACATATTGGGAAGCAGTACACAAAACACTGGGAGACATGACAGAACTGACACTAACCCCAATGCCCGAGATCGCACTCCTGGGATATGTGGTAAACTTCCCTAAAGGAGTATGGAGATTTGCCTCCCTTAATTTACTGTTAGTCAAAAGGGAAATTGCTCTCCACTGGGGCCGCAGAACAGTTCCCACGCTACAACACTGGTTGGATAGCTTAGCATATTGCCACACTCTCAGCAAAGTTTATGCCACTACATTACCGCGCTCCTCACACCCCAAAGATATCTGGGGACCACTCAGGGCCTATACCGAGCCCACACGTACACTAGCAGCCTCGCAACTTGAAACGGGAATAGTCCCAACCGGAGTGGGATGAGAGATATATGACACACAAAAATCAGTATTTGAATATTACAATGCTCTTTGTTAAGATAGAATGTTGTGCTGTTTTATAAGTGTTATACATTGATTTGATTAGACGAGAAGACGGGGACGTTACTGGGGACTACATACTTTCTCTCCTCAGGGACTTGGGTATTCCGCTGGAACTGCATTTATTAATCATATGTTATTTTTTCTCCTATCATCGGACCTTTGATATATTACCTTCTATTTAATCAATGTTAATAGATACTTTAGTTAACTGCTATAATGACAGTGAACTGCCATGCTACTATAGATGCAACGCATTAAAATGATGAATACACTTTAAAAAAAAAAAAGGATTTTAACAATTCTTTACACTAGGAAGACAATTCACAAAAAAATCCAATGTCTATAAAGGGAATTTTATTGCCTTAGAAAAGATGGAGATTTATGAATTCCTTCAATTTATCAAGTTTTCTAGGAGAATGCCTGGAATGGTTTTACAGCCGCCAGTTTCCCAGGGCAACCATGGAAAAGGTTTGTAAATTACGTTTTAGGGCTCGGGCCTACGTCACACTGCGTAGTAGTGTGGGCGGAGCCCAAGGGTCCTGTAGTTAGCGTCTCCGAAAAGCTACCTAAGAAATTCCTGGCTGCTCGTGATTTTTCGTCCTTTTTTTTCCAGCTGCATTTCGATTGGCCTTCTTGTGCGTGTGTTTTCGGAAGAGCGCACTCAATAGGCCATAGGCGGTAGAGTAGCTCCGCCTATTGCATATTCCGTGCGGACACGCGCAGCAGAAGGGCATATTTCTTCCATTATCGCGGCTGTCAGGGCCCACGGTAATTGAAGACAGATGCTCGGCGCGCGTGCACCACTCTCGTTCTTCCTTGAGGCTATTGAAACACTTCGACTGCTATTACGGATGGTAACCACTAGATGGCGTTCCTCCCGTAACATGGTCCACCGGCTGCTCACTGCTACGGAGAGAGCTTGACTCTGCCGTGCCGTAGTGTTCTGGTTGTCAGGAATTAAGTGTGCCTTGTACCCTTGTGCCTTCGCGTGTGTCTGTGTGTGAGAGAGCTTTCCCCAGCCGTCCTGTAGTGATCTGATTGTCGGGGTGTGCGCCTTGTGTCACTGTGCCTCTGAGTTAGCTGGTAGCCATGATTCCCTCTTGAGAGGAAGCCGGCCCGCGTCCTTGCTGCTTCCAAGGCTTATTTCTGTGCGCATGGAAGCCCAGCAGGCGCTCGAGGCTGCGGATGCGAGTGTGTTCATTGTGCGCAGCGGTGGCGGGTGGACTCAGTCCAGGTTACCTCACGAGCCATGTCCGTTTTCAGATGTTACACGGAGAGGAGGGAGTGCTAACAATGAGGGCATCGGGCTGCGATCGAAGGGGTGGTGTGGGGGAGAGTTCGAGGAGGGGGAGTAGAGTGTCGGGGTAGGCCACAACAAACCATGTTTTCATAAAGTTTTCTCCAGCGTGCAGTTTAGGTCTCATGTTTAAGTGGTACTTTGTTTGTGTCATCGGCACTAACAAGAACTCTTAAAACAGGAGCACGTAAAGGGACTTAGCAACCCGTTAGGGATGCCACAGCCGATCCACGGCGAGATAGTCAACAATGACGAATTTGTCTTGGTGCGCATATGTTTGACTACAGTTAATTAACGTACTGTTGTTTATAACTGCTCACTTTTGATGTAAATATCACATTTACAAATGGCGCTTACCATTGTGTAACTTGCACGATTGTCCCTCATTTGTGTTGATCACTAATGCCTGATTAAAAGATGGAGCCGCGCAAAGCGTAAATGTTTGACACCGAGGAAGGGAGTTATCCCGAAACGCGTCTGTCTTGGAAATAAATACTTGCCTTTGCTGAACAACCTGGGAGTACTGCTTTTCTTTTCGGAGGACTTGAAAAGATAGTGGAGCAACCATAAATATCGCGGTACACCACCGCGCTGCAGCACCCGCCCTAAGAGTGACTCGCTGTTTAGTGTTTCTGGAGCAGTGATATATATATATATCTATACTCTATACTACTATTATAAAGAGAGAACACGCACCTTTGAGCCAGGTAAACTCGGGAACCACAGCGCCAATCCACACACCCGATACATTGTAGAAATTGTCAGGGTGTGCAGAAGGATAGGCTATAAAAAAATAAAAAATAAACGTACATTTAAAAATATAACTTTAAAAAAAAAGTAGTGCCCTGAAAGTAGCGCCGGCCGCGACGCTGCTCTGGCCGCGACGTAGCGCTGGCCGCGACGTAGCGCTGGCCGTGATGTGCGTGATGATGAGGAGGAGCGGCGGACATGGAGCTGCGGTGAAGTGAAGAGCGCGGGCGCGTCATGGCGAAGAGGAGCGAAGAGGAGCGAAGCGGCAGCTCAGGTAAAGTAAAGCTTGAAATCAGTGAGGAGCGCGGGCGCGTCATGGCGAAGAGGAGCGGAGCGGCAGCTCAGGTAAATTAAAGCTTGAAATCAGTGAGGAGCGCGGGCGCGTCATGGTGAAGAGAAGCGGAGTGGCAGCTCAGGTAAAGTAAAGCTTGAAATCAGTGAGGAGCGCGGACGCGTCATGGTAAAGAGGAGCGGAGCGGCAGCTCAGGTAAAGTAAAGCTTGAAATCAGTGAGGAGCGCGGGCGCGTCATGGCGAAGAGGAGCGGAGCGCAAGCTCAGGTAAAGTAAAGCTTGAAATCAGGGCGGGAGGGAGTCGGGGCGGGAGGGGAGCGGGAGGGAGTCGGGGCGGGAGGGGAGCGATTGTGCACAGAGGGACAGGCGGAAGGAGTGGGGGCGGGAGGGAGTCGGGACGGGAGGGGGTCGGGGCGGGAGCGGGTGTACTGCCCCAGCCCCTTTCTGCCCCAGGCAACGCTGGGGCGGGCTGCTAGTACTATTATAAAGAGAGGACTTGCACCTTTTGGCAAGGTAAACTCGGGAACCACAGCGCCAATCCACACACCCAATACATTGATGTAATCCTCAGGGTGTGTAGATGGACATAGGCTGCATAAAATAAAAAATAAACGTAAATTAAAAAATTAAAGTTTAAAAACAAAGTAGTCCCCTAAAACAAGCGCCGGCCGCGACGTAGCGCTGACCGTGACCTACACCTGCGTGATGACGACAGGCGGGGAGGAGCGGTCACGAGCGGCGACGTGCTGCGAGGAGTGACGTGCGGCGAGGAGTGGCGCGGCGGCTCAGGTAAGGGGAGGCGGGAGGCGGTCCGGGCAATGTCGGGGCGGGCGGGGGCCCGGGAGTGGGGGCTAAGTCCGAGCGCGGCTGAGGTAGAGCGCGGCTGAGGTAAGGCAGAGGCAGGAGTCGGGAGGCGGGCGGGAGGCAGGCGGGCGGGCAATGTCGGGTCGGGTCGGGTCGGGCGGGGGGGAGGAACAAACAAATGCTCAAAATGCAGCCCCCAGCCCCCTACTGCCCCCGGGCAACGCCTGGGCGGGCTGCTAGTATATATATATTATATATATATATATAATATATATATATATTGTATATACTATTTGTTTTGGGTTTTAGTAGAAAACAAACAAACATCAAATCTATCTATCTATCGCTCTATCGCAGAGTGAGAGTGAGTGCAGAGTGAGTGCTTAATGAGTGCAGAGTGAGTGCAGAGTGAGTGCAGAGTGAGGGCAGAGTGTGAGTGAGTGCAGAGTGAGAGCAGAGTGAGAGTGAGTGCAGAGTGAGAGTGAGTGCAGAGTGAGAGTGAGTGCAGAGTGAGTGCAGAGTGAGAGTGAGTGCAGAGTGAGAGTGAGTGCAGAATGAGAGTGAGTGCAGAGTGAGAGTGAGTGCAGAGTGAGTGCAGTGTGAGTACAGAGTGAGACTGAGTGGAGAGCGAGTGCAGAGTGAGTGAAGAGTGAGAGTAAGTGCAGAATGAGAGTGAGTGCTGCAGAGTGTGAGTTAGTGCTGCAGAGTGTCAGTGAGTGCTGCAGAGTGTGAGAGTGCTATAGAGTGTGAGTGAGTGCAGAGCGAGTGCAGAGTGAGAGTGAGTGCAGAGTGAGAGTGAGTGTAAAGTGTGAGTGAGTGCAGAGTGAGTGCAGAATGAGTATGAGTGCAGAGTGAGAGAAAATGCAGAGTGCAGAGTGAGAGTGAGTGCAGAGTGAGTGCAGAATGAGAGTGAGTGCAGAGTGAGAGTGAGTGCAGAGTTCAGAATGAGTGCAGAGTGAGAGTGAGTGCAGAGTGATAGTGAGTGCAGTGTGAGTGCAGAGTGAGAGTGAGTGGAGAGTGAGTGCAGAGTGAGAGTGAGTGCTGCAGAGTGTGAGAGTGCTATAGAGTGTGAGTGAGTGCAGAGCGAGTGCAGAGTGAGAGTGAGTGCAGAGTGAGAGTGAGTGTAGAGTGTGAGTGAGTGCAGAGTGAGAGTGAGTGCAGAGTTCAGAATGAGTGCAGAGTGAGAGTGAGTGCAGAGTGATAGTGAGTGCAGTGTGAGTGCAGAGTGAGAGTGAGTGGAGAGTGAGTGCAGAGTGAGAGTGAGTGCAGAATGAGTGCAGAGTGAGAGTGAGTGCTGCAGAGGGTGAGTGAGTGCTGCAGAGTGCTGCAGAGTGTGAGTGAGTGCTGCAGAGTGTGAGTGCATGCGGAGTGAGTGCAGAGTGAGAGTGAGTGCAGATTGAGAGTGAGTGTAGAGTGTGAGTGAGTGCAGAGTGAGTGCAGAATGAGTACGAGTGCAGAGTGAGAGAGAGTGCAGAGTGAGAGTGAGTGCAGAGTGAGTGCAGAGTGAGTGCAGACTGAGTGCAGAGTGTGAGTGAGTGCAGAATGAGTGCAGAATGACTGCAGAGTGAGTGCAGAGTGAGAGCAAAATGACTGCAGAGTGAGAGTGAGTGTGCAGGGTACGAACACTCGAACTAAGTCCACCACACATAAGACCACACACATAAGACCACACACATAAGACCACACACACCACCAACCACTCACCACCACACAGCCAACCACACACACACACCACCAGCCACTTTCACCAGGCACAAACACCACCACCACACTTTCACCAGGCACAAACACCATCAGCCGTCAGTGCAGGCTTCCACCAGGCACACAACACCAGACGTCAGTGCACGCTTTCACCAGGCACACACACCTCCAGCCGTCTGTGCACGCTTTACCAGGCAGGCACACACGCCACCAGCCATCAGTGCACGCTTCCACCAGGCACACACACCTCCAGCCGGCAGTTCACACATCAATTGTTAACGCATTCACAATTAACTATTTTAGCAATCGTAGTATGGTGCACTTTACTTTTAAACATATTCATCTAAAGCGCAGCATGCCACCATTGCTACAATTCCAATCCAACCCACATAATTCCACTACACACCACATGCATACACTCCATAACACATGGCTAAAAGACATTGCCATTTACAATGCCATTAGCTCTAACTCAAATAAATCCAAGACCGATTGCATTTCTAATGCTTGTTTGCCAGGCATTTGTGTGTGAAATTGAACCTACTGTGTAAGTACACATGCAACGTCTTGCAGTGGTCCATTTTTGCCTTTACTTTTATCCACATTTTGCCAGTGGAAATATATTTTCGATTCGATTTCTACCAGTTGTCGGCGTGATCCCTACCTCCTTCCCAATCAGGGAAGGGATTTACTGTTGTCCTTAGCAGGGGTAAATCTCTGAGCATTTCGTGCATGGGAAATTGTCAGAAAGGAGTTTGAGAATGTGTGCTTGAAAATCTGAAATACCCATACATATGGCTCTGTGAATCAAGCTCACATTTTTTTCGATGCTTAAAGAAATATCATTAGTCAAGCCAAACAAAGGGCAAACTGATTTAGAAAACCAAGTGGGAAGAAGAAACAATGTGTTCTCTGGAGTGAGAGACTATTTAAGTCTTGCTTTTCTCACAAGAGAGAGGCCTCACAGACCCGTCAAAAAATGTATGCTAATGCTTTATGGAATGATTAACAACACTATTCAAAATATCAGCGTCTGGTTAAAAAAATGTTCACATCTGGGGGGGATGTACTAAGTACTGCTCACAAAATACTGGTTGCATACTGCAACAGCATTTTTGCAACCAATGTACTATTATGTCCGTTCACAAAATACCGATTTGTATTGGGTCGGTATGTGACCTACCTCAAGACTATCAGTGAGGTAGGTCGCAAATTGCGACCCGCTATGATTTGCAGCTATCACAGGGATGGTGGCCTGCCGGGGTTAGCAGACCACCGAGTTTGTGATTGCTTTTAAAAAAAAAAAAGCAATCCTTTCTTTTCTTTTTTTTTAAAAAGCAGCTAGTTTTCCTTAAATGAGACTGGATGTGTTAAAAAAACAAATGAAGAGTTTAAATTAAAAAGTTTTTAGAATGCCTTCTCTTAATAAATATTTTTGTCAATATTCACAATGGGTAAAAGGGAGAGCTCCCTTGGATACCGCTTTCTGTTTGCCAATGGGTTATCATTACATTTGTGTATTTGATAAAATGTTAATGTTTTGCAACAAAAGTTTGAGTGCAAGATTTAAACCCATCTCATTCCGATAATGTACAGCGGTCAGATAACTTTCCTGCACTTAAGCCTGAGGATGTAGAATCGCTACTAAACATTGTAAAATCAGGCTCCTTGCTGGACATCATTCCGGCTAAGACCACCTCACTGCTTTCCAAACAACTTGCTGCTCCTATTCGTTCAATCCTCAACTGCTCTATGAAAAAGGGTCATCACCCCCACAAATAGAAGGCAAAGCAAATAATTCTGATCTGTAATATTTTTAGGCCCCCATGGAGGATTTATCCAATTATCGCCCTATTTCATTGCTACCTCTCCTGAGCAAGATATTAGAAAAACATGTATATAAACATATGTCTGACTTTGTCGAAGCTTCATGCTGCCTTGAGCCATCTCAGTCAGGCTTTTGACTCAGACACAGCACAGTCAGCTTTGGTTGCGGTCACAGACAATATCAGAATGTCGCTGGACAATGGACAAGCAGTGCTTGATTTATCGGCCGCCTTCGATACGATCTCCCATCAGACTCTGCTCAGGAGACTCGGGGAAATTGGCCTCCAAAGGAATGCTTTACACTGGATGTCGAGCTTTTCTGTCTGATGGAACTCAGACCATTAACCTAGGCTCTTTCCGCTCTAAGACTACAAGAATTACTAACGGAGAACCTCAGGGCTCTTGTTTCAGCAACACCTTATTCAACATATATGTTACTCCCTTAGCAGGGTTATTGAGGAATTTAGGATTTGTTCCAATATCCCATGCAGACGATACTCAGCTCCTATTTTCCTTTGATAAAAACAATCATAATGTCCAGTCTACTTTTTCGAAGGGCGTGACAGCCATCGCTGGCTGAATAAGGGATAATTTCCTCCAACTTAATGCGGGGAAAGAGGAGATCATGTTATTTGGAGATGCTTTTGTGAGGTGGTCCCCGGGATGGTGGCCAGAGGAACTGGGCACTGCTGCGACTCCGAAATTGGTGGTCAAAAATCTGAGATTCCGTCTGGATCAGAAATTGACAATGAAGGAGCATGCCTTCTATGTGCTAAGTCTTTTCCAAAACATATTCCCCTTCTTACCTTTAACCACTCAAAAATCTCTTATCCAGGCACTGGTGCTAAGCTGCCTAGACTACTGCAATGCTTTTCTGATTTCAGCTAATGAAGCCTCCTTAAATAGATTGCAACTAGTCCAGAACACCGCAGCTCATCTGGTCTCCAATGCTCCCCCCGAACCCTCTCTCTTCCCCTTCTGCAGCAACTGCATTGGCTTCCAGTGTGGAAGCGGATCAGATTTAAGATGTGCTGCATGGTCCACAAATCTTTGAATGGTCAAGGTCCTACCTACCTAGCAGACAATTTTACCAAATATCTGCCACCTAGATCCCTTCGATCAGGGTCCAAATCTTTACTTCGGACTCCACGCTATAAAAAAGCTCTTCTAGGTGGTAAAGCTTTTTCCCATCTGGCCCAACTCCCAATCCATTTGCGACAATGTATAGATCATTTACAGTTCAGAAGACTTCTAAAATCCTCACTGTTCTAATTGGCTCCTTTTCTGTGGTGGGCTGTAGTAACTCTATAGCAATGAGATACCTCTGGTGGGGTGATTCTGGCGCTTTAAAAATCAATAAATATCAAATATAAATTGGACACCTCCCAAATACCGATTCGGTATCTAGCTGCAAACCCAAATTGTTTTTGGTAACATGCTGCTGAATGACAATTTGGGTATATTAGATACCATAAGGTATTTTTGTGGTTGCAAAGAGTCTGATTTTGCATATCAGATATTTTTTGAACGCCTGATGCCTTTGTGCATCTGACTGCTATTCCTGATTACAGATCTTAGAGTAGGGCTTCATCAGGAGTAAATGTTATGGAAATATTTATTTGCACATTCATCCTTTTTCCTTACATGGAAGATATGTGTTCATATACAAAGAAACCTTTCCCTGCTCCGTTTGATTATATGATGCTGTTTGGGAATTTTGAACACCCAATTTGCACATTGTCTTTAGCACTTATTAGAGGAAAGCTAAATGTGGAAATTATGTTACAAATCCACTGAGAATCTTTGTGAATACCCCTAAAGTTCAGCTGTGTGAGTACCTACCACATTCACGATTGACCCTCTTATTGTCAATCTTGAAACCCACCGATGTTCCCATCCTTAACATTAACTGTTTGGCTGCAGAAACTTTGCTAACATTTTGGATTTCTGCATTTTTAAGTTCCACCCAGGTGCAATAGAGGCAGTGACAGCAAAAGCTTGCACCCTGAGCATCATTGAATTCTCAAAGAATGAATTCAAAGTTTGTAAACAATATGAAGAGGCCCAAGTAAAAGCAAATGCAATATGAAGAGGCCCAAGTAAATTAAATGCAATCCTCTGGACAGTAGGAGAGAAACTACAAGCAGCTGAAAATAAATGATTGAGTTAATTTTGTACAGCACACACATTGGTGGTAACCCCTCATCAGGAGCAGCGTGCCCAGTACTGAAGAGCTCTCAATGCTTAAACTGCACTACTGCTACTGACTTTATTGTCCACCTCAAGCATAATATTTAAAAGTATGCAGTGATCTTTCTTTCATTTCTTTACTAGTGTGCCAACCTTTATCAGTGTTATTGGCTTGGAACCCAATGAGGATAGGCAGTGGCGTAGCTAGACCTACTGCAACCCGGGCAGACCCTAAGTTTGTCGCCACCCTACGTTTGTTGCCCAGTGCAGGTAAGAGCGGGGGTAGGGTGGGGTCTGGCGGCCGATGAACGACTTTCTCTCAGGGTTATGGTTTTAATCGACAGACACAGCTTGCTCACCTCCACCGCCCCCAAAAACAGTGCCGCACAGTGTAGGCCCTCCCAGCTACGCCACTCTGGGACTGGTGCATGACAGTTGATCAAGACAGAGTGGGAAGGCGGTTCTGTCATTTACTCATGAGCCTGTCCTGTCGGTCTACTTTTCATTGACAATACATAATTTACCTTTCACCTCACGTTTCCCTGCCTGCTCCATTCCTTTGTCACCTCAAGGTATGAGAACATTGGAATAACAAATAGGATGTTAAATTGTCGCCCCAAAAACTTTTTGCACTCCTCTTAACTTAAAGTGATTCGTCGGTGGAAATATTCTCTTATTTCTCTACAGCATGTTTTTCTTCCCTGCCCCTTTATAATTTCTCTTGCAAAGTGAATTCATGTTATCATTTACCTTTTAAGCACAGTGGCACATATGTGGAAAATCTCTCAGGTAACATTCACTACAAATGGCGTAAAAAGTGGGCGTTGCTTCAAGGTGATTTCGATATTGATTGAGTGATTGAAAGGGAACACGAACAGCCGTTCTATCAGTGCAGGAGAAGAGATTACACACTCGTCTTTTCCTTGAACATCCGCAAATTATTTGAGTGGGATCACTTAAGTAAAGTTCCAACATCAGTGTTTATATTTGTATGTTAACCCACTGAAGTTTAATTTCTGTGATATATGCATCTGCATTAGAAAGGTGAATTGCATATATTTCTTTTCAATATTTCAGCAGCAGCTAACTGGCTTTGGGATTTTTTATGTTAAACAGCCAAAATCGTGCGAAATATTAGAACATTTCACAAAATCCACTTACCTTGAAAAAGGACGTCAATCACATGTCTTTATTTAGATATAACACAGATATCTTTAAAAGAAGAATGCAAAATTCACATTATAATACAAATATTAAAAAAAGTACAAAAACGCGATTGATTATTTAACAGTTGTATAAAAAGTAGAAGTTATCCACAACTTGATCCTTCTTATTGAATAACATTATAAGATGAACGCAACCAGTGGTATCTTATATATAAAAACAGCCCAATACTCTTACAATACATTTTATATTCGTTTCAGTTTTTTACTTCCTTAGAAGTTAATAGATGTTGTAAGGTATATTAGTAGTTAAAAGGCTCTGGGCAAGGCTCAGTGTGGACTCAATTGGTTGAAAAAGGACGTATTTAGGGAAGTTGAGTCCACGTTAAAACTTTTTGCCTGGCTCTAGTAAAAATCTCAAGGCTGGGCTGCTCTTAAGTAGAGATTTGCTAGTAAAGACCGGATGTGGAGTTTTGCCCAACGCTAGAGATCATCTCCAAGGATTGTGTGTCCAATTACAGTGGCCACACCTGTACTCTTATGCCACGTTTTGGAGACCACCACTGGCATGTGTCCAGTTCTGGAAGACACCGGTGGCTCATTGTGTCAAAATTTAGAAACCACATCAGGAATAGGGAGCCCAGTTGTTGAGACACTGAAAGCAGCACAGATATCTAGGAATAACTAAATAATTGGGTAGCAGACAGTAGGTGAGTGCCCAAAAACATGAAATAGTTGCACTAAATATGCTGTAAAGCCTTGAATAGAAAGGACAACTATGCTTAGTTTGTAGGAAAATAACAACTTTTTGTTTTCTCAAAACGTTTTCAACTTTGCAAATGTGGTGCACTGTACAACACTCAACTGAACTGGAAAATGTATTATACTATGTACAAGCACAGTATTTTGTAGTGTAAGTGTACTCTTCCAGTACAAAACCTGTGCTTAGGCATCACACAAACACCATTGCACCATACACATTTGCACTACCATGCAAGGGTGTGTGCACTGGCACAAGGCTATCCAAAGTACACCAGTTCTTGGGAAGAGACAAACACCTCTGATTATTAGTAGATATGACACTGTGCTGCTCGCTCCTTTTCACAAGTCTGCCCCTATACATCAAAAATTGGGGCAGAATCAAGCATTTGTGAAAAACTTTTTGGACGATAGAAACATTGAATAGTGGCAGCGTAGCAAAAATCTTTGTTGAGTACATGCTCACAGTAGCTCGCATCTGCAAAGACAAGTGTGCATGAACAGAAGCATGTGAGGAGGAAGGTGTTGAGTAAGAAGAAAAATGAACCAATGTAAGTTTAGATGAGGTTGAAGAGGATGTTGACAAAGGTTGAGGATGAGGTGAAGAAGGGCAAGATGAATTTTAGATTGATGTGAGGGTGAGTTGAGAATGAATCGCGGTTGGGAGAAGATAAAGCTGGGGTGTAGTGACATTAAAGTGGAGATGAAGTGAGGTGAAGCGGTGAGGGTAAGGTGCTAGACTCAGAACAAGGAGAGCTGGAAACATTTTTTTGTTTCACAACAAAATTTTATTATTTATTTGAAGGGATGCAGAGCAACAAATGTGGTTCCCCACAATCAGGAGAGTGCCACCAAGCATTGTAACATATTGTATATTCGTCGTTGCGATGCTAAGTAAAATAAGAATAAAGCAAAGCAGGCTACCCTTCCCTTCACCCCATCCCTCCCAACATCCCCAAAGGCCCAACTACCCCACTACCCACCCCTTATCCCTCCCTAACCCTATGCACGTGTAGAAAGAAAACACAGTAGTCAGCTGTCGTGAGGCATGACACAGGAACGAGGCCCTCTCAGAACCTCCGTCTATAATTCCTCCTCATTCGCTTCAGGGGGATCAAGTGGCAACCCCCTATATTCCGCCCACCTCTTCCAGATCTTAAAATGCTTACGGGGGCAGCCTCTCGCTTCAAAAACAGGCCGCTCCAGTCCCATATAATAATCCAGGGCAGCCTTCCATGCACACAGGGGGGGGCTCGGACTCCTTTCCATGCTCTGGCTAGGTCTCTCGTGGCCACCACCAGACCCAGTAGCAACAGGTGGCGCTTGTATATGTTCCCAACGACTCCTTCGAGTACGTGGAGTAAGCCCAGACGGTGAGTGCGTGGGAGGTCCCAACCCAAAACCTCAGACAAACAATTCCATACGCCCCTCCAGAATCCAATCAGTCGAGGGCATGACCACACAGTATGTATCAGCGTACCCACAGCCGCACCACACCGCAGACATTCCGAGGAGCTAATCAGTCCCGCCCTCCAGAGTCGCTCTCGGGTATAATAAGACCTATGGAGATATTTAAATTGTATCAGGCGAAGCCGCATCGCTATTGCAGTTCCGCGCGGGGACTCTAGGGCTTCCCTCCAGTCATCCTCATCTAGAGGACCGACGTCAACCTCCCAGGCCGCTTTCAGAGGGAGCAGGGTGGAAGAGCAGTGGGTCACCATCGACTGGTAGATGCGAGAGATCTTCTTAGTACCAAGGTCTCCCATGAACACCTTCGCTTCAATGGGGCTAAATTCCGGGAGTGAGTCCAGATCCGCAATGTTTGGTGTAAGCGCGTGTCGGAATTGTAAGTAGCGAAAGAACTGGGTTTGGGGCATATTGAACTCAGTACTGAGTTCCTGAAAGGACTTAAGAGTTGTACCGGACATGACATGTCCCAACATTGCTATACCAATGGCTTCCCAGCCATCAAACCCGGTGAGCGTCATCAGTCCGGGAAGTTGACCATTGTGCCATAGCGGTGTCTCAGCTGTTAGTCTACCCCACCAACCCATACGACGTAATGCCTGTCGCCACACCGCAAAGACCACTTTCGTAACGCACGGCAACTGCCGCCGCAGCCGGGCCGAGTAGAGAATCGTGTGTAATGTATGATCACCCATCAAGGAGCGCTCCAGGGCATATGTCGGGTCCCCTCTGTCGCCATACCACCACTCATTGAGTACGAGCAGCTGCGAGGCCTGATAATAAGATAACAGATCCGGGGTGGCCAAGCCCCCACAATACGTGGAAAGGAAACATGTCTTGAGCGCCACTCGAGCCGCGCCTCCTACCCACAGAAAGCGACTCAAGGCAGAATTAACCTGCCGAAACCACTGGGGAGGAATAGGATGAGGGTAATTCTGTAGCTGGTACAAAAGGCGTGGAAGAGCTACCATCTTAAATATCGCTGACCTACCAAAGATGGTGAGGGGCATTCGGGACCAAGTCTTGATATCCTCCTGAACTTTATCCCATACGGGCACAATATTGCGCTCCCACGTAACACGGGTGGATTCAGAAAGGAACACCCCTAAATATTTCAAACCGTCAGTTGCATGTTGCAATTCCCTCGCCCAGGGGTCTATCTCCGCCGTACCTCCCAGTACCCAAAGGGTGGACTTGCCTAAATTCAAGTAGAGACCCGAGACCTCTCCAAATATGCGCATGATTTCTAACACTCGGGGCCCTGAGCGACGCAAATCCGTGAGGAAGAAGAGGACGTCGTCCGCATATAAGGCAATCCTGTCGAAAAGGGTCTCAGACCAGAAAAAGCCCCGAAGCTGGGCATCTATGCGCACCCAGGAAGCTAGAGGCTCCATGGCCAGAGCAAACAGGTACGGGGACAAGGGGCACCCCTGACGGGTCCCCCGTCCAATGGAGAACACCTCCGAAGTGGCCCCAGCTACCCTGACAGTCGCCGTGATATCAGTATAGAGCAGTGAAATATAGGACAGATACACTGGGCCGAGGTTGAGGCGGGATAGGAGTGCAAAAAGGTACGCCCAGCTAACAGAGTCAAACGCCTTATGAATGTCCGCTAAGAGCAAAGCTGCTCTGTCCCCCAGTGTCCCCATCGCATCAATCGCCGCCTGTGCACGCCGGATATTGTGTCGTGTCGCACGGTGTGGCATGAAACCTGCCTGGTCCGGATGAACCAGCTCTACCATATATGGGAGCAAGCGGTTCGCAAGTGCTTTTGCTAGTATTTTGGCTTCTACATTAAGTAATGAGATGGGGCGATACGAGTCGTGCCTGTCGGGGGGTTTGCCAGGTTTTTGGAAGACCACGATCTCGGCGTGCCGCCAGTCCGGAGGCAATCTGCCCCGCTCACGTGCCACCTCCAGAGTACTTCGATAATGGGACCCCAGGAGAAGCTGGAATTTCTTAAAAAACTCACAGGGGTAGCCATTTGGACCCGGCGCCTTCCCCGCATTAAGTTGGCCCAGCGCCTCTCCAAGTTCCTCGGCCGTAAGGGGAGCATCAAGTTCCTTCTTGGCCTCATCAGACACAGCCCGGGGCGGCAAGTCGTCAATAAATTTAGCTACACCTTCTGCGTGGAGACTATCCTGCGGGGCATATTGTGTCCGGAAATAAGCAGCAAAACTCGCTGCAAGCGCAGCTGGGTCCGTAATCGTCACTCCGTCGTCAGCAGTGAGGCCCGGCAACGTAATCGGTTGGAGACGGCGCTGACATAGCCTATGGAGCATGGTACTGGACTTATCTCCCCATTGGTATATTCTGCTCCGCGTGGCCAGCCACGCCAGTTTAGCCTCGTCCATCAAGATAGAGGCGTACGACTGTTGTGCCTGGAGGAGCAACCGTATCGCCACCTCATCTCCCCCTCCCCTACCACGGCGTTCTAGGTCTTCTACGAGTCTGGCAGCTGTAGTGGTCGCTTCCCGTCTTCTACGGCGGGCCTCGGCACACCACGCAATATCCACCCCCCGTATAGTAGGTTTCATGGCCTCCCAAACCACCTCAATATCCATATCTCCCACTAGGTTTTCCCGCCAGTAGTGTGCGACAGCTTCTCGTAAATGTTGAACATAAGCGGGCTGTTGTAGATGCCACGACGACATCCTCCACCTGAAGGGCTGTCGCTTCGTAAGCAGTTCTATCGTGACTGACACTGGGGAGTGGTCCGAGAGCCCTCTCGGATGTATCGTAGCCTCGCGCACCCTGCTCAGACACATTTCAGGCACAAACATATAGTCCAGTCTCGAGAACGAGCCGTACACTGCAGAAACATACGTGTATTCGCATACTGTTGGATGCATATGTCGCCACACATCCACCCATCCTAGTCCATCCGCCGTGGCCTGTAACCGGGTAGGGGAATTAGGGGAAGGGCCAGCAAGCACCCCCTGTCGCCTCTGACGGTCCACACAAACATTCATCACCTCATTCCAGTCTCCCCCAATCACCGCAAAGGACTCCGGGATATCCTCCCACACCTTAAACAACTTCTCGGACAGGGCCCACTGCAGTGGGGGGGGAGCATATACACTTCCAAAAACCATCGGCTCAGTGCCCACTTTCCCCTTAATAAAGACATAGCGGCCTTGAGGATCCACCCACTGCTTCTCATGGATGTAGGCCACTCTTCGGTGCACCAGTATCGCAACACCTCTAGATCCCCTGGCAAACCCAGCATGAAAGACTTGGTGGTATCCAAACCTCTGTAAGCTAAGTACTTTAGTGCCCAACATGTGAGTTTCCTGGAGCAAGAGTACATCTGCAGCCTCCCTTTTTCCCCAACGCAAAACAGCCCCCCTTTTAACGGCATCCAGCATCCCCCTGACATTCCAAGTGATTATCCGTAGGGACTCACCGGGGAGCCCATGAGTCAAATCAGCCATAGTCAATCGAGGTCCAATAGGCTTGCCTCCTGTGCCACTTCCACCCACCTCGTACTGCCTCCAGGTCAGTAACAATCAACACGTGCATTACCCCCCCACCCCTCCCAGACCCTCCCAACATCAACAAAAACTACCCCAATAGGTCCACATTCGTCTATCATTGCTTCACCCACATGTCCCTTCCCCAACCCCTGCTGCCAACACCCCCCAACCCCATACTCCATAGAACATTGAAGTACCTGTCGTGGCATGGGCCGCCCCGGGTCCAAAACAGAGGACCCAAGACCAACCATACCAATGGATCCCAACACCCCTGAAGAACAGCAACACCCACCCCTCCCTCAGCCAACAACCACTGCGCGTGGCAGTCGAGGGCCCTAACAAGTCCCCTCCAGACCCTTTCACCACCACCCAAATTACGACAAACCCTCCCAAGAGCCAGCATCAAAAACAGTGCCCACACTACTAGGGACGAAGCCCAACCGTGGGCCTCACAGTCACTCGAGGCAGCCGCATCAGTGCAATCTCACCCATGGACTCAAGAATTATCGTCTGACTGGTCAGATGCAACAGTCCCCTTATCCTGGGTTGCACCGGCAGAGGCGGATCTCTTCCTCGACCTGGACCTCCGCTGACGGCCATGTCGGGCCGGCTGACCCTGCCGACCTTGCGTCGAACCACCAGGAGCACCAGGATTCAGACCCGGTTGAGCATGCGGCCTGATCGGCATCGACTCGTCGGTCCATTGGAAGACCTCCTCCGGGGATTCGAAGAAGTGGGTCCGGGATTGATAAACAACCCGCAGGCGGGCCGGGTACAGCAAGGAATATTGAATCTTTAACCCTCGCAACTTGGCTTTAGCGTCCAGGAAGGAGCGACGCTGCTGCTGCACCAACTTGGTATAGTCAGGAAAGATCATGATCTTCCGATTTTCATACATGATGGTGTCTCTGGCTCTCGCCTCTCGGAGAATCACATCTCGATCATGATAGTTCAGCAATCTGGCGATAACTGCCCGGGGTCGTTCCCCCTCCGGCGGCCGCTGAGTCAAGGCGCGATGTGCGCGTTCTATCACAAAGCAAGTGGAAAGGGCACCCGTGGGGAGCCAGCCCTCCAGCCATTGGGTCAGAAACAGCTCCATATTGTCTTTCTCGCATCGCTCCGGAAAGCCAACGAAGCGTAGGTTGTTCCTACGTGCGCGACCTTCAGCATCTTCCACTCTGGTCGCGAGGTTCTTTTGGACCTGTTCCATCGCCGCCATTTTCCGTTTCAGGGTCCCCACATCGTCTTCAACCACCGAAATCCTCGACTCAGTTTCTGTTATCCGCTCCACAGCATTCCGCAGATCTTGTCGCAGCAGGGTCACGTCCGCACCCACCGCACCAATCTTTGCGTCCAGCATATCTCTGGACTGGGTGATCGCCGCCATAAGTGCCGCATTATCCGGCCCAGTTCCTCCGCCACCGCCGGGCGCCCCAGAGCCCCCACTGGGCCCTGTAAACTTGTCTATGGGCCCTTGTTTGGCCGGGCCACCACCCCCCCTGGTCATAGCTGCGTGGAACCGGGAAGCACCGTATCAAGAGGGTCCACAGAGGGGGCGGGGGTGGGCTCTCACACCAAGACGTGGATCTGTCCGTGGTCTCGCAGCCCCCTGAGAGAAAGCAGAACTCCACCAGGTCAGGGCAGCGCCGACGGGTCAGCGTAAGTCGATCGCCAGGCAGCTTCCCCGACTACCCCCCGGTCGGGCAAACCGTAGGTCGCTCAGTGGTCTGCCTCCGAATCCAAAGGGCCTATTAGTCCTCGGGCGTCTTGCCTGTACCACCACTGCCCTATGCAAGGACGACCCAGGGGGGGAATCAAAGGAGCCTGCCGGCCGCCGCAATCAAGTTCCGTGCCTTTGGTCGTGAAATGGCCAGGGGGGGTCCCGCTCCAGAGAGCAGCGCCGCGGCTCACCTCCCCGCCGGCCTCAATCGCCTCAGTACCCCCCAAAGGTCAGCATCAATTCTGTGGGCACCCGACCCCGGGAGAGCGGGAAAGTCCAGGACCCGGCTTACCGACCAGGATGTAAGTCTCTGCTCCTCCCAGGGCCTCCAAGCCTGCTTCTACGAGTACAGCGAGGTCAGCAGGCACCCAGCCACAGCTCCACGGAGCCACCGCCGCCCCGGGTCAGTCCGTCGGTCCAGCGATCTGCCGGCTCAGGCCAGCCCGGCCGTCACTCCACAGCCGGTATCTCCGGAGGCCTCCGAAAATTGAGGTCCCTGTCTCTCGGCCCCGAAGTAGGCAGCGTCTCCCTCCAGCCTTCTCAGGATGTCAGAGCGGGCCCCCCTCGCTGTCGGAGGGACACCTCAGCTGTGCTGTGTTCCGCCAGGAAGGGGAGCTCCGTCGGCCCCGGGGAAGCGGAGGATGATGGGTCGGCACGAAGATCCCCCAGCCGGGGAGCGCTAAACTCGAGGCCCCGGCTTCCCCTGCGGGGACTAGGCCGCAGACCGACGTCTTCGAGCACAGCCCCGCCAGCAATCCGGGAGCACTAGAGGATACAGCGGGCGACTCCACCTGCCTTCCGCTCTCCTTGCCGGTGGTGTGGGTGATGGAATCGGGTCCGGAAGCAAGGATAAGTATGCGGATAAAGAACGGGCCGGTGGGAGCTTTAGCAAGCTGCGTCCACCATCTTCGCCCGCGTAGCCACGCCCCCCGGGCTGGAAACATTTTAATACCAGTCCCATTATGTAACGAACCAGCTCATCAGTGGAGGTCCATTATATGACGAGGGGTCTTGGGGAACTAATGTAATATTCCAATGCATCAGGGTTTGCACAGGATCCACAAACAATATTTCTAGGCAACGAGAAATAATGTGCCTATCAAAGCACGTCTAAATTGAAAACCCTGGGAGCACAGTGGGAATGTGTGTTTTAGAAACAGTACTGCTTCTTATATGGTAGTTCACACAGGATTATACCTTTGAAAACCTCATCCCTTGAGGAGTTATATCAGTTTTAAACAAAGGGTCATGCCATATTGTTTATGGCTGTTCTCAAAATTGTTAATAGTGCATCAAAAGAACTGCGCCAGAATTTGTAGCTTTATATGCCAGTTTGATGCTAATATATTTCCAAGTGCCGATCACTTATATCAGGAGGATCGCCAGGCATTGAAATTAGTTGCTAACATGTTGCCTTTGGTGCCAGCTGTAATGTTGACTGTAGTGGACCAGCCCACCTAGCAACTGGTGTGAGGGGGTGGTCCCGGCAGACCCCGACAACGCCACCACAATAGGCTGGCCCAGGGACCGTGCGCCCGTATCAATCCTTTCTTAAGGCCTTAATCTGGGAACATTTCACTGGCGACGAGGTGGTCTACCCACCCCGCCGACCCTCGCTGCTGCATTCATACCCGCTGCCAGCACTCTCTTCACTGGAGCGCCCCCGCCGTGCCTCCTGGTCTGCCTGCCTCACCTCCGGTGCGCTTGTTCACGCGCACTCGGCCCCGAGGCGAGACCCGACTGCTGCCTGCAGCAACTGCGGGGACCCGCATCTCCCTCCTGGTGCCGCTCACGACCACTGCTGTGACCTACGGCTCCCGCCTCCTGTGCAGCCCCCGGCTAAGTGCGGCCCGTGCCTGACTGCTGCATTGGAAGTTGGCAACGCATGCGCGATTGCATTTAAGGCCTTCTACAACACCTGCCTGCTGCCTGGCCTTCCGCACAGAGGACGTCCTGCCTGCTGCACACACCTGTGAGTGTGCTGAGGTGCGCAAGCTGCAACAACGCCCCCTGGTGCCCTCGATATAGCACACGCCTGTCAAGGTCCCAACTGGGCTTCTGCTTATGCCACAGACTACTGGAGCCTACCGGCTGGTATCCTCTATGTGCCATGTGGTGCTAGGACACAGTGGGCCTAGTTTTCAGTGCCTTCAGCACCACGGCTAAGTTTATCATGCGCAAGCAAGCCGCCACCCACACGGCGCCCCCACATGGCGTTTGAGCATGCCCAAAGGCTACACCTCATCCCTACTTACCCACTGTGGCCCCAGTCCGCCCCCGCTTTGGGCCTGATCAGCACTAAGTCCGGCCACAGAGGCTAACTAAGACCATTTTGACGCCGCTGGTTGGCCAGCCTAACCATGCCTTTGCCCACACCAGCATGGCCACGGTGCCCCCGCTTGAGCCCTTCACCATCACTGGACCCCGCCTTCCCAAGCAGCACGCTGGAAGGCTTGGGTGGAGCACCTAGAGAACTTTTTCGATCCACCACGAAGTCCCATGCTGATCCATCTAGGAGGGGCAGACATCCACAAAATCTCCAGACAGGTCAGAGAGGCCGGCCCACCCAAAAACTACGCCACAATGCACAACGCCATCACTGCCTACTTCAAGCCATTCGCCAGCCCCGACTACAAGCGGTTCCTGCTCCGCCAAGCTCGACAGCTCCCGGAAGAATCTGTGGACGTGTTCTATGCCAGACTGAAAGAATTATCGAGCACCTGCACCCTCCCGGTCGAAGATGATTAGGTCCGTGCCCAGTTCATTCAAGGTTGCACGTCATCTAACTGTGCAAACGAGGTCTGCAAGAACACAAAGTTGCCAACGAGGGACATTTTAACACTCGGCCTCTCCAAAGAGCTGTCGAAGGCTAGGGCGGCGCACATGGATCCTAAACCAGCCGTGACCGTCATGGATGAATCGGTGTGAGCCCTGCGTATCGACGCCCAGGAGTCTCGGCACAGAGCCACCCGGCCGAGTACCACCACGCCCCCACAGAGCTCACGTAGTCACCCATGCGGATGGTGTGGAGGCCCATCATCTCACGACGGAGCCTGCCCCGCACAAGGCAAGACCTGCAGTGCCTGCAGGAAGATAAATCACTTCTCAAAAGTGTGTCGATCTACACCGAGATAAAGACAGGGTTGCCCGCCTCAGAGAGTCCGTGCAATCGAACCGTCCCCCGATGGCCCAGCCAGCAGTGACATGGATGACGATGAAGCCGATGCAGCCACTGTTCACGTGGTCAGGATGCTGAACCCTCCATCAGTTGCTCAGCCGGCTACGCCCATGTATAACGTCAAAGTACAAGACCAAGCGGTTGCAGCCCTCATCGACACAGGAGCCACCATCAACCTTATGTCTACAGGAATCTGCCAAATCCCCCGTGCTCCACCCCACCAGAGTGCAAGTCTACGCCTACGGTACTAAGTATCCGCTCAGACTGTGTCGAGTATTCCAGGCCGATCTCTCTCACGAAGCCGTCCACCAGCAAGCTAAGGTGTATGTATCCCAATAAGGATCCGGATTTCTGCTAGGCTGCAGGACTGCACAAGACCTCACCTTGATTCACTTTGCATTCACCGTACATGCCAATGACCTGGACAACCTGCTACAAGGGTTCGAGAAATTGTTCGAAGGAATCGGATGCCTGAGAGGCCCCGCAATCCGCCTGCACATCGACAAGTCAGTTGCCCCAATTGCCCTCCGTCACCGGAGGATTGCTTTCCATCTTCGCCCCAAAGTAGAAGCAGAACTGCGTCTTCTGGAGAAAGCCGGAATCATCGAACGGGTGTTCCAAAACCTGACATCATTTCGCACCACTGAAGCACAGTCCATTTTGAAAGCCCTATACCAGGTGCACCACGAACTGTCAGTATCCACGGATGGCTGCCTCCTGAGAGGCCCTATCCTTGTCCTATCTGGGCGCCTAACTCACCAAGCCACCCTCCTCGCACACGGAGCGCACCAAGGAATCGTGAAATCAAAGAACCGCATCAGGAGAAAAGTCTGGTTCCCGAGCCTAGATCAACAAGTTGAGTCAATCATCCAGCGCTGTCCGGTGGGTTTAGCAACCAGCCTTCCCAGCCGACCCGCACCAGTAATCACAGAAGCCGGTCCCACCTCCCAAGGGAAAGAGCCAGCGCGGACTTCGGCAGCCTCCCTGGAGGGAAGTACATCCTGGTAATCGTAGATGACTTTTCACGGTACCCAGAAGTTGAGATCATCTCCTCTACTGCAGCTCGAGATGTCATCCCCAAACTGGAAAAAGTCATGGAAACTCACGGCCTGATTGGGGAACTACGAACAGATAACGGCCCACCCTTCACCAGCATAGAACTCTCAGAGTATCTAACGTCCCACCGAATCAAGCATCGCCGGGAAATCCCTAGGTGGCCCCAGGCGAACGGAGAAGTGGAGTGACTGATGCGGACACTAAACAAGACAATTCAAATAGCCCTCGCCGACGGTCACATCCTTGAACAAGCCCTGTACCAATTCCTTCGGGAATATCGCCTCACACCTCACTGCACCACCAGAATATCTCCGAGCCGCCTCTGTTTTGGGAGAACGGTGACCGACACCATCCCGCATCATCCTGTGTTAATGTTAATGTTATTGCTATTTGTAGAGCGCGCTATTACCCGTGGGTGTCCTGGCGCTGTTAAGTCCTTTTGGGCCTAAGCGGGAGGAGCAGTACACAGAATTAGGTGGAGAAAAGCCAGGTTTTTAAGGCCTTTCTGAAGGAGAGATGATCTGTCATGGACCTAGGTTGCAGCGGCAGGGCATTCCAGGCCTTAGCGGCATGTGTTACAAAACTCCTGCCTCCCCAGCTAGCTTTGAACACTCTGGGTACTGCGATAAGTTTTGCTTCTGATGACCATAGCACTCTTTTGGGTCTGTACCATTGAAATTTCATTTTTGGGAATTCAGGGCCGGATCCCTGAAAAGCTTTATGAACCAGGAACAAAACCTTGAACTGGATCCTTTTTTTAATAGACAGCAAGTGTACTTTTTTATTCTGAGCTGAGATTGAGGCAAATTTTGAAGTACCCGTAATCAATCTAGCTGCAGCATTTTGAAGAAGCTGCAGTTTATGCAGGAGTCCCTCCTGCAAGGACAGGTAAAGCCCGTTTCAATATTATAACCTTGACATGGCAAGTGAGGTGATTACTGTTTGAATACTGTCTTTTGGTAGAAAATGTATTATTTTCCTGCATGTTCTGAGAGTGTAGGCGGTGGAGGACATCACCGCATTCACCTGGTCTTTGAAATTAAGTTTGTTGTTGATGCAAACTCCAAGGTTTTTACCTTGTTCCTCGGGCAGGAAGGGGACCAAGGGAAACAGGCCACCAGGTCGGGGTCCAGAAGCTAGGGTCATTACCAAACAATATCACTTCCGCTTTTTCAGAGTTTATCTTCTGGCAGTTTTGTGCGATCCAGCAGCCTACAGCTGACATGCACTCTTTAGGACAAGTTGCGGTCTTCATCTCTGTCCCTGGCAGCAGTGACACCACGATTTGGGTGTCATCCGCATAAGACGTTAAAGAGAAACCGAAGGATTCAATGAGCGGGGCAAGTGATGAAACATAGGTATTAAAGAGCGTCGGGCTCAACGAGGAGCCCTGAGGGCAGGGTGAAAGGTTTAGAGGAGAAATCTCCAATAGTGACTGTTTGACTTCTGTTTAAAGAAAGAATTTCAGCAATCTCCAGACAGTCCCCTAACTTCCAATCTCCTTCATACGGTCCATCAGTAAAGAGTGATGGACCTTATCAAATGCCGCAGAGAGGTCCAACATGATCAACACTGCCCTGCCACCCTGGTCAAGGATGGCCTGAATATCTTCTGTAGATTTATTTAGGGCCTATTTGGTGCTGTGAAACCAAATTGTGATGGATCAAGCACCTGTGATTCACACAGGAACGTACTTAGTTGTATGTTCATGATTTTTTCTGCCACTTTCGCTGGAAGAGGAAGCCTGGATATGGGTCTATAATTATTGGGGTCTCTGAGATCCAGAGAAAGTTTCTTAAGTAAAGGCAGTATAGAGGCACTTTTCCAGATTTTGGGAAAGTATCCCTGAGAGAACATGGAATTGATGACGGAGGTCAGGGCAAAGGCTACTGGTTCGGGTGCTAGTTTCAACAGAGAGATAGGGCAGGGGCCATTAGGTGAACCAGATTTCGTTGTCTTAATCAGATTTAGGATTTCTGTGGGTGTTACTTGGGAGAAATTGTTCAGAGATGCCCTGTCGTTTGTTTCTGGGTATTTACGTCAATCTGGATAGAGATGGTATTGGCTGTAGCTTTGGAGAAGGTGGAGAAGATGGATTCTACTTTGGCCAGGAATAATTGTGCAACTTTATCACATAGTTCTAGACTGGCGGTGATTGTGAGAGCCAGGCCCGGACTGGCCTTTGCAGGCACCGGGCAATCCCCCGGTCTGCCGCGAGGGTGGGGGCCGGTTTTGGGCCCCAGGGGGCCGATTTTGTTACAGGGTCATTTTTTGCAGCATAGCTGCAAAAACGGCACTGTAACAAAATCGGCCGAAAACCGGCCCCGGCAAAGAGTGCGGTCGCACCCCCCCAACCCCCTGGGGGGATGGGGGGGCCGGCCGAGCACTTTGCCAGGGCCGATTTGGGTTCCCAGTCCGGCCCTGGTGAGAGCAGCAGGGAGTGCTAAGGATGTGACCGTTTTGAAAAGTTCCTTAGACAAGTTCTTTTCAAGGTTGATTCATTTAATAAAGAACTCTTGTTTTGTTTTAAATAAAAGCGGGTTATATTGGGCTAAACAGAGTTTGTATTTATTTCTCTCATCCTCATTATATTTTTTCCTCCAACTTCGCTCTAGATGTTTACAACTCAGTTGAAGGTCTCTGAGCTCTTGGGAGTACCATGGAGAGGATGGCCTTGCCCTGTTGGAGTACAGGAGTTTTTCTGGGGCAAGCTTATCACCCGCCTCTTCTAACCATTTGGTATATGATAGTGTCGACTCATCCAGATCTGTGGGGAAAAAGAGGACTGTCACATTTAGCGTCTCATGAAGTTCCTTTGCATTTATTTTGTTCCAGGCTCTGCTAACTAGTTGTTTTTTCTCAGATCTCCCTGAGTGACGGCTGTATGTACTGATTTGGAATAATACTGCACTGTGATCAGACCAGATGACTGGAAGAGTGCCGATGGACAGAGTCCCTAAACCCTCCGAATCAGTCACTGGCACGGCGGACGAAGACCAACCAAGACGCGTCCAGGAGGAGATATGCTGAGGACAGTCCCATCGCTGTCGACGAAGAAGTGCACGTGAGGGACCGCCACCCAGGTGGAAAGTTCAGGATGTCGTTTGAGCTGGTCCCATGGACTGTGACGGAAGTCAAAGGCACAATAGTAACAGACTTCCGAGATAATGAGAAGGTAACCCGGAATGGGTCATTCTTCAAGAGGATCCCCGCCGACGAGTTTGAGGAGTTCCCGATGCACGACGAACCTAGCACCATGGACCTGGGCAGTCCAAATGAACCAGGGAAAGAAGTAACCGTCACCAGGCCATCAGCGGAGAAGATGGCCGAACCACCCCGGCTCCAGAAGAATTCCAAAGCCAAGAACGCCGAAGCGGCCAGTCAGCACCAGAGGCTGAAAACTCAAATGATGTGCCTCTGACCCCTCCAGCCGGAAGTAGCCAGAGTCAGTACAACCTGCGGCCCCATCCTCGGCTGTCCCAGAAGTACCAGGACTTTGTGGCCCGCTGTCGACCCCTGTACGTCGGAACCTGAAGAACCCTGGCGAACCAAGTAAGACTGTTCCATGAGTATCTGTCAGAGACTGATGCTTACTGTTTTGTAGTTTGAAATGTTCACTCAGTTTAGATTTTTGTTCTTTGGGCAAAGGAGGAATGTAATGTTGCCTCTAGTGGACCAGCCCACTTCGCAACTGGTGTGAGGGGGTGGTCCCGGCAGACCCTAACAACGCCACCACAATAGGCTGGCCCAGCGTATGCTCGGCCAGCACGTAGAGTAATTAATAAAAAGCCCAGGGACCTGGAGGTGGGTCAGTTAGCGTCTGGCTACTATCTTTACAACACGTGTGCCTTTGTCAATCCTTTCTCAAGGCCCTAATCTGGGAACATTACACCAGCTTCCAAAGAATCATTCTAAGTGCGCTCCTCAGTAGACTCGAGCTGCAGACACTGACCGATTC
This sequence comes from Lissotriton helveticus, assembly GCF_964261635.1. Lineage (NCBI taxonomy): Eukaryota > Metazoa > Chordata > Amphibia > Caudata > Salamandridae > Lissotriton > Lissotriton helveticus. The sequence continues at coordinate 1,586,504,359 of NC_136067.1, read as the reverse complement.
AGTGGCACCGCCTTTAAAGACATGATCTAAATCATGAGGACTCAGGAAGCACTCTTGGCTCCTGTTTCCTTACACCTACTCACAGATAGGAACTCTATGTATGGCAGTTTTCCCAGCGACACAGGCCATTAGAAGGGCAAGTTACCCTTTGATGCAGCCACTCAGGGAAGTACTTACCGGCCCTGTACTGGATCCTCTAGGTACATATGGAGGACTTTTGAGAATAATGCGATCCTACGCCTATGTAGCAACCACAAGGCTGTGGATATAGGTTGCCCTGAAATATATCTATAGTCCTGAAGACGATCCTGGGTGGTGTCTTGCAATTGCACTCTTTGATTAGGGGCTGAAACGTCAACGTACAGATTAGCATTACGCACTAGTATTTTGCATATTGGTGCCAAAGAATAGGGGTATATGTTTTATTGTACATGCGAAGTTGTATACGGACACCCAATTAAGTGTTTTTTCCTATGTGTATAGTGAATGTTTTGATTGTGTTCTATGTAATACACTTTGCATATGACATGCTTTCATGTATGTAATGATATATGTTGTTGAACAGTCTTGTGACTTTGCATATTTGTATATGTATTGTTTTATACGATATAAGCTTTTCAATATATTGGTTCAAATTTGAGTCTATAACGTCAGTCTTGTTTTGTGACAGTATTGTATTCAATGTTGACTGTATACCATTGACTGGTTTTCCTAGATGTCAGAATAAATGCAAAGCGTTCTGAAGCAATTCTACCTTTCTCGAAAGAACCAGCCATTAGCATATACTGCCTCAGTTTCACCAGTCATGCTTAGTATGCTGGCCTGCCACGTCTGATAACATGTTTAGAGCAGGGAGCTATTGCACAGATCGCTACTATTGAACCAGGTTATTCCCCTTAGATTATTGATTTACTATCTCACAGGCAGACATTTTATAAAAGAAAGCATATATTCCCAGTATGTAAAACACACAATTCCATAGCAGATTCTAGTGCCACTAAATCGAATGCATATACTTTTGGTTGCATTGGCTCAATGAGGAAAGCTCTCATTGTAACGAGTTTTTAATTTGTTCTGTAATGCCAGTTTTGCCATACCAGTTATGTCACAAATCTCCTGGTGCACCCAGACTCCATTTAACTGTATGTAAATCTTATCGAGTTTTCATACAATGTGTTTTGAAATGCATTTGACACAGAGGTTGGACAAAACTTTGCAGAAGGAGGCCTGCCAGCATCCCTTGACTCTTCTAAAGTAAACTCTCAATTTTCATTTTCAGATGGTTATCTGGACGAATGAAACTCACTCTGCAAGTCTCAGTCCAAGTCAACACTGCGCCCACTCCGCAGGCTCTGATGTTGCAGGTCATATTTCTGGGCATAATACAAGCCAGGGCCATCTGCAATAAACTAAGTAAAGGAAAGCTCGATCATTAGCGGGGGGAGGGGCACAAATAGTCAGTACCTTTCATAACCTGTCCTTAGCGGCTCACATTCACACCTGAGGTAGTATTATTGTCTTCTTTCTCTCCCATCACAAGGAGGGGTGTCTCTTTTCTCCGCCATGTGTAATAACTTAGAATGTCCTACTCTGGGGAGGTAAAATAGTAAATAATAAGTGAACATGTAAATGCTTGACTGATTATGAGGAACATTCTCCTGCACTAAAATAAGAGTTTGAATTAAAGCGCTTAGCTGGAAAATAGGTGGTGGTCTAACATGGCTGTAGGCTATTGCCAGGAAGAGGGTCCCACCCTACGGTAGTTTCTTACCTGGTGCCCTAAATGTAATCCATCAGAGTAGGTGCCCATAACGGTGATAACCCATAGGTTGTCCCCCTCCACACACTGCCTAGATAACAGTCAAGAGGTCAGTGCTCTGCTGCCTCCTCAAAGTCTCCTTTGCCTTGCACCTGACGAGAACACCTGATGAGAACATGTAGTGATGCAGAAGTTTCCAAGGAATCTTCGAGTCAGTCACAGACCTGGCCTCTTGTCAGACCTTACAGACCTGGCATACTAATGGACCACTTAGTACTTCCGGGAAGGGCTCTGCTGCTGAAGGAAGTAGTCCTGATGGGAAATCTATGTTTATTCCTGCTCTCCATGCCAGGCTTAGAAGTGCATGTGAGCCCCTCATACTGACATTGACAGGCCGTCGACTAACTTTGGAAACTTCTAGAGCACTTGAACTTACATTCATAAACCCCTACCTTGTAGGAACATGCCCATTAACTCATAGGTGGCTACTACTCACAGAGAACATACTGGCACATGCATCAAGGTAGGCTTTTTCGATTCCTTAATTGCGATTATTAAGGAATCGCAAGAGCCTGTGCATGTAGGAATCGCTATAAAAGTAGCTATTCCTAAACATTCCTTAATTACGACTCGCAAATTGCGAGTCGCAATTAAGGAATGCCTTGCCGTCCATTCCTATGGGCCTGCAGGCCCGTAGGAATGAATGGGAGATTGCATGCGCAATTTGCGAATACCAATAGGTACTCGCAAATTGCGCAAGCAATTTCAAGGGTGTCAAAAGGACACCCAGTTGCACCCCTGAAATTAAACTGTACACCTATGTTGCGCACACACATGCCCCAAGGGCATGTGTGTGTGTACCCTAAAACTTTAAAAAATGACTTTTTCAAAGTTTTTGCACAATACAGACAAGTTTGATTTGTCTGTAATTTGCGGTCCCAAATAGCGAAATCGCTACTTAAAAGTGCTTCTAACATTGCATTTAAGGAATCACAAATTGTGATTCCTTAAATGCAATTGCAATTTAGGTATTAGCAAATAATTGCAAATTCTTAAATTGCACATAGGAAACACTTTCATGCATCTCCAAAGGCCAATTTGCGATCGTAAATGGCCGATTTTTGCGAATCGTACCGTTTGCGATTGCAAAAACCTTTGATGCATATGCCCCTAAGTCCAGACTTTTCTGATTGGCTAACAATCTTGTCCTTATAACAAATGCAATATTGTGCTTCCTTTTGGACTTTTAAATAAGGGGTAACTGTGGCACCGTGTGTACCTCCATGTTCACCCTGAGTGAACCAGTACACACAGCATGTGATATCAGTGTATTTTGTGTAATTGAGTTGTATTTTGTGTAAAGAAAATTCAAAGAAAATGTAATAGTGCATATTTGCGTAGTCCACAAACTGTCCAGTAAGAACTTTTGTGCTTGGTGCGGGTGCCAAAGGTTTGTGCGCAGCTGTGTCAGTGTGATGGAGGCTGACCCAGGGCTTGGTCTGGCTGCTTGCAACTACCTCAATGGGATGATTCTAGTACAGGCCAAACCCCGAATACAATTCCAGCTGTAAACAGTTTTAGTCCGAGTACAGTCACGGCTGGTCATATAATGGGTGTGAGCAGCTGGAAATGGGCACCTGGTATTGTAGATGCAAGGCTTGTTCACAGGCCACCTCCTGATGTCTCTTCATGCTGTGAGCAGCGAAGACTGGTCACACAGGTAGGCACAGGTTCGGCCACAGGCCAGGTCTTGCATTGTTGACCAAATCCATGGTCAAGAACTTTGGGGGCTGGCCTCACTGGGGTTAATGCAGAGGGTGGAAGCAGGCTAGTTGTTGTATCCTAGCTATATTGTAGTTTATGTCATCCATCGCCCCACCAGTGGAACTCTGTAAGAATGATGTAATGTAGAATGTTGGTCTCTGGAAACAACAGTTGGAGAAGGGCTAAGCAGCATGCTGGCTACTCCCGGTGGGGTTTAACTACTGGAATTGTAACTACTACAATAAATACTCCTGAAACACTCCAAACAGCCTGGAGTCAGTTACTACATTTTTTGGCGACGATCTTCAAAAGAACCTGCGTCTGTCACCTCATCAAAAGCTTGAAGAACTTAAAGGTACAGATCTCTGCTACCTCTCAAGTTCAAGTGGAAGTAACACGGTGCTACTCCTGCATCTATATCTACAGCTGCGCATATCCATCATTTAACGCACTATAGCCCCACCAGTGACCTTGACATCGGTCACCCTCAACGCAACAGTGCCAGCTCCAGTCTCTACTGCTGCTCAAGTCTCTGCATGCTGTCCCTACAGTAATTCAACAAAAACGGAACTGGATTTCAACTGCAGCTCAAAGAACTGCATGTTGTTCCCACAGCGAATACATTCTGTTCCTTGCTGTACCTACAGCATCTCAAGAACTCGGTTCCTGCTGTCCCTACAGCATCTCTACAACCAAGGTAATTGAACTGCCTCTTGTGCGGAGTGTGTTGTTGCTGTCTACACATCGGTCGCCCACTGCTCAAATGTGCTAGTTCTTGCTGTTTCAGTTCCAGCTGCAGCTCAAGCTCCTGTGTCTACAGAGCCTCAAGTCAATGCTAGGATTGGGGATACCCTCTGAACAACGTCTGTTTATTTGGTTCCTATTATCCTGCGCTAAACCTTTTTCAGATGTGGGTGCAATGTGGAAACTCCCTACATTTTGTCTTTCCACGCTACAACGTGGAAAATGCCTGCATTTTGCTTGCTTTATTTCATCTACAAGATGACACTCCCAAACTACAGTCACAGAGTCCCTACACTTCTCATGCACACTAGTCGTTTGTCTGCTGTGGACGACGGAGATCTATGGACTTAACACAGTGTCTCAGGGACAAATTACTGTTTAAAACGAGTTTCCCCTGGTTTAGGTTGGCTTTGTGGTGTCAGGTTGCGGCACTTGTTCTGGACATTTCTACTGCAGTACTACATTGGGCAATGACAGGTGAGACATACCATTTCTTTTTAAACTTGTTTTTTGTCAGTTTTTCGACCTGGTGTTTGCGGTGTCAACCGCCATTTTCAAATTTGAAGTTGTCGGAGCACGAGCCCTCGACGGCGCGGTGTCTCTCCTGCATAGTGGTGATGCGCTGTTATCTCGAGCGTCCTTCTTTCATGGTGCTCTCACGCTCGCAGTGCCCTATTGGTGTTTTGTATGCACAGATGTGCCGGGAGCCATCCGGCGTTATGTCTGCAACGTGCCGCCATTTTGAGTTTGGAGTTACACTTCATTTATTTGCTTTATCCAGCCTGCTTAGACAACCACGGTTTGTTCTTTCAATAATGTTCTAGTGAAATTCAATGTTATCTGGGGACAACGCGAGGAGTACGTCATAGGAGTAGGTCATCATCGCTTCGATTTTGTGTAGAAGCCTGGAGTAGCGGCGTGGGAGTCCAAAAGACTGTCAGCTGTGTAGCAGACACTGCGATCTTAGAGCTGAACTCCGGAACTTTACTTGAATGGCGATGTCCAGCCCGGGCTCACCGTAAGAACTACAAACAGCCTGGAGTAAGTTACTACACTAGTACCTGCACCTAACCCTTGCTGTGCATGGCTGAAGCCTGTGTGCTGTAGGGACTGACTACACAGTGGCCAGACATCGGCCAGTTCATATGGCAAATGAGTGCAGCCCATGGAAGTGGCACGTTGGGAGGGAGTGGTTGAATGGGTTGGTTGATTGCATGGCGGGGCAAAATAATGAAATATAAAAGCATGGAATAAAACTTTAAAAACATTTTAATAAGAGTGAGGTGTTGTTTATTTTGCTAACAATATGACTTTCAGAAACACCTTAGATTCACTCCTGAGGCGGAAGCCGGGAGCTGTGTTTTGTACCTATGTACTTTTAAATCTTAAATTTAATTTGGCAATTTGCTAACCTTTTAAACTTATCGCCGCATTCACCCCTCTCACTCAGCCGAGTAGTCGCTGAGCTGCTACACGCCCACGGAGGCTGCCGGACTAATCGAGCGGCCATCTTGGGGAGGTACGCAGGGTAGCGGGCTAGTCTTTGTGACGCGCTATGCCTCCGCGCAGCGGACGCGAACAGCGGACGCACCGTCAACGCGCCGAAGGAGTGCCAAAGGAAAGCCCGTCTGCGCCCGTCCGGGCCCAGGGTCCAGAACCCCTGTACAAACTACCATTGGCAAGTTTAGCTACAATAAGGAGCAGCTTCTGGGGCTTAGAGGAGCGAGAAATACTAGATGTTCACATATCTTGTCTTTTGGAACAGCACAGAACTCTTGCCCGCGCTGCAATTTTGAATTCATACCTCTTGAACCTCCCCAGTCAAAAATTGTGAAAGAAAAGTCATATTGTCTAGCACTTCTGAACTGTCGCTCCCTTCCCAAGCATGCGAGTGAATTATGCTTGCTTCTAGAAGAAAGATGCCCTGATGTGCTCTTTCTAACAGAAGCCTGGACGAATGCAGACTCGGATCCCGATGTAGTCCGGGACCTACCCCCTAATTACGCTATTATTAGACAAGATCGGGATAGTGGTCGGGGTGGGGGGATTGCAATTATTTATAAAAACATCCATAGCTGCAGGTCAACTAGCTGCCTTCTTTCAGAGTGTGAGAGTGTTTCTTTTGCTATCAGTTTCTCCCCTACCTGTACCTTCTCAGGGATTCTTTTATATCGTCCACCTGGAGCACACGCCAATTTTTGCAAATATCCTGCAGACATTGCTATAAACTGCACCAGTCTTACCCCTAATTTTTCTATTTTGGGTGATTTTAATATTCACCTCGATGAACCGGATACCCCCGCCTCTCAAGACCTTATGGCAGGTCTAGAGGTGCTCCATCTAAAACAAATTGTCACCGGCCCTACACACAAAGCAGGTCATCTGCTCGATCATCTTTTCACCAATCTTGATAATATTATTTTGAAGGACTCCATTATCGTCCCTTGGTCAGACCATGTTGTTTTATCTTTTATTTGGTCCCCTTCTGATCGGGCACAGCCTGTCATAAAAATAAAAAAACTGAGTCGCATTTGGTCTAAGCTTCCAGTTAAAAACTTGGTAGTGAATCTTAATATTTCTACCCCGGCATTCTGCTCTAACCCTATAATGGCGAATGCCTCTTTTAATAATTGGTTGGAGTCCCCCTTGGATCTTACTCTTCCTAAGACAGAATTCTGTCATGGCATTGGCACTAACAAAAAAGTGTGGTATACTCTTGAATTAAGATCGCTTAAACAAGCCTGCAAGCAGTCTGAAAGGAAATGGAGGAAGGACTTCTCCGAGGTCAGTAAGGGCAATTATAGATCTGCATTGCGGATTTTTAAAAATAAAATAAAAACTGCACAATCTAGTTATTATCAGAACAAGATAGCCTCGGCCGCCAATTCCCTTAGGGAATTTTTTTAAATTTTCAAATCATTGGTCACCCCTCCAGGCCCTCTCACTGAGCCATTAAATGCACAGAAACGTTGTGATGAGTTAGCACATTTTTTTGCTACTAAGGTTGCCAATATCTATTCGTTGTTTCAGCATGTGGAGCCTAAATTACCTTCCCCCCCATTCGACCTTCATGCAGGATTGGTGGAATTTACTCTGCTTAATTTATCCTTTCTGCAGCGACTTTTGGGGAATCTTAAGTCTGGCTCCCCGGCTGATGCCGCTCCCCCTCCATCCTTAAGTTGGTCTCGGAAACTGTTGCCCCAGTTATCCGGGATGTAATTAACTCCTCTCTTGCAGCCGGGTTGGTCCCGCCGTCATGGGAACAGGCAAGAGTGAAGGCACTTTTAAAGAAACCTAATTCAGACCCTGAGGACTGGGCGAACTACTGTCCCATTTCTCTGCTACCAGGTATAGGTAAACTGGCTGAAAAGCATGTTAATTCTTTATTATCAACTTTTGTTGAGAATAATAAAGCCCTGCACCCCACCCAGACGGGCTTTAGATGCAAGCAGGGCACGGAGACGGCCCTTATTGCTGTAGTTAAAGAAGCTAGGAAAATCGTGGATTCTGGAAGCTGCGCTGCCATTATTTTGTTAGACCTCAGCGCAGCCTTCGACACGGTAAATCATTCTATCATGATTCAGAGACTGAGCGACGTTGGGGTATCAGGAATGGCCCTTAAGTGGCTGCAGTCCTTTCTCACGGACAGAACTTTTGCTGTGTTTGAGGATGAGGCAATCTCAAAACAGATCCCCCTGCAGTACGGCGTTCCCCAGGGATCCTCATTAAGCCCTACCATGTTTAACATCTACATGAGGCACTTGGCTGAGGTGGTAATTCCTTGGGGGGTCCAGTTGGTCACCTACGCCGATGATAGCCAGTTGGCGGTCTCCCTTTCCCGGCACGATACACCTGACAATAACCTTACTTCCTGTTTAACCAAAGAACTTGAATGGATGGATTCGTCCTTTCTTAAACTTAATGGCTCCAAAACCGAAATTATGTTAGGACATATGGCCCTACCAATTTAGTTGCCTTGGCCTGCCCCCTCCCCCCAAAAAAAATTAAGAGTCAGGGCGTATGGCTTGATCCTAATCTTAGTTTCCTTGTACAATCTCGTAAGGTTGCTGCCACCTGATATGGCCTGATTAGACTGATAAGGAAGATCCTGGGTCTCCTCTCTTTTAAAGCCAGGCGTCCTCTCGTTCAGTCACTTATTTTTTTTTTGAAAAACATTTTATTATGTAGAACATTGATTATTATGACAGCGTTTACATAGGCAGGTTACATTTGAACAGGAAGAGTTAGTTAAGCAATCAATTCGCAATATAGACACATGATCAATCATTACCAATTAGGCAGTGCATCACTTCTCAAGACAGTAGATACATTGTATGGATCAGTCACTTATTTTATCGCGTCTTGATTACGCGAACGCAGTCTATCTGGGCGCCCCTCAGGGAAATATCAATATCCTACAGATTGTTCAGAACTGCGCTGATCGGATGTTAATGGATGTCCCTAAGCGGAGTTCGGTCAAATCAGCCCTAGGTCAGTTGCACTGGCTGCCAGTGCAGCAAACGATCTGGTTCAAGGCCATGTGCACTGTTCATAAGTCCATTTCTGACAACGGACCGCCCTTGATCCAGCCTATGTTTCAACTCCATCAGATCACCCGGACTCTTAGATCGAACCATAAAAAAACTTTCTGACAGTCCCTAGGATTAAACGGGCACGTATGGGTGGCCGACGTTTTTCACTACATGCTGCAAAACTCTGGAACCAGCTCCCCGACTCCATTCGGTTGGAACCTAACTATCTCAGCTTCAGGAAATCGTTGAAAACCTTCCTTTATCCCTGAACAGTTAGGAATGACTAGGTGTCATGACGCGCTGGGATGCCCTCGGGTAGCCATGCGCTATATAAATGCGTATTCATTCATTCATTCATTCAATTCAGTGAAAAACAATTCAAGTGGTTTTATGATTATGAAACAAACCCTAAAAACACTAAAATCGACCAGTTATGGTTACCTAAGAACATTTTAACTTGTCTTAGGTGCACTGCTCAGGACCTAAAACATGATATCACAGATACTATTGCAAAGGGCATCCATGATATTACTGGTGCTTCACTTACCACCTCTCCATTGTTTTTATGAGTTTATGTGGGTCGTGAAATTGAGCGCAGTGAGGTTACCTGCGTCCTCATTCCACTCATGAGTAAGCTGGTGCAAAAAGTGTGCGCTGTCAGCTCCTTCATCCTTCGTTCCACCAATGACGGTTGGCCAAGTGATAAATGTGCAAAAAATCCACCAATGGGTCTTGTGTCGCCCAAACCAATAAGGCTTTAATAAATGTTCTAAAGCTTAGCAAATTAGACAATTGGAACAGCCTGCTGGTCTACCTTAATATTATTTTTTATTCACATTTTTAAATATCATGAACATCATCTAGATGGGTGTCGGAGTCCTTTACATAGTCACAGTTTGCAATATCCAATAGCCAGTTTAAAAAAAGAACAGTTTTAGATGAAGCTTTAACAAAAAAATTGCAAGGTTATGTTACAGAATTTTTTCACAGGTGAACAAGTAAAAAATAAATTCATGCCTGCACCAATATTGGCTGAACCTAGTTCACCAGAGTTTTGTTTTTTAAATGTTCCTCTTAATTGTCTACCTTATGGACAAACAAAAGGTGGGACATAACCCAACATGGCTGCCTAATCTTGTGCTGTTTCAAGCTAGAATACATGCCACTGAAGTGTTTGACAGATATTCCTCAGTAGAAGATGGCTGCCATCTTCGAGCATAGCGCCCTAATCCATGGTCTCCACCTCGATGAAAGCTCAAACCTAAATGGCTTCCCTGTAGGTAGGGGTGAGGGAGAGCATCCAAATATGCAGTTGGGCTAGCAGCTGGGTCCCCCAGAACACCCCCACCCCATGCCCGACTCATTACAGTATTCCTTCTATCCAATGAAAAGATACTTTATGTTGCAGCCAGGACATTATAGAAGTTGATCACCACTATTTCCTCATAAGGCTTGAAACAGAGAACTCTAAAAGCTGTTGAAAATTCTTTGAATGTGGTTCATGTTATTTCCCCGCTCTACCTCACTTCGATCTTGTTCTACTTACTATACACCCTCCACAAATTTGCAAACAGACCTCGATTTTCACACTTCAGGCCCAACTGTTTAAATACGATTTAAAGAGCCATCTCATGAGATCTGAGTGATAAATAATACATACCTAAAGATGCACATCAGTTCTGAACTGTAAACATGCTCATCATGAATCTATGCCTAGTCACCTATCTATATGTTTAATTTGTTTTGTTGAACCCTCTACACAAGTTAAATTCTTAGTACAATGCCTCATTCGATTTGTGCTCCCCATCAAAACATGATTTCATGCTATGCATTTCTTCAGCCCTTATGTATGCCATATCTGCTTGTAATGTCAGCCTGCTCATGTTAAATAAAGAAAGAAAGAAATAGTGTGCACAATACAAACAGTGAAGCTGAACTAGAAAAATATTGGCTGCTTGGTGGAGTATTCATCTTTAACATCTATATAGCCTAAAGAAATTGAAGCTAGCTGACACCTGCTCGCCTTTCCTGCCCTTCCTGGTAACACGCATTATAACAGCAATGGGAAACAATGCAACTGCTGCAATCATTAAACGCACTTCACAAACGCAGCAATGTCCGCCTTGTCGTTTGGGGAGTTTTGCTTCCTTACCGTGTTATGCTTGCACTGCAGAACATATAATTAATGTGTTAGTCTGGGCAATTAGCAATAAGCGCCTCTTTCGGGACTGTGTTTTTGTGGAAAGGCTAACATTTGTTCTAATTTTCATTGGTACAATACCATTTATTTTGAAAAATGCGACAAACTACTAAAGGTGGAATCCAGATTATAATTTCTCATCAAACGAATACAACTTTTAACCAACTTTCAACGGCCTTTTTGCATATATTAAAATAAACAAACTATAAACATGGCACAAAGATAGGTCAATTTTGTGAGTTTCAGAACATGATCTGGGTTAACATTATCGATTTAGGGCCTCATTTATTCTGAGGAAGCCAGGCCAAGATTTAGGAGGTATGCCAGATGTGGCTGGGCTGTCTAACGTAGAGTGGTAATCCTAGGTGGGCATTTTTTAAATCTAGCCTAGATTTAGCCGTCTCACAGTCACATTTTTTAAAAACCATAATAAAAATAAACACAGATCCATATATTCCTGGGCTTTCGTCACACCTTTTATCCATTGCTTTGTTCAAGTGTAATTCACATTTTGCATCTGCCCATACAGCATGAGACATTGGGTTCCCCATTGCACTGTGAGTGACTGACGTTGCTCGATCACATGTGCACAGCTGCCTAAAAAGGAGTTCATTTCAGTAGCAGGGTTGGTGTGCTGGGAACACCCCCATTAAAATGCCCTCTAAATGAAGCAGAGAAACAAATTCAAACCAGCGACCCTCAGGTCTATGCGTCTAGCACTAATCCTATTGAGCTAGGTGGCTAGCAAGCATCTCTTCCTGCCCTTACATCCCACGTGGTCTACTGAAGGAGGAAGGACGTATTTATGTGACGCACCACGTGGGTCTCAGATGAGTGCGGAACACTGCACCGTTGTCCTAGGCTCCTAGAAGCCGAGTCAGCAATATGAGCAGCAAAACACTTACATGCCACTCCGACCCAGCCTACAGCAAACCGTGCCCACACAGCAGGGCGGTGTACACACAATGGGATACCAGCTAGGAACCAGCTAACAAGCAGACTTTATTCAGCAACTCCAAAATGTCTGCCACGGAGCTCGTGGGAGTGGGAACCGCGCGCACAAAGGCAGTACTTTACAAAACATGTACAACACATACTTTGTTTCCTGAAACAACTCGGCCTCCTGAATGGAATTCATGAAGCTTTCCTTGAAGGTTTGTGTCACGCTGCCTTGAGAAGACAGCTCGGAGCCGAGGGAAAGCGGTTTAGGGCAATTCACAAGCACTCTACTTGTAAATGGCAATTACATTCAATTGAAATCTGAGGGTAGATTTTTTTTTTTTAACGAGCATATAAAGTAAAATACTCCGTGACAACACTATGCTCATCGGGGAGGGGTGTGACACTGAAGAACTTTCAAATGTGCAAAATCATTCGGGTAATGGCAGTGTTTTATAATGGGCTAATGTGCATTAAAACGGCAAAGGTCCGTCCTACTGTACGAGAAAACCACCCGCTCATTGAAATGTTATACATATTTTTAAACAGACCTTGCAATAAAGCTCAAAGGCAAGAAATGCGGACAGTTCTTGCCAGTGATGCCCAGTGTGGGTACAGGGTGGTTGGGTCCATGACAGATTTTGAGGATATCCACAAATGCGCCAATCTTAGCAAGTTCATGTTCAGCCAGCGCCAAGACACCCTAGGGCAGAGGTCTTCAAACTTTTTTGCTCGGAGACCCCCTAAGGAAAATGTTTTGAAGTCGGGCCCCCTCCAAAACTTTATGGCAAGACTTGGGCGAGCGGGAGTGGTAAAGCTGAGCAAAGCTGGGTGAGGGGCTCTCATGTGTTGTGAAGCCAAGGGTGTGACAGCGACCAAGGGGCCTGCTACCTGAAAGAAATGTAACTGGGTGGAATTGGTTAATCACCAAATGTAAGGCCTGCTTGGGACCCAGTGTAAGCCTTAATTGATGGAGTTACTGGAAGTTTCATGATGAAAACTGACACAAGGGTGTTGGATTCTGGAAAATATAATTGTAATGGATACTTCTAGAAATGCTTGCACTAGGTACAGTCTGATTACCTATTACTAAGGACATGCTTTGAAAGCCCTTGTTTTATCAATAAACACTAAACCCAGACCCACTGGAATTGTATGATTCTGTGGCCCTTTTCACATAATTATGAATCTTCCACATTTACCACATAAACCATCACCTGGTGCAGAAGCTGCAGATTTTAGAAAAATAATATTTCTAGCTCAAGAGGATTAAAAGTTACTAAAATGTGGCGCTGTGTTCCCACGCAGTGGAAGGCCCTTCACAAAGGTTAACTGGCCACCTTTTACCTGCTTATTACTGTATTTGTTAAACTGGTACTAATGAGGTAAAATAATGGCCCAAATAGTATTATGTATAAAAAGTACAAAATAATGAAGTAATAGGGTCAGAAAATATGCCGCTTTATGTGCATTTTCTTCTTCCATAGTTTTGTCAACACTGCTGCTTAATTTGGTGCTCCCCTGTCACATAATTCCCCTGGCTCTGACTAAACCATTCTGCAGCACCATAACTTATACTGTGTATAAAGTTTTAAAATAATGATTTACATATTCACATTCACGGTGCTTTATGTTTGAGGAGGGGACCTGTAACACTATACATACACATGCATTCCCTTTTCCCCACTGCGCCCACCAGGATTCAATTCTGTGACTGTTTGACCTCACACAGACCTCTGCAATGATTGCATTAACAAATTGAGGTCTCATAAGTATTCATTATTTTTCATTTCAGATGTGTGTTATTTTGTCTACAGTTACCTGCAAGTGAAAAAACTGAACAAAATAGTTAAAGAAATGTTGTTCTTTTTAACCCCTTCGATGCTGATGACGGAGCGGTTCCGTCATCAGCATCGGTTGGGCTGTGCTGATGACGGAACCGTTCCGTCATCAGTACAGCTCTGGGGGGGGAGCGCTGGCGCTCCCCCCCCTGTGCAGCGATCTTGTGTTTTTTTGCAGGGGTGGCAGCGGAAGACTTTCCGCTGCCACCCCCTGGCCACCCCACGCTTCCTGGTGACGTCAGCGCGCACAGCGCGTGCCGACGTCATCAGGAAGCGCTGGATGCGCTGGAAGCCATTTCTTTCCAGCGCGTCCAGCAAAGAGGTTCGTGTTTTGTGCTCCGGTGGGGCGGGGGGGCGGTTTTCGGTGCCTTGAGGCATCGGGGGGGAGAAAACTGTGTTTCCTCTCCCCTGATGTCCCAATGCAGGGCATTCCTGGTGCACGATCGCGCACAGCGTCGCGATCGTGCACCAGGAATGCCCCACTAGACACCAGGGATTGTATTTGCCCATAAATATTTGTGCAGGAAGCGACCCCTTGGGCAAGGGTCACTTCCTTTGGGGGCTATAATGGTTCTCAGACTTTTCTGCTCCCCCTGGGGCAGATCGGCCTTTTTTTTGGCCGATCTGCACCCAGGGGGGGCAGAAAAGCCCACTAGACACCAGGGATTGATATTTGGCCATATTTATTTGTCGAGGAAGCGACCCCTTGGGCAAGGGTCGCTTCCTTTTGAGGCATGAATATTTTCAGACTTTTCTGCCCCCCCTGGGGCAGATCGGCCGTTTTTTTGGGCCGCATCTGGACCCAGGGGGGGCAGAAAAGCCCACTAGACACCAGGGATTGATTTATATTTATAAAGGAAGCGACCCCTTGGGCAAGGGTCGCTTCCTTAGGGAGATGTAATATTTTTCAGACTTTTCTGCCCCCCCTGGGGCAGATCGGCGTTTTTTTTTGGCTGATCTGCACCCAGGGTGGGGGGGGGCAGAAAAGCCCACTAGTCACCAGGGATTTGTTTGGATTTGAAAAGGAAGCGACCCCTTGGGGAAGGGTCGCTTTATAGTGGCCCTAATTTTTTTATAGACTTTTCTGCCCCCCCTGGGGGCAGATTGGCTGTTTTTTACCGTTTCTGGACACGGGGGGGGGGGAATAGAAAAGCCCACTAGACTCCAGGGTTATTTTTTTTTATAGGGAGCGACCCCTTGGCCAAAGGTTGCTTCCTTGGGCCCATTTGTTTTCAGTATGTTCTGCCGTGTCTTTATTTGGCCTCTCTGCCCTCCGTAGGGTTGCTTCCAGGGGGCCCACGTTTATAATGATTTATAATCTTCCCCCCTTGGGGACAGACACCCCATTTGTGACATACCCTGTGACATAGCCTGTTGTAATGTGTGTTGTTTTTGTTTCTTCTAATGTGTATTGTTTTTTTTTCTCTTTAGATTGTTGCAGTGTGCGGTTCTGTTACTGGTGGTTCTGTTGTTCTGCTGTTTCTGTAGTTGCATGTGTTTGGTAGGAGACCTTTTTTTTGTTCAATTGTAATGTAATTGTTTATTTTGCAAAGTGTGTAGTAATACGAGTATGTTTTGTTTCTGTTTGTTGTGATTGTAAAACATGTTTTGCATTTGTTTTTGATGTGCCCTTCTGTATATGTAAGTTTTTTTTTCTTCTTTCTAGTGGGATATCAATGCCTATTTGCTGTGTCTTTGCAGAGTAGGTGCTGGTGAGTGTAGTTGTGTCTTGTAAGTGAATTGTATTCTTTTTTCTAAATATAGTTTTTTGTGAAAAAGTCTTACATTTTTTATCTTACTTTGCGCAGTGTTGGGGTTGTTGAGTTTTTTGTGCAGACTCCTTTATTTGTAAGGATAATGGCTAGCCGCCGGATTACTGCTCAGCAAGTTGTTGGAATGCTTTTTGATTCTTTCTCTGACCATGGTCCAGAGTCTGACTCTGATTCTGAGCCAGAGGTGGGAGGTGAAGATTCAGGTAGTGAGTTTTCTCTACACATGGCTTCATCTGATGATGAAGACACTTTGAGTGCTGATGAAGCTACTTTTGGTGTGGATGATGTGCCTGTGGTTGGGGAGGACATTGCTGTGGTTGTAGTTAGGGAGGACATTGTTGTGCCTGTGGTTGCGGAGGACATTGCTGTGCCAATAGTGCGGCAAGAGACATCTGGGCTGCAGCCTAGGGCTGCTAGACTTCCAGTTGGTGTAGTGAGACAAGAGGCAGCTGGGCGGCGGCCTGCGGCTGCAAGACTTGACGATGAAAGTTCTGACCTCTGGGTTGCACCAGGCATGGTGCAGCCGGCATTGCCTGAATTTACTGGTGTTCCAGGGTGTAGGGTGAACACTGAAAACTTTTTGCCTATTGATTTTTTCAAGTTGTTTATGGATGATGTGTTTTTGGCAGAGATTGTAGAGCAGACTAATTTGTATGCTGAACATTTTTTGAGGGTGAACAGTGCCAGCCTTAAGTCCCACGCTAGAGCTACCCGGTGGACTCCCACAAATTTGGAGGAGATGAAAAAGTTTTTGGGTTTAACTTTTTTGATGGGCTTGCTTAGGAAACCATCAATGGCTTCATATTGGTCTACTAGTCCCTTTGTGATGTATTCCTATAGGTACTGTATTGATTCCCCTATTCCTGACCCTGGTTTGGTTAATAATTAACTAGCAGCCATCCAACGGTGCAAGAACCGTTATCTGATTAAGCCACACCACGGCACAGAAGCGCGTTATCTGATTAGGTCATAACGCATGCCATCTAATTAGACAAGCGATATTCCTCCAGCCCCTGATAAGGCATACGGAGTTCTCAAAACAAATCAAACCTACAGGGACCTGGGAAATTCCCATAACCATTGTTTTGATTTCACCGAGAACTTCAGCAAAAGAATGTGCGAACGAGCCCGTTCATATGACATCCTTATTGACGTATATGTGTCCATCCTTACGTCAATCTCGGCACCTTTCAGGTATAAATATTACCGACATTGCCTTAAGCAAACACATGCGGTGGTAACGAGATCGGAGCAGCGAGACGTGCTGAGGAGCCCAGCAGAGAGCGAAGCCCACAGGCGCTGCCCCGCCTTCCTGACGCGCTGAGAACGAGACGCTGTCTTTCTCCTGCCGAGAAATCCAGCTCCGGCGCTTCCATGCAGCCCTCGCAGGCAGCTGGAATATCAAGACCTGGGATAAGAGATACCAGCCCTCCATCATTCTAGATCTCAGGTACAGAACTGAATAACCCCTTGCAGAGAATTCTCGAATCAGTCCCTTGGCAAAACAAACTTAACTTAAACTGCTACTTATCTACTCCCGCCCACGTATTAGGCTTAGGACAGGTACATTGGGGTAGGCGTGGTTAGAAGCACCAGTTGAGTACGATTAGTCAAATGTATATATGTATGTGTCTATTTTATCCATTTTAAAGTATCATATGGCTCAGAAACCATATCAATGCTTTTACAGTATTATTTTATAATTCTGTCTCTACTGTATGCACTTTACTTAACTACAAGTATTGCAATAATAGCGATTCATTTCTCTTGTATGAGAAAAGAGACTGATCAATAAATAACATCTTTTATTGAACCACGCCCATCTCTTATTTCTCTACAAACTGGTGAAACTAAGAATGCACGTACTGACTGAGTAAAATAAGTTGTCTATTGTTTTCACACGACTCTAGAGATACACTCTTGATTAGGGGAGAGCAAAGTTGTCATGTTCTATGGTTGTCAGAAACTAAATCCCTTCTTGTCTATCCAGGGAGGTTAAAATCCTCCTTGTCTATTTGAGAAAGTTTCTAGTGAACTCTGAGCTAGCTGGCAAACACAAACCTTTAAGTCTAATATCGTCGGTAGAAGACCTAGTTAACCTCTGCCCTAGGTCTATACTATTGAAGATATTATTCCAATGCGCAGAGCCTATTGGGATAATAGGAACTACACTACATGGCGCCCAACCGTTTGGATAGGCGATAAAACTAACGCAAGACATTAGAGTAACTCAGTCGTGCTTTTTCACACAGAACCCCTTTTTTCCCATAATACTCCAAAGACGTCTGGAGTGGGTGAAAGGTCATATCCGCCAAACCTCGCAGGAGGAGACTCCTATGTATGGTTCATGGTTTACTCAACGTTGAAGGATACACTGTTCCCAGATATTGTGCATCTAATCTTTGTTTCCATAGAAACCTGATCTGCAAACAAACAGAATAACCTTCTTGACAATAGTATGTCAGAAACTGAAGAAGAAAGGGAGACAGTTAGACTAGCAGCTGAACTCCTAGAAGCAGATAATACTCTGCAGCAAAATGACCCGGATATAATACTCATCCCGGTCAACATAAGAAAATCTATAACCCTAAAGCTTATAGAAAATGGACTGACACCAAGAGGTGGTACAGTCATATTCGTAATTGAGGCACACGAATATCGGCAGACAGAGGTATTCTATTCATGGATAAACTTTCCAGCAGCAAACGCTGTAACAAAGGACTTCCACTATTACAAAATAGAGGAACCTCCTAGTGAGTACACTCCTTTCGAGGAAGTGGAAATACCACTCAAATTCCAAAAGCACCTGCTCTTGTTTAATGGCGCCCTAAAACATAATAATCACATCACCAGGCTCGGTCCACTAGGTAGACCAGGAGCAACGTGGCCGGTCCTAGCCGGATACACACCACATCCAGACATTGAAGAAATGCCTGCACCAAAACTTTTAGCACAACTAAAACAATTAATAAAAATACATAGACAATTAGTCCAATATGTAATGCGGACTTCAACTATCCAACCAGCAATTAAAATTCCACAGTTGACCAGTCATCAGGGGAACAAATTCCTTTCTGGCTAGCACAAAAAATAACTCAAATAGAGGCAGTGTTTCCAGATACCACCCCTGTTGAGAAACATAGGATTCTGACTATCTGTCTTCCAATGGGAATCGCACCACATGTGGAGGACTGTGACACTTGGGGTACAGTCTTTGCTTCCATTTACACAAAAACACATGGTGTACCATCCATGTCAGTAATACCAGATGTGCTAAAACAGATTCAAGATGAATACGGTCCAGAACCCGCTTTAACTCTCGGTATGAAATTACTGAAAGACTTCAAGCAGGTCTCTGCAATATTATTAGCCAACATAAAGGGAGAAGCAGCAAATGTGGCGATTCGCCAGAGGTTAAAAGAGACAAATATAGCAGACCAACCATCTGAAATTGCCAGAATCATAGAAAAATCCTATGAAGAACTAGGAAGAGATAGTTTGGGTGGAATACCAGTGAAACCCCAACTAGTTGAAAGTCCTGAAAAAGTATTTATAAAAAATAATTTAAACACTCAAAAAAAGAGCTGGGATGGAAATAAACAATCCAATCCTAAAGAAAAAAGATTCCAGTCCAGAGGAAGGTCTCCTCGGCGGAGAGAAAGATCTCCCGACCAAGGACGCAAGTCTCCCCAAAGGGAGCCCTCTGTGAAAAAATACAACCTTAGAAATAGGGATGATATAAAGAAACCTGATAGATATCAAGATATTGATACACGTCCCTCTCAATCTTTTCAGACTTCCTCGCAGAAATCGGAAAGAAGAGGACGATCAGAACAAAGGGATGACCACGTCAAGTCCAAAGACAGAGAACCTGCTCATCTGAATAAAAAATTACAATTTCCAAAAAAGAAGGTAGCCAGTATTAAAGTAATCAACAATGCCGAGAATACTGAGGACACAGCTGAAAAACGGAGAATGGGCTCAGACAATGCTAGACAGCGCAGCAGAAGTGAGCATAGCTCGCAAAGTTCTTATGAATCATCTGGAGACAGTGGACACGAATGAATACATTCAGGTGGAAACTGCAGGTACCAGAGTTAGCAAACCTCATAAAATATATGAAATAACATTGCGTATAGAAGGGGATAAGACTAGAAAAATAAGGGGACTATTTTGGGATAATCTGTCCAAGGGCTATGACATCCTTCTAGCTGAACGAGACTGGCCTCCAGAGTTTGTCAGGGAGTGCCCACATGGCGAAGAAATAATTATGCCTGCCTTCTCAAACCATATTCCAATTCATAAAAAATATACACTTGCAAGAAAGTGGGCAGTAGCTCAAGCCCCTGCCTTATATAAAACTCATGTGGGATGGGATGAGGACTCTCCTCCTCACAAAATCCTGTTAAAATCACAACCTACTGCACAGAGGCAGTACCCGATTAAGCAAGAAGCTAAAAAACAGGTAAAAGAGATCCTAGATCAACTTGAATACCAGGGGGTGATTGAAACTTGCACCTCACAAATGAATAATCCTTTGTTTCCTGTCTCCAAGCCAGACAATTCATATCGTCTTGTTTTGGACTACAGACACCTTAACTCATGTTGCAAAACATTTGCAGTACAAAACTCGCATAGTGCTGCACTGATGAATAACATAGTGCGCAAAAAATACAAAACCACATTAGACATTTCTAATGGATTCTTTTGTCAAAATATAGCACCAGAGAGCAGATATTTGACGGCGTTCTCAATAAATGGCACGCAAAAGAATTTCTGTTGTTTGCCCCAGGGGTTCAAGAACAGCCCAGGATTATTCTCAGCGAGAGTAACAGAATTACTACAAACATATGATGACGAGGCATTATCTTATGTCGACGACATCTATCTAACAGATGATGACTTGGATACTCACTTGAAGAGAGTGAACACCATAATACTTGGGTTCGCAGCAGAGGGTTACAAATTCAACTTTAAAAAGTCAAGAATTGCCCATCTAACAGTCCTGTTTTTAGGATATGAACTATCAAGTGAAGGCAAAAGCCTGGCTGACAATTTCCTAGAGAAATGTGCTGTAATCCAAGCACCTAGAACACTGAAAAACTTACAATCAATTCTAGGCTTCCTAAACTTCGGAAGAACTTACATTATAAATTATGCAGAGAGAATTAAACCTCTCTATGATCTAATAAAACCAGATTTTAAAAGAATCAATTGGACTCAAAAACACACAGAAATTTTGAGATCGTTACAAACAGATATGTTAGTTAAAACAAAACTACAAACACGTGACAACACACGCAACCTTGTGATTCGAGTCATCCCAGGAAGATGCGGATTCACATACCTGACCTCTAATGAGGGAGAGAAGGTACCAATAGCATACAAATCACATTTGTACACAAAAGCTGAAATGAAATTTAGCCCAACGGAAAAAATTCTGACCGCGGTACAGACTGCTGTAGCAAAGGAGCGGGCCCTAGCACAGGGTAAACGAATAATAATCGTGACACCTATACCAGCCCTAGAGGCGGTAACAAAGGCAAGCATTCCGAATGCTAAAGCACTCCATCCAAGGTGGATACAGTGGGCTAACTCTCTTGCTGCAACAGACGTGGCATATGAATTTGATCCAAATTTAAAAACACAAGAATTTCTCCAATATGAATTCGAATGTCCTCCGCCGACCGAAATTCTGCTTCTAGAACACTACGGCTGTATAATATATACAGACGGATCAGCACAACCCGCAGTGGGTGGTAAGCAAGCCTACAGTGCTGTGTGCGCGATTGTTAAAGGTCGCTGGCACGAAGGAAAATTTAAACCTATGGTCACTAAAACGCAATCTCTAGGAGACTGTACAGCTCAAAGAGCAGAACTACTGGCATTCAAGATGGCGCTTGAAAATACCGATCGAGAATTCCCCACACTTATTGTGTGCGATTCGTATTACTGCGTCCAATCTTACAATGAATACTTGCAGATCTGGGTTCAGAATGGTTTTAAAGATGCAAAAGGTGGCATAATCAAACATAAAATGCTTTGGGAACAAATAGTTCTTTTTCAAAAGGAACTACAAAAGACTCACGTGATACATACACTGAGTCATCAACGTGATGGCGTTCACGTTGCAGGGAATTCATTGGCTGACGAAGCAGCGAAGGCAGCAGTGCAAACGGCTTCCGTAGCTGCTATCACCCGGTCAAAAACAAAAATAGACAGCGAAATATTACAGGCTGTCAGCGCTACAGAAAAAGATGCGATAGAAACACTCCCGAAAGGCTTTCCAGTAAAGTACTCATACATAACTGATGCGAATAATGTTCCATTTGCTCGAATCCCTGGAGTGGGGGATAGGGCAATTCCAAACATGGAACATAGGTTAGGACTCATTATAGCGGCACACAAAGGACTCGCTTCTGTACATGCTGGCATTTCAGCCACAGTATCATTATTAAAACAGAGATATTGGTGGCCACAAATGAGAAGACAAACAAGGAACTATGTTCTAGAATGTGAAACATGTCAACGAATGAAAGTATCAACAGTGAAACGACCAGCACAGACGCCCCTTCTAATCTCAGATAAACCATTAGCCTGTGTTTACCTGGACCACTGTGGTCCCTTACAAAGGGATGGTAACTATAAATATATCTTGGTCGCAGTGGATTCATGCACGAGATTCATATGGATGTGGCCCCAGCGATCGGCTGACGCCCGAACTGTTATAAAAGATTTGCGAGTCTTTATCGGCACATACGCAATTGGCATGCTACATTCTGACCAGGGTCCTGCTTTTAGCTCCCGGGCTTATAAGGAGGCCATGACCAGCATGGGCATTGCATTGCGGTACTCTTGTCCATTTCATCCCGAGGGAAACGGAATCGTAGAAAGAAAAAACCGTGACATAAAGCAACCTATAACAGCAAAGGTATTAGGTTCGGGAGCTGGGTGGGTCAAACATTTAATAAGTGTCCAACGTAGTCTAAATAACCTGCCAAGGAATTCTCTGAAAGGGTTCAGTCCGTACGAACTATTGTTCGGGAATAGAATGATGATCCAAGATCTTGATAGTCAGACTTCAGTGGTTAAAGACAAAAGCTTTGATATCAAAGATCGTTTGGCTATTTTACAGGACTTAAATGAAACAAGAAAAGACCTGAGCAACATAAAGCTGAAACAACAGCCAACAACCACTGAAGAGAAACCACCAGTCCCAGCAAGGCCTGTCTGGATTCCAAAAGTCGGGGATCTAGTCAGAGAAAAGATCGCGGTAAAGAAGGAATTTGGGCCTTCTTACAGAAAAGCAGTTCCTGTCTTGTCTATCAACGGGACAAGATCAGTAGTACTACCGCCCCTTGCTGGTAAAAAGGAGAACCGAGTTGTATCCATCGACCTGGTTAAACCACAATCATGTGGCCAATAACAAACAGTAGGCCAAGTGGACTCCCAAGAAGTAGCAGAACACCAATGTTTGCTACGAATACAGAGGCTCAAACTGGAAGACTGATCACCTTTGGAAAATCTACAGTGAATCAACAAGGACTATGCAACAAAGCAATGGAACTTGAACCTCTTAAAACCCAAATTAAAACTTTTCATCAAGAAACAACAACCTATGATGATGTAACTGCAGACTTTGCTAATGAAAGAAAGCAAAATCCAAAAGCAATTGGAACAATTGACAGAACAGCATCCGGCTACTTCATCAACTTCGATGATTCATCTGAAGACCTGAGTGAAGCAAAGAAACAGCCATCAGCAAAAACTTTTAAAAACAAAGCTAAAGAACTTTTGCAACAGCTGAAAGAAACCTATCTGATTTCTCCATGGATTGAATTTTGGGTGGCCTTCGGTGCATTTATCCTCATTCTTTGGCTCATCTTAGTACTATGCTTGGGACATTTCATTGAAGGAAAATATGCTAAAATGGACACAGCAAGCCAGAAAATCAACTTGGTCCTTAAACCACACACATCTTTACACATCGAGAAAAGAGAACTTTCCTCAGTGAACTTCACAGCCAATCCTATACCAGGCGGTGTAGCATGGGACAAAACTGATTATGAAATCTATGGTCCGGTTGAAATCCTGAAGTATCCACACCAATTCAAGATCTCATTGAGTGACTTTGTAAAACCGAGCTCATTTGCTGATGATTGGGACTTTGAAAGTATTAATGATATGATGTCTGATCTTGTGAAGTCTGCTAAATTCACAGAACATGCATATTTGCAGGGTTCGTCTAATTATGATCAGATGTTCTGCTATAACCACTATGGTAACCATTATCTACATAAATCTGCACAACCTAGAAATGTTTTGAATTATAACCAATGGGAACATTGTGCTACTCCTCCAAAAGATAGCTCGAAAACATTTTATGATAAATATTCATACTTTTCAGGGTTTAACATAAGTAATGCAGAAACATTTTATTTCAAATTGTCAAATAAGACAGGTATGAAGACCATGCTTACAAACACAAAATTGATATATTCCGATTTGAAAATTGCTTCTATTCGAATAGATACTTTAAGCAGAATGAAGACTGTGCTCCTACAGACGCCGACAAGGCTCACGTCATCAAAAGAAACGTATGATCTCCAAGTTGCAAGGACAACAGAAGAGATTCATTCATTATTATCAACTAATTCCCCCATACATTTCGCAGAAATACTGAACGAAATCTTAAATATTTCTGATACCACTGGTATCTCCAGTGTATTTAAAGCAGTGTTTTCAGGTGCGTTAACTCCATTCAAAGCCATCCTGGGTATTTTTCCAGACTTTGTCCATTCCATTTTTGGCGGACTTCCTCTGCTTTTAGGACTAGTAGCGGGTATTCTATTTTTGATCCTGTTATTTCGCTATGGCAAACCATGTCACAGACAAAACACCTGCGACAAGGGAAGAAATGATCCTAGCCATTGGCTACCGGGACCGGGTAACTAAAATCCTTGGACTATCCCGGCTTAGAGACCTGAACATGACCTGGTTTCTTTCATTTAGACCAATGTGGCAAAGTTGTGTTATGCCTGTATTAAGATGCTTGCTATGCGGCGAAGAATGCGTGTTGGACACCTGTCTGGCACTACAATCGGATGTGCCAATGGACGCAGATAGCTTGTTGGGTCCGGTAACGGCTCATGCATTGTGCTGTCCCCAGCGGCTACCAATCCTGATGACGGCATTCGTGGAGTCTTCACCACTACGATTGAGGGGTAGTGAAGTACAAGATGAAAGCAGCATCAATCAGGTACGACCTTCAGTCAGCTATGCTGATCAAAACATCAATGGAGGCAATCATGCTCAGGCTCATGAATGCATGGTAACAACTTTTTCCGAATTAGTGGAACTTACGCAAGAAGCTGTTGACAGTTTTTTCAATAGTCTAAATGATATGATGTTTTCACCGGAGCAGCAGGAATAACTTTGAGCAAACTAGCACTTGGAGTTCCTCACATCCTGAATTTGGCCTTCAACTTTTTAAAGAAAAGCGATATGAAAAATGTTCTCATCATTTTTTTCAGACTGCGAGAACTTTTTCCCCAATTTCAAAATATTTACGATTTTGGGACACTTATCTTCTGCTTAAAGTAGACATTATTCGTAGAGAACTAAATTTCTATTTTAGGTAGTCACGAGACATACGCTATCTTCTAGCACTATTATACATAACTTTATGATTGTGATGAAATGGTCTCGCATTCTTTTTTCTGTATTAAGAGCCATTTCATGTGTGGTTTTCGCATTTATTCATGCTGAATTTAAAAATATGCATTATATGTTTAGCATTATTAGACTGCTTGTGCATATAGTACATGTGATTGTGTTTCATATATTTTATAATTCCAATTTTCTGAATACATATGATTGTATTTTGGGGTGGTATGGTATACACAAACGCTACTGGTTTCACTATGCCTAGATTTGTAAATATGGACATAGTCTACGTGGAGTGGGTGTGATGTATTCCTATAGGTACTGTATCGATTCCCCTATTCCTGACCCTGGTTTGGTTAATAATTAACTAGCAGCCATCCAACGGTGCAAGAACCGTTATCTGATTAAGCCACACCACGGCACAGAAGCGCGTTATCTCATTAGGTCATAACGCATGCCATCTAATTAGACAAGCGATATTCCTCCAGCCCCTGATAAGGCATACGGAGTTCTCAAAACAAATCAAACCTACAGCGACCTGGGAAATTCCCATAACCATTGTTTTGATTTCACCGAGAACTTCAGCAAAAGAATGTGCGAACGAGCCCGTTCACATGACATCCTTATTGACGTATATATGTCCATCCTTACGTCAATCTCGGCACCTTTCAGGTATAAATATTACCGACATTGCCTTAAGCAAACACATGCGGTGGTGACGAGATCGGAGCAGCGAGACGTGCTGAGGAGCCCAGCAGAGAGCGAAGCCCACAGGCGCTGCCCCGCCTTCCTGACGCGCTGAGAACGAGGCGCTGTCTTTCTCCTGCCGAGAAATCCAGCTCCGGCGCTTCCATGCAGCCCTCGCAGGCAGCTGGAATATCAAGACCTGGGATGAGAGATACCAGCCCTCCATCATTCTAGATCTCAGGTACAGAACTGAATAACCCCTTGCAGAGAATTCTCGAATCAGTCCCTTGGCAAAACCAACTTAACTTAAACTGCTACTTATCTACTCCCGCCCACGTATTAGGCTTAGGACAGGTACATTGGGGTAGGCGTGGTTAGAAGCACCAGTTGAGTACGATTAGTCAAATGTATATATGTATGTATCTATTTTATCCATTTTAAAGTATCATATGGCTCAGAAACCATATCAATGCTTTTACAGTATTATTTTATAATTCTGTCTCTACTGTATGCACTTTACTTAACTACAAGTATTGCAATAATAGCGATTCATTTCTCGTATGAGAAAAGAGACTGATCAATAAATAACATCTTTTATTGAACCACGCCCATCTCTTATTTCTCTACAAACTGGTGAAACTAAGAATGCACGTACTGACTGAGTAAAATAAGTTGTCTATTGTTTTCACACGACTCTAGAGATACACTCTTGATTAGGGGAGAGCAAAGTTGTCATGTTCTATGGTTGTCAGAAACTAAATCCCTTCTTGTCTATCCAGGGAGGTTCAAATCCTCCTTGTCTATTTGAGAAAGTTTCTAGTGAACTCTGAGCTAGCTGGCAAACACAAACCTTTAAGTCTAATATCGTCGGTAGAAGACCTAGTTAACCTCTGCCCTAGGTCTATACTATTGAAGATATTATTCCAATGCGCAGAGCCTATTGGGATAATAGGAACTACACTACACCTTGATGGCAACAGCTATATTTCCGGCAGTCATGAGTCGTGATAGGTATTTGCTTCTGCTGCGGATGATGCATTTTGTTGACAATAGTCTTGCTTTGCCACGAGATCACCCTGATTGTGACCGTCTTTTCAAGATTCGGCCTGTCATTGATCATTTGGTTGATCGATTTTCTGAGATCTTTTATCCTGGGAAAGAAATTGCAGTGGATGAGTCTTTGCTGTTGTTCAAGGGCCGCTTGGTATTTCGGCAATACATTCCTAGTAAGAGGGCACGCTATGGAATCAAACTGTATATGTTGTGTGACAGTGAGACTGGATATGTCTCTAATTTCAGGGTGTACACTGGTAAGGAATCCAGGATTAACCCCCCTGGTTGTCCGTCCACTTTTGGAGTGACTGAGAAAATTGTGTGGGAACTTGGTCGTGGATTGTTTAACAAAGGCCATCATTTGTATGTCAATAACTTCTACACTGGTGTGCGGTTGTTCAGGGAATTGGCCAAAGTGGACACTGTTGCTTGTGGCACAATCCGCTCAAACCGTAAAGGTTCCCCAAAAGAACTTGTTTGTCGAAAGCTTGCTCGGGGACAGTGCAGTGCATTGCGTTGTGAGGAGCTTCTAGCTGTGAAGTTTTCGGACAGGAGAGATGTCTACATGTTGACTACAATACATGATGAAAGCACTGAACCGGTGACTGTTTGGGGTCAGGTTGCAGAAGTGCGCAAACCTGTGTGCATACTGCACTACAATAAGTACATGGGTGGTGTTGACAGAGTAGATCAGAGGTTGGAACCGTATGCTGCTCTTCGTAAGGCTTACATTTGGTACAAGAAGTTGGCTATCCATCTTTTCCACTTGGCAACCTTTAATGCTTTTGTTGTGTTCCAGAAATCTTGTCCCCAGTCAAAGATGACTTTTGTAAAGTTTCAGGAGTCTGTAATAGGCAGCCTTGTTTTAGTGGAACAGGCAAGTGTTCCTAGAGTTGGAGTGGTGGAGGATGTTGCCAGATTGAAAGATCGCCACTTTCCTGATACAAATCCTCCTACAACCTCAAAAGACTTTCACAGTCGGAGATGTAGAGTCTGTTGGCGAAGAGGTTTGCGGAAGGAGGTTCGCATGTACTGCCCCGACCGCCCTTCAAACCCCGGGCTGTGTGTACCTGCTTGTTTTAGATTGTACCACACGCAAAATAATTTTTGGGAGTATCAATGAGTGGTAAAGTGAACTGGTTGGTCTTTATTCTGTAAAACTTATTGTTCAGTTTCAAAGTTTGTATTTGTGTAGTCTTTTTAGATTTAGTTGTCGAGTTAGTAGATTTGTATCAATTTGCAATTTGTTTTTGTTTCTCTTTTATTTAAAAAAAAAACTAAAGTATGATGTTGGTTTGTGTGTAGTGTCCATTGTCTGACTGTGTGCATGGTTTGGCGCTTGGCTGCCGGTGTCTGTGGACTGGTGCTTGTCTGGCGGTGTCTGCGGACTGGTGCTTGACTGGCGGTGTGCGTGGTCTGATGTTTGGTTGGTGGTGTGCGTGCTCTTGCGCTTGCCTGGTGTTGTGTTTGGATTTGTCTTTGGCTGGTGGTGTTCGTGGAGTGGTGCTTGGCTGGCGGTGTGTGTGGAGTTGTGCTTGGCTGGTGGTGTGTGTTGAGTGGTGCTTGGCTGGTCGTGTGTGTGGAGTGGCGCTTGGCTGGTGGTGTGTTTGTGGAGTGGTGCTTGGCTGGTGGTGTGTGTGGAGGGGCGCTTGGCTGGTGGGGTGCATGGAGTGGTGCTTGGCTGGCGGTGTGTGTGGAGTGGCGCTTGGCTGGCGGTGTGTGTGGAGTGGCGCTTGGCTGGCGGTGTGTGTGGAGTGGTGCTTGGCTGGACGGTGTGCGTGGAGTGGTACTTGGCTGTCTGTGCACGGAGTGGTGCTTGGCTGGTGTTGTGGTGCTTGGCTGGTGTTGTGTTTGTGGAGTGGTGCTTGGCTGGTGGTGTGTGTGGAGGGGCGCTTGGCTGGTGATGTGCATGGAGTGGTACTTGGCTGTCTGTGCACGGAGTGGTGCTTGGCTGGCGGTGTGTGTGGAGTGGTGCTTTGCTGGCGGTGTGTGTGGAGTGGCGCTTGGCTGGACGGTGTGCGTGGAGTGGACTTGGCTGTCTGTGCACGGAGTGGTGCTTGGCTGGTGTTGTGTTTGTGGAGTGGCGCTTGGCTGGTGGTGTGCGTGGAGTGATGCTTGGCTGGTGGTGTGTGTGGAGTGGTACATGGCTGTCGGTGTGCACTGAGTGGTGTTTGGCCGGCGGTGTGCATGGTCTGGTGCTTGGACGGTGGTGTGGGTGGACTGGCGCTCGGCAGGCGGTGTGTGAGTAGTTACTTTCTGTTGGTCACTACACACACTGCTAGTTGAGTGACACTCCACACAGTCCATCATTTTGTGTAGTTGCAGTGTCAGAAATGTGGGCGTGTGAAAGTGATGGGCCCTTGAATGGCGCTGTTTGCTGGTGTGAGTGTTTAAATGTGATGGGTCCGCGGCTGGCGGTGTGAATGTTTTGTATGTGTCACGCGTACGAAAGGTGTATGAATGGCCTGTAAAGAGGTTGGTGCCTTGACGTGGCTTTACAGCTCACGAGCTGTGAGTCAGTGGTTCAGTTTATCATACTTTCAATTATACGCAGTGTATTTCATTTTTGATGAAATTACTTGCGTATCCAATTGTATGTACTGAATCATCACTCACCCTCGTGCCAAATCCAACCAGTATGTGTGTGTGCTTGCGGATTAGATGGGTGTGCAGTAATAATTGGTTTTTTTTCTCTTTCTGCAGTAGGGTGTACCTTGTCCCTTATTGTGATTGTTGTTATGTGTTGCTTTTCCATTCGGATGGTGTCAATGGTCTGGTTTGTATCAGGTATGAAAGGTGCGTGAATGGCCTGTAAAACGGTTGATGCCTTGTCGTGGCTTTACAGCTCACGAGTTGTGAGTCACTGGTTCAGTTTTTATGCATTTATTTATTGACAGAGCATTTCATTTTTTTGAAATATCTTGTTAATAAAATTTTATGTACTGAACCATCACTCGCCCTCGTGCCAAATCCAACCTGTATGTGTGTGTCTTTGAGGAATAGATAGCCGTGCTTGAATGTTTGACTTTTGAGTAACTCTGTTAAGGTGTGGTATCATTTTACTCGGGCGAACAAGGGGAACGCAGGGTGGTAGGACATTTTTGCCGGCACAGGGATCCCACGGCAAAAAGTTTGGAAAAGTGCTATTTTTACCTAATTTTAAGGTTTGCAAGGAGTTCTGGGTAGGAAAACATTGGGGGACCCACGCATACCATACCTCCCTGGACTCTCCCGGGTGTCTAGTTTTCAGAACTGTTTGGGTTTGCTACTTTCCAAAGAATATACCCAGCCCCGGGCCAAAAACTCAGTCCACCCCCCCCCCCAAAATCAAAGTTATATTGCTTCAGGGTATTTTAAATTCACCACCGTACGTTTTGGACCTTTTCCTGTTGCAGCCACTATGGCTACCCATGCAAGTGAGGTATCGTTTTTATCGAGAGACCTTGGGGAACGCTGGGTGGGAGGTAATTTGTGTGAGCCCAGTGATGCCACGCTTTCCCACACTAAAACGTGTGAAAACATTGATTTTTTCCAGCTAAAAATGAGGTTTGCAAGGGATTCTGGGTAAAGGAACGTTGGAGGATCCACGCAAGCCATACCTCCTTGGAAGCCCCCGGGTGTCTACTTTTCAGAAATGTGTGGCTTTGGTAGGTTTCCATAGATGGCTGTCTCGCACGGGGCCAGAAACCCAGGTAACCCCTCTTGCAAAAGCTGGTGAATTTGACAATGGTGACAATGTCAAGTCCACTAGCTTTTGCAAGAGGGGTACCTGGGTTTTTGGCCCCGTGCGAGACAGCCATCTAGGGAAACCTACCAAACCCACACATTTCTGAAAAGTAGACACCCGGGGGCTTCCAAGGAGGTATGGCTTGCGTGGATCCTCCAACGTTCCTTTACCCAGAATCCCTTGCAAACCTCATTTTTAGCTGGAAAAAATCAATGTTTTCACACGTTTTAGTGTGGGAAAGCGTGGCATCACTGGGCTCACACAAATTACCTCCCACCCAGCGTTCTCCAAGGTCTCCCGATAAAAATGGTACCTCACTTGCGTGGGTAGGCATAGTGGCTGCAACAGGAAAAAGCCCAATTCTTACTGTGGAGACCAAAAAATTTCCTTTAGCCAAACAATCTTTTTTTTTGAGGGGGTCACCTGAGCTTTTGGCCCCGGGCTTGGCAGGCATCTTTGCAAACTACCAAACTCAAACAGTTCTGAGAACTAGACACCCGGGGGAGTCCAGGGAGGTATGTCATGCGTGGGTCCCCCAATGTTTTCCTACCCAGAAACCCCTGCAAACCTTAAATTTTGGTAAAAAAACCCCACTTTTTCGTACTTTTTTGGGTGGGATCTCGCTGCCGGCACAAATGTCCTACCACCCACCGTTTCCCTTGTTCTCCAGAGTAAAATGATACCTCACTTGTGTGGGTGGGCCCAAGGCATGTGACTCAGGCTGGGGGCTTAATTTGTAAAACTTAAATACTACTAAATACTACTTTTTTCAAAATTCATTTTTGGCGTGTTCTGCTTTGGGGCACCCACACAAGTGAGGTATCCTTTTACTCGGGAGAACAAGGGGAACGCTGGGTGATAGGACATTTTTGCCGGCACGGCGATCCCACGCCAAAAAGTTTGGAAAAGTGCTATTTTTACCTAATTTTAAGGTTTGCAAGGAGTTCTGGGTAGGAAAACATAGGGGGACCCACGCATGCCATACCTCCCTGGACTCCCCCGGGTGTCTAGTTTTCAGAACTGTTTGGGTTTGCTACTTTGCAAAGAATACCACCGAGCCCCGGGCCACAAACTCAGATGCCCCCCCCCCTCCCAAAATCAAGGTAGTTTTGCAATAGGGTAATGTAAATTCACCACCGTACGATTTGAACAGTTTCCTGTTGCAGCCACTATGTCTATCCACGCAAGTGAGGTACCCTTTTTTTCAGGAGACCTAGGGGAACGCTGGGTGGGTGGAATTTTGTGGATCCACGCAGATTCCAGAACTTTCCACCACAGAAATGTGTCGGAAATGTGTTTTTTTGGTCAAATTTTTAGGTTTGCAAGGGATTCTGGGTAACAAAACCTGGGGGTAGGCAGACGAGTCACCTCATCCTGAATTTCCCTGGGTGTCTAGTTTTCAAAAATGTATAGGTTTGCTAGGTTTCCCTAGGTGCTGGCAGAGCTACGGCGCAAAAACAAAAGGTAGTCTTTTTGGCCAAAACGTGCTAGATTTCACTGGGAAATTGAGGTGCAGCCATGTTGCGTATTGCGCTGTTTCATGTCGCAGCCACTATGCCTACCCACGCAAGTGAGGTACCATTTTTTTCAGGAGACCTGGGGACACGCTGGGTGGGTGGAAATTTGTTGATCCACGCAGATTCCAGAACTTTCCACCACAGAAATGTGAGGAAAATGTGTTTTTTTGGTCAAATTTTTAGGTTTGCAAGGGATTCTGGGTAACAAAACCTGGGGGTAGGCAGACGAGTCACCTCATCCTGAATTTCCCTGGGTGTCTAGTTTTCAAAAATGTATAGGTTTGCTAGGTTTCCCTAGGTGCTGGCAGAGCTACGGCGCAAAAACAAAAGGTAGTCTTTTTGGCCAAAACGTGCTAGATTTCACTGGGAAATTGAGGTGCAGCCATGTTGCGTATTGCGCTGTTTCATGTCGCAGCCACTATGCCTACCCACGCAAGTGAGGTACCATTTTTTTCAGGAGACCTGGGGGCACGGTGAGTGGGTGGAAATTTGTTGATCCACGCAGATTCCAGAACTTTCCACCACAGAAATGTGAGGAAAATTTGTTTTTTTGGTCAAATTTTTAGGTTTGCAAGGGATTCTGGGTAACAAAACCTGGGGGTAGGCAGACGAGTCACCCCATCCTGAATTTCCCTGGGTGTCTAGTTTTCAAAAATGTATAGGTTTGCTAGGTTTCCCTAGGTGCTGGCAGAGCTACCGCGCAATAACAAAAGGTAGTCTTTTTGGCCAAAACGTGCTAGATTTCACTGGGAAATTGAGGTGCAGCCATGTTGCGTATTGCGCTGTTTCATGTCGCAGCCACTATGCCTACCCACGCAAGTGAGGTACCATTTTGTTCGGGAGACCTGGGGGCACGCTGGGTGGGTGGAAATGTGTTGATCCACACAGATTCTAGAACTTTCCACCACAGAAATGTGAGGAAAATGTGTTTTTTTGTCAAATTTTTATGTTTGCAAGGGATTCTGGGTATCAAAACCTGGAGGTAGGCAGACGAGTCACCCCATCCTGAATCCCCCTGGTTGTCTAGTTTTCAAAAATGTATAGGTTTGCTAGGTTTCCCTAGGTGCTGGCAGAGCTACGGCGCAAAAACAAAAGGTAGTCTTTTTGTCCAAAACGTGCTAAATTTCACTGGGAAATTGAGGTGCGACCATGCTGCGTTTTGCGCTGTTTCATGTCGCAGCCACTATGCCTACCCACGCAAGTGAGGTACCATTTTGTTCGGGAGACCTGGGGGCACGCTGGGTGGGTGGAAATTTGTTGATCCACGCAGATTCTAGAACTTTCCACCACAGAAATGTGAGGAAAATGTGTTTTTTTTGTCAAATTTTTAGGTTTGCAAGGGATTCTGGGTAACAAAACCTGGGGGTAGGCAGACGAGTCACCTCATCCTGAATTTCCCTGGGTGTCTAGTTTTCAAAAATGTATAGGTTTGCTAGGTTTCCCTAGGTGCTGGCAGAGCTACGGCGCAAAAACAAAAGGTAGTCTTTTTGGCCAAAACGTGCTAGATTTCACTGGGAAATTGAGGTGCAGCCATGTTGCGTATTGCGCTGTTTCATGTCGCAGCCACTATGCCTACCCACGCAAGTGAGGTACCATTTTGTTCGGGAGACCTGGGGGCACGCTGGGTGGGTGGAAATTTGTTGATCCACACAGATTCTAGAACTTTCCACCACAGAAATGTGAGGAAAATGTGTTTTTTTGTCAATTTTTTATGTTTGCAAGGGATTCTGGGTATCAAAACCTGGAGGTAGGCAGACGAGTCACCCCATCCTGAATCCCCCTGGTTGTCTAGTTTTCAAAAATGTATAGGTTTGCTAGGTTTCCCTAGGTGCTGGCAGAGCTACGGCGCAAAAACAAAAGGTAGTCTTTTTGTCCAAAACGTGCTAAATTTCACTGGGAACTTGAGGTGCGACCATGCTGCGTTATGCGCTGTTTCATGTCGCAGCCACTATGCCTACCCACGCAAGTGAGGTACCATTTTGTTCGGGAGACCTGGGGGCAGGCTGGGTGGGTGGAAATTTGTTGATCCACGCAGATTCTAGAACTTTCCACCACAGAAATGTGAGGAAAATGTGTTTTTTTTGGTCAAATTTTTAGGTTTGCAAGGGATTCTGGGTAACAAAACCTGGGGGTAGGCAGACGAGTCACCTCATCCTGAATTTCCCTGGGTGTCTAGTTTTCAAAAATGTATAGGTTTGCTAGGTTTCCCTAGGTGCTGGCAGAGCTACCGCGCAAAAACAAAAGGTAGTCTTTTTGGCCAAAACGTGCTAGATTTCACTGGGAAATTGAGGTGCAGCCATGTTGCTTATTGCGCTGTTTCATGTCGCAGCCACTATGCCTACCCACGCAAGTGAGGTACCATTTTGTTCGGGAGACCTGGGGGCACGCTGGGTGGGTGGAAATTTGTTGATCCACACAGATTCTAGAACTTTCCACCACAGAAATGTGAGGAAAATGTGTTTTTTTGTCAAATTTTTATGTTTGCAAGGGATTCTGGGTATCAAAACCTGGAGGTAGGCAGACGAGTCACCCCATCCTGAATCCCCCTGGTTGTCTAGTTTTCAAAAATGTATAGGTTTGCTAGGTTTCCCTAGGTGCTGGCAGAGCTACGGCGCAAAAACAAAAGGTAGTCTTTTTGTCCAAAACGTGCTAAATTTCACTGGGAAATTGAGGTGCGACCATGCTGCGTTTTGCGCTGTTTCATGTCGCAGCCACAAGGCCGACCCACACAAGTGAGGTACCGTTTTTATCGGGACACCTGGGGGAACGCTGGGTGCGTGGAAATTTGTTGATCCACACAGATTCCAGAATTTTCCACCACAGAAATGTGAGGAAAATTTGTTTTTTTTGTCAAATTTTTATGTTTGCAAGGGATTCTGGGTACCGAAACCTGGGGGTAGGCAGACGAGTTACCCCATCCTGAATTCCCCTGGGTGTCTACTTTTCAAAAATGTATAGGTTTGCTAGGTTTCCCCAGGTGCCGGCAGAGCTAGGGTGCAAAAACTACAGGTAGGCACTTTGCCAAAAAAGGGTCAATTTGTAACTGCAAAATTTAGGTGTGACCACGTTGCATTTTGCGCCGTTTCCTGTCGCAGGCACAAGGCCGACCCACACAAGTGAGGTACCGTTTTTATCGGGACACTTGGGGTAATTCAGATTTGTAAATCAACTGTTATTACCAATTGAGCTTTCATGCATTTCTCCCTTTCAATGAAAGACATTGTGTAAAAAAAAAATCTTTTTGAAAAATGACCAATAATTCTCATGCTAGTATGAGTATTCCCAATTTTGAAAATGTGCAATTATATACTGTTTCTGAACTCTATAATTTGTACCCAATTCAGAAATACATAGGTGTCTTTCATACAGATTATTCCATGTATACATGTTCCAAGACAAAGTGCTCTATACCCAGTAAATGAAAAAATACCATTGCAAGTTGCTGCTCAGTTTTTGGATCTGGGTTTGTCGGGTTCTTGGTGAAACTACAAGTCCTATATATCCCCACAACCAGGAAGGTCTAACGGATGTAACGGTATATTGCTTTCCAAGAGCTGTCAAAATTAGAAAAAGTTATAGGTGAAAACGTTGAGACAAAAGGCTGTTTTTTTCAACAAATTTTCAATTATTCCAATATCTAACTGTTAGTTTCTATAACGAAACCTTCATGGATTTAGACAAATGACCCCTTTCGGAATTCAGAATTTTGTCTACGTTTTGAAAATGTAAAGCTTTCCTGGATCCATTATTGCTTTCAAACTCATTTCTACCATTAACTGGAAGGAGGTGAAAAGCTCTAAAAATAGCAAAAATAGGCTATGTCCCAGAAAAATGCCAAAACTGAGTGAAAAATTTCGGTTCTCTGACAAAAGACTGTCATTCCCTAAAAGCTGAGAAAATGGAGATTTCAGCCCCACAAACCCTTTTTTGATACCATTTTCAGGGAAAAACCCAGAGGCTTTCATTTGCAGCCCGTTTTTCCCATTTTTCTGAAAAAAACAAAAAAATCACTATATTTTGGTTAATTTCTGGGACCCCTCCAAGGGAATCCACAAACCCTGGGCGCCTTTAGAATCCAAATGATGTTGGAAGAAAAGGACACAAACTTGGCGTGGATACCTTATGTGGTCAAAAAGTTACAAGGGCCTAAGCGCGCACTACTCCAAAACGCCAAAAAAAGCCTTAGCACAGGAGGGGAAAAGGCCTAGCAGCGAAGGGGTTAATCTGGTCTTTGACCCTGCCTTGCACTTCAGCTGCTGTTTGTAAATGAAGACCGCTTGGAAACGCAGAAAATCAACAAATTTGTGCTTCTAGGTTATTTCCATTTACAACTTCTTCAAGTTCAAGAATTTATATAGCGCACTACTCACCCAGGGGGTCTCAAGGCGCTTGGGGAGGGGGTTTATTATTTACCGAATAACCAGGTTTTAAGTTCTTTTCGGAAGGAGATGTGGTTCTGTGTAAGGCGGAGGTGAGTGGGGAGTGAGTACCAGGTCTTGGCCGCTAAGTAGGAGCAGGATCTGCCTCCCATGGTGGATTTTTGGATACGTGGAACTGCGGCGAGGGCTTGATTAGCGGATCTAAGTTGGCGGGAGGGAGTGTAGAAGGACAGTCGGGTGTTGAGGCATTCGGGTCCTAGTTTGTAGAGGGCCTTGTGTGCGTGGGTGAGGAGACGGAACGTTATTCTCTTGTTGACGGGGAGCCAGTGGAGGTCTTTCAGGTGGCCGGTAATGTGATCTTGGCGAGGGATGTCCAAAATGAGTCTCGCTGATGCGTTTTGGATGCGTTGGAGTTTTTTCAGTAGTTTGGCTGTGGTTCCGGCGTAGAGGGTGTTTCCGTAGTCCAGTCGACTCGTGACCAGTGCGTGGGTGACAGTTTTTCGTGTCTCGGAGGGAATCCACCGGAAGATTGTTTTGAGCATACGAAGTACGTTGAAGCAGGAGGATGAGACGGCGTTGACTTGTCTGGTCATCGAGAGAGAGGAGTCCAGGATGAAGCCAAGGTTACGTGCGTGGTCTGTGGGCATGGGTGCTGTGCCCAAAGCCGAAGGCCACCATGAGTCGTCCCAGGCAGTGGGGGATGATCCTAGGATGAGCACGTCCGTTTTGTCAGAGTTAAGTTTTAGGCGGCTGTTTTTCATCTATTCGGCTACTTCTTTCATGCCTTCGTGGAGATTGGTTTTGGCGGTGATAGGGTCTTTGGTGAGGGAAAGGATCAGCTGGGTGTCGTCAGCGTAAGAGATGATGTTAAGGTTGTGTTGACGCGCGATGGATGCGAGTGGACTCATGTAAACATTGAAGAGGGTGGGACTGAGTGATGATCCCTGTGGTACACCGCAGATGACTTCGGTGGCCTCAGATTTGAATGGGGGAAGTCGGACTTTCTGAGTTCTCCCAGATAGGAACGAGGTGATCCAGTCCAATGCTTTTCCCTGTATGCCGATGTTGCTGAGGCGTTGAATGAGGGTGCTGTGACAGACTGTGGCGAAGGCGGCGGAGAGGTCGAGTAGAATGAGGGCCACTGTTTCTCCGTTGTCCAGTAGTGTTCGGACATCGTCTGTGGCTGCGATAAGGGCGGTCTCGGTGCTGTGTTTGGCTCGAAAGCCGGGCTGTGAGGGATCGAGGGAGTTGTTGGCTTCAAGGAAGGCGGCGAGCTGGTTATTGACGGCTTTTTCGATGACTTTGGCAGGGAATGGGAGGGAGATGGGGCGGTAGTTTTTAAGTTCAGAGGGGTCTGCTGTGGGTTTCTTCAGGAGGGCGCTGACTTCGGCGTGTTTCCAGCTTTCTGGGAAGGTAGCAGAGTTGAAGGAGCAGTGATGACCTCGCGGAGGTGGGGTGCGATGATGGAGTCTGCTTTGTTGAAGATGTGGTGGGGACAAGGGTCAGTTGGCGAGCCAGAGTGGATGGAGTTCATTAGGCGGATGGTGTCTTCAGTGGTGATTGGGTTCCAGGCGCTGAGGTTGTTAGGGGGCGGTTTAGGTTCGGAGGGGGGTGGAGAGGATTGTTCGTTGGAGATGTTCTCGAAGCTGTTATGTATGTTGGCAATTTTGTTGTAGAAGGAGGATAACGAATCGCAGAGGTATTGGGAGGGAGTGATGTTGTGTGAGGCTGCGGAGGGGTTGGTGAATTCTTTGACTATGTTGAATAGTTCCTTGCTGTTATGGGCATTGTTGTCGAGTCGATTCTTGAATGCTGATTTCTTGGTGGATCGAATCAGTTGGTGGTGTTTGCGGGTGGCTGCCTTGAAGGTGGTCATGTTGTCCGTGGTTGGGTTTTTTCTCCATGTCTTTTCTAGAGTACGGCATAGCTTCTTGGATTTCTTAAGGTCATTGTTGAACCAGGGGGCTTTTTTGCTGTTCTGTTTGGTATGATGGATTTTCAAGGGTGCTAATTCATCGGCGCTGTGAGTGATCCATTGTTTGAGTTTGGTGGCGGCTTGGTTTGGGTCCGATGAGGGGGCGGGTGGGTTTTGGTTGAGCGATGAGAGGAGTTGGTCGGTGGTGGTTTTGTTCCAGTTTCTTCGGGGAATAGGTTGTGGGGGGTTGTGGGTTGAGGTGGTTTTGTAGCTGAAGTGAAAGCAACTGTGGTCCGTCCAATGGAGAGCTGTGGTACGATCGAAGGAAATGTATTTGCTGGAAGTGAAGATTGGGTCGAGAGTATGTCCGGCTACATGGGTGGGGGTGTCAACAAGTTGCTTGAGTCCGAGATTGGCCAGGTTGCCAAGGAGGGTGGTGGTGTTGCTGTCGTTTTTCTTTTCTAGGTGGAAGTTGAGGTCTCCTAGTAAAATGTAGTTCTCGGAGGCGAGGGCATGTGGGCTAATGAAGTCAGTGATGTCTTCGCTGAATTGTTTATGGGTTCCTGGGGGCCTGTAGATGAGGGTGCCTCTAAGTGTGGTCCTAGGGTTGGTGTGGATCTGGAAGTGGAGGTGTTCGGCGGTTGCAAGGTTATCGTCGTAACTGGTCGTGATTTTGATGGTGTTCTTATGGACGATAGCGATGCCTCCTCCTGTTTGATTGGTGCGGTCTTTCCGGGTGATCTTGTAGGTGTCCGGGATGGCTATGGCGATGTCGGGTGTTGATGATGCGTTCATTCAGGTTTCTGTAAGGCAGGCGATGTCTGGTGAAGCAGTGTCGAGTAGGTCCCAGAGTTCAGTTGCGTGTCTGTAGACTGAGCGGGTGTTCAGCAGGATGCACTTCAGGTGGTTAGAGTCGGAGCTGAGATTGGAGTTGGAGGATGTGGTATGGATTGTGATGCAGGTAAATTTGCAGGAGTGGCAGGCGAAAGGACCGTGGGTGCGTCCCGGGGCAGCTTTGAAACATTGTGGTTTGCGTTTGGGGTTGAGGGCTAGGAGGGACGAGGCGTCATACGTTAAGCGGGAGGGGTGGGGGTTGCGGGAGCTAGAGGGTCTGGTCCAGTCCAGGTGCGGACGGGCGCAGACGGGCTTACCTTTGGCGCACCTTCGGCGCGCATAGGGCACGTACGCTGCGTGCTAAAGCATCTGTCATATATGGATGGTGGAGGGGGCGGGGGCGAGGGAGGGTCAGCTGGGAGGCGGGAGCGGGGAGGAGACACGGGCCTGGAGTGGACACAACAACAACAAAATGGCTTCTTTAAACAGAAAGCGAAACGGGGCACAGCCGAGGACCGTCAATTAATACAATATCAGGCTACGGCAATTTAAATTCCAACAATGCAGTGCTAACGTGCACAAAAACTAATCAGCTGGTACAATTTCTATTTTTCGATAAGCAGGCTATGTTAGTCTTAATTTGGCAATGCGGTGCAGGTGGGCACTAATACCGCTTTGCAGGCTACGATACCAGGCGCTGTGCGAATGCGCGCGGTCACGGGTCCAGCAGGGTAGCAGGCAGAAATGAGGCACACGATCAGGCAGCAAGTACGGGAGCGTGGGTGAGCGACCACTTCGGGGCAAGCCCAGGTGGTGAGGCATTCGCGCCCCCCTGGGAACACTGCCACGGCCCCCCAGCAGGGTGCGCCCCACAGTTGGAAGACCTCTGCCCTAGGGTATTTGTGCGCTTTATAAATCTTTTTAGCATAACATAAAATGCATTTCCTAACAATGAATGTAGTCCTTGATTATACGGAACACGTGGCCTTGTTCCGGGGCCCATAGACCTCTGATCGACACTCATCTTCTGGAGTGTGTGGGTAGGAAGGAGGCGAACAACGGATGCAGATGGATGTATGTCATTACGACGCGGCATTTACACCGCGCTACCATTACAACGCAGTTATTACAACGACTTGCGTTGGAGGATGCTGGATTGTGGATTATTTTAATTTTCTATTCCAACTCCAGCCCACGTAACAGTAGGGTAGGTGTTGGAATAGAAAATTAAACTATTCCTTGAGCAAGAGGCGTAGTAACGACTTGCGTTGTGATGGCTGCGTTGTAAAGGTCCCGCGGTGTAAACACCGCGTTGTAAAGGATGTTTCCCGATGCAGGTGGGGTTTGAAGGTAGAGGTAAAACCGGATCCATGTAGTCCGGATCCAGTCTTTATTTAAATAACTGACTATGGAGTATCTGCACTACTCAGGGCGCCTTAAAGAGGAGCCATGGTGGCCTGGTGGTCACAAAACAGTAGGAAGTATAGATGGCAAATAAAACACAAGTTAGACAAATAATGAAGGCGAGGGAGCCCATTAGCCCCTGCACCACTTTGTGAAAGAACAACAACACGCTAACGATGATCAATGTCTTTTCTTTTTCAAGTACGGCAAATTGGTCCCCCGCAACAAATATGTCACTACTGGAAGTTGTAATTTTGTTAATGCTGCATTTATCCGAGAGGACCACTGAATCCCAAACCGCAAGGCGTGAAATGTTGAGAGAATGGCTAATATGTTCACAGCAATAACCATGTTTTTATTCAGCAATGTTGGATAGCGCGTAAAAGATTCTACAGTGATGGAGTTAATTCCTAAGAAACTATTGGGAGTTAGTTCAATTGCATCATGTATGCAGAGCTTAAAGAACATGGAAGATCGTGTTCCTGGTCGGAAGTTTGCATAAGAACAGTTATAATTACATTGAAAGCATCCTAACAGTGCCCATGTACTAAACAGCCATGTAGGCTATCCTTGGGGTTGCCAGTGAACGCTGTTTCCAGCAGACTGAGATCTAGCACTGGGATAACAGGTTTTTCAGTTCCCCTTTAAATGTAAGCAGTTGTCCTGCCGATCAGACAGATAGGATTTGAAACATTTTGGGCACTTCTGGAGAAATACTGATTGAGTGTATTAGATATTTTTTTGTGGCTGGCATTTTGAGGAAGAGGGTGTCTGAGCAGCTGTTGCTTTGATTGGACCCGTGGCAAAGACTCACAAGTCCTTTGCAGCCCATCGGAACCACTGCTGTGTGACTTATCTTCGGTGCAGGCCCTTGTATACCTTGTCAATGGCAGCCTCAATAACGGACTCCGCATTTGTAGCCTCGCAGCTCCTCAGGACTGACATCACCTCGACTGTGCACCACATCCTCGATGCCGCGCTTTGCCTCGCAAGTCCCGTTGGCAGGATACTCGATGAAGACCCAGGGGGGCAAGATGGCCACCAACAGACCTCAGT
The DNA here is from genome assembly GCF_964261635.1 of Lissotriton helveticus. NCBI lineage: Eukaryota > Metazoa > Chordata > Amphibia > Caudata > Salamandridae > Lissotriton > Lissotriton helveticus. The sequence continues at coordinate 1,586,462,570 of NC_136067.1, read as the reverse complement.
GAGAGCCACTGTAGCGTTCGCTCCTCCTGAGGCACTTATAGATGTATATGTGATGGTATAACATGGTTTTGGGAACTCACCTGCTTGGCTTAGGGACTCGAGTACTGGGACCCGGGAGCCACGGACATCTGTTGTGGTCAAGGGGGTTTGGTTTGACCCTCCGGCTGCTTTTACCACTACATCAGAGGCTTTGCAGGTACCGCCGGCAAATTATGGCTCCCAAATCAAGGAAGACACAGGCTCTTGCATTGCAGTCTTGCCACACCTCAGAACGGACTCATCATTTTAGATGCATGACGTATCTTCAACGAGGATCATTGTAAAGCCACACACACCAGGATTTAAGGTACTTAAAGCTTTGTGCTTTTTGCCACTATTTTCAATAAAATCTTTAATATTGCATTTCTCTGGTTCTACTGACTGGACTGTTATCGTTTTGGTCTTGTTTTATTTATTAAAGAACGTTCTATTTTTCTAACTTTATGCAGGATTCTTTTTGTGTGGTGTTTCACTTTATTACTCCTTGAAGTTAAACAAATACTTTACACATTGGCTCTAAGTTAAGCCTGACTGCTCTATGGTACGCTACCAAAAGGCAGGGGCAGCTGGTATTTAAAGGAGGTGGGGAAGGGGAGGGGATGGGTAGGGGGGGTGATTTGATGGGAAAAAAATTAAACACTCACCAATGTGCTGGCGCTGCCTCTCAGTCCTCTTACCCACTTCCAGGACTCCAGGGCTGGAAGTACCCAGCTCCCAGGCTCCCAATAGCCAATCACAACGCTGCAATGCAGTGTTGTGATTGTCTGTGTGCTGTGGTTCGGCACTCAGCCAGGGAATGGGAGCCTGGGCATGTTCTCCACCCAGGCTGTAATGCAGTCTGGTTGGAGAACATGCAAAGTGAGCATGAGGCTTTGGCCGGCCAAAGCATCATACACACTTGGGGTGGGCAAACCACTCCTCCCCCGCCCCTACCCAGCTGAGCAAGGACGGAAAAATAAAACGATAATAGCAATGAGTTGTTATTATTTTATTTTTTCCTATTAGACCTTCCCAGTGGGGCAACACTACTCTGCCTTAGAAGAGGATGAGCACAGGTTAATTTAGGGTTGGCTTGTGCCTCACCCTGACAAGGATTGTGGCTGCTGCTTTACTAGGGCTTTCATCCCAGTCAACCAAAAAACAATTTCTCACTTCTACTAACCATGAGCCTTCAAGCCACTGTCACTTCCCTTTACCTCTATCCACCTGTGCTCTCGCCGCCCTCAACTCCCTTTAGTGCTACCCACCAAAAACCCTCAAGTCACCCTCACTTCCCTCCCTTTTCACCACAAAGAACCCTCAAGTTGCTTTTACCTTCCTATACCTCTACCCATTCCTATACCCTAAAATCGCAGTTTAAAAAAAAAAATACAAAGTATGTAATTTAAATCTTATCTGAGTAGTAGAATACTGCAGGGCAAAAGTACAAATACTTACCTATGTGGCACTTACCCACGTGCAAAAAGTCCTGCAGAGGAAGGCTGTCTCCCATCAGGTAGGAAACATTCCCTCCCTTTCCTTCAACACTCTGCTGCCTTCACCCTAGAGCTTCTTAAATGTTTTTGGGGCACTGTGGTTTGTTTTATGCCCTTTAGTATGTTTGGCAGCCTCCCTGAGTCTGACAGCTTACCCCCTACCCTTCACCCTAAATCTGAGATCTCACCTGAGACCATGTATACGCTGTTGTTTTCAAGACTTTTTTTACTTATACAGGGCTTAGAGCCAGTCTATTGGTTGGCTTCATAGTCACTCATTTCCTTTCTTGTCTTTGCAAGATTCACTTCCTCTTTGTTCAATCAAGCAAAATATACCCATTGATGGGGGTGAATTCAAATATTTGGAAAGGAGGAATACATGCTTGCAACCTTTTTCTTACTTCCTCTTTGTGCGTTTACCCCTACCATGGAGCTTGGTCCAAGTACTGCTTCCCCTGCCTAGTGTCCTTCCACTGTTCACCACTTTCAGAGGTACGTTATTCCCCTTTACTTGCACCCCCTTCATCCCTGCCCTTTCCCACATTATGGCTTGCTCTGCCCTCTCACCCTCTTAATGTATTGTTGCTTGCCCAGTTTATCCTGCCCCTCCCCCTTGCTGCTTGACCGCATCCCCCCCCACCACAACTCACTTAATTTCTTAACCCCTTCCGTTCTGCTAGGAAAAAACTTCCAAAAGTCATGCCAGTGGGTTTCAAAATGCTACAACGATGCAGACTGTGCTACACACCATGCTCTTGGTGGTCTTTTTGGCGCTGTCCTCATGTGGGCCAACACGACCAGCTTTAGCTTGGATGTAAGATAATTAAACTGTGTTTTTTCTGAAGAGCGAGATCAATCATATACTATGAAAATGGATCACTGCCCTCTCACAGTCAGTGATGGCCACGTCATAGTTTTTTTTCCTAATTTGCAGCCATGTTGCTGTACAAAATTGCTAAAAGAAAGTGACAAAGTCAATAGCTCTCCCATAGATGAGGCCTATTGGCTTTCCCAGAGTTTTTTTTTATTGGAAAAGCAATCTAATTAGTATTAGCAGAAGACAGACTATTTACAATGATATGTAGAGAAATAGAATTGGTACTATGTGTAACTTCAAAACCTAGGTTGAAATGGGAATCCTTTGTCGGTCTGCCATTATAACATTCACATACCTAATATGAAGTGGAGTGTACCTTACTATCAACTCACTTCACCAACAAACAAAAATGTTCCTTTGTCAGTTATTGCCTTTTCTTTTTCAGCGCTGTGCTCTGTATTGTGTTCGCTCAACGAAAATGTTTCAGCAGCTCTTAACGGATGCTTGTGAGACTCAGAAAACCAACAAGCTTCACGAAACCTATGAGTTCCACGGATATCTCCTGAGTAAAACATACCAACTCACACAAAATGCCTTGCGAACAAGGCTTGAATTTTCTGGTGCAAATCACGCCCGGGGTAAGACACCAGGACATAGAATTAGCTTTGTGAATCTGGTCCTGTGAGCTCTGTTTGCCATTTGCTGGTTAGAACAACTGCTACTCCCCATCTTACGTCAAAGCTCTATTAACATTAGGATGAAATGCTTCTATGTTGTCTGGCCCACACACTCCATCCCACAGCTGTTAATTTGAATCCCAGTCAAATATAAACGTATTTTTATAATTCAAACATTAATGGTCTTCAAACAATGTACATTTTATTATGGAAACCTCAATTTGTTTCACTGCTGGGTACATATTGATGTAGATTTATCAGGTCTAAAATCAAATGCCTCAGAAGGGCCTGATGGCACTCACTGCACATCCAGTAAGTTATAGTGGCATCTCAATGATTTTAAATTTGAACGGCCCCTGTAAGAAGAAATATACAAATGACAAAACAGCAGTCTCATGAAGGAATGGTCATAGTTTCAGATAGGAAATCAATTCATGCTGAACACAAACCCAAGTACCTCATGAACGCCACATATTCCCTCACTCATTAAAACTGTGTTGAACAATTTGTTCTCTCTAATGACTTCAGTAGGAATTGTGCATGCCTGAAAATTTGTTAAGGGGAAAGCATCTAGTAAAGACTGCTCTTCTTCCCAGCCTCATTTTCAAATATGCACCCAAATGAGACAACGGCTCACCAGAGTCCCCCCATAATGGTCTCGTACCACTCCAGGAACAACAGTCCACCGAAAAGAAAAAAAAAGAAAATGCATACACTGGCCCAAAGTTGAGGACTTCCTGATTGGATTCTGCCCAGGTACTGGCATGTCTTAGTTGGCAAAACAGAGACAGAAAATGAAGGGGAAGGCTCTAACTACATACACAAAATATTGTAGGTGCTGGAATCAGGCAGACTTCTTTTTGACGAAGATTGTAGCTAAACTTTTTATGTACTAGATACAATAGATATATTGAACAAGATTACTGGCATCTTCTCTGGATACTGATAAAATTAATCTCACCGAGTTTGTTAATATTCAGTGGAAAAAAACCCAGTTGATGTGTTACATAAATAACAATGACTTTTTAGATGGCATGTCAGAAAATGCCTCTTTTAGGCATGTACAACACATTTGAACTGACTGATGGAGCTGTTTTTTAAACTACATTAAATAAACAAAAGGTAATGGAAGAAATGCTTTCAGTAAGTCTAACCATTGCAATCGCTCAGGGTAGCATTCTTACCCATCGTTATTTTGCAAACTATGCCTTCACAGTTTGAACCTAGCCATATACAAATCAGTCTTGACCCTGCTCCAACAGGTTCACTCCAGCCCGAACTGCCAAGCCATGCCCTCCCTGATCTGGAACACCAGCAACTCATGACCATTTTTGCCCTGATTGGGACTCTTCAGTCAGGTGTAGCTTGGCTTCAGTGGCACAGTGAGCACTGGATCCATGGCTGGGCTTCCCCTGGCCACTAAAGGCATTACATCAAACCACAAAAGGTGATGGGATGATGCTTACAATAAGTCTTATCACTGGCAATTGCTTGGAATAACATCTCAGCCCATTGTCCTTTTACCCACCATGCCACCACAGTTTTGAGTCCTACACCGGGCACTAGGGCACTGCTTCTCTGACCTCCGCCCTAAAAATGATATAATTAGCAAGACCCAAATTGTCATACTTAACTTATCAATATGGTCATAGTACGTGGTACAGAAAATAACGACGGCAAGGAAGCTAAATATCACCTGTGGACTGCAGCATGTTATGTCAGCCTCTAGGCTGATAAGGCAAATATGGCTTCAGGACTGCATGATTAGTTCTAGCCTGGCAAAATTTGGGCAAGCTTGATTAGACTGGCCTCAACGCGGATCCAATCATTTCCCTCAAACCATAGCCAGAGACTTAGAATCAGTGGAACTACCCTTACTGAAAGTATTCATGCAGTGTACCATGTGGGTATTCCGTCTTCTGCCTACTGATAATATATGCCCCTGGCACAACTTTGAGCAGTAGCAGATGTGCTTCCTAATTTGTGCAGCTGACAACCATATCCACTTTTGGTTTGAAAACAAATTAGAGTATTGGGCCAACATTGCTGAACGTTCCATAACTTCAAGCTTCATCAATTCATGAACATGTTAATATTACTGTGTTGAAATTTCGAACATTTGAAATATTTTTTAACATTTACGCTGGTTAATAATATCCACTCCTAGGTCTTTATCATAGTCTGAGATGTTATTGTTCTATCAAACCATGTAAACTATTTCGGATGTCAACATAGATGTCAGAATCCTTAACCATTTAAATTGAAATGGAAGGTTCTTGCTTCCAAAGCATTATATAAAAAATATGGTGTTGAGTTTCCAGACATCAACTATCATAGGATATGTAGTTCTAACTGAATTAAAGGATGCCTGTCATTTTTTCCTCAAACCCCATTTGTGAACTGATAAAACTTAGACGCTTTTCTATTATCCCAGTAAGCCCAGCTGCTAAACATAAGGCACATTTTCTTTTTGCAGCTTGCGTGATGAAACCCAAAACTGTTTAGATTGATTAGCTATCTCTTTCAAAACTTTGTGAGCCGGTACGGTAAATTGCTTGCTGCGAAGTATTGAAGAGGATTCATTTGTCTATTTTGCCAAATTGGATTAATTTTTATTATAGTTCATCAATGTTTGATCAATTAAGAGTCGACTTTCTGAAATTATAATAAAAGACAACCTAGAAAAAGTTGCTAGTTGCTAAAAGATAGAGACTACCAACATTAGTATTTCTATAAATCCTCTGCAGAAATGAACTCTGCGCTTCACAGTGTTTATGTAATTATGAAGTTACCCCTAAATTGTTTATCACAAGAGCTCAAATTTCTAAAAAATATATATACATCTTTGCAAAAAGGACATCCTGTACATCATGAGAAAAAAAGGACAATCTTTGGGATACATTTTTTGCAAGTAGTATATTCTTGTAAACGTCAAGATTACCTGCCTGTGCAGAAAGGATTGTACAGATTGAAAAATGAAGAGAACATTTAATTAAATCTGGGATTCTGTCCTTGGTTCAATGCTCCCCAATGAGGGATTATACCTGGAATGTGCATCCTAATAAGGGTTGCAACATGTGTACTTTACGGGCAAGATTCCACAGTGGCATGGAAAATGATTCCTCTATAGTAATCCTGGAGCAAATGAACACTCCTTTCAAAGTAGATGAATATGTGCACTGTTCTTTCATTCTTTGATTACTGTATTTTGTTCATAGTTCAGGTGTTAAGACAAACCCTCAGTGGGTTCCTCTGTGGGTGATTGTTCTGCCCATCTTTTCTTTGTGCTTTACAGTGATTTCTATAGAACGGTATATGTTACACTCTGTTTCAATACACAATGTTTCCTCTTATGCATTATTTAAATTACAATATTTGTGACCAAAAAAGTGTGACTTCATTTTCCAGTGTTTATTTCAGCAAATATCAGTAAATAAAATCATCATAAATGTTACAAAATTAAATACATTTAAAAAAACAAACTTGCCAGTGTACAGGAACCTCACAAATATGTATGTCTCTTAAAAACAATAAAATATACCCAGAGCATCCATAATATAAAAATGCTAGATGGAGTGCTGACTTTGTTATTGTGCCTTGAGCAACATTCTGTCAAAGTTGAACTCTTGTGCCTTTTTCTTATGAAAATTCTACTAGATTTTTTTCTCATGTCCATGTATGACATGGCGTTATATTTTGCAAGCAATTGACTTTACATTTATCCACTCAACAAAATAGGTACATGCTAAAAATAAAGTGGATACCATTGGCTATCATGAAATGGCTTCCAGTAATCATAGAACTATTTTGTCTACTTGTGAGAATTCGTTGTGCTAGTCCATAGTTTTCAGAAGTGTGGGTATTTCAGCAAAGAATGTTAGAATTAGTGCATCTCACCCACATCCTGAGAAAAAGGCGCAAGAGTAAATTGTTCCTCACGAAGACAGTCGCAATCAATTGTAAATGTTCTACTTTTGCGTTTCTATTTCATACACCACAAAACAAGTATACCCACACTTTTCAGACTTTGATCAGATAAAAGGTACAGTACTTACCTGTTTTGGCTGAACATGAAAAAAGGTAATGTCAAAGTATATAAGGCAGCTGATGTTTGTAGCATTAGCTCCCCCCTTGTTAAAAACATTGTTCTGACGGTGCTGTAATATATCTACTCCAATCAACGTACACCTAAAGATACACTAATATAATGCAGTGGAATATGATACAATGACATTTTGGCAAATTATCAAAGTAGCCGACTAGGACACCTGTATGTTAAGCCCTTTGACCTCCGGAATACACACACTGTTTTCATTTTAAATGGCTGCTACTTCCATACCAATTTTTAAAACAAAGTAGTCGCTGGCAGCACTTATCTTAGGAATCCTCCTCTTATTGCTCTCTTATAACCCTACATCAAATTAAATATAGTAGTGCATAAACGCTTCCTTTCCCAATGGCTAGCTTCCAAGTGAAAGAGCACACACAAGCACACCCATGTGATAAATTAACTATGTACAAGTCCAAGAAGTTTGACATACAGAAGTAAATGGGTGCGCAAAACAATCACACAATAAAAGTTGTTCAACCAGTTCTAATGAAGGAGAAAACATCTTTAGATTCAAGAATTGAATAGAACTTTCCAGTTCGTCATGTGTGACAGGGTCCCAGCAGGAAACAGGTGCTGCTATGAAACATCTGCCACTCTTCTGTGCAACAGGCTGTCAGCTTTCCAGACCAGACAGTCTTGGTATTAAAAAAAAAATCCACTCGCGCGAAAGGAAACTTAAAAACTCTTAGGCAGGACCTCAGTGACAAAATGTACATTTCTCTGAAAGATGAAAACTTCTTGTATCTTAAGTTCCAGTTCCTTTTCCGCATATTTTAAAGGACAATGCTACGTGAAGTTATGTAGCCTTCTTTTGCGGAGGACTCAATTTTCGCATTCCCCTTATACGATTAAGGAGCTCCTTGACAAACTCCTGAAAGAAAGAAAGTTTAATCAGTATTGAAAAGTAATATGAAGTATGCACCAAAAACAATGCTAAGTCAATAAAATCAACAAAGACTGTACTGTGACATCAAAACATCCCTACAACATTGTTGGATTTCAATATCAAGGTTTACGCTAACCTCCCTTGAACCTAGGACTCTACATGCAAAAGAATTATAATATCAAAACATGTGTCAGTCCTTGTTATTATGGCTGCCACTGTTGAAGCATATGAGATTATCCAGCTGAGAGCCATCAATTCGCAAAACTACTTCACGAGTAGCCATTTTTAGGTATGGGTTTTGACAGCGTAGCCCATAAAGGGAGCTTATGAATTACACCTTTCAGATACTGGATTTCTTCAACAAGCCTGTTTCAGCCATCAACTTGAAACTTTGTCAATCATGTCTTGGCCCAGCCCTATGAAGCATTAATCTCTTATCTAATATTATTGCTGCTTGGATACATCCTTCCAACTCCAGTCGAGGGCTTCCATTAAACTACAGAAGGGACTACTTTCCAACTCTACCCCTCTGTCTTAGCAGGCTAGGCTCCCTCCCGGTGTTGTGCACTAATGTGCTAATACTGCACGAGTCGGCACTTTAATCTCAGGCCTATTAGCTTTGCATGTGCTTGTAAAAATACAAGTTAGAAAAGCCACAAATGAGTGACGATTCAAAACCTCTGTAATGAATTCTTCAAGGGATGACCAAAAGCATCTGAATACTTTAAGGCAGCTGAGCATGAATGACATTTAGATTGCTCCTTGTGAATAATTGTGGCTGCTATACTTTCCGAAATAATCAATAGGAAAGTGTCCCGCTCGCCCCGACTGCAGAATATAGCATTTTTAGCATTGTATGCAAAGCTCAGAAAGTCCTTTGCAGTACACTGGGGTGCGCCAGCTGACCTGTGGAGTACAACTTGAGCTCTTGATTCATTTCACACAAATAGTACGTTTTACAAGTTAACACTATTGGATTTTATCACAGTCAAGTTTTTAGTTTTAGTGTCTGTGTGCACTGGACGTGGGTGGCATTCTCACTCATCACAGTTACTGGTGGCAGACCAAAACTCGCCAAACAGCCAGTTACAGGAATTACCATGATCTCACAATACCTTCTTGAGTCGAGTCACACTTGACATTCCATCTTACAGAGGTTCATGATAGTACGACAAATACTTCAGTGTAGCATACTCCGAAGGCGGAGGAGTGTCACCCCACTGCTTTTAGCAAGGAAAAAAAGGAAGAATAAAATGATAAAATGTTATTATCATTTTTTTCTCCTGTGTTGAATCTAGTTTTGGGGCGGGGTTTGGCTGTCGTCACAGCCAACGGGGTGAGGAGGAAATATGTGCACTTAAGTGCGCATGGCGGTTTGGCCGGCCGTCTTGGGGTAGCCAAACATTTATGCGTACTTCGCATGTTCTCCACCGGGCTGTAATGCACAGCCTGGGTGAAGCTCATGCACTGGCTCTCAGTCCCTGTCTCAGTGCCGAACCACAGTGCTCAGACCAATCACAGCACTGCGGTCATGGCTTGTGACAGCAGCGTTGTGATTGGCTTAGGGCAGCATGTGTGCTTCCTGCTTCTGGGAGGAGAGAAGGCGGCGTGCAGAGGTACATTTTTTTTTCTTTTTCACCCCTCACCCCCTACCAGCCGCCATTGTTATACTTCTAGTCAGGGGCGAACTTGAAACTAAAAGCATCGCTGGCAGATGTGTTGTATCCATGCATTGTATGTTCGACCAGCCCTGACCCATTCACCTTCTTTCATCTCCCTCTTTGTAGAAAGCCACCCCACTCCAGACAGCCCCACTTGAGGAAGCTGGAGTACGTGGCAGAGGCCCCAGCAGCAGACCCCTGCCTTAAAACACAACCTCCATTAGCCCCAGCCCACTGGGGAAATGCCTGGTGGGAAAAGCAGGCAATCTGGGCCCACTTCTAGTACAGAGTAAAAATTATGTGCTCTATGTTGAGTTTGAATGTATAGCAAGTACTGTTGCTGGGGAAAAAGGACTTTGCCTATGATGCAAAAAAGATCACGCGATCTTGGAGTGACACTGCCTGTTTTTGGCCAGCCAAATATATGCATTATCGTAAATACAAAACCTTTTCAACATTAATGAATGTCATTTTTATCTTTAAAAATTGGACATTGCAGTTGTCCGACGAGTGTATATACCACTGCAATTTGTTTTATTAGTTGGGATCTTTTTCCAAAGACCCACGCATCATTTCCGTTCACATATTGCTAACCCTGGACTTGCAGATCTGGGTCTGAATCCTAGTTTCTTTGGCAATAGACAAAATTTTTCTGAGTTTCTGGGAAAAACACTTCAATCATAGGGGCTTTGTTCCCCAAAAAAATGGACTTCTCAGGAATACATGTACACATGGCAAAGGTACCAAACATACATTCATTTTTGTGGTTCACAAACAAAACGGAGAACCACAGCCCAAACACTGGAGAGGAAAGGAAGGCAAGAAAGAGGGCCTTAGGGAAGGCAATACAAATCACAGTACGTACTAGTCTGCCAGATTAATACTTTACACGCACACCAAGGCATACTACTGCAATCCCATCCAGCCTCCTCCAACTATCCACCCGTTGAGTGAGAAATACACCACTCAGAGGTCATATAGGGCAGTTCCAAAAGACACAGCACTACACATACAAAAGTGAATGCAACTTCTGCATTTAGACTTTAAAAGATCTTGTCGCTAAATAATGAAAGATTTAAGTTTAGGAACTGCTATGAAAATTCAGTAATCTGGACATTTTCAAAATGGTCAATGCATCCGCAAAAATGGTGCCAGACCAGGGGTCACAGGACAGACAAGGTCTATGTTGTCCCAACTGCAGCGGATGAGCTTGTTCGCCACCGGTGTGCGGTCGTCTGTTCTACTATCACTCTGCAAACGGAGCCAAGTACAGCCCTCTCCACACATGACTCTCAGGGTAGGGAGGGTGAGTAATCAAAGGCTTTTTTGGAAGGAAGTGTGAGAGGACAAGAGCTCAATACTCAGGTGTCAATCAATAGACTCAATCAACTTATTGTCCACATCAGTGCTTGCCTTTTTAGTAAAACCAATTGCTTTAATCACATACCAAAGGTAAATACTACCCACTGCTCAAGTATTCTCTCCCCTGGATGACCCCGGCAATTATTCAGCATAGTCTATAGCAGATGCAGAAATTATGCTCAAATGCAGATTAGCTCACGGGTAATCCTCATGTGGTTTTTAGTTCTGCCACTCAGTCGATAGTTCCTATCACAGGTTTAATGTGGGCAGAAAGTCTCAAGCCCTCGAGCTCAACTTCGTCAGAGCATTTTGCAGTACTGTGCTTTGGTCGCAGTTGAACCCTCATGGTGCCTGAGCACTAATTTCACAGTTTGGGTCCTGTGACGGATGTAGATGGAGTCTTCTGTTCCCACAGCAGCCTCTCCTCAGCACACACATTGATGGACGGTTGCAGTGTGGCAGGTCACAGCACAGCACAACTCCCCAAGCACTGTCAGGCCATCCAGCTCCACACCGTCGCAAAGCATCAGTATTGTTGGGTGATTACATCATGGCAGGTCTAGAGGTCATGGCCTGACTTCTTCAGCAGTTGTAACTTTCCAGGACAACCGGCTACTTTTAGCGTCAAAGTGTTGAGGCAGCCTCCCAGGCCGACCAGGCACCACTCATCTACGATGAGTCTTACTTGGTTTCTGCAGCACCACCAGCTACCTGTAGCAGCTATCAGGAGACATGGCCACATTTGAGCTGGTAAAGTCTTTAGATGCAGTTCTCAGCCAGAACCACACAGAGATCAGAAGACCACTGATGCTATGGGTCGCTCTTGGCTTTGCTCCCCAATACAGGGTGTTTCTCACACCCGGACTGTACTGGGAATCTATTCCTGAACAGTCTCTCCTCTTGTAGGGCCAGGCACACATATTAACCTTACCTCTCAGCAGGGAGTCGTCTAGGCATTACACAGACTCTCAAGCCACTCCAGCAAAAAGTGTAGACTTCGGGTGAAGTGCCCTCACCTCTGGGAGACTGGCGCTCAAGGCATACACCTGGCCTGGTTACACAGCACTTCAAGTACTCCAAAATGCTCTTCTTTCCTTGGTTAGGAGAACTTAGGAGTAACAAAGCGGGGTTCTTTGGATCCGAATTTCGTGCACATTTTCTAGAAACGGAATGTTAATACACGGTCTCAAACTTCATAACCAGTTTGTGATGGCTCTCCCTTTAAGTGTCCTTCTGAAAGGCTAGCCAGACAAGCCTTTATGTAATGTGATGTTTCCCACAGTTGGAGCACAAGGACAGTATCTGCAAAGTAATATGAGGTTTCTGCACCTAGACCCTCCTCGCCTTGAACAACAGAAATTGAAGTCCCACTCTACCCCTGACCATCCACCAAAAGGCGGTGCTCAGGAAGAACTAACGAACAGCCTCTTGCTACCAAAATTATTATAGAATTTCAAAAGTTAGACATGTCTCTACCCTCACTACTTCAGTGTCTGGGAAATAAACTTCCACAGGCTATCCTGATCCTCCATCTTGTGCCATGCTTAACTAGGAGGATCCAAAATGGATTCCAATAGCTTCGGTACTAAAACTCACACACAGAGTTCCACTAACACGTATGTTCCACAGCCTCTCTGCACATGCACATGAACTTGACATACACACAAATTCCACAATCTCATTAATACATAAATAACGTCTCATCAACTATTTAAAATAAACAGGACACTGCCACCACTGTTTTATGTGCAGCACCCAGAACTGGGAGGGTAGTTTTCTGTCTAGAATGAGGGTGTGCAACCCCAACCCCGCAAGGCGCAGGACAGGTTCTGGACCTCTCATTTTGAAGGACAGGCTTAGTCCTCTGAGCACACGCTAGGTTTGTGTGATGCAAGGGCAAAATAATAGGAAGGTCCCAGTTCTGATGCACACGTTGAAGGACAACACACCCATACCACGCAGGAGACATATCCCAGAAAAGGGGGATTTTGACAAGACAAAAACGATTACACTTTACATTGGTAAGTGGCATTTCTTCTATTATGAAGTCGTGTGAAAGTGAGAATAAGTCTTCAGAATGCTATTTCCTAAAAGTGTAATCAATGTGCAATATACTTTTTGACCACCAATGTACTGCAACATATTTGCCACAGATTGGGAAATACGAATCATACCCACTGAACATAAAACTAACTCAATAGCATAAAACAGATCAAGACATGGGCTAATGTAGGATATCTGAATCACACATCACAGCTGAAGCTTATGTCTTCATTGACCATTTCAACACAGGTGAAAGGTGTAATGTATGAAACTCTTTGCAATCTATTGTCAAAATATCCGGGTCAGGCTGTCATGGTGCTCATGATCATCAGCACAGAGGGGTGTGGAGGAAGGAATGGTATACAAAGAATCATATTTTTCACCACAGCTGATGACGTGTTGATGAGGTTCTGCTACCACCACATAAGATGATGATCCTGCATGTATGCATAGGTTTGCACATTGACACATTGCATAGACGTAGCTACAAAGAAACAGAGCTGTGATTAAGAGGTCAGGATTATCATAGAGAATGGCGAATAAGACAAAACAAGTATGAATAGAGAAATGAGAGTTGAAACACAGGAGCTGGAAGGAAAGCAACTATTACAATGAGGGTTGGAGGAACTGACTGGATTCAGTACAGAGGTGGATGGGGTAGATGCAAAGACTAAAGGCAAAAGTGTGTGTGTGGGGAGACATCCCTGCAATGATGTATTGTTGTAAGTTATAGGTCTTTAGACCTAGGCATGGTCAGAAATTGTGAGGCTAATGCCCGCTCTGATACCATCCATGTTTAGGTTAAAGGCAAACTGGACCAAACTTTAACTCTCGTTTCATTGGACCAGCAGTTTCACTGAAAGCATCTCATAGCCAATCTAGTTCAAATGTCAAATGCCAGTGTGCTGTTACTTCTAAACGAGTCTGTTGCAGTTCATCTAGGACAGGCAACATGACAGAAGTTGTATGGGCCAGAATATATCCCACAACTGCTTTGTCTACGGGACTGCACATAACTCACGCTACCACCAAACTGCCCCACAGACCATCTCTTTTGCAGTCACCAACAACTGGAACAATAAATCTGCAAACCACCTGTAGTGTCAGGGCATAGCGTACCCATGTTTTTGCACATATATGCCAAGACCTAAATTGTGGTCTTCGAGAAGAGTATATGCCCTGGGACTCCAGATGGAGGCCAACAGAGCTAGGGCCCGACACCCACCCCCACTACCCAAGCCTCATGTTTCCATGCCCCGAAGATGCTGAGGAAGATTTTCAAATAACTCCCAATCAGCACCCAGAAAACCATCACCCATGCCCTGGTCACAAGCAAGCTGGACTACAGGAACACCTCAATGCCGGGATCAACAGAAAACTCACAGAAGGCTGCAGACCATGCAGAACTTGGTGGCCAGAATCATCCTCAACCTCTCACGCTGCACTTTTTGCATCTGCTTTCACAAATGTTCCAGCACCTCTGCTTGTCCACCCTACTACTTGCACACATCGCATGCATGCAGAAAGCCAGATCCAGGGGTTGAGACTCCTCCTACATTGCTCCTAAAGCGTGGTGCCACCTGTCCCTACCCATAAGAGCCTCCTCCTCATTTCTTGAATTACGCGAGAAGCTGAAGACCTGGCTTTTTGAGTAGTCCCACTAGGCCCTAGGTGTTGCTAGACGCACACCTGCTTAGAACCAGGATACCACACAGGGTGATATTGTACTCTACAAATCTGCCTAATATAATATAGCTTCATGTCCAGTGGCCAGTAAATGTGGCACCACTGAACCATGCAACACTGCAGCGGTCTCACTACTTCTAAGAGAGTACACTTAGAGCATCAACTGTATGGAAGTGGTCACTGTGAATGAGCACACAGACATGAGTTGGTGGTATTAAGAAGCAGGGCTCACAATAGAAAGAGTGAATGTGCTCCAACACTTGACCTTTCTATTCAGATTATTCTGCTTGTATCTGTTTTTTTCTTAGGACCTAAACATTTAGAACCAAGCCTACACATACAAACCCATTTCACCATTTAGGCGATATCTGGCCTCCTAAAGTCACACTTCAGGCACTTAGCCAACCATGGAAATGTGCTGCTATATTTCCCAAATGAGTGCATGATTGTCTTTGTGTGTTGCATAATATCACATTGCATCAGGCCATGCACATCGTCCTAATATGGGGCCATAAGCTGTAGCAAAGAAGCCAGGCTGATAATGAGAAATCGGTTATATTTACCTTTACTTGAGCTCTGCAGCACTAGGCTGTGCTATTACACTGCCCTAAACTTATTACCAAAATAGGCCACAATTATCCTATTTGAACCACCGTAGACAGAACATCTTTCCTACACCAAACTCTGCAGAGAGAGGTTGTATTGATGGGGTAAATTTTGCTCCAAACCGCAACCGTTACTAAACTATGCCTTACATAAACAACATATATAACATTCAATATCTCACTAAATTAAACACTGGAGAACACAGTCAACATTTTAGGTGTATCTAACTGCATGTCTACTAGAGCAGGGACTGTTTTTTACAGGGGGCACTCAAGTAAGTTACCCACTTCTTTAGATGCATCAAACCCCTTTCTTACCCCTGATTTTCTTTCATTTAAAAACTGAATAAAGTATTGCGAAACAAAAAAAATCCACTTTCTTCCTTCTGGGTAGGTGTTCTGTGTCTGAGCTGATTTGCAAACCTCAGGGCCATCAGCAGAGACAAAGCTGATGCTTTTTTTTTTTTTACCATCTACGGCGGTGGATCTGAAAGTGCAGTTTAAAAGCTGCAGATGGGGATATCCTGAGATTCCGCTCCTACCTCATATGCGGATGTCTGTAGTTGACAACTCGGACCCCATTTATCAGGAAATATTCTGTTTTGCTGAATTTGAGAGTTATACCAGATTCCTGGAAGAGGGAAAATGCTGGCTGTCTCCCTTCCTAAAAAGGCTAATGCAGACCTGGAAGTGCTAGCTAATTTCAGACTAGTCTCACTCTTGCCGGTGGCCACCACGATTTTAGAAAAAGAAGTAAACTGCCAGCTCCCTACTTTTTTGGCCGAATAAAAGCTGCTACACCCATCCATTCCTGCCTTCGAGCCCTACACAGCAAGGAAACTGCACTATTAGAAGACTGAATCTATTAAAACCAGCCTTAATTCTGGTCTTAACATTGCTTTGGTGCTGTTGGATCTGTCAGCAGCATTTGGCACGGTGAACCACAGCATCCTTCTACAAAGACTGGAACATCAGGGTGTGGTGACTGAGCCTAAGGATGGGTAGGCTCTTTTCTAGAGAAGTGAGAGCAGGTAGTCTGGATTAACCCATGCTCTTCTGAAGCTAAACAGTTGAAATAGGGGGTTCCTCAGGACTCAGACTTGAGCCCTACCCTTTTCAATATTTATATGACCCCTTTGGCATTCCTGGTCGAATCTTTCGGCTTCAAAGTCATATCTTATGTGGACAATAGGCAGCTCCTGCTTACCTACGAGGGGGACTTGGCGCCAGAGAAACATTCGCTCTTTGCATAAAGGCGCTACTTGACTTGCTCAGGAGGAACAAATTACAGTGCAGCCCAGACAAGACTGAGATCCTATTGTTTGGGTTGAACCTCCTCCCTGGATAGACAGGAACCTGGCCTAACAATGACCCAAATGGCAAGAAATCTGGAAGTTCTGTTTAATTTGCATCTTTTCTTCAGTTCCCAGGTTTCAGCAGTTGTAAAATCCTGCCTTTATATTCACTTGCTCAGGAAATTCCTGCACCAGATTCCTCATGATGCTCAGGTCACAGTGGTCAGGGTTCTGATATTATCTAGGCCGGATTGTGTCAATCTTTCGTACCTGGGCCTACCAGATTACCTAAACCAGCATCTGCAGGTGAAACAAAATATGGCGGTCCACCTACTATAAAAGCTCCCCAAGTACTCGTCAGTATCTTATCTCCGCGAGAAGCTACACTGACTCCCCATGCACAAGCGCATAATGTTTGAATCCCAACTCTGACACACCAAGCCCTCCATAACAAGGGTCCCTCATTCTTGAAAGAGAGGATTAAGGTATACAGCGGGGTGACCGCTGTGCTCCATTAACGCTGGTAGCAGTCCCCCATTCCAAAAAGCAACGGAGAGGGTGTTCCTCCTTCACGGTATTGGCCACGGACGTGTGGAACCAGATGCCTGGTCATTGGAGATTAATAACTGAGGAAGCAAGCTTACAAAAAAGCACTGAAAACATACCTTTTTAGTCTTTAGGATTTCAGGAAGCCTGTTGGTCCTGCCCCCACCAGCACCTCTCTTTGATGCCAAGCGCCAGAACACTCTGTAGCTGAGTGCTATATAAATAATCCTCATTCATTCATACAAAGTAAAATGGTGAAGTTCGATCTAGCTCAGAGGACTGGAACATACTCAAAGACGGGTAGTTAGGCCCACCCCAACTTGGTAATCCAATTCAGAGTGGTCTACAAACATTCGTAGACAATCAATAACTTCAACATGCACGTGTTGTATGGTTCCATAAAAACTAGCTAGTAAAAGGTGGAGTCACGTGGTTGAGGAATGCTGGGTCCATGTTCTGTTGTGCCTTGAAGGACTGGCAGGTGTCAGTAACCATCCACTGTGGTCTACGTAAGGCCCAGATCACCTTGACCAATCAGCTGCTTTTATTGACTTCCGCTTCTTGAGCATCTCTGCACAAATAATGCAGGGAATGGGGATGACAGCAATCTTCATTGTAAAAGTGCGTTGCAGAGTCCATTCCCTTGGGCATGGTCTTATGCCTCAGGCCAGACTGAACTGTTGGAACTGGCATGATCTGAAGCAGATGGACACAGTGAAACTTTCTGGCTCCGTTGAAAAGAACAGGTATCCAAAACCTGCCACAAACACTTCAGTTACAATTACCACATCAGAAAGGGATGGTAGAAACCAAACAGACGCACAAGGACATAAGAGATGAGAAGCATAAACAATTCATTAGGATGTCATTTTTCAAGGTGTTGAGAACACAAACTCCAAACAGATGTTTAATATAAAATGGAGCCTACCTTTTGTGGAAAATTGGTTTTCAGGTTGAGTGGGTGAAACCCCTTTTCAGGCAACAACCACAATTCTTGTCAGTGTGCACAACAAAAGTCACTAAATTAACTTGTGCATAACTCTCTGGTAACTTAGCACAAAAGCAATCAGGCTTAACTTGGAGCCACTGTTTTAAGTATTTATGCAACACACAAACAGTAAATAAGTGAAAACACAACTCAAGAAAAATGGCACACCAATTCAGGAAAATAGAGACCTAGTAAATTAATAAAATGAAACAAAAATCTAATCCGTAGAACTGGAGATATTTTTATTTAAGCATTTAAAATTGCATATCACCAAGAAATAGAAAGCGCTAATGCTGGGTAGTTGGTCACACTAGTTCAGACCGACCGTGTTGGAGTGTGTGCCGGATACAGGGACAAGGTTTGTCCTGCTGAGAAAGTTAACTTCCTAAAGTCCGGCACATGAAGTTAAAAACTTCAGGATTTCACAAGCGTAGCCCAACCTATCCCAGCCAAGGGTCCAAGACCTAGAGGGGCACCTCTTGGGGAATAAGAAACTCACTCCAGCAGGACTCATGCAGGCCAGTTGAAGCAGGTCAGCTGGGTAGTTGCAGGGAGGCCTCTGGAGCTTGTTCTGTCACTGCAGCTTAAAACAGAATGACAGCCAACAGACCCTTTGAGTCACTCTGGTTGTCCTGGGTTCAATGATATGGTCCTCTTCCCTTCAAGCAGCAGAGTAGACGTCAAGCAGCAGGGAAGCCCTCTGAAGAATAAGGAAGTCCTCAAGCAGCAGGGCGGTTGTCTGAAGAATAAGGAAGGGCTCAAGCAGCAGAGCAGCTTTTTGGAGTACAAGACAGTCCTTTAGTAGCCTTCCACAGGTCAAAGAGTGTATGGAAGAGTGAGTCTGAGGATCTACTATTTACACTTGGTGCCCGTTTTGAAATGGAATAAACGTCTGGATTTTTCATACAAAGATGGGTCTAGATTTCCCTTCCTTCCTGCACAGGTTCCAAGATGTCTAGGGTGACAGTAGACAGGTGTCAAGCTCTTTGGGAGTGTGCTATGGAAGCTCCATTGAAATGTAAGTAGAGCAGGTAACAGCTTTGCCCCTCCCATTCTGTCAGGATGGCCTCTCCCAGCTACACACAGGTCCTATAGTTAACTATAAGGGCCCAATAGTCAATTCTGATGGGGGGAGGGGAGAGCAATTAACAGGTCCAGGTCGCTGGAATCTCCTAGGAGACCTTAGAAAGTTTAGGACAGGAACATACCAACTTTATAAAAATGGTGTTTTACATTTTTTAAATGCAATCTAAAATTTGACTTCACCATTAAAGAGGATTACAAATTACAATTCAGTGGAGTCCAAACATGACTTTTCTAACTATTCCCAATCAAAAGTTATAATTTATTAAATGTAACCCAATGTTGTCCTGTTCGAGAAATAGACCTTGGATTAGTGAAAAATAGGCCTGGGCGAAGCACTACGCTCCGCTCGCGGAGTTTGCGAAGTTTTTGCAACTTCGCACTACGCGAGCGGCACGTAGCACAGTGCGAACATGCGTAGTGCAGCGTAGCGTAGTGCAGTGCTCATTTTTTGCTTGTTCGCGGTCCTGAACGTCATGTTCGCGACCGCGAGCAAGCAAAATGACATCCCGGCGAGATTCTCAACGCGAGGAGGTCAGGTTTCTCATTGTGAGTGGTTGCGCATGCTCGCGACCGCTCTCAATGAGAAACTACCTGTTCGCGTTGAGAAAGCTGCCGCTCGAGTAATAATCTCCTCGAGCAGCAGAAAACTACAGCTCGCACTGTGCAAGATGCGTTTTCAATGCTTGCACAGTGCCGGATGCTTGTCCGCACTGTGCAATCATTGAAAACGCATCTTGCACAGTGCGAACATGCTACTACGCAGCTCGCGTAGTGCTACGTGAAGTTCGCGTAGTGCGAAGTGCACTTCCGCTACTTCGCGAACTACGCCCACCCCTAGTGAAAAATATCATGAAAGTTAACACTTCCAAATTAGTTTAATACTTTTAAAAAGTCCTACTTTTTAAATACAAAGCACACTGCCCTATGGGCTGTTTAGGACCTGCTTTAGAGATTGCTTATATGTATTAAAAAGGAAGGTTTAGACCCGGCAAACGGTTTATGTTGTCAATTCAAATTGACGGTTTAAAACTGCACAGAGGCTGCAATGGCTGGCCTGAGACCTGTTATAAAAAACTACCTAAGTGGGCGGCACAACACGTGCTGAAGCCCACAAGTAGTATTTAATTTAAAGGCCCTGGGTACATGGTGTACCATTTTACTAGGAACTTATAAATAGATCAAATGTGCCAATCAGGTGTGGGACAATTCTACCATGTTTTAAGGAGAGAGCACAAGCACTTTATCACTGAATAACTGGTTAGCAGTGGTAAAGTACACTTAGTGCTAACGACAACAAAAACAGGTTCAGAACACAGGACGGGTAAAGGGAAAGAGTTTGGGCGACCTCTATAGAGAGGACCAAGTACAACACTTTTGTAATCAGAAACTCCCCGAGTTTGGCATTTGGTGAAACTATGGTAGGACGCAGAGCTGTTGATTGAGCAAATATAGGAAAATAAAAGAAATGGATTCCACACATTCAAATAAACCTCATGGGGCTTCTTCAGGCAATCGTAAGGAACCAACTGCATCCTCTGGTAAACGTATCAAAAAGGATCCACCTTCCCCATCAAAATCACTGCTTCCTCTCACATTGGAAGACATCATGGAGGAACTGCGTCTCATTCGTCCATTTATGACTGATACTGTGGCTACCCTTCGGAGGTTAGTTGACAAGTGGTCCAGCCTCGATACTAGACTTACTGATGTGGAACAAAAGATTAGTGATGTGCAGGATGTTGTCGCCAGAGTTGATAGTCTGGTCAAAGAGGTCAGCCAGCTTAAAAAGACCACAGAGGACTTGGAAAATCGTAACAGACGCAATAACCTTCGCATATATGGTATTCCGGAAGGTTCTGAAGGGTCGGACAGGATTACATTTCTGAAAACTCAAGTCCTTCAAATTGTCGGCCTCACAAAATCTTCGGACTTTAATATACAAAGAGCTCATCACTTAGGACCTAGGAATACCTCTTCTACTTCTAAACCTAGAGGCATAATTGCTTATTTCCTCCTATATTCTGACCTCATGACGATTCTCAATGCAGCTAAACACAAGCAGATGCTCTGGTCTGGAAATAAAGTCTTCTTCACCCAAGATGTTTCTAAACCAACTGCTACTCGTCGGAAAGAATTCCTGGACCTCAGACCGGCATTGAGATTGATGAATGCACGCTATGGTTTAATTCATCCGTGCTTTTTCAAAGTAACCTATAAAGATAGAACTTTTAGTTTTGAAGATCCTTCAGACTTATGGAAGTTCATCCACACTCACAAGGGAGAACTTATGGAACTGAGCAAATCTTAACTGTTCTGCTATTGATTTATTGTTGTGTCTTGTTTAATTTTCACCCATTACATAGTTTGTAATGTTCTAATGTCTCCTTTGTTCATCCTCTCCCATGTTCTGCAGGTATCCCCTCCGCAGTGTTGTTGTGGAAATTTTCCATCCATGTTGTCCTGTTCTCTGTAATGTGCAATCCATCCCGCTGCTGTTTCTCCTGGTTGTCTGGTAGGTTCCCTTGATTTGTCTCATTTGGTTACCTTTAGTCTTCGGATTCCCCTTTCATTGTAGTTTTT
The DNA here is from genome assembly GCF_964261635.1 of Lissotriton helveticus. Classification (NCBI taxonomy): domain Eukaryota; kingdom Metazoa; phylum Chordata; class Amphibia; order Caudata; family Salamandridae; genus Lissotriton; species Lissotriton helveticus. Next base: position 1,586,440,713 of record NC_136067.1, on the reverse strand, counting down.
TTTTGGACGGTAACCTATCATTCATTGATGTCTCCTTCCCGTGCGGTCGTTCTGTCTTTTGCCGCCCCCTCTCCCACACTAATGTTTTCTGTTCAGTCGTTCTTCATGGTTCTAGCCACTTGGTTTTTTGCCATCCTCTCTTTGATGGGAAACATCCTTTAGAACTAAACTTTTACAACGTAGTGCTTTTACAACGCAGGTTTTACAACGAAAACCATTACAACGCATTGCGCTGGGGGGCGCTCTAGGATAGGGAATAGTTTTAATTTACTATCCAACACCTTCCCTACTATCCACGGGGACTGGAGTTGGAATAGTAAATTAAACTATTCACTATCCAGCACCCCAAAGCGCTATGCGTTGTAACAGCATGCGTTGTAAAAACTGCGTTGTAACAGCATGCGTGGTAAAAGCATGCGTTGTAACGTCATACAACCCTCTTTGATATCTCCTTCTGGGGGACGATGTTCCCCTATGTCCTCGTCTAAATTCCATTTTCTTTCCTCTCCTCTTTCTACTTCTTTCTTTCTTCCCTCTCTTCTTAGGCTACACTCCTCTCTCGCTGCTCAATTTACTCAATTTATCATGTTTATGTGGTGGTTGTATCTCTTTTACTTTTCTCCTATGGCAATATTGTTCTCATCTTTTCCTATTTCAGCCTTCAGCCTTCAATTCTATATAGTTCTTTCTATCTGTTCTGGTTCCTTCTCCTGTGGTGGTCACATGGTTTATTTTCTTATCCTTTTACTTACCTGTGTTCTTATCACTTTTTTCACATCTTTATTCCCTTTTTGTCTTCTTTCCTACTCTTATTTGACTGCTCTACATTCCTTCGCCTACTCTCTTTGATTTTCTGGAAATGAATGGTCTTCGCATCATTTCTTGGAATGTTAAAGGTATTCGTAATCCTATTAAAAAGCAACGTGTTTGATCTCATTTAGCGAGACTAAAATGTCAAGTAGCTTTGTTGCAAGAAACGCACCTTTCTTTACAAGATTTGTCTTCATTGTGTAAACAATGGGTAGGAGAAGCCTTCTGCTCTCCAGCTGTTAGCAACAAAAATGGTGTTATCATTTTGTTTCATAAATCGTTGACTGTTCAGTTACAAAGTGAGTTTCAGGACACTAATGGTAGATGGTTGTTTCTAGATACTTTTGTTAATAATGTTCAACTTTCTTTCTGTAATGTTTATGGCCCTAATGGTATTGATTTGACCTTTTGGAATGATTTCTCCTCACTTCTTTCCTCACATGCAACTGATCATTTAATTGTTGGTGACAATTGTAACCAACTTATGGATCCCTTTTTAGACCAGAAATCACAAACACGATATGTCCCCAATAATATGCAAAAATCATTTTATAAAACCATCTCTTCCAGAGGCCTTATAGACTCCTGGAGAATGTCCCATCCTGATTCCCTTGAATACTCTTTTTTTTTTTCGAGTACATGCTTCACACTCCCGTATCGACTATATTTTCCTCACTCAACATACTTTCCAATTCATGACAAACCCAGAAATAGGCTCTATTATTATTTCAGACTAAGCCCCTATTATTTTGGACATGGATTACCCCTCACCTACTCATGTCTCCCGACGCTGGCGCTTTAACAACTCTCTCCTTTTAGATTCCCACTTTATTGAACGCTTTAAACTCTTCATGGATGAATTCTTTCACAATAATCCTAACTCCACTTCTGATTTTCACTCTATTTGGGATGCCTTCAAGGCCACTGCTAGGGGCTGTATTATTGACTTAGTATCCCGAAAGAGGGAAAAAGCCTTCTCGCATTCATCTCTCATCCTTAAACAAATTAAAGATCTTGAACATCTTTACTATACTACTAACTCCTCTGAAACTCTAGCTTCTCTTATTAAAGCAAAAATCCAGTACAACAAACATTCCTGGGATTCTGCTTCTAATAACCTTCTCAAATTTAATGCCAAAATGTATGGTGGACGTAGCAAAGCAGGTAAATCACTTGCGAACTATCTTAAAATTAAAAAGCAGAAATCTAAGATTATAGCTATCACTGACTCTCAGGGAGTTAGTCAGTCCACTGATGCTAAAATCCTGGACTGTTTTGTTCCTTACTACTCTTCTCTCTACACTCCAGAGTCCACTCCCTCTTCTGCACAAATGTATTCCTTTTTTCAATCCATCCCCAAATCCAAAGATAATCCTGTGGATCTCTCTTCCCTTGATACTCCTATCTCGGAAAAGGAATGACCTAATGCTATTAGCCTTCTGCCCAAAGATAAAACACCTGGTCCAGATGGCTTTACTGTACGTTTGTATCTTCATTTCAAGAATGTCCTAATACCACACCTACTTTCCTTGATTAACAACTTTCTTGCTAAAGGCGAATCAAAGGGATCCTTCACTCAGGCTATGCTTTGTCTCATTGCTAAAAAAGACAAGGATCCTTCCCTTTGCAAAAATTAAAAGCCCATTGCCTTAATTAATACAGACTGTAAAATCTATGCCAAAGTTTTAGCCATTCGTATTAATAAAGTTATCCCGGATCTTGTCAATTTATACCAATCTGGATTTGTCAAAGGTAGTAGATCTATCACTGACAACTCGAAAACTCTTCTTAATATCATACACCTTGCTTCAAAGATGGATTCCCTTGTTGCAGCGATCACATTAGATGCTGAAAAAGCATTCAATAGGGTTAGTTGGGATTTTATGTTTGGAGCATTGAGATGGCATGGTTTTAGTCCCCCCATTATCCATTATATTCAACTATTGTATTCTGATCCTTCTACTTCTATCTGGGTTAACGACGTTCTATCTAACTACTTCTCCCTCCATAGAGGAACCAGACAAGGATGCCCCCTTTCTCCCCTTCTTTTCATTCTTGCATTAGAACCTTTTTTGGAAAAAATACGGTGCTCTTCCTCCTATACTGGCTTCATATATACAAATATTGAGATCAAATTTACTGCTTATGCGGACGATATCTTACTTGATATCTCGAATCCAGCTACTTCCTTACCCGCACTCTTTTCTTTGCTACATGATTACTCCCTACTTTCAAGTTACAAACTAAATATAGACAAATCAAGTCCTACCTCCTAACAAATTCTACCTCTCTCATATTTTCCAGGGTTCTGGATTTGAATGGAATCCCAGATATATTAAGTGTTTAGGTATCCATTATGCCAATACAATTAAAGAAACCATTAAACTCAATCAGAAGGATATACTTAAAAAGATCTCCTCACTCACGGACGGTTGGTCTCCCCTTTACCTATCCTGGTGGGGAAGGCTTGCAACTGTTAAAATTATGTTACTTCCTATTGTTAATTTCTACCTCTCGATGCTTTCTATTTCTCTTCCACACTCCTTCAAAACAATAAATCGCCTCCTAATAAAATTGTTATGGAATAATCGCAAAGCTAGAATTTCTCTTTCTCGTCTTCAACAACCAAAAGATTTAGGTGGAGTTAATTTTCCTAATATTGTCAGATTTCATTCGGCCTTTTCTCTAAAACAAATTTGGCTTTTCCTAACGGACTCTTCTTTTCCACCCTTTACTGCTTGGAGCTCAATAGAACTCGCACAACTAGCTCCTTTTTCTTTCCTTACAGCTACTCTCCTATCCCAGCCCCCAAAGAGATATCTTACTCCCATACTTAAACACTCTAAAGCACTAAGTCAATCCTTATTTTGTTCCTTTTTTTCACAAGCTTACCTTCACTTTTTAACTCTGATCTGGTATAATAAATCTTTAAAGATTAATAACGGAGCGCTTTTCTGGAAATAATGGATTGATAAAGGTATTATCACTTATGATAATCTTCTTAAAGATAATTCCTTAAGAACTTTCTCAGACATTCTTGATACTTTTCATCTCTCTAATGCACACTCTTCCCAGTTTTATTTCCTTCAACAGACCCTAACCTCAATTATCTCTTAGAATGGTTCTCCGGCCACCACCATCCCAACTTCTTCACCTCCACCAGATTTCTCTATTCCTTTCAGTGCTGCCGCTATTTATAATACTTTCCCTTCCCGCCACTGATAGGCTCAAATCTAAACTCATGGGAAAAAGACCTAGATCAAGAATTTTCTCTCCAGGTTTGGGACACTATTTGGTGTAAAATACACATTGTTTCTCGTTCTGCCAGCACCACACAGACTTTTTTTTTTTATATTAGACTATTTTTTTACTCCTTCTGATCTACATAAATTCAAGTTACTAGATTCCAATAAGTGTTGGTCCTGCTCACATAACAGTGATATTCTCCACATGTTCTTTCACTGTCCGTTGGTTAAGTCCCTTCGGTCTCACATATGGTCAAAACTCAATGATATCTTAACCACTGATCATCCCTTTGAGATTTTACATATCTTTTTGGGTGGTTCTTCACTTATTTGGAATGTTCAATGTAATGTACGGTAATGTATAGATCTTTATATAGCTATTTCTTTTCAGATAATTACAACTAATTGAAAGGATACTTCGAAGATTTCATATAATGCTTGGTGGAACTTGTTATGTCATCACCAAAAACTTGATTGTGCTTTTGCCACCAATGTACCTTTACTAATCCAAATAGACTTGTTATGGTTGCCACTGACTGATTTTCTTTAGACATGCTTCCTGAACTTTTACCTGAATTTTCATCCTTTTTCCCTTATCTTTCAATAACGTTTATTACCGTTTTTCATTTCTATCTCCTTATAGCATTTTCAGTCATTGAGGTTGTATTCCAGGCCACCCCCACCCTCTTTCCCTCTTCCCACTCTTTTCCTTTCTCTTTTCCCTCCCCCACATAAAAAATACCTTTAAAAGCTTTGTTCATTGGTATAGTTTCTAGATCCCTTTTTGGGACGGTTTTTCATATTGTTGACTTTTATTACTCTTCGATCTTTTTTCATTGCCTTTTGTCCTTGTAATAAAGTTTTACTTTGCATATTTCATTCAATAAAGCTTTCTAAACTAAAAAAAGAAAAATATTACAATAGAACACATGGTAGGAAACCTTTTGCATCTGCAATATGAAGACAATTTTACATTCAATTGCAAACTAAACATTTGTCTCTGCAAATTCGATTGGGTCATTATATGGTACCCCAGGGACGCCACACGGAATGTCGATCCCGCACATTAACAGTGCTAGAAAGAAATAGCTCCAAACAAACCATTCCACTAAATATCAACACTTTAGGAATTCTACATGTTTGCCTTAGACGAAATGGAGTAAAATGCCTTTGAATTACTTGCAGGATAGGCCAATTCCCATGCATATCGTTGCACACAACATGATAAACTGCTGAGTGTAGAATAGCAACTGCTGATTGAATATGCGCAGTCAGGAACAACAATCACTTTAACACGTGCAACTATCCACTATATTAGGTTATGAAGCATATCTGCATAAAACTAGATTGAGTTACACGTATCTGATAAGAAGGGTTCACATGTGTGAAAATCAAATCCATTAAACTCTTAATTGATTGGATTTATTAGATCGCAGGCTCGACATAATTTAACATTGCAATTTGGAAAATGTGGCAGGTTCTATTAGTCTTTGATCACCATGATATAATTAATATGCAAACCTCTTGACACTAAGACCAAGGGAAATGAGGATGGAATTAAAAAAAGCAAAAAAACACATGCTAGCTCTAAAGTCATGACATGAAAGCTAATGTTAGTCTAAACAGGGTGCATCCTGGTATTCAGCATCTACACAATATTTATAAATAGCACAAAGAGCATTTGTGGGTAACACAAATGCACCAATTTATCTGAAACCGGGGTTTTCAGTTTCTTATTAAACACAAAAGTGTGCACAGTGAGTGCTCCTCTGGTGCATAGTAGGGGTATTCCGGTCACCTTCACGTTCGTTATTCACACTTGCGATATGGAACCTTCCTCCATGTTTTTGGGTTGTCTCAGATGGGACTCCGTATTCTTCATCTCCATTTTAGGGCCTGCATACGGACAGATTCTGTAGTCTGTTATCATAGACCTATTGAGAGCAATGGAATAGATAGATTGGGCTTCGGATCAACTCACGACAAATGATTGGATGGCTTTCTTGGTCATATCACTTCATTGCTCCGGATTCAACAGCTTTCCTTTCCATTCTTGAGCTGGTCCTGTCCAGAAGCATTTCAGTTGTACAATGTTTTGTTTGTTGTTGATGTCCTACATTAGTGCATGGAGAGACCTCTCTTACCTGCCCCAGCGCCCCCACCTTTCTAACAGCCTGTTTAAAAAAAAATTAAAAATAAGGTTCCCTCCTGCTGTATCTGATGGAGAATGCCTTGTTGATTGGCCCAGCCTCAATCTTTTCTCACAGAAAAGTCCACGCGGTCCATTTGCCACCATTTGCCTCCACCTTCAAACCTTTTAGATACAACGTCCCATTTTTTCATGGCTCCCCTGTCTCAGATTGCGCTTCTCCAAAATGTAAATGTAGACATCATTTATTTATTCGATGATGTTAGAGCGCTTTGCCCAACTGGATGAAAGGCAGTTCTTTAAAACTCATCTCTGATAAACCAGAAGTCCTGTTTTTTGGAGGAAAGGATTTTCCCGGTTCTCACAGCTGATCTCCTCTAATTAGGGTGAACACCATGTCTACTTCCAGAGCTAGAAACCTGGGGTTCAAATTTGAAAGTAATCTCACCTTCCTACCTCAACTTTTGATGGTGTCATTGACTTGTTTCTTCTTACTGAAGTTCCCTAAAGTAGATTCTCCCTTTAGTGATGAACTTCACAAGAAGGAACATTGTGCATATTTTGATACCATCTAGACTGGACTATGCCAGCGCCCTCTATTTGGGCCTCCTGACTTTCAGTAGCACGGAATATACGCAGTCCACAGTGTGGCTGCCATGCTGATCCTACAAATACAGGCTGGACCTGTCATTTCTCCATATCTAAAAGACCTAGACTGGCTGCCCATAATTGAATAGAAAGTTCACCCAGCCTTTACCAGTGTCACAGTCAATATTTACCTCTCACCTTTTGTCTGTCATTCAATCATGTCTACTTCTCAGTTTCTCTCACATCCAATTCACAAGCTTCTCCCTTGTCTATTTATTTTTACCAAGTAAACACAAGGCGATAATGGACGGTGCGCTGAAACATTTCAGACACTCACCCCCAGCCACAGAATGGACTGAATCCATCATCGATCTGTAGCTCACTTCGCCACCCCAGTTCAGACCCAGCCATATGAAAATCAGTCTTGAACCTGTGCCTCATGTAGTGGGCACCGGGCATTTCCCCAGTGGCCGGAGACCGGTTTTGTGCCCGTGGGGGGCAGTTTTGTTACTGGGGGCCGGGTTTGCAGCAGTGCTGCAATATCGGCCCCTATAACAAAAGCAGGAGAGGTGCTGCTTGCTAGCACCTTCCCCACTTTTACATACCCCCGCTATCCCCTTCCCCCTACCTCCCACCTTGCTCACAAGGCTGGTTGCTGCTCCCTGTCCGGGGTCTGGCAATGGATGAAAAAAACAATGGCCGAGGGCTGCTATTCTTCTCCTCTCTCTCTCTCTCTCTGTATTGATGTCTACTCTTTGGAAAACAGCTTAACTTCTCTCAAGCCATACTTAAAAAGTTATGGTGTAAACTGCATACATTCTACATTGCAAAAATGCAAAGAATTCACCTCTGTTCCTTTTAAAGATCACATTCTAAATAAATAGACACTGAAATCTTAATAGAACCCTTTTTTAAAAGGCAAGCCAAAATAGAACTCTAAAGCAGAAAAAAATGCCAGATGCAAAAACACGTTCTTAAAGTTTTGGAAAGCTATTTTTCCCTTTTCCTTAATTCAGATTTTACATTTTGTATGTGGGAAGAAACACGTTCAATTTAAGAGTACATATTTTATTTCCCTAACGTGCCAGAACTCTAAAGACATTTCTGTTCCTCTAATTTACAACCTCACACCATTATTCCTGGCAGATCATCCATTTTCCATTTTAATGAACTACACAGCAGTCGGTCATAAGGGAGATGTGTGTTTCAGCCAATTTGAATTCATTAGCGCTCATTTATCTACAACCCCAGAGGCCTTCTTCGTGTGGTCCATTCATGTGTTACTTCACTCAAACGAAAGGCGCCAAGTAGATTCGGAAATGGAAAGGAAATAGTTTACAAGAAAAATTTGAAAACACAAAAAGGATGATCGTACGATGTAAAGTGTAGGGAAAGATTAGCCTCTCATCCACAAAAATTTTGATTTTTTTTTATTTGTAGCAGAGGTCGCTCCTCAGTTATGGTGGCGAAGCATCGCCCGCTGCTGAAAGCGGCAGATCAAAACGTAAAATAAAATTATAATAAAGAAAATTAATAAATCTGCTTTATTATCATTTTATTTTACCTGTAGGAGCTGGAGCAGTCAGTCGAGTATTGGAGGTGGGGCCATCAGCAACATGAGTGGTGGGCACAGGGCACTGTGGTCAGTGTGCTTGTCGGAATGGCCAGCCATCTCAGGACGGCCAAACCGACATGCACACTGACATCTCCCCTACCCGAGCAGCATTGCCAGGTGGCGAAAATAGCAGGCGCAGGCTGCCAGTTCCCTTTGGAGCGGAAAACAAGCATGCTCATGTCAATCCCAGCACTTCTCAAGAAGCGCTGGGATTGGCCGTAGGGAAGCCTGGGAGCCTGCGCCCAGAGAAAGGCGGGGCCGGCATCGTCCCCGCCGCAAGTATGGCAGGTGCACCGGCCCCCACCCACTCTCTGTGGTGGGGCGCGCCCCATCGCGTCACCATGACGCGGCGGGCGTGCCTCAACATGGATTGGACCCCGGGTCCCCTAGTGACCCGGAAGTGATCGAATCACTTCCAGGTCACTGTGGAACAAAGGCCAGGCCGGTTAGACCTGGCCTGGCAAGTGCGGGATTAAAAGACCAGGGAGCGCGGGAGTCTGCCCCTTTAACTCTGCGCTCCACGGCCTGCCCCTCAAGCATCTAGGAGTTCCTAGAGCAGAGGCGGACCGTGGCGTGGGAGGAGAGGATCACAGAGGCAGTAGCCGGCAACAAGAAATTAAGTGTACTTTTATTTCTTTTTTATTGTCCCCCCCACGATTCCCCACCCTCCACTTTGTATCTGCAGCAGCTGCCACTGATTTGCTGTACATTGAATTCCTTTGGTATTGCCTTCAATTCGCGTGCATGCCATTGAATTCCTTTGGTATTGCCTTCAATTCGCGTGCATGCCTTAGGAACTCTTTTTTTAAAAAAAAATCTTCTTGATCGTACTTAGCCTCGGCCCGTGAAAATATATTTTGAAACGTGGATAGGCTATTAAAACTACGGTACTACAAGCATGCTCTGTAACAAGAATGATCAAATCAGACCAGCCAGCATGGTGGAACTGCAATTTTATACTTTTATATTCTTGAGGAATTGGCATGTTCCCTTTCTTAAATTTTCTCAAATATATTGCCACCTAGCATTTCACCTATATGATTCCAATTTTTAAAAAAAACATTGGTAAACATGTTCATCAGACATTAAAAGCGTTACGAGAGGGGGGAGGAGCTACGCCGGCGAACACGAGGGCCGCTTAAACTTTCAGCTCCGCCGACCTTCTTGCTTTGTGCTTATATCCTGTGATTTATCCTGCCTCCGTGCCGTGTCCTGCTGCGGGAGAAATGAAGCTGCCCTCGTTGGCGTGTGTCCGGGAGCGCTACTGGCTGGGAAAGCGACGAAGCGTCCTCGTCTAGTCTCCGGCCCTTTTGTGTCCATGAGACCGGGACATTGAGTGCGGGGGACGGCCGGCCCCTAATGGAATAACAACGGCCATCTGCGTGGGGGAGGAGTCGGCCGGACGGAGTGAACCTTTTGTGCTGCCTGTTCCTTGCTGCAGCCATCCAGCCCACCCGGCGGTGTCGTGTAACTGTGGGACATCGCGGATCTGGGGGACTACGTTGTGTTTGGTTCACCGTCCCTGAGCCGCCCGGACAGTTCCTTTGTGTTCCCGAGGCTCTTTTTGGCGACGTCTTGAGCTGCACAAAATTGGCGCCTGCTACTGAGCGCTCTGGGTCACGGTTGCGAGACCGGCAACTGTTGCATCCACGTCTGCGCCACCAATCGTGACACTATGGAGCCCGATGGTCCCGAGGTCCCGGTCCGATTTTACTCCGTTGAGTGGCGGTGTGGAGACCGGATGGACGCGTGTGAGCGTGGCGTTCGGGCTTGTGAGTCCCGCTCTGCCGAGGGGCATCACGTTGGGAGGAGTGCTGGAGCCTCTGTATCTGAGGCAGCGCGGGGTATCAGCGATGTTCTTGTTGCTTTAGGTGATCTGCGCATTGCCCTGAATTGTCGTGCCAAGGATCTGGAGAGTAGGCTGGACGCCATTGCTCCCACTGTGTACTGCGCTGGCTGTGATTTTCCTCGCTTGCGGGACACTGCGCCACACCCTGCACCCGAACGCGGTGAGATGATTTCCCCGGTGGCTATGGGGACTTTGGAGGACCGGGATCTCGTGCCAGCCGCAGGACTGATTGCTACCGATGAGGAACGGTCCGGTGACGGTGGCCCAGTGTTGTGTGTGAAGATTCGATCCCGAACGCCGCGTCCGACTATTCAGCTGTGGACTTACGGGGTGACTCCCCCTTTTCTCCTGGAACATGGGCTAACGGGCTGGTTAACAGACTTTGGTGGCTTATTGTGGCGCTTGGGTCCTTCCCGAAGGGTCTCTGATCGCACATTGTTGCTTTTGGCAGGCATTGGTGGGCAGCCCGACGGATTCCCATGGACACCCCATTCACCCACTATATTCAATATGGCGGCTGGCCGGCTGGACTCCACTGCCATAATCGATCGCAGGGGACAGGGCTGAGGATGTTCTTTCGAGTACTGGTGTACAGACGGCTGGTGACCTCGCGGGACAGGCTGTACAATGACTGAATCGAATGTTGGCTCTGTATTGGTTTGAGGGTCTCGGCTCGGAGGGTGGGCGACTGGAAGCTAATATTCTCATTTTCTCTCCTCCTCCGCTTTTCTTATTTTCTCTTCTTCTTATACTTCTCCTCTCTTTTCTATTTTCTCTCTCTTCTATATTTCGGGTTTGGATACTGGGCGACAGGCACGCTGCTAGGGGGGGTAGGCCGTAGCCATCTACAGTTGTGCGGGGTGGGGGGTGGGGGGAGGGGTTTTCTTGTTCTTTTCCTAATTTGTTTCTATGGCCCTTTTTTTTCGCTCTTTTGGTTTTCCTTTCCCTTTCTTCTTTTTCTGGGTTTGGGATCAGTCAGTTGGGTTATTCCCTGAGTTTTCACTGATTTGTCGTAATCTGTGTCCTAGCTGTTGTTGCATTATTGGTGTAAATGGGCGGGCGCCTGCTTGATGCTTGTAGTAATTGTATGCATGTATATCCTACATCTCTGATGTGTTGCCCAGGTCTTACTTGTGATCGTCATCATTATGCAGGACTTATTGTTCGGCTTGCCCATTATATGACTATTTATTGCGGTTAGGCACCTGATTCCTACATTCTTTACGTTATATTGGAGCATTTTACATTCTTGATGTTATCCTGATTTAAAAGTAAAATTAAAACCTCACCTATCCGGCAATATGACCGATGTATGCCGTGATTCTATGTCTTTAATGTGCTGCCGTGCCCCTGGGATGTTCAGCTAAATAGCGGTGTACACTTTTGCGTAAATAAAGGTTTTAAAAAAAATAAATAAATAAATAAAAATAAAAAAAAGTGTTACGAGAATAATAAAAAAAAAGTAAAAATCAAAATTTACGTCACTCACATTCAAGTAAGCCAACGGTTCAAGTGGGATGAACCGCTGTGGTGGGCGGAAGCAAAATGTGAATGGCACGGATAAATGGATACGAAAGCCCCTTCAGCTATAACGGTCTTTAGGCTAGATCTATAATCTACAACTTTTTTGAGAAAAAAAGGCCTAATCAATGTGGATGGTGTATATTTACACATGGGCAAATGTGAACACAATTCTGTATTGTCCTTTGAGACTATTCCATTTCTTTTTCTGGGGAAAATGTTCGCAGCCAAGGAGAAACGTCATGTGCTACTGTCCTTGACAGGCGCAGGCCTAGGAGCACATTTGGGATGGTAAATTGATATCAATACCTATTGATGCCCCATAGATTTGCAAATTTGTGGGTGCCTGCAGACATCTGATAAAAGTCCAACATTTATACTTTTATTTCAATAAATCCAGTGCTTGCAATTAAAAAAAAGTTGTGACAGATCTGAAGCTTTTAATGGTTTGGGGATATAAACTTTACTGAATATATTGAAAAAAGTGAAGTTCAGAAGTACTTTTTATTAACGTTCTTTTCTGAAAATGTCAAATGCAGAAAAAGTGAGCAACCTTAGTATTTAAACAAGGCCTTGCACACACAAACCATTTACTAAAAAGATGACCGGCGTGCTCGGTTTTATTCTTACAATTAGCAGTGGTATCTTTAGTGGAGGTAGGGTATTGTGCTCTATAAAATATATATATATATATATATATATATATACACACACATATATACATATACACACACATTTATATAAATATATAGACAAATACGCACATAGTTACTTAAGTAGGGGTCGTGGCAGAAAACATTCAAAAACAGCATGCAACCCACTATCTGCAAGGAGATGAAACCTAACAAAAGCACTAAGCTTTTTTTATTATTAATAAAAAAGGAGAACAAGGACAGAGCTGGATATTGCAGGTATAAATGCATTCACTAGGGATTAGAGTTTAAGGCCGTCTCTCAAAGCATGGCATTGTACGGTGCGCGTTTGCCCTTTAATAAAATCAGGATTGCTTTATTTGTACTATTACAACCTCAATCTCTTACTTCTTTAGTGATGAGTAGCTACCACTGACCCTCACTGTGATTGGCTCTGACTTTATTCCTTAATTTAAAAGGTTATCCGTTAAGTTTGGTTTTTCGGTGTATTAACTGCCCTCAAAAGGACGGAAAAGGCAGGTATTTAACAATTCATGCGACCTGTGGGAGAAGGTCGCAAAATTATTAACAAATCTTATGATGGACAAATAACCATATAGATATAGTAACTGTTGTATATGCTACATGCAACAGGTGTGCAATATAAGGTGGAGGGCGCATATGACGCAATAAGGAGACCCACATCAAGGACCCGATTCACAGAATTAACTTAAGATAAAATCCTAAACTTACTACTTTTGGTATTCACAGAATGCACTTACTACTTTTGGTATTCACAGAATGGATTTACGACTACTAACTTTACGTCTGCACTCGGGCTGGAAATTCCGGCCCGGAGGTGGAGCTTGCGGCCCAGAGGTGGAGCTTGCGGCCCAGAGGTGAAGCTTGCGGCCCAGAGGTGGAGCTTGCGGCCCAGAGGTGGAGCTTGCGGCCCAGAGGTGGAGCTTGCGGCCCAGAGGTGGAGCTTGCGGCCCAGAGGTGGAGCTTGCGGCCCAGAGGTGGAGCTTGCGGCCCAGAGGTGGAGCTTGCGGCCCAGAGGTGGAGCTTGCGGCCCAGAGGTGGAGCTTGCGGCCCAGAGGTGGAGCTTGCGGCCCAGAGGTGGAGCTTGCGGCCCAGAGGTGGAGCTTGCGGCCCAGAGGTGGAGTTTGCGGCCCAGAGGTGGAGCTTGCGGCCCAGAGGTGGAGCTTGCGGCCCAGAGGTGGAGCTTACAGCTCAGAGGCGGAGCTTACAGCCCAGAGGCGGAGCTTCCGGCTCGGAGGTGGGGATTTAGCCATGGCTGAAATCTCCACCCCTGGGCCGGAAGCTCCGCCTCGAGGCCGGAAGCTCCGCCTCCAGGGCGGAATTTCCAGCCTGAGTGTGGACGTAAAGTTAGTAGTCGTAAATCCATTCTGTGAATACCAAAAATAGTAAGTGCATTCTGTGAATACCAAAAGTAGTAAGTTTAGGATTTTGTCTTAAGTTAGTTCTGTGAATCGGGCCCCAATTTATAAAAATAACACGTATCTTCATGTACGTTTAGGCACCCGGATCAATATTATCAGGTAAGTTTGTTTTTCAAGAGGAATACTTTTGCATTTTAAAAGTTGACATTTAGTACATTTTTCAGAAGCTGCAATGTTAGCCTATGGAAGGAACAACAAGTACGGAATTCAGTTACAGTACAGCGACTTACAATACCAATCTCCTGGACTTAAGGTGAGTATGGGGCAAGGCCCAAGGCAGCACCCACAGGTCACCTCGGGCAGCACTGGGGCGGCCGGCTGCAGATGTGATTTTCAGCATCTGGTGTCCAATGTTGTCCTATGGGTGAAAACATGTCCTGCATCTCAGCACTTTGCAGCGACTTATGGTACCAATCTCCTGGACATAAGGTGAGTACAGGGCAAGGTCCAAGGCAGCTCCAACAGGTCACCTCGGGCAGCATTGGGGCGGCCGGGTGCAGAGCTGCTTTTAAAAGTCAGGTTCCCAATATTATCCTAAGGGGATCGATCTGGTCGAAAAGAGGCTGCAGGCTTGGACTGGGAAGCCAGTCAGTCTGAACGACAATGGGGGCTCATGTCTCACAGTTCTTGGGGACACCTATGGTCCTCTTCTCTACGGGCCAGGGGAGATGGGTGCAGAGGTGTCTTGAGGCTTTTGTGACTGGGAGCACTCGCGGTAGAGAGGGGTTGCTAACAGAGGTAGCAGGTAGCTTTGGGAAACCCACAGTGGTCAAGTCCAGGGTGGGATTTGACTCTGGAAGGCTGGAGGACCACGCTCGCTCCATTGGCCCACTTCAGCTCAAGCTAGACGGCACGGGTACAGTGGTGCTTTCCAGTGTCAGATTTTGGCAGTACGGAGTCCCCTCAGGTCTCTTTGGTGACTACAGAATAGAGACACCGCTCCGCTGCTCCACAGAAGTTCCTGAGTCTTGCCAAAAAAGCTGTCAGTCCTCCCAGGATGTTGGAGGCACAGCAGCTTGCAGGATGAGTTGACTCTGGCGCAATTGTCAGGAACTGCAGACAGGCCGGTAGGGTTAGTGCCAAGTTAGTTGCTTGTTCCACAGTACTTGCTTTTTGCGGCTCTTAATCGTTTTTCTTTTGGTTGCAGGAACTAATTCTCTGGTGCCAGGGTTCCCCTAAATACTGAATTTACAGGCATTAGGGGAGTGTAGGGTAGTAGCCAATGGGCTATCCACCCTTGGGGTCACTACGCCCCCTATATGACCACTTCCTGGGGAAGACGGTCATAACACCTTCTCATAATTCCCGATTTTGCCATCACCAATATGGCTTACTTTGAAAAAGCACATCCACTTCAGGTAGTCCACCTTAGTGGTGGCAATAGCGTGAGGGGGGACATGCCTATCTGAGTAGATAATTATCCCACCTGCCCATGTGCCTAAGGCTCTGGACAAATGGGGTCTGCTTCTTCTGTGAAGGAAACCCGATTCACAAACAAAAGACGGAAGGCGCTTTGAAGCTCCCCTGCCTTGGTATGTTACTCTGTAGGCTATGTGGGTGGTTGTAAAAACACTCCCTGCTCAAGCAGGTCTAGATTCTGGCCTTCTGAGAGCAAAGGCCCTCCCCCTTGGGCGGAAGAGAAATTAGACACTCGTCTCTGGTGGTGGGCTGATGAAAGCTAGTCAGTAAGCACCAGGGGCTGGTAGGTTTTCAGGGGGCACCTCAAATGTGCACTCTGGGTGCATGTATTACTAAATCCAACACTGGCATCAGTGTTGATTTATTAATAAGAGATGTTTTATATGAAACATCCCTCATTTCAGTGAAGCCATCATGTAGATAGGGAACTCATTTTCACCAGTGTCCAGCAAATGTTTTAAAATGGCTTCCTTGTTCACTTTTACTGGCAGTAACGAAACTGACCAGCACAGTGGCATATCTGCGCATGCAGCTATGCCTTTGCGTGTAATTAGGCACACTGCCATAGGGCTGTAAGACCTCCTGTAGTCGTGACTTACAAATATTACATGCAGTGTTAGGGGACATGGCCCACAGGGATGTGTGGCATGTTGTATTTTCACTTTTGTCTGCACCAAGACACAGCCTGCAGTGGCAGTTTCCATGAGTTTGGTGAGTGATCCTTTAAGGTGGCACAATTCATGGTGCCTCAGGCCCTAGGTACCAGGAATACCATTTACTAGGGACTTAGAGGATACTAAAGATATTTCTAATTGGAGGGAAGAAATGCACTGTTTTGGAAAAGAGATCTGGCACTGGGGACCTGGTTAGCAGGAACCCAGTGCTCTTCCAATCAAAATCACATCAAAACCATGCAAAAAGTTAGGAGTACCATGTCAAAATGAGCTCCTTCCAACGCTACCTCACTTGTACCCTTAACTCATTTCCTTGAGAAAGCCCCACTCCTGCAGGCCAAAACAGCAAAACATGTTTGAGTGATTGTAATCAAGGACCACCCCCCCATTTAATCAGCCATAGATCAGCTTAATTTGAAGCTTGGTGGTACAAGAGTTCGAGATCTATATATATATCCATCCATCAACCGCAAAACCACCGCGGCCGCTCCTCTCACCCCGGGTGCTCACTTCCCGCGGTGGTGAGCCGCAGTCAATCGCAGCTAAGAGGTATGTCCTACTCATGCAGGTGGAGGGGGTCTGCACAATACAGCACTTTTCTCGAATACGGCTCCAGTGTGTGCTTTCCACTTAGGCATGAGAAGGACATGCCTTTTCGCTGCGATATATATATATATATATATATATATATATATATACACACATATACATACATACATAATACACACATATACATACATACATACACATACATAGATATAGATATATATTTTAACACCCACCATCATAAATGCACACAACCAACATAATATATTCATATACCCAGCATCATATATGCAACGCACCACCATTGGGAACCAGTTTAATCACTATAATAAGTTCTCACAACCACAATGAGACAACCACACTACTATTGTATACCAGCAGAAGCAAAATCATACATCGACAAAACCACCATCATACACCAACACAGACAAAAACATTACTTCCACACAACCAACATCCTAGGCCAAAAAGCCCATTATACACCAGCAGATGCACCATCATACACCACAATACCAACATTATTCACCTACGCATCCACCATCATACTCCTACACATCCACCCAGTGGCGGCTGCTAACAAATAAAACTGGTGGGGGGAATACTTAACCCACTGACTAGCACTGATAAAAACCAACAATGCCCTCAGTCTCAAAGCCAAAGCTCTGAATTGTGGTCCATTTTAAACCGTGTTTATAACGGGTCATGATTAAGAGCTCTGGAGTTGAGGCTGAAGGCAGTGCAAGTATCTCATAGTGCCTATCAGTGAGTTAAATTATCTTCAAGCACAAAATAAAAAGGTTTACTTACCCACTGCCTCAGTGCTCCTCTCCGTGTCTGCAGCTCCAGCACATGCTCCCAGAGTCTCCAGGATTGGCTGGAACATGTTTGATCAATGCTCCCTCAGGCACTGGGGGCCTGGGCCTGCCCTCCACCCATATGTCTAAGACAACTCTGGTTGGAAAAGTTTAAAGAGCACATTACATTTTGGCCTCTGCAAGACAGCTGGTCAAAGTGATATGAGCACTTAAAACTGAAGTGCACACCACTCGTTCCTACTGCCAATCAGCAACAATGGTACCAACCTTGAACTCGCTGCCAACACGAAAAATAGAATGGCAATACATTTGTTTTATTACCATTTTATTTCTCATGTTTTCTGCAGTTGCAGCTGAGGGGTGACGCTTGTCCACCCTAATGAAGGAACCGCTGCAGCACCCACCAACATAAGCCCACAAAGCCATAAAATACTTCAAAACTCCCCAAAATCATACATCCACTCAACTTCAAGTTCTGCTCCTACATCAGGCAAATGTACTATTTCTGGCTGCAGCTGCTGTCCACTTTGCACGGTTTCCTAAAACGATTGTGTACTACTTTGCGAAAGGGACAGATCCAATTTATCATCACTACTCGTTGGCGTCGACATGATACTTTTACGTATACTGTTATACCCAACATTATATGTCTAAACAATTAATATCATATGCCAACAGACCCACCATGTTCAAAAGCACCCACCATTATAGGCCAACACACTAACATTCATACATCCACCCACACAACAAAGGTGATATGGACATTTTTGGAAATCGGCCTTTCAATGGAGTTTTCCCTCAACTTTTTGCTTTCCTCCTTCCCAGTTTTCCATTTCTCTGGATGCTACTCTTAGCACACGGGTGAGTTTGGCACTGCCTTGCAGTGTCAAAGCGCTGGGCTCATCATGTACATACTGTGGAGCGGTGTACATATGATTGACTGATTCGACTTAGCTTCAAATCTTATGTCATGGGGTAAGACCTATACCAGAGGCATGTATCTCGAATGTGACTCAGAGAGCCTGCTACACTGGCTGTGCCATCCACAGAAGTATCTGATCGATCGTGCCACACGTTTGCCCTGGTGGGGCCTGTGTGCACGGTTTATTGTTACTCAAATTGGCATTTACAAAGCAGTGTGTCAAGGCTCTGCATGTCCCCTGGTGTATCAGAGTTCTCCCTGGTGACAGGGTGTGGTGTTAGGAAGAGGTTGGGCAGGTGTGCGTATGTTACCTGCAAGAGTAGTGAATGACACCGGAAGGTGTGTTCTGTACGATGGGGCCTTTTCCTTGCATTGGATTAGCATGAAGGGTTGTAGGGAAAGGCTGTCTAGCAGTATTTCCTACGGGCAGAATAGTAACAGTATGATGTTTGGTATTGATGAGTTTTGATGAGTTCATAATGGCTAAACATATGAATGAGAGGCAACAAAGGACAAAAGTACTTTCAAGGAAAACAATTTTTACAAAAGTGATAAAGAAATCAAACTACTAGGTCCTTATGATGAGTATCCGTTCTTTGTGTTCTTAAAAAGTGCACACACACAACCAATGCATTTCGCCTTAACAAAAAGGCTTCAAAAGGGCAAGTCTATACAATTTTACACACCCTGTCATATATGCGACGTCGTATCGGGCAATCAATCCTCAGATGTACAATTATCACAGAAGGTAGTGACAACACCTTCAAATAATCCACTTCCTAATCTTATTGTAGGCAATCACTTGTCCACAATCACGAGTTCGTCATCCAAGTCATGTTCGGCATCAAGTCACATTCAACAGCGCGCAGTTTCAACGTTCGAAACGTTGGTATGTACAATTGTGCAGATGTGTCCTGAGGAAGCCTTTTTGTTAAGGTGAAACGTGTCCACTTTGAAAGAGTGCACAATTAAAGAACAGATACGCATCATAAGGACCTACTAGTCTGATTTCTTCATTACTTTTCTAAAAAGTGTGTTCCTTGAAAGTACTTTTGTGCTTTGTTGCCTCTCATTCATAGGTTTAACATTTATAATGTGTGACCAATGGGCAGCTGGTCACTGGCGGTGGGCAACTGGTGTCTCAACAAGAGGGAAAACTTCATGTGGTGCAGTACCAATTTTCCTGGCTTCCATCACTCGTTCAAGAGTTAGTAATGCCGAATTGTCTCTTGTAGTGGGAGAGGGTTCAACATTACAGTGATGGAAATGTCACTGTGAAAGTGGGCATTTCGATGTGCATGGCTCTGTGTGCCTGGAGGCCTGTATCTTAATTCACAACCGGGTGCTAGGGGGAATAGCCATATGTGTGCATTCCTGATAGAGGGCCATAAATGACAGGTTCATAGCAAACTGCGGACCTCGGACTCTGAAGTGTCTTTCTGGGATGGTTATGTGGGGGTGCAATTGTTACCTGCATTCCAAGGGACAGGGATTGTGATCAAACCCCCTGGGTAGGACAGCAAAAAGGACAAGATTTATAGAGGGCCTGTGCATTTCCAAGGTGGCCTTTTGAACTGATTGTATCTTCAAAGGCCATGGAAGATATAACTACTGGGGCTTCAACCTCCGAAAGTGGAGACACTTTTGGATTTCAACTCATACTACACTCGTTCATTACTGGGACAGACACAAGGAATCATTAGGGCAGAAGGGACTTCAATTGAACTATCCGCAGACTTGTGATGTCTTGGAGCTGTTGTGCTCCAAGAAGGGGTCTAGCACTTGGTGGATTTTACCTGGACATTGCTGGCCTGCAGCTAGTGGCAAATGTCATGGTCAGGGTCTCAAAGTACTCTCCGAGGGACGATGAGCTAGCCTCCTGTCCACAATATCCCAGGGACACAAAGGATCACACTGTCTCCACGGATCGGAAAAGTGCAGCAGAGACAGGTGGAAGCGATTGTGGTTGTGACAAGGACCACCCCGAAATACACCATCATCTCACTGTGCAAGAGTAGTGTGTGCGCAAAGATCAGCAGCCATCTGAGGGACCAAGACGTGAGGAGTTTGAGGTGTGCGGGGGAAGCTTGCAGAGTCCAAGGGGCCCGTGCAAGGGGACCTGTGCGCGCTTGTGCTCCAAAGCATGTGATGTCAGAGGGCTTTTGGGGGAAACTGAGCCAGGAGCGGAGACGGTCTTCGGCCTCCATATCAGGAGGGCAAAAGTGCCTCGCATTGCAGCCCCTGAGGTCTTGGGCTCCCTCTCCCTGGACCCTTGCCACAGGGTGCTTTGTTTTGGAAACATTGTGACGAGACCAGAGGGGTTTAGAGTGCCTTGTGGGCATCCACAGCTGATTGCTGGGATTTACTGCAGGCCACACCTTCGCTTGAGGGGAAAACATTTTATCCAGAGAGGGAGCACACCAGCTTCCGGAGTCACAACCTTTTGTCTACACGGGGTATAGTGATCCCGCACTCGTGTAGGTGCCATTGGGCGCCCGGAGGTCTAATTCAGATGGATGAAACAAAATAACTGTTTCTTTCCGTGTTAGGGGATTCTGACTGTCTAGTCAACAAGGCGCCAGCAGGGGGAACGTGTATTGTTGGCTGATAAATTGAAAGATTGAGGGGCTGGGTCACGAGGCATAGTCAGAGACGAGTGACTGTCTGACCTTTCTGAAATGGGAAAATCCGATGACTGCATATAACTTTAGAGAGTATATACAATGTGTATCACATTTTGATTTCAGTGTATGTTTGTGTGTAATACAAATGCAAAAACAACAGTTGATGGACAGAATGCAGAACAATGTCATACATTTACCCCAGTACAGAGATCTGGGCCTAAATCCATCGTTTTTTTTGCTCACCATGCCATTCCAGTTTGAACCCAGCAATATGCAAATCAGTCTTGACCCTGTGCCTCATGGGAACAGTCCAGCTCGAACTGCCAAGCCAAGTCCTCCCTGGACTGGAAACAAACATCCTAGGACCGGTTTCGGGGTTTCTCCCCTCTTCAGCCAGGATAGCTTGATTCCAGTGGCATGGAGAGCCCGGGGCCCACGTCTGGGCATACCCGTCCCACACGGGGTGACAAATGCAAAAACAACAAACTGGGGTGGCCTAGTGGGCAAAAGAATGATGGATTTAACCCAGATCTTTTGACTGGGGGAGAATGTTTGCATTGTCAGCATTCGGTCCATCATTTGTTTGCTGTAACACTTTTCGCCCTCAGTGGGATGGGTATGCCCAGATGTGGGTCCTTTCCTCACTGTGCCACTGGATTCAAGCTAGCCTGGCTGAAGAAGGGCGACATACCCTGAAACCGGTCCCAGGATGCGTGTTTCCGGTCCAGGGAGGACCGGGCCTGGCAGTTCGGCCTGGACTGTTCCCATGAGGTACAGGGTCAAGTGATTTGCATATGGCTGGGTCCAAACTGGGGTGGCCTAGTGGGCAAAAGAATGATGGATTTAACCCAGATCTTTTGACTGGGGGAGAATGTTTGCATTGTCAGCATTCCGTCCATAATTTGTTTGCTGAGTGTAATACAAAGACAAGTGTTTACAAAGAAGAAAGGAAGGATTTGCTATGATTGATCTGCACATCAACATTCGTCTCCTTAATATATAATAACAATAGCTCTCAGTGGAATATCCAATATTCCTGAAGTGCAACTATGATATGTAAAATGCTTATTCTTCTACAGCATTATCCAAGGACAGTCTGCCCACCACAAAAGGTGTTATAGAATGTCCCATCCATGTAACAAAAAGGTCATATCAGTGCACATCCACAGTAGTTTCTTTTATCCATGTGCAATTGGTGCACTCAAATACAAGTTCTTAGTCCAAAAGGAATCACGTAGTGTAGATACAAAACAAACTTTATTTCTTTTTAAAAACCAGGTTCTTCATAGCCGACGTGCGTTTCGCCCCATATAGGCTTTTTCAAGGCTAAGAACACACCGTAATCACCGAACCTTGCTTTCCAAAATTCTATCTTTTGTTCCTTTACACGTACGTTGTACAACAAATGTCCAAATCTTATTTTATTGCAAAAAATATATAGTCGTTCTTTTATATAACAGTCACAGAGCCATGATAAGTTCCAGCATTCCGCCGTGTATGTATGTCCCAAAATCGATGAAAACGCGTAACCGGGTTTGAGTGCACCAATTGCACATGGATAAAAGAAACTACTGTGGATGTGCACTGATATGACCTTTTTGTTACAAAGACAAGTGTTTTATACATACGGTATGGAGTCTTTCTGGCAAACAGTGTGTTGTGAGGGGGGGGGGGGCTTGTGGATAAGCCGGACTACTCTGTGGCAAGCTACCAGAAGGTAAGCACAGGTTATCGGACAAGTGTACCAAACTCGTTCTATTTGGAACAGTGGATTCTGACTAGCTTTGATGCTTCTTAGCTATCCTGAAACCGCTGGGTCCAACACTAACGCACTAACAATCATATGCCAACACCATTGCACGTTCAAAGAAAAAAAAACCTTCACTCACCCTCACATAAAACACTAATGCAACCATTACTATCTGAGCCTATCATTTTAATATTTTTTTGATACTTCTTATTGTGAAATTCTCATAAAGATTACAAAAAAAATTGAAACACTGCATCGCATATTTAGTCAATAACCCCTTTGTTCATAACAGTACCTACAAGCAAGGTAGAATTTGTTGTTTGCATTCCATAAACCAGTCTCTTACAACCAAACACAGCCCTGATCTAACAGTCAATGATAACAAAGCGAGGGTCCCT
This sequence comes from Lissotriton helveticus, assembly GCF_964261635.1. Classification (NCBI taxonomy): domain Eukaryota; kingdom Metazoa; phylum Chordata; class Amphibia; order Caudata; family Salamandridae; genus Lissotriton; species Lissotriton helveticus. Next base: position 1,586,417,693 of record NC_136067.1, on the reverse strand, counting down.
GAAAACAGAAATATTGAATGTTATGGTGGACATCCACCTTCATCAAATGTTAGTGACTCAAATTACCCACTGGGTAAGCTCTTCTCGTGCAAACACGTCAACCTACTAGAGTACATTCAGGACATATATGTCATACACCAAAAATGAAAGTAAGAACTTTTTAATATTTGTTATGTTATGTTATGTTAATAGCAACTTCTAAAGCACACGGTCAACCGTAGGTTTCATGGCGCTAATCATAAAGAATGTCACAGCAGAGTGACTATGCATAGGCTTGCTCAAACAGCCAGGTTTTTAAAGCTTTTCTGAAGTCCAGCAGGCTGTCACATCTCCTAATTGCTAAGGGAAGGGAGTTCCAGAATTTAGGGGCAAGATAGGAGAATCTGTACCCACCTTGCTGCTTCCGTTTAAAAGAGGGGACTGTGAGCAAGTGGAGGTGGGCCGATCGGAGACTTCGTACGGGTGCGTGCTTTGAGATCATACTGTTGATAAATCTGGAGCTTTTACCGTGTTGGGCCTTGAAGGCTAAGCAGTCAGTCTTGAAGGCAGCCAGCTGGGCTATCGGTAGCCAATGGAGTTTCGACAGCAAGGGTCTGGCTGAGAGCCATTTAGGTTGTTTGTGGATAAGTCTAGCTGCCTGATTTTGAACAATTTGCAGGCGTCTTAGTAGAAAAGCTGGTAGACCGAGGTAGATTGAGTTCGAGAAGTCAAGCCGCGAGAGTACCACAGCTATCACCACCGGTATGAGAGCTGAATGAGTCAGCAGATTTCAATATATTGCTTCCTGGAAATCCATAACTCTCTCCTCACTCAACCCCCCTCCCTCCCCCGCCCCCAACAACCCGTAAGTACGTTCAAATTGGCAGATATAAAAATGCACCTTGGTTTCATAGTTAAATGAATTCTGCCTCTTAATGTAAGGGCGAATGTCCCAAAACCGCATTGGTAGCATCTTAGATTATCGTGTATTGAAACAAATTTGTGTGAAAACACATCCGATTCTTACGAGTCAGAAGACTCTTACCACAAAAAATTCACAGTGAATTAAAATGTTAAAACTGAAGTTACATTATCTAACTCCAGTACACGTATTGTGCCGTCACATTTTCCAGATCAGTGCTATTTAAAATTCTTTGAAATCGTATCTTTCCCCAGCATGTTTATATTCCATTCAATCTCCTCTCCCTCTGTGCTTCGCTTCCCTCTGCCTCCATTGTTTTAGTTCTCTCTATATTTCTAGATATAAAATCTTTTGCCTTATTAGTATAATGTTCTTGAATGAAAAGCTTGACTTAGCCAAAAATGCTAATGGTATGTATAAAGTTATCTATTATATATCGTTCGAATGACAAATACATACAGAAGCACATTTAAAAAAAATGTTTTAAAGACTTACCCCTGTCGGTTTGTAGCAGTCTACCAGAGATTCCTAAAATATAAATATGAAAATATTACCCTCACAGCAAGAAAGAATAATGCTGTCAATGTTACACAGAACGCATCACAGATCAAGAAAACGTTGGCTGTAACGATGGCACCAGAAACAGGCAATCCTGGAAATCACAGTCCCGAGGACACTTAATTACGGCTCATCACTGCTGAAATGGCCTAATTCCCCCATTCCTGGAAAGCGTCTTCACATTAGAAACGTGTATTTAATTTACGGAAGTGGATACTTTCGGATTGACAGCAGCTGAGTAGAATCGAGGCAACGGACGGATGGGTTAGGCGCCGCCACTTGAAGATTCTGACAAACCAAGACCCGTCTGATCTACGATCTCCTCTTCAGTTCTAAGAGCGCAACTTTAAATGCACGCGCGCGGAGACACACTCAGAAGTCGTTGTCTGTTTGACATATGGAGAGGACTTAATAAACAGTTCCGGCTGCTCCTCGGGAAGTAGTAATGGGGCACAGAGGAGGGGGGTGGGGGCGAGGGCGCTGGGGTTAGGGCAGGGCTTTAAGTGGGCCAGGTCCTGCAGGTGCTCAGTGCAGGCATTTCTAACAAGCATTTGCAATGCAATAGGTCTCGCATTATTAAAGTTAGAGCTATTGGCATTGTAGGCAATGCCTTTTATTTATGTTTTTGCTTTTAAAACATAAATAAAAGGCATTGTCATTTACAATGCTAATAGCTTAAACTTTCGCAAAAGTGAGACCTATTGCATTGCAAATGCTTGTTTAAAGGACGCCCCAGACACTTCTTCCCCAACCTACCAACCTTTAGCGATAGGACAAAACTGCAAGCTTATCTTAGCAAGTCCATACCTGAATACAGCGTGCTTGGAAGAGCAGTACATGCGCTGCTCAGGATCGACCTAAAAAGTCTGTTTTATTAGCATTATACAATATGCTCGGGTATACAGGCAAGAGCTGGCAGTGTTGGATAGTTGTCAGGGGCTATTTATTCGTTTTTGTGTTAAGCGCTACACATTTAGCAAGTCCATACCTGAATACAGCGTGCTTCGAAGAGCAGCACATGCGCTGCTCAGGATTGACCAAAAAAGTCTCTGTTTTAATAGCATTATACAATATGCTCGGGTATACAGAAAAGAGCTGGCAGTGTTGGATAGTTGTCAGGGGCTATTCATTCGTTTTTGTGTTAAGCGCTACACATGGAACATTGTTTAATGTAATTGATACCTAGTGTTAATTTGTCCTTTTTTTCAGTGACTTTGTGTGCATGCGTGCGTGTGCATATATGTATGTGTGTGTGCGTGTGTTTATGTGTTTGGGTTTGTTTGTGTTTGTATGTACGTATGTGTGTGTGTGTGTGTATGTATGTGTGTGTATGTATGTGTGTATGTATGTATGTATGTGTGTGTGTGTGTGTTTCTCTGCAGATTATAGGTTCATATCTCTGCTGAAAGAGGAGTGATCAATCTTAGGAAGCTTGTATAACTTGTTAAAATGAATACAAAACTATAGAAGAAGATACCAATGAACGCTGTTGTAGACAAGTTGATCAATCATGATACTTCTCCAGGTGTTCTATCCATTGAACACCACAAGCATGCAGGGGATGGCTTTCCAGGGCAGACAGGCGTCCACTATGTTGGGCACCTATGAGGATGTTAGCGGGGCCAAGCTCTGGTACTGTGAATTGGTAATGCTGGCCTAATAACAATAGTTATACTTTCTGAACATTTTACTTACTTGTGCGTGTAAGGCGTCAGTAAGTCATACTGCATAAGGAATACAGCGCTCTGGATGGGTGAGCCCAGTATCTCCAGTGGCAGTCCAGGAAATTCTTCCTTAGTGTCAATTGCTTTAAGGCCATTGGTTCTAGAACTGGGACAAGGACCACTACATATTTTTTTTGAATAAGCAATGTCAGTCTTATTATATGTTTTGAATTATTAGTAACAGTTACTGCAACAGGAGCCTTCCTAAAGAAAAAGGTATGAATTTTCATGGGTATAATCGGTGGCTTGGAGTGAAAAATGTCAGCTGTCCAATTCCCCAATGTATCCAATTATTTAAGTAATAGATTTAACACCATCATGCCACATTATTGCCACTTTACGGTTCTAGAAGCGCCAAAAGAAGCAGATCATTTTTTCCACATGGCCCCCATAGGGTTCCTCCTGTCTCAGGTCAGGGGCTCTCTCACTCAGCCACCAGTCAGGAGTGCTCTTGGGAGGCATGTGCTCTCCAAATGAACACAGTGGCTGGGGTGTACGGGCCATTTCAGAGGCGGGGGCTGCTTTATCAATGGGAGATTTTTAAGCTCTTCTTGAAATTCAGCATGCAGGACTGTGCACAGTACGTTTTTAGAGACAGGACAGATACCACAACGTAATTGTAATTGCATTTATATAACGCTTACTACCCCTGATAATTATTTTATGTTTTTAAGCGATGAAAGTGGTTCTATATGAAGGTTTTTGAAATTTGATAGCATCAACTCTACATCAGACAATGACGACAGACTGTGTCCCTCTGTTCCACTTCACCCCTGCACAACCATCCCTCCGCCACCTCACACAGTAAACTCGCAGCTGCCTGAACCAAGTAATCCTATAATGCTCGAAATAACATGTCTAATTAAAGCGAATACAAATGCTGCAGGAATGCAGCCAACCTGGCAGGGGACATTCAGTATAAGCTGGGGGAGCCCTGGCAGGATGGTGCCCTTTTCAAGGGGCGAGAGGCCGAAACATACATGGAGAGTAGGATGTGAAATTCGTGCTGACGTGAATGGTTCAAGTCGACCAGTTACTTCTTATATCCACTCGGACTCAGGGATTCTCCGGATGCACATTCGGTGCATTGGCTAAGGACCGAACATTACAGTACGTTCAGAACAATAGTCAGTCTACGTATAGCGCTTTGAAGCTTCGTCAGGGCTAGTCAGCGCTATATAAATGCAATTACAATACAATACGTACATTCGGTGCGGTGGCCATACGGTACACATTCTGTGCGCGAGAAGACCAATTCAAAGTAAATTGCAGAGAAACCAACAGTCAATGACGTAGAGCGTGTTTCCCTAAAGAAACATCAGAACATCAGGGCGCCCAAATGTCACGTGGCACGCGTGTGCAAACGGCGCAGCAAAGGTGTATTGGTTCTAATGCAAGGGAGGGAAATAGGCCCCGTACCCCGGTTTGGTTAGTAAATCGAGGGTGGGTTTGAGATTCAATGGTACAGAGATGGCGTCATTCAGATTCAGGATAAGAAGTATAATGCCAAAATGTGGTGCCGCGGGTAAGCAAGACTGGGTGCAAGGCGCTGAGAAGACCAGCTGTACTTCACAATGCGCTACAGGAAGGTTTCCGCATGTATCCACCGAGAGATCGGCGCGTACACCAGCGAGTACGGAAGTCTGCAGAAACGACTGGGGGCACTGGCTCTCGGGAGCACAAAGCAGCCATTCTCATTGGCTCTCAGGCGTGACGCGCTTTAGACAGCACCTGCCTGAGAGGTGTGCGAATCTGCCATCGCCTCGCATCAAGATTCAACACCTACGGCCGACAGCTCGTGTTAATCCGAGGATGATGCAGGCGGCGGGTTTACGGAATATGAGTACGGCTTCTCAGGGTCTTATTCAGTACACGAGCCCAGGCTGCAGTCAGTGCATGTCACGACTGTCGTGCTCGCGAGGCGCAGACCGCCGATCGGCGATACAGGGTTATTTAAAGTTTCCATGCAGAGGGAGGGGTGGTGCAAGGTGCCGATTTTTAACACAATGTTGCAAGTAACCTCAAAGCACCGTCAAGATAAAGTGTACCCGAAAATGCTACCCCTCGTGTGTCCCCCCGCATCACCGCCGCAGCCCGGTACAAACGGAAGATCGCCGCCGGCCTGCGACCAGGAAGTCAGGCAAGCCGAGCGGGACAACCGGAAACAGGAAGTAGGAGGGCGGGAGCCTACCCCGCCTCCCACGGAAGAGCCGCGGCTGTTTTGAGCACCGGAGCAGGCAGGAGCCTACCCTGCGCCCCGGTGCCAAAGGAGGGAGGAAGAGTCCTGCTGCCGGGCCCTGCAGCTGCCGATGAGAGGAGAGCCGCCGCCGCACCAAGGAAGCCGGTGAGTGGGGCTTCGCCTTGTTGCTGAGCTGCGAGGGCGGGGGGCATGTGTGTGTGTGCGCGTGCGGCGGCGGGGGGCTGTGTATGTGTGTGAGCTTGTGTGTGTGTATGTGTCTTGGAGTCTGTGTGTATGCGTGTGTGTGTGACTGTGGGGGGGAGGGGGTGTGTGTGAGCGAGTGTCTGTCTGTGTATATGCGCGCGCATGTGCACGGCACAGGACGGAACGTGCGCGTTCGCGCACCCAAATCTGGCAGCAAAAGCTCGTAACACTTTCTTGTCCCTCATTCCCCCGAGTCAGGCAGCTATAAGTCTCCGCCTGGACGCATCCTTCGGATGCTTATTCCAGGCTCGACCTAAAAAGCAGGTGCCGAGACGGGTCTCTACCTGGCTCTCCATTTTCGCCCTCACCCTCAGGTTTTATAAAACAAATCTTAACTCTGCAGCAGTGCCACCACCCTTCACTGCCTTTGATGCAACTTAAAAGAGGCTCGTTATAGTTCTTTCAGAGTCTCATCATTTCAGCACTAAAGTGTTTTCAATGTAATATACAACAAAGTCGTAGTTGTTGCTTATTCATCTTATGCACCTTATAACCATTGGCAAAGCCAATAGTCCTAGGCTTGTTGTAGGTGTAATGTTACTTGTATTAGATATCTGGATGCAATGACAGAAGCAGCAAAATAAGTCGGGATGCAACTATCATAAGCACAGATTTTTAGCTTATGTGTTTTTACGTCACACCCTTAATTACATAGGCCACACCCCTTCGAAACACCCCCCAGTTTTTCCATCTCACTCAAAGCCCTGGGTTAGGGTTAAAAAATATATATCACTCAACTGCCAGCCAGCTGGGTTTTGTTCAAACAGGAAGCACCCACGCTCCCCCAAGCCAATTACAACACTGCAATACAGCATTATGATTGGTCTAAGCATCATGGTTAGGCGCTCAGATGGGGAATAGGAGCCTGGGCAGGTTCTTCACCCAGGCTGTAACGCAGTCTGGGTGGAGAACATTCATGCGCACTTAGAAGAGTGCCAACACTGCTCCCCCTGTTCTGCCTTCCCCCAAATAACTGCCTCAGCGCAGAAAAATAAAATGATAATAGCATTGCACTATTAAAATGTAATTTTTCCTTTTTTGCCGCGCTGAAAAGCAGTGGGGCGACCCGGTTAATAAACCGTATTCGACAGTATGGATTGTAGCATCCTTTTAGCTTTTCTAGATGTTGATATTAGAGCAATTTCCAGGGGCGTAGCTTGGTTGGAAATCGGGGAGGGGTTTTAGTGTTTTAGTGTTTCCACCAATCACCCTGGCATACAGAGCCAACCCTTTCTAAGATAGCGGAGTGGGTGGAGATAAATGTGGTGCCCTTGTTGATGGCAGTGAATTAAATGAGGCAGTAGGGGGTCCCTATGGTGTTCACTGGTCAGTATCTGGATGAGCAGGAACTGGCCCCTGAACACAAACATCCCCAGACCTCTCCCAGCTCACCTAAATCACCTATAGCTTAGCTGCCTCACGCAGATTATGGTTTTGTTGTTGTGGGTCAGAGGGTGTGGGGAGGGCAAGGAATCCCCTTCCTAAAGGGGTGTTAAAAAAATTGCCTGCGGTATGATAATGAAGGACTAAACCCACTATAAATTGGAACATCAGACTGAAATTAAAATACAAGGACAAGGCTGGAGCAAGATGAGAACAGAGCTGTTGTTGGGATAACCTTAATGCACACACGTCCATGCGCTCCTAAGAATATTGGTGCTCTGGGCCTGGGCCCATGCAAAAGGCCAGCCCCGCATGTCAAAATGCAGTGTGTGACAAGCAGGGCAGATGAGAGGGGATAAAGGGGCAGTGGAAAGGGAGACAAATGCGTAGTGGTAGGGGTACGAAGTGAGAGAAAACAATATTTTGTAAAATAACTAACAATTTTGAAGACTTTCAAAGTAGAGTGTGTTTGTGTTTTTGTCTGTGTTTATGTAAAAGAAATCAGAGTGAAATCCTACACAGTCCATACCATACCCTACTGAAAGCAACTCTAATAACTATTTTCAAGAAAATGCATTTATTAGGATGGTGTAACACCCCAAACACCCCCCAGAAGCTAAGCCCCAGACAATTTCAGGGGAAGAGAGGTGGTGTAACACAAAATGACAACACGCTTGCGTAATGTGGCAATGGGTCCTCTATTACCACACAGATATTCCGAAGCCTTCGGCTGAACGAGGGCCTCCCTGAAAGGAGAGAGGGGCCATCCGCTGCTGGGTGTCTGTATTATGCCCCTGGCCAAGAACGAAGACCAAGGGACTTATTTATTCACCAATCACTGTTCACGCCATGACTTGGGTAGCATGTGGTAAATACACTAGGCCCCCTGTAATGAGTTCCTTGGAATTTGTATTCCTGTGGAATACCGCTCAGTGTAACTAAGAATAGTAAGGGGTGTTTGGATCAAAAACTACAGAGTTTGGATACACCACACCCAAAACTACACTCTGTAAACTAAGAGTGGAGATTAGCAGGGGCTGATTCACAGCCAGCTCTCCTCCACCTCAGGCCTCTTGCCCAACAACCAGGCCAGGTGCAGATATGAACCACAATCTAAAATCAATGATAAATTCCATTTGCGACATGTTGACAGTAATCCTGGATATAAGTGGTTAGCCCCCATTTCATGGAGTTTCAATTGTGATCCCAGTAAACAGACATCAAGATATTGGCCAGAATCAGTAATACAGCCCAGGTATCGCCCCAGGTAGTTGCCCTTGAACTAGGAATGGGACCCTAACTGTTACACGTTTCAAAATTACTGGATATTATTTATGAAACCGCTTAATATAGTTTGGAGGTAGGTAAGGTACAACTGTTGTGGAAAACCTGTTCCATCCAATAGTCCTCACAGCTATCCTTTAGCAGGCTATATCTAAAAAATCCGGTGAAGCGGAGTCAACTCAAGTCTAAACCAGATATCTATGCTGGACGCTTCAGAGGTGTGAATGTACAATGTGTTTGTGAGAGTGTATTCCTAAAGTAGGGGGTTCCATGAGATGATACTGCAGCTCAGTGTCAATAGTACATTGAAACATAGGCAGGTGATTCGATTGGGCCTCCTCTAGGAAGAGGTACGTTGCAGCAGCCCGGGCTGCCGACTCCGGAGCACGGGGGTCACAGTTCGATCTCTGGCGCCGGCAGCAGGTTAGCCCCGCACCATGTGACTCTGGGCAAAAGCTTGCTTAATCTTTTCAACGGCCCTCTCCCCCCCAGCGCTAAGCACTCTTAGGAGTAATTGTTCATGCTTTACAAATGCTGGTAATATTATTTGGACGTTACATCCTTCGCTTCCTAGGCGGACTTGGGGTTTCTTCCTGTGCTCTGAGGACGCAAGGTTTAGAGCAGATACCAATGGTGAAGGACAGTCTGAATTTCCAGGCAAATGTCATGAGTACAGTCACGTTATGAACATGTACAAACAAGAGGTACGTGCGCAATAGGCACTTCTGTTTGAAAGCTGCATGACGAACACAGCAGCATTTTAATAATATATGATTTTTCAAAGGGCAAGCTTCTGATTAGTCAAACAAGATTTGGTATTTGGTTGCACGTTTCACTATGTTCAAACTTGTTTAGCAAGCCACTCACATTTTATGATTTTGAGAATATTTTGTGGAAATGCAGGGCTACGACCTCTTTACTTGAATGGATATTGGATTAGCACAGCATATGAAGCCCCGCCTGGTACCACCTAATTCACTCTAGCTGACTGGAACCAACAGCAAATATAATGCAGATGATCACATGAAAAGGGAAGGCAATGGCCTTGGGTAACCACCATCAAAGAGGACTGGTATGGTTTTGGGATCCTAGTCAAACCCTGTGCATATTATACTTTCAGTACTGGAGAATAAAGTATCTTGACTCGACCTCTGAATTTACTTCTCAGGATAGTTACAAGTGGGGGCGTGGCTAAGCGCCCAAGACGGATGGACGCCTCGGGGTGAGGCTCCGTTCCTATCGAGGACTTCTAGCAGCCCTAGCCTTCCTCTGACGATATGCGGCACTGCAAACGGCAGCGGAACATCCCAGGCATGTAAGCAATGCCTCGCTGCTCTCCGGTTCTTCCTCTCAGCCCGGCAATTTAGATTCTGCTTCGGTCGCGGCTCTACCGCCGCCGCGACCGCCATTTTGCTGCCTCTGCCGGCGCTTGCATGAAGAGCGCGCACATCGCGCATTTTGCCTGTAACAGCGGGTGTGCTTCTCCAAACCGGCTCCAAATCGCAGGAGATGATGGCGATCCGCCCCCACAATGAAAGGTGACTTTATCCTCATTATGGAATTATTTTTTTAGTTTTTACTCGATTTCCAGCTCTCTCCTCAGTCTTGGCGGCCATTTTGCGATTTCTACTCACTGTTTTCATCTACCATCTCTGCTATCTAATTGGTATTGCTTAGACTGCGCACATTTCTTGTTCAATTCTTTTTGGCTCGTCCTGGATTTAACACCACCTCCTCCTATAATTGACTTTGTTGGTTTTTCCTCACTCCTGTGGTGCCTATCCATTCTATTCGCTCCTGGGGCTTCCTCATCATTGTAGTCTACATGGCGCAGGGTCCTGGCACACCCCCCAAGCGCAACTTTGTTAAAAATTCAAAGCTATTTACCGCGTTGGCTCAATTAGAAGCCTCTGCGGGCTCATCCAGCTGCGAATCTTCTCTTAACATGGACGCCCCCATCTTGCCAGGAGCGAAAACTACTCCTAAGAGATTAAAACACAATCCTCCGTCTCCCCCGAAGTCACCATCTGATATCTCCATGGAGCTTCTCCTTGAGGAAATACGAGCACTGCGCCCATATATGGAGGAGACCAATTCAAAGCTTCAAATTTTGACTGACAACTGGTCGCTAATGGACACCAGAGTTTCTGCTGTGGAAAAGACTGTGTCAACTCTCCAGGAAGCTGCTACCAAGTCGGTGCATATGGATGTGAGACTCACTACTCTCCAGAAGCAAGTGGAGGACCTTGAAAATAGGAATAGACGCAATAATCTTCGTCTCTACGGCCTGAAGGAAGGTTGCGAGGGGAGTGATGCCATTGCCTTCTTCAAATCCTTCTTGCCCAAGCTCCTGCATCTCCCTGAAGGCACTTCTCTCAACATACAGCGCGCACACAGGCTTGGAAGAGCTCCCTCCGGTACCTCTCCTGAGACGAAACCAAGAGGCGTCATAATGTACTTTCTTGAGTATACAGATCTGTTGAAAGTTCTTTTCGCAGCTAAAGCAATACCTCATTTGAAATGGTCGGACTCCACTTTGTTTATTGTCCAGGATTACGCCAAAGCTACTGCCTCTCGTCGCAAAGCATTTCTTGACATGAGAGCGGAACTGAGATCCATTGGTGCCAAATATGGACTTTTTCACCCTTGTTTATTTAAAGTCACTTATAACAACAAGACTATGACTTTTGAAGATCCTCTCCGACTTCGCAGTTTCCTCAATTCCTGTGGTCCGGCTGATATGGAATTTTCTGGCCCTTCTTCTTCATTTCCACCGTGACTTTGTGGCTAGTATAGCCCGCCTTCTCTGGAATTTATGATATTTTGTTGCTCTTATAATGATGTGTTCTTTTCTCCACAGGATCCCCAGTTAATGTTGGACCTCGTTGGTCCCAACTCATTCTCGTCTATTTTTATTCTTCAATTGTTCACTCCTATGCCTTTTCTCGTTATATAGCCGTTTGTTTGTTCTAATCTCACTGTTTTTCTCTTCCTCACAGATCGTCTTATTATGTTCCGTCATGGTCCTCCGGTGGAACGTCCTGTGACCCCGTTTGCTTGTCCTCCGTTGGTTGGCCTTTCCTCCCTCCTTACGTCTCCGTTGCCTCCCTTCTGTTTCCTGTCCTTTGACATCCCACCCCTCATCATTTTTTGTAAGTATTGCCCCATGTTTTTTCTCTCCATTGTTCACATGTCCCATGCATTTCCGCTGATTTTTGTCCTCATTGTTTCCATGTTCTTCCACGTTCTTCCGAGTTCTACTCTCTTTCGACCGCTCTTGTTTTGTTTTTCCTTTCTTTTTTTTTTCTTCCTCTCTCACTTTCTTTCAGACATCACTTCTATTACTTTTGTGCCCCTTTTTCGGTCGTTTCTACTTCTCAACTTTACCTTCTGCTCTATCAACTTTTTTCCTTACTGTTTTCTCTCTTCAACACACTCCTAGTATTTTCCTAACACGCACCTCTTCTCTTCTCATCAAATTTTTCTATCTCATGCTCTCTCCTTTTAGCACTTCTTTACATGTTTTCTCCCTTACACTTTCCTATTTCCATTTCTTTTTTCACTTTTTCCCTCTCGCATTCTTTGAGGCTTCCCTTCACTTTTGCTCTGCACTATCCCCTTTCATATCTTCTTAATGTCTGTCCGTATTGTCTCTTGGAACGTTAAAGGTTTGCATTCACCCATTAAGAGGCAAAAGATACTTTCTCATTTAGCTAAATTCAATGTTGACATTGCCTTTTTACAAGAAACCCACTTAACTGATAGTGAGGCTACTAAACTCCAAAGAGGTTGGGTGGGAGCGGTTTTTTCCGCCCCTGGTGATGGCAAAAGAAATGGTGTTGTTTTGTTAATTCGTAAATCGTTTACTCATTCAGTGCTACATTCTGACTTTGACCCGGAGGGCAGGTGGTTATTTGTCAAACTTTCTTCTAAAGGCGTCCCTTTCTCTTTGCTTAATGTATATGCCCCTACAGGGGGGAATCCACTTTTTTGGAAAGCACTTGCTTCTCGTATCACTGACTGTATAGACGATAATTTCATTTTAGCAGGTGACTGTAACCTACCATTAGACCCCTTTTTGGATTGACGCTCCAAGTCTCCATTTGTCCCTAATAAATCCCATCACCTTTTTGCCCACGCCATCTCCCAGCACAAATTAATTGATGCATGGCGAATTTGTCATCCAACTGATGCAGAATTTACGTTCTACTCCCCGGTCCATCACTCCCAGTCCCGTATTGATTATATATTTCTTTCCCACCACCTCTCCCAATCCCTTACCCAGATTGGTCCCATTGTTTTCTCTGACCACGCCCCTGTCCTGGTTAACATTGATTTTTTACCCAAATCCAGTGGTCCTAAACGATGGCGCTTCAACAATACCCTCCTAACTGATCCAAAATTCACCGCCTCCTTTATTGACTTCACTAATGAATTTTTTGTTCTTAATGCAACTCCGTCCATGTCTGCTCATACTGTCTGGGACGCTTTCAAAGCAGCTGCCAGAGACTTTATCCTTAGACATGTAGCGGCGAAACGTAAAACTGCCCGTCAACGCACTCATGCTCTTCTATCTCAGATTAAACTCCTAGAGCACTCCTATTATACTTCTCACACTCAAGAGTCTTTGACAGCTCTCATCACGGCCAAAATGAACTATAATAAACAATCCACTGATGATGCTTCCCTGTACCTCCTGAAATCCAGTTCGAAATTTTATGGTGGGAAAAATAAAGCGGGGAAAATTCTTGCTAATTATTTAAAAGTCAAACAAAACAAGTTGAATGTTGAATCTGTTTTTGATGTCCACTCAGTATTGCAACATAAAGATGCTGAAATCCTGGAGGTATTTTCTCACTTCTACTCTACACTCTATTCCTCTGACACTCAACCCTCTGATCACTCTATTTCCACCTTCTTATCCAGCATACGCCCTCCTTCTACCTTTCCTATTGATTTGACCTCCCTCGAGACTCCCCTTACCATTCCCGAACTCCGCACCGCCCTCCATTTACTTAAAAAGGATAAAGCTCCCGGCCCAGATGGCTTCACCGTCGAATTTTACCAACACTTTGCAAACCTTTTACTACCCAAATTATTTCACCTTCTTAATTCCTTCACGACAGGAGATGCCTCTTTAGGCACTTTCTCAGATGCTTACATCTGCATCATACCGAAGGAGGGCAAGGATCATCAACATTGTAAGAACTACAGACCAAACTCCCTTGTCAACATTGATTATAAAATATATGCTAAATCTTTGGCCATTAGACTTGATCCTTTTCTCCCAGATCTCCTGGGCCCTGAACAATCGGGTTTTGTTAAGGGTCGTTTTATCTCCGACAACACCAGGCTCCTTTTTAATGTCTTGTCTAAGTCTCCACGATTCAACGGTTCCTTAGCTGCTATTGCTTTAGACGCCGAAAAGGCATTTGACAGGGTAGAATGGTCTTTTCTTTTTTCCGTGTTACAATGGTTCGGATTTGGCCCCAATTTCATTTCCCTTATATCCCTCCTCTATGCAAACCCTAGAGCTGCGGTGTGTGCCAATGGACTCATTTCCTCATTTTTCCGTCTCGGTAGAGGCGTCCGACAAGGCTGTCCTCTCTCCCCATTTCTTTTTAATCTCGCCCTGGAACCTTTCTTATCCAGAATACGTCAAAACCCGAACATCCATGGTTTCCCTCTTGCTCACTCGCAGGTTAAATTGGCTGCCTACGCAGATGACATTTTGCTTTTCATTTCGAATCCATTTGTCTCCATCCCCGCATTCCTCGCTGAAGTCCGCACCTATTCCCATCTTTCTGGATATAAGCTCAATAGTGATAAATGCGAAATCCTACCCCAAATTCACCTTTAAACCTGATTTTGCTGCATCCACTTTCACTTGGAGTCCGGCTCATATCAAGTATCTTGGTTTACACATTACTCCTTCTGTCCCAGATACTATTTCGTTATGCCTTACTAAATGCTCTCAAAAGTTGTCTGACCTTTCTTCTAGATGGCACCCCTTATACCTTTCTTGGTGGGGCCGTCTTGATACTATTAAGATGATGCTGTCCCCAATCGTCCTCTACACTATTTCTAATTTACCGATTTCCATCCCTGCAAAATTTTTCACTAAATTAAATTCCATCCTCTCAGTCTTCTTATGGTCTGGTAAGAAACCGCGCATGTCCTTATCGCGTCTCCGCCTCCCCAAATCGGAAGGTGGGGTTAACTTTCCAAATTTTCCTGCCTACCATAAAGCATTCCTCCTGAAACAAGCAGCTGTTTGGCTTACAGATCCTACTGACCCCCTTCCTCTGTGGGCTGAACTTGAACGTCTTTCTCTTTCTCCTTTTTCCTTTGCTGAATACTTATCCTTCTCTCGCAAGCCCCAATTCTTATCCAGCCCGATTCATAAACACACTGCGAAACTGCTTCTAGCCACTACTCCGGCTCCTCCCTCTTCTATTGCAGAATTTCTCGCCACTACGATTTGGTATAATAATAGCATTCTTATTAAACTGAAACCCTTCTATTGGAAAACTTGGCGACAACGTGGCTTAATTTGGGTCTCCCAACTTTTTACTGGATCTGTCTTCACCCCTTTTTCGATTCTTCGTCAAATTTTTTCTCTCCCTGCCTCCTTTGTTCATAAATATACCCTACTCAAACAGGCAGTTATGTCTGCCTATGATTCTTTCTCCACTTCCACTTCGGCTGTGACCCCTCCGACTCCCGTTTCTTCTCTACATACTCTGCTACGTTCTCACCCATCAGCGTCCTCCATATACCATTCCTTTTACGATCCCCCATCACCTAGACCTAAATCCAAAGTTGAGGAGCAATGGGAATCTGATCTTGCTATCTCGTGGCCCACATCCCTATGGGATAAAATATGGACTAAAATTCGCAAATCTTCCAGGGCTGCCTCTCTCACACAAACTCTTTTTTTCATTTACAATCGCCTTATGTACACGCCATCTGTTCTCCACAAGCGCTTTCCCCTGACCCCAGATCTCTGCTGGTCTTGCTCTCACCCCAATGCCACACTTTTCCACATGCTTTTCACATGCTCTCCCACACATGCCTTCTGGACTAAAGTCTGGAATCAAATCAATTCTATTTTCAATACCTCCATCCCCTTTTCCATCATTGACATCTTCCTTGGTTCCCTTTCCTCTTCTTGGACTGATGTTGCAGCAAATGTTCATATTGTTGACTTATTGTTGGCTGTTGCGTTTCAGCAAATTACTGTTAACTGGAAAGACTCCAAGGGCATTACTTTTAAAGCTTGGTGGTTCAATGTATGTTACAATCACAGACTAGATACTGCGTTTGTTTATCCCACTTCCCTGGCTCCGAAAAGGCTTGCATTATGGCTCCCCGTTACCCTTTACCTGGATGCATGTGCCAAGCGTTCCTTTCAATTATCCCCAATTCAGCAAGAAGTTTCGAAACCCCCTTGAATAACCTTTTGTTCCTTCTTATTCATTATTGCTTATTTCTTTGCATATTTATGCATTGCCTCTAAGGTTATATAGCTTTAAGGATTGTACTGTTTAAAGTTTTAGCCTCATTGATATCTCCCTTTTCTCTCTCTCCTCCCTCTCCTCCCTTCCCTCCTTGCCCCTCCCCCCATTTTTCTTTTCTTCTTTCATCACACTTTTTATAATGTTCTCAGTTATTATCCATGCCATCCCTGTTGCTTTCACTTTGTATACTATGCTGTCATTATTTGATTATCTTAATAAACTTTTCTTTGAACTAAAAAGGATAGTTACAAGTGTTTAGCTCCAGTGCCGCAATCATGCAATAGTCCTGCTGACGACCCTCAAAAAGAACAATAAAGCCGTCTCTCTGAACATAGACCGCTCTACTCAGTGTTACAGCTGTTTTTAGATCTTGCCCAGGGCCGGACTGGCCGTAGCAGGGCACCCGACAATCCCCCGGTGCGCTGCACAGGTGGGGGCCGGTTTTGGGTCCCCGGGTTTTTTTTTTGTTACTGGGCCGTTTCTGCAGCATAGCATAGGGGAGGGTGTCCAAGCAATTTGCCAGGGACGGTTTTTGTTCCCAGTCCGGACCTGATCTTGCCTTTCCGACGGCTTTAGCTCACACAATTGTTTTTACAAAACAAGAATACATAATATAGGAGCTTTTGGTAAGCAGACTTCATACATGAGTTGGTTAAACTGCTGTTCCGATTTTACTTCCACGCACCACAGCATACAGCACGGGGCAACAGGTCAGCCCCTTTTACACATCGGCTCCCTTCACTTGGGGTGACTGCACAACGCTTGTGCACATTGTTCTCATCCACCTAAAATAGTTCCTTTCTCTTCAGTGACATAGTTGGTTCCAAGTGTGCTTTTTTATTTATTTTTTATTTTGACAACAACTATCAGCACTTCAGCTGTCGAGTAAGTGAAGGGGTTTAGATTTCCATCTGCTTTTGTATGTTCTTTTACTAAAGTGTTTTGGTGTTTGTGTAACATTGGTACCTGCCTACGATTTGAGTGGTTGGTTAGGCGGTGATGTAGTCTTCTTTCCTTTACAAACAAGAGCACTAAAAGCTGAAAGACTTATTAAAAATCTATACTACTATTATAAAGCAAGAACTTTGAACCTTTGAGGCGGGTAAACTCGGGAACCACAGCGCCAATCCACACACCCGATACATCATTGTAATCGTCAGGGTGTGCAGATGGACATAGGCTATATAAACTATAAAAATATTCGTTATTTAAAAAATGTACCTTAAAAAAAAAGTAGTCCCTTCGAAGTAGCGCCGGCCGCGACCTGCGTGCTGACGTCAGGAGCGTCGTCCAGGAGTGGCGGACATGGTGTGGGGGAGGAGCGGTGACGAGCGGCGGACAGGGGTGAGGACCGGCAAGAGGAGCGGTGACGAGCGGCGAGGAGCGGTGAACTGAGGAGCGCGGGGGAGGAGCGGCGGCTGAGGTAAGGCTCCGGGGGACCCACGGACAATGTCGGGGCAGGCGGGGGTCGGGGCAGGCGGGGGACGGGGCAGGCGGGGGAACGGGGCAGGCGGACGGGGCTGCTGGACAATGTCGGGGCGGGCGGGGAAGCCTGATTGCTCCCGGACAAGGTCGGGACGGGCTGCTAGTATATTATTAAAACAGACATCTCACTGATTTTTTTTAATGTAAAATTTTGAATGCAAGCATATGGTATTCATGTTTAGTTGGCAGCTGCTTTGCATGTTTCCCTTTTTATTTTTGTGGCATAAGCAAAAAATATAAATTATTTTATAAATATTAAGCGTTGCGCAGACGTGCCAAGGCCAGATCTACTGCCTTTTCCAATTCTTATTCCATAGGGTTTTTTCTTGCTGGAGGAGTGCAATACGAGCAGGTCTCAATGTTATGTTTGGGGTTCTGCTGTTAAGCATTTAACTGTTGGTTAGCAGGAAGCACAATGGGCTAAGTGATTTCGCTCCCCTTACTTAAATGCATCATGGATACAGTATTTAATTATTCATCTACAGATTTATGAAGCACTGACAGCGCTGCCACACTCTATCAGCGCACCAAATTGGTCTAGTTTAGTGCCTGAAACTTGCGGGATCGCGTCAAATCCCTGTTCTAACAGCTATTTGTGGACTGGATCTGGCTGACAAAGTGAAACAAAATGAATTTTTCATTTTACCGACACCTTGACACATTAGGGAGCTGTTGCACAATGTCTGCAGCAACATGCAGGGAGCACGGGACTTTCTGATTTTAGATTCCAGCTGGGCCCAAGACAAAGGCCTGATTTAAAGGGCCAGCAGCCCTCCTTTTGTTCATGCATCATCCTGGCTGGGAGCAATCTGAAGCCTAACAGCTAGGCACCAATGCAATGGAAGGAAACAATGACACACAGCTTGTAACCACTTCACAATTACTTAAGAGACACTGTTGGAGGAAGATTTTTAACTACTCCTTCTGTAACAGATGTGCTTGCATTTTAAGAATACAAGATTTGAGTAATTACACAAATATTGATTTAAATGAAACCTCGTTTCTTTTATTATTCTTTTATGACGCTACTCATCCCAATGTATGGTGTCAGAGCGCTCTACATCACACACAGGCACAATAATTCATACAAGCGTGCAAATCAATGTACAGGAAAGTTTTATAGAAGAATGAGGGTTATAAATTGTAGGAATCACATATTATCCATACTTGTAGACATATGTTAAGAGTGAATGGTTGGGAGAAATAAAGTCGGATATAAAATAAACCCTTCGTGGCAACCTTAGAACAACAACAGATTGAGAAAAAATAATGAGGATCTAAACCCATGACTTGCAGTCTGAATGCAGCTTTTCAATCACAATAAATGGATCACTGGGCTATATTGGAAGGTTTGCAGCTTATGAACTGGAAGTAACAAAATGATCTCCGCATCAAAAGCAGTAGCCCACTTGCTGCTCTAAATAAAATATCACTCTGATCGCTGTGTCACATTATGCACAGGCACATTAACCCTCTATGCTGGTTTAGGAGACAAACCTGTGACTGTACAAAACAGAACTTTCTTAGAACTGTGTTAACCACTAGAGTTATCTTACCGCTATTCTAATTCCTTCAAATTTTCTTGGCACACCATGATCTCTGCGGCAGTGTCTTAACCCTATAAGATATTTTAAAATGGAGCCTCTTAAGTGTCCAATTAGATAACCTAGAACAGGTTTACTGTTACAAATGCCCTTGTTGCCAATTTCTGTGCAGCAGATTTTTTTAAATAAATGTAAAGTCGATTGATAGACTCTGATTTTCAAGATCCGCCCCTCTCAAATCCATTTTCTTTCATCTGCCACACCGTGACCCACAATTTATGGGTCCCGGAGTATTTTTTTCCCAATTCCAGCACTGGTCTAACTTCCCAATAGGAAAGAGGTGTCGTCAAGGGACTAATACAGTAAGATAACACATTGGGTTCACTAGCCATCGCAAAGACGTGTTGATAACCTGCCGCCCACAAGTTCAAGGTCAGTAGTGTCAATTCAAATTTTCATTCTTATCATGCTCCCCATGATTAGGATTAGCTTTGGTAATAACTATTATCAGACAAGAGATACTTTAGTTTGAAGGTGCTGAAAAATGAATAACACAACAGGTGCTTTAGTTAGTGTGAACCTGATTAATTTGAAAAAGTAGTGTTCAACTACCAAACATTACCCTCAGAAATAGCTACACTAACAAAGTTACAACCAAGATGCCACATGTCGCACAGCACACCAAAGCGCATGGGTACAACTTTGTCTGGTACCTTGCAGTCAAAGCCATTTTCAATGGCCCACCGCTCAGCATCACAACTGCCAGCTCTTTTGGACAGATGTTTTCAGGTCAGGGGGCCTCACAAGTGCCATAATGGCCAGACATGAACGTTAGTTGAGAAGCATAGCACACAGTCATATATACCACTTATTGGTGGTGGTTTTTGAGTCAAATGACCTGGGCCTCTTTAGCTTCAAGTATGTAATTTGGTAAACACCCAGCTTCGTTGGTGTCCCACTATCATCCAGCAGAAATTTGGTAAAGTGTCAACTTTCTCCAGTAGCTAATGCACAATTATGAAAGAGGCAGCTTAGGAAAGCAGTATTCAAACATCTTTAATGGGCGCTCCTATTGGGTGATTTCATTAAGCAAGTGCCAAACACATTTAACTTGAATAATAACACACTTGGTTGTAGCCCCCCCCAAAAAAAGGCTGTGGGGAGGGTTAAATAGCAGGATCTTGAACTGAAGGTATCAGAGATCTTTAAATGAGCATCAGTTGCATTACAGACTGCACATTTATTTTGTTAGGCACCGAGTGATTCAGTGATTTGCCCAGAATCACAGGATGTTAAGCGTCCCTGCCAAGACTTGAACCAGGTTCCCCATGTTAGAGGTCGACCTCTCTAGCCGTTAGGGCACATCCTCTCAAATATATAACAAAACAGGGTAGTAGTGGAAAAACATGCCGCACCTCGTAAAGCTAACACTTTAATGGGCATGTAGTGTTAGTAGGCTAAGAATACATTGATTATCTGAATATTGGTGCCACTAAGGGTAATACCACACCCTACTACCTAAGGTGTTATTACACAACGGACAAAGCCCTTTTGTTGAAGTATTTACAGAAAGTATACCCCAGCACTCCACATTTGCATATAATATCTATTAAAACATGAGTTTGTCCAACAGAGAATATCATAAAACAAGTTGGTTGTATCTAGTAACATGTACTTTAATGTTTCCTGAAAGAATATTGTATCCTTTTCACAGGTTTAAAAAAATACAGTAAATAGTAATTTTCTTAACAGTTTCGCAGTTCAATTGTAGACACATTAAATTCATTTCAATCTTAAAAGAAACAAAGGTACAAGGACCACACAATGTAATGCTGGAATTTCTGAGTAAAATTCAAGCAGCAGTGTTCGATGACAGACAACAGCTGACATGTGTTTTGTCACTGATGTGACTTTTTCAAGGCTTCAAAATACAATCTCAAAGTTGCACCGAGTAACATACGAAGTGTCTAGTATGAAGAAAAGAGGTTGTCCAGACAGCCTCTACGTACCAGTCTAGGCTGATGTCTCTAAATTCTGATGGTATGGACGTATCATTCACGTGTGGTGGAGCTACCGGTCAACAGAGCTGGAGGCTCTCAAACTGCACTATTTATTTATTTATTTTATTTATTTATTTTATTTTGAAAGTTTTATATAGCGCGGACAAGATCCTTGCGGATATCAGAGCGCTAGTTTAGTTATTAGAGCTGCATTTCACTAATTTAAAGTACTTGAACAGTTCATTGTTTGCGGGCCATGATACGACCCTCTGATTCGATAGTCGTAATATGATCAGGAGTATTCACAGAGCAAAGGAGAGGAATTGAATGGTTTTTCATTTTGTGATCAGAGGATTTGGCTATAATTGGTGGCCATGAAAGTATTTGGCATTTCCATCACCATCCTGCAGTTTCTAGGAATGTTTTAGGGAGAAAATTTCCATTATGACTGTGATGCTCTAAATTCATCTTGTGATCGATCAGTATGGGCTCTTGCTGGGAATAACTGCTGGTTGCACTCTTCCCTCAGAGAGTAATATCAGCTCAGGTAAGCAGAAACGGTAAAGGTAAGATGTGAACATAAATTATACACCCTTTAACACTTTGTTTACTTCAGTAACATCACAGACGTGTTATCAGCGGACAGGCAAAGGAGGAAATAGTGCAGTTCTTTATACAATCTTTATATAAAAATCAATCTTTTTGGGAGGTCTGGGCTGAGACAGCGGTGACACATACATAGATACATCTGCTTGAATAATGGGAAATGGACTTTGCTTTCACTAACTCTATCTTTCTTCTATCTCTTCCGCCTATTTTCCAACGTTTATTATGCTCCGGCGGTTTTATATACATGATTTCCAAGTCCTATGATTAAATAATATGCAACAGACAACTGTCTAGCGGACGGGTCTGTTTGGCCTTCCTCCAAGGCAGGGGGTTATACTGGTCGGCAAAAATTCAAGACTAAGGTTGAGACCTCGACAAGTAGACGAAGGTGCGGTTTTGGAGATACAAGGTATCCTTTCTCCCCCGCTGGGGTGTAACCAGACCGGTAATTTATAAAATGTATCCTTCATACACTTGGAAGGGTTAGAGAGACCAAATCTTGAATTACTGAGCATATTATATTTAAATGAGGATATATAAAAAAAAATAAACTTTACAAACACTAAATGATTCCATGCACAAACTACCAGATGCTAGCTATAGCTAAAGTCATACCTACTTTTAAAAGAATAGTACGAAAAGGTACCACACCCAAGTTGAAAAGTAGCCATAAGGGCTTGCAAACGGCAGCAGAAGTGTGGTAATAGCTACTCCTAAATGATGCCCCTCATTTCATGGCAGCGCCTACTTTAGCACTGGTGGCGCCCGGTGTGTCAATCTTTTTTGGCGCCATCCCCACCATATGACTTCCTCCTTCCATCTCCTCACTACCATCTTGAAAAAGTGCCCCTCATCTCTCCATAGCCTCTGTCTCGTATGCATTTAATTTGTTTCAAAGTGTTGGGAAAGGCTGGCGTAACTGATCCACTCAGCTATCTGCATAAAATACAGATCTGTAATCTGCACAGTATGCATGCTTTGAAGCAGCCATATTAACCCTCTGTGTTACTTTATGGTGAGTCAAATTTCCAACCAGACAAAACTTTGAACACTCTCTCAAGGAGGAACATTAATCACAAGAGTTATCATGACATTTTTATTGCTGCCTGAAAGCTGGAGGCACAGGGAACTCTGCTGCAGGTGCTTCTAAATCAGACGTTATTGCTAAACACAGCCCCCCCCCTCCCAGGTCAGGGCCCCTCCTCTAGGTAATATTTCACTCAGTCTCACGCGCCAGAGTACTGCATCTATGGGTTAACATACACACAGTGTTATTTTAGGTAAACTGGAGAGGGATTCTCACTTTCCAGCCCCAGCAGGGATCAGTAACTTGAATTGATACTGGAACTGCATCTTCTAGAATCTAATTGGTACTAACTAAAAAGATCTTTATGTTCTGGTCACATAGGTACATATACTATGGACCATCCCAAGGTCACCCGACTACTTTCCATTTTCACCAAGTGTATCCATTTTGGCTAACTGGAATCAGAGAATGGACAAAGTCATCCTCTTCTTAATTAAGATTTTAGTCTTACTCCCAAACAAAACAATGGCCATTAAAGGTACAGGTAAAAATAAAAAGAGGCTCATCCACCAATCCTAAAGGTATCCAGTACACTGGATGGATACTAAACAATAGTTTCTAAGTGCAGATTTAGAATGCAATATGTAATTTTGCAACACCTCGGCCCATGTACCTCGTGTTTTAAATTATGAATCAAAGATCTCAAAATTAAATCAATGTATATATGTGTCATAAGCAACAACCTGTGGACCAAGTTAATGCATTCACAAACGGTCCTGTTTACAACATTTGGCTATGGGCGCACACTAGTCCAGGTTTTACTTAACATATAACAGTATTACATTGACCATCAGGCAGGGTTCTTCAACTGTGGGGCCTCAAGTGATCCGGGCGTGGGGGGGGGGGGACGCCAGGCTCTGGCCAAAAGAAGCATTGTGCCGATAACAGTGCTTTGTTTTAAGCTGGAAAAAATGAGCGGCACCAAGCCACTTTGTAATGGGCCATCACTAACATCTTTTGCTATTTATATCCTAGCTGAGAGGTGGTGTCAAAAGGGAAGGGATCTCAAATATTCTTCAAACCTCCCACACCACACTTCTAATAGTCACACTGGGGATACTTGTATGTGTTAGTAAGGCCTGCCTGACCAGAATAGTATGTTTGGCAATCATGTATTTTATTGTATTTTAAAACAGTAACAGAATGTAACTGCAATGTTTAAATATGTATAGACATATCTTAACATGGTCAATTTAATAAAATAATTGTGAAAGCTTCTAAGGGGGGGGGGGCAGTGATACATTTTTTTCCTACTGGGGGTTGCGGCATTAAAATATTTGAAGACCAATGCCATCAGGGTATCTCCCTTTCACTAGCTACATCTGCCTCTACATGCCTACATTTGTCTATACACATCAGGCCCCTGAGCTAAAGAAGGAGTAGGAGGAGCCAAGAGGAACATCAAAGCAAATTCAATCAGTAACCGGTTCATATCCTAGTGTGTAATTGGTTTTCATGTGTTGTGCTACCATATTGCCACTCTGATTATTGTGAAGAGGGGGCTTTCTCATTCGAAAATCACTGTCAGGTTCCACAAACTAACTTAGATAGGACCTCCTGTAGATGAAGCGCTTACTTCAAGTTGTCTATATTGCATGGCATATATTATTTCCAGTACCATGATTCGGCCTATTCGTCCAGATTTAGGGAACATGCTAATTGTCCTGTACGGGTTCTTTATTTTATTCATCCCTAAGGATTTAGGGTTGCAGGACGAGCTGGAATGCATCACCCCATAATATAAGAAAACTTTGATTCATAGGTGCGGGCCAGATGAAGACATGGCTCACCTCCTCTTCTACACTGAACAATGATAGCAGGGTACCTTGGACTCTCCCAGGAGCCATTACATCACTATACATTCATCATTTTATCTGTCCTGCCTGCAGCCAATCATATGTCAGTCATGTATCTTGCTAAAGCATTAGCACCTGGAAGAATCTTGGGACTTCATCCAAAACTTAAGGTCCCTGAGGTCCATCTCTCTTCTACAGCATTTACTGCTCCATGGGTTTACATCTTTCTATTACTCTTAAACTCAGGACTAGTGTGACGGGGACCCAGGCAGGTATTTCCTAAATGGGGGCTACTGTTTTGATTTATGGCAGGAGAGTGGGTTCTGACATCCTTCTCCAACTCAACCCCTATGGTTTCCTGCAAGATTCAACCTGAACACATTTTCATGCCACAGATTCCCCTTCTTGGTCACAAACACACACACAACTCTACAACTGCACTGCTAACTTTTTCAGGCATCACATTTATTCCCTCACACACCTATCTGGAACCACCACTGTCCGCAGACCACAAGTAGCATATATGCAACCCATACTATCTAACAGAGTTAAATTACATGTACTGATAAATTAACATCTAGTACTAAATTAAGGGAAATATACGAAGCCTACTTTTTCCAGCAACTTCACAGGACTAGTTCTAACTGATGTAGTGTACTCCGGGGTAACTGAAGAGGGGCCCACAACTTGGATAACCATCCCACAGTCCAGTCAGGACTTCTCCAGAGAAAAGGGAATTCCTCCACTGGGCAACAGGATTCCACCAATCCAGGAGCCTTCAGGTGAAGGTATTTCCAAATTCAAGGAGTAGGCGCTAGGGCATGCTGGATGCTTCCACAGTAAAAGGGAAGCGTGAAGTCAGTATGCTGGTATTACTGTGAGAGGGCACTTTTCCAGCAGAGATCTGTCCTGCAAGAGACCCTCATTTGCTAAAATGGAGCCTGTTGTGCCGTCCCGCTGAATTCTCCAGTCTCGAGCCGGCTCCTGCAGAAAGCCGCATCATTGAGCAGAGTAGGTCGTGCTCTGCAGGTAGGGAAACGCTCATTTGAATTTGCAGAATACTTAGTTTATCTAGCGTTCCAATACTTAATACGAGATCTAATACTCATTAGCATATTGTTAGCAAACCAAGTGCTGTATTCAAAACTGCCAGCTGATTTGCATATATTGAGTGCTTTATTCAACCTTGCCAGCTGATTTTAATATTTCTCCAACAATTTGGAACAAACAATGAAACAACAGTGATTATCCATGTTTCTGGAAATAGTTTGTTTATTATGACTATTTTTATTAAGTTATATGCCAATTTAGAGTGGATTTAACTCATTGTATGGGAATTTTGCTAATTAAGATCAAACAATAAGAATACATATATCTAATCTTATGTCTGAGAACATTTTAAACCTGAAATTGCAACATTTAGAGAACTTTGAGGAATAACCATTCAAGTCAAATAGTGAAAAGAAAGTTCTATGAGCAATCAGCAGAAATGTACCAGATGGATATTGACACAAGGAATTCTGCTCAGTAAGATTTATGTTTAAAGGTCACTTTGGCGCAGTGACAATATTTGTTGTTTTTTTACTAACTTTTACTTTTCAGATCTCCTTCCCCGCTGTTGCCATCCTAATTCCCCCCCCCCCCCCTTGATCACTTCAAATCCTCTGTGAAATATATAATCAGAGATTGAAGGTATCGAGAGGAGGGCCCTTGTATCATCGCAACAGACCCTGAGGAAGGTTCCACCCGACACTTCAAGCCTCTTGGTCACAGGTTTTTCCAGACTGAGCAGAAACGCTGCAAGCACCAAGTGTCCATAGGAGTTTTCAACTAATTATAGCCCTCTGGTGGGCAATTTATTCATAAGTCCATACTTATGCCTTCTGGGAAACGTAGTGTCAAACAGCAAAAATAATTCTCCTCCAGACTTTGTTAATCAAAATAGTTTCAGCAGCCCTCCGTTGGGCCTCCAGATAACACACTGCACGGTACCTTTTCATGTGTCTTCTGCAGATATATATATATATATATATTTATTTTTTTTCTTCATAATCAACACTTCAGATTTTATGCCTTCACTGAAACCATGGCAAAAAATCCAAAGATCCCAGAGAAAGTGAAATGTAAATGAATACCAATGGTGCTTTTTGATCGTTTTTTAGGCAATTTAGTGGTTATTCTAAGACCCAAGTACAGTATCACTTTACATCAATGCAGATCTTGTGGAAAACAACCTACTTGCAATTTGAAGACCCGTTCTTCTTCACTATTCGCATCAAGGAGGTCATCAATGTCAATTTCTACTTCTGGCATCTCTTCTTCCTGAAGCAAGAGAAACATTCTTTAGAAGCAATCAGAGGTGCTCCAAGTCAGTCTTAATTTTGACCCTTGCATTATTACATAGGGTAGCTGTAACAATGTGCGGTATTAGTGAATCTATAAGGAACTCAGTAATGTACATACTAAACAGAGGTCACATTGAACTGTATTAAGCAATATTCAATTGACTGACATTAATAAGGGATTTTCGAAGCGTGAAAGGGGAAAATGCATCAGAGGTTTAAAGTGCTGGCTTGGATTTAATAAAAAGAGAGAGCCCCACAAAACACCCCTTGTACAGTATAATGAAAGGTATTTGATTACATGCCAAATAGGAACATCAGATAAGTCTTTGAATTCCATAATTGAGATATGAAACTATTTGCTTTCTGAAGTCAATGTCTTCTTTTCTATTGCACTTAGATGTGTTTGGGACACCGAGTCAGCCAGCTAATTAAACCCACAAGAAAGCATCATGATCCTAACCAATCAATAACTGAAGTCTATTCCTAATGTGCAAGTAGTTTCAAAGCTAATGCTTTAAAATGTGCACTATGTTTCAGTTGAACCAAACTAATATATTCACTTAAAAAAAGACAACAAAAACGTAATGAACGTTACAGATTTTACAAGGCCGTTGGTGTGAAGGCCCACCACCAGAGTGCTTATTGATTAATATACCAATCAAAGTAACGAAATTAATCACAGGATAACCCCGTGCAAACAGGAACTTGGGTAAATAAGCGTCAATCAGGATAGTGGCCCTTCGTCTACTAATGTCTTCTTGTGTATATGCAAATAACAAGCAGTACATTTGCATAGCTTCTGCAAATCATCATAGCTGTATTTACCAAAATGATACAGTACAACTGATTTTCTGTATTGTAGTGAATTGAATGATAAATATAGTATTATAAATAAGATTAGAAGTGTGATGTGAAGGAGGCAGGATTCAGTGCAGAGAGATGCAGAACAGTAACCATGCACAGAACAGTCTTCAAAAAGTATTCATTATCTTCACTGGACTGAGCAAGTGAATAATCAATTTCTGTATGGAAAGGACTAGATTTGCAATGGTATTTTGGTTTGTGGAAAATATGATGTACGTCACTGATATCTAGTCAACCTTTGGAGCCATTAGGATTAGTCAAGCAGACATCCTCAAAAAAGTATAATACGAGTAACGCATCTGAGAGAATTTAAAAAGCAAAAGCGGGAATTCAAAACTGGTTTAAGTTATAGTGCACAAATCATCCAGTGCTCTGGGGTCCGGTGTGAATTAACGGAAAATAAAATTACTGGAACATGCAGGATCAAATGTGTTGGGGTTTATGAACTAGATCGGCAATCTACCAAAAAAACTAAATTGATGTGTGCCCCATGCAAAGATTGATTCAAAAATATAAATTAGGCATTAAAAACAATAAAAAATTCTGGAGGAAAATCTAGAATCACCATAACCATATCTCATCAGCTCCTCACCTGAGTCTTACGTTTGTAAAACTGCAAAGATCTTGAGAATATGACTGGTTAGAGATTCGTTCATGTTCAAGCATTCGGGAATGAACCCAGACCTTACAAATGCAGAGGTATTATCTATTTTTAGATAAGACGTGGTATCTAAAGGTGTATCGACTACCTGAATCAGAGTTCTTTTAGATTGTATTCATTGGTTGAGGAGAAAGGGAGCATGATATTCCAGCATCTTAGGATCCTCTAAAGTCGCTCTCCATAATTCACCCACCTCAGTGTGCATGAATAAAGGCTTAATCGACCCATTAAGAACACTGGACCGTTTCCCATTCAAATCCAGGTTACTACTTCTGTAAAAATGCTGTGATCAAATTTCATGTCATGTTTCAAAATTTTGAATGCAACAGGTGATGTTAACAATTTGAGAATCATGGACGAATGGATTACAGAACCAGAAACTAAGCTCACCTGGAAGCTCTTGAATCACAATAATGCTTTGCCATTCTTCATTTTATGATAAAAGAATTTGAAGAACATTTATTTAAATAATTTACGACAGTATTATTCCCTAGAAAAGGTGCAAAAATTTACTATTTGCACAGCTCTACTTTCAATGTCTAGGACTGGGAGCCATCTAAAATATGCGGCTCTTTGCTTTAGATCAATATTAATCTGGATGAGGACGTACAAATAAATATTCAATATTTTAGAGATTAATGTGCTGTTGTCCATTAAATCTTTTTGCTGGCATTATATGTTGTCATATACACTGTAAATGCAATACAC
This sequence comes from Lissotriton helveticus, assembly GCF_964261635.1. NCBI lineage: Eukaryota > Metazoa > Chordata > Amphibia > Caudata > Salamandridae > Lissotriton > Lissotriton helveticus. Next base: position 1,586,388,781 of record NC_136067.1, on the reverse strand, counting down.
GGACTGTACAGGATAAGCTGAATTTATTAGCAAGTTAAAAAGATATGTTCATTATAATTTTATAGTGAAGGTCCTAGGGAAATCTCTATCTGGTCATAGGGTAATGCCGTAATTGGCTGTTATTTATCTTTCTACATCAGAAAATGCATTTTGCAGCACAAGCTTTATGGACTTACTTGGACCATTTCTTCTTTTCAAATAGAACTTTTCTTGGAAAGCCAAATCCCCAAGGCACACCGAGCTTGTCAACCTATGCCCTGATTGGCCCTTTTCCAAGCCCCATAAAAAGCCCCGCAGATTCACGAACAGACATCACAAACAGATAATACAGAGGAGACGCGTGGCTTGCAGCTCCACCCTTGCTACTTGTGGATATTACACATTTTGGATATTAAAAATATTGTAAAATCTAAATACTTCGGAATCCGTGGTAATAATCGCCTGAAAAACAACTGCAGAAATTAACTTATGTGGCTATGGGCGCACTCCACAAAATCAATTAAAAAATATTTATTCAAGGAATGGTGAAAGGTAGATAAACGCACAATCACAACTTGGGAAAAATAACAATTGTCCGGAACAGACAAGCTAAATGCTTCTACAAACGGAGACTGCAGTTTTCCTAATTCGTCCACTCAGTACCATTTTAATTAAAACCGACCTGGACTGAGTTCCTTTTCCCCCTCAAACATACAGTGTTAATGTGCTTATGTGGACTTACGAAACCACCGCTTGAATACATTTCAACAGGTTTTTGGTTGTTCGTGAAAGGAAGACGTCTAGCTGCGAACTCAATACAAGCAATTGCAAAACAATTCAAAAGGAAAATGGATTTTCCAACTGCAGTACAAAACAAAAGTCATTAAATAGGAATTATTTTAATACAAAGCCCCAGCTGGTGCCCACTGTGAGCAGAGCCTTTCCTGTAGAATATCATAGAAAAGAACATACTACATTGTCTACCTGCAGTTCTTAAACTCTGAATTACAGAAAACCTTCCTTAGAAAAGGAACACCTGTGACTTATTGCATCAATTCTTAGTATCCTACATGAAGCTTGTCAATTTTTTCTAGCTATCAAACTTGACACAATTTCACCACCATCCAAAACAAGTCGGCAGTTGTGCACTATTTGTATGTGAAAGTACATTTTCGATAGCTGCATAAAGGAAATAAAGAACTAGTCACGCGGGTTCTATGGAGGGCCTCTGCACATACATGCTGTACTATAAATATATGCTAGACTGATTTGGAGAGAAAGTGAGAGCAACAATGATCTGGAAGAATAGAGCATACAGAACAGATTCTGTGCACTGCTAGCATCAAACCATTCTATCAGAGGAGTGTATGAATGGACTATTTTGTGTGCTCCCAAACACTCCCTCCACCCCCCCCCCCCCCCCCGATTTTTCCCAACCTGTTTTGCTGGCTTTAGAACTCTATGCACTTTACCCTTGCTAACCAGTAATACATTGAATTTGCCCCCCCCTTTAAACATGATTGAACTGGCCTATTCCTAATTGCTATATTTAACGTGCCTATGCATCGCCAGTATGTGGGGGTACAAAGCATAAGTTAAGTGCCATTAATGAACGCAGCAGCTATTGTGCAATCCACTACAGTGGCAAAGTAAACATGGCTTTAGGCCTACCCCTATGTAGGAGGCTGCTGCGGTGCTAACCATGCAGTGCCACACATGAAAATAACCCTTTTGACAGGTAAATACCTCCCTTTTGAATACATATTAACAATAAACTGTGTAGCCCACAAGGTAGGGTGCATGAAATCTAAAAGTGGACACAGACAATATTACCAGCTAATAGGTGACAAAGAATTGTGTCAATGATAGAGAAAAAGTAACACAGTTTACTGTAGGTGTAATCATGCAAAAATTGAGTGTTTTCAGTTGTGTATTGAGGTCTCAACCAGTCAGTGGTCGTTTTTGTTACCACAAAAATGTTGGTCAATTATAGTGTTTATATAAACCTTTTTATTCTCAGATGTGATGCACGGTTAGAAAGTGAAATTGTCATGTCACTGCAGACATTTTTTTATTAATCTGAAAATGTATACTCTAATTGTTAATTAATTTTATTAAAATGGCAAATGTCTAAATTGTATTTTTGAATGGATATCACAAAGCCCAGCTCAGAACATACCCATATTGTGTTACAAAGGATTTATAAATTGTTTCCTGTGTATATGAAATTTGATACCCTGCTTTCCTTAACCTTGAGCAATCCCATCCTGCCTTGGGTATCCCTTAGTTTGAAGTCACAGAGCATAATTAAATGTTCCCTTTAAACAGTAGACGTCTCCACTGGTAACTTGAGACGCATCTGTTTTCAGAGGCACACTACTTATGGACAGTCCACAAAATGCGACAGAGAGCTGCTGTTACCTTAGCAGACCCTGAGTTTTTCGCTGACTCGCCTGACCTGTGGCAACGAATAGGTCACTTTGTTTGCCGGGGTAATACATATATCCCCAGGTCTGGTGACTTAGTGGACTAATGCGTCCACCGTAGGGGCCTGTGTTTGACCTCATGGTCACAGGTTCAAATCCCGGTGCGTCCACTCAGCCTGGCATCATTCTAAGGTCAATAAAATGGTGAACAACACTTACAACGCAACTTTTACATCGCAGAGCCTTTACAACGCAACCATTACAACGCAAACTATTACAACGCATTGCTCTGGGGGGCGCTCTAGGATAGGGAATAGGTTAATTTACTATCCAATAACCTTCCCTAGTGTCCACGGGGACTGGAGTTGGAATAGTAAATTAAACTATTCACTATCCAGCACCCCAAAGCACTATGCGTTGTAATGGACTGTGTTGTAATACTTACATTGTAAATGCATGCGATGTAAATGCATGCGTTGTAATGTCATACATCCCAATAAAACGACTACCATTGAGTTGGGTAACAAACATCTGTTATTCAGCACCAAGAGGTCCACGGGTGAATGTGTGCTTTACAAACGCATATGTTATGTGGTGTAAGCTACCAGCATTACTGGTCAAAACTCTCTTGTTCAGTTTATTTCAGTGCTTGGTTTGTTGTGCTATTATGGTGCCATAAAATCATCTTATCCTAAATCCCACGTTTTCCTCCTCTAAAAATGTAATTGGACTTGTAAGCTTGGATTAGAAACAGTAGCATAAACCTATTAGTGTTAATTAGGATCAGATTTATGCATGCATTTTATTTGGTGTACCCAGATGCACATATGTTCAGAATCCCTGGCCTCCACGGCAGTCCTACAATAATGTATGCTCAATTGGCTAACTCCCTCTTTCGCACTGTAATAAATTGGGCATATTAGTTGAGGGGGGTAAGTACCATAATTAAATTCCTGGTCAGGGTGAGCCCTCAAGTGGCTAAATTAATCTGAGCTCATCCCCATTGTAGCTAGGGCATTTAACAGTGGAGCCTAACTTAGGGCAATGTGTAAATTATTTATGCAGTACTAAAACAGTAATAAAGTCAAAATGCTAAACAAGAAAAATATCAAAATGAATTAGAAAAAATAGAGTTAAATAGAATAAACAAAATGACAAAGATCCAATAAGGGGAAACAAAGATATGAATTGTTAAAGTTTTAACTAGAAATAGTGTCAAAAAGCACAATTACCAATAATAGCCAATGGTCGCAGTAGAACAGGACCTAAACGCAATGTGGCGTTGACCACAATAGAGCACGGGTTGGATACACTAACCAGATTTGCCCTGATCTAAGATTTTACCTTCTGACTTAGCCCTTCCAATCCCAATTCACTGCAAGAGTACACTCCTACGGCCCCAACCTTAGACTCATTGGGTGTCTGGTACAGGCCAACAGCAGGATCCAGTTCCGCTCCAGGTCCCAATGGTCATATGGATACTTCCAGAAAAAGGCATCCTGCAGCTTGCAGTCCCTCTCTTGCCATACAGGAGGTCAACCAATGACTCTTGGGAGTCCACATCTTCGTCCTGGTTATAAGAGGGAACAGGTCCAGTCCTTCAGGGCTCTTCTAAGGTTTCCAACAGGAGAGGAGTCCTCTTCAAATATTCCACAGCTCCAGAAAGCATCCTGAAGAGTATGCATGCCTGGTACTAGCTAGTGGGTGGAAGTCCACTCTCGGCCAAACTCAAAGCAATATGGTGAAGGTTCCCTGACCTACCTACTTTTTCATTAGTTCCAGTTTGCCTTACTGAAAACATGCCCAAAATCCAATGTGTCATGGCAAATCCAAGATGATGAAGACATCCGTCCACACTAAATTTGGGTTCTGAAGCTGGGGGTGTGAGTTGAGGGAGACGTGGTAGGACACTAGGATTACCAAAGTGCAAACACTACAATCTAGTCTGAAGCCGGCTCTTTACCCACAACAACTCCAGAGACAAGTCTGGTAGGACATATCAGAGTCCTTCAGCAACCAAACAAAGGATCCACAAGAATTGCCTTGGCATCCTTCTCTCTCTTTTTCAAGTGTGCCCCAGGTATTTCATGTGACTCAACAGACCTGTGAAGCAGGAACTGCCACTGGTCTGTCAAAGGAGTTCCACAGCCCTCACCCTGCATATTTTGTTGACCTCAGAGGAGTTCTTTGTCCATTCAGATCATGAGGCATTTTGCACCTCTTTTGCAACTGTTCAGGTCTAATAACTGACAGGGCTACTGCTGGAAAGCTAATGCAAATTACCCACCTCCCAATTAAGTAGAGGAAAATGTAACTTTCTAAAAGTTACTTTTCCTCAATATTTATCAAAATCCAACCTCACCATTAAATTGGATTCTTGACAATTAGTTGATCCCTTCCCTGAGTTAGCAGTATTAGTATATTTAATCTGCACTCTGGTATTCTACATAGGTTAGCTAGGGCTACTACAGTGAAATAGCTTTTTGGCTCGTCACTTTAGAGACCAGGAAATATTTTCTGTGTCTCCAGCTTTAAAATGTCATGCACTCTACCTTGTGGGCAACACAGTTTGCAACTGATATGCATTAAAAAGGGAGATTTTTACCTGTCAAACCGGTTATTTTTTATCGGTTGCATTGTACAAATACTAATGCAGCAGTCGCATAAATAGGGGTAGGCCTAGCCATGATTGCGTTGCCACTGTAGAGGCCTGCACAATAGCTGCTGCGTTCATTAAAGGCACTTAACTTCCACCCCAGTCACTATCCACACCTCTCCCCCACTGCCAAATATCTGCTGTGGGTCCTCATCAGCTGAGTCTTGCCTCATTGCGGGAATCACACAGAAATCAGCTGCATATTAGCTAGGCTGACTGCTTCCTCTCACCACCTTCTCTACTCACACCTACTCTTTGGCCTGTTCTGGCCACATCACCGGGAATAAAGGGAAGTTAAATAATTCCTCTCAGTCTGTCCCTCCATTGTCATAACAACTCTGTGTGGCATATTATCCAACCTGCACTACCCCCTCTGAGCTTTCGTGCTGCACTGACCACTTAGTCTTGGTTGCATTACAAGAACCTGAGGAAGACAGATTTGCTTATCCCCACCGCTAAAGCGAAAGCAATGGTAGCCTAACCCTGTAAGTCTTGCTGCAAGCTTCAATTGTACTGCACACACTCTTAAAACGCAGACTACCCTCTTGCACACAGGAACTTAAAATTGGCCTCTTGACATCTAAAGCTAAGCTTTGATGAGTGATGTCACAGGTGTAAGTTATCTTGTTGTGAGGGTTCTTTTAAGTCCGAGGTAAGCTCGGACTCCAAGTTTATAACTTGCGTAAAATAAAGCTGCACTATAACCTTTCCTCTCCCTCTCACCAGTTACCTTTTAGTCACACAAGACATGATTTGTGTATTTGGAAGAGTGATGACCAGTGACGCAGTACCCTTCTTGGGCCTCTCCCTAGCGGTGGCCTGGTAACTAAATGCAACTAAAGGCAAAGCTGGAAGGAGCCAGGGTCCAGGTCATGTAACCTTCAGCACTAGCCCACTCAATCGCCCGCCACAGAGCATCTATGCCCGGTCATCAGGGTAAAGGTCAGAGAGGCTCAATACATCCTCTCTGTATGGGCCTGCAAAGGCCCTGATGCCAGAAACCCTGCCCAAAAATATTTTTCTACAATCAGGTAAGCTTATCTCCTCCACAATAGATTGACACAAGTGCCCTCTGGTTATGGACACTGTTCTGTGCACGGTGGGACAGGGGATCTTGAGATAAACCCCCAGTCCATCCCTGCTGAGACCCAGAGAGCACCCCTCCTCCCCAAATTTATTTTTCTCAATTGCAGTAAAAATGCATTCACACTCATGTGGCACTCAACTCCCCATCCTCCTACCAACATTCCTGTGAACCTCAACTTCCCCACATCCCCTCTCACTTCACCACCTATCACAAACCATCTTGCTTTCAAAATGTTTCCTCAATCTCTCTCCTGTTACACACGCTCACTCCTATTCTACCAACAATGGTTGGTACTCCAATGTTAACAGACATTATCCCCGCCCCCTGTAGCTCTCTCCAACCTATCTCTCCCTGCTTGAACCTTGCTTCCACAACGTGACCACTCTGCACCACAGTCTTCCGTCCTCCTCCACATCTTAATTGCGCACTACTCCTGCAGTCTCCATCCGTCCTTAGCCTCTCTAAGTATCACTTCTCTACCTATCAACTTCTTTCACACATTACTACCCTAGCTGGGCTCCCATCCTCACATACATTTCCCTTAACCCATCTCACTCCTCTACAAACTCTACCCATTTAGCAAACTGCTACACAGCATAACCATAAAAATGCTTGCTAATCATCAACTGTTTAAAGCTCTTAGGGTAAACACGTTTCTTATACATCACATCCACCTTTAACAAATGCAAAAGAATCACAAACACTCACATGCTCAAACACTGCTGCACAACACAAAACACAGTTACACATCCACCCCATGGCCACTTTTACAAATAGGGCCACTCTCGCCTTGTCAAAATTACCCTACAATTTATTTTCTAAGCTTGTTCGGACATTAGAAAGCAAACATAGGATTTATCTACAACAACAACAACAAAATAGGACACATCAGAAAGCCCAGCAAGTCACAACAGACCACCATTCTCATAAGCCACCAAGGAGAGACCAGCATCAAAATCGAGGAACTGAACTCCTTCCAGAAATGCACTACGTCTACTTTGAAGAGAAACACAAGATTTTTCTACACACCTTCTAAAATATCAGCCACCAAGCATGATGCCAAATGTATTTTCCCATTTGAATCTCCTCCCTCAGTCACTTCCTTTCACATGTGCCTACGAGTCTAAATCCATATCATAGAACCACAATCCCACTCAACTCCTGAATCTTTATCTCCATAGCTTCACTTGATGACAATCGTAAATCAGCTAAACTCCCTCTGGTGCCTGAAAGGACATATGTCTAGAACACAAAACTAACACCAGTAATATAATCATTGTACTAATCACTACCACTAGGTCCCAGAGGAGGGTGTTATTAATCGATACAAAAAGTACATCAAAGCATCCTGGGGGTAGTAAGTACCCTAAAAATGCAATTACAATTGTTACCATTCATATAGGTGTGTTCATATTGTCTTGATTTTACACACGTTTCAACCACACAATGGCCATACGCTACCTGTTTAGTACACCCAAAAACACCCCAGCACAAAAAAAATCTTGTGCTACACTTAACTTCAAATAACTTTAATGTGCCACGAAGAATCTGGAGCAAATAAATACATGGAATGATTTTACAGCATTGAAACTAATCCCATCGACAAATGCAGACTGCATTAACCCCATCCCTGGGTTCTGGAGTAGAGTGCTGCTAGCGGTAAAGTGATTCAACACCTCATCATGGGGTGGTAAGCACTTTATATATGTAATTACAATAAAATATGCACCAACATTGGCAGTAGAAATTAAAAGGGGATTTTAAACCAAATGGTCATACGAGATAAAGTAATCCCAGATAAAATTCTGCATTTTGTACATCTCTCATAACTTCTGCCCCTTTGGCCACATTCAGTGACATTTACGTATCCTGGAATTTCCTGTTAGTAAGTTGTTTGGTGACATCTTCTATATTTGTAAGTAATTTTATTGACAGCATAATATATTGGCTACTCAGATGAAGGGTTATTAAGACGTAGCATGTACGAACACCATGTTTGTTTTCAAAAGGATAACTTCAGCCAAAGCTCACACTTGTAACTCACACGTGTAATCTAAAACTTGACAAAGTCAGAGGTTTGTTAAATCCTTCTTGTTCAATGCACACCACTGAAAGTGTAGCCCATATAATAAACTTGTGCATAATAGATTTTGTAAATGTCTGATAGAGATAGGTTTGAGAGGGTTCAGGTACTCAGGATTAGATATTTTGAGATCCATTTACTTTCACATGACAACCAATAACATGTTGCTTTACTGTGACTTTAAGGTTGTGGGTCAAGGATGATCCAGCTCGTCAATTATTTCCAGTTCCTACTGTTATTGCCTAAAACAGACAGGCCATGGGTTATATAGGGCTCCTGTTCCATTCAAAAGTGACTTCCAATTATTCGCTTTTAAAAATCCCGCTCTCTGCAGAAAACACAATTTCAAATAAAACGACATGTCCAACATTTTATCTGAACATGTTAAAATGTAACTATATTTGATTTTGGGAGCTGAAACAGGTCACTTGAAATAGCATCAATCAGTATACCAGTAGGTAGCCATTTTGACAACCTGTCTGTAAAACCTATTAGGGCATATGTTATTGTGGGCAGAATCGTAACACCGAGTAGTGACAATATTGGCTGTAGGGCTGGGGATGCAAGTTTGTCATACTGTCCTCAGAAGGCGCCCTTAGTCTTTCAGCAGGACTAAAGACACTTTGACTTCCTCGCTCTTTCAGCCACAGGTAAATATTTGTAGGCGCTTCTGCAGCCAATCTACATTTCACTGAGATGAGACCTTTGATATTTTCGGTTTACTCCTGAAAACTGGAACCTTTCACTTTTGCAGATTAGCTGCCCGTTTATACTCTAGATTGTGTCGATTACATATGTTAAGGGACATTTGAAGACCTGTGGGGTAAAGTCTAACATGTTGTCTGAATACTGCAAAACCCTTAAGTGGTTTTTTTTTTTAATGTATGGGTAAACACTACAGATCCCTGCAGAGCACCACCCAAAATGCCTACCTCTTCTGTAAACCCCGATAAGTATGGGTCTTATGGAATGGAAAATTATTTTGGGTCAGTTTTTAAGGACGAAATCCAGTATGAAGACTACATTGCCTTCAAATGTGAGGGAGACAATCTCAAGTCCGCTAATTTCTCCTCTAGAGCCACCCTGACAAAAAACGTATACAACTAACTTTCTAATATTTACATGTTTGTGTATTAACAATGACAGCCAAAATATTGTCTGATGTATCCCAGATTGGCATAATGCCAGTTTGATCGAACTCACGTCTTGAGCACTGTTAGCAATATTTTAGCAATGTCTTTGGCCTCAACATTAAGCAGTGCATTTACTGGTATTTAGAAGGTCGAGCAGGATTTTCTGTTTTTTTTTGGGTATGGCTACAAACATTTATAACTGTATGGAAGCTCTCATGTCATCAAGTCATCACCAAAATTACAATAGCAAATATATATTTTTTTTTTTTTATTAAATTCTTTTTATTGTTGCATCAGGAGTATCACAACTACAATAAAACGGGCAGACGGTAGGGCGTCAACATTCCGCCCTGGCCGTCAGTCACGCAACTTTTTCTTTTAATTACTGTATGTCATACCCCGCAGTAGAAGACTTTGCTTTTAAACTAGCAATAGAGAAAAAAATATATAAGAAACTAGCAGAATCCTCGAAACAGCAACCCGCCAATCCCCCTCTCCCTCCTCCCCCCTCCTGGTCTCCTCCCTCCCCCGGTGTGGCACACCCGTCCATCTCGCACACAAGAACGGGCATTAAAGTACTCGTATATTACTTATGGGTCCCCAACGTGCATACCATCCCGCCCAAGATCCCCCCCAACCACATTTTACGAGTCCATAAAGTCTCATTCTAGTCCATGGTATTGTCTCCACTTAGCCCAGACTCTCCTGAATTTTTTGGGGCAGCCCCTTGCTCGATAAGTAACTCTCTCTGCCGCCATGTACAAATCTAACCCTCTCCGCCATTCCTCCATAGCCGGTTTTTCGGGCGCCCCCCAGCGTCGTGCGATATCCCTTTTCGCCACTACTAAGGCCAGTACTAGAAAGATAGTCAAGGGGCGGGGTAGGTCCACTTCTGTGATCATACCTAACAATGCCAATCTAGGGTCTCGTGGTAAGTCCACCTCCAGTACATTCTCCAGTTCCAGGAACACATCCTCCCAGTATTCTTGAATTATTTCACATCCCCAGATTGTATGGAAAAAATCGCCAATGTGTCGACGACATCCAAGGCATGTCGTGTCTGTTATCTTACCCATTTTAAAGAGTCTCACCCTGTCAAAGTAGGATCTGTGGAGTATTTTGAATTGTATGAGGCGGAGTCGTGACTTAATTGCCACCTCACGGGGGTGCATGAGGGCGAGTTCCCAGTCCAAATCCTCCATGTCTCCCACATCTGCCTCCCACCTGTCTCGTAGGGCTTGTAGGTCACCTAGCATATTGTTGGTCAAAGTCTTGTACGTTAGGGATATTGCCCCTCCCTGCAGCTGTTCCTGTAGCAATCTACCCTCCAGTGGTGCATATTCTGGGATATCTGTAAGTGTAGCGTTTTGTGCTCTCCATGCGTGTTTCAGTTGTAAGTATTTGTAATACTGGGTGGTGTGTAGGCCAAATTCTGCTCTGAGCGCCTGAAAGGTTTTCAATTCCCCCCGTGCTATCACGTCTCCTACAGTGGAGATGCCTATGTCATCCCATCTTCTAAAGCCTTTCAGCTTGTTAAGCTCTTCTAGCCACTTACAGCACCACAGTGGTGTCTGTCGGGTAATCCTCTTGTCCCAACCCATTCTTTTTGTCGCTCTATGCCACGCCGTTAACGTAATCCTGGTGGCGGGAAGGAACTGCTGAACTACCGTCTCCCCATAGAGGTAGTGTATTATAGACTTGCGTGACCATTTAGATCTCTCTAGTGCATAGGTGGGGTGATCGGCTGCCGCATGCAGCCACTCGTTAATTGGGGCGAGGTGTTCCGCCCAGTAGTATGCCTCCAGGTTGGGAAGCGAGATTCCCCCGCTATATTGGTGTCGCTGTAATGTGGAGAGGGCTACACGAGGCTGTTTCCCCAGCCACAGGAAGGTGCGCAGGTCCGCATGTATTTTATTCAAAGTCGCAGACGGCAGGGGATAATACTCGTTCTGGAGTGCATAGAGAAACTTGGGTAATAGGACCATTTTATACAGTGCGGCGCGACCCAGCAGGGTGAGTGGGAGCTGCCTCCATCTGTCCATCTCTGTCGTTGCTTCTACCATTATTCGGGCTATATTCGCAGTGAAGGAGCGTTCCTTGTCTAGTGTCATATAGATGCCAAGGTATTGGAAGCCGTCTTTAGTGTGGATAAGCAGCTCTGGTAGGCACTCCCTCCGCTCCTTGCCTTGCGGGTCGTAAAGGACCGATTTGTGCCAATTGATCGTGTGTCCCGCCCTCACCCCGAACTCGCCTAGCTCTCCGAATAGCGCTGGGATTGTCCTGTCCGGATCTGTCACGAACAATAGTACGTCATCGGCATACAAAGATATCTTTTCATGCGTTTCGTCTGAGATGCCCCACCTGAAGCCTCTGATATCCTGATTCTGCCTAATCCGCACCGCTAAGATTTCAATCGTAAGGGTAAACAGGAGGGGGGACAATGGGCAGCCCTGGCGCGTACCTCTACCAATGGGGAATTCACGGGACAACCTTCCATTGACCCGCACTCGCGCTCTCGGGTCGGAGTACAGGAGCCGAACCCATTGCAGGTATTTGGGCCCAATCCCAAATCGTCGGAGGGTCTCCATCAGGAAAGGCCAGTGGACTGCGTCGAACGCCTTCTCCGCATCCAGGGAGAGAAACCAGTGGGGTTCACTTCTCTCGCGGACCTCCTGCAACCAATTGTGGGTACGACGGAGATTTAATTTGGTCGCCCTATCCGGAAGAAAGCCGGATTGGTCCATATGTACTAATTCCGTAATTACCTGCCTTAGCCGCCGAGCCAGGACAGTGGCCAGGATTTTCGTCTCCGTATTTAGGAGGGAGATTGGGCGGTAGGAGGAACAGTCGTCTCTGGGCTTTCCCGCTTTGTAGATTGGGATAATAGTGGCCAAGGCTAAATCTGTCGGGAGACTCCCCACCTGGTACGAGTCTGTGAATAAGGTCTGCATGTGTCGCTGCAACAAATCTGCCGTCCGTTTAAAAAATTCCGCCGGGAAGCCATTGGGCCCAGGAGTCTTCCCCGGTTTCAGCGCCGTTACAGCATCAGAGATTTCCTCCAACGTCAAATCCGCTTCCAGGGCTGCATTAGCCTCTGCGGACAATGTCGGCATCTCCATATCACGTAGGTAGCGTTGGGCGTCCTCTCTGTCGCCCAGGTCCCTGGCCCTATAGAAGTCCTCATAGTAGGCCGCGAAGGCCTCCGCTATGTCTCCATCTGTGTTCACCCGACTGTTCCCTGTTAACGCGATCTGATCCACCCAGCGCGCCGCTCTCTCCCTCCTGCTCAGCCAAGCTAAAAGTTTGCCCGACTTGTCACCTACATCGTATAACCGGTGTAATGTTGCCAATGCCTGAGTGCGTGCCTCGCCCGTGACTAGTTCCCTGTAGTGTCTCTGTGCGTCTAGCAGTTTCCTGAGGCGTGCCTCTCCCTTCTGCTGGTGATACTCCGCTTCTAAATTCAAGATGGATACCTCTTCACTCGCTATCTGACCCTGTCGAGTCCGCCTAGCGTCCCCCAGCCTACTCTGAATGCGGTCTCTCCGGACTGGTTTCATTGCCTCCCAGAGGGTAACTCCGGAGTCCACCGATCCCTCGTTTTCAGCCATGTAGACCCGTATGTCCGCACGCATGCCCTTAAGTATTTCCGGTGTTTGGATGTCCCACGCCGCTAGTCGCCATTGCGTCTGCCTCTCCCCTTTCCCTCTCCCCAGCTGTAAATATAGCGGGGAGTGATCGGAGATCCCCGTGCCTTGTATTCTGCTAGATCTCCGACCGAGAGTTCCTGTCTGGATACAAAAATATAATCTAACCTGGAGAAGACTTTGTGTGCCCCCGAGTAAAAGGAATATGCTTCTTGTGTTGGATGGAGCCATCTCCATACATCAGTGAGGCCGATGGTATGTATTTGCCGGGCCAGGGCTGTTGTGGACCCTACTGTGTGAGGCGTCCCCGACCTATCCTGTGAGGTGCACATGACATCGTTAAAGTCCCCCCCACTACTTGAGTCGTGTCGGCTGTGTCTAGAAGGATAGTAGCGACAGCCTTCAGTGTGCGAGACTGTAACTTGGGTGGGGCGTATACTGATAGTATTGTGAACCTACGTCTCCTCCACATCCCCTGGACTCCCGCATATGTGCCCTGTGGGTCCAGCCAAGTGCGTGTAATTGTGAACGGTGTAGATTTTTTTATAAGGATCGCAACCCCCCTGGAGTCCGTCGTGTATCCTGCGTGTGCTAGGACAGCATATCGTCCTAGCGCAATAAATGCGCACTGATTCCCTCTAAGGTGTGTTTCCTGGAGGAGGACGATGTCGGGTGCCAGTCGTTTGAGGTAGTCACTAACTAAACCTCTCTTAATTTTCGACCCCAGGCCGTTCACATTCCATGTTAGCACCGTGACCCCCGTGTCACCCATGCGTGGGGCGTCTAATGTACTTGCCATTGTGTTGCTCTATGTCTTCCCCGGGTGGGACCTTGAAGTAGGGACGTCACCAACTGTGGGATGGCATGTCTCTGCTGTTCCTCAACGGATTCCCCTCTCCCCCCCATAACCCTTGTAAACCCCAACAGGAGGCAATACAAGAACCAACTCCCCCCCGCACCCGCCTCCCCAACCTCCCTCCCCTTCCAGTTGCATCCCAACCTGGGCCGGAACTATCCAAGGGAGAAGGCCTGTCGCCCTCCCACTCATCCCTCCCCACGCTAAACAAGAACCAACACTAAGAACTTAAAGAACGATAGGGGGTGTGTCAACTTGCGTGCTCCGTGTCGCCGAGCCGCTATCTTCTCCGATCCCTATACATCCATGATCACGAATGTGAGTCCTGTGTGTCCATATTCATCCCTTGGCCTGAGGAGTCTTGTTCCAATTGCTGAATTTCTGTGACCAGCGGATGAACTGAGTTGTCCATTGTTTCATCTTCCTCTCCTCCGGACATGCGGTCCTCCGAGTCCTCCACCTCCTCTCCTTCTGATCGGATACCATTCCTCAAGCAGCTGAATCTCGAGCCCGCCACAGAGTCATTACCCGGGGACGCCGATCTGTTTCCTCTCTCGCCCTCCTCGTCTCGTGTCCTGTACGGTGTTGCCGGAGCTTTCTTCTGCGTCCTCCGTGTACCCCGCCGCTGTGGTTTCGGCACCTCCCAGAGCGGCCTCTCCCGTACCGTCTTGTCCAGCGCGGCTCGACCTGCCGTCTCTCTACTATTCAGAATAGGTCGCTCTTCGAGCCACTGCCACACATCCTCCGGGTGAGCAAAAAAGATGGATTTGTCCTTATAAATTACCCTGAGTTTGGCGTGGAAAAGGAGCATGTAAGTAATGTTCAAAGACCTCAGCTTTGCCTTCACCGAGTCAAACGAGCGGCGTTGCTTCGAGACCTCCTGACTGTAATCCGGAAAGATCATGATGGTGGTATTCTCCAGGCGGATCTCCCCCACTTTCCTGGCTTCCCGTAGGATCAGGTCTCTGTCCGCATAGTTCAAGAAGCGTTCTATAACTGGTCTCGGTCGTGCTCCCTCCGGAGGTTTGGCTAGGAGCGCCCTGTGTGCCCTTTCGATGATGAAGCACTGGGAGAATTGCGCTGTTGGGAAGGTGTTTTTCAGCCATGCGAGGAGGAAGGCAGACATGTTCCTTCCCTCAATCCCTTCTCTAAAACCCACAAAGCGAAGGTTGTTGCGCCTTGACCTATTTTCTGCATCGTCCACCTTCCACATCAGTTGACTGTGAGAGGCCTGTAGTTCCGCCATGTCCTTCTTGAGTGTCGTGATCGATTCCTCATTATCAGTCAATCTAGATTCGGTCACCGTGACCCTTTCCGTTAGGTTTCGGAAGTCCTGCCGCAGTAGCGTCACCTCAGACCCTACCTCTCCGATTTTCGTCTCCGGGGCCGTCCGGGATGCCTGTATATCGGTCCTGGACGCTTGGATGGCCTCCATTAACATAGCCGTGTCGGTGCGCGCGTCGGGCTGTAGAGACTGCTGTGCCGCCCCGGACCGCGTTGCCGTGAAGTCGTCCATGGGGCCCCGCCTCGTGGATCTGTGTGCCGGGTCACCTTTCCCCATGCTGATACCGTCCGTAGGCCGGGGGGGTCCCTCTGCAGGTCTCCGGCCTCTGTGGTGCCGATGGGCCCAGCCACGTGCAGCGAACGGCAATAAAACCTCTCCGAAAGCCCCTGTCCGCAGTGGCGCGCCAGCGGTCTCCCTGGCGCTCCTCCCGTCTCAGCTCTGAGCTCCCCCCGGCATCTTACTGTGGTCTGATGATCGGCATCCTTTGCCGCAGGCAGGGGTACGTGTGTCCGGCTCTCACCCACGGCTCCCAGCAGACTACGTTCCCACAGGGGGTCGGGCCTTCACTCCCCTCGTGGGTCTCGGCCCTCAGCCACGTCCCCTTCGCTAGCGTCCGTCAGTCTGGGAGTCTTCGCAGCTCGGCCGCCATGTTGGTAAAGGCGGGCGCCGAGCGTGGGTCAATCTCTGCCCCCCGATGTTTGTGGGGCGGCCCCCGGCTCTTATGTCCTAGGCTCACCTCCGCTCCGCCCGTCGGCGTCTCTCGGGCCTGCCGCGACCCGGGAAGGGCAGCAGCGGGGGGGCCCCGTCTTCACTGGCCGCCCTATACACCGCCGGCCGCCATCTTGGTGTAGGCAGCCGGTCGTCCACGTTCGCCTCGGTGTACCTTCTTCCCTCCAGCGGCGATATCCAGGTCGCTCTTTGGCGGCCAGGGGGGTCGCGGAGCCTCCGTCAGCTGGGCACCGCGCGGCAGGACCAGAGGTGGGGCACTAGGAGCGCCGCGCTCCACCGAGCGCCGCGGTCGTCATCATGGCCGCCGGGGAGTCGCTGGGGTCGTAGTAGTCCGGTTCTCGGCGGAGGCAGCTCCACACCGCCACTGAGGTACTCTCCCAGGTATTAGGATGTCGTTCCTTCCCTTTGGTGCCGTTTTGGGATCATGGGGGATAAGTACTGTCGGATGATTGTGCAGCTCGGCCAGAGCTCCGGCAAGGCACGTCTAGTCGGCCATGTTGCTGGCCACGCCCCCCCTACAATAGCAAATATTGAGCGAGAGAATGGGTTTTGAGTCAGTCCCCTTCAGTCCTTGACTTTCAAGGGTGTGTTTTTCATGGTTTGCCATTGCTTAGATTAGCTGTCTCTCAAGGCCATGACATTTTTAAGGATGGTTAAATTGCCCCACTTGCGTTCCCATTATGCTTTGGTGAGGCATCAAATTGTCCCTATGTCTAAATACATGAGGTTAGCTTGTAACTTAAAGCGAATAGGTTATTTGATTATTTACTAAGCGGTCACGACATTTTGTCAAGTTAGGATTTGGTTTGTTAGTTAAGGAAGCTGGGGTACCTTAGTAAGTCAAAGACACACCGCTATTCACTAATCACTCATGCAAGTTGATTTATTTTACTTTATATTCATGAAAATGTTCGATTTACTTATTACTTTGGTCGCAAAGCAAAAACGTGCTTGTACAGACTTTGTAAAAAGATACCATGAAAATAATATACACCACATTGCACGGTATTCTTTTTATACTCACCACTAACAAAGCAAACTTCAGCTTACTCCTCAATTTAATTTAATGGTAAAATGATCTAAAACAGTCAGATCCTCAAAAGGGCCTGGTTGCAGCTTTCACGCTGCTGTATCTCAATATGTTAAATCATCACGGGGCTGTTCTTACAGGACAGCTGGTGGAAACAAGCACAAAAGGCACCCAATCACAAAGTCACCCAGTCACTAGCAAATACTTCCTCTGACACAAAGCTAGATCTGTTGGTTTTGCAAATGCATGTTAAGTACTGCCTGGCTTATAATAAACATGTCCCTTAAATGAATGTCATCATTTTGAACCATTTTTCCATCAAGCCTCAAACTGATGGGATTACTGGAGAACTGTGCGACTTAATTTTGCAGACTACTTTACATAAAAGCCAAAGAAAGAACTGCTCAACAGCCTACACAAAGTAGTTGCTATACATGAACTGAGGGGCCATTGTGTATACAAAGCTCATTCAGCATGTGTTCAAGTTACTAAAAAATCTCCTTTGCAAGCGTTACCCTAGCATGCAGCCTTAAATGTCTTATTACGCTTGTATAGTGACTGCTAGAGTGCACCACTTGTTGAATTGTGAATGGAGATAGCAACTGCAAAGTAAACTGTGATACAACTACAAGCAATTAAAGACGTTTTCAGTCTACTAAATCTTATTCAAGAACAAACTTTTCAAGAACATAGGAATTTGCAAACAAGCACTAGCAAATCAATAGATCTCGCCTTTGTGACCTATTGGGTTTGCCAATGGTTTGTTCCATGCTGCACAACATCTGGAATGCTGTGCAGCATGGCCAAAGTAAAAAAAAAAAAGCCTTAGATAAAGCGTGTGCCGTTCAAAATGTCGCAAGTTCTTTTTTTTAGTTTTTAGTAGGTGGGCATGGGTAGCGGAAGCAACACAGGGTAGAGTTGTGGGTAATGGCGTAGCAAAATGGGAAGGATGGGGAACCAACAGCAAAACAGCACGGGAAGGGCCTCGGATGCCGAAAAAAATATGGGATGTGACGTGAAAGGAATGGGTGGGGACGAATTAGAGGGGCCACAAAAAGCAACAGGGAGGGAGTGTGGGAACTAAAGCAACAAAAGGGCTGGTGGGGGAACAGAGGGCACGGTGAGCGAAGCAATAGCGAGAAGTACATTGGCAAGCACAAGAGGGAGGAGGGCAGGGAGAAGCAGTTGGGCAACAGAAAGCAACACAGAGTGCAAGGGGAGAGATATACACGAGGGAGATTACTCGAAAATACATACACTCTAATGAAGTGTTTCACACAAGAAAAAAGTTGTGCTTGAAAAGCAAACAGTGGAAGCAGTGATGCTTGCCGATCAAAAAGATTCTAAAGAGGCAGTACTCCATGCGAGGAACACAAACACATGATTGACAAGCTGGCACACGAATAAGAAGCAGGCAAATGAGAGTGAAAAGACAAGCCAATGAATAGTAAACAAAGGGCGGGTCCAATGCCCTTCTGTGATCCTGGTAAGCCACAATATGCCTCACAAAAGACAGTGCATGGGCTGTCTACTTGGCTCGACCTACAAAGAGCAAACTGATTAATCACATGAAAACAAACACACTGGGAACCAGGAAATAATGTGCTTGAGCAGACATTTGTGGGGAAAAGAACATGCTTAAAGGCCAACATAATTAAATTAATTAGTCCCATTTCTGAAAGCATCCTTCGTACATAAAACTTTATCGCGTGATAGAACATTAGCCAGCCACTAAAAAAGGTGCCAGGAAGTGTGTTTGTCCTCCCTCTCAGGAATACGGAGACTGTTTATTAGCGATCGCACAGCAACAGGCAGAATCTGACCGAACTGAATTAATTTCTATTACACAGAACATTTGTGTTCATCCAAAAACAATATATTGCAATTCTTTGAAAGACAAGTCAAGTGCGACAAATGGGATGCAACAACCACAGTATTTAATTTGAGCAGGTGGTTGCAGGTGTGGCCCATAGCACTCATTTATGGGAACCATTTGACCAGTACCAGACGTTTGCCCAGGACGAAACAGAAAATATAAAAGGGTGAAGAAAGAGAAGGAGAATGAGGAAGAGAAAACAGCGACAAGAGGAGAATGCAGGTGTATAAAAGTACCGAAAGGAGTGAGATAAAGGCGCAGGGAGTGTCCGCTGGCGGATGGAAGAGGCACCAGGGGGAATCAACACTACACAGCCTTAGCATTTCCTGTTATTGATACACAAACTAACATTTTTAACAAGGGGGGCTTTTTACCCCGACTTTGCACTCCTGGCTAGAAACTGGCTCAAAAAGCCAAGCAACTGAATACAGAAATAGAAATGAGCAAACACACCCCGACAACGAGGACTGGGTGTACATTTTGCAATTCACTAAATTGTGATGAACTGAAAGTGGTTATGGCTCCGATGACGCACTTTTTGACAGCCCAGTAGCAGCTCGCACAGTGCCGGTACCCATGTCATCGTTACGAAAGCCTAAGAGTCGAGTCACGGTTGAGCACGCAGACGAGATTCCAGCCTTGGGGGCTGTGTTGTTCAAGCAGTTATGAGGGGAAACAGTCGGCTCGTTATGTGAGGTGTCGATTTGCATTACCCTGACAAGAAAGCCCCCTTTTGACATGCAGCGCTGACTCTGCGGTCAGGTTCACTCTGACTGAAAACCCTCCATATGCGAAGCAAAATGGTTAACTAGAAATACAGATGGAGGGGGAGGGGAGTACAGTTTTCATAACCTCAATATTCTGGCTGCCACCGGACCTCATTTAATAATCATCAGAAGCAAGGTTCAGCAGGGCAGCGGCAGTATACAAGCAGAAATAAATAGGATACCACCGTTTACCTTTCATCAGGGTTACGATAGACCACAGGCGATGGGAGTGTCAGGAACAGAATGTGAAACAGAACAGTTAGGACCATTTTTTTTCTTGCAATAGACGTGTTTTTTTTAAAACAAGTAAACGTTTATATCTTTTCATCTTTATGACCTCGACAATGCCCAAAAATAAATTCAATATTATAAAACTTAAAATGATGCTGGAAAACAATGCACAAGTATATTAATTTAAGTATTTAAAGATGTTTTATTTTGCTATTCCGAGTTGGCAACTAAACTACTTTTGTGAAGGAAGTGTGAATTTTGCAGAAGCCAATCTTCGTTCTACGAACAAGCAGATTTGCATCATATAGTGTGCATAACAGCACCAAAAACATTGAAGAAATTGCTGATCCCTTAGGTATGGCGTTAGCCGAGCCATTTTGATTTTACTAAAATGATATGTATAATATACTTATAGAACGTTCAGCTGAACTTCTCCATCTCTTGGTCTACAATATATCCTTCACTTTTTTTTCTGCCCACTACAGCAAATAGCATGGGGCAATAGGTCAGCCCACTTCAACCATTGGCTAACTTCAACTGTTGGACAGCATTCTGCCCTTTCATAAGGAGCTCATCACTCAAAGTAGTTCCTTTTTGAAAGGACAATCTTTTGAGTGGCGTACCACCAGATTTTTGCCGTGACTGTTTTTGCTGGCTGTAGAGCTCTATGCACTTTACCTCTGTTAACCCTCGGAAAAGTGTATGTGTTCCTACTTTCAACAGGAAGAAATTGGCATATCCCTCATTGGCACATCAACTATAGTGGCAAGGTACACATCAATAGCGGCTGCTGTGGGGGGGAAGAAAGGGGGGCAGCAGCAAAGGGGGCAGTGCTGAGGGGAAAATAAATTTTAAAAAAAAATCACTTACCTGCTGCCCATCGTCTTGGTCCTATTCTGCTCCTCATCGACAGGCTCCCAAACTCCCTACACCAATCCAGATGCTTCTCTCATGCAGCAGCACCAGGATTGGTCTGAGCGGCTTGGTTTGCCGCTCTGTCAGGGCCTGGGGGCCTGTGGCAATCTCCAACTCGAAGCAACACAGCTCGGGTGGAGAGATCTAAACGCATACTAAGAAAGCCATATAAACCAACTTGCTCATTTACAGCAGTGCCACCACTACTGTTGTCAAGGAGGATAGCCTGGCCCTACCCCGCCTCACATGTTTTATTATCATTTTATTTCTCCTTTTTTCACTGTAATGGTGGAGACGCTCCTCTGCCTTAACCGCATCGTTGCGGCGCATTTTCCCCTGCTGCGCTGAGTTTTTTAAAAACCCATTATTCATGACGAGCCCAGCTCGTCATGAGCGTCGAAGGGGTTAACAAAGAAGCTGCAGCTGGTAAACATGACTGCAGGCCTTCCCCCGGTAGGCTGGCTGTGCAGGTTTAAACTGCAAATTCAACCTGCCCAAAATAAACGGTTTTGACAAGACTAAACCCTCCTTTCAAATATTAATGTCTCTCATAAAAAAAGGCCTTACTGCCCATTAACCCCTTGTGTGCTCTTGACGAGACCAGGCCGTCATGAGTCACAGTTGAGCTGTGCTCATGACGGCCAGGTCTCGTCATAACGGCGCCGCTCCGCCCACGCATGGTTAATTCCCCGCCTGTGTGCAAGAATTAATCAGTGGGCGGACCTGGCAGTCATGAGCACAGCTCCTCCATGACTCATGACGGCCTGGTCTTGTCACGAGCACTTCGGCGCCGCGCTCCCCCCGCACGTGGGGGAATTAGCACCGCAGGGAAAGGGTTAAGGTAGGCTGCAGGCTATTTAAGAGAAAGACATGTAAAAGTTTAATGTTTAACATGCCCTTACAATGAAAAAGCCCAGAAGGCTAGTTTAGCTGTAGCAGGCTTATTTATTCAATAAGAAAGCATTGTGATACAATATTACATTTAATAGTGCTATCTCCGCTTAGGAAACCACTACAGACTTAGTTCTTGGACTTTTTATAATATTTATCACAAACCCAATATAATGTTAAATTTGGATTTATAAAAAATATTTTAGATCATTACATTTAACATGTTATCTGCCTACAGTCTCAAGAAGCCAATTTGCATGAGCTTCCAACTGTCACACAGGAGCTGAATAGTCCTCTGATTGAGGTGTGAACTTGCTTCCAGAGCTAAGACAAAGGCCTTGGGTGTGGGCTGGTGAACTCTCTGGCAGGCTGACCATCTGGGCTTTGCCCAGGAACCTAACTTCAATGGAGCCGAGACTGTTCAACCACATATATCACATATATTCCATAGTTAAAATAGCAGTACCATGGGAACCCTGCATATGTTGAAAACATTGTGATGTATCTTGAGTCAGGGTGCAAAGGTAATTGATGGCACCTGGATCGCAGCTCTACCTTGGAGAACCATCTGGCTCCATTGAAGTTATCTATGGTGGGGATGGGGTAGCGCTCTCACCGTATTGCGATATTTGGCAATCTCATGTCCAAGCAGATGCAGACTTCTACAAAGTGAAGAAGCTGCAGAATGCAAATGTGGCTCGCCATCTTGATTTCATCTCAGGCATCTTTCTACTAACAACCATTTCCACACTTCCTATCTATATTTTACTTTTGCACATTCTTTTGCATCCATGCTTTATCTACTTTTTCAGTTTGTTAAAAATATTTCTTTCCTACTCCTTTCTACCTTCCCTGCCTTTCTCTCAGTTGCTCCAGTTCAAGGTGTGACAACAAAAATTAAGCCCTAATCCCCAAAAATAAATGCCAGTCACCACCAATTGCAACCACCAGAAGACATTAGGCCCCAGGAGAGGGGTACAACATCCAGGCGTTTACCATTTATTGCTGAGTGATGTGAAGACTTCTTAGTAAATAATTATCAGTACAAAACTCAAATGTAAACTTCTGGAATTTTCCACTGGGGTCTACAAAAATCTTGTTTTTTTCCTGCCATGGTGTTCCCATCTTTTTAGGTTTCGCTTGCGTGGGCTGCGCACATGCGCAGTCTCGCTGGTGAGATTTTATGATTTAGAGGAGCTTAGAGTCTCGGGCTTTAAGCCCCACCCCCATTTCCCATTGGCCGGCGTCACCCTTTATGCTAAACGGTGGCCAGCCACTGGGAAAAAGCTTTTTCCTACGTAGAGTTTTCTCTCAGTCAGGCAGCCCACTTGGACGGGCTCATCTGACTTCCTCCCGTCGCAAAAGGATTCTTATATTTATGGGGCCATGTGTTTCAAACACATGGCCCCATTAATACAAGCTCCGGCGCAATCTCTCCCTCCCCTTCTTTGCCTCTTCCTCTCGCTCTCTCCCCCATCTTTTTTTCTGCCGTCCACATAAAAGACTGAGGCTCCCGTCACTCAACCACTATGTTCACTCACATTATAAAAATACATTTCCAAACTAACACATTATGTTGGTGTCTTTTTTAACATAACAAAGATTTAGTAGATTAAATTTCAAAACGTACAGTTCATTGAAGATTTTCAAGGCTTACAAAACAAACCTTGTCTATATATATATATATATAAAAACAAATGTATGTCTGTCTGTCTGTTTGTCCTTTATGCATTACTAACCATTCATCCGATCGCCATGAAACTTTAGGAAGTTGTTGAGTACACTCCTGCGAAGGTTTCTGGCATAACATTTTTTAAATCTCGGCCCCCAGGGCCCTCAATCTTTCGAATACTGATGTACGCACAAGACTGAAAAACAAAAAATTGTGTATCCACAAGCACTCGAATAAATAAATAGAATTGAAACAGCATTCATCCGATCGCCAGGAAACTTTGGGAAGTTGTTGAGTACACTCCCGCGATGGTTTCTGGCATACACTTTTTTTAAAATATCGGCCCCCCCAGGGCCCTCATAATCTTTCGAATACTGATGTACGCACCTGACGGAAAAACAAAAAATCGTGTATCCACAAGCACTCGAATAAATAATTAGAATTAAAATGACACTTTTAAATGTTTTCCATATTAAAATGAATATGTTTCAATAAAAATGACAATGTAAATTGAATGTTATCATAACGAGTTTCTTTGAATTTTCTTTCTTCGGAGATCGCAGCAACGCACGATGGGTAAGCTAGTTAACAATAAATTAGAATACAAGAGTTAAAGATCGCCACTGTCTCTCTATGTTTTCCTGGCGCGGCCATGCCTACCCTGCTCAGAGCACGGACACTGCGCCTGCGCTTCTCATCGTCCTCTCCTCGGTCAGGGAGAAAATGGCGGTGTCCGTGTGTAGAGCCGGCGGGGCAGCGGGTCGAGCACTCTTATGGACCAGGGCGATGAGTCTACAGGTTCCCAGGGAAGGGGAAGGTGTGGATGGCCGTGATGGACCTTTTCATACATGCTTTGTGGTTGATCTGGTATCTTCTATTCTGTCTTGGGCTGAATGTTGTTTCATCTCTACCTTATATAGATGTCATGTATCGATATGTAGAGTTGTGTATATCCCTGGAGTTGGGTGGTACATCTTTGGGTGGCGTCTAGTGCTTTGATCTGCTGAGTTTTGAACTGGTTGCTGAATGTTTATCCGCTTTTTCCGAAATGTCGTCTAGTGTCCTGTGAGTGGCATAGCTGGGGGCAGTGCTTAATCAAATGTGCTTGCATATTTTGGAGAACTTGTAGCTTGGATTATATTTTGGCAACATACAGTCCTGTATGAAGATATGGATCCGGAATGACTCTAATCATTCTTTTGACAGAGGTTTATCTTTTTTGTTCACTTGGCAGTCGTCTTATTCTCTGGTTGGTTCATACCTGGTTGGTAGCTGCGGTGTGGGATAGTTGTAACCTAATGTGAGCTCAGTGCTCGCACTGCAGGACAGCGAATTGGTGCCTTTGCAAAGTCTTTGCTTAGGTCAATCTAGATCTCTCCAGTTCCATGAGACCTGGGCTCATATTACAACAAGCATTGGCACAGCCAATAGATCTCACCTTTGGGACCTTATAGGTATTTAGTTATGCAGCACAATATACTTACTGCAACAACATTAACTGTTGCATGGCTAAACACTTATAAGGTCCCAAAGGTGAGAGCTATTGGCTATGCCAATGCTAGTTTGCAAATCATTGTGAACCAGGACAATTTTGCTGTTCAGTATGTTTGACGTATATCCATTGTAGGTATACAGAGTTCACCACATCTGTCAGGGCTTCTTATCCATATGGTACGGGCGCCACAACCTCCCTAAGTGCAGGTCTTTGCTGGTCAGCAACGCTCGTCCGAGCGACGGGGCATTGAAGATGTCACACCCATCTAAGTGATGCATACAAGCATTGGGCAGCATGCAAAGGTTTTGAAGAAGTCACACCCATGTAAGTGATGCATACAAGCATTGTGCAGCATGGTCACGGATGCACACAAAGTCAACATGGTAGCATCTTTATATAAATAGAACTGCCAAAATGATGGCAGCTCCTTAACTAGGACAGATGGTCTTTCAGTTTGTAACTTTGATGGTAAGCAACCTACAGATTTCCATTACGAATGTCGAAGAAAAGCCTCATAAACGTGAGATCTTTATGTTGTTTTACCAACCAGAATCACTTTGTTCTCAGCTTACAATTAATGTGTGTAGAAACACATCTCTATAAAAAAAAAAATAGAAAAAAAAGGAGGAGTATGGTTTGCACTATAGTACATTTGAAAGTATGTTATTTTGCTTACTCGGTCCTACGGTTGATGCCCTTTTCTTCTGGCCTCCACAGAAAAACACTGGCTTGTGGGTAAAATCCAGCCGATAATTCAATCCTAAATAGGTCAGCCGATTTGCTGACAGGTGGTAATCATGGAAGTAGTGTCTTTTTTGGGAGGCTGGGGGGGTTTATATAGCTTGAGCCAGACATGTTATGTTATGTTATTTGTGCTTGTATAGCGCTCGGCTGCCCCAGCGAAGGGGCGTCCCGGCGCTTTCTGTATGAGACATTGGACGGGGGAAGGGGTCAGAGGGAGAGAAAAGGTAGAAAACAGTTTTAACGGAAAAGAAGTGTTTTGATTGCTTTTCTGAAGGATAACAAATCCTGCATCCCTCAAATCTGGTTTGGGAGGTCATTCCAGAGTTTGGCGGCCAGATATCTGAAAGAACGGCCCCCCATCCTGGCTAGTTTGATGCGAGGTACGGTTGCTAAATACTACCCCTCAGATCGAAGAGTACGCCGGGGGACTTAGACTGACAGGAGTGGGCAGAGCATGGGAGGGGATGCCATTTTTAGGATTTTAAACGCTAAACATAGCGTTTTAAAATGGATCCTTTTCTCCATAGGAAGCCAGTGGAGTTTTGTGAGGATGCTAGCCACAGATGTATGGCGGGGGAGACCTACCAGAGCCCTGGCGGCGGCATTCTGGACTCGCTGAAGTCTGTTTTTTTCTGCTACGTTAGCTCCTAGCAGGAGGGAGCTGGCGTAGTCCAGCCTTGAAAGAATGGTTGCCTGGACTATCATCTGACGGCTTTGATGGTCGAAAAATCCTAGGATAGGCCTAAGATTCCGTAGAAGGCCGAAGCAGGTGGCCGCCACTTTTTTGGTATGTTGGGTATAACTTAGGGCAGAGTCTACCCAGACTCCTACGTTTTTGACACAGTTCTTTGGTTCAGGTGGTTGGCCGAGGGTGTCTGGCCACCAGTTGTTACCCCAAATGTCTGTCTTTTTTCCCACCAGCAACACCTCCGTTTTTCCGGCGTTAAGCTGGAGGTAGTTCGCCGTCATCCAATCTGTGATATCGACGAGTGTTTGTTGGAATTTTTGGACTCCGTGGTCATTCTCGTCGTTTAATGCCACCACTAGCTGAGTGTCGTCAGCGTAGGACACAAGGGCCATTCCGTGCCTCCTAGCCACCTCTGCCAGGGGTTGGATGTACACATTGAACAGGGTTGGGGCTAAGAGCTGACCCCTGGGGCACGCCCTGATCAATGGGGCATTCTTTGGAGAGATAGGGGGGGTGGAGACTCGGAATGATCTGCCCGATAGAAAGTCACTGAACCAGCCAAGGGCATTTCCTGATATCCCGACCTTTAGCCTGAACAGCAGAACCTCATGTGACACCGTATCAAAGGCAGCTCTGAGATCAAGGTATCAGAGCGCTTCACAAGAGCACGAGTTGTGTTACAGATGGACAAATTCATTTTTTTTTGTAAGGCATACGTAGATTTATGGATTTGCCCAGAATCTCAGCATGTTGAGTGTCTCTACCGAGATTGGAACTCAGTTCCCCAGAGCTTGAAGGTAGCCCACAATAGCGGTTAGGCCACACCCATTAACAACAAATAGATATTTGTTTGCATTACACAGCCTTTGGAAGTCTTTTACTACTAAGCAATACACTTCAACACATGTAAAAAAAAAATCATGTATCGCAACAGATACATATAGTTAGCAGACAAACGTCCAGATGCACTTTCAGAATGACTATTGCGATCGGAGAAAGGCATTTTGAATTAAAATATTTAACTACACATTTATTAAAATAATTGTTTGTTGTAGAGACATCTATGAATTGAAGATGGTCCCCAAGAATGTATTTTTATTCGGCTGCATGGAACATATGGTTGTTATAACATTTTAAACACACATTGGTGTTTACCTCCTGAAGACGGAACTAGACCTTGACTGGTTGCAGTATAAGTGCTTAAAGCAGCAGACTGATAAATACATGGCCATTACAACGATACCTAGAACAACATATGATCAACCGCCTTTTTGATTTTGGCATCCTGTACAGGAACAGCAAACTAGAGACATGTATTGCTAACACTTTTAGAATAAATTTAGTATAGGTTTTACCAGTCATATTGTTTATTGCGGGGATTTGAAACTAGTGATTCAAAAGCACTTCGTCTCAAAATCAAGCATTTAATAAAGAGGGGCCCCACGCAAACAGTGGTATACAACAGTGATAGGCCAATGCACATTCATCAAAAAGGTGTTGACGAGATAGATTAAATAGATACAATATTTATATTAAAATACATTTGTTTTCTACCACATTAATACTTAGGCTAATCCCGAAGCTCAGATGACCCAAGGAGAATACCCATGGGAGAAGCTGGTAATTTCTCAGTCAATTTTAATTGAAGAGGTTTTGAAGTACTCTGAGGTAACCGTCCTTTTTAACTTTTTTTCTCAATATGGGAAAAAATACAACGCTGAAATGAAATATGCAAGCCAGAGATACAAAGACTATTAATAGAAGTTCAAGGAGAGTTAAGAGAAGAGTTCTCTCTCTCTCAAAATAGCAGTAGTTCAATAAACAAGCATATGAACTATTATTTCCGAGTTCTCTTTTTTCAAAAATCTTAGTTGAATAGTTATTAACCAGTAATAAGTGAGAAGTTTATATTTACTTCTTGCTCCTTTTTTATTTTTTTATACAAGGTGCGTTCACCAAATAGTGTCTGGGGAGTTGGGTGGAAGAATCAGTCCCCCCTAACGTTTCTAGTTTCTTCTGTGAGTGGTGCAGTCTAATGACAGCTCTACTATTAGATTGGTTGGGGTTCTATTGGTGGCAAAGCCAGAGTGGGTTTTGCCTGGTACACAGTTGAGGGATTCCTCTTTCTGCCTTTCCGTGTAGCACCAAGGTTCAGTGGCACTGCTTAAGCCAAAGACAGAGCACAGCAGATCCAAGTAAATAGCTGAATATCCACAATCAGCAAAATTGTTTAATATAAAAAAGGGGTGTCCAATGTATAATTAGTTCAGCAAGCAATCTTCATCATAATTGTTCAGTTGTTCTAACAATGATACAGCTATAGCCTTGTAGAGGGTTTGAAAGGCAGGAGTCCCAAGAGACCAAGTGGTTGTACTTTATGAAGACGCCTATAGAGATGGAAGCTGTTGTTGGTGGCCATCCAAGAGTGCGAGGGTAAGAGGGTGACTGGGGAGGGTGAATGAGTGCCTCGCCGCTGACTAATCATCAGAGCAGATGAGTGTAGGGTGCAGCACCGCTTGGGAAGAGGCAACTACATTGCAAAGAGAGCATAGGCGCATGCCCAACCTAGAAAAAGATATCTGCGAGAGCAGCAGAACTGCAGATGTGTGTAAAGTCCATCACCTGATATAAAGGTGCATATTGCTTGGTTCGGGCATCAAGAAACACTATATACAGTGCACAGCAGGGAGTGTTACAATGCACAGAGATAGGAAGGTGCAATGGTAGGGGGACTGCAAGCGGCTGGAGAGGCAGGGCGTGGTATGAAGGCAGTTCTAGGACCTGGGCAAAACAAGCTGGAAGTTGATGGGAAGTGAAGACAGGAGAAAGTACAGACTAGTCCAGAAGGTGAATTGTTGTGATGCAGTGGAAGAGGCTGAAGCAGAGTAAGATTGTGAGATGCAGGAGATTTTGGGTTGATGGAATAAGACTGTGGGTGAAGCAAAATAGATGGGAGGGAGCAGATAGAAGGCTTTAGGCCAGGGGGGGGGGGAGATAATTCTGCGAAGAAGGTAGAACACATGGGGAGGAGTGGGGTACTTGGGGTCAGAGGAATCCCTGGGGAACAGTTTTAGGTGTGCAGGGACCCTGCTGGGTTGAGGGGTTTACATCCAGTGGAAAGACAAGTCAATAAACTTGTACGCTGCTCAAAGAATAGCAATGTTAATTGCACCTTCGACCATTACACGTGGTCCCACTCCCTGTATCAGTTTTCAATAAAGCAGGGAGCAACCATTTTGACAAGGGGATGGGGCAGGGGATGGGGCAGGGGGTGGAGTGGGGGGGGGGGGAGTTGTCATGATGGACCTCCTAGGCAGCAGGACAGGCAACCCTACACTAACCAATGGCTAGTAAAACATATTTTTTTTGCAGTCCTCAGTGACAACAACGTGCCCTGTGACGTCAGACCAGGCGTACGGAGATGTGTGATGTACTAGGAATACAAAGGCATATCATCATATCAGAAAAGTATACGGGAAACGGGCCTATATCACCATGGTCCACCCACAGCAGAGTTTAAAAAATCCAGAGCTTCAAATAGAAGAAAACAAGGGGAAATGAACATGCTATAAGAGATTGAAATGCTCGCGTTGGCCTACTTTTACTTAACGCAATAGAATAAGATATGCATCCAGCTTGCACATAAATTACCCCTGAAGCATGTATACTGAAATCAAGCATGTGTGTACCGAGCCATGCATGGTTCTGCAGGAGTGTTCAGTCTTACCTTCTTTGTTGCGGATGAAATCCCAACATCCTTACTTTGCTATGTAACACGCATACACCATCGTATCAACAGTTTGGGGATATATTTCTAAGAGTAAAGGAGAAAATAATGTATTGGGAGAAACCCTTTATAGAAAAAGGGAATGGGTTTATATATAAAAAAAAAAATCAAAACATCCCTTTTCCTTGTTTTTGTGAGACCAGTGTCTCGAAAGATCTTTAGTGAGAAGGCTAGTCTAGGTAGAGTTTAGAGTTTCAATCAGATTAACAAATTTACATCCATACGGTATCTAAATCACAAATTATAAACAACAAGATACATTGAGGGCAGAGAAACAAAGAGAAACATTTTTGGGGGATTATATCTCTTATTTTATTTGTTAACCTTTTTAGGTTATATTCATAAAAACATTACATTATAAAATAATTCATAAGAAGAAAAAAAAATTCATAAGAAGAAAAAAATTGTCGGCGCGGCGTTTCGGTGAAAGAAATCGTCACCTTCTTCAGGACACTTTTTTCATATTTAAAAACAGTCTAGATTAGTTGCTTGCTACCAGCTTTTATTCAATTGTCTGTGTAGATTATTGCAGTTGTATCTGAGTTTTCTTAAAATGGGAATCATGAACTTGTACGCTTTCACCTCCAGTTGCTTGAGGTTTTCTTGTTTCTAATGTTCGATCTTCCCCTCAAAGTTTTGGATTCATCACATAAATTCACTGGAAATATATGGTAAGGATTTTGTTTATTCACCAGGCGGGTTTTGTGGATTTACTTCCTGGCGAGTTGGTCTAGGTTATCGCCAACTGTGATATGGGAATTTCAACAGGGTATACCTTCCATTATTTAATCAACTGGGTGAACTCAATATTATAAGGAGGTTTTATGCAGGACGGCCGTCTGTCCCTTGGTATGACTTAAGGGTAAACGTTCTGGTCTTTTCGTTCTCTGGTTGCAGCCAGAGAACAAAACAGGACGACCCGTTGTGTCACTTCGCAGCGCAAGAAAAAATCAAATTGTGGTGAAGGGCTTGAAAAATCTTAGAACCCCACACTGGAAGAGGCATCTTAAAAGACCAGAACGTTTACCCTTAATTTCCAGAGAATTTATGTGATAAATCCAAAACTTTAAGGAGGGGAAGATCGAACATTAGAAACAAGAAAACCTCAAGGGTGCCGTTCGTAGTGTACAGCTTGACTTTTCACCGGAGACATTTGGATTCCTGCATTCTTCTAAGGGGGATATTGCCCGTGGACTTTGCTCTGTGGAGAAGTACAGCGCGACGGGACTGCGAGGACCAGCAGCCCCGTTATCAGCGCAGCTGTGTGCCTCTTCCCGCCCCTGCCTCTCCACACCCCTGCCTGTGTGTATTTAATTGGTGCAGTGCTCCCGCTGCGCTGCGCGGCACGCGCGCAGTCACGCGCCGGGAGAAGCCCGGGACAAGGGCGGAACCGTCAGCGGCCGACAGAGGCTGGGCTGGGCCATCCCCCTTTAGTAGTGAACTTTAGTCATGAATTTTGAAGTGTGACTCTCTGTGCAAATCGTCAGTGGTTATAAGTGCTATTCATTTTTGTGATATCTTTGGTGTCAGGGAATTTTAGGCGGCTTCGTTTTCATTATTTCCCTTGCGCCTTAGGAGCTTATATTTTCCCATGGCGTTACCTACTGGGAAAGGAAGAAAGGCCCCACGTCCCTTCATTGGGGGATCTGTAATTGGAACACTGGATTTGTTCATGAAAAGGGATGCTGATGTACTTGAAAAAGAGATAGCTATAACGGAGAATCGACTCTTT
Organism: Lissotriton helveticus; assembly: GCF_964261635.1. Taxonomy (NCBI): domain Eukaryota; kingdom Metazoa; phylum Chordata; class Amphibia; order Caudata; family Salamandridae; genus Lissotriton; species Lissotriton helveticus. The sequence goes on along the minus strand of NC_136067.1, from coordinate 1,586,357,075 downwards.
TGATCTCTTAGAGGCCAAACGTTCTTTGGGCACTATTTGGTCCGCGGTTACACCCGATCATCCGCGGGATGATGTTGCAATTTTGGCTCCTAGTTCGAGTTTCAGTCCACCACCGATAGGTACAGAGGGTTTAGTGGACTGCTCACCCCCTGCATTACCATGGGTAGTTCGCCTCCTCCTGGAACTAGGCGAGGGGTCCAAAGCGTGACAACTATTAGTAGCCAGCCCAACACCAACTTATCTCCTGATCTTCAGGAAATTATTAGTACTAAAGCCGTTCAGGGTAAAAGAAAGAGGAGGTGGACCTCAAAAGGGCAGAACAGCTAAGGTCTCTAAAACCGCCAGTTCGACCCTTGTTTCAAATATAACTGAACACTTCCCTCCCCTTAATCCTGGTACGAACGTCAGAAACCCAATTCCACAGTCTGAACAGTGTACCACAAAAGGTACAAGGTACTAGCTAAAATAGAACATCTTGTAAGATCCTTGCTGTTACCATTGCTAGAGAGAACTAGAGTAGTTAATGCTAACCTGGAAAAACTGGAAAAAATAGTTACATCTAATTCCTCTATGCTGAAACAAGTGATGGAAGGCTTAGTGGGTCCTAACCCTGGTGACCCTAATGCTCAGGTCCCTAGGTTGAGTCCGAGCACAAATGGCTGACTTAATGAAACTATTTCCGGTGCTAAAAAGTCGAGCACTTCGTCCCGAGTTGTGCGGAATTTAGCTCGAAGTGAACCCCCACGCAATACTGTGGTAGGTGAAAAGGGGCTGACCAAGGAGTTAGTAAATCAGCCTGGAATGCAAGATATAGTGGGTGCAAGGCCACCTCAAAGGAATTCTCCATTGGGCAAAGTGCGAGGGAAAAAGAGGTGGTCCTGTATTGACCTTCCCCCGCAGTCTGTACCATATACAGTAATTCTAGCGGGAGTCCCAGAGATTAATGAGGATAAGTTGGAACCCCATAGTGAGCTGTTAAATAAGGTTTCTCATTGACTAAATAGAAATAGGGCACTTCCACCATCAACTAATGCAGAAATTCTTAACGTTAGAAGGGTGGGCTGGGTGGGTTGTAGAGACAAGGATATAGAGGGCAACTGTATAATTGTAAATTTTAGAGATCCTAGGGCGGTCAGGTATATTTGCTCTGAAACAGGGTCTGGAGGAGGGGGCGAAATACAGTCGCTTGACCTGAACTATTTTTATGACCGAGCCTCTCCTCGCCTACCTACCTACAGTAAAGGTGATTCCCTTATGAGATCACGTAGTATCCACCAACATGTCAGGGCTGCGCCCCCACTCTCCCTTTCCAACCGGTTTGAGGTATTCTCTGGGCTTGAGTGGGTGGATTGACATGAGAAAGCTATAACAGGCTCCGATGTGGTCCAGCCCATGGGGGAGGAGTATGCAGGTGGTGGAATTTGTGGGCTGGTGGATCTGGATGGCGGGGCATTGTATCCATTGTATCCAGTCAGTGATTCTCCTGGTTCTGGTTTGAGCCTTAGCCTCCTTCCGGAGCTCAATCTAGTGCATTGTGGGGTGAGCACCGTTGCTAACCCTGGGTGTGGGAATTTGTGTGACCACAGCCCAAGGTTCGGGGAGTCCTTAGTATCGGGGGCACCAGGGTTTGGTAGAGGGAACTTTGTGGTCCACTCGCCCGCTAGTGTTAATGTTAAGGGTTCCAATCCGATAAATAATTTGGATGTACTTCAAATGTTGAAAATTACCTCCTGGAATATAGCAGGGTTAAGAAGTAAACTAGCCATTGCTGAGTGGGCGGAGCTGGTTGATGCCCAGGATATCCTGATCTTTCAGGAGACTTGGGCTGTGGATCCTATTCATCGCCCCGGTTATCTTAACTTTCATAAACCAGCAATAGGGGGGGGGGGGGGAATGAAGACCTTCCGGTGGCCTCACCATCTGGGTTAGGCAAGCACTGAATTTTAGGCCTATGGAAGTGGTGGTAGACAGCCCTGATATACTTGTCCTGAAGTGGAAAAAGTCTGATAATACAGTGTTACTCCTTGTAAATGTGTATGTTAGAGGGCAGCCGGGAGGGCGGGGGTCGGGAATTCATATTGAGTTAGATTCTCTTTTAAATACTGTTGACCTGGATGGACATGTGGTTGTGGCAGGTGATTTTAACTGTACATTTGAACCATTAAACATTGAGGGGGTATCTATTTTAGTTGATGAGGATGCCCACTGGAATATTCCCGCTCTTACCCTGAACCCAATAAAGAAATGGACTGAGGCGACCTTGCAGTGGATGGGTTCTGTCTGGAGTGGGGCCTGAGAGCGGTAAATGGCCGTTCTACTTCGGACAAAAATGGCAAGGCTACGTTTGACAATGGCTTTAGTTCAAGTCATATAGACTACATCCTTATTAAGGTTAAGTATTGGTCGACACTTGGGGACTTGATGATTTTGGATCGTCCTGAGAGCGACCACAATCCGCTAATATTAACCCTAAAATTAGATGAGGGCAGTGAGTGTAATTTACCAACGGAGATATCAACTGCGGAGGCTGTTTTAACTAACGACCAACGCAGGGTTCGGTGGGCTAGGGTTATCGACGACCCCTCCATCCTAGGCAAAATGTTGTCCTCTGTTTCCCGCACCTTTTGTGCAATGCAAGCGCTAACATCCCAAGCAGAGGAGGACGAGAATAATATAATTTTACTCCATGAGAATCTGTTCAGGGAATTGAAGTCCTATTTTACTAAAACTGGAAAATCCACCAAGGGGGCGATTCAACCATCAGGGAAGTCATGGTACAATAAACCATGCCGTGTTGCATATGACGCTTTGGTGAAAGTGATAAAATCTCGAAATACTCTGGAGATAAGGAAAGCGAGGCTTGCCTACCGTAAAATCTTAAGCAAGTCCAAAAAAGCATGGGATGACCAGCATTGGCATGAGCTTCGAGGCCAGTAGATTGAAAAACCAGACAAAGTTCTGGTATATAGTTAAATGGGGGAATTCCGCCCACGCACAGGTACCAGCTAATTACGTGACGTCAGCAGACTGGGATGAGTACTTTGGGTCCCAATTCAAGGGTGCGGAGTTTGCATCTGATAACGCCTACGGCGTTATTCCTCCGAATCCAAGGTCTCCTAGCCATCCCCTAGTGTTTGTTATAAAAGATGCAGAGTATGCATTAAGTAAGGTCCAGGGAGGAAAAGCCCCTGGAATGGATTGCATTCCGGCTGATCTTTTTAAGTATGATCTAACGAATTGGGCTCCATATATTACACTTCTTGCAAATGCTATCTCAAGGGGGGCAAGCATTCCAGATTCTTGGCACGGGGCTGAGATTCTTGCCATATTTAAAAAGGGAGACCGTACTGTCCCGGGGAACTATCGACCAATAAGTCTGATAGACGCAATTCAAAAAATTGTTGCTAGGATGGTCCTCACAAAAATACAGAGTTGGATGGTCCTGGAGGAAGTCTTGCCCCCCCTCCAAGCCGGATTTCAATCTTGTGTTAGTACAATTGAACAGGTCCTCAGGTTTATATTAATCTATTGGAAGGTTGTAAGCTTGGGTGGTGGTACCATTTATGCCGCTTTTGTAGATCTCAGGTCGGCTTTCGATCTAGTCCCCAGAGGCAAGTTATGGGATGCCCTAAGAACTATGGGGATGCCACTTGACCTTCTAAAAATGGTAATTGCACTTTATGAATCCAACTTTGCACAGGTTAGATGGGGCAAACAGGGGCAGGTATCGGAGCGATTTCAAGTGACTCATGGTGTTCGCCAAGGTTGCGTATTAGCACCGACCCTGTTTTTGTTGTTCATTAACAGGGTGGTGCAGTATTTTGCAGGGTTTCCAACTGATGCACCAGCCTTAGGTGGTACCAAATTTCCGTTACTTAAGTTGGCGGATGATACGCTCATAATGTCGAAAACACGGAAGGGCCTTCAGACAGCTCTGATTAAATTTGAAGAATTCTGCCGTTTAAATGACCTCGAGATTAATGTATCCAAGACCAAATTTATGGTTTTAGCTAAAAATAGACCTAAGGCTGCCACGGTTTCCATGAATGGTTCCAACTTGGAACAGGTGAATGTCATGACATATCTTGGGGTTGGTTTGGAATGTAGGCTCAACTGGAAACCCCAGATTGACACTCTCTCTTTAAAATGTGCGCAGCACTCAGGGTGTCTAATTAAGGAACAGAGATCTTCTTTAACCAAAAGGATAGGTCCTGCTTTGAAAATCTATAATGCCAAGATAAGTTCAGCGATCCTGTACGGCGCGGACCTCTGGGCCTTTGCGGACCTTTCCCCGCTCGTCAGACTTCCAAACAAATTTTTTAGAAATTTAGTGGGCCTCCCCGCCTCCAGTGCCCTATTGCCCCTGTCGTTAGATCTGGGATGCAATGCTATTGATGATGAGGCACGTTTTAAACCAGTGGCCCTATGGAGGAGAATATGGACCACGCCTGAACTGGCACTCTTTGGTAATGACATTTTGGAAGTGAGATCTCTGTTAGGTGAAGGCAATATATCCTGGTTTAAAAAAGTTAGATCACTCCTGGAAAATATGGGTTTGAGCTACCTTTGGACTGACCCGGTACATAATCCTTTTCCCTCAAAAAAGGATTTTAAGGCTCTTTACTGGCTGACAGTTCGTCAAAAATATTTCAATACTGTAAATGCCTCTTCGTTGTCGGGCAGGTTTATGGAACATAAACTTGCCCCATCGTTTGAGGATTACTGGGATATAATCACCAAGAGCATCGACAGGAAGCTTTACCACCAGTTCAGGGTGGGTTCCCTCCCCATTAGATCCTTCACTAACAAATGGAAAGGCCAGATAAACGAGTATTGCCCATGTTGTAAGGACATGAAGGAGTCCCTTGGACATATTTTCTTTGTCTGTCCTGCCTATCGAGCGCCCCGCACCAAATGGCTAAAGCCCATCTGTAGAAACATGGGAACACGGGTAGGTTTGGTGGCCTTGAGGGTTATGAGGGTAGATACTAGAGAACCTGTGGTAATTGCTGTAGCAAAAGTTCTTGGCTGGGTTTGGATAATAAGAGCAAAACATTTGGAAAAAGGTATTTTAGTTACTACTACATTATTTGTTGATACTTTGGTTTCGGAGAACATTTTTATCTGCTTTTAACACCTATTTGCTGTTTTAACTAGATAGCTGCATTTTATCTTCTGTATATATAAATTTAGCCGTAGTACCCCATGAAATGAAATGTTTCGTATGCACTTTGATCACGGTCCAGTATTTCTGTATCCGTATGATTAATTGCTTCCATATTAGGGTGTATCAAACTTATGGAAGACTGTATGTTCATTTAATTTTTATTGCTTGTCTTTTTATGATGAATTAATCGAAATAAAGACTATGAACTGAACTGTACTGAAAACCTCAAGCAACTGGAGGTGAAAGCGTACAAGTTCATGATTCCCATTTTAAGAAAACTCAGATACAACTGCAATAATCTACACAGCCAATTGAATAAAAGCTGGTAGCAAGCAACTAATCTAGACTGTTTTTAAATATAAAAAAAGTGTCCTATAGAAGGTGACTATTTCTGTCCCCGAAACGCCACGTCGGAAAAAAAAATTCTTCTTATGAACATTTTTTTTTTACTTCTTATGAACTATTTTATAATGTAATGTTTTTATAAATAAAATGATGTTTTTATTAATATAACCTAAAAAGGTTAACAAATAAAATAAGAGATATAATCCCAAAAAATGTTTTCTCTTTGTTTCTCTGCCCTCAATGTATCTTGTTGTTTATAATTTGTGATTTAGATAGCGTATGGATGTAAATTTGTTAATCTGATTGAAACTCTAAACTCTACCTAGACTAGCCTTATCACTAAAGATCTTTCGAGACACTGGTCTCACAAAAACAAGGAAAAGGGATGTTTTGATTTTTTTTTTTTTTTTTTAAGAGTAAAGGAGTCCACTTTTATTTCTCTATTAACTTTGAAGAAATTGACTTCATATTTATTCACCCTCACGAGTAGATAAAAGAAGAATACATGAGTCAGTGAGTAGCCAAATGGAATTTGTACTTATTTTTTTTTTTTTGCTAACAGATTTTATTGAGTTTTTTTTTAATCGCTATCATATTTATCAATACAACTTTAGATTCATTTGTCTAGTACCAGCATCTGAACTTTCATTAGCAATAAAACGAATAGAATATTTTTATGTATAAATGTATACAAAACTTTACTTTCATTTCTGGGGGCAAATGCCAACTGACACTAGACAAGTTATTTGCATTAACACCCAAAGGTTTCCCAGTGTTGCTCCCAGGATCTTGACGTCCGATCTAGGCTTCGTCATCTTTCTTCATCTCTCCTTTCATGGCAGAAAACTTTCTAGATTCACCACGGTAAACTCCTGATCCAGTGCTTTATTTGTGCCGGTTGCTGCCTATGGTGGGCACCAGCAGGGTCAGCCTTTTAGCATAGGCGAGCTGGGCCCAGGCCCAGGGCACCAATATTCTGAGGGGCACACAGAGAAGTATGCTTTAAGGTAATGCCAACAGCAGCACCACTCCCATCTTGCTCTAGCCTTGTCTCTGTCCCAGATTGCTCAATTCGGTCTGATTTGACACTTTAAAGTGGCTTTAATCCTTCATTATCGTGCGGTGGGCAATGTTTTTAACACCCCATTGTCCATTCTTTGCCCTCCCTTCCCCGTCTCACCCCTGATGACACCAGTGCTTGAAATGAAAAAATAGAAGTGCAGGTACTCTTCACCAGAGTACCTGGCTGTTTCTAAGAAGTGCCGGTACTCTCCAATTAAAAGTATTACATGACTCGTCAGAAGTGCTGGTACTGAACACCTCAAAATAAAAAAGTGCCGGTACTCCGTACCGGACAGTACCGGCCCTTTTAAAGCACTGGCCGACACAAAAAAAACATCTTAAGCGTGAGGCAGCTACGCTATGGCTGATTTTTGGTGAGCTGGGGGAGATCTGGTGACGTTGTGTTCAGAGGCCAGTCACTGCTCAGCCAGGTACTGACCAGTGAACACAAAAAGGACCCCGTGCTGCTTCATTTAATTCACTACCAGGGCGCCAAATGTCTCTCCGCACACGTTGAGGGCGCTATCTTTTTTTAAAAAAACAAATCTTTTACAGAGTTTTATATAGCGCGAACTTGACCCGGATCCGGTATCAGAGCGCTTTATATAGTACCAGTTGCATTACATGAGGACACATTCATTTTTTGTTAGGCACAGGGAGATTAAGTGATTTGCCCAGAATCACAGGATGTTCAGCGTCACTGCCGAGACTCGAACCCAGTTCCCCAGATTCGAGGTCGACCACCCTAAACGTTAGGCCAAGTCCTCTCCCATATCTTAGCAACGGCCGGCTGTCGGCACCGGCACTCATTCCTGGAAACCCATAGCTTATTCTCATCATCATGCACAGACCCGGAGCAAGAGAGAGAAAGGCACAAAGATAGGAACCAGTGACAAAGGGGGGAAGCAGGGATGAGAAATAATAAGATAAAGAGTCCGGAAGCATAAGGAAAGGCCGGCCCTGGCAGATTGCTGCTCGACCGGCCCTGGGAGGGGGGTTTGGTGCTAGTAAATGCCCGCAGTGACAAAATCGCCCCCACCCCTCCTGCACACTGGGGAAACGCCCGGTGCCCACTACAGCCAGTTCGGCACTGAGCATAACACAGAGGCTAGAGATTAATGAAGACAGCCAACAAACCCGGCAGTTATCTACACCACCAGGGCTTTAAGTGGGATGAAAAAACTGGGGGGGGGGTCTCTAAGGGGCGTGGCCAATGTAATTAAGGGCGTGGCTTGAAAACAGGTTAGCTAAAAGTTTGTGCTTCGCATAGTGTGCCGCCCGACTGGTATTTTGTTGTTTCTGTCATTGCATCCAGATATGTGACCACCAAGTAACATCATACCTACAACAAGTCAGGACTATTGTCTTTGTCAACGGTTGTTAGTTGCAGAAGATAAATAAGCAGCAACTATGGCTGGTATATAATATTGAAAACGCTTCCACTTAAAGCCCTGTTAACACCATGACAATGTTGCTGCTCCTTAGTTCCGAAAAGAGAAGAGAAATCCAGAGAGAAAATGACTCTCTTTAAAGGATTTCCCTTCCCCTATAACGCTAAAAAAAAAAACGGACCTCCTGTGCCTCTGCCACGGCACAAAACAGAGCCCGATAGAGACCCGTTTCGAGGTCTCCTTAAAAAAACTGCCGGTGCTCAGACCCGGTGAGACCCGGCCCACTTAAAGCCCTGTACACCACCTCAACCTTGTAAGAAAAAGCTGGAGACCCGGTTTTCTTTTCTTCATTATTAAGCTTTGATCCGATAACCGATCTGCCATGATTTCCCTCCGTTCATTTGTTCTTTCCTCTGCATTGTGCTGCTCTGTTGGCCTTCTGGCTAAGCGCCCCTTTAATTTACACATATAATGCAAAAAGAATAAACTCTGCAGTCCTTTGTGCATAAATCATATTATTAATCCTCTTTACCACACTGAAAGCAACGATGTGTTTCATGCGAGGTGCACAGCGACAAGGAGGACTCCAACGTGCAGCGCCAGGGCATCGGCTTGGGCACTGGGACAGGCGCTGGGTGTGCGAGAGACACACCAGCGCCTGATAACAGGCCAGGCCCTTCTGCTGTGACAAATGTGCTATTTATAAACTGGTCTTAGATTACACAGCATCGTATCGGAAGCCGACAGGGTAGGACAAGAAAGAGAAAGCAAACTCACGGCTACTGAGGTGTTGGGCAATTCACAAAACCTCTGGACCAGGGCTTTAAGTGGGCCGGGTCTCACGGGGTCTGAGCAACGGCAGTTTTTTTTTAAGACGGCCTCGAAAATGGGTCTATGGGGCTCTGTTCTGTGCCCTGGCACAGGCGGTCCGTTTTTTCCGGACTACAGTGACAGCAGTCACATCTATATGCGCGGGCTCACACTGCTCACTTCTCACTAGTGGAGGTTAGGGCATGACGTCATGCCAGGTGAGTGTTGTAGGGGAAGGGAAATCATTTAAAGAGTAATTTTCTCTCTGGATTTCCCTTCTCTTTTTGAAACTAGCAGCAACATTGTTGTGGTGTCACCAGGGGTTTAAGTGGAAACTTTTTCAATGTATTATATGCAAGCCATAGTTGCTGCTTATTTATCTTATGGAACAGACAACCATTGTCAAAGCCAATAGTCCAGACTTGTATGTGTGATGTTACTTGTATCAAATCTGGATGCAAGGACAAAAGCAGTAAAATACAAGTCGGGTGGCACACTATGCGAAGCACAGATTTTTAGCTTGTGTGTTTTTAAGCCACGCCCTTAATACATTAGCCATGCTCCTTTGAGAGCCCCCCCCCAGTTTTTTCATCCCACTTAAAGCCCTGCTCTGGACTCAACTAAAAAGGTAATCTAGGACCCATGCCTTTTTAAACAAATGTATGTGTAATTGTTCTGGTGCACAGCTCTGCAGCACAGATCTGAAGCACCATCAACATAGCCATCTGCACTGCGAGGCAGAAGGAGACACCCACAAAAGGGGAGACCAGGAAAGAAAGGGACAGAAAAGTAGAGACAAGAAAGGACAGAACACACACTCAGACTGACACTGAAAATGAGAGAATGAAGCAGAGTAATAAAGACATTCAGAGCAGAGAGCAGGGGCTTCTGACTAGCAATGAAACACTAACGTGCAGGCACCCGCATACATTTTAAGCTATTCTGCCTGACTTGTATGCAACACCTCAAAGACTTTGCTGGTATGTACATTTATTCAAGACTTGGTCTTAGGGACATTATATTATGGAAGATCTGTCATATTTTCTGGCACCGCTCAGGTACTCCCTGCTCACAGATGCCTGCCTTATCCCTGGGGTTCGATTTTACAACCATGTTTTCCCAGTCCTTCACTCCATGAGTTGATCTCCTACCAGGGCGGACTGGCCGTAGCGGGCACCGGGCAATCCCACGGTGCGTCGCTGCAAAATCGGCCCTGTAACAAAATCGATCGAAAACCGGCCCTGGCAAATAGCTCGGCGGCACCCACAACTCCCCGAGGGGGGGGGGGGGCGAGCACTTTGCCAGGGCCGGTTTTGGTTGCCATGCTTTCCCTTGTTGTTAGCAAACTGCTCAATAGATGAGCACACTTGGATGTTGGCAGTCTTGTTCGCTGAGGTTACTAAACCAAGGTAGAAATGTACAGCTATTTATTAGCCATATAACATCCGCTCCCGGGTACTGGCAATGTCTGTTCATTGCCTGGCTGCTTGTTTTTATGGTCCAAGCATCATTGTTCTTTAAGTTGACTAACCTTGCGTGTTTTGTTTATGAATACTCATATTGTGTATTAATCAGGGCCAGGCAGGCCATTAATTCAACAGGTCATTTCCAGGTGAACTGGGGCACTTGGGAGGACGTTTTGAAAACATAGTGCGCTCCTGGTGTCCCTGTCACTTTCCCCGGCTCCCTGAGGTTAATTGCAGTAGCCAAGGGAAGGCTTCAAGCGAGGGAGGGATGAAGGGAGGGATAAAGCGATCAAAGAGGGTGAAGAGAGGAAAGGAGAGAGAAGGATGCAAAGAGACTGCGTGAAGAAACAGAGTAGGGCTGGTTTGAGGATTTTTGCCAGGGCTTCTTTTGGTTTCCCAGTCTGGCCCTGGTATTATTACTGTTCTTAGCCATCAAAACCTGCTCTATGGAAAGTGCTTCAGGCCTAGTATGCTCTACAGAGAAATTACAAATAAAATAATTCACCTTGGCCATTCTGGCACATTGGCTAACCCTTCTGTGGTATGCACGTCAAAACAGTAACCGCAGCAATCCCTAACTCAGGTTCAACTTATGGCAACTCACAATTGGACTTAGTTTAATATTAAACGAACACCAATTTAATGTGGCAGGGTACCATCAGGCCCCATAAAACTGTGTTGTACTTTATATGCAAGAAAAGTCATCTAGCAAACCATATAACTGTCCATCAAGCAATGGCCTTCAGGAGACCTTCTGCCACCAAGAATCAAACGCTACAGTGTATGCGACCTTGTACAACCCGTAAAGGCTGAAGCCATAGAACCCAGCTTGTTGGTGAAGTTTTTACTGCTGAGAGGTGTCCAAGGCCCGTAATCCAAGCGGGTAGTAGAACCCGATGCGGCCAGGTGCAGAGATGGCCTAACAAATTGTGGAGTAATATCACACTCCCAATGATTTCACAGAGGACATACACAGCAAAATGTGCTTGTGGGGAAAGGGTGAAAAACGATTAATTACAAGAACTGGGTGAGGAAACAGGAACCCACAGCAATTACTCAGTTCTCAGGGAAAGCTTGCGATTACATGGCTTTCGGACACCCCGAATAACAGATTCCTTTAAAATAGTTAATCCAGGGTGACAAAATACGGGTTCAAATTCCTTGGGCCATTGAGAAAACGGCGCAAGTATGTGGGTAACTTGGTTGACTATGACTAGCCCATAGGATCCACCCAAAAAGCTGCACTTGTGATGCAAATCGCTTCTAGGCATGGAGCCTCTGAAAAAGGCAGACGTTTTTGCACCTGTTTTGCTTTTGCCTCATGCTTTATTATCTATACAATTGCACTGTTTACAATCACTCCTGTGGACTGTCAATGGTTAGTAGCTAATTTTTCTTTTTACTTGTATACCTCGATTTATTATTATTTTAACTACATTGTTGTTTGAGTGATGTATGTTTGTACACACTAACTACTAAACAGGCCGAAACCAGGACACTTATCAGAATCTTAGGTTTGCATCTGGAAGATACCCCTGAACAGGCTGTTGTGGGAGATTGGCATAGAATAAAAGCAGACATACACGCGCAGAAGGTCAGCAAGACCGCTAAATATTCAACAATTTCCTGGAACAGGCACATAACAAAGGCCCCCCGCAGTGCAGGGGGGGTCCCAGGCTTACCCATACTGGAGGAGGGCCCCCTTAGCACCTACTGGTGTGAATGTTAAGGGCCCCTTCAGCATATCTTACAGGGGGAGGGGGGCTCAAGTTTTGTTATGCCACTGTGCTGGAACACATTTTGCAAGAGATTCACATTAAAATGGTGGACCAAAAAAAAAACAACTCTGGATTTAGAGATTTTAAAATCGTGTTTCCTACAGAAATCATAAGTGTTTGTACACGACTCAAACAAATAAAACGTAACTTGGATTGCCAATAATTAGGCACCATTAGAGGCTAATTGCTCAGGCACGCCCACTACCTAGGTTTTTAAGGATAGTATTGGCTGCCATGTGGGAAATTAGGCAGGCCAGATGGCCGATCAGCTTTGCTACTGTAATTGTTCGGGCGAGTTCCAGCAGCAATAATTCGCTTCTTTTTAATGTGCTCAAGCTTAGCAAAGCAGTGTAAGACTCGGCGATCATGCTCAATATGTCAAGAACAAATCTGCGGTGACAGGCTACACAATGGGCCAACACAGGCTCGAGGTGAAGCAAATGAACAGCTGCAAGTCACGTTGTCAAAGCATATGTGGCCCTCGTTAATGAGTGCCACAGTTCAAGGCTGGGAGATGGGCAGGCTTCAAGAAGGGTCAAAGAGCTGCGTCCGCATGTACCACGCCAGTTATAGACTGCCGATAAAGAAGTGATGATAGTGGAACCTAGAACAGGACATATCAAGATATGGCAATAGGGAAACCTAGCACATGGGACAGTGAGAAATAAGATATCAAAAAGAATCGCCAATCACAGGTGACTGAATCAGACTGCAGCATGCCAGGGTCTCAAGGCTACAGATTGCAGAATGTCATACACCTAGCTTTTAAAGTTGGACCTAACCAGTGGCGTAACGAACCTTGAGGGGTGCCCCCCTGCAGGGTCAGTGAAGGGGCCCCCTCCGGACTCAATCTAGAGCTCCCCAGCATAAGTGAGGTGCTGACGGGGCCCCCTGGAGGGTGAGGGCCCCCCCCGCACCGCGGGGGCTGCAGGGGCCTGTGTTACGCCCCTGACCTCACCATAAGCGGTTGACAACTTGTGAAAGCAGACTTACTCAGGGTTGCTTTTAATAACTCCTCACAGAAGAGGGGTCATCACAAAAGAATACCAGACATGCTTCCAAGACGTTCGAAAAGACTCAAAATTCCCCGTTGGCTATAAACTAAGTATTTTTTTGGCTTTACCCCCAATGTTCTGAAGTATACATTACTTTTAATATTGGTTTTCCTTTTATTAAATAATGTATTTGGTTTATCGAAACCTTTATACCTTCAGACATATTATATTTCATTATTGTAAAATTAAAAATTTACAGCACATCATTTTAAATCACAGGTTACTTCTATATATTCTGCACACCCTTTTAACATTGCCATTCATGAATATACAGCTACAAATACCATATTTTACGGCCACAGAATCCAAAATAGTATGCCCTAGGGTTTCTCTCAAGTGACAAAGCTTACACAATATTTGGAAAGCCAGCATTCCATGCCAGGAACCTAGAGACGGATATGCCACCGAAACTGGAGCCAGATGCCTGTCACTCACTCAGCTTAATGTCTTCTTGGATCCTTGAGCCCAACATTAGCCGTGCCGTTGTGTGGCTTCTGCCTCCCACCCACAGTCTTACCTTGGGCACTAAGAATTGAAGACAAAAGCGGTCAGCTTTGATCTAGTGGGTGATTTGCACAATGTGAAGCTAGAAAACTGGGTTCAGTCCCAACTTCACACCAAACTGTTTGAGCCAAAGCAAATATGTTGTTTCACCATGCCTCATTTTTAGGCTGCAACCTATCAGACAGTGCAGCTGTCTGGTTTGCAAAAGCCATCTTGGGGACATTCAGAAAGTTGTCCTAGGAACAGGGGAAGCTCCTCCACTTAAGCAAAGGAGGGTCGCCCCACTGCTCTCAGAGCAGAAAAGATGAAAACAAAAATGATAACCTTATTATCAGTTTATTTTTCTTTGCTATGGGGATAGGTTGGGGCGGGGCTGGTGGGACAGGTGGAGGAGTGGTATGCACACACTAAGTGCGCATGACTACTTGGCCAGCCACACAGCCTGGTGAGGAACATGCCCTGGCTCCCATTCCCCATCTGAGCACTAAACCACAGTGCTCAGACCAATCAATGCTGCAATGCAGTGTTGTGATTGGCATAGGGGAGCCTGGGAGCTTCCTGGTTGCGGGACTGACAGGAAGATAAGCAACGACGGGGAGACTGCGGCAGGGATAGGCAAGTGTTTTTTTTTCCTTTTTTGTTCAACCCCCCGCCCCTTCTATTCCCTGGCAGCCGCCACTGCCTAGGAATGCATTGTGCCTGTTGCTTGCCATTGGCTTTGTGGTTTGTAACTCACGTAATCTTACTTTCCATTTGCTGGCTTTGTTTTAGGCTGTCCAGCTTGGATTAGTACATTCCCTTGCCCAACACGTTTTTACCTTATCCTTCCGAGGGCTGCCTTTCTGTAAGCAGGCATGTACATTTTGATCTTATCTCATCACATTTGTACTCAAAGACTGATGTCAAATGTCAGGCACTGTCTTCCAGAGCACTTGTTTATATTTCTTTCTCCAACTTCAAAGTAAGAGGATTCATGTGACAATATTTCTGGATACAGGGGGCACGAAAGAGTTTTTTTCTTCCACATGACATCATTTAACTGAACTTTGTAAGTATTTCAGAATACACCAGAATCAGGAACACAAATTAAGCTATTTTTTTCTGAAGTGTGTTGGAAATAAATACTTAATATAATCATAACAAATCATTACACTAGGTGATGCAATTTCCATAGATTTTTGTCTGTGTATTGTATAGTTTAATTAGTAAAACTGTATGTGTGTGCAAATGTAATGATCATTTAAATTGAAAACGTGTTGTCTGTAATGGCAGTGAGCTACAACACCACGAATACGCCATGACTCCACTCCACACCACTGCACTCCACTTTGCAACACTCCAATCCATGCCCATCTATTATACCCTGTACTCTATGCCAATGCACTCTTGACCACTCCACTCTACACCACACCACTCTTCTGTACTGCACTCTACACCACTCCAGTCTAGGTCACACCAATGTACTCTGCACAACTCCACTCTACACCACAGTACCCTATGCCACTCTGCACATCTGCACTCTATGCCAATACACTCTACGCCAATGCACTTTACTCTGTAACACTCCATTCTATGCCCCTGAAATCTATGCCAATCCACTGTTCGCCACTTCACTCTACTCTGTACCACTCCACTCTACACCACTTTAAGTGATTATACTCTATGCCACTCTACGCAACTGAACTCTTCACACCACACTACTGTTAGCCACTTCAATCTATTCTGAAACAATCTTCTCTACCTCACTCTACTCCAATGCACTCTATGCCACTCTACTCTTAACCACTGCACTCTATGCAGGCCCGGCTACAGGAATTTTTATTTGGTTGGGCCAATAGGGAATTCGGGTGGGCCACTGCGGGCCCGATTTGTCGCTTATGTGTCTAGCCAGGCCTGCTTCAGGGCCCTCCTTTATCTCAGCTTAGTCTTACAAGGCCCAGTAAAACACACTCTTTTCCAAAACTCTATTTCCATGGGCGACGCCCACTGCATCAGGCCACGCCCCCCGCCGATAGTCCCTAAAAGCGCGCTGACTACTAGCGCGAGTCAGTGGACACTTTACCTCCTGAGGCACAGCCGGGAGAAAGTTTGCTTAATATTTTAAATCTTGTTGTGATATTGTGTTTGTATTTTAACTCCCCCTTCCCTGGGCACTTACTTATCTTCTCCTCGCTCTGGGCTTCCCCGCGCAGCCGATATTATCGCTGCCGCGGGTTACATTCTTGACGCCATTTCCCTGCTCCCACAGGCGACGCCCACTGCATCAGGCCACACACCCCACCTCCTCTTCCGGTATATCAATGTGTATTTCCCAGCCGCGCAGCGGACGAGCGCAGCGGGCGCGCCTAAGGCAAGCCCGTCTGCGCCCGTCCGCGCCTGGATCGAGCCTGGGGCCACCCCCCTTGTCAGTTACTCTAAAAATAGTCCCGAGGTACCCTTGACCTATGATTCTAAGCAACTTCACTTGTTAAATACATCCCCTTTCCTCTGTCCTCGTCTTGAACTTGCCAACCAGCCATACTCCCGCCCTTATGTTTGTCCTAGCTGCTCTTTTGTTACTAATAACTATTGTCGTTTACCAACAGTCACCCCTTGCAAGAAGAAAACTCCGCCTAAACCTTGCATTGCAGCATTAATAAATGCACGTTCCCTGCCCAAGCATAAATATAAAATTTTAAGCTTTATTGAAGACTACAATCTTGATATTCTTTTCGTAACCGAAACCTGGGGTGATCCCTCCTGTGGACCTGACTTTGTCACCGCAACTCCTGACGGATTCTCGAACATCAGATTGGACAGACCACTTCCGAAAAAAGGAGGTGGCCTGGCCATTATATATCGTAATAATCTAATAGTACGAATGGAGGCTGTCCCTACCACCAGTTGCGAAGCAATTACTTTTACAATTGCCACTTCCAATGTTTCCCCTTTTATAGGCACGCTCATCTATCATCCTCCAGGACATCGTGGTTCATTTCTTGCTAATTTGGAAATGCTATTAGAACCATTGGCAGGCGAAAATCAGTACACTATTTTGGGTGATTTTAACTTTCATCTCGAGATGTCGGACAATCCTGACACAGCAGCTCTTTTATCTGAATTGAAAATAATAGGACTTTCACAATTAGTCTCTGGTCCCACCCACACTGCGGGCCACCTTCTGGATGGTCTTTTCTCCAGTCATACATCACTCAGGATGAGAGATGTTCTCCCTTTGACATGGACAGACCACTCGGCCATTCTCTTTGATTTTTCACTAAAAGACACCCTCTCTCCAACTACAAATCCCTTATCCATCAATCAATTTAGAGCTTGGAAAAGCACTGATATTCTCGCATCTCAGTCATCATTACTAACTTCACTGCCATCCACTGTGACTGATTCTGAGCAAGGAGCTATTAACTACACCAACTGGATTCAGAACACAGTGAATATGACGGTCCCTCTGAAGAAACAATCCATTAATAGGGTTTCTATGTCTGCGCCTTGGTTCCAATGAGGTCCTAAGGCAGGAGAAGCAAAAATTTAGACGTCAGGAACGTAGATGGAGACGAGACTATGACTCGGAACAAAAATCTTGCTACAAAATCATGATGTCTAAGTATAAACAACTCATTGTTACGGACAAAAAGTAAATTTTACAGCACCCAAATTAATCTTGCTCACGACTCTGTTAAACAACTCTTTCAGGTAGTCACGGGTCTCTCTGGTCAAGCGACATCCACCCCCATTATAGCTACTCAAGAGCTTTGTGACTCTTTGGCGGACCACTTTCAAAGTAAAGTGACTGACATCTATACTCAATTTAAGGCACACACAATCAGTACTGGACATTCATCTCTTACTCCTAAGGATCATACAGGCTCTATCCCACCTGACTTAACCTCTCGTCCTTCCTTCCTTTCAGAAATTCACCCAGGTTTAGTCAGAACTGGTATCACAATTACTCTGCACTACCAATTCTGGCTCGCCTGAAGATCCATGCCCCCCTTCCATTCTTAAGATGTTTCCTGACATCATAGGTCCCAAACTTACGGAAATATTTGATGCTATGTTTTCCTCCAACATCTTTCCGTCCATCTGGAAGAAAGCGATCATTAAGCCTCTCATTAAGAAGAGTTCTCTAGATCCCTCTATAGCTGCTAACTATAGACCCATAGCCTGCCTCCCTCTCCCCGCCAAAATTGTTGAAAAGATTATGAATATCCAAATTTCAGAGTACATAGATCACAATAACTGTTTGGATAATTCACAATTTGGATTTCGAAAGGGACATGGGACGGAAACTGCGCTTATCAAAGCCACGGATGAAATCAGGATGACACTTGATGGGGGAGGATCGGCAGTGCTCATTTTTTTAGACCTGTCCGCTGCGTTTGACACGGTCGATCATTCCATCTTGATTGACCGTGTCTCAGCGATGGGGATCACACATGGTGCCAGGGATCTTATTTCCTCTTTTCTCTCTGATCGAGTACAATCTGTCGCCTTTGGCAATTTCACCTCACCACCTTTTACTCTCCCTTGTGGTGTCCCCCAGGGATCCTCGCTAAGCCCGACACTATTTAACATCTATGTGTCGGACTTGGCGAGGGTCATTAAATCCCACCACCTCTCGGTGACATCCTATGCTGATGA
Source organism: Lissotriton helveticus (assembly GCF_964261635.1). Lineage (NCBI taxonomy): Eukaryota > Metazoa > Chordata > Amphibia > Caudata > Salamandridae > Lissotriton > Lissotriton helveticus. The sequence continues at coordinate 1,586,338,859 of NC_136067.1, read as the reverse complement.
CACCCAGATTGTCTTGGCTATTAATAAAAACGGAGATGAAGTGGCTTCTAATTTTAGCTCAGGAAAGCTGGCCATAAGTGACTGGATGTCCACAAATTGCCTGAAGCTTAACTCCGGTAAAACGGAGGTGATGGTGTTTGGTAATCTCTCCCCAGCCTGGTCACCCACTTGGTGGCCTGATGTTCTTGGACCACCCCCATCTCCAGTGGCCAAAGCAAGAAATCTGGGGGTGATACTGGACACTAAACTTACACTTAAACACCATGTTAATGCTGTAGTGTCATCCTCATTCTATACTATGAGAATTATCAAAAACTCCTCCCTTACCTTCCCATGAATATGGCCAGGACTTTGGTCAGTGCATTAGTCATATCCCGCATTGACTACTGTAACGCGCTCTTAGCCAATGCTCAGGAAGGAGTTATAAAAAAACTACAATTGGTGCAGAATGCTGCGGCCAGGCTGATCACTGCGACCCCCAAGTTTACCCCTATTTCCAGCACTATTGAACAGCTTCACTGGTTGCCAGTAAAGAAAAGAACTAAATTTAAGTCAGTCTGCATTGCCTATAAAGCAATTCACTCCCTAAGACCTGCTTTCCTAAAAGATGCCTTTTGCCCTTACACCCCTGACACACCCCTTCGTTCTTCTACTGCTGGTCTTGTACAGGTCCCAAGGACTAAGAAAGTTTCCTGGGGTGACAGGTCCTTTATAGTGACCACCACCAAACTTTGGAACAGTCTTCCTAGCCAAATAAAAACCTGCACTTCCCTCCTTTCCTTTCGCAGACAGATAAAAACCTGGCTTTTTAAACAGTAATTCACTTCACAGACAGCATAGTGGACACTCAGCGCCGAGACACCTTCGGATATTTGTGCGCTTAACACATTTTCTAAAATAAAAAATAAAATAAAATAATGTCCCTTAGATGGGAAAAGGAGGCTTCCGAGGTGGGAGTATCAGGCAGGTGACACGACTCGGGCTCCCTCTGTGCGAGCCTTCAGAGAGTATCCCTCTTCATTACAACCTCCACCTGACCCTGGACTCTGCAGCACAGTCGCTTACAAGCTTGATTGTCCACTTTTCTACCACCCCTCTTTAGTGCACCTTATCTCACAGCTGACCTTGGGCCCCAGCCTGATATCAGCCACCATCTGGCTCAACTTGCATTATTCCCGGTAAAAAAACATTCGTAAAATCACCTTCAAAGTTGAAACATTGAATATAGCAGTAAATATAATTAGCACACACTTTAAAGTATGTTCCACAGTGGTCCTAATGACCAGACTGCTAATTAAACAAAAACAGAAAGGCCTTAACTGGGGCAGATTTAGCGCTGGTGTGAAAGAATTTTTTGGTGCCCCACCAATGACCTCTTTCTTAGTATATACCTTTACTACCACCCTCCAACAGTGCCCCTCATCTCTCCGAAGCACCCCCCACCGCATGACCTCCTCCTCTGATTCCCTCAATGCCACCCTCCATCAGTGCCCCTCGTCTCTCCGTAGCTCCCCTCACCCCATGACCACCTCGGATTCCCTCACTGCCACCCTCCAACAGTGCCCCTCATCGCTCCATAGCCCCTCCCCCTATTGGCCTCCTCTGATTCCCTCACTACCAGCCTCCACCTGTGCCCCTCATCTCTCCATAGCTCCCCCTACCCAATGACCTCCTCCTCAGATTCCCTCACTGCCACCGTCTGCCAGCGCCCCTCATCTCTCCATAGCCCCTCTCTCATATGCATTTTATTTGTTGTATAGCACTTCTCATACCAGTGTAGGGCGTCATAGTACTTTACATCAGGCACGCATTTTACAAAGACAATGAATCATACAAGTATGTAAATCAGTCTACATGGAATGTCACATAAATCAATCTGAATTACAAGGTGTAGGAATCACGTCACCCATACTGGTGGGCAGTATATTTTCAGGGGATTTGGTCTGGAGAAGAACAGACTCAGGATTTATAGAGTACTCCAGTGGTTGGCTTTTCTGATAAAAATGTAGATCTGCCCAAAGAAACTCTTTGTAGAAACATTAGAATAATGAAAAACTGGGGAAGTTCTAACTATATAACAACACAAAAAAAGCGAAGTTCTAACCATACCATTCAGGTTTGAATGCAGCTCTCTGATGACAGTTCATAGGGCACTGCCCTATGTTAGGATTGTAACTTATGAACTGCAAGTAACATAAGGATCTCTGTGACAAAGGCAGTAACTCACTGAGTAACCCACATAAAATACGGCCCAATCACGCAACTCCAAGAACAAGAAGAAAAACAACGTTCAGAGGAACGTTTTAAATTAAAGTGGCCATTTTCCATTGGTCTCCATGCTGTCACTGCGAGGGCCTTGGCTCATGTTCGGGTGGACCAGGTTCATGTTCGGGTGGACCAGGTTCATGTTTGGGTGGGCCTGGCCCATCCAGCCCACCGGCTAGAACCGGGCCCGACTATGCCAATGCACTCAACACAACCGCACTGTCAATGTACTCTACCCTGAATCACTGTACTCTGCGCCACTGCGCTCTACGCCACTCTACACTGCTCTACTCCACTCTCCACTACTCCACTCTATATCACTGCACTCTTTAGATCTGCACTCTGCACCATTCTATGCTACTCTACACCCCTCTACACTCTACGCCACTGCACCCCATGCCACTGACCTCTGAGCCATGCCGCTGCATTTTACGATGGTGCATTCTATGGCGCTGAATTCAATGCCACTGCAATCTATGCCACTATACTCTGCAACCCTACGCCAATGCACTCTACACCAGTCCACTTAACTCTATGCCACTCCAGTATGCCACTCTGTGTGACTCCACGGTATGCCACTCCAATACACACCATCCCACTCTACGGCAATTATTATTATTATTATTATGCGTTCTTATATAGCGCTCGATTACCCGTAGGCATCTCGGCGCTTGCCTTGGGAACCCGTCCTGGATTTTTTCCCTGTGAGATACCCGTACTGGGCATCCCCAAGGTGAAAGCCAGGCATCCCGCCGCTGGGGGGCCGTAGTGGAGATTAAGCAAGCTAATGCCCAGAGCTGCAGAGTGTGAACCCGTGATTCGAGTAGGCACCGAAACGAGAATGATCGAGTCCGTGGATATTTGGGCTCAAGACCCTGCCGCGTCGGGAATTGAACCCAGGTCCCAGGTCTGACCTCTGCTTCAGGGTCTGCCTCCTCTAACCAGTGAGCCACACTTCTCCACCACAATCCATGCCACTCTCCTTTGCACCACTAATTTAACCATGCTGAAAAGCAGCCACGCTGGAGTACAACATGGCTAAAACACATTGGCAAAGCCAATAGCTCTTGCATAAGCAAGACCTATTGGCTTGGAAAATGCTTGTTCATTATTATTACATATGAAAGCACCTTAAAATATGTGAGCTCGGGATGTGCAGTGTACAAAATACACTTATGTTTGATTTAGTAGACTGTAATGTTGCTCCATGTGTAATAAGGATCTAGGGCACGTGTAGGGTGCACATGACAACTGCTTGCCTCACTAGTGGCATAGTACTCGGGCAGGAGTGTTGCAAAGTTCATGCTTAAAAACTAACACTTTTAATAAGCACCTCTGAATGCAGCGATATAATCTGATGCACTAAGGTGAAACGCTTCTCAATGCTAAAGAAATAAAACCTCCACAGAATACAAAAGTTTACAATATGTTTACATGATACTAGTTGCATGATTTACCTGCCAAATGTTTTCATGTCTCAGCTTGTGCAAGGGCTTTAAAAGCCGAATCGGACCCTTGGTTTGGCTATCACTTAATTTGTTGTCTGGCCCAACGGTACAAGGACCTACAATGCCCATACGAAGACACTATGATGGAAACGCAAGGTATAACAATTCAAAACAAATGGCAGCCCCAGAATCGTAACGTTGAAAGTCACCTTACTGACAACATTTCCAAAATGACAGATTATTAGCTGTACAGATGCCAACAATTTAACACACATATTCTGTTACACCGATCACAAGTGAGTGAGCAGGGAGAACGTAAGTGTTTCCTGCCCTGAAAATTTCACCTACAAATCACTGATCCCAGGTGGGTTAAACTATGCAGTTCACTGCAACCTAATCAAGAAAGACGGCAATGCCCAGAATGCATTAGGCTGAAAAAACATGTGCCTGTAACGAAATGGAGTCAGAGGTTTACCCCCCGGGTGGATAGTCGGAGTATATGCCAGGGTACGAAATGTCAGCCGCCCTTCAATGGTTGCTAACAAGCATATTACAAGTCATATGGTATTTTGTCAGTCTTTAATCAGGTTTCTGCATTCGAACGTTGTCAAATGTAATTATTAACAAGATCCTGCAAGAAACAATCAGCTTCTGATTTTAAGTGCACCACATAATTCAGACATGCAGCACTGATTGGACACGTGCTATTGGTGGGGGGGGGATGGGGGGGACTATAGGCGGTTCTCTTAGTACGGTATTACATATCTTAACAAAATTAATAGATCTAGCGGTTTCTGCGTTTTAAAAAAAATATATATATATCAACTTAAAACAGAGGTTGATTGCAATAATAGCAGCCTTATTATATAGCCTGTTGAAACCACCCTCCATTACTAGAAGAATGGCCAGTCCCGATGCGAATAACTCAGGAACGGATTGAAAAAAGCGGCCTCTTACCGGTTGTACTGGCGTCGTCGTGCTCTGCCCTCCTCAACACTTGGGTGTGCGTCGCAGTTTGTGCCTCAGTTCCACGTTTCCACACGAAAGAGGGGGTTATGGCAAATGCACACCCCTCTCACCTCCAGCATGGTAGAGAGCAGTGTTTTGACAGCTCTAATCCTCAGTGAAACTGGGCCTTTGCCAGCGAGCTGTGGCGTACGGCGCACACCCGGGCTTCATACAGCGCGACAAAAAAAACTAAAGAATGACACACCAGGAGGAAAATACGTAACGAACGAACGAACTGTTCCCAGCTGACCTAACTGATAAATACTCGTAGGAAGCAGCCAGCAGGCAATGAATCACTCGAGCTCAGTGACATGTTCTACGCAAAATGTCCCGGCGGCGATGCAAAAAGTATAATGGCCCTTATGAAAGCACGGAAAAGCCCCCACCAATTAGATAATAAACCACAGCCATAATTGGAACGCAAAAAATCATCTTATAACCCCGGAACCCAGTGCCACTGCACCTGCTGCATTATTAGCTACCCTTCTGTCCCTTCCGCCTTTTCCACCTCTTGTTCAAATCTTGCCATACAAGAAATATGGGGCCCTCAAATGGCTTGCGCGCCTGTGCAAAAATGGGTGCAACTCCTTTTGCACACGTTCAGTTGCGTTACTACAATTCGTGTGTCTAATCACCAGTAAACTGTGGTGATCGCGCAGTTTCTCTCTATATTATCAGTTAGGAAAACGACATAAAATGAGAACTGAATTATGAAAAAGTAATATGATCATCATTGGTGGCAGGTTATTTATTAAGAGTAGTGGAGAGGAAAGACAACCAGGCTCACTTCTACCCGTCCACAATCACACACTGGCACACATACTCGCATCCACCCATTCATTCATTCATTCACAAGCACACATGCCCATACCCACCTATAAGCACGCACTTGCACACACACAGCACATGTATATATATGCATTCATGCATACACACATGCACCCAAACATTCAATATAGCACTTACTGGACTGAGGTGGCAAGAGGAGCAACTGGCAGGAGGGGTAGGCACATTGGCCCACAAAGTACCCGAGGCTTCGGCAAGGGGAAAGCAGCATTTCCTGCTGCCTTGTCTCATTGGCTAACCATGTCAAGGTTCAGCCAATAAAAGTATTGGATCTTATGCCTTACTGAAGAGGAGTCCCATTAAAGTGGGTAGTTCACCGTGCTTTCAGCAGCAAGGGGAGGGGGTAAAGGGGTGGGGGAGGAACGCATATTTGAACTGACATCCTTAGCATGGCATTTCCCCAAACATTTTGCCTTCACTTATTTTTTGTTTGTTGATTTCATTGTTGTTGGCTTTAGGACTCTAGTACGTGTCAGCAGTAGTAAAGTGTGCAAAGTGATTGTACTATTTCATTCAAACATGTTAAAATTGGTATATACCCGATTGGTACATTCAATTTACTTGTAAGTCCCTAGTAAATGGTACTACATGTACCCAGGGCAAGTACATTAAATGCTGCTTGCGAGCTGCAGTACTAATTGAGCCACCCACTAACATAGAACTGTCATACATGTTTCAGGGGTGCATTGCAGTCAATAGTGTAGTTTTAAACTGTCATTTAAACTTGGCAAAATAAACCTTATGCCAGGCCTAAACCTTCCTTTTCAATACATATAAGTCAACCCTACGGTAGGCCCTAAAGGCTCAAAAGAAACGTGCTCTGTATTTAAAAAGCAGAACATGTGGGTTTAAGTTTTACATGTCCTGGTAGTGAAAAACTCCTACAGTCATTTTTCACTATTGTAAGGCCTTTCTCTCCCATTGACTAACATGAGGTTACCTTATTACATTTAATAAGTGATCATTTTTGATTAGGAGCAGCTAGAGAAATGCGGTTTCGACTCAAATGAATTGTAATTTAAAATCCTCTCCAACGGTAAAGTCAGAAATCTGAAAATTCCACTTTTAGAAAGTTGGCATTTTCGGGTCCTAATCATTTGCGCTTCTGAAAGTATCCTCATTCACATTATTGTAAATGGCTCTTCTGTTGGGGTTTGTTTGTACCTTCCAGATATTAACACAAAAGGAAATTAGATGCGCACAGGATGGGCCATTCTGCCAAGAAAGTTGGGGGCAGGTGCTGAACCCTGCCCCATTTACTTTTCAAAGGGCTTTGCCTCCTGCACACACAAAGGAACCTGGCACTGGTTCTTTTATCAACCCAGACTTCTTGGTGCCTTGGCTGGAGAAAGAAAGGGCTTTCCAGAACCAGATGTGGGGATAGTATAGGGAATCCCACACTTCAAAAGTGGTACCAGGTATAAGCATTAGACCTCCTGAGCCACTCATAAGTACACTTCTAGATCTGTGGAGGTTACAGAAGGACTGCCCTGCTGCAAGAGTTCTGTCCTGTTGCTTGAAGGACAGCCTTGCTGTCTGAAAAGGAAGACTGGACTGATTGCCTTCATCCCAGGAAGAACTACCTTGTTCCCAAGAGCACTTCCCTTCTTATAGCAGACAACTGCCCTGCTGCTTTAGTTCTGCCCAGATCTCTGAAAAGGAAGACTGAACTTGCTTCCTTTATCTCAAGATACCAGAGTGTCTCCAAGGGTCAGTTGGCTGACCTCCTGATATGAGCTACAGTGGCACAGCAAGCTCCAGAGGCCTCCCTGCAACTGCCCAGCCAACCTGGTACAACTGGTCCTGCCTGAGCCCACTGGCGTTTGCTAGAATGAGTCCCTGATCCCCAAGAGATGCTTCCCCAGGTCCTGGACCCTTGGCCGGCATTAGAGTGCAATCCTCTACAATACAATGTGAAATCTTGAAGTTTTGGGCTCTTCCCGGCCAGAAATGGGCTTGTTCGTGCTAAGACCCTGCCAGCGAAGACCACAAACGCGAAGCTCCAGTGATCTAGATTCTTTGCACTACAGCAACTACTAGCAATGCAAGATCTGCACTTCGAACTAGAGCAAGGACAGCCCACGGAGACCACCAAAGCGAAGCTCCAGCAACAACTGACTATGAGGCCCAACCGGCTCTCCGGACTACAGCCCGCACCATCCTGTCTGCTCTGTGCACTACAGCAACAACCATCTCCCTGCTCTTTGCGGCGTCCTCCTTCACAAATGGAACTCTTTACGCCAGACTTTGTAAATGTAATTTTTCCAGTGGGCCTAACCTGGTCCCTGTATCCGGTCCGAGCTCCATCGGGTCGGCCTGAACTTGTGACATTGCTCCAGTCTAGCATGACCAGATGACAGCAAGTAGTGTTGTGTGTTTTTAGGGGCTATATTAACCTAAAATGTTAAAATTCCATATCCCCAGTTCTACTGATTGGATATTTGTCATTCTGGTATTATTGCATTTATTAAAATGTACTCTATTTTTCTAAACTGGTTTGGGTTTTTTCGTGTGTTGTCTTTTCGTTTTATTACTGTTTGTGGGCTGCATAAATACTTTACACTTGGCCTCTCAGTTAAGCCGGATTGCTTTGTGTCACGCTACCAAAGGGTTAAGCACAGGTTAATTTAGTGACTTTTGTAGTTCACCTTGCCAAGGACTGTGGTTGTTGCCCGAGTGGGTCTTCCATCCCCTTCAACCAATATCCCAACTTCTTACATTCATGATATTTGTAAATGAAATCATGTAACTGAGGTGAGGAAACCACTCAATATAGACCGGCACACTTTCATATGTCTCCACGGATCAGCCCATGACTACTTAATAACTAAAATTGATCTTTATCCAGCTTTCATCTCTATAATGTTCTACTGGTAAGAACAGCTGCACCACAAAGGTCAGACAGTCTTCAGAACATTAAAATGTGCTTCAGCTTTAGGGAATAGGTTCTATAGGAGTATACTTTTCACACATGCCCTGTAATGAGCACCCAAACGTTTTCATTGACAGTTTTAAGAAACTTTACAGTCTTTCCACCGGTTGGAACTGGTAACAAACATCAGGAAGATGAGCCGTGAGAAGATAGTAGGATTTAATTAAATATCCCAAGTATGCTAAACTATACATTCACTAGGTTTCATGCCCTCTCCCGCTGTGAAGCAGCCAAGCATCTGCTGGTCCCTCAGCACTGGAATGCACCCCTTCCTGATCTCCGACTACACCCTCTGTAAGAGCATTAAGAGACTAACACACCTCTATGACTCGACTTTGACACTCAGTCTCCAGTTTCTTCTCATCCTTGCCTGGATTTTCTTTAATCTTTGTATCAGATGGAAGGTATTCGACCTGTTAAGCTGTTTACTTTATACATGTTCTTGAATTACTCATCATAATTTTCAACAACCCTGGTTCACGCATATACACCTTGAAATCCTTTACTGGTCTATATACAGTACTCCAAAATCATCATATAAGAGCATTGCTCTTCAAAAACCTTGCTTTTTCATGTTTAGTAAATAAAGATAAAAATACATATGCTAACAAACATGGGAGGCACATCGTTAAATAATTATTCAGAATAGTGGAGAAATAGGTTAGGCTACAAATGTAGGCGGCTCTTTAGAAAAACGATTGAAGGTTGTATGAAAGTTTAGGGGCAACAGAAAGGGCCACAATTCTGAGAAATTAATTTATTTCCAGCCAATGCAGGCAAATACACATTTTCCTCATTATGTGTTAACACATCTCATTCTCTGTACTCTTGATTTTTCAATCACCAGATGGCCACAATAGTTTGTTTTTACGGATGGATACTCTGACCTTACATTTTTCGGAATCCACACTTTACTGTGTGTTGTATGCCACAACCAAACAATGACTAGTAAAATATTTTAGTGTCATTTAAAATAAAAAATCATAAAACGACCATGTAACTTGTTGCACCTAAACCCATTCAATAATGTACAATCAAGCCCACCAAATTGGTCACCTGGAGGTTTTTAAAACGGGCAGTGACGACTCCTGCAGTGGGGAAAAGGCGGGTGAGGCAGTATAATCCCAAAACAAACTGTGGAGGTAAGCAGCTTGGTTTTGCGGCACTCCCACAGCACAAGGAATGCAAACAAGCAGAACACACAGGGTGCATACAGGTAAGAGGCACCTCTAATGATGACCCAAACTTTTAAGTGCTTATTTATGATTGTGTGTGGGGGGTGTAAGGGAACGCGGAGATGACAAGAAGCCACTGCTAAAACTGGCTCTTTCTCCAGCACTGGCGACAACCTGTCTCAATCCAAGCACTGGCTTAGTTCAGACCAGTCTCCAGGATACCACCACCTTCCTTCAATAGTTAAGCCTCACAAATGCTTAATTAATGTGGGACAGTGAACACAGGGCAGCCACCGGTGTTTGACCTTGTCCTCGCACCCAGTACCTCATGTGCCCTACCTCGCTGCAGCTCCTAGCCTATCTCCCGCTTACCAGGGACTTTGCCAGTCTTGGCTCAAATTGGGGCTTGCAGCCGGGTGAGCACCTGGAAGATGGCACCCCAAATTACTTGCTAGACCAGATAAAAATCATACAGTACTCACAAAAGGGGAACCAAGTGCAGAGGCTAGCATGTGCCACAATTGACATGTGCCTGGTAAGGGCAAGTGCTTTTGTGTCTGTATAGGAGGCTGTCTGTGTGAGTGATATGGGCTTCTGTTTGAGTGGATCTTTCTATGTGAGAGAAGATATGTCTGTGTGTAGGTTTCCCCGTGTAGGCACTGTCAGAGCTGCTAACCATGCTGCTCAGACCAATCCTGGCACTGGTCTCATAGCAGGACAGCAACATCGGGATTGGGTTGGGAGCTTGTGCCTCAGTGCATGCTGGGGCTTTGAGGAGAGCTGGAGAAGAGGGCTGAGGTGGCCACGTACTAAGGTACTTTATTATCTTTTTAATATTATTCCACTGTCCTGCCCCCCCCCGTACACCCCTTCAGTATTGTGGCAGCTGCCACTGTTTCTTCCCCTACACAGATGGTGTACAAATGCATAGCTAAGTATTGGATTGTTTTTTTAGTGGGTAATGTATCCTAACACCACAGAGCACATGCAAACACCAGACAATGTGGGGGTAGACTTTGCAATCCCGTAGAAAACACACTTATCTAGAGACATTGACAAACCAATTTAGAGGACAACTATATTATACATCGTATTCTTCTTATGCCAGTGGTACATTACTGCGGTTAGGCTCGGGGAATCCTCTTTGTAATCGCGCCAATGGCAGACAGACAAGAGTGGAAGCTGACCAGAGAGGAAAATGGTAAGATAAAGAAGCATATATGCCCTGACCTCCTCCTAATTCGAATTCTTGAATGGGAAATCAGCACTGATTCCACATTTACAATACAAACCATTAGTGAATGTAACTGTGTCTTATACCCGGACAGATCATTCCCACCATTGCCGAAGACTGTGGCTATCTCTGTGCTGGAGGAACTCACAAATTGTCTGTAAAACTAGGGACCTGACTTAGGTATGGCAAAAAGCACCCCCAAAGAAAGAGGTTACTCATTATTTCACCATACACTTCTTTCTCACCAGAACAGAAATGCTTCTGTGCAGCACTCACCTGCGGGCAATGTGATATCCACAGACCACACCTCTTTACTAATGACATAGTAGGGAAAGTGTCCCACAAGTAAATCCTTTTGATAACAGCCACTGGCTCTCCTAGGCGTGGCCTCCAGAGAATCTCTTGGGACAATGGTGTGCTATTACTTTGCTGAAAATGTAGCACTGACGAGCAGCGCATTGAAAAAGTGGGAGGCATTCAAGATCTGTGTGAGTGGGACTTGTATAGGAATGTCTCACAAGGTCAAGATCGTGACTTTAATGGAAGCCACAAAACTAGAGGATAAAAAGAAAACTTGGAAAAAGAGGCAATAACAACTGCAGAAGTAAGGGCATGGCCAACACAAACAAAAGTGGAATACACAGAGTTACTAGACAGGCTCAGGCTACTTCACTAAAAGAGGCACAGAGAATGAGAAGGGTGGGACTGGAGACTCTTAGCCTGGCGGAGAAGAACTAACAGGGCCGAAATCATAGCAACACTACAGAAATCACTTGGCACAAGAGCAGATACACCAGCAGAGACAATTAATAAACACAGACTTTTACAATAAAATATACAGAATTGGCCTTGCGAATCCATTCCATGACAAAGGTAGTATTTACTAAGGGCACAATTAAAAGGGTTAACACTGGAGACAGCCCTACGGCTGGAGGCACACATTTCGGTAGGGTAACCTTTGGAAGGATGAACTCTGATTAAATATATCCTGCTCACAAAAGGTCCATCTAGAGGTTAGTGCATCTGAATCACCATAGTTAAGTTGGAGCTAATACTTGTGTGCATGTAGCATCTATGCTCAATACATAAATAAGCAGTAACATTATTTTCACGTTATGAAGCTCTCTGTACAAGGAAACACTTTAATTAGTACAACAATGTCCTGGGATCTACTTTTCCTTAGGGAAACCTGGCTGAAACCTGTATCGGCGGCTGAAATCACCACAACCATCCCTCCTGGCTACAAGAATGCCAGGCAGGACAGATTTCCTAAGCCCAGAGGCAGAATCACCATCATCCACAAGAATGCCATCAGATACACCACCTCCAAGGATACATCATCCTCCAAGTTAGAACACCTGTTGTGCAAGCTCCACATCACAGCCAACATCACCCCAAGTGCCAATCTCATCTACAGACCACTAGAAACTCTACACCAACTTTACCAACACCAGCACAGACTTTGTTGCACCACTCCCCCTCGGCCTTACTAATTACATCCTACTCTGAGACATGAACTTCCGCCTCGAACTCCACACCGACCCAAACTCAAAAGTACTAATTGAAGACCGTTGAAGCCTGGGACATACCCTACGAATAAAGGGACCTACCCTACGAATAAAGGGACCTACCCACATCGCTGGGCACCTCCTGGACCCTATTTTTACAACCTTTGGCAATATCCGAGAACCGACACGTCTTCTGGACACAAAGCCCTCATCAAGTTCAGCATCCTCATCCTGGTTCAATGCACATGCACCACCACCAGACCAGCCAGCCAAAACTGAAACAGTATCACTGACAAGGATTAGAACACCGCTCTCAACACCCACCGACTAACACAGCAACAGCCTCTCCAAAGCCATCAAGAAGTTCAGCAATTGCATCACCTCCTGCACAGACTCCCTGCCCCCCCTCAACCATGGCAACAGAAAAAGATCTAGATCTAGAACCATGGACCAATTGGTACACAGAGGAACACAGAGGAACTCAGATTGATGAAGCACCAACAAACAACTGGAGAACTAATGGAGAACGAGCCAGGACAATGCAAACAGGAGCACTTTCAAATACACTTAAGACGCTACCACTAAATGATCTGGACCACCAAATGTGCAACTCTTGTGGACTGCATCGATGTTAGTACCAACAGAAGCAAATAAATCTTTGCCATTGTAAAGGATTTCACCTAACCATTGGCTCCCTCCAACTTGATCACCACCTAGCAGGACCTCTGCAACACTTTCTCTCAATAAAAAAAATCACCACCATTTTCAACAACTTCAACTCCGTACCAGACTAAGGAGACCTTGCCAAATGCCTCCAAATCTTATCTAAAGAACTAATGTTAACCACATGGCCCGTCATTCCCCCACTAGAAACTACCTCCTTCCTGCAGGCCATCAATTCAGTGGTCCCCATCAGACCACTGCCCCCACCACACATACTCATTGGACTTCAACCCATCAGCACATTGCTAACACCCGTTATGAATGCCTCCACCTCTAAGGGGACCGTCCTAGATTCTTAGAAACAAGCAAGTGTTCTCCCATTGCTGAAGTAACCCACTGCAGACTCTTTAATGCTCACCAACTACAAACTGCTCTCCCTACTACTATTCCAGCCAAGATCTTAGAGAAAATGATCAACAAACACCTCATCAAATACCTCAGTCTGGTTTCTGACCCAAACACAGCATGTAAACTGCACTCATCACAGCCACAGATGGCATCCACCTGACCCTGGACAGAGGCGACATAGCGGACCCTATCATTCTATACCTACCCACAGGGTCTGACATGGTCTCCCATCCCATCTACTACCTACAAAACATCGGAATGTAAGAACACGCACTCCGATAGATCTGTTCTTCTGGAGTAGAAGGACCCAGTTAGCCTAGCATCATACAGCTCGGATACCCACAACCTCATCTGCGGAGTTCCAGAAGAATATCCCAGAGCCCGACCTTCCTGAACGCATAAGTGAACCCTCAAGTGAGAAGAGAATTATCCGCTCTCATGACATCAACATCCTTTCCCAAGCCAAGGAGACACAGTTTGTTCTCTCCTTCATGGACAAAAAGCCCAGTATCAGGATCAAGTTGAATGCCTGCCCGACTGAAATCGCCAACTGGATGAAGACCAACTGCCTGAAGCTGTACATTGACAAGAATGAAGTTGTTATCTTCAGTAAGAGCACTTCAAGGTGGGATGCCACCTGGTGGCCAAGAGAGCTAGTATAGGCACATACCAAGAACCACTGGATCATCATCGACAGCAAACTTACCATGATTGCCCAAGTCAGTGCAATCACCGCCTCATGCTTCTATGCCCTGAAGATGCTAAGGAAGTTTTTCAAACTGTTCTCAATCAGCACCCAGAAAACTATCTCACACATCCTTTTCATAAGCAAGCCGGATTAAGGGAACAACCTCTATTGCATCTTTGTGCAGTCCTAAAGGTAGAGTGTTCATTCCAAGGAGGTCCAAAGCCTACCCCTCACAGACAAAGCTGTCCAAGTTGCAGGAATTAACTATAAGCAGAATAATAATCAGGTTTCAGCAAATGTCCCAGTTAAGATTGCGTCTATGGAAAATGACCACCAATTCATGTTTTGTTATTAGAGTCCTGTAATTTACCTGGCATTGAGTTACTGTACACTGGATGGTGTCACAATTAAGACTCAAGATGAGGATTAAGCATTACAAAAAAAACATAGGAGTAAAGATTTCAGTTGTTACTAGTTTTTACAATGGATGACTTGCCTCTTGATTTATGACAAACAGAATACAGTATTTTCCAGGTAAAGAGATTGGACTAATACAAAATGCAGAGCCAGTAAAATTTACAGTTAACCCAGATGCAGTTAGCCCAAAGACTCAATATAAACGTTGCCGAGAAGCAGCGGAAGGAATGAAGCTCATCAGAGAAAATGACAGAATAGGGAATTCTAAAAGAGGTGTTTAGTACTCCTAGCAACTCTTATTTGATAGGCATTACAAATCCGATGTAGACTGTACACATTGATTTGTCTCAAGCGTTCTTTTCTCCATCCCTCTACATAAGGATAGATAATACTTTTTCACATTTAGTTTACTCGATAAAGTAATCTTTCAGGTTTGAACCCCACAGACAAACTGAAAGTCCTTCAATATTTAGTCAGATTCTATCGAACATTTTGGAAAATTCTCAGCTGCCCTATAACTCAGCGCTGGTGTAATATATTGGTGATCTCTTAGTCACTAGAATGACAAAAGACTGCAAGTTGGATACAATTACTCTCTTAAACAATCTTGCTGATAATGGGCCGAAGGTCTCATGTACAAAGATGCAGTATTGGCAAAGAGAAGGGATTTACCTTGGTCACCATATTGAAAAAGGGGTGAAAATGAATCCTCTGACTACTCAGAAGGAAGTGAGGTTCTTTCTGGGAAAGGTTGGCTACTGTCGTCACTGAATTCCAAGTTTTTTCCTGATTGCAAAACCTGTAGTAATGCTTACTCACAGAGACATAGTGTATCCGATGTTCTTCGATGAAGAATGCATGAATGTCTTACTAGAAATCAGAAACAATCTCTGCAGCGCACCAGCTCTAGGAATGCCTAATTATGACACAAATGTTCAATTATATTGTTACGGAAGAGAAGGGTGTGCTCGGTCGTTTCTTAATTAAAAGCATGGTAAGGTAAAGAGGTTGTCTGCTTACTTCTCTGCTACATTAGATCCAGTAGCCACAGTTTTTCCTGGTTATCTGTAATCCATAACAGATGTATGTCTTTGCAATTGAGCAAAGTGAGATGATTGTAATGGGCCATACACATGACAAACAGCTGCTTGATGAACAATATTGTCAGCTGATAGCATCTCAATAAGGTGGTGCAACTACTTCATTCCTGCAATGCGGATGCTAGTTCCAAACAATGAAGTGTCTGGCCAGGATTGCATCAATGTAACAGAATTATGTACCAAACTAAGACCAGACAAAGATATTGTTCTTGAAATGGCTGATCTGAATATTTGTGGAGGATTCTTGTCTGAGAGATTATTAAGGAATACTAAGAGTGACCTAACCATTCTATTCTTAAGTTTTTGAAGCATCAGTAATGTAACTTCAGCATAAATAGCATAATTAATTGCCCCAACAAGAGCATGATGTCTGGGTAATAAATGGAGTGTGACAATTTACACAGACAGCCAGTGTGGGATTGGAGTTGGACATAATTTTGGATAATTATTGTCACCAAGGGTTTTTATGACATTCGCTGGCACTCCAATCCAAAATGGTACATACATTTTTACTGTGTTAGAGGCCATACAGCAACCTAAAGAGATATCGGTTGTAAAGAGCATTAGCTCATTCATCACACACAACAACCTGGTGACTTCTTGGTAGTGAAGAAGCACATTTGCAAAGATTGTTTGGAACCACGGTGGAAAGGGCCACATCAGGTAGTACTTGTGACTAACACTGTTGTAAAGTGTGCAGGAATGCCACAGTGGACCAATGCAGCTCACACAGAGAATGAAGACCGCCGAAAAAGAAGACAGCAGAAAAAGAAGTGGGCAACCACTATGACAAAGCTGGTAGGTATCGTGATCTTGAAAGTGTAAATCAAATTAAAGGAGCAGGAGCAAGAACCAGAACATATAAAGCTGAGACAAACTGATTAAACTGATAATGTGAATTGTTTTTGTTGAATCCAGTACAAGCAACATTGAGTGACCACAGAGGGCTCTAGGAGAAGGTACTACAGGATGTAAAGAAAAGGTAGGAAACAGCAGGTTTTGAGACAGATCATAACGATGTTTGGGTAACTCAGTATGTTCTTCACGATTCAAGGCTGCCAGGTATAGCTTGATTAATTCATGGTCAAACTCGCAAGGGAAGGGACAATATAGCAAGCATAGTTAGGAACTATTTTTACAATACAAACCACGGTGGAAAGGGCCACATCAGGTGATACTTGTGACTAACACTGTTGTAAAGTATGCAGGAGTGTCACAGCGGACCAAAGCAGCTCACACGCAGAGAATGAAGACTGCAGATAAAGAGCTGGTGATCATATCCACTGACTCATAGAGCTAAGATCGAATTTGCTGTGTGAATCCAGGAGGGAGAAGCACTTGCTTCAGAGGCAGATGAAGAAATCATAGGGAGAAGAAGTATTGCAAACTTAAGAGCAACAAGAAATGGTGAATAGAATTCAAGTTTGTAAAAAAGTGAAGCAAAACTTTGAGCCTCAAGCTGCCGATATAGCTGGAAGCACAAATACAGATGCAAGAGAAGAAAATACAGCAGTAGTCACAAGCAAAGTATAAGACTAGAGTGTGCATCGAGGGGGGAAGTGGCCTCAATCTGTGAGAGGAAGCTAAAGACTGCACTGGAAAACTCAGATACCAGAATAAATTAGAATAGGAGTCACAACTAAAGTTGATTCTGAATTCAGGGAAAGTGAATCCCCTAGGGCTAAAACACCATAAAAAAGAGAGAATGCCAAACAGAAAAGTATACATCGCCAGAGTGAACTTATATAGCATCAGTCTCTGCAGATGAAGAGTCACAGATGGAAATCTACGATTTGACAAATTCCTGCAAGTTCATATCCGACGATAAATCAGAAGAACCAGAACCACCTTGAACTAAGTGAAGAGTTTTGAAGACTTTTTAAATATACAAATAATTAATTTTATATTTTGTACCTTCGATATCCAGACAAAGATAGAAGGGTGTCCTCAATTCTATGGACTGACTTAATGAACTGAATATTTTGTAAAACAAAAAGGAGTTGCTAACTTTGTACCTTTTTAGAATTTAGGCTTTCCCGGTCTTATTTTTTCAGATTTTATTTTTAACTAGACGATAACAACTGCTAACTACAGACAAAAGTACTGAACATGCTGGCAATTATGATATATATTCCCGTTGATAATGATATTAATAATTATGTCTCGCTGTAATGTATTTCTGTTGGATTATTTGTCCGTTTTATAACCAATTTGCTTTAAAAACTAAAGTTGCATCACTGAATATCTGCAAAGTTTTATCATAATTATTTTTAAGACATTTTATATTGGTACATAGAGTTTTTATGATACCTGTATTTATTTAATCAGTTGGGTGTGTATCATACATGATATGGTGGATTATGAATTGTTTTAGATGTTTTACAAACCTGTCATTTTTTCTGTGTGCTTTTATGACTTAATATGTCAAATAAAGCTTTTTTGAATGGATATTAATAATCTTAGTTGCCCTACTATGTTTGATTTCTCGAGATGGATTCGCTCAACCACCACAAGCTGAATTAACGACTACACACAATGATACAGTTCACATGAAATGAACACACAGTTAACTAGATCTATTGGCAATTATTAAGAGAACATATTTGTTCAAAGAATATATAGGAATTATAAAAGTGAGGAACTGTTTCGTGTATACAACTATCTATCTCCTATGTGTTTTCCTGTAATTTGTTTGTTAACGTTTTCCACAATAGAAAGCTTTTGTCTCCATATCTTTCAGATTCTAATGCTTCGTTGGAAGAACTACCTGCAACTGAAAACTCTGGTAATTCTGTAACTTCTTCTATACACTTGAGAGAAATTGAACAAAATTGAACAACAATGACAATAGTAATACATGAGTTTGTTTGTAGCTTGAGTGAAAAAGAGCAAAAGTATAATGCAAGAAGTGAGAAAATGGGAAGCTGCAAGGGAGATTAGGTTACAAATTGGGGTGAAGAGAAATTTAGGAATTCTAATGTGAATCCAAAACTGAAAATGGAGCATGGGAGAAAAGGAGTGTGTATGGTGCGTCAAATTTCTAAAGATAGCAGTTCAATTGAATTTGGTGGAGAGAGTAAGTGTGAAAAGAGTTGTATTGTTGATGAGTTTTTAATTGGTGAACAGTCAATATTTAGAGGAATTTATTACGATTACGGAGAGATTACCTATTTTAACCTGCCCTGTAATTGGGTAGTGAGCTGCAACCTTGCTTTGGCATTCCCCCAGGTTTACCATGTGAGTCCAGTGAAAGATGCAGAGGTTTTGAAAAGAGTAAAGCTTGGATTTAGACAAATTGTGGTGGATGTACTAGCAGATAAGATTCAGTCTACTGGTGTAGCATGGAATTATGTGAAGAATAGAGGCTTGTCAATGCTTGTGATTATCTTGCTTCTAACACTGCTGGAGCATTAACTACAATAAATGATGAGTTTATGGCTATGCATGCTATGACTATGCCAAACTGCCTTCCTTTGAATATCTTTATCGCAGAGGAAGGCGAAGTCTCTTATGTGCTGAATGTACAACACTACCTTACCGTCATTCTAGAATACAGTAAGCTCATAACCATTTTGGCTAATTTGTGCAATTGTTCTTATTCTTCTGTTTTAATTATTTGAAGTAATCTTTTCTAAAATGGGATTAAATTAAGGGTGTAAGGTGACAACGATGACTAAGAATAAGAGTTGCTACCTGGACACGCTGGACGATGTCAAAGTATGAGTTGATGAGGAGATCAAAATAATGGAAGAATTGAGCAAGAGACAAAGTGATGCAGACTGTATTCTGAATGCACTAATGGGATTTCGGTTATGATTGTAATCATCAGTGGGGTAATGTGTGAGCTCCTTTCCAATTCGAACCATACGCACATATTAACATGACTCTATCGCAATTGTAACAAAAAACACTGAGATGGATAGAAATGCATTTTTCTGGCCTATGCTGAACTATGCCTTAACTAGGCCTAAACTTCATTTTGAACAATGTGGCTGCAGGCTCATGATATTCAATGTGTGCTTATATTATCCCATTTGACACCACGTGCAGCAAAATATGCACGGCTTGTTTAGCAATCATATGCCGTGGTCTGAACTCCGGTGGAAGCTTTGATACATTTAAGCTTCTTCTTGTATATACGCTGTAGACGGAGAATCTTTAAGTCTTTTCATTGTTTATTTAGGAGAATTGCAGGCATCGCACAGGGAATTTTACATATCGGCATAGCTCTAATCTCTAATCTTCCAATCAATTGTCCTACTATTGGTGGCCCATTTTAGATGTAGGTGGTGTTTTAAGTGGGATATAAAAAGGTGGGGGTCTCTAAATGTGGTATGGCCAAAGAAACATAACTAGGAGTCTTTTACAAGAGGTGTGTCCAATGTAATTAAGGGTGTGGCTTTAACCATATAATTTAAACTCTTGGGCATTTTACAGTCTTCATTGACTAGTATTTAGGTGCCTCTCGGTGAACTTTTTTGTTATTGTATCCAGACTTGTCAGACAATAAGCATATATACCTGAACCAAGCCAGGCCTGCTGGCTATGGCAAAGCTTGGCAGCTGTATAAAAGATTACAAATGATTTTGGTGTGAATACTTAAAATGTACAATTTTCAATTCTGAAAATATTAGGCTGAATTAAAACATGACTCAAAGTGTAAGGGCTGGTGGGCTTCGGAATGTCTTAAACACTACAGTTTTCCCTTGCACACCACCTTCTCCTGTAATCACTCGCTCTGTTAGACTCTTAAGCCCCTTTACTTCAAACGTCATTCTGAAATCTTGCATCTGCATTTCTCACACTTGACCAAAACTTAAATTAGCACAAGTGTGACCATCCCTATGTCTGCTCTGCAGAGAGGCCAAGGATTGGATGTTTATGCAGTTTGTACAGCTATATGGAAATTAAATGAATTCGTACTTGTATAGCGCACTTATACCGTGAGGTGTCTTGGCGCTGTACGCATACCGCTGTGGAACCCTTCCTGGCTTTTCCCTGTGAAATGCCGACTCCTGGGCACCCCCAAGGTGAAGCCAGGCATCT
Source organism: Lissotriton helveticus (assembly GCF_964261635.1). Lineage (NCBI taxonomy): Eukaryota > Metazoa > Chordata > Amphibia > Caudata > Salamandridae > Lissotriton > Lissotriton helveticus. The sequence goes on along the minus strand of NC_136067.1, from coordinate 1,586,318,121 downwards.
CAGTGCTGTTGGGGCCATTGTGGAGATAAAGCAAGCTATTGCCCAGAGTTGCAGAGTGGGACCCATGATTAGAATAGGCACCGAGGCGAGAATTATCAGGTCCGAGGAAATTGAGCCCAAGACCCGCCGAGGCGGGAATTGAACCCTGGTCCCGGGCCAGACCTCTGCATCAGGGTCTGCCGCTCTAACCATTGAGCCACACTTCTCCACATATTACCTACTGACAGGCACCATGAGAAACACAGTGCCTTCTGGCTAAACTTCAGAGCTCTCAATCCTGTAATGTCAAACACACACCCACCCCCTGAACTCACTTAGCAACCTGAAGGTGACCCAGTTCAAAGTATGAACGATGCAAGAGACATATGACTGCAGTAGCACGGCATCTACGAAAAGGGCTAATACACTTCTGGAATGAAAGATAAAGTAAAACATGTCAACAGGGGCTGAATTGCTGACATGGAATCACTTAAGGGTTTTTGGAATCATTGCAAAGAAATCGATGAGTGTTTTTGCCAGTAAAGATAAAGCCATACATATAGAGCCAGATAGGGACCTGGTTCAAAGTCGGTTTCGTATTACTGCCGGATCTGTGTCCCGACAGGACCTTTCCCACGTCAAGCACTGGGTGTAGGCATCTGATAGTGCAGAATCTGCATGAATCATCAATAAAGCATGCTTCCACTCTGCTTCACGTGCAGCGCCTAATGTGCTTCAAAACCAGTGAGAGGAGATGTAAACTTCAACATGCTTTCAGGCCAGCTGCCAGCCATGCAGTGCACCACTCATTATACAGACACATTTATACAGCATTTCAAAGCGGAGCTCCTCGGGGCAGCATCTGCGACCACGGGATCCAACTGGGGATGGCCAAAGTGACCATATTGTAGCTAAGCTATTGACTAGAAATCGGGTGACAGGACTACAAGCTTGGAACTTTATATACTAGTTTACCCTGTCAGATGGCAAATCTTATTAGAATCCCACTGTGAATTAAATAGTAAAGACAAATTTCCACACACCCCAAAGAAATCTCAACATGGTCAATCCAAGCTCTAAAACATAGTGCAGGGCACGGAATGTTACAAAGCTCCGAAAGTGGTTTGTTTTGTGAACATTGCGGTCTGTCCTCAACAGCAGAATAGGGATATAAATCAATACCATTTATAACTTGGGGATACACAGTGCTTTAAATGGGCTGGTACTCACCGGTACTGAGTACTGGCAATTCTCAGATTTCTTCCCTAGAGTACCGGAACTTCTCCTTGTGTCAAGAGCGTACTGGTACTCCTAGAGGCAAGCTGGGGTCGGGCTCTGGGGTATGGGATTTCATGCAGCTCAGGTGCTGCGGAGTACCTTCAGGGGGAGCGTGTCTGTGAGGCGCTCTGACAGTCAACAGTGAGTGTATTCCAGCGCTAGGTTGCTGGTGCTGCTGCCTTACACTCTAAATGACAGCATGACAGGAGTAAGGAGATGTGGCCTGTCGAATAGAGCTACCCACATTGGAACATTCGCGTTGTCAGTTGAAGTGTAAGGCTGCAGTGCTGGAATACACTGTCAGGGTGCACAACGCCTATGGCCAAGTTCGGCTCATGTGCACAGTGCACAAGTAGTACTTTTTTGCAGTTATATATAGCGCACACTTGGCAGGAGGGTATTAAACCACTTTAAATGAGTAGTGCAAGTTCTACACAAAAGCATAATTTTTGTTTTCATAGCACGGAGAGCTTAAATCCCATCTTCTGCTCAGCATCCGGTTATTCTGGGTGATCTTTCCGTACCATAAAAACAAAAAAAATATGTTTTCATGTAAAACTTCTGCTTCTCAAGTAAAAAGCATGAAAGCCCTCGGGCCACGTTCGCACAATATAAAACTGCAAAAAAACATCCATTACGACGTGCACAAATGAAGAAACTTGGCCAAAGGATACTAGAGCGCTTTTGCATTGATTAAGAAAATGCCACCATTGTTAAATACCTGCCTCGAAGCTACGCCCCTATGAAACCCTCAGGGCCCATCCCAATACATTTGGTGAGTACCAGCACTTTACTTTTTCCATTTCAAGCCCTAGGGATACACAATTCATCATAGGTGGGCCCCACCACGTCTGCTTTCCATTTGCCAATCTGTTTCTCCCTCACGTTTCTTTGCTTCCGGGGTGTGGAGGGATTTTCCCACGCGCGGTGCTTATCGGAGTATCCAGGCCAGCATGCACCTAGACCAAAGTCTTCGAAGCTTCGAATTGAGACATCTTCCCTTTGTACCTAGGCGAGTCTCAGCAAGGAAACATGGGAAGGGAATCTGTGATGACGCAATATACCTGCGCCAGCAGAATGCTACACTAAATTGCGCTCGTGGGAATTGTACATTAGCCCTAACTGTGAGCCAGACGTGAAGACTAATTTGTAAAGTAATCCCCCCATGTGCAATTAAACTATGTTTCTTGCCCGGCACTCGGTGCCTTCACTGGCCCCATTAGCTTTACATGCGTCGGAGTCGAGGGACCGGTTTAGCATTGAACACTTTCTGCATGCGGCTGTGCAGCCATGTGACTGCAAGCAAAAGAGAAGGTTTGAGGCTCAGTACAACACACACATCCTCTTACATCGAATTAACAATGCTGAAAAATGTATGTTACCATTCTCCTGCATGTTTAATTGAAGATTAAAGAGAAGTCATATATACAGTGCTTGAAATGGAAAAATAGAAGTACCTGCTTGTTTCTGAGAAGTGCCGGTACTCTCCAATTAAAATTATTGTATTTCTCTTGAGAAGTGCCGGTACTCTCCCGCTCAAAATAAATAAGTTCCATTTAAAGCACTGCATATATATGGTTATAGTTCTGTGTCAAAATAAAATAAAGGGGACTGAGGAATACAAAAACGTGTTACCAAAAGGCCTTCTAAAAGTTGATCTGCACCTGGAGGAGCATTGCAGCGGACAGCACCAGGCATGACCAGAGAGAGAGGCCCACACTGTATCAATATCACCCCCATTCCAGATATTGGCATTCTTGATAACGAACTTTTGCCTGACCCTTATACACATAGCCTGACTGGCCTACAGAACTAACCACCACAACTATTCCAGCAACCAGGAAAAATGGAGGCGAGTCGCAAACGCTACCCAGCAGAAGCATAATTCACCTGCAAAATTCTGAAATTCAAAAAGCAGAAAAAGGTCTGCACCCCAAAAATGTTTTGCCCTCCTTAGAACTGAAAACACACATTTTCAGAAGTATTTAAGCAACCAAGAAATGAATTCAAACACCATTATTTTAATGAATATTTACTCACCATTCCCAGAACAGGGTACCAATGCAAATGTAATGCCGAAACATGCAAGACCAGTTTCTGAGATCTCAATAATATCTTTAGGTTTATGAAAGACTGCAGACTATCCCACAAATCTATACAACATTCTGGATTTTGCCTCTGGACTAGTGCACCATTATGTAAATGCAAAAGAACACTGGAACCTCTCTGTCACCTAAGCCAGAGTGAGAGTGCCCAACTAGTTCTCTAATGGGTATATTTTATGGGTTAATCCATTTCCCTCTTAAACAAAATACTAAAGGCGCAGTTAAGTAGGAAAGCGTAGTTACTTTTAACCCAACAAAACACTTTGTTTTAATTACATGTACTCCCCTGGGGGTAGAACGAAATTTGGAAGGCCTTCTAAAAAGTGATAATGAGAAGAACCTGAAAACCATAATGTTATGCTGTGCGGATCATAGGTGCAAAAAAATGCAGGGACAGGACTATCAAACCAGAGCTACATTAGCGGTCTACAAAACAATAAATGCATAAAAGAACTAGAAATCGGGTGTCTAGACTAGAAATAAATGTCAATTTCTACTTCTGATCCATATTAATTGTAAATATGCTGCTATGAAGCACTGGGTATGAAGAAATCCCTAACATTTTAGGGTATAACATTTTGTTAGCTTGAAAAACAGACAGCATTTCTGTTATCAGTTAAAATACAAAGGAGCAGTTGTGGCTACTTGCTTCAATGCAGGGATGTTTGTTTACCTCTTTGCTAGATCATTCTTCAGCCTAATTAACCCCTTCGATGCTTGTGACTGAACCATTCCGTCATGCCTCACGGTTGAGCTGTGCGGATGACGGAATGGTTCTGTCACGACCACACCCGCGAATGGAATGTTCAGCACCGGGGGAGAATCGGCGCCGCAGGCAAGGTGTTAAAGGGTTTTAAGTTGTGATAACACCTCTAAGACTGCACGGAGTGGCTCAGAGTTGGCCACTATGTTAAAGATTGACACAGGGCACAACAACCGAAGCCGAGAACAGTGGATGACCTAGGACTGTTGCACCATGAGGCTGCAAGACCGTGGCATGCTGCAATGGCTGATGGCAAATACACTTGTGCCGCTTATGTACACTATGAGGGCTTCATACGGCCTTCGCTGGATTGTAATTTGGATCACATTTTGCGGGCAGTGGAAGACACAACATGAGAGGTCCAGCCGCTTCCCCACAGGTCTTCCATATTCGGACACGATCTGGGAGCATGGGCAAGATTAGTTTCCTGAGTTTGCGTTATTGGACGGATGGCCTTTGGCCTTGGGATGTAGTAATTGGGGTTTACCGTTTTGTTTTACGCTCACCCAAACAGTGTAGCACTGGCGACCCAACAACAGACAAGCCAAGATGGGCTGCGGCGCGTAGAATGCGGACACACGTTTGCAGCTCACAACAAACTAGTGGAGGTGATCGGCCTTCATGTCTTAACAATGGGTAAAGCATACCACACTGCATGACACAGCATATAAATAAAATACTCGTTCCTCACTTGGAACAAAAGAGACATGAGCATACTGACCAAGAGTTACAAAGTCCTGGTGTATCTCAAGCGTGCTGGGTGGATATAGCCCTCCTGGAGGAAACATATCTAGTGCGTCAAGAAATCGCCCAATTAAAAAGGCAGTGGAGGGACAAGGTATATGCTACAGCATTTCCTCAAACTCCTTGGAATCCTTAATCTGGGTACGAGCTGGGGTTCTATTTGAACCTGCTGCCAAGCACAAACAGGAAGGACTTATAAGTGCTCTTACAGGGGAGGTTGGATGAAGTCAATGCAACTTTGTACCTGGCTGATGAGCACTAATTCAGACGAAATTGTTCCTGAACAGGGCTGGACTGGGAACCAAAACCGGCCCTGGCAAAGTGCTCTGCCGACCCCCCTCCCCAATCGGGGGGGTTGGAGGTGCTGCCGAGCGCTTTGCTAGGGCCGTTTTTCGGCTGATTTTGTTGCAGGGCCGATTTTGTAGCTATGCTGCAAAAAACGGCCCTGTAACAAAATCGGCCCCCAGGGGCTCAAAACTGGCCCCCACCCTTGCAGCGCACTGGGGCATTGCCCGGTGCCCGCTATGGCCAGTCCGGGCCAGTTCCTGGATTACTTGTGTTTCCGTTCAGGGAGGACCTGGCTTGGCAGTTCAGGCTGGACTGTTGCCATTGGAGCGGGATAAAGACCGATTTGCAAATAGCTGGGTTCAAACTGAGGTGGCATGGTGTGCAAAATAATAATGGATTGGGATGCGGCCAGAGTAATTCCCAGTGGCTGAGATTAATTTAAGCATTCCATTCATCACTTTTTTGATTACTTTAGTGTGTCACCCTAAGTGGGGCGGGTGTGCCCAGAAATGGATGCCATGCAGAGTGTGTAACTGAACCAAGCTATACCTGGCTAATGAGCCCTAAGTAGGCGAAGTCAGCTCTGGGTTGCTTGTTCCGGTTTACGGAGGACCTGGTTTGGCAGTTCAGGCTGGACTGTTCCCATTGGCCCAGGATCAAGCCTGATTTGCATATAGCAGAGTCCAAATTAAGGTGGCATGGTGTATAAAATAACAATGGAATGGAATGCTGCCCGAGGAATTACCAGTGGCTGATATTAATTCAAGTATTCCAGCCATCACTTTTTTGCATACTTGACTGTAAAAGTGGGCAGCATCTATTCACCATATATGCGGCAGATACCATTCCTTACCTCCTTGGCGCCAATCCTATCTGATGGGGGACAGACATCAAGGATGCTATGGGGAGATTATAAAACTTTGTGGCAGATGTGGATATAGACCATTCCATCCCACCTCTCCCAGACTCTACGATGGTCCGGCTAGCAGACTCTACGATGGTCCGGCTAGCACACAGCTTTGTGGCATGGACTGAACAATGAGGCTTAAGGGACATATGGTGACTTCAGCATGCTGAACATAGGGACTATTCCTTCTACTCCCCAATGTACAGCTTCCATGTACATCTAGACAATGTACTATGCTCAAATAGGCTTACCGATGCAACTGTGGATGTGGAGTATCTCTGTTGCATGCTGTTTGACCACAACCTGCTGCTGGCCCTTCGATAGAGAACAGAACCACTCCAATACCCAAGTGGAAGTTACAAGCGTGACTCTTGCAGGATCCTATTTTCAGGGGTCCACTGAAGAATCTTATCCAAGAATATTTTAGCCTTAATAGAGGCACCACAGAATTGGGCAGGATAGAGTTAGAGGCTTTTAACTTGGTGGTTCAAAGCCACTGCGTGGGTCAGGCTGTGGGAGTATGGAAATCCCTGGAGTGGGAGTATGGAAATCCCTGGAGTAGGAGCTGGCCTCCTCGAAGAAACAATACGTATACTGAAGTAGAGAGAACACACACAGTGGCAGAATGGGGAGCATCTCCAAGTTGACCAAGAAAAACATGCTGAAATATTGGAGAGTCTACATCCATCAGGAGTACATTACACTGAAACATGCGGAGGGGGGCATGGGGGTAGTGGGCAGAACACTGGCATGGCTTATACAAATGAATTCAAAACATGCACCCATCACCAGCATTAGAACTCCAGCTGGACTCACTGTGCACACCCAAGCTGCTATATCTGGATACATTTTACATGCTATGTAATTTGTACGCCCCACACGAGTAGGCTGGAAAATGCAACAGACTCCTTACTTGATAGATCAGCACTGCCAATGATACCAGACATTGCCAGTGAGACCCTTGACTGCACCATTACAGAGACTGGGCTAAAAACAGTATTAAAGGCTCTAACAAGCAATACATCAACAGCCTTATAAATTTGACCAGACATATGCATCGCTGCTACCACCACACTAGTTGAAAATGTACCACGAAGCATTTGAGAAAGGCACACTGCCAGCCACCACTAGGGAGGCACTGATAGTCTCTGTTCCCAAGCCAGGAAGGGCACTTTTGGATGAGTCTTTGTACAGACTACTATCTATGCTGATTCTTTATTATAAAATCCTCAAAGGTCTGACCGACTCTTAAAACTGTCATCTTTAGGGGGATCTTCCCCCAAACTTTTTGCCTCCTTACCTCCTCTTTTAGGGGCCTTAGGACTCTAGCACTAACTGGTTGGCAGTGATAAAGTGCTCAAAGTGCATGTGCACCTAAACATGGTGACATTGGTGTATACATGATTGGCATATTTTGTTTACTTATATGTCCCTTGTAAAGGGGTATACCATATACCCAGGGTTTGTAATCTAAATGTTAGTGGGCCTGCAGCAATGGTTGTGTCACCCACACAAGTAGGCTTTCAAACCACTCTTGGGCCTGCCATTACAAGGCCTGTGTGTGCAGTTTAATACCACTCCTACTTGGGCTTTAAAACCATCTGCCAAGCCTTAAACTCCCCTTTTATTACACTTACGTCAGCCCTAAGGTAGGCTCTAGGTAGCCCTATGGGCAGGATGCTATGTAACTAAAAGGTAGGACATGTACTCTCAAGTTTTACATGTAATGGTAGTGACAAACCGCTAAATTCGCTTTTCACTACTGTGAGGCCCACTCCTCTCAAAGGCTAGCATTGAGAATTCTTTAAAAACGTAAAAGCTATCCTGATTAGAAAGGAGTAGCTACCTCATATCTTTGGAATAGTAATGATAAAGCCTCTTCACAGGCAAAGTTGGATTTACCATTACAATTTTAAGAAATGACACTTTTAGAAAGTAGACATTTCTCTGCTCTTACTACTCCGTGTGCCATGCAGTCTGTCTCCAATACACACCTGGAATGGGTGACTGCTACACTTTTTGCATTCCCTCTTTTTTTTTTTTTGAAAATCTTTTTATTAGCAGTATAAGTAAGAACACATATATCAGTTCCATTACACATATAGTCATGCATTCCCTCTAGACAGCCACAAGCACAGGAAGGGTGGGTGTGACAGAACTCATCTGCATTCATAATAATAATAATAATAATAATAATAATAATCATCTACATCTACATTTCAATAGCTCTTCCTGGGCTGGAAGAGTGAGGGGGAGCGGACACACCTGAATAGGCAGTGTCCTGTGTCCCACACAAAGGGTCGATTACCCCTTACTGATAACCTGGCAGACAGGGCTGAAATGAAAGAGGATCTGTGCACTTCAAGGGCCTGCTTTGAAATCACCCCCCTTCAAAGGCACATTTGGGTATAAGTACTGGGGCTCTGGCCCTACCAAGAGAGTGCACTACTGGACCTGTGAAATACGGTGCTAGGAGTAAAGACTGCTGTGCTACAAGGATTGCCACTTTGCCTGACTGCTGCTCTGAAGGAACTGTTTTGAGTATTTGAAGGAACTGTTTTCTGATTTGCTGAGCTGCCTTGCTGAGGACAAGGACTGGACACATCTCACTTGAACCCAGAGTGACTCCATGGGCTTACTGACTTGCCCCCAGGTCTGAAGTCTCAGGGCCATCAACTACTTCCTTCAACAGCACCTGGACTCTACCATCTGGGAGTCCTGCAATGCCAAGTGGTGGGAATCCAGTCCTGGGCCCTTGAAAGGTAATTTCTGCTGTCCAGAACCATCAAAATCGAAGTAGTGACAACTGCACCAATCGGATCCAATGCATTGCCCTGTGTTGCCAACACAGGAGCTGATCAACAGCATTGCCTTGATGGGCTGCATGGCTCGATGACAACGCAATGCCTTCATCGTAAAGGGGTTCGACACCGAAGCCTTCATAGACTACACAAATCGGCCCGATGCTTCGCCTCCATCCACGGGATCGAAGACAACACAGCGCCTCCTCGCCTCAACACTTGCTACCTCCAAGGTACTTTGTCAGTGGGACCTGCCTTAGTCCTGTAGCTGACCTGCCTTCTATCATGGTCGGACTAAACTCTGGATTTACCCCGGTCTAGCACAACCTCAAGTAACCCCTTAGCACTAATGACTTCTAAGCAAGGTTTTGGGTTTATTCTTTAAAAATTCATAACTCCTGTTCTACTTATTGGATTTTTGTTGTTTTGGTCTAGTTTTCTTCATAAAATTATTCATTATTTTACTAAACCTGGGTGGAAGACTTTTGTTGTGTTTTCATTTTGGTACTGAGTGTGTGTTGCACAAATACTTTACACATTGCCTTTTAACCACTTGGCTGCTAATGACAAGGGTAACTCGTCATGGAGTTCCCATTGATTTCAATGGAAATTTAGTGTAAATCATGGAACATGCCTTTAAGACTAGCCGGTCTGCTCTGTGCCAAGCCACCAGAGGGTGAGCACAGGTTATCTTTTTGTGTGTTCCTAGCTTTTCCCCAACTAGGATTGTGGTCCCTACTTGGGCAGCATGCATACCTCTGCAAACTAGAAACCCAATTTCTAACACCAACCTACTCAGCTTCTTTCTACAGAACTTAATCCATTCCGACAAAAATCTCTTCATCCCACAAGGAACACATTCCTAAACATTAGTAGGCTCTTTCGAATCCTCGAGGAGGCTGACCAGGAATAATGCTCAGTCTTGCAGAAAGCGTTTGCCACGATGCAGTGGGACTAACTGCGGGCAGTAATACGTAAAATGGCCCAGAAAATCCGGTGGGAAATGTGGGTCATTATGCTATTTGCAGGTGTGAGAGCAAGTAGTCCAGACGGGTTACTGTACATAGTGAGGGCAGAAGGGTGCGGCAGGGGACTCCTGCTGCAGGATGGCCAAAACTGCATTTTGCTCTCAGGTGACATTCTTCTGTACATTCAGTGCATATGGGAAGCAGCTATAGGCATACCCTGGAGTGTAGGAGTCCTGGACAATCTGGGCAAGGTTTTGGGCCTCCGTACAAAGTGGACTAAATTGTGTGCATTCCCAGTAACTCTACTTCCAGAGCAAACTTCACTGTACATTTTAAATACCTGGCCATGAAAGTCTACCATAAGGATCATGACACCTGGGAAGGTAACATGGGGGGGGGGGGGAGCTCGCTGAGGGTCTTAAGTGGCAGGGTCTAGTTTGGGTACTCCATACAATTGCCCATATTGGTGAGGATTGGCTTAACCAAGATGGTAATGCTCCCACACATGCAGTATCTTTTTGCGAACCTACCCATCAGAATCCTATGAGCTTGGTTTAAAGCAGTGGACATACTGCTGAGGGAAATGATGCAGAACAAAGTAGGCACAGAGTGTCACTGGCTGCATTGAAGCGCCCTAATGAACAAAGGAGGCCTGGGGTCCCTGACTTCTAACTGTACTACTTGGCAGCCCAGCTACAGTAGCTCCTCAGATGGCTGGATGTAAATGGACTGGCGAAGATGGGGGTCGATAAGAGTTAGGCAACAGGGTGGTGCCCTGATTGCGTTGCTAATATGCTGCTGATGAACAGAACTGCAAAGATTGTCGTGGTGTATACCAGAAGTTGAAACTGTCCATCTAACAGCTCTCCCTACAACACGGGGTAGCTACTTCATTGCCTGACTGATGCAGGAGTGGACACAGGCTGGGATTCACACCGTACGCAGCTGTTATGAGGAGGGACGCCTCAAGGAGGTATACAACCTTTACAACGCAACTTTTACAACGACCTACCATTACCACGCATTTTTTACAACGCAGGATCCATTACAACGCATACCATTACAACGTAAGTATATTTTATTAAAAATATTATTTGGGTTTTTGGGTAAAAGGGTATTTTTAGGGTTCAGGGTCAGTTTTCAGTTTTTTGGGTAAAGGGGTATTTTTAGGGTTCAGGGTAAGTTTTCAGTTTTTGGGTAAAGGGGTATTTTTAGGGTTCAGGGTCAGTTTTCAGTTTTTGGATAAAGGGGTATTTTTAGGGTTCAGGGTCAGTTTTCAGTTTTTGGGTAAAGGGGTATTTTTAGGGTTCAGGGTCAGTTTTCAGTTTTTGGGTGACGGGGTATTTTTAGGGTTCAGGGTCAGTTTTCAATTTTTGGGTAAAGGGGTATTTTTAGGGTTCAGGGTCAGTTTTGGGTTTTTGGGTAAAGGGGTATTTTTAGGGTTCAGGATTAGTTTTGGGTTGTTGGGTAAAAGGGTATTTTTAGGGTTTAGGGTCAGTTTTGAGTTTTTGGGTAAAGGGGTATTTTTAGGGTTCAGGGTCAGTTTTGGGTTTTTGGGTAAAGGGGTATTTTTAGGGTTCAGGGTCAGTTTTGGGTTTTTGGGTAAAAGGGTACAGGGTAAAAATTAAATATAATTAAATTTAAATTAAATTAAATTGATTAAATTAAATTAATTAAATTAAATTACATTAAATTAAATTACATTAAATTACATTAAATTAAATTACATTAAATTAAATTACATTATATTAATTTTAATTAAAAAAAATATTATATACTTACCAATACTTACGTTGTAATTGTATGCGTTGTAAAGGTATATGCGTTGTAAATACATGCGTGGTAATGGTACTTCGTTGTAATGGATTCTGCGTTGTAAAAATTGCGTGGTAATGGTAGGCGTGGTAAAAGTATGCGTTGTAACGTCATACATCCCCTCAAGGAACTACCCTCTATGAAAGAAGAAGTTAGAAATCCAGATTCTCAATTCCTGATTTATGGGGCACTCTTGAGGTCACTGGGGATCCTATAGGAGGACAGACACACTGAGCCACTGACACAAAGTCCAGCAAACTGTACTTACCTTTGGTGGAGGTCACAAGCTTATATTCTACTATCACACAATGTCTGCTGCCACACTGACGAAATTGAGGCCTTAGTGGGAGATTTTGACTGGACGGGAATTAAGTGACAAGGAGTGGAACTCTAACTTACCTGGCTCTTCCCCCCCCAGAGTGTCCATGAATACCCGATTCAGAGATACCCAGTTCAACTATTTGCATACTATTTAACTTACACTGCACAGGTTGAATGTAATTTCCCAGATCACGGACCAGAAAGTCCAAGTGAGCCATGGTAGATCCAGACTTCCTACATATGACATGTACATTCTTAGTCATAGCAGGTTTTTGGCAGGCGATAACCATGAAACAGGGGAGGGCACCGTGTGGGCTATGTCAGCTCCAAACAGAGGTGTGTATATTCGGCTTCTACTTTCACCTGCAGGCACGGAGTGGGGATACGAGGTTCACTGATCTGGCCCTGGTGCGTGACCGTCATGTGATACCAATGTACTGGAGATCACACAAGGGTGGGTCCCACCCCCCCCCCCCAGGGAAACCTGCCAACCCCAGACCTTCTGAATACTAGAGACACTGTGGAATCCAGGGTGATGGGGCTTATATCAATGACAGAATGCATCATTACTCAAAATATCCTGGAAATATCATTTATAGGAATAATAGAAAAATCACACATTCTTTAATTTATGTGACAGAAAACTCCACATCATCTGACAAAAGTCCCTCATACAATGTTTCCACACTTTTACTGTTTAAAAATGTACCCCACATGAGCTCGTGGGCAGGCGGGAATTCACCAAAACCTCGATAATATGAAGACCACATTGACACTTAACAAGGTCACAGTTTTCACCTTTTCTTGTCCTTTATGATAGGCCCACCCATACATGTGAAGTATTATTTTGGTGATACAAGTGCGTGACTGCTGTGTGCCAGGTCATTTGTTGTTCACCACACATTCTAGAATGTTCCATCACAGAAATATGAAGAGATTCTGTTTTGAACCAAAGTTTGGCAGGGCATTCTCTTAGCTTAGGAAAAAGTAATTCCAGCAATGTCGGTCTCCTTGCTTGGGCGCAGAAAGGGATTAGGAGCGGAACTAGGATTGTACCTAGTTCTTCCTCTTCCACTCCCCACTTCCTAGTTCACTTCACACAGCTCCTTCCTCTCACAATGCTTCTAATTGACAGAGAAGCACTGTGAGAGGAAGGAGATGTGCATCTCTGCCTCAGCAAGGAGTCAAGACACCATTTGATTTTTTTTCTTACAAGACAATAAATCCTCTTACCTTTTCAGAACCTATATATTTGTCCTTCAAGAATACCCCTTTTTTGGAATTGAAAGCTCTCTGTTGATTACGTATGGGCCTCCTTTACAGCTATTACATTTGGGTCGCTACTTAGCCTAGGCCCTCCTTATATGTTCACTTTAGCACCATATATCACATATGCAGCACTTTGAAATTTTTCCACTCACTCTGCTACCATCCTCACCCGCTGGACGTGCCTTCATTATTCTGCTTCATAAAAATTGGACAATAATTTTCTAAGTATTTACCACCCGATCTCTCACTTTTGTCCACTAAACTGTACGGAACCTGCCATATTATCTATTACCTTAGGAATTAGAATGATACTAGACCAAGGTGGTTCAGCCACCTTGGTCTTATTGGATCTATCAGCTGCATTCAATATTATTTCATATTTTTTTCTTATCACAAGCCTTTTTAGGTTGTGCATATGTAAATAAGCCCTTATATGCATGTGTGTTTTTTTAATTTCTAAGACGCAATTAGTTTCTCTTCCACCCTCCTGCTGGAAGGCTGCCCCCTTCCTTGTAGGGTCCCTTGGACATTGTCCCTCAGTCCCACATGGTTCAATATCTACATTACTCCAATGGCTTCTCTTCTTCGGTCTCTCAGCTTTGAAATTATTTCGGGCGCACAAGACACTCAGATCATCATTACCATATCTGATAATTGTTCCTCCAACTACGGAAAATTCTGCCTAAACATGACCTTGGTGGCCATTTTGATCAAGAAGAACTGTCTGAATTTACTCACAAGGTAAACCCTATTTATCTTTGGGAAACTATCAAACATTTGACCACCTCTTTTGTGTCCACCAGGAGCCTAGGCTTGCTTATTGGCCGAAGTCTATCATTCTTTACACAAGTCAGTCAAATCTCTGCCATTTGTTTCTCCTTACTGAGAATGCTGTGGAAAGTGACTTTGCTTCTTCCCACAAGACCATAATGCATGCTTTGATCACTCCAAGGCTTAACTATGGCAACTATCTATATGTGGGAATTCTGGGCTACCTTATTCATAGTCTACAGATCTAAAAAATGCAGCCATTCCTTTGATCTTCAATCTGCTTACCACTACATCTATTGCATTCACCTTAGAGAGCTGCATTGGCTACTCATAAGACAAAGATCACTTTTTAAATATCTTTGCCTATTACTGCCTTAGCATACACCCTACACTTCACTTTCATCAACTATGTGTGTATCCCATGCTTGAAACAAAGGCAAATGGATGGCTGTACCTTCTCTCATCTTGGAGCCAAACACTGGAATTTCCTTGCCACCTCTATCAAGAAACTTTCTACTCTTTTCACTTCAAAAAGAAGCACATCAGCCAACTCGTTCAACAAGTGTGATCTTTTCCTTGCAATTGCCTATCCTTAGAGACAGGACACCCTTAGAGTCATATAACATGCTTTACAGACTTAAATCATAACATTATTTTTTTTTGTTGCAGATTTATATAGTGCGAACTCGACCCACAGGTATTGGAGCGCTTTACAAGAGCACCGGTTACATTACACAAGGACACATTCATTTTTTTTTTGTTTGGTAGGCACGGGGAGATGAAGTCATTTGCCCATAATCACAGGATGTGGACGCAACCCAAGCTCGAACCTTGGTTTCCCAGCTCCAAAGTCGGCAATCTAGCCGTCAGACCACATCAATCTTTCAACAAGCGAGATACAACGCAATAATTGGCTGAAATAGACAGTCTGTCAAAATCTCTCACCTGTAATGGTGAACTGTTATGTTGATTCTCCTTTCTTGGGTGGGGTTGGGAACTAATTTCTAAAATACATGCTTAACTGGAAAAGGCAACTTGTTTTTACGGAGAATTCGTCATTCATAAAAGAAATACATTTACAGTATGCCAATGAAAGAATATATAACACCCTACAAGGACAGTATTGTGTTAAAGAGGTTTCTAAAAAATTTAACCTGTTTTAGAATATCAAAATGTATTTCCTAACTTCAGAATTGCTGGTAAGAAAATAATTTTGATAGTGTTGACGAAATGTGAAACTGTAAATAGAGGAAAAAACACATGACTAGCATCTACTGAACTATGTCTTTAAACAGGAAAAGATTAGAAAAATGTTTCAAATAGGTTGTTCAGGCACCCTCTTTTACAGTACAGCCAAGGACATTCCTAAGCAGCTTATCCTGACGTTCTTGTTCCCACGAACTCTTTTACCCACCCAGAGTCCCATGATTCAGCTGCAAGCTTCACTATCCAATCAACATAACCCCCACCACTAACACCACCACCACCGCAGCATGGAAGCAGTAACAGCCAGTGTGCCCAATGTGTGAAGAGCCTTGCCGACCCATGACCAGCACGTATTGCCCTAACAAGAACTGTGGGGGTTTAGTTGCAGTCTTGGAACGTCCTCGCCTTCCAGACCCCCACACCCCACCAGCCAGTTGCTCAACCACAGCCTGTACGTCCTGGTGAACGGTCCGCACAGCACACCAAACAAAGCACATCACATCACATAAAACGGTTACACGATTTATCCCAACATGACAAGAAAGGGACTAAAACCACCGTGCCGCTCACATCAATGAAAAGTTTAAAATTAGCTGTTGAGAAATGTGCTTCATGAGTCACTCGGAAATGTTGTACTCAACAAGGAAAGGATGAAACCAATTCCGCATGCGAAAGCAACACACACACACGCCCACTCCGCACAAAAGACGATGAGCTCACCTTCGAAATCAGTTTCAATCGGAGTACCATATTTGCGTCTCACTGTCCTCAAAATACTTCCACACACGTTAACGCGCTAAAAATATACGCGTTAATTGTGGCAGCTCAGAAAATAGACGTGGGAGATGTGCAACACATCCAACAGACGTAGAAGCTTTATGCTTTTGCAATTCCTAGAAAGATAAGTGTGGTATTTGGATACCGTTCTCAGAATAGGGTGGAACCATGAAAATGCATTAGAAGACATCCACTCATCTGAATGGTATTGTTTTGTACTGCAGCATTTGAATGGTACTTCACACCTTAATAAGGCCACCAAGTGCTCCAAGTCACTGCAGATCAAAGGCATAATTTCACAAGTGTGGTTAGAAGGGTACGGCCTCAGAGATGCGGACTGAGGTGCATGAGGTTTGAAGAAAGGTTTCAAACTGGTGTGGGCTATGCCGCAGCCTGGTGTGGGATATATCGCATAACAAAGGCATAAAGTGCGGCAGAGTATATGAGAAGACAGACGCTGCCACAGCCGCGGCCGGTAGTGGGAGTACCGGCCGGGCGGTGACGTGGGGAGGGGCAGGGTGGGGGGTAGTAATGTATGGATTAAGGACCTTAACAGGTAAGTAAACATATAAATTAATAAAACGAATTTCGTTGCGCTCACTACATCACCAAATGCGATGCAGTGCGCGCAACAAAATTCGTTTTATTGATTTATATGTTTACTTACCTGTTAAGGTCCGTAATCTATACATTACTACCCCCCACCCTGCCCCTACCCCTCCCGACGTCACCGCCCGGCTGGTACTCCCACTACTGGCCTCAGCTGCGCTTCTACTCATACTTAGTTTATGAATTTAAGTCGGTGACTTTTTTTTTATAGTAAAGGGAAGAGCAAGATCATTAGTCCTTTCAGGAACTGATCGTCTATGCTCCTTTCCCTACCAAGCACTGAACTGCAGAGTGTGGCTGTATGTACAAAGAAGCGGGTTCAGCCAGTTCACATTTTTCTGATGGGATATCAAACCCCTAGCCAGCCTTCAAGACATCGCTCTTCTCCAACTCCCACTAATAACACATCCCTAGAACAGTGCTTAATTTGAGCAGGTGCATTCAGGTGCTCAGAACCTGCACTCCTTTCTCAGGGCCAGGGCTACAATTTCTGTGCCTGCAGTTGGTGGTCTCAATATTAATTGTTCAATTCAAAATAAAAAGAATAACATACATTGCATGGTGACTGGCTGGTAAATGTTCATAGGCATGCCGGCATATGCCTGTCCAGGCAGGCATAATTGTGTATCACCACTTGAGGAAGAAGAAATTAGAGAAAGTGTGGACTTTCCACTTGTTGCATAGCCAGAGTAGTATATCCGGCAGTCCTGCATTGCTGCTATCCTCAATGTGGTTGATGCGGCTGTGGCCCAACACAACGTTTGTGTGCCATGGCGTCACCAGTAGAATCTGTGCGCTGCACCACAGCATGGTAATTGCTGAGCGTGAGTGAGTGAGTCCAGTAGGCACCACAGCCATACTTACCGGCATTGGCAGCATTACTGCTGGGGACTATGCCTGTGCCGTAGCAGGCAGGATCACAGTAAGCTGAGCAGTGGATGCCGATGCTGTTGCCATCCCTGGACCTACTAATTATAGGCAGCACTAGCAGTGACATGACCTGCTGTGCTCAAGCAGCCGCCTGCTCCGCAATAAACCCAGTCATACCACACTGATTAATATATGCAAAAAAGCATTTTCATTTTGTTTTTGCACTCGGTGTAGGTAAGAAAGTAAAAAACGTCATCTTCCGCTTCTTTAGGAATGACAACAGGAAAACGCAGAGTTCAAAATAGCAGGGATATGTACAGGCGGACGACAGGGGTCACAGGCAGCAGCAGTGTTAGAGATGAGAGACAGCAAGAGTAAAGAGGAGAAGAAACAACAAGAGAGGAGAGAGATAAAACAGAGCAAAGTAGAAGAAAAGGACGAGAGCAAATCAGATACAAAGAGAAAGCAGCCTTGATGTGAAGAAAAGAGCATTAAGAAGAGAGACGATAGAATGAAAGGCTGTGGAGTACAGGACAGAGGAAAAAAAACAGACAGATGATAAAATGGAGACACAGCTAATCACTGCTGAAGAGTAATAGTAAAGAGCCAAGATTGAGGGGAGAGAGAGCAGAGCATGGATAAAAGTGAAGAGAAAAAAGGGCAGGGCTAAAATGAATAGAGGGCAAATCAGAAATACAGGGTGTGACGAAGGTGATAGAAAACAATTAGAGAGGTGAGAGGATAGACTCTTAGAGCAAATACTTAGGGGACAGACAACAGATCAAGGTTAGAATATAGAGACTGAGGCAGTGAGAGTGTTGAAAGTGGGGCTCACCAGAGGAAGACCCGAGCGGTGGCCTACGTGGCAAAATTTTCAACACCTGCATTTCTTTTTTTTCTTTTACAAAATCAAGCACTGCCCTAGAGCTAATTCTATGAACCGACACCAGCTAAAGAGAACATCTCAAGTATTGGAGACCGCCTCAAGCCCTGAGGAATGCGGTCTCCATACCCCTTGCTAAGGAGTTTCCCTCCATCTTGATCCTCTGCTCCACAGCCTGTATAAACTATCCCTAATTTCAGGTACAAATTCCATGACTTTTAAACATGCAGACATTTTCCTCGCCTTAAAATAAATGTTCATCAACCACAACAACTATTCTGCCTCCGCCGCATCCAAAAGTGATAATAATCCCAGATTTGTAAAGCGAACTTTTCACCCCTAAGTGTATCCAGGCATTGGGGGCCATCGGGGAGTTTAAGTGAGCTACTGCTGCGAGTCACAGGACGCTGAGCTGCCGACCGTGAACCTCGCGCTCAACCAGCCGCTCTGGCCATGCGCCACATCTCTCCTCTAATATTCCTTGGAAACAAACTGGGATGACCTCGAAGTTGAAGCCGACTCCAATTTACCTGCTACACTAATTCTTCAACTATTCGACATCTTTTGATCCCAAGCTCTAGTACTAAAGAGGATCAAGTAAGTTACAGGGGCATTGGGTCCCCACTCTCAAATGTGTTGAGCCCTTAGTCAGTAAATGCACAGAAAGCATCAAGCTTGGTTCCTTTCGCTTATTCAATATCACTATGCTGCAGGGACCACTGTGTCCCATCTCTTGCTACTCCTATACTTCTTACACATTTCCTTGCTGGTCTGACAACACCCCAAGCAACCTTTGGGGAAATGGCCCACAAAATACATTCAGAGCAGTATATTTAGGCATTTAATGTTCAAAGGAGCGAGTGGGCTGGAGTGGCCTAAAATACATTTTTTGAAATCCAATCGTCCAGTATGTTCCGGGCAACATGTGTAGAGACCCAGTATGCTGTATTCAATACCCTTACACCTTCTGCTTTTGGATAAATGCAGACGGGTTTTGCCCGAAGCAATAAACATATCTTGTACTCCCAAACAAGCTACAACCTACCTCTGAGAATTTACGATTGCAGTTCCACCCTGCATACCTGGACCCATTCATCAATATCAACGCGTAGTATAGCAGCACACTGTAAGCTACCGTTTGCAATACCAACGGGGAGGACTCCAAAAAGTATAATTTGTAGCCACCAGCTAGATTTGGGAATACAGAGGTAACCACATCTGTCCCACTCTTGAGAGACGTTGCTCTTAGTGATGGCGTGTCTCGGGTACTGGGTGGTCTTCCTCACCTCATTTGGGGCCAGATGTACGACCATTAATTTTTGCGAGTCGTAAATTGCGTCAAATTGTGACCCGCAAAAGTGAATGTACAACAGTGTCTCAAACACGGTTAGCGATTCCAATGAGGTCGGAAATTGCATGCCTCATTAATATTCATGAGGTAAGCACAATTTGCGACCCCATTGGGAATGGCTAGCACCATGTCTGACTGCTTTTTAAATAAAAGCTTTTTCTTTTTTTAATGCAACCCATTTTTCTTAAAGGAAAATGGGTTGTATTTAAAAATGAAACTTTTCAGTTTCATTTTTTCAGGGCAGGCAGTGGTCCCTGGGACCACTGCCTGCTCTTAAAAAATATTTCGCAAACACTCACAAAGGGGAATGGGTTCCTTAGGGACCCCTTCCCGTTTGCGAGTAGTTTCCCACCTTCTTGAAGTAGGTGGTAAACTGCAAGTGTGTTGCAGCTGCAAATACAGTTGCAAAACAATAGTCCACGGCATTGAGACTCGCTATTAGGAAGGGACGCCACTTCCTAATAGCGAGAGTCGCAAACACTATTTTGTGAGTCAGTGACTCACAAAATAGTGTTTGTACATGCCTGGACCCTTTTTTGCAGTAGCTAACGGGCCGATCTCCTGTTTGCGACAGCAAAAAAATGGTCGTACATCTGACCCTTGATTGGCTAAACGGTCTTTTATTGTAACTTACTGTTGCTTCTTTATACTGTACAGGGCTCTTATACTCCCAGATCAAGGACGCACTTTATATTTATTTTTTGAGAGTTTTATAAAGTTCAAAACCATATGCTTCAAATGTACCTCAAGACCACTCCACCATACCAGCTCTCATCTAGACAAAATCACAAAACACAAACCATGCAACATCACTTCAAAATCAGCCAACTCAGGTGATTGGACCTACCTTGCACTGAAATGCTTCTTTTGGTAGAAAATTTCAGTAAGAAACACCCTTTCGATGAATAAAAAGCCTATTACATTTTGATCTCTTTTTGGTAGAAAATTGTTTTGACCGAAAACTAAATAACGATAGACTGCACAAATTAGAATCCCAACCACTGCACTGGAAAACAAAATTATGACATAGTAGCCTCCTAAACTCACCGTTGTACACAGTCTATCTCGCATCAAAAAATGGGTAGCGGTGAAGTCAGGCTAGTCTAGTCAGATTACCAGCAGATCCAGTGATAGCCCAATCCCCTGTCAGAGTAAGGACTGTAGAACTAAAGGTGGTGAAATATTTAAATTCATGAAAAGGGGAAGCAGGTGAAAGCATCGGCGGCAAAGAACAGAACTGCCTATGACACATTACGAATGCATGCAAGCATTCATATTTTTTTCAGAAGTTAGCGTGGCTTATGCTTGGAAAAATATTTGGGAATCAGCTACTTAAAATCACTATGTGTTGATCAAAGTACTACCAAACAGCATACGCACCCTCAAGTTATGGGCATTGTTTTTAGCCCCACAGATGCAGTCAAAACAGAATATTTGTGTATTTCTCTGCAGCAAATTGACAAAAATTGTGACCATCCCATGAAGACTAACTTTAGGTATTACATGAGGATTACTTTAGGTACTCCAAAAAAGCTTTGTGAATAGGCCCCTTTGTGCCCATGAATGTGCTGATACCTCATCATGTCTGCCTTTAACGATATTCAGAAAGACTACAACTTTAAGACTGTTTGAACTGTAAAACAAAGCTATACCTAAAATGGGCAAAGCCAATAGGTCTCGCCTATGGGTGAGCTATTGGCTTTGGCAATCAGGTGAGGATTGGTAACAGTGGGTGGGGGGTGGGTGATGGTATCGCTGGAGGGGGTGGGTAGTGGGGCGGGTAAAGGTGGGAAAAGGTGGGGTGTATGGAGGTGGGTAAAGGTCGGACAGGTGGCGGTGGATAACGGGATGATTTTAAGAAAGTGCTAAGAGGCAGCCAGAGCTGGCCGCTTTCTATAACTTTTTTGCCTTCTGTCGGGAGAATATACAGATGGGGCAAATGGGAGGGGGAGAAAAACAAGGACGGGAGGGTAGCAGGGGCAAGAAAGAGGGACAGGAGGGTGAGTATCAGGGGAGGGAGAAACAGGGTCTGGGTGGGAATAAAGTTAAAAAGTGCTCTGATGCGGCCAGCAGTTGACGGCATAATAGAGGTTTTGTTTTGTAGAAGAAGAAATAGTATGCGAGTCACAACATGAGCAGTAGAAGGCAAGCGGAGGGACACTAATCAAGCATTATTAATCTGTGCTTGGTCCGTGCACCACGGAAAAAAGGGATGTGACGCACTGCATGCGCTGCCCAATTAGAAGGCAGAAAACAAGAGCCAGTGTGATGACAACGAATGGTGCAATTGACGGGTTCCAAGCCCATTACTGAAAAGAATTGTCTTGCTAGCACATGCTCACACAGCAGAGACCTAAAAAGGGAATACACTTGTTTCCTTCCAGCTCTTTCGTGACTCATCTCTGACCCAATTAAAAAACATTCGGATCGAGCAACAATGTTCTAGGGTCAGTCAGGTCATGACAACATACCACATTGCAATCATTTACAGTTATGCGAAAGGGGCCAGGCTGCAAACACACAAAGCTTCTTAGGCGAGCACCACACAATTACACAACAATTAAGTCCCCCAAAAAAAGACTATACATTTCAGAACCAACACAACCAAGCACGAGAAAGGCAAAACTTGAAGAACAACATTTCCACCCCACCAAACACGTGTTTATTGAAAACATCTGTGTGTACAACACAGGCTCTGGGAGGAGGCACACCCTTACCCACAGGATGGCATGATATCTTGTTGTTCTGAGTGGAACGGCATGAGGCAAGGTGTCCCTGCCAAGAATCACCCACACCTTTCTTCAGTGTCAACACTGCAAATAGTAATACCATTGGGGACTTTGATTTAAGCATCAGCCGGCGCTGCAGTGTAACAGATGAAAAGATTAGAGCAGGAGTGTGATTCATCTTAGTAAAATGCAGTTTCCCAGGTGTATTCAAACGTTATTAGGGAGGGTAGGAGTGGTTGGAGACTGCGATTTAATAGCTCTTCTAGGAAGCCGACACACTACTCATACATAAATCTTTATTAGGCTGACAATGTTGGTCTGACCGTGAGCAGAAAAGACGGGGCTACTCCAACTCTCTCTAGTTACAGCAGGGGAATTAGCCCAGCGTGCGAGCGTTCCAACGGTCATGACGAGCTCAGCTCGTCATGAGCACACGAGCACCGTGGCTCATGACGAGCTGAGCTCGTCATGAGCGTTCAAGGGGTTAAACAAAACGAGGACTCACTGGGATCTGCACCACTCTCATTGAGAGTGCGCACCGCTTCACTGCAAACAAAAGAAAGATTCTTTAGATTTCTGCGAAGTCAGTTATTATAGCAGGGTCAGATTACCTGTTGAGAAACTGGCACAGTGTGCATGCCACTTTCTCCCCCCCCCCCCCCCCCCCCAAGGAAAGCGAATAACATTTACTGCTATAGTGGGCGCGAGGAGAGAAGGAGGAGGATGGGGACTGTTTTAAAGATTTGATGTAGACTCTACTACCGACATTTTGAGCGGGTGTTCCGCTTTAATTTCTCCAGCTCTGACAAACATAAAATAAAAAGCATAACCTTTCTTGATACTCGGCTGCTATAAATCTAATGAACAAAGGGACATCACTTTTATGAGCACCGATTGTTTAAAGATGTCAGAGGTTATAAGTGATGTTTAATGTTACACTTACTTCTATTTGAGGCAGGCGGAGACGGTCAGACGGCAACAAGCTCTGTCCCCCGGGCTGGTACACACTGTCACAGCTACAGGCAGCAGCCCGGCCCAGAGTCGGTTAACCCCTAGGCCACGGAACCACGATTACATCTCTATTCACAGAGCACCGAGCAGGCCGAAAGTGGCGAGCAGCAGGGTCAGGACAGTGAGTCAGCAGGCACAACTAATGCTAGTAGGCACGGGTGAGCTTCACAGCGGCAGAGGTACGCCTACGGTGGTCCTTGCTGCTGAGCCGGATCTTTTATAATATTCATCCGATCCTGCTGCAAGTTCTGCCACAGCCATGACTGTGCAGCCCGTGAGTGTCCAGTGAAAGGCGGTGTTTGCGAGCATGATCGAGGAGGCGCTAAAAGAATTATTGCGGCGCGTGGCGGGCAGCGGCACTAACAAAACATAACTACTGATTGCCCTGCCTGGTGCCCGGAGACAGTTACAATCACGTGACCAACAGCTCACCAGGTCATGTGAATGTCGTACGCCCGGCCGGCACAGAGCAGCTGTGCTAATAATGAAAGCTGCAGCAATGAGCCACCAGGTCGGCCGCATACTCCTGACCTGCCATTCAGCAATAGACTTGCACACTACTTCAATTGCAAAATCTGCTAGCTGAGAAGCATGCGATCCGCGCTGCGTGCTCAATGTGTTTGGCCAGGGCGTTGAATTCCTTGCACCGGCGGGGGTTCAAGGAGGCGCTACAAATGCGTGACCTTGCATTTTTGTGCGGTGATGCGGACCACCACACAAAAATGCTTTAGTATCACGCCTGATGCGTGATACTTGGCAGAGCTGAAGTATCAGGTTGACCGATGATAAACTTCACTGAGCTATTGAACAATTATGCTGGCATTAGCCATTGAAAATCTACATTGTAATGTAGGCAGCCTGCCTGGTTTACGAGTAGGAAACTCTTGGTAGGGTGAAGAGGGAGACTGTGTGTGACTGACCGAGAACAGCTTTTGCTCCTTCTTTCTGATCTGCATATATTAAAATTAGAACGAATCCAAGATCTAGCGCCATATCTCACCTACTGCTACGTCGAATTCCCACAGTGATAAAAAAGTAATTCCTAATAATTAATTCTCACAACACTCCCTTTCAGAACCCCCTTTACACTATTTTCTTGCAGGTTCTGATGGTCAAAGTAAGCACAGCAGCAAATGGTTCACACGTCGTATGGTGTCGCTATCAAGTGCCAGCATTTCCAAGCGGCGTGGGCTTCCGTGCCACATATTTGGTGCAAATTAGTAAGCATGGACTATATTTCAGCACGGTTATACATAAGGATACGTGTTTACCTGCAGAATTTGACAGACTATTACCCTTCAAAATATAAATACAGGCATTGTATTGATTAAAAGTGCACACTAGACCTTATCTTTGAGTGCGGTTACACCTACAGCACAATGTGCAACATTTAATGTACACCTGGAGTAAATCATCCTGGTGTCCTCATTTACCTCATTCTTCCACGTTGCTGGGGTCCTTTAGCACATCAACATAAATAGTAGGGGTGGACGGAATTTGCGTAGTCGCGCTACGCAAACCTCTGCGAAACGGTAAAAAATCTCAGCGAGCATGCAAAAGTTCAGCGGACACACGGAACTGCTTGTTCTGCCCGTTCGCGATACTTTTTTCCTGTTCATGAACGCGGTTTGTGTGCTCGGGGAGAAATATCTTGCAAACACCCATTTTAAAAGCACGAACAAGCAAAAAATTCGCGAAGCTGCGCATTGCTGAATTTGACAATTCCGCGTTTTCCACAGAACGCGAAATTACCCAAATTCCACAAATCCTGCGAACAGAACGGAATTTACTGCCCAGGCCTAATATATAGGCCAGGAGGACTGAAAGATTGCATGTGACATTTTCATAAACTCGTGATGCAACTTTACTTCGTTATTGTGAAAAAACAATCTTTTATAGTACAAGCCTCACTCGTGCACATGCTTGTATTTTAAGGTTTCTTATTACAAAACAATTTATCCTTTTCACCATATTTATAATGTATGTATGTATGATGGTAATAGGACAGCTGTGTCAATACGTCCATAATTGTGTACCCATATCTCCTGCAAAAGTCAAAGTACGGGGGGGGGGCTTATAAGGGCCTAAACAGGATCGGTAAAAAAGTGAGACTGTGTTACAAATAATATATTTTTAAGAAGGCAATACTAAAAGACAAATGGGGAAACCTTGGTCAGTCTATGGTCGTTGTAGTATTTTCACAAACGAAGTGCAGCATAGATGAGTGGGTAAAGATGGGATTTATTCCAGAAAAAAATTTATTCCAGAAAAAAAAATTCTGAAAAAATGTCCTCCAACCGACTGTCTCGCTCCCAGCTGTCACAGTACCCAACCCAAACCCTGAAACAGAGAACACCTGCACAGAACTATCTTAAGCGAGAGCCATATACCACCGTCGTGTATTCACAAATAGCTATTTGGTACCCGATATTTGGCTTATTTTCCCTTCCATGTAGCCCAGTCACCTTAAGCCCTTTTATGTAGGCAATGGCGTTGTGGAAAAGGTTGACAAGTCACAGGACTGGCGTGGTCCTATTACTAAGGAGTCAGGATGGATTTTCAAGGAATAGCCTGTGCTACCAATCCACACAACTCATTATAGAAGCAAAAATGACTTGAGTCCACAAATGTCCTTAGGAAGAATAGTATACAATCACATCTTCCTCTCGTCAGGCACTACTTATAGGACATTTCAATAGTCCATTCAACATTTTATGAAACCCCTGAGTTTAAAACGGAGTTGATGAGACTGAATTTCTAAATTATATACATTACTCCGAACCCAATAGCGGATACTTGAATCCACTCCGCCTTTCCAGTAGACAAAATCTTCGCTGGGACTGAAATGGAAGGGGGATATCAAACTGTTTTAATGTCTGCAGGCTACAAGGCCACCCGATCCGTATGGCTCATACTCTGGTGGGGTAAACGTAGTTTACCCCGCATTTTTTACTCCGCATGGCTTTACCCCGAATTTTTTTCTTCGCAATAACTTTTACAACACAGGGCTTTACACTGCAAAACTGTTACAACACATTCCCCAAAGTAACGCCCCCCCTGGAGTTAGAATAGTAATAGTGTTGGAATGGGGAGTGCGTTGTAGCAAATTGCGTTGTAAAGCCCTGCAAAAGTTATTGCGGAGTAAAAAATGCAGGGTAAAGCCATGCAGAGTAGAAAATGCCACTGAAAGGAAGCAAGGATTTCGGGCATTTTGGAACAGGGCTGCTCTATGAGGGTTTAGATCTGTTGCAATGTAGTAAGAAGCTTTGGGTCATCTTGAGGAAAGATTGTGATGGGTGACTTGAATAGTTTATTTGAGCTCACTTTGAAGATTGTACCCAGACTTCAGCCCAGGACATATTGCTTGGCATCCTCAACTTTTTAAATTAGCGCTAATTCAACAACCATCCAGACCAGGATATTTACCTGGGCCATGTATTATTTGGAACCTTGGAATATTTCAAACAAGGATTTGCTTCAGGCCAACTGATTATTTTCCTGGTTTCTAAAAAATTAACCTTGGTTGTTTTTTTATTGAGGTGTGGACACACCGGGATTTGAACTGGGACCGTGAGGTCGAGCACCGGTCCCTACAGTGGAGGCATTAATCCACTAAGCCACCAGACCCGGCTTGAGTGGAGGGAAGGAGGTCAAATACCTCATCTTGTCCTGGATTCCACTTGTGCGTTCTGGTACTGGTACTTTGTTTTATTCATAACAAGTACATCACTGGAGA
This sequence comes from Lissotriton helveticus, assembly GCF_964261635.1. NCBI lineage: Eukaryota > Metazoa > Chordata > Amphibia > Caudata > Salamandridae > Lissotriton > Lissotriton helveticus. The sequence goes on along the minus strand of NC_136067.1, from coordinate 1,586,290,940 downwards.
TACTTCCATTCAAACATAAAAACAAAATTGGTAGTATAAGTTACTTATTGCCCTTGCCATGTGAAAAGCGTAGGGTGGATAGGATATCGTATTCTACTGTACAAGAGCGGGAGGCAATGGCAAAATATTTTATTACTGTAAAGGTCACAGCAACTTTTGCATAATGGCCTTGATCAAGTCCTGAATTACACTTTGCATTGTGGTAGTGTAGTTTAGATTGTTTTTGGTTTTGGGAGTGGGGGGGGGGGGTGAAAGAGAATAATCACCAGAATGCAAACAAACAAAGAGGTGAACTACTAATGCCAGGAAATTTAGAAGTTGGCCCGTTGATTGTTACAGGCTAATGCTGTGCTATGGTAGCTAGGCAGGCATAGACACCAGCGACTTTAGGCCGGTTATCCTTGCTGCCAATAATGGAGCTTAGAAAATAATATGACCTGCTCTGGAAGACCAGCACAGACAGGTGGCAGTAGTACACATGCTTTTAAATGCCCCAACTCTTCGCCCTGATGTCAACGTGAAGTCACCCAAGGTAAGAGCCTCAGGTGAAGAGGTAAAACCTTCAAAAACGCCGCACCAGCTTGGCAATCACCTGGCAAACCGCTCCTCAGCAGCGGATTGATCTTGCAAGCAACAATATTTAGAAAGATAACAGATAAAGTATTCTATGGACACGGTGTATGTTATCCAGCTCACCGCAGTGACAGGGCATTCCCTTCTCTCGCTCTCAGATACACACCCAAACACATAACTAAACAGGGCACTTACAACCACACAAGGCCCTGGCAGACACACCGTATAACAAGACTGGTAATACCACCCAACCTAACACAAAAGATGTTCGAATTTCAGTGTTTGTTCGTGGTTTGCATGAATAGGTGAGTCACTGAATGCTAGTGTTAAGTGAGCGGGGGAATATTGGTGAATGTGGATTAATGACTGAATAGGTGATTGACAGAGCACATGAATGATGAATGATTAGTAGAGTCCACTTAAGTGACTGCACTACCCATTCACCCATCTGTACGCTCAACTATTCACCAAGCCAAATACCTATGTATTTACTCACTCATGCACCTACCCATCCATCCATCCATCCATCCCTGCAAGCACTCATCCATTCATATCTGCACTCTCATCCACGTACTCCCTTGTCCAGCCATTCATAGATCCATGTTTATGCCACAGTGTCCTAGAAGCAGACGAAATTTCAAGCGAACACGATAAAAGTTGAAGACGCTCAAACATTTTACAACTCTTTAAGGTCTCCTTGTGAAATACTTCCACTGCAAATGTCTAAGGAATTGTACTGTGAGCTGGGGTGTTTCTTAAAGGGAGAGAGTTCTTTCAGAAGCCACATCACGTCAAGTAGGAATAAAGACACTCCCAAGTAGCACATTTTAAAATAAAGCTGTTTTAAACAGGATCAAAAGGCAACATGTATTACAAAAACCATCATATACCCTGCCCTTCCATTCAAGACATAGGATTGACTGTTGAATAAGGTTCCCACAAAGTTGCCTCCTGTGGACGCTTGGAGCATTTCCAGGTTTGCATCTTTACTCTAGCTTCGGTTAGACATCAGTTGACGGAAGCATCCCATTGGTGAGAGATATCACTGCGCTGCTTCAGATCACCACACCCTCGTGAGACACGACCATCAAAGAAATAAAAATGAGGAAAACATGTCCCAAGAGGCAAAACTCATGACCTGTAGTGAGATGGCCTTTTTTCATTCCTCAAGGGAATATAGATAGGACAACATAATAATAATAATAATAATCATCCACATTTGTAAAGCGCACAATCACCCGTAAGGGTCTCTAGGCGCTGGGGGCCGTCGGGAAGATTAAGCAAGCTATTGCCCAGAGTCACATGGTGCTGGGCTAATCTGCCGCCGGCGCTGGGGATCGAACAGTGATCCCCAGATTCCAACGTCAGTCGCCCTGGCCGCGGTGCCACACCTCTCCCTTACAACATCTCTTTTATGACTAGAAATTGAAGTAGGTCTACGATGAAATTACTAAATTACATTTAAGCAGTAATATCATACCGATAGTCCGCATGTTTGCTGTTACTGACTTGAGCATTCATTCACTGTGCTATCAATTGGCCCATTTTGGAAAGATTATCGATTGGTACACCAAGAGGTTGAATGAGTACACAGAATGTGCAAGAACTCAATTTACAAAGAAGCCGCTTGACAAACGCAAAGGGCAAAACATTTTAGGATGACAAGCTTATTTGTCTGCTAAGAGCTAATAGAGTCATTATGTGGATGAAAGGTGCACCCAGAACAGGAAGAGCCTGTTCCCGGGCAGTATCACCAAGAAAGGTGTGACTGCATAGACGGTGCATGCACCCCAGCTCAAGAATCTGCTTACTACAAGGTATGAGCCTTCAGGATGAAAAGTAGAGCCTGTGTTTCTCTTACCCCTTCTAATTAGGAGGATGTGAAGAATACGCTGAGATCAATCAAACCAGGAAACTTCAAGCAAGGCAATTTGTCAGTAAATCTTGTTGTTACCAGGACAATTCCATATCAGCTTATTGTCATTTGACAGCATGGCTTGTCCACGTGTTGCTGGCAGAGACCCGATATGCTGCCTTAGCAGAGTTTATTCTTAGGTGGGAAGGAACGGCAGGCTAAGGGCGATTCCAAAGACTTCCTTGCAACTTTTAGATAAGAAATATTTATCTGCACGGGAACTGGGAGGGATTTACGGAGTACCTCATGGAGTAAAGAATATTTTGGGACCCCCCATTTTTCTCAGCCCCAGCTTGAGGGATTAGCCTGAAACTTTCCAGTACAGAGCTGAGACGGCCGAACTTTTTTGGAAAGGTTTTGTTAAGATTTGTCAAATCGCACCAAAGTTATTGGCAAAACAATCGAAATAAAAAAATAAAACAGGGATTCTAGGATTTTAACTCCTTAACTACAGACTGCTCTGAGAGCATGAGCCCACTGAAGGATTAGTTGAGCAAATGTTGGTCTATAGGAGAGGGTCAGAGTAAATTAACTTATGTCAATAATTCAGGGCCATTAGAATAGCGCAGTGGGGGAGGACCAGCAGGGTTGATTAAATTATGAGGCAAGAAAATGCTAATTATAAGCCACATTTTGAGATAGAATTACATCACGATTTTGTCTCTTTCATACATGTCCAGAAAGTCTGGTCAATGGTTTCAACTCATTACTATCAGTTTAATACCTAAATGCAATCAACAACTGAAAGGTGTCCTGCCTGTACGTAGCGACGTGTGGCAGTGTTTTTAGCAATTTCGAATTAGCTCAAGCTAGAAAATGTTTTTATACAAATCTGCAATTGATGCAGATGATCTATTACAAGGCAAGTGCAAAAAATTTATAAATATGTGGAAATACCGCTGTGGCCACAGAATCACATAATTTTAGTTCTTCTATGATAAATTCATATAATGTTCAGGTTGGCTTCGTCCTTTAAAGCTAGGTTCACCATCAGAGCCTAGACATATTAATGACCTCTGCCAATACTTGGGTCGTCCCTTAAATAAGTCACAAGAACAGGCGGATGAAATCTCTCCTAAATAGTATTAACTGACACCTCTTCCGCAGGAACACAATAGGGCTCACTCTCCCCAGTGCATTCTCCTGGCGGCTGCCTCCAGGTGCCTTGCGAGACGCGAAGTTCAGGGAAGAGCATTTTTGGTGGCCATCTTGGAGTATTTTGAGCACAACACTAACTCGGTCAGTTCACCTTCCATTGTATGGGATGCAGCAATGACAATCGGAAAGACTTGGTGCAAATTATGTACAAGTGATATGTGGCAACAAGTGAAAGAAGTGAACAGCGGCGAACGGCGCAAGGTGAAATATTTACAGTGAATAGCTCAACAGTGACATGGAATAAGTGACTTTGTATAATACAGTTCGCAATTTCAATGAAGTCACACCAGAATGCGCCTATTGTTTCCGCTGTGACCGGTTGTCATTCCAATTAATTGATTGTGTGCTGTACATAATTATTCATGTATGAACCTTTCCTCCCCTACTTGAATACCAAAATTACAACAAAAAAAAGTATTTTGACTTTAAATCATTTTGAGCAAGTGTCTCCTTTCTCTGTTCTATGTAATGCCTTGTGCATGCTATATAAATTGCCTTTTCATTTATACCTTTTGGGATATTGTTTTACCTTTAGACCTGCTATCTTATACGCACAAATATGGACTTATAACCGGAGTGTCTATCTGCTGTCTAATGTGCATTAATGACAATATTGTCATTACAATTTACTGTGTACTATCGATCACTGTCAAATGTTTTGTATAGCCAACAGTTAACAAAAATAAAAAATAAAAGATCTGCAGTGTCCTGAAAGGCTTGTCCCTCAGCCCTACACTGTTCAAGACCTACACAACCCCCTTGGCCAACATCGTCAGAACACATGGACTAAACATATGCTATGCCAACGACACCCAGCTAATCCTCTCGCTATCAAAAGACCCATCCACCACAATGGACAATTTCCATAGGTGAATGACGAGCATCGCAGACTGGATGAAAGACAACGGCCTAAAACTCAACACAGGTAAAACAGAGGTGCTCATTTTCAAGAACACCACCTCCCTGTGGACCAATATCTAGTGACCTTCCAAACTAGGACCCTCACCCACTCCAACAGACCTTGCCCGCAACCTTGGCATCATCCTGGACTGCAAGCTCCCCATGAAAAACCAGATAAACACAGTCTCCTCCACCTGCTCCCTCACTCCTTGCATGCTTCATAAAATCTTCAAATGGCTCTCTCTCTCAACACCAGACGAACCGTCATTCAAGCCCTAGTCACCAGCCAGCTGGACTACGGCAACAGACTCTACACAGGATTCACCTTGCACCTCCAGAAGAGACTGTAAACCATACAAAACTCAGTGGCCAGACTCTTCCTCGACCTCCCAAAGCAAACCCACATCATCCCCAGCCCAAAAAGCTTCACTGGCTCCCCATTCAGAAGAGAAGTCAATTCAAGATGCTGATCCACACCTACAAAGCCCTACACATCTGAGTACGAGCACACATCAACCACCACCTGAACTTCCACCATCCCTTCAGACACCTGCACTCTGCCTCCCTCTCCGAAAATCACACACCCTGCATCCGCTGATGCAACAGTGGAGGATGCTCCTTCTCCTAGCTCACGGCAAAGTCATGGAATACATTCACCTCCGAACTTCATCCTCTCTGTTGGAATTCAGTAAGGGACTCAAGACCTAGCTGTTCAACTGAGCTCTCCCTATGAAGCAGGTTCTCAGCGCCTGGATACCTTCATGGGTTATAAGCTGCGCTTTACAAGTCCTGATTGATTATGTTGAAATACAAATAAATTATTTAAATATCAAGCAGCCAGAATATTAAGTATTAACTAGACTTTCATAAAGCAGAGAGAAGTGGCATTGCAGAAACAGGTTGTTGGGAAGGGAAAGGCAAAAGGTAAACCCCAGTGGAATCACGGAAAAGGCATTGAATATCAATCAGTAACCAATACAAGAAATCAGTATCTCGTAAAAATCAGTATTACCCTCTACACCCGAAAGAACTCAGAAAAACATTTTCCAAAGAACTGTTATTGGTTCCCAATTGTAAAGGCTGCCCTTTCAATGTGTAAGACTATAAACAGTTTAGCAGTCTGCCTATGGTTCTCTTTTTAATTTCTAGCTTGACTGTTTAGCTGTCTGTTTACCTATGGTTACCAGTTCTTCACTGTCAGAAGATGGATTTTAGTAGGGGTAAGTATGCACCTACCACTAGCCATAAAGCCACCAACACTATACAAGGCCCAGTCAAGGTCTCAATACATTATTCCCTTTCTCAACCCTTGGTAGCCGGATGAGAGCAGGCAGGTTTAACTTAGGAAACAGGTGTGTAAAGCATTTCAAAACACCAAAACATATCAGTAAGACACAACACACAATAAAAATCCAACATCAATTTATACCAATAAAATTTTTCCCATCTTTAAAATTACACCAGAATGACAAAAATCCAATGCAGAGAACCGCAGATGTGAATTCTTAAGGAATAAACACTATCAAGTGCTTAAAAACCAATAGCGTCAAATTAAGACATCTGGTCGTGCTTGACCGGGACAAAGTTTAAGTTGGAGGCTCATCGCGATGGAGGCGTGGCCGGATACACTAAGCAGAAGCCCGCAGTCAAAATGTTACCTTCACACTTAGAAACTTCTCTGGAGGATTTTTTCTCAATGCCGAGCTGGCGTCTCCAGCAGGCTTGATTCACAGCAGCTTAGTTCAGCGAGAGCCCTGGTCAACACCTGGAAGTCGTGAGCTCCGGCACTTTCAGTGGGACAAACCTGAAAGCCAGGCCAGGTCACTGTTCCTCGTAGGCAGCTTCACTCTTGACTTCCGCTCAGTAACCGTATGGAGCTTATTCTCAAAAGTTCTCCAAACTACAGGAGCTGCTTCCTGAAGTTCCGTTTGGTGGTTCAAAGTGTCCACAAACAAAATCCAAGGTTCCAGAGTCTGAGTTGCTCCTCGGACATGGGGACTACAGTTCCTACAATGCATTTGATCAAATCCTTTAAAGTCTAGCTAAAGGTGGTCAACTGGGTTCTTCTTGCTGGGGACGATGCAGTAGAAGCTCCTAACCTGTTTTCAGGGTGTCCACTCCTTTCTTTTTAAAGCAAGGCAAAGTCCTTAGGACTGTAGTTTCTTAGTGTGCAGCAGGAGCAGTCATTCAAAGTGCAGTACTCTTGGTGCAAACCAGGGATCCAGCAGGGCAGTCCTCAACCTTGTAGTTTCAGGCAGGGGTTCTGAGTTGCAATGCAGCCCTCCCATATGTATCTAGTGTTCTGGGGCAAAAGCAGTGGGCGCCCCTGTCCAATTGAATAAAGGGGTGCCACCCAAAAATATAACAGCTCCCTCCAAATTGTGGCATATTCTTGTGCAACAAAGCGCAATACTTTCAAATTCAAAATGGAGAAGCTTTCTCCTTGGGGTTAGGATCTGGCAAAGCCAACCTACTGTTGTGGCTGACTTCCCTTAACACACCCCTTCCACACCTCCTGCACATTCCATTAGGCTCCCATCTGGCTGGGCACACGGGGAGAGAGGGTGGGCCTAGCTTGCATCCTTACTGGTCTGCTATCTTTGAAGACCAGTTTGTTTACCCAGCGCCTTTTGTGGCCTGTTCTCTGCAGCTGCAGATCTCCCCCCACCAGATAACCTCTGTCTCAATGCAGGCCAGTTTTCACCTTATCAAGCAGAATAGCTCAGCTGTCAAGACTGGCCAAACAGGAGAGGCTGCTAGAAAGTTGGATTTTAGCTCACAGAAAAGAAAGCTCTATAACTTATTTTCTCTACAAGGTATGATAAATTCATCAATGGCAAGTTATTGGATTTATCATTACCAATATTTTAAGTCCTTGAAATATTTTGCTGTACTCCTGTCAATAGTTATACTTAAAGTACTCCCACGCTAGCTTATGGAGCTAAAATTCTAAAATTGGCAAAACAAAATTATTGGGGTTTCCCCTCATCGGGGCATATAAAACATCTTTAAAAGTGTCCCTGCTTATTTTTACATGGCACTCAACCCTGGGTTCACATAGGATAGACCTTAGGGGTGACATATGTTTAAAGAAAGTAGTTGAATACTTTGAAAGTACGTTTAAATCCGAAGTCGAATTTGCATATAGTTTCATTTTAAAAACAGCTTGCAAAGCAGGGCCGACTTTTAAAATGACAGCAGGCAACACAGCAGTGCACACTCAAGTGCATTAAGTCAGCTGGGCATCTAAACCTACATGCCCTACCATACACTAGACACTTACAGGTAGGTTGTCAGCACCAATTAAAATTACACCTTATTACCAAGATATCTTTTAAACAGAGTACTGGCCCTGGGCCTGGTTAGCACAGCCCATGCCACAGTCAGTCAGAGTCAGTTACCACTGGTATCAGTCAAAAAATGGGGGTGATGAGAGTAAAAAGGATGACTGCCATATTTACAATATAAATAGAATGTGCCTTGGCTTCACCCAGAGGAGTATTCCTCTCTCACCTCATGCTAGCAGGTGGATCATTACAGTCCCAATGCCTTGCAGGCATTGCCATGCATGAGGGACAAATGTACATCTCAAAAGTACCTTAAATCATCATACGTTAAATTGTTCATCACACATGCCGTATACAGAAAGAATTTTTTTTTTTACTGTAGTAAACTTTTTATGTTGTAGACAACAAGGCCTACAGACTTTGACAGTGCTTTTATGAGCAAGCAAAATGTATAACTACAAGGAACTATAAGTGGAGTCCAAACGCAGCTCTTTATGAGGAGCTACAGAAGTATCTCGCAACTTCAGCACTAATTCCCTGCTTGAGCATTTAATCCTGTTGATCACCCAAGGCGAACGAATTTGCAACAGGAGGCCTAGATTGCCTTGTCGTTCCAGATTCAGGACGCTTCTCTTGAAATATGACAGTTTCAGGACCAGCCTCACCACATGCCCAGAAATGCAGGGACGCCATTTCAATTCACGTGGAACGGAAATCACATTTTTACAAGTTACATAACTGGCACAGAACGCGCATATCCTGTCAGCAATCGAAAGCCTTGTGGGCCGAGATGACAAGCGCGAACACGCTAAATAAGATTTTCCATTAAGTATGGGCAAGTAACAAAAATCCAAGTTTCAACCTGAATAAGTAATGTTTGAAGGCAGGTTGTTCCAGCTCCAGGCAAATTACTATTAGAACTCTAGCCTTTTTAGAGCCGTGCTTGGCGTTAACATTTTAGATTCCCTTGCAGTGATTTCTAGCATAAAATATGGTAGATGGTTGTGTCTCTCTTCAGTATATTAATGGGCAAAATAATTATCACTTAATTACTTTTGTTAAAAATATGGTTATTTGTATAGCCAAATAAACATAATCGATTGTTTTTACTGTCTAGGATTTTACAAGAATGCAGATTACTAAAGAAATCGAGAAAAGCTTAAGTATAGTAATTTGTTTTTCTGTCGACAGACATACATCAATTTAAACCGACGATTTGGTATTGCGTCAAAATGGTTATCATGTTGTCACAAACAAAGCTATGGGTTGCTGAGGTAGATGTAGTATGTTATTCTGTACTGTGGGTTTAAAATCCAAATATCTGCTATTTAGGTTTCCTGTTAAAAGAAAGAATAGAAGTGCATAGCATTTATATAGGGCCAGTGGTTATGATTGGTTATTCGAATTGAACATTGAGGCAGAGTTGCTGGGGGTCACCCAGTACCACTGTCTCTGTACCTGAAGAGGTATAGAAGAGTTGCATAAACATTACAAAACCCTTGGTGAAAACAGATTACCCTTCCAGAGGCCATTTTACAGAGTGCCCCGGGGGCACAACAGGAATTTGCACCCGCTTTGCGCTCCCCTGGGACACTTTGGTATTACAAAAGGGGCCAAAGACGCTTGTGCGGCCCCTTCTGTAATACAATAGCTCTGGCGCACATAAAGCGGAAGCACAATCTGCAGTAGGCGTGCCCTCATTTGCATGGGAGTGTGCTCCATGCAAATGAGGTAATTCCTTTGCCTCTGCGCATGCGCCATATTACAGATGTGGACGCAGAGGCAAACAAACTCTCAGGAGGCGCACTAACAACTAAAAGGTGACGCACGGTCAGAGCGCCCCCTGAGAGCAGCGCTCGGGAGGGGGGGAAAGAGGGTCCTATGGAGACCACAGACATCCCCTTGCAGGTGGGTGCAGTCACTGACTGCACCCGCCTGCAAGGGGATCTCTATTCCCCTTTAAAGTGCGGGAGGGTCCCTTTAAAAGTGCGGGAGGGTGCCGCCTGGATGGTGAAAGCATGGAGAGGTTTCAAACCAGGTGCTCCGTTTTTCACAGGAATGCGCTGCTTCAGGGCTGCGTGAGTTTGCGGCTGCCCTGGGGGCAGCACATTCCATGTAATAGAGCGCACTACCCCTGTTTGCGCCTGGCGTACCTGTTTTAAGGTGCACCGGGTGCAAACAGGGAAATTGTGCCCTTTGCATAGTAAGGCCCCCAGGTCAGTAGCTCTCTGCCCCAGCTGCATTGACCAAAGGATCAGTCTATGGGAGCATGTTTCAGACAGTTCTGCAAAGGCTAGACATGCAGTTGCATATATTACATGCAGGTAACTGTGTTAATATAGTCCAATATTGCTTTTACGGGTTCTTGTGGCATCAGAAATCACAAGCCCACCGAATTTTACACTGGCTATACATGACCATATAACACATTGCCTGTTATGAACATTTTATAATACAGGTTTATCTTGGGGTAGTTAGCTTGAATATATACATGTGATTACACAGTTAGTTGATTTATTGCACAAAACACAGTGATATAAAAAACATTTCACAGGAACCCATGATATATAGAAACTATTTCACAGGTACTTATGAAATATGGCTTTCATTATCAAATAGCAGCTTGCGAACCACTCTGCTAAGCCGGACCATGGTCATTTACTCAAGGATAATGAATAAATGCAGAACCAAGTTATGTGGCAAGGGTACCTACACAACATTGCAAGTAAAGGCAAATTATGAAGAATTGTACAGCACATTATCTTGCAGTGTCATTTACTTTAAACCACTGAAGCTAGAAAGAAAATGTTTGGTTGAAACCTGCAGATCTGCTCCAAATTAAGTGACAAGCGTGATACATTACTAATTATGAGATAAACGTGACAGCATCACATAACTCCATTGTACCATACCATCGTCCATGGTTTCATCAATAATCTATTCTTGAAAGAAGCTAAAACAACTACACTATCTCCCATTCTAACCCATCCCTTTTTCTTGTCTTTTAGCTTAAGAAACTGTATACTGGTATCTTAATGGATTTCCAGGTTTGCAATCCATAGATCACCTATTCTCCCCATACAAATGTTGAAAACTGAACAGTAAGGAAAGCTAAGAATCAATATGTGGAGGGTATGCATAGCATTGAGTGTATATGTATCAGAACTTTGTTTTGTTTAAAGTGTGTATCAGTCATGTGTAAAAAATTACAAAGCATGTAGAGTCAGGAGTGTGTTTCATTAGAGTTTTGTGTGAATTAGGGATTGTGAAGTGTGTGCGTCTATCACGGGTGACCGATATGTATATCAGTAGGAGTGCATATAGAGCCATGAGTGAATGTATGTAAGAAGAGTGTCCGGTATCAGTAATGTACCCCTTACAAAAGTGTGCAGAGTCAGGAGTACGAGCCAGGAATGTGTTGTCTGTATCACATGGACTACGTTTGGGTTGGTGTGTACCGTGTCGTCATCAGGCCTGGGTTGTAAATTTCATTCCGCTTGCGGAAATTTGGGTAATTTCGCGTTCCGTGGAGAATGCGGAATTGCCAAAAATTCAGCGATCCGCTGCTTCGTGGATTTTTTTGCTTGTTTGCGCTTTCAAAATGCGTGTTTGCGAGATATTTCTCCCTGAGCATGCAAACAGAGTTCACGAACAGGAAAAAAACATCGCGAACGGGCACAACAAGCAATTCCGTGTGTTTGCTAAACTTTTGCCTGCTCGGGGAGAAAGCAAAGCAGAGCTTTGCGTAGCGCGACTACGTAAATTCTGCCCATCCTTAGTGGTTATATCATGATGAATATATGCAAAGCCAGAGTGTATGTCAGACCTCAGGAGTGTGTTTTGCAAGAATGATTCTACCATGTGTACTATGTGTGCGCATCACGTGGAGCGTATGGGGTGTCATGGAGTATGTATATCCACCACATGTGCTGGGCATTCATCTAAGTCTGGGAGTAAAAAGAATCAGGAGCCAGTGTTTTAGGAGTGTGTGTAATAAGTCAGGAGAGTGCCACTCTCAAAAGTGTATAAACATCTATCACATGGAGTGTGTGTGTTCTGTTTGCATCGCTTGCAGGGTCTGTGTATTGGGTGCTGTTGAATATGTCTACCCATCAAATGTGTCCCAATTACGCATATAGTGTCAAGTGTATGCATCAGAGAAGTGTTTAAGACTACGTGCATCACGTGCAGTGTGTCTAATGTGAAGTATGTGTACCAAGTGCATGCCTGAAGTACGCAGCATATGCATCTTGAACATCTGTGTGTTGCTTACAATTTCAGTCTAAAGATGTAGTTTTCCCAAGTGTTACCATTTTACTACTCTTTGCGGATTTTTAGCATAGTTCACAACTGTTTGGAACTTGAAGAATAAAGGTGTTTTGAAACTTCTGGGAATGTACACATTAGTGGACAAGCACTAAAAGCCTTCGAGTCTTATTTGCCTTATACCATCATCATTCATTGAACAGTTTTCAACCAAATGACCATAAGACTGCTGTGCCATAAAAATGTGGTACTCATCTGTGCAACAGTTTCAGTTACACGAGCAAAAAACATTTTCCTATAGTAAATTGTATTTTATTCTTGATTGAAGAAAGAGATCAGAGCCTCTCTGTTTTACAACTCTGGAACCATTCGATTGAACAGCACCAAATTTGTCACACTCTCAGAAGTCCATCACTGGAACATTGTTCCACCGATCTTGATGCAGATTCATCAAAAACGGCCACAATTATTAAGGCTCCAAAAAACGGATTTTCTATGGAATGAGGTGTTATTAATCCTAACTACAGAGGGACAAAAGCACCTCTTTACAATCTGTATACACACACTCTACAGTACAAAGGCCACATTCCACATTATTACCATAGAACAGTAATACTGACACAAACAGAATACTGCACAGGGAAACAACTTTGCTAAAAGTTACAAAGGTCTTTACCTCATTGCACTGATGTAACCCAATTGCTGCCTGGATTATATTGACTTGTGTTTAAGACCACATGCAGTAAAACGCCATGGCACAAACCATATATGCAGATGAGCAGAGAGTAATATGCCATTTATTACCATTGTCGAGGGAGGATTGGGCCATTTTTGGATCTTGGGCTCTTTTCCTATTTTGTTGTTTAATTCCATTATGCCAATAGTACATTCTTGGAAGGGAGCGAATTTGTTCCCATATACAAAAAGGAAAATAAAGACAATTTGGCTAACTTTTGACCAATTAGTCTTATTAAACAGTTCCCAGAAATGTTTCAGAAAGGTTGTTTTAGGAAGCATTGAGCGCTGTGTTAGTAAGAACGATATCCTGTCTGATTTACCAGAGACTTTAAAAGGAATGTCGGTGCTGTTGACCAAGTCTGTGGGTATAATCTGATAGTTCAACAGTATGTTGCACTACTTAAAACACCTAGTTATATAGTTTTTGATAAATGCAGCATTAACTAACGTCCCAAGAGAAAAGCTTTGGAAGGCCCTGCGTAACATGGGTTTGCTCACGTATTTATTGAGAAATTGATTAAACAAGGTCAAGATAACTTTGCTAAGATTGTTTAGGTGCCATGGGGAAGGCAACAATCACAACCATGCCCATCATGGATGTGTTAAAGCACTAACACTTTTCATAAAAGCCTAAAGAGAACTGGGGTTTTTTAGAGTTAGGGAAATACTAGGCGCACAGCACACGGTAGTGTAGGATACTGATGGGTCAGGGTGCAAGAAGGTGAGGGGATAAATGCCCTAAACCCCTCCAGGTGTGTGCAGAGCACACAACATACAAAGACAAAAACAAAGACCTAATGCACACCAATAATAGACAGTATAGTTAAGATGTCCCAATGGACATTAGTATGTACAAGTATCAACAATTGCAGAAAAGGAAAACGATGGTGACAGTATTCCTCTTTTATTGTAAGGATGGCCAGCCGACACGTGTTTCGTCGTCAAGCGGTAACAGTGCTTGCACGACTCATCAGGGCTGTAGCGCGAAGGTATTGAACCACAGGTCGCTTAGCCGGTGATATTTCCGACCCGGCCTCCGCTCGAGACCAGGTTAATACTAATCGTGGAGCTTAGGTGTGGCTCCAAATTCATAAAAGGTTCGTGCATCAATGGTGCTTTACGCAAAGTAAATAGTGCTCAGGACGCCTGTGGTTCGTCGGTGTCACCAAATGGTGAAGAGCATCCACTTAAAGGTACTTGGTAGTGAGGAAAAGTTGGATCCGTGTTTGTGACAGAGAATCATATAGTCACATATAGTCCGCACCCGGAACCTTCACGTAGGATTACTCGTCCTGCCGGCTTTCGCTAAAGAAACGGATTACACTCCGGAAAGTGACTATATGATTCTCTGTCACAAACACGGATCCAACTTTTCCTCACTACCAAGTACCTTTAAGTGGATGCTCTTCACCATTTGGTGACACCGACGAACCACAGGCGTCCTGAGCACTATTTACTTTGCGTAAAGCACCATTGATGCACGAACCTTTTATGAATTTGGAGCCACACCTAAGCTCCACGATTAGTATTAACCTGGTCTCGAGCGGAGGCCGGGTCGGAAATATCACCGGCTAAGCGACCTGTGGTTCAATACCTTCGCGCTACAGCCCTGATGAGTCGTGCAAGCACTGTTACCGCTTGACGACGAAACACGTGTCGGCTGGCCATCCTTACAATAAAAGAGGAATCCTGTCACCATCGTTTTCCTTTTCTGCAATTGTTGATACTTGTACATACTAATGTCCATTGGGACATCTTAACTATACTGTCTATTATTGGTGTGCATTAGGTCTTTGTTTTTGACTAACACTTTTCATACTGTGTGTCAACCAAGTAATTGAACATCTTTTCAAATGTGTAAATAATAAACATTCTCGGATACTAAAATTCCTGTCCTATTACACACAGGTCACATACTCTTCATTTCTCATAACCCTTAAGGTGTCCAAAACTAACTCAATGGTTATTCGGAATTCGATCATCTCAGAGGGCTGCAAAACGAATGCTACAAAAACGAAGTTTATGGCTAATAATCCAAATAGATCATCTATGTAATTTATGATTACATAGTGTGAACCTGGAAAATGTACCTGACACCAATTATCTCCCTTTCAAGGTAGCTGATAATGCAAATGGGCTAAACAGCGCCACAGTCGCAAGAGCTTACTGTGTTCACAGGGCTGGGCAACTCTTCACTTTGCTTCAACCTATATTGGTAGAGTACTTACTCCAACTATTGAGGTATATAGAGCAACATCAAAAATTGTGGCATTATATGGGACTGAAACTTGGGGTTACAATGAGACTACTCACTTATAAATAGTAGAAAAACAATTCTAAGTATTGTTTATTTTACCATAACATATGCCAAGAACAGGTTTACTTTGTGCTTGGTTTCAGAAACATAGAACCCTTAGCTACACTTAATACATTGAATTAGATATGGTTTTACAAACAATTTGAAGCCATTATAAGATGCAGTCCATTATTTACTTTCTATGCAGCAGGCTCAGTATGTGCCCTTGTTTAAGTAAGTCAAAACTACAATGTCTACTTGGAGATGGAAGAATACCGGTTTGATCCATCGATCAACAGGGATGCTGCGCAGGTGGTTAAAATCTGTTTTGGAACCATTATATATGTACGGTTTCACTACCTCGAATTATATAACCCTTACTGAAAATTTCCCACAGTATTAAAGTGATTTTATGTTCTAGAGTCATTTAGTCTAGATAACCCTTATTCAGCTAGTACTCCTTATCGAAAATTTTAATTCTGGGCTCCACCTCCTGCAATGATTTCCTATTACCAGCATGGCTTATCAACTCACATAAACCACGGTTCTTTTTGTTCCGGGTTGGAGGGATCAGATGTTTACTTTCTACTTTTCTTCCTCCTTCTATACAAAGCATGGTCAGCATTGGCAGATTTCATTACTTAAAAACTATGGTATCCAGGAATACAAACTTACATTCCTCTTATGTAAAAGTGACACATCATGCACATTACTTTTTCTGTGCTTAAATGTCTTAATTCAGCTAGTATTGTCACACCAGGTACCTAAAGTTAATTAACCGACATTAGCTGAATGATCTAGAGTGTGAATATCACCTAATTAAAGGTAGTGAAACAGGTGAGAATATTACTATTGGAAATGTTTGGAACATTATTTTAAGATTAGAAATATTCATCTGTGTTATTTGTACGGATTATTAATATTGTTTAATACATTTTTGATGTTTTGCTCAATCAGCCTTCAGAAGGAAAAATGATTAATGTTTTATATATATTATCTTAAATCTAACGTCAGATAGGAAAGGTGCTGTCGCAATCAAATCCATAGTTTACATATAATCTTGGTTATAAAATAAAGTCCAGTGGTGATGTTAAATTCCTATCAATCAATTGTTACCCTAACTAGTTTCAGAATAATTAATGTATTCTACTGAGCTCAGCTGATGTGCTTTCCAAAATACACATACATTTTGGTCTATGACCACATTTCATTTGTGCCCTCTGTTGGCCTCTGCGTGCCAACTCCTACCTAAAAGAGCTGCCCATGCAATGCCCAGAATGTGAGAGGGAGACGTCTCTGGGGGTAACAAGTAAGAACTCGGTTTTTATAACAACTTTAGAATCCATTAATGTAAGGAAATCCTGTAGGCTCACTGTAACAAAGTACTACTGAAGACATCTGTATGAAGCAGTGGTTGATGAGGGAAATTGGCTGGACTCCAGTAATTTGTAAATAAATTATACATGACTAAATTACAAAAAAGCCAAGTGGTGATTTTGGGGCATTCTGGGCAGTTGGTCAATTGATGCGGATCTGCTCGAACAAATTTTCATTAATAAATACCTAGGTATACCATTTGATCTTTCGGCATGGAAGTCGGGGCCTTATAATAAAGGAGCCCAAAAACATGGTATTGCTTTTAGAAGTTGTAAATCTAAACTTGGAGGCTTTTCTTTAAAGCCATTGGTAAATGTCTACATTAGTTACATATTGAGTGCCAAACAGGCGTCACAGTACACTCCATTCAATTAAACATGCAGATTGACCCATTTTGAGGACGTTATTTAAACTCTGAAATTGGACTTCATATGAAATATTGTGACAGGAATCTGGGTTACGACTGAGCTGGGTCATTACATTGGTTACTTACAATCAGCAGATAGACTAAGGGGTTACTGAGATATTATTTTCAAGTAAGTATCAACCAGTGGACAAGGTCTTTCTAAGCAATACTAAAGAATTTATTTGAATTCATTGGAGATCTTGCGATTACAGATTTATTTTCAGGATGGCAACATCTCAAAGGAAATATTTAAATGAATGATCGTGAGTTGTGTAAAGTACTGGACTTTGGATATTACTGAACAATATACTTAAACCATTCCCTGCACTTCAGTTGATGGGGGCTAAAGTTTATGTCTTTGTAGATTATGGATACCGATGTTGAAACACAGCCATTTACTACAGATTTGTAAATACTCAAGTCATTTGAGGCAAACGTTTTTCAGTTAATTCTACACAGGGCGTTGATAATTTTAGGATGAATTATACGATGATGAATTGTTGAAAGCAAACGTTAAATTCAATTAGAATGCTTTATTGGAATGTTTAATTCATTATTAGAATATTTTCATTAATATTGCAAATCTAAATATGACTGAGTATATATAGGTGTTTAAACTGGAAATAAATACATTTTAAACTAAAAGAATACATATTTTAAAAAATGTACATTACTTGTCTCCAAATCTGTGCAGAACATCTGCTCATGGTCAAGTATTTTGCTTTAGCACTGCTTGTTGTCAGTCTTCTGGTCACCGAAAGGGCTAATGAAGTTTAAAGCCCAGCTTGTGAAGTTTGCTTTCTCCTGTGGTACTTCACACTGTTGGATGGAGTGTGCAGAAGGTCCCGATACAGAGGTAACGGCTGACTTCTGGAAGAAGGCCAGTGGACAAGTTGCACCTGAACATTTCCCCTATTTGTTCCTTGTGAATCGTCAGCCCCATCCACTCTCCCCCGGTGACTAAAGGGTGTAAAGGGTGTTGAAATAAAATGGGGCTGATGAACGCCTGGAAGAATTCCAGTGTAACAGTTAGAAATGAACATCAACTTGTGGACCCAAGAGTTGAGGGAACTCCCCTCTACTCTTCACTGGAAAAAGTGGACTAAACATACTCCAAGGTAGCAGTTGTTCCAGTTAGGGGAGACTTAACAAACAAATGACTCTTTAAAAACCAAAACAACCCGCCAAGCTTACCCAAAATAAGAAACAATTTCAGTGGCTACATCTTAGTCATTTTCACCAACATCTTTTTCCGATGCTTACCTGTGAGGCAGATTTCTTTTTTCTTTAGTCGTTTTGATTCCTTATATTCGGTTTGTTAAAACATTTTTTAAATTTTTCTCAGTACAGTTTTAGCTTTTGATCTAACTTTTAAATCTTTTAGGGTCTTTATTTCAACAGTATATCTGTCATGTTGCTGCACCCACACCACATATGCTTTTTTGCAGAAAAAGGCTTTACTGCTTGCACCAAGATCGCAAGAGTCAGCCTAGTAAGTATTCCTCCTAAAAACAGGCTCAACTCTCTGGATCAGACTGCTTGAGCCATGGCTTGTTTCTCCTACAGCATAACAATCCTATTCGTACAAGGAGATTATGGAGATTGGATAACTGTCTGGGTCAAGGGACAAACAGGGGGAACCCAATGTACAAGTGTTGGCGTGTTGCTCACTTTTGCCACTAGCAACAGGCAACATGAAGGATACTAAATTAAGTAGGGAGAGGTGGCCTAAAACAAAGGGTGTGGTTCTACATTCAAGAAAGGCTGAAACAGAGTATGGCCTTAAGGTTATACTCGGATCTTTGCAAAGCTCAACGCCCAACTCAGAGAGCAATCTTACCAACGTTTGTGGTCCATTGATCCAATCGAATTATTGGTTAGACTAGGTACATTACTTCCAGCAGCAACTGTATGATCCAGACATGTAAACTTTTGAATGCAAACAAAATGTTTGGCCTACTTCATCCAACTTTTACCACTGTGTGTCTAATAAAGAAACATTTCAATGAGAAGAAGCCTTGGACTTACCCACTTGCACCATTTGACTCGTCACAGTACTGTGGGGCGGTTTTTCCCTCCTCTTTTACACTGCTAGTACATTCCCATGACTAATACATTACTACCAAAGGTGTCTATCTGCGAAAATCAGTTAAAAGTCAGGTTTTATCCTTTTGAAATGCATAACAGTGCTACTACTAAGGATACTAAACAAGCACCGGCAAAGCCAATCGGTCTGTTGTACGATGCCTGTCTTTTAACTTTGTCAATGCTCGGTTTTTAACAGGCTTTGTAAAACTTTATATTTTCTTTATATCGGCGGGGGACCCAAATGCTCCTAAAAATAAACGTTGACTAAAAAGCAATGAGAATGTTTGGTCGCCCAAAGCACAATGTGCCACTCAGAGGAACATTAGACGCTGGCCTCATGCTGTATGCAGTAGGGGTGGGCATGCTGCCAGCTGTGGCTGAAAAAGGGTATTACAAATCGTGTCTAAGTGATAACCAGGGTCAAACTTCCCTAACAGCAAAAATACACAAATACCTGGCATGATACTTTGAAATTGTAGACATTCTAGGAACAGACTGTGTCACATCTGGCGTGCATGACCGCGGTCATGTTTTACTCGGTAGGAAATTATTACTGTAAACATTGGCAGTAACTCAATGAAAACAATTACTGAAGAAACTGATAAGTAATATCATTTATAAGAGATATCGTTTGTTTACTTGAGGTATAAGCATATACCCAAATCAAGTGCGTCCATAGAAGAACTTAAGATCACAGTTTCAGGGTTTGTTGTATCTGCTAAAGAGATTCCAAATATTATAACTGAATTTTGTTCCTACAGCTTTATAATTGGTGCAAATTATCATCTGTTTCCAGTTTCTATTTTCTAAAATGGGGCATAAACTACACATAGGGCAGTGAGTAGGTAGCTTAATTCAGTGTCATGCAGTGCAACGGGATTCATGGCTCACTCAATGCCATGCTGCCAGCTTGATTTGGAATGGCAAATGGCTACTTGTGTATAAAGACGACAGGTAAAGGAAGTGCCTTACCAACTTATAGCCAAGCTAATGCAAGTCAAACAGGACACTTAACTGAGCCTCATTTCAGGAATCCCTTCCGCGTTTGCACACAAGAAGAGAAGCTCACAACCCAAGTTCAAAAACTGAATTGTATTGAAAATAAGGGTAATATGAAAAAAGGCTTCATCATGGCGTGATTTGGGTAGATACATAAAAATCAGAACGAGGAAACCCCTACTGCTGCTTAAACTCTCTCTATATCAGCCCAAAGGGATCATGTTATGGTATTAAAATGGCTCTCATCCAATGGGATTCCAAATGGCATGCTTCATCATTGAGCCTGTCCAGATGCACTGGGTATCTGGACGAGGATTCTACCTTGGTAGTCAAGGAAGCTCTTTGGTTATTGGGTGGGATCCTAGATTTAAAATAGTCTATGGTGTCCTGAGGGTTAGTTTTATTTTCAAAGGGCACCCTGACACAGTTCAAAACAGGTGGGGATGCACTAAGTAAATTAGTACCCTCTGTATCCTTGGTTCAACATGTTTTAGCTATCATGCCAGTGCTTCACCCGGTTTGTTGGCATTCATCAGGGACCTCACAAGGTACCCGTTCGTATCCTATTTGAGTGCATTTAATTGTGTAACTTCCAGTAACCATATTCATACATGCCAAACATACTGATACATTTTGTCTATATGTTCACATTTCTCTGTAGGAATGGGAGAGGCAGAGATAATTAATCAAGCACATCATCATTACATATATCCGTATATAGCCTTATACATGTCTCCAAGTGATCCCTGTGATTATTTCACATCAAGCAGAACCGGTAGATAAGCAGTACAAAGTGAGTCCCCATCACAGTTACTCTAAAGATATGCACATAATCTGCATACACAAGGTTGGTATACAGTATGCAAGTATTATCTGAGAGATTACAGAGATAATGTATGTGCTACATTCATTTGGTGTATAAAGTGAAATTTTAGCACATTCTCCTTATTTAGTAGCGTCCTATTTAGAGCTCCATGACGATAATGAGTCAGGTGGCTTTTGTAGTCATTTTGGCAGAGACATTTTCAGATTAAACTTTACAAAATGGTACTGAAATGCCCAATAGTTGGCAAAATATGGTTCTTAAAAACCCACACATAAGATGTGATTATAGACAAAAACCTAATTCCCTGCCTTTCTTTTAGATCTTGATCCCTCACAACTTTCACCCCAGTACTGTTGGGGGACTCTCAAGGTTCTTGAGGAGCTACGGGCCATCGTGCTAAAAGTAGAGGAACACCATGTTAGCCAGAAAAAAAGGACTTTAAGTTGAAACTAGCTGATTGAGCGATTTTGATTCATTTAATGAAAATACGAGTATAGCAATGGTTGTTATTCCGCTAACAAGCTCTATTGAGAATAATGGTCTTTCACACCAACGCTAAATGGACTTGCTGTTTTCAGATTCCTATTCTATGTGCTTTGGACCTTTTTTCGATATATTGCTCTGTGTTCATCCACCGCTAATCACTGGCATACTCATGATATAGAACATGTGTCCCCAATGTGTGGCTTGGAAGCAACATAGCTTACTGCACCCAAAATGGCTGATCACCAGATGATCAAACTCCTATGATATTTATGTCAATGCTACTCTTCACACATTTATTTTCATCTGAAGGGAGAATGAGGAAGCTATGCTCATTGGTTGTCCCTGGCCAGCTACTCACCCGACACTTGTTCTTTGCTTTGCCTGATGGAAGCACAAGGGATACTTGGACCTGAGGCAGTGATACTAGATTCTGTTTAATGGAGTTCTGATACCTCTGAAAGTGTGCTGCAGGCTTTTTGACCCATCAAAGTCAATAGCAGGAGACAGATAGCTGCCATTGAGTAAAGCATCTAAGGGGTGAGAAAGACAGACAGAAAACATCTACTGTTTTGAGTCTTTTTGCTCTTTGGCCTGAGGTCATGCCAATGTTATGCACCTTGCTGATACCTTCTCCATTTGACGAAGATGAGGCAATGTAATGGAAATGCCATGTCGTAATCCATGAACACTACAGACTGCCTGACCCCAGCAAATTTTCTTTGCTCAGTGTGCCAGGGCCAAACTACTGAGTCAGGTATATGTCATGCCTTGTGCTAATCAGCAGCAACCAGCCCTGGCAGGTTGCTGTTTGACCGGCTCTGGGAGCAGGGGTAGGGGGGGGGGGGGGGGGGTGGGGGGGGGGGGTGGTAGCCACAAAGCACCGCACCCGCTTTCTTACAGGGGGCAGATATTGCAGCACTGCTGCAAAATCGCCCCTGTTAGGAAAGCGAACCCTGCGGCCACAAAACCTGCCCCCACCCCTCCGGCTCACCGGGGAAATGCCCAGTGGCCACTCAGGCCAGTCCGGCCCTGGTGGCGATGGGAATATAATGAATCTGATAAGTGTTCCAACTAGGACATTATGGAACCTTGGAAAGAATACTTGCTCTGTAATTATGGGAGATAAAGATACTGTAGATGGTTGCACAGCAGAGTCAGCTAAATAGCGCATTAAGTAAACATGCAAAATGTCAAACCATTGGCATTATGGAAACTTGTAAGACTCTCAATCAATCAATCAATCACAAGAATTTGTATAGCTCGCTACTCACCCGTAAGGGTCTCAAGGCGCTGAGGAGGGGGGGAGTCGCTATTGCTCGAACAGCCAGGTCTTGAGTTGTTTCCTGAAGGAGAGGTGATCCAGGGTCAGCCGTAGGTGAGTGGGGAGGGAGTTCCAAGTCTTGGCTGCCAGGTAGGAGAAGGATCTTCCTCCGACGGTGGATTTCCGAATTCGTGGGACGGAGGCGAGGGCGAGGCTGGCGGATCGGAGCTGGCGGGTGGGTGTGTAGAATGTGAGGCGTCTGTGGAGGTAATTCGGGCCAGTGTCGTGGAGAGCCTTGTGTGCGTGGGTGAGGAGTCTGAACGTGATCCTCTTGTTGACGGGGAGCCAGTGCAGGTCTTTCAGGTGGGCAGAGATGTGGCTGCGGCGAGGGATGTCCAGGATGAGTCGTGCTGAGGCGTTCTGAATGCGCTGGAGTCTTTTCTGGAGTTTGGCTGTGGTTCCAGCGTAGAGGGGGTTTCCGTAGTCCAGGCGGCTGGTGATGAGGGCCTGGGTGACCGTCTTCCTGGTTTCTTTGGGGATCCATCGGAAGATCTTTCGGAGCATGCGCAGGGTGTTGAAGCAGGATGATGAGACTGCGTTTACTTGCTTGGTCATCGTGAGGGAGGAGTCCAGGATGAAGCCCAGGTTGCGTGCGTGGTCCGTTGGTTTGGGTGCGCTGCCCGGGGCAGGGGGCCACCAGGAGTCGTCCCATGCGGAGGGAGATGGTCCGAGGATGAGGACTTCCGTCTTGTCCGAGTTCAGTTTCAGACGGCTGATCTTCATCTATTCTGCAACGTCTCTCATTCCTTCCTGGAGGTTGGCTTTGGCGGTGTTGGGGTCGTTGGTGAGGGAGAGGATCAGCTGGGTGTCGTCGGCGTAGGAGATGTTGAGGGTGTGTCGGCGGGCGATGGCTGCGAGAGGGCTCATGTAGACGTTGAAGAGGGTTGGGCTGAGTGAGGATCCTTGCGGGACGCCGCAGATGACTCTCACCTTTAAAGTGGGCTTACAACCAAACCACGTTTTACAAAGTTAGTAGCTTATTTTGCAATGTAGTGCTCCATTTATGACGAACCCTCCAAAAAATACTTCGGGCTTTTTTTTTTTTAATCAACGTTACAAGACTAAAATAATTAGATTGCCCTATTGTACACCACATTTGCATGAAGTCCTTGGCGAAAACATCCAATCCCTCCATGTAAAGTAATCTTTAATTCTGAACAGGTTTTGATTAATGTCACTGTCCAAAAACACTTTACAAAAAGCTATTCGCCATTCAATGTTCCCAATAGTTATGGGAAAGTGCTGCAAACTCCCATGTAGAGATCTTTATATCCTTCCACATTTGAGTAAAGTCTTTTCAAATTCACATTTTGTTTTTTATAAAAATCCATTAGAAGAGCGTACACCGGTTATAAATTTCATGTTGAATCTTTTGAAATTGTGATTACTGAATTTCCAAATTGCCACTAATCTCCTGGCCCCAAAGTGCTTTTGCCGTTTGCTAACAGCCAGTAGCAATTATGTTCATTGGAGTACTAAAACATTTTTTTGTGATTTTACCCACACATCTAAGCAGATATTTTACATTGTTGTTTGAATGTTGCAAAACATTTTGGTTTACACACAAAAGGTTTCAGCCGTAGACTGTCTCAGAAACCACCATCGAAGAGTTTTTTTAAAAAAAAATCCAGATAATGTCCCTTAAATAACCAGTCAAGCTATTTTGCCTAGATTTTCATCGTACCAATCGAGTTCCTGGACCCCACTAAATTACAGTGGAGATAAAAAAAAAAAGGGAGGCCAGCCAATTAATTCAACTTAACAAAGATTGTACAGTAAGATGGCACTGCAAAAAACCTAGATTGAGAATTCTGTTCTTTAGCCTAAGTTTGCAGATATTACGGTCATAACCACAGCATGCAACCCTTTACATTGCCCATGCAGCAGACTCCATTACAAAGACAGGTCACTGTTTTTAATACCCCTTTCAGAAAAGTTCAAATTGCTTTGTGCACTGCCTAGGAACAGAACTTACATAAGCAATCCATTGGCAGCACAACGTTTGCCAGTTTCTTTCTACGTGCTCAGAGCAGAACTACAGAAGCATGGAGGAAAGCAAACACTCAGACAAACAGTGGTGTTCCAACACTAACAAATCTAAATAGCTTGAGGTGGAGAGTTTCACACCCATTGTAAGTAAACAGATAAGGACACCTACAAAGATCTTTTTGTGCCTCCATACAATATATCTGACAGGTAAGTAATGGCTCACCTTACAGTGCATGAATTATGGGCAACAGGCAGCCAGAATCCAGTGCTTAATTGAAGTTGATGGCATCCGGTGCTCACACATCGGCATTTAATTGTCAACACTGGCACTTATAATTGTCTGGCACATGGTGGAGCCGTTTGTCTGATTTAGAGATGAGCACAACAGTTGTTTATTAATTTAATATACATTAAAAAAAATACCCATATACCTATCACCCAAGCCGTTTTTATAGCTTTGGATGGCCTGGAATAGTCTGTAGGAGTGTAATGCTTATGGGTTGTGTTGGTACCGTCAATGGCAGCACTGGCAGGGGCAGTGGGTGGTGCAAGCTACAGTGACCTGAGGAGGGCTCTGGAACTCACATTTTTACAAAGAAAGCACCACCGGCATCAAATCAATGGAGCAACCATGGTGCCCTAAGTCACAAGAAACTATTACCCTCAGCCATTGTCCTCCAGTGATAGGATGATATTCAATATCCTACATGATAATCCGTTTGCCACAGAATGAAGAGTGGACCATTGCATGCGACATGCTTCACGGTGCTATTCAAAGTCGCTCTAGTACCCTATATCAATCAACATTTACACTGATAGAGCCCATATATAAACAGAGAAACTTGAATCTTGGCAAAAGCATAGTCTTCTTATCTGTATCACAGGACATCAAGCATGGATGCAAATGTAAAAGTGACTGGTGCCAATTCTAGGGGCAGTAGTCTATAGTCCCTGCACTGAAGTTCACAAACTGTCCTGCTCACACATTAGGGTTCAGGACAGCGTTTGCAAAGCAAAAAGTAAAAATTTGAATTGGATTCCTGGATGCATGCGCGCACAGTAAGAGTCACACCTTATGCACAGCACATTTCAAACTCTACTGTTTAGATGGTACAGACAAGGAGAGTCGAAAGTTTGCTGGATGGTTGCCAG
This sequence comes from Lissotriton helveticus, assembly GCF_964261635.1. Lineage (NCBI taxonomy): Eukaryota > Metazoa > Chordata > Amphibia > Caudata > Salamandridae > Lissotriton > Lissotriton helveticus. The sequence goes on along the minus strand of NC_136067.1, from coordinate 1,586,265,163 downwards.
GAAGGAGGTCAAAGAATATAAAAGGATACATAAGATTATTATGGTGAATGATTTCTTACTATTCGGTCCAGTCTCCAATCTTTACACTCAAAGAAATATTGAAGTATGGAAATACAGCAGAAAAATAATAGACCTAGACAAATTATTTAATAGAGTCTGGCAGCTGGCATGAATAGACCATGTCACTGCCCTGCAGAAGACTTCGAAAGGACACATCATCCCAGATGAAACCTAATGCGTATGTTTGGATGCAGAATCTTTCCAGGCTTGCCTTTGTGGAAGAGACAATATGGAACTGCTCACAAACTTTGCATAAGTATTACCGCTCCAGGTGGAACATTTAAGGAGTCTATCTAAACAGCAACTTGTTTTTTTAGTCTAGCCTTTTTTATGTTGGTCCCTAAGCTGACAGCTCTGGACTGTCCTGTTGGGCTTCCTGTAATAGTTTTGGAGAGAGAGCTTAGAACAGGTTGGAGAAGAAAATGCATATGTCCGACCCTCTTTTATTATTGTGTGAGAGACCCTGACCAGTTTAACCTCTTGCACATATTGCATAAGAAGTGTATTTCTGGTTACCCACTTTCAAACTAAAATATTTAAAAAATAAAGAGGTAAAGAAAAACCACACTGGAAACTTGTAGGTCTTTGCTATGGCTTTATAAAGAATACAACTGGTTTTCTCTTTTGAAGTTTAGCATATTCAAAATTTCTGTTTACATGATAAATTACTAATCTATAGCTGCTGTTGAGAGGATAGCACTGGCATAGCCTTATGAAATGCTGTACTGACAGAAGGACGAATAATGGTGGAGAAAACATGGGCTACAAATACCTGCAGCAACAGAGTTTCAAACCACATCTCAAAATGAGAGGGAGAGAATACTGACTTTCCCCCTCAACAGCTTTAACCACAGGTATACAACAGATTAATGACCCTACATGGCTGCCATTTCATTAGTTTTAGTGCCATGTGTGGTAATGCAGCTTCGCCTCTGGCTCTAAACGTGCGTGTTGTCCCAAATTTAGTTTTTGTAATGAACCATTGGAATGTTTAAGATGAATACAATGAAATATGAAACTCAGCAAAGAATTCCATAAAGAGAAAACCAGAGTTCTAGAACGACCTGGCTTCAAAATTGCCATAATAAAAAATAAATAAAATAAAAAATGTACCTACTTTGCCGCCGGGTCCCGAGTCTCTGCTCCTGCTCTCCTCGAGGAACAGAAAGCACAGCCAGGCCCCACTGACCAATCACAACGCTATAATGTAGAATTGTGATTGGCTTTGAGCATCCTGGTTCGATGCTCAACAAGGGAATGGGGGCCTGGGCATGTTCGCCACACAGGCTGTAATGCAGCCTGCATAGAGAACAGGTGAAGTGCACATGAATTGCTTGGGCAGCCCGAGAGGGCCGACCAAACAGTCATTGCGCACTTACGAGCGGGCAAACCACTCCTCCCCTGCCCTGCCCTGCCATGCCCTGCTCCAAGAGCAGAGCAGCTCCGCTCACCCTCCCGCAAAGCAGCGCAAACAAAATGATAATAACTGAAAGTTATATTATTATTTTATGTTTCTACTTCTCGCACTACTTGAAAGCAGTGGAGCAACGCTCCTCTGCCACAGCGGAGGTCGGAGGTCAGAGGCTCGCCTTGCTCACCTGCTCTTTTACATTTCAGAGTGTAGTTTACGCCTCACCAATTTTCACATGTCACCAGCCACCACTGTGCCCAGTAGCCCAAAACCTCACACCCCAAACATAATTGTAGGATTACATTTTTTTTTTAAAGATATTTCAGTAAATGAACAGTACATTTCATTAAGGGGAATCACCTTGAATAAGTAGTCGGGTGTCGAGCAGATATTAGGGCCATTATCTTAGATCTGCAACCTTAGCTTGCGACACCACCCTCAAAGCTATTGTGTGTTCAAGAGTTGCTATAATAGACGACAATGCTTAGATGAGAACCAAAAGTGTTGTAGGGTAAATCTCTACATCCTGCTCCCAAGATATTTTCGGACCATCTCATGTATGCACTTGCAGAAGAAGCAGATGGCATTAGAGGTGCATGCTGAGCTTCATAACTCTGGCCAACCATCAATCTAGAAGTCCCTGACTTGACCCCTTGGAGAAAGAAGACTGTATGTTTGGCAGGCCAAGCACTATTTGGGTCATTTGGAACCGGAAGAGTCTCATGTGGCCCCACGCACAGCTGGCACAGAGAGGCCTGTCAACAGGCGTAGGGTTATTATGGTGATTGCCCTGACTTTGGTGCTCTTGCATCTTTAATCTATGCCAACCTCATCTATTGTACAAGAGGTTATTCAAGGAATAGCAACTGTAACTATAGGGGATAGGTAAGCCTTTGTACCAGATTTCCTTACTGTTTCTAAAGTCTGGGGTGTAGTTACTGCTCCTACTGCATTGCTTTACGCATTTTAGGTCAGATCGTTAACTGCCAGTGCATCAAATTGTAAAAGAGTTTTATGTAAAGTATTTCAAGTATAAAGAACTTTTGATCAGTACAGAAACAAACTATGTTGTCACCCTCTGAATGTTCCCGCCTGTGATCGGGTTTAAACCCCCCCCCCCCCTTTCATGGGTGAGATGGTCCATTATCAAATGAATCCTGCTCGATAGAGCGCTGGTCTGAGAGCTTAATTTGTGCCGCTGGTTGCAGGTGTTGCGCAAGTCAAGTCAAGAATTTGTATAGCGCACTACTCACCCAGAGGGTTTCAAGGCGCTTGGGGGAGGGGGGGATCGCTACTTATCGAACAGCCAAGTTTTGAGTTGTTTCTGAAGGAGAGGTGGTTCTGTGTAAGACGGAGGTGGGTGGGGAGGGAGTTCCAGGTTTTGGCCGCTAGGTAGGAGAAAGATCTTCCTCCCATGGTGGTTCTTGGGATGCGTGCAATCGTGGCGAGGGCTTGGTTGGACGATCGTAGTTGGCGGGTGGGGGTGTAAAAGGTCAGGCGAGTGTTGAGGTATTTGGGTCCTAGGTCGTTGAGGGCCTTGTGTGCGTGAGTGAGGAGACGGAACGCGATTCTCTTGTTGATGGGGAGCCAGTGAAGGTCTCTCAGGTGGCCGGATATGTGATTGTGGAGGGGTATGTCTAGGATGAGTCGAGTGGAGGCGTTTTGAATGCGTTGAAGTCTTTTCCGCAATTTGGCTGTGGTTCCGGCGTAGAGGGTGTTTCCGTAGTCCAGTCGGCTTGTGACAAGTGCTTGGGTGACCATCTTCCTTGTTTCGGTTGGGATCCATCGGAAGATTTTTCGGAGCATACGTAGGATGTTAAAGCATGACGATGACACGGCGTTGATCTGTCTGGTCATCGAGAGGGAGGAGTCTAGAATGAATCCCAGGTTGCGAGCATGGTCCGTTGGTTTGGGTGCGCTTCCTAGGGCCGGTGGCCACCATGAGTCGTCCCATGCAGAGGGGGATGATCCTAGGATGAGGACTTCCGTCTTGTCTGAATTCAGTTTCAGTCGGCTGTTCTTCATCCACTCGGCTACGTCTTTCATTCCTTCGTGTAAGTTGGTTTTGGCGGTGTTTGGGTCTTTGGTGAGGGAGAGGATCAGCTGTGTGTCATCAGCGTATGAGATGATATTGAGGTTGTGTTGGCGTGCGATGGATGCGAGGGGACTCATGTAGACGTTGAAGAGGGTGGGGCTAAGCGATGATCCTTGTGGTACGCCGCAGATGACTCCGGTGGCCTCTGATCTGAAAGGGGGGAGGCGGACTCTTTGGGTTCTTCCGGCGAGGAACGAGATGATCCAATCCAAGGCCTTATTTTGTATCCCGACATCCCTGAGGCGTTGTACAAGGGTGCGGTGGCAGACAGTGTCGAATGCTGCGGAGAGGTCCAGGAGGATGAGGGCCACTGTTTCCCCGTTATCGAGTAGTGTCCGGATGTCGTCTGTGGCTGCGATGAGGGCGGTCTCTGTGCTGTGGTTGGCTCGGAAGCCGGACTGTGAGGGGTCGAGGGAACCGTTAGACTCGAGGAAGGCGGCGAGCTGACTGTTGACGGTCTTCTCTATTACTTTGGCGGGGAATGGGAGGAGTGAGATGGGGCGGTAGTTTTTAAGTTCGGTGGGGTCTGCAGTAGGTTTCTTCAGGAGGGCGCTGAGTTCGGCGTGTTTCCAGCTTTCCGGGAAGGTAGCGGTGTTGAGGGAGCAGTTGATGATGTTCCGGAGTTGGGGTGCGATGATGGAGTCGGCCTTGTTGAAGATGTGGTGGGGGCATGGGTCGGTTGGAGATCCGGAGTGGATGGAGTTCATCAGGCGGATGGTGTCTTCGGTGCTAATCGGGGTCCAGGCGCGAAGGGTGGTGGAAGGGGGCTTCAGTTCGGTGGTGGAGGGAGTGGACTGGTCGCCAAAGCTGTTATGTATATCCGCGATCTTGCTGTGGAAGAATGAGGCTAGAGAGTCGCAGATGTCTTGAGAGTGAGTGATGTCGTTGTTGCCGGCGCTGGGATTGGTAAGCTCTTTGACAATGCTAAAGAGTTCCTTGCTGTTGTGTGCGTTGTGGTCTAGTCGATCCTTGAATGCTGATTTCTTGGTGGAGCGGATCAGTTGGTGGTGTTTGCGGGTGGCGTCCTTGAAGGCGGTCATGTAATCTGTGGTTAGGTTTCTCCGACAGACTTTCGAGGGCGCAGCAGTTCTTTTTGGAGTTCTTGAGGTCGTCGTTGAACCAGGAGGCTTTTTTGTTTCCTGGCTTGTTGTGATGGTTTTTCAAGGGTGCTAATTCGTCAGCGCAGTGGGTGATCCACTGTGCGAGATTGATGGCTGCTTTATTTGGGTCCGTTGATATGGCGGGAAGGTTTTGGTTCAGAGATGTGGTCAGCTGGTCGGTGGTAACTTTGTTCCAGTTTCTGCGGGGAACTTGTTGCGGTGGTGGTCTTTTTGAAGCTGAAGTGGACGCAGCTGTGATCTGTCCAGTGGTGTCTTGTGACGTGATTGAAGGAGATGTGCTTGCTGGAGGAGAAGATTGGGTCGAGCGTGTGTCCGGCATAGTGGGTGTGGGTACTCACCAGTTGTTTGAGTCCGAGATTGGCGAGGTTGTCCAGTAGGGTGGTGGTGTTGTTGTCGTTGTTATTCTCTAGGTGGAAGTTGAGGTCCCCTAGGAGAATGTAGTCGTCGGAGGGGAGGGCGTGTGGATTGATAAAGTCAGCGATGTCTTCACTGAATTGTGTGCGGGGTCCTGGGGGTCTGTAAATGAGGGTGCCTCAGTGTGGTCTTGGGGTCGGTGTGTATCTGGAAGTGGAGGTGTTCGGTGGCTATGAGGGTGTCTTCGGAGCTGGTCGAGATGCGAATGGTGTTCTTGTGGACGATGGCGATTCCTCCTCCTGTTTGGTTGATGCGGTCTCTTCGGATGATCTTGTAACCGTCCAGGATGGCTATGGCGATGTCGGGCGCTGATGAGGCGTTCATCCAGGTTTCCGTAAGAAAGGCGACGTCCGGCGATGTGGTGTCGAGTAAGTTCCATAGTTCAATGGCGTGTCTGTGGACCGAGCAGGTCTTGAGTAGGATGCACTTCAGGTGGTTATTGTCGGATCTCTGTTTGGCGTTTGTGGGTGTGGTGTGGGACTTGATGCAGGAGAACTTGCAGGATTGGCAGGTGAAGGGTCCATGGGTACGTCCTGGGGCGGCTAGGTTGCAGTCGGGGAGTCGGCCTGTGTCGAGCGCAGTGAGGGTGGCAGCGTCGTACGTTAGGCGGGTGGGATGGCCTCTGCGGGGGCCAGGGGGTCTGGCGCTGGGTGCAGTCCAGGCGCGGACGGGCATAGACGGGCTTACCTTTGGCGCGCCTTCGGCGCGCATGGGGCGCACCCGCTGCGCGTTTGCCATTCTACCATAAGTGGAAAGTGGAGGGGTCGGAGCGAGGGAAGAGCAGCTGGGAGGCGGGAGCGGGGTGGCGAGTGGGGAGGGGAATGTTTGGAAATGCTGTAGGGAGCGGGGGTGGGGCCGCGGGGGTGCAGCGGCAGGGAGCGGGGAGGAGAGACGGGCTGGGACAACCAAATGGCACCAACAATAACAATAACAATGCCGGGCGAGATCTGGGGCACAGTCTGGCACAGGTACTACTCGGAATTAAAGCACAATGCACAAATACGATATCACACGATGCAGCAGGCAGCACAATGGAGACAGGGGTACGATGCTGGCACAAATATGAAATCACGCGATGCAGCAGGCACGATGGAGGCAGGGGCACAGTCTGGCACAGAGTACTACTCGGAATTAAAGCACAATGCACAAATACGATACCACACGATGCAGCAGGCAGCACGAAGGAGACAGGGGCACGATGCTGGCACAAATATGAAACCACGCGATGCAGCAGGCACGATGGAGGCAGGGGCACAGTCTGGCACAGAGAGGACGACCAGCAGCGGGTGGAGCGACCGGTTCTGACTAGGTCAGGACGGTCACAACACTTGTTTGGGAACCAGATGTTAATTTATCATAATCAAGCAAGAAAGAAAAAGGCAGAAAAGGGAGAAGCAAAGAAAGATATGAAGACCGTGACATAGGAAGACAGCAGGCATGAACAAGAGCCTGCAGGAGAAAGATAAAGAGACAGTAAGTGAAGGGTGGAGGAAAGAGAAGCATAAGACAGACTCAAGTGTAGGCGGCCTCAGTATTCAAGGTCTGTGGCATTCGACAGCGTATGTGGTGGGTGCCTGCACTTTTCCCCATCACTGGCTCCCTGCCCGTGAACTTGGCCCGCTCGATATGAAACACCCAAATTAAATTACCGCCACTCCCGTAGGCAGTCCCGATACCTCGTAACTGAAGAGGATAAATGAAAATCAACACAAAATCAATAGCTATCTCGTATCTTTGAAAGATAACCGTCGCGGTGCAATGTAGGACAATTCCCTTCTCCGGGCAGCCCGAGTGACCCATGTAAGTGAACCCCTTCAATCAATGCTCCGACGCTGGGTGCATGCGTGTTTAACCTTGAGGGGTCGCCCTGAGATTCACAAATCTGCTTATTCCATCAATAACCCTCCGCCAGACGAACTCAGCAGCTAAAGCGGCGTCTAATAGGGCCGGCCGTGGGCGAGGGAAGGGATGACTCAGCACATACAATGTGTCATCTCAGGCCGAGTGGGACAGGGGCTTCTGCGGAAAACACTGCAACCGTGTATCTTCATCTGGCCTCCTTCAAGCAGTGGGAACAACTGCAAGACGGCCGAGAGATGCCAGCTCATTATCCCAAGGCTGAACTCCCAGAGAATGAGCGGACGCCTTTGTTGAGGTGAAGTCACATGTCACACACGCACAAAAGTTACTCTTGGCCGAGTGTTTCTGTGCAAGGAGGAGTCGGGGCAGCTTAACTTTACCGTGACGAGTTAGAGGCCGAGGTCTTATCTGGTGAAGACACATTGTAGTCGGGGCGAAGACACAGGCTGTTACTGTGCACGTTGCAGAAACACTGACGGCAGAGCTCCGTTTTCCTCCGAGACACGTTTTATTAAGCCCCGTTCTGCATGAACGAATGGATTCTGCAGGAGACATTTAAAAAGCGCCACACACACTAGCATTAGGAGATTTCCCACAGGTTTAAGCTAATGAACAAAAACCAAGTCCTCATAACGGCGAAGCCACAGCATCTAGATAGATTATTGTCCGGTCCAGACCCAAAAACGTACAGCTGCTTTGGCAAAATTGGAACCCCAGGGTTTCGCTTAACTTGAAAACCCTATAAACCACATCCCTCCCCAGTGGGGGGAAAGGAAAGACATACGGCCTATTCAATTTCCCCTAAGATCATCAGATTTGCACATTTTCGTACCATGGCACTTCCATCGTTATATAGCGCTTCACACCAGTTGTGAGGTGCTGAAGCTCATTTTCAGATGGATAGCACTCTATGCAATGGGGAGTGCGTGTTTGACATAGTGTGGTGCTCCTGTGTAGGATGCGTGTGGGTGTAGTGTCTAAATAACCACAGAAATGCTCTTATCATAGGTCACAAGGCCTAATCGTGTGATAGTAGGTATGAGAGATACAAAAGCAAAATAAAATGATTAACTGGTGGTTATAATTTACTTGGCAAGTCTCATGCTGTTTCATGGTCCCCATTATGCTACTGGCAGAGGAATGAGCCAGAGACCAGGTGCTTAATTTGAGACTGTGGTTGCACGTGGGGTTTACCGGCACACATTTTTGATGACTGGCGCTTATTTTTCCTTGCTGGTCTCTGAAAAAACAGAAAGGTGAGAAAGGAGGAGGAAGAGAAAGACAGAAAAACAGCGACATGGCAAGGATGAAAAAGAAGGTGAAAGAGGGAGATATAGAGACCGGGAGTGTCTGGTGGCGGATGAAAGAGGCATTAGGTAAAATCAAGAATATGCAGCTAGGATAGTCACTACCCCGGGGCATTTAGTAGGCCTCGCCTCAGGCTTCCAAGCAAAACTTTGGGGTTCAGCACTTATTCTTTTACAAATTAGGCACTGCTGGCACTTACCTAGAATGTGTGCGCTGTAAAGTCCTGCACTATACGTGCACAAGTGGGGTAAAATAAAGCATCACGTGGGCAGGGGCGGCTGGTCCATAGGGGCATTGGGGCAGCGCCTCACAAAAGAATAGGGCAACAGAACAGCAATGTAAGCAGACGAATTGACAGTTTACAATTCGTCTGTTTACATTTCCGGCCCGCCTGTGCCTTCACTGGTGAAAGTGCAAGTCACGCACAGTGCACGCAGGCAGAGACGAGCAGGAGTTTAGAAGATGGTCTGCGCATGTGAGAGGAGCGTTGCCCCTCACTCACATTCACAAACCATAAAGGTATCCTGCTAGGGCGGTGATGCGTTTTGCACAAAGTCGCCCCATGCCCTATCAAATCCCGGGACAGAGTAAACAAGGTTCAGCTGCCCGGCCCCCCTGTCGTATCCAGTCTCCTAATTGGCAAAAGAAAAGAGCGGGGAGAAGTTCCTTACACCACGTTGCAGGAGCCGGAGGAGATGCCTGGTAAGTTATTTTATTCATTAAACTAGCCCCCCGACGCCCCCCCCCCCCCCCCGCGCGTACCCCCGAGTCATGCCGGACGTGTTATGTGTTGAATGTGTGCATGCAAATACAATATATGCATCTTTGTGTGAGCACTCTGAAGCCACGGCCAATGCTTGTTTGTTATCTCCCTTTACGTCTGGGCATTCACGAGACCACACGTCCCTCACACAGGTGCCCGCACCACGCCGCACACTGCCCTTGTCTCTGCCCACACATCATACTAAGATACAAACGTTTATTGGGCTGTAACAGAGGGGTTAAAACAGGGGGCTGAAAAGGGGTTATTTTACCACACAGGGGCTCTCTATTCTTAAGTGAATGTTTCTATGGTATGCCAATGCCGCCATGGCCAGTGTTCGAATATACGGATGTCGGCTAGTGCTTAAACCACCGTGCCTAACAAAATTAATGTGTGTCTCCGTCTGTAATGCCACTGGTGCAAGCGCTCCGATAGCTTCGCCTCGAGTCAAGTTAGCACTATATAAAATGCAGAGAAAAGAAAAACGAAAAATACCTCCTTTGCACTACAAGAAGGAAACTTTCAAAACTCACTTTGTTCAAACTGCATGTGCCTCTAAATATGTTTGTAAGGACGTGATGGTGCAGATGATATCTGTACCTGCTCAGAACGTTTGTCTAGATATTAAAATCAAGCAGAGGGAGGCAGCCTCCCATCTCAGGTCCATCCACACAAATAAATGGCATCAATTAGTCACAATTCATTCAGGGTTTGATAAGCGGTTTGGTTCGGTGTGACTTTGTGACACCCAGACAGAGTCGAAAGGAGAATGTGCTTAGAATGGAATGGGACTGGAAAGGGGCACAAGTGATGTTTTCATATGTTTAATGCTGAATAAACAGGCCCCTTCGACTGCGGGGACCACAGAGTCGCCGTTCTTCCTGAAAATATGAATATGCTCTTCCTACCGTGAGCGTTAGACGGACCAGCAATTGGGCTTTGTTACCAGCAATCGGGCTTTGTTTTCATTACACCAAGAAGTGTTTTTGTTTCTTATGTTAAACGCTGATCTTTTTTCTTCTTCACTGCTTTTTATGGTGACAGGAACCAAGCACCGGAAATATGTATTCTGAGTGTTTTGCATTAGTATTTCCAACACAGGAAGCCTCATGTTGTCCTTTAGACACGACACATAGGAGGGTACATTTGATATTGTTGGAGAAGGTTGCAGTTCGCACATTTTCTTATCATTTATGTTTTTGAAGCCACACAGCAAAGCTGGGAAGGCGGTCTATAGGTCCGGTTGTTGCCTTCAAATCAAGACACCATTATTGTAGTGTAATTTTATCCTCTTCACTTTGTGTGACCTTGCGGAGCTTACTTCAGCTTGGGGAGGAGGGGCAGTAGTGGATGCACTGAGTACATAAGGCAACGGAGCCATTGAGAGAAATAATTTGGCCCAGGGCCAGCTCCCTTTCACAATTACGGATCGGCTGAATCTGCTGGAATATCTTTCATAAATTTCACTTTTGAGCATTGGATTGCAGTTTGTAGTAACACCTGCTTTGTTGTGTTAGCTTTTGTGTTCAGTGTTTGCCAGCTTTTGATGCCACATATCAAGGACCATGTGTCTCATACGTCTGGTAGGAAGGTTGAGAATGTACTGAGATGGGGATATTGGCTTGTGTGTGCCATTTTTCCTGACCCATTTCTTGTTGCAACCTGTGCTTGCTTAAATTTTGATCTGTGTACCAGTGAAATGCAGAGACACGGGGTACAGGGATATGGGGCTCTTCCCGTTAGCCCTGACAATTGCTGCTGCTGATTCGCGCCTCACCACTTTCAAATATCACCAGCCGCCCCTGCACGTGGGGACTTCAACATCGCCACTTCTGTGGCCAGCAGTTCTGAGGCCAATGAATGCGGCAGTCTTCTCTTCAAGGTTTACAAAGTGGGTGTAAAACGATATTGTAACACAATGTACTTTTGGCTCTGGTACACATGATGGAAGAAGAGCAGGCACTGAATGGACAACTATAATAGCACAGTGATGAACTGACAGACCTACAATTCCCAAAATAATTGAATGAAAAGAATGGGAACAGATTTTGGTTGGATACATAAAAAAACACGAAAGTGGGCATGTCTGGTAATTTACCTACATATTACCTGGCACAGACAAAAACTTCAAGTGTTTTTCAATGTGAAATTTCAATGTGAATTTATAATTTTGCATACTAGTGCTTCATGCTCAGGGTGTTGTCTTGAAATTCCAACATCTACTCACTGCAGCTGATGAGGAGACTAAATTCTAACTAAACACATGTTGCAAATGCGATTCATTTGAAATGTAAAAAAAATTAAAAAGAAGTTTTGCAGAGAAGGTTTTTCTAGAACAAGTTTATATATATATATATATATATATATATATATATATATATATATATATATATATATGCTTTCTTTCGGAGTTCTATACAAACTTTCATATCTATAGCATGCAGGTAATGTTTCTGTTATTGGAACTTGGACTTGTGGCAATGTTTCATAAACCCAGGCATGGGGGCACAAGATTTCTCAGAATTACTCAGTGAACTTTCGACAAGTTGGTAATTTCTAAAGATGTAAGCAAAGGAACTGAAATGGCTTCCAGGAATATGGACAACAAAACTTCTTGCTCTCCTATTTACCACTCTGCAAACCTCTCTGTGGGGAAGGAAGGGAGAAACATAAAAGTCAGGGTTTCCAGCTGGGAGCAGGCTCCAGGGCGAGCTACCGCGTTCAATGCAAATTACTACTGCAATTTTGAACCACAAACCAGGCTCAAAACGGCCTATTCAGATCATCAATACCTGACGCACAGTTTTTCCTAGAGTTTGCAGCTTGGGTTCCTTTTTTGATATTCTCAATTATCACTTCTGTTCGAAATGCACAATAGAAAAAAGTAATCCAGCAGGATATGGATCTTTGTGTAGGGCACAGAGGCGATCAGTAAAGAGCACGTCTCTGTGCTCAAGAACCAGCCACGGCGCAGAAAGCAGGACATCTGTTGCCAGGATATGGGCAAGGTTACATATAGTTTTAAAACTGGGTTGTGGAGTTTCACTTTTTTAGGGTTCACGTCTCTACCAAACAGTTCAGGTGTGATTTGTTGTACCATTATATTTCTTTATTGCTTTACTCTAAACATAATCAGGGATAAAAAATAAAGCGCACTTCCCATTGTCACAGCATTTCACTTAGAATACACTAAATATATTCCGTATTTAATTGCAATTTCCCCACCCTTCACTCAACAAAACAGCATTATTTAAACGTGCCAGCACGGGAGCTCGTCAGAAGGGTGTTTGAGGTGTACGAGTGACTACTAGTTCCCCTTTTAACAGTTATCCCATCATAAAACGCAATAACAAATTGGTATAGAATATGCTGGAGCATTGTCGTGCCAGAACAAATCCAATTATATGGCCACTAGTGAGGATTCAACTTCAGGAGAGCCCTAATTATGTGTGTGCTCAGTCCTTCGATAGTGTCTAACAGCTTCTCTGCATGCCTGGAAGGAGAGCAGAGGGCCTCATATATCTCATGGTCTAGAAGAGTGGGCTGCTAAGAAGTATAAACATCTACCTTCTTGTGATATGCCACACACCCAATTTGCTACCAAGGGTGTGCCATCTTCCCGCTAATGCCTGTTTTTTCTTTATTTAGCCAACAGAAGGGCCATAGCCATGATATCCTGTTGCTCGATTCTAGGTCGGGGGGGGGGTTCCCAAGCAAGAATGGTTTGATCTTGGACTGAGGGGCTGTACCATCCCTCGTTCCAATTGATGTCTCAATAGACCACTGATCTCTGCCCTGTTTGGCACTTACTTGCCTTGATAGTCGGGCTTGCCCTCCATAAAAGCTCAAGCACTTCCTTGAAGTGGCACAAGTGTCAATCAAGCTAGAACTGAAGACAGCAATGTTGTCTAGGTAAGCAGCACTGAAGTTCTCTAACCCAGCCAGGACTTGGTTGACCAACCTCTGGAAGGTGGCAGGGGCATTCAACATAAGGAGCATTACCTGGAACTGGACGTGTCCTGAGATGGGGAACAAAGAGTTTTCTTTGGCCACCTTGGTCAAGGTAATCTACCAGACATTAAATCAAAATTTACTGAGGAACTTGCCAGCGATGAACCAATCTATAAGCTCATCAGCTTGGAGGATGGGGTGTACGTCAGTCTTGGTGACAGTATTGAGCCCCTGGTAATCCACAGAGAACCTAAGTTCTTTTGTGGTACCTGGAGGAGCAGTCTTGGGGACCAATACATCTGGGCTGGACCAAGGACTGATTGAGGACTCAATGAACTCCAGTGGAGTAATGAAACTTGAGGGTCCCGCCTGCAAAGTAGATCAAGGATTTCCCCTCCCCCGGACCCGGTCAGGAGCTCTCAGACCAGGGGCCCACCACGCATGCACAGTCCCAGAGGGGGCCTCCTAGAGGTCGGGTTCCCCACAATGAGGGAACTTGGGGGGGGGGGGGATGTTACGCCACTGATGAGCCTTAGCTCTAGCATTTTAGAGACTTACTCCTTTATGCTGGCTCTAATCTTATCACATAGCCAGTACATTTTGATAATCACAGGCCTAATGTACCCTGTATCAATCTCATGGGTGCACCATATAGTGAGTATTGGTATAAGGGAGAAGAAAGACAAACTGCCCCAGCAACTGGTAGCAGTCTCTGTTTCACTAGGGCCATGGCAGGGGAGAGGCTGACACCATTCACTGATTCATTCTGCTCCTTGGAAGAAAGGAGGTTGGGGAGAAGCTCACTCTCCCCCTCCACTGCATCAACCATGACCAAGAGCATGATTACTTCAGACCTCGAATTTGGGGCAACTGAGTTCAAAACCCTTAAAGGGTTCCTGGGAGTCTTGAGGACCACCAGAGGGGTGACCTCACGCTTCCACTCCATCAACTCATAGAGCCCAGCCCAGTGATCTTGCAGAGCCCCGAATCCACAAGCTCCATAACCCACACTTTTTGTCCAGGCTCGAACTTAACCAGAGTGTCCTTCTGGTCATACCACGGTTTCATGACCTCCTGGGCTTCCATGACCTCATCTAGATTCTCTTTGGCTTTCTTCTAGAAGCACTTAATCTGGGTACGGAGAGCCAGCATATAGTTGACCACATACTGGTGGGCTTTCTTGGAAGCTTTCTCCCACCCGAATGAATGAATGAATGAACCGGGTCTTCTCGTGCGCAAACTTAGCCCAATGGGCGTCAAGGCGCCTAAATCAAATAAAGCAGCAATGTACCCCCCCTTCTACAGCCTTCTCTCATTGGTATGCCCTCTTGAAAAGGCAGGTTTTAAGAGTCTTTTTAAATATCTCAATTGAGGGAAGGGTTTTTATTTGGACAGGGATAGAGTTCCAGAGCTTCGGAGCAACCACAGAGAAAGCTCTGGCTCCCCATCTGGCTAACTTAGCACGAGGGACAACCAGTTGACAAAGTCCCGAAGAGCGAAGATCTCGTGTAGGAGCATAGCGTGTGAGAAGAGAGCCAATGGCGCTCGAGGGGCCTTCTGCCAGAGCTCTATAAACCAAGCACAGAATTTTGAAAGAGATTCTGTGGTGGACAGGGAGCCAATGGAGTTCTTTCCTGGCTGCAGTGGCGGAGGAGGATTTGGGGAGAGCCAGGACAAACCGAGCTGCAGCATTCTGCACTATCTGCAGTCGGTGAACAAGACTTTTGTTGGCTTCCGTGTACAAAGAATTGCAATAATCTAACCTTGATCCTACCAAGGCAACTGCAACCTGTTTGCGAGCCTGGGGGGAGAGATACCCTCGGATTTTATTGAGTATCCTAATCACACCCCAGCAGGTAGCCACGGTTCTGTTGGTTTGAAGGGTCATGGAGAGCGAGATGTCGAATATTACACCCAGATTCCTGGCCGATTGGGAGGGGGTGGGGCAGATGCCAAGAGAGGATGGCCACCACTCGTCAGACCAAGCATCTTGGTCCTTCCCGAAAATCAACACCTCCGTCTTTTCGCCGTTCAGTTTCAGGGAATTTATAGTCATCCAGTCTGCCACATACTGCATGCATACCCTGAAACTGGCAGCCGATGACCTGACGGAGGATTGAGCCAGTGACACCATTATCTGGGTGTCGTCTGCGTAGGACACCACCTCCATCCCCTGCGATCTTACTAGTCTTGCCAGGGGAGCCACATAGGTGTTAAACAGGGTCGGACTTAACGCCGACCCTTGTGGCACCCCACATTGCAAAGACTTAGCAGGGGAGAGGTGGTTCCCAAGCATCACTCTCTGTTCTCTTTCCAGCAGGAAGGAGTTGAGCAAACTCAGGGCCGACCCCGTGACACCAGCTTCCCTAAGCCGAGATGTAAGAATGGCCGGGGATAGGGTGTCAAACGCGGCCGTGAGGTCCAACAAAACCAAGACCGTGGTAAGACCAGAGTCCACTTTGCGTCGGATATTATCGACTACATAGATAAGGGCGGACTCGGTGCTATGGTGTTTTCTAAAACCATGTTGCGTGTTGTCAAGGTATCCAGATGACTCAAGGAAAGAAGACAAATGCAAATTAAGATGCGCCTCAAGCATCTTGGCGGGGGTAGGCAGGAGGGAGATCGGCCTGAAGTTTTTCAAAAGGGCCGGATCGAGGGACGGCTTCTTGAGGAGAGGCTTCACAATAGCCTTCTTCCATACCGTGGAAAGGAGCCCTGGATAATAGCCTTATTCATTATCTCAAGCATGGGAGGAAGAAGGCAGTTTCTACATTCTTTAAGTTTTTTCAAAGGTATAGGATCCAGGGGGGAAGCAGATTTAGTTTTTTCCAGCAACAGGTTTAATCCCTCCAAAGATAGAGAGGGAAATTGTACAAAGGAACAGGAAGAGTCTGTACCTAGGGAGTCCAGGCTGGAAATGACAGATGGAACAGTTTGATCCAGCGCTTGGCACTGGGCTTCCAAAGAGGTATGTATATCAAGAATTTTATTGTGAAAGAAGTCAGAGATGTTATTACAAAGTTTTTGCGAGCTAACTACGGGATCTGGTAGTTGCAGGGAGCATAGGGTGTCTGCGATTTTAAAGAGCTCCCTAGAGGAAGAGAGGGAACTTGTGAGGTTGGAGAAGTACTCCTGCTTCTCTGTCACCACTCTCCATTTGTATTCCCGCAGTGCGGACTTGTGGGCCTCACGGTCGTTTGGGTCCCAAGATTTCCTCCAGGTTCTCTCACTACTCCTACAGCCCCGCCTCAAGAGTCGCAACTGGTCGGAAAACCAAGGTGCCGTAGGTTTCCGGCGGGCAACGTAGCGCAAAGATGATGGGGCAAGTTGTTCCACAGCATTAGCAATAGAGTCTGTCAGGTCTTGAGCTGCAGCAGCTGCGTCTTTAAGAGATAATGATTCGGAAGAAGGGACAAAAGGAGCAAGAGCCTCATCCGAGATTTTCCTAAAGTTTCGTCTAGGAATAAATGGAGAGGTTTCCATGTTGATAGGGCAGGTAACAGGAAGAGAGAGTTCCAGTGGGACGGCAAAATGATCAGTCCATACCAAAGGTAATGGGGGGCAGTAGAAAGCCTGGGATCATTAGAAAATACCCCATCAAGTGTATGCCCAGCCTTGTGGGTGGAACTATTAACAAGCTGGGCAAGATCACATGCACCTAGCGAATCGACAAGAGATATAGTGTCCTTTGAGTTAACCTCATCCAAATGAAAATTAAAATCACCCAGGATGGTAAAGGCAGCTCTTCCAAAATAGGGTTCCAATAGTGTCAGTAGTTTTAAAGGGAAGCTGGCTCTGAGACCAGGGGGCCTGTATACCAAAATTCCCGAAAAAGAGACCGATGGAGAGAGGGTAATACAGAAATATAGGGCTTCGTACCCATCTGAGGGGATTGAAAGAGATTTTATCAGACAGGGAAAGGAGGATTTAATAAGAATGGCAATACCTCCTCCTCTACGTAGAGGTCTATCCTGCCTGTAAAGAGAATATCCATCAGGGATGGCCAAGATCAGGTCATGTCCTGAGGTGTCTGAGGCCCAGGTCTCTGTAATGAAGACCCAGTCTGGCTGTCGCTCATCAACAAAATCGTGAAAAGCGATATTGTGTTTGATGAGCGAACGAGCGTTAACCAAGAAGCCCGATCTCACGAGCACATCGGGATGTATGAGCGAGAGATGAGGAGTTACAGTGCCGGAGCAGGAGAAATCAAAAGAGGCCAAACAGGCCCTGCACCAGTAGTCATGCAAAATCCCCTCAGGTGCATAACGACGAGAACAGGGCAATAGAGCCGGTCTAAGTGCCAAAAGATCTGCCCTTGAATACCTTGTAACAGACGAGTGGAAAGGAGATAGCACAGAGTCCAGCCCCGCCCGCAACCCGTCCTCAGCGCGGACGGGCGCAGACGGGCTGAACTCTGGCGTAACTCCGGCGTCAATCTGGCGTCCCCGCTGCGCGTAGCCGCTGCGCGTCAGCATGGCTACCTTTAAGCACGCCTAGAAAAATAGAAGTAGGACTAGAGCGCGCGAGAAAACACCACTCAATATGGCCGCCACGAGTCAGGGACAGGGACCCACAAAGTGCGGTGAGTTTTTATCATTTAAATGCGGGTAAGGGTAACAGCAGTGCGAGTAGGCGAGGCCACAGAATTAAAAGCAGGGAATAAGTGTCCAACCAAAAATTAAACCTAACAGACAAAACGGGTCAATTAAAATGAGGAGCTTCAACAGACAAGCGCTGCAGGAAGGCGGAAGTGCTCTTTCACCACCCCTCTTTCACCATGCTGAGAGTCCTTCTCGCAAAGTGCCCATATATAAGTGCAAAAGAGAACTACCCAACCCCTTGCTGCAGTTCCTCCCTGTATTCAAACAGACATGGCAGAAGGATGTCTCACTTTCGCCTCATGGGCTCTGACAGGCACATCATGCCTTTTAAGATCTTGTTGAACCT
The DNA here is from genome assembly GCF_964261635.1 of Lissotriton helveticus. Taxonomy (NCBI): domain Eukaryota; kingdom Metazoa; phylum Chordata; class Amphibia; order Caudata; family Salamandridae; genus Lissotriton; species Lissotriton helveticus. The sequence goes on along the minus strand of NC_136067.1, from coordinate 1,586,247,230 downwards.
CACAACAAGCCCATTAGTTTGGGGGATGGTAGGGTCTGTAGAACCTATGGTCTTCCCCACACTCATTCCACATGGACTTCGTGTATGCTGACATGAAGGTGGTTCAACGGTCAGATACAATCTCCTTGGGGAGCACCACATGGGTAAACATCCCCATCAGTTACCTGGCCTCTGGGGGCAGTCACGGTTCTCTGAGGTACAGCCTTCAGGTACCAGGTGGCATGGCCAAGCAAGACCAAGATGAACCTGTTGCCAAGGCTTATCTTGGGGTCCAGACATCAAACAATGTTGATGCCCACCCATTCAAAGGGAGTGCCAATGACAGGAAATGGCTGCGGGGAGCCTTGCGATTCCCTCATGACTTGCAATGGGCCTGGCAGGTAGGGGATAACCTACATAACACATCTCAGGCCATCCTCATCCATGGTCCTTAAAAGTGCAGGACAAAACCTTTCAAAGGTCTTGTCTTGCCCTAGATGACCTGCCAGGGGAACATCATGAGCCAGCTCAAGTACAAAAGCTCTGTAGCACTAGGCGACCACGGACACAAAGATTGCACTAGGCTTAGAAACCTTAGTTTCACTATACGGGAGATCATTCTCCTAATAGATCAGGTGATCACCAAAAGTGTCCCCAGCTGTCTCGGACTCGGGCTGCTGCTATAGGCCCTCAAGAGTCAGTCACTCCATCTGCGCACTACAGAACTCCTCCCTGTTGGGACCCCCTTCCTTCTGCCAGTTGGTCAGTACAAGTAAGTTTCTCAGGGCAACAATGTCCTCCCTTCTAGGTTTCAGGGCATCGGTCTCAGACTCCGCCTCCTCCGAGGCCATGGCAATTTCAGGACAGGTTTCCCCACACCCTTTGCCCTTCTTTTTAGCAGGCACCCTGGTCATTCTTCCAGGTTTGAAGACCACCTGACTACCCTCTTGTGCTGCCATGGATTGTGTGGGCAGGCACACCTACTTAGGCAACCCAAACATTTCCAGGTGCAACCTAAGCTCCACCCCCTTCCAGATGGGGAGCTCTAGGACCCTTCCAGGAAGACAATCAACAGACATGGATGGACTTGCAACTACCCTCAAGAAACGTGAGACTTCTCCCCCACCCCACTTGAATCACCCCTCCAACTGCTCAGAAGGAACAAGAGCCACTGTATAGAGTCTCTCAAGGTTGTCGTTTGAAATAACCTGGTGGAATACATTAGGGACTACCTGCAGTGAGGTCACCAAATTACATCTTACAGTTGTCGTGCTGGCTCCAGTGTCCCAGAGCCTCCAGCCTGTGCCAATTGATGGTGGCCATCTGCCAATATTTCCAAGTGGTACTAGGCATGTGAGCGCTCTGCACCATCTCTCCGTCACCAGGGGACACTAGGGTAACCTCTACACTACACACATACTATCTGGAGAAATCTCCTCCCCAATAGCTACACTAACCAATCCTGGTGTCTGCCCACCAGTAGGGGATGTGCCCGCTTGGGACATTTTTAATGCCCAACCTGTTAGCATTCATAGCACTTACGGGATGCTTTCCCTGAGGACTTATTCACAGGAAACCACTTCTTTTCTGCTCAGGTGGGGTTTGGGGGTCCTGATCCTTAGAACTAGTTAGGGGACCTTTAGTGAACTACTTGTTTTATGCTCGTCTCCTTGCCCACCCTGGTGGTGATCCACCCCAGATAACTTCTTGTGGACACTGTTCCTGACCCAGTAGTCCACCTCATTAGGAAGCTCATTGTGAGTCAGGGAGCAAATACTGAACATGCGCTCTCTTGCAATCAAATTGTACAGCCCCTGGTAATCCTTTATTTCACTGCCCTTCACCCAACCATCCAGTGCTATGCAAAAGGAATCCACACAATCCGCACAAGACTGATGGGCCAGTTTCTGGCTATCCCTAACTTTTTGCCTGCACTTTTCAGGAGCTAGCCATATTTCCTGACAAGGGTTTCCTTCATGGAGGGCAGTAGGGTGTTCCTCTTCTCATTAGGGACATTCTTCCAGCCAATAGCCACCCAATCCTCCCCAGGGGACCCTATGTATCTGTAAAGCCAACTCATAAGCTTCAAGCCACTTGTCAATGTCATCCCCCACAACAAAATCAGGCACCAGACCTTTAGGAATATGGACCCTCTTGTCTTCAGAGGGCACTGTAGGTATGCTGCCACCAAGATTGCTGGACTCAGCTTGCCTAACTGTTATGTCCAGCTCTCTGAAGCTCCTCTTGCGAGCAATTTTCCTTTTCTCCTACTCAATGGGCAGTTTCTACTCCTACAAGGTACTTTCCGCTTTCTTTTGCTCCACTTCATTTATTAACTGGGCCATCTGCTGCCTAAACTCCCTCTCCGCCTTCCTATCTGTCAGCTCCTCTAGGAACAGGACTCGCGAATACACACTGCTCTCTGCTCTGGCAGGGAGTTCCTACTCGGGGTTAAATTCATCACCCTGAGCTGAATGCTGAATCCCATGGCTGATATCCAGGACCTGCTCTGGTTCCTCCACATCATCCACGTGATCTGTTGTGACTGGCAACTACTGGGCCTCCATCCATGCCCTCACAGCCTTTTGGAGCTCTGCCTTCCTGGTGCTCATTTTGGCGGGCCGCCCCCTCTCCTTGCAATGTTCCTTGAGGTAAGCCACAGTGTGCCTCTCCAGATTAAAGGAGCTTAAGTTACATTTCTGAAGGCAAAGTTCCAGGCACAAACATTCAGGTAGGATAAGGATTAATTCGAAAAAAGCAAAAAGACCACAAACTTGTCTGGGTGAGGCACAAGCAAACCCCAAATTAACCTGTGCTCAACCTTCTGGCACAGAGTAGTCAGGCTTAACTTTGAGGCAATGTGTAAAATATTTATGCAGCACTTCAAACAGTAATAAAGTAAAAAACACAAATCCCATACCAGATGAAAAGAATACAGTTGAATTTAATAAATAGAACAAGACCAAAATGACAAAACTCCAACCAGTAGAACCGAAGATTTGCAGTTTTAAAGAGTTATGTGAAATTAGAGCCAAAAATCCCAAAGCGCCACTCACAGTTATCGGGTCATGCGAGACCAGGAGAAAGTCACAAGTTCAGGCAGAGCACGATGGAGCACATGTCGAGTACAGGGATTTGGTTCGTCCAGCTGAAAATTTACCTTTTCAGTCCTGCACTAAAAGTCCCATTTGCAGTGGAGGGTGCTGCAAGGAGCAAAGAAGCATCACACACTGTCAAATGTAGTGTGAAGAGCAGGCCTGGCGTCATGGACGGTCGCTGTAGCGCGGAGATCCTGTTGTCATTGCAAGCAGGTGGACCAGAGCTTCTTGGTGGCACTCACTGCGAGCACTCGATTCTGTATCTCGAATGGTCAGGTTGACGGAACTTCACTTTTTCAGGTTCTAAAAGTGACAAGATTTAGGCACCAACGGGCCACTTTGTGGATGTAAGGAGCCCTAAAACTTCAATTCAGAATCTGAGACTACACCAAGGGTCCAGCACCAGAGGGTCACCACTTGGGGGTCAGGGACTTGCTTCAGCTGGATCTAGTTCAAGTGGTTGGTAGCCTGTTATTCCCCTGTGGTTCTAAAAATGAGGCCAACAAATTAGCCCTTGGAGTCACTCTGGGAAGCCTGGGTTGAGGTGCAGAGCTAAATCCCCCCCCCCCCCCAAACTCAGGTAGGAGGGAAGCAATCCAGCAAGGCAGAAGTCCGCCAAGGCAGTAGTCCAGCAGGGAAGCAATCCAGCACAGTCACTCCTTTCAGTAGCACATCTGTTCTTCCAGGCAGAGTTTCCACAGGTCCAGAGTGTACTGAAGAGTTGGTGTCTGGGGTCCAATATTTCTACCTGGGTCTTCCTTCAAATGTAACCCTCTAGAAGCTTCTCCCACTTTAAAGTCCACAGCCTTCCATGTTGTGTGTTATGACCCAGACTTCTCTGCCCTGGCTCTAGACTAACTACAGAGGGTATGCAGCCCTTTGTGTGGAGGCAGGGCACAACTTATTCAAGTGCAAGTAGGGCTCTGTCCAGCTCTGCGCTCCTAGCCCACCAGTGATGGACCTAAGCTCTCTATTGTGTGCGGTTGTCTAGGAGGAATACACAAAGCCCAGCTTCCAGCTATCCAGTCATGTGACCCAGAGTCAGGCTGCAGGCACTAAATGGCTAGGGCAGGATAATGCCAACTTTCTAAAAGTGGCATTTTCGAAATTGTAATTTAAAATCAGAATTAACAGTGAGAGGGCATTACAATTATATAGACAAACATGAACTGTTCACATGCTCCCACTTTGAAATTATCACTTATTAATGCTAATAAGGCAACTTCAATTTTATCCTATGGGAAAAGGAGGCCCCACAGTAGTGAAAAACAAAAATGTAAGAGTTTTTCACAAGAGGACATGTAAAACTCAAAAGTACTTGTCCTACTTTTTAAATATACTGCACCCTGCCCTCTGGGCTGTACACTGCCTACCCTAGGGTGACTCATATGCATTAAAAAGGAAGATCCCTATCGGGCAGAAAGGTTTGTTTTGCCAGGTTGAAATTACAGTTTAAAACTGTAAACACAGGCTGAATTGGCAGACTTGAGACATGTTTAAATTGCTACTTAAACAGTTGGCACAAGCCATGATGTAGGCCGACTAGTACCATTTAGTTTATAGTCCCTGGGTGCAGATAGTGCCACGTTTCTAGTAACTTACAAGTAAATTAAATATGCCAATTGGATATGAGCCAATTCTGCCATGTTTTAGGAAGAGAGAGCAAACCACTGGTTAGCAGTAGTAAAGTGTGCAGAGTCCTAAAGCCAGCAAAAATGAAGTGAGCAGAGCAGGAGGGTTCTAAGCAAAACGTTAGTGTGAAAACCATCCTAAGGATGCTAGATCTTACAATTTAAATGCACCTAAGGGTATTACAAATGGAGTAGAGTTGTTGCCTATCAAAGCCAAAGCATCACAAATATTAGGATATCACTTACTATCCACCCAGCTGTTTTTTATTGACATCTCCAAGATGCACAGACAAGTAAACCCTTACAAACAGCCTTTGCCATGAAAACCTCTGGGGCCAACTATTCTAGGATTATACCTCCTCCCCATTACCAATTCCTCCAGTTTTGCCTTAAGGGATTCCATCTATAGGCCATGACACCAACATACCAGGCTCACTAGCATTTGGGCCAACTTATTATTATTGTGGATTTATACAGCGTATGGCTGCCCTAAGGCTTCCCAGCGCTAAGGGACAGCTACTTGGGTGGTACTGGGAGGTCCTAGAGATGTTGTTTAAACAACCATGTTTTAATTGCTTTACGGAACTGTGGTTCTTTGTCCATCATCCGAAGCTCGTGTGGCAGGGAGTTCCAGACTTTGGGGACTTGGTGGGAGAAAGATCTTCCTACCCACCTCTGCCTTCAGGCCCTGGTTGGTTTTAGGAATCCTCTGAACCTGATCTCAAGTGTCTATTAGGAGTGTAAAAGGAAAAAAGACTATTTTCTTTGGGCCTTTGTTGTGTAGGGCTCTGTGCGCCATGACTAGCACCTTAAATCCCAGGTGATGCTAGTAATAACACCACATTAACTCATCACAGCACATTGACTTTTGGCACAGACAAATCACCCTTTAACAAGTCACAAATGGTCAAGAAATCAAATCAATTTTAGATGCGTTATGTCCTCCCAGGGTCTAAATCTGCTGGTTCCAGTTGCCCAAATCTCTTCAAAATTTCTCAAACATTTAATTTCCTAGCAAAGTATACAGATTACGAGTACCGCAATTTTCACTCCTACTTTTCCACTCTGCAGCACAATTCTCTCATTCTCTTCCAAGCAGTGATATTTCTATTTTCAGCAAGCTGTAGCATAATGCCCTTAATTAACACACTTGCAATAGTGCAAATTCCTGCTAAAGCCAATGCTACTTGTAGACAGATTGAACAGCTCATTTTACCATTCTCTTTCATGAAATGTTCTTCACTGTGCACACAGATGTCGCATGGCCTGAGGAAACATCTTGTGCACATGTGGGTCTGGTAGTCGCAAGCACACAGGTGGAGGTTGTCTGGCCATCACATGTGCGCACAGAGGTCTGGGCATCATATGCACACCGGGTGCCATGCAGCAACTTGACTGCATGTCACCTCTTTGTTAGACATTCAAGTGTCAGGGCAGAAAGAGAGGACGTATGTTTAATTTAGGAAATTAGACACATGCTTGTATACCTCCTACTTGTCCCAATAAGTAGCTTTGTGGCTCACATTGCAATTCCAAAATTCAATATGCAATAAGTCCATGCCAGACCAGTGGGAGCGGATCGCCTTCACCAGAAGAGGCCCTAGGTGGCCCACACAGCTTTCACCCCAACTTCAGAGGGACTATATTTCTGTTCTTCTCACACAATTGACAGGCAACAGCAGCTCGCCTGTCTATGGTCCAATCCAAAACACAGCTTCTCACTGAAACACTAACAGATGTCTCCTAGCAGAGGTGGGGGAATGCTCTATTGTAAATAGCTACAATACATGTATGACAACCTCTTTTTGTATGGCAAAAAACACTATGGGCGACATCAACTCAATTACACTAGTAATTTTCAAAATATGGACTTCACTTCTTTAACCCATTTACAGCAATTCCCTCTCATTGAACACCAAAGCTGGTCTCACCTAATCTGGTTTGGTAACCTCTGATTTTAGGCTTCAATAAATGACATGCTGGAGAAAAAAATATTTCCCTCTTTCCTATCCCACTCCTACCAGTTCTTTTGAAGATTCACTAAAGGGCATTCTTTTCTTATCTGCTCCTGGGTCAGCTAGGAAGATGGTCACCCCCCTTTATTTTCTCTTCTGCAGACCTCTCTGAGGCCGTGCAAAGGGAAGCCTTCCCTTCTGCAGGTTTCTCCTGCAAAGATCAGGGGGGCTGTGCGCCTATGGCTGGGAAACTGAAGACAATCAGCTTACTCAGCATAAATGAAACATATGCACTGAGAAACCAATTCATGGGTCCTCAATGCAAGAGTCAAAATACAAGCAGTAGCTAGCATAGAAAAAGGACAGATACCATATGAAAAAGCAAATTTTCTACACATATGTTAACTCGGCACATTATATCAGATGTGATTCTAATGTGGTTAGCAATACTCCAGATGAGAAAACTATATTGAGTGCCAATCCCAAATTTGCCATTTCACAACTGATTTCCACTCTATATTCAGAAGTATGAACATGCACAAAGCGCCATTATAGAAAAACAAATTTTTCTGGTTGTTTTGTCATCTTTAACTCTACACTCAGTTAGGTCTCCAGTGGTCTTGTCATTGTTCAACTGATTTGAGGTCATCCAATTTGACAACTCATCCCCCCCTTTTAACACTAGGGGGCCTTGGAGTGCTGCTCCCTGTAATGTAACTGATGTGTAGGGGAAGCTTACTCTGATGCGGCCATCTTTTATCTGTTGTGTTCTAGGGAAACCTGCACAGCTAACTTGAGTCCCAAGCCACGCCAGGCCTGTGCAGTGTGGGTTAATGAAGCTTGGTAAAATCTTCTCACAGTCCTAAAGCTAAATGATTGGTTATGAAGATACGTGGGCCCCTTAAAATTCTAAACAACCAGGAATGAAAAAGCCATGTTGGAATACTGATAAACATATTTTAACAAGAGAATTTAAAGGAATCTGTCTTTTCATTTGCCTCTTAATACAGAACTCAAAATGTCTCAGCAAGATGCATCCTGCCTTTGATCTCTCCTGTGACCTGGGGGGTTACACGTTCAATTCTGGTCAAGTACAATCTGTACGACTAAATTCGGTGACAGGAACATATGATATTTAAAATAGTTAGAAACTGAATAATTGTTCTACAAGAGCAAGTCATTTATAGACTGAAAGAAGTAAGAAACCCTTCTTTTGACCACATCCTTGTGAATTTCTTTGAATAATGGTTTACTTTCTAGATAGCCAAGCATTCTGACAATGCGGTTATCAAAACAAGATTGCAGAATTATATAGTGTAACCCTTCGTGAGTAGAACTTAAAGAATGAGCGCTACACAATCGCAGCAACATAACCGCAAACCCCAGATCACACAACACCAATACACTTTCCATACAGATAACATGCAGGAAACAAACTCCTTTAAATTATACACAACAATGCTACATAAGTTTAAGAATTCTAGCTCTTAACTTCACTACATGCTCAGGCACAGCAACAAGTGACATCAGACAAGTGCTACCAGCGCACCGCTCATTTCATCACACACAACACAAAAGCACTTCGCACATAAGCCACTACACAGAACCACTCCTTGTACCTAAGCACAGGCTGTTTTATATGTAGGTATGTATGCATGTGACATTTATATAGCGCTAACATAGCCAAAAGGCAGCTGTCCACCAAATAAATGCACATCAGTGCTTTCTCAGTTATGGAAATTATTGTATGTATGAATCACAATATTTTCCACACCCCTTTCCTCACTGTATTGAGGTTAGTGTAGGGATGTGAGAAACTTACATAATCTGTATTTGCATAATTACACAAAAGAGCCGATTCCGATCTCGCTGGGAGAAGGCTCCGTCTGACTTGGAAACGGGGCTCCGAGCGCCCAAGTACGATGCGAACAAGCGTTGATGGACACGGGTCGCCCAGAGCCCCATTGAAGACAAGGAGAGCCTGTTGTATGACGCGGACATAGGCTCCCATTGATGAAAAACGGTACGTTGAGCACAAGGGCGCCCCCTGTTGTGGGGAGGAGTCTGTGCGACCTGCAAGCGACTCGTATGACTACAGGTGAAGGGGGTTCCGGCGGAAGCCCCGGAAGTCCGCATCCCGGAGCGTTTACGTGTCAGAGGCTCTTACTCGATCCGGCTGTCTGAATCATGCATCAAACTGGCTCAGTAAGAAATCGCTTCCATTGCACTGCACGATTTGCTTACGGACGAGATGTACGGAGCGGTTCGGACCTGTAAACCCTTTGGTCGGCGATTTCACGTTTCTCGGATCGTAACAGCTAAACAAGTCACATTTTGAGCCCTTCCGAGCAAGATCGGACCCAAAATGTTTAAAAAGAAAAAAAAAAGTATGCGAAGTGCAAAACTGCCATTTGACGCTATATCTTGGACGCAAGAACGCATGGGCACAAAAAACAAATCCAAGTACTGCCAACGACAACTGATCGCATTCTGGTTGTTCGCATCACTTATGTGCTTGTTTTAAATGTTTGCAGCCAAGCGCACATATTTACACAAGGTGGTGTAAATGTAATTACGTGTAACACAAAATTACGCCAGCGTAACACAACATTTGCCCAGTCCTAAATTAGAGTTGCCACCATATTCATAAGGTGCTGAGCCAGGGGCCTCAAGTGGCCTGAAGAGTCAAAGCATGAGGCAAGCCATTGAAGGACCCGCTACGTGCCCCACACAATAGATGACGTAAAAAAAATGTCAAGGTCATAGGGAGGAGAAATGGCCAGTTTTTATTACATTCAGCTTGGTGATATCTTGCAGCATGTCTCCTTCACTAGAAAGGGTGCTGCTTAGAAGTTTCTGAGTAACAAAACAGCATTCAGGTCGGGGGAGAAGGCAGGGGCTTAACGCTTTCAGGCGGGCTCCAGCCAAACTATTATCAAGATGCAAGTTAATGTTCTAGTGTGCAATGTGGCCCCTTCACTACACACTTTCCTTTTCATCTAATACACGAATAAACCGCAAATAAGATTAAAAAACAATATAAGAAAAGAAAAAAACGAGGGATTGAGACTTTAAAATAGGAGGTACGGGGAATAGGTACGAAAGAGCGACATAGGAGTTTACCCAGATGTATAAGAGGAACAGATAGAAAGAAATGGCAGCCGCTTCATTCACTGACGCCTAGAGAGGGCAGAGTTATAATGAGTTAAGTTAAATAGCCAACACGTTGTATAAGGAGCAATGGATGCAAGGGCGGTCAAAGTACATGCGCAAAAAAAAAAAAAACACGCACATAGCAACCTCGCCATAGTCACTTCATTCTAAGGGATCCACCGTTCACCTGCTGCAGCTAAGTAACATATAGACACGGAAGTCCCGGCACTGCATCATTTAACGACATTAGGGACTACATAACAGAAGGGCCGTTCCTTTAACCATTAACACACTGTTTTATCATTAACCGAATCTGCAGCCTCAGGGAAGCTGCAGTTCGCGTAGTACTGCAAGGAAAAGCCCATCTCAGCATCTACACACAGCACAGGCAGTTGACCTTGCTGCTGAGTGCATAGGCAGGCTCGGTGCGGCTGAGACTTCAGACTGTCCGTCTAGGGCTCTGTTTCATAACAAACAGTCAACTAAACAGCTGGGGTCAACCAAGGAACACTGCGTCAAGTGTCGAGGCACTACACCTGAAAATCCCCCTGCTGCACGCTGTGGTTAGTGTCGGGGTACCAGGATGTTGGTCAAAACTTTATTTTTTAAATATATTTTTTAAATACATTTTTATTGGCATTTACAGATTACAAGATACAATATGACTTCGATTAATAATTCTCTGTAATAGGCCAGGACGCGTTCAGGGCGCCAAGCCAGAGCAAGGAATATAACGCTAAAGGCTCCTGTCCTACATCAAAAACCTCAGCAAATTAAACCACAATAATTACGAAAAGAAAAAAAAAACTCTACTTAAAAGACGGAAACTAGAGAATGGAGGTGCGTGAGCCAACAAATTAACTGGGAAAGCCGAGCCAAGGGCCTGGCTTGGCTCTAACCAGCTCTGAAAATATTTGGTATGTAAACAAAAACCATCTTAAAATATGTCACTTACATTTTTTTGACCAACAGTGTATTCTTTAACTTAAAGATGCGTTCCAACTCATTGAGAAGTATTTATTCAAAGAGAAAGTTTAAGTATTAACTTAAAAGCTCCCCCCACCCCCCTGACAATGCCGTTAGTGAACTAAGATGCAAGTCAGCTCAGTCAGCTGTTTCCTATATGTGAGGTGTAATTGTTTAATGCAGACAGAGCAACATTATACACTTTTTAACAAAAACGAGGTTTCTATATAGCGCACACACTGAACGCATGTATTTGAGGCTCTCGAAATGTGATAATGAAGAAAAGGGGTTCCGTTGAAAATAAATATTTTCCTGGGAACATACAATTTCGTCAAGCAAGGGTGCCGGATTTCATCATTTACACTGTGCAGGGGTATCTGTTTCCCTCTTGTCCGTTCTACATCAAAGGTTTGTCATCAAAGCTTGATCTTGAATTTTGGCGCATGAGGCAACAGCCTCAGTAGTAGGCAGCACACACAGCTCGGCTCGTTTTGGGTTCGAGGGGTCAAAAGGACCTCGAGCTCAGCCAGAGCCAGGCATCAGGCTTGAGCTTTCAGTGGCTCGCCCACCCCTACCAGAAAACTGTATCTAAAAGCTTATTTAATATTCCTTTTATAATGTTATGATGCATATTGCAAAACTCAGTTGTTGGAACACAACACTAATTTGCATAGTGAAAGAGCTTAGGTGGGATTAGTGCTGTACTTTTCGGTTTTAGTTACACCAATAGTGTCCAGTGGGCATTGGGGAGGAAAACATGCAGTCCATATGGGGCCATTACCCTTCAGTCGTGTTTACAGTCACTAAGTAAAGTGTGTGTTGACAAGAATTATGGTATAGCGACATGTAGGAAGCAGATGTAATAGATGCGCTCATGGTTTAAGCCCTTCTTTCTGGTAGTATGCCAATCCTTGCTCCACTGTCTGCCTCAAAATGGTCTTAGGTGGAGAATGGCTGTGGACAGGTTGCGGGGAGAGAAGGGTTTGCGGGGGAGGAGCTACTTTCGAGAACTAGAACTGGTTTTTCGAAACTGATCATTGATTGAACGTGGTGCATTTCCCTGATTAGGTGTGATCTTCAGGCAAAAGGCTGCCACTGAAGTACCCACCTCATAGTTTGCATATGGTTTTGGGGGATGATCATAAGACGCTCTTTTACTCAGAGTCAGATGAGTGTTGGGATGATTTTGTTTCTTGTAGGTATTTCAACACTGTGACTTAGATGCAAACGTATGTGAGCCAGAAAAACGTAATGTAATTCTTTTACTGGGAGAGAGTGTGGGCGTCAGGTGGAATTATCTCAATTATTAGGCCAAAGAGCATTCTTCCTGCTTCGTTAAGCATTTTCTGCAGTCTTAACCTGGCAGACTAGTAACCTAGTGTACTTGGTATAATTGCTCTTAACCAGGAGTACTGGTGTGTGCTATACATACCTTGAAACCTAGGGCCTAGTTTGGATGTCGGTCGGAATGCCACTCAGTAAGATTCACCACCCATGGACATCCTGCTCCTTCATATGTGATGATAAATTCTAAGTCAGTTCTTCCACTCTTGTATGGCATTCTAGTGCTTGCTAGTTAGGTTTGTCCTCTACAAAATACCCATTTTTAGCACATAGATATATGTGATATAGACATAGATAGATGAAACTGTATGAGATAGCAAGCAGAAAGTATAAGGTTTATGTACAGTGGCAAAAGCGAAGAGCTAGAGGATAATATGGAACAGATTAGAGAAGGGCATGGACCAGGTATGGAATGATTTAGGTTTGAGAATTGTAGTTATTTGATGAATCAGAACAAGGGGTGTCAAGTGGAAAAGAAGCAAAATAGGCGAGTGAAAAGATGAAATGAAACCGTTTGAGCTACTTAGCAGAATGGTGGCCAACAAGATAGACAAATATGGTTAGAGGGTAAAAGGTCAGTGGAGCGAAAAATGAGATCAGGGTAAGTTTGTATTAAAGGAGGGTTGCATGGTGGTGGGGGCAAAGGGAGAGGCCAAAAGAAAAAGTGAGAGAGTAAGATAAGAAGTTATCTGCAGCAATAATAGATTGGAAATATCAAAGTACGCTGATAGAGCAAGATAATACAGGAATGTGCACAGATAGGGAGATATAGAAAAAACAAATGAATGAACAAAGTTTACATTTATGCTAAATGAATTAGTTAATCGGTTCCTACTCTTCAAAGGAGGTCTTGAACATCTTTTAATATATATACGCATTTAAGTAAAATGGAATAATCACAGATTATATATCACTGGGTGGATATTGGTCTCAGACTACTGCATCACGTGGCACAGAAATAACTCAATATGGGGTCTCTCAAATCTGGTAGTCCACTCTAGAGCCTATGATTGGTCAGATTACACCTATTCAAGAAGCTAGTGTAGCTAAACTTCCACTGCTGTCAAGCAGGCCCTCTGCAAAGTTTTGCCCCTTCTTGGGCACTCAGGCCATCATACTAATATATGATCCCCAAATACAAGCACCTGAACATTTATACATATTCCCACCCTATATAACATTATACATATGTCTCTATTACGGACACACAATCTAGAAGTGAGTTGCTGCAAACAATAACAATGACTTTGATGCAACCAAGCACATACACACAACCGCTATGGCATATTTTTCGGTTCTATTGCAAGATACTGATGTGGAATGGCATACTTGTAATGCGGCCTTAAGAGGCATGCCAATTCAAGGATATATTTCCAAGTTAAGCATGCAACCTAGGCTGGACTAGCCTTTCAGAATATCGGGTGTTTTCCTGGGAGGCTAGGGGGGGGAGGGTGGATAGACCGTTTTGTTACTGGGGGCCGGTTTTACAGCTGTACTGGAACATCGGCCCCCAGTAACAAAATCAATAGGCCAGCATCATCACTCACTTCTTACCCTCCCTGCAGAGTTCCTTGTATATCCAGCAGTTTTCAGGCAAAAAAAAAAAAAAAAAAAAAAAAAAAAGGTGTCAAGATTGATATCTCTGGCGATTAATGTTCCCACTGGAGAGAGATGGAGTTTTGTCTATTGGAAGTTTTGAATTAATTAAAATTAGTGGAAAGGGTTAACAGGCCTGATGCAAATAACTTGTACCATACAGATTACAGAACTGTATTTAATGTGCATAGCTCAGCGAGTTACTGCTTTTGCCTCAGTGATCCTTTTACTACTTACAGTTCATATCTTACAATTCTAATGTAGCTCAGTAAGCTATCAAATGCTAGAGCTGCATGGTATAGGTTCGAAATTTATGTTTTGTTGCCCAGTCTCTCATTATCCTAATGTTGTTAAAATGGACATGTTTGGGTAGAAATACATTCTTGGTCAAATTGCATTCTTATTAGTAAATTCAACAGCAACCACTGTGTTACGTTTTGAATCTCTGCTTCGCCCGAACAAGAATTCTTTAAAAATGCCTACCAGTATGGATGACATGAATCCTTCACCTTGTAGTCCTTAGACATGTGTAAAATTTTCAATACACGGATTTAAATGTAAATGTAAATGTGTAAATGTAGCCGTACTTGTAAAGCGCACTGATACTCCCGAGTATCCTGGCGCTGTACTCATACCGCTAGGGAACTCTTCCTGGTTTTTCCCCGTGAAATGTCCACTCCTGGGCATCCCCAGGGTGAAGTCAGGCATCCCTAGCGCTGTAGGGGGCGGTTGTGGAGACTAAGCAAGCTATTGCCCAGAGTTGCAGCGTGGGACCCATGCTTAGAGTAGGCACCGAGGCGAGAAATCAGGTCCGAGGAATTATGAGCCCAAGATCCGCCGAGACCAGCCAAGTCAGGAATTGAACCCTGGTCCCGGGTCATCAGGGTCTGCCGTTCCAAGCATTGAGCCATTGTCTCGGTCTGTGTTTGATGTAAAGTGCTGCAACACCCCTCACTGGTATGAGAGGTGCTATACAACAAATGAAATACATGTAAGAGAGACTATGGAGAGATGAGAGGCATTGTTAAAAGGTGGTAGAGAGGAAAATCCTTTAAGGGCCCCAACAGATAATGTTGTATCCGGGTGCACTGTAACATCATAGCTAACTATGCTTTAAAAGCTAATGCTATAATATATGTAATGAAAAACGTATTGTAGAATGGACCATTTTTTGTCATTTTCCCCCCAAATGTTCTTGTGGAAGAACCACCCCCCTTCTACCTCGCGAGCCCTTTGTAGTGCTCAGGCTCTCTTCATTCGCTACACTGTACGGGGCTGGTCTGGCAACATTTGCCAGGGCTGCTTTGGGTTCCTGGTCCAGCCCTGCACGCAAAGCACTACAAAAGGCTGCTAGGACATAAATGCTAAGTTTCTGAACATCAGTCCCAGATTACCAAATAGGAAAGTAGGCCCAGACTATGGGCCCCACTCCTTTTATTGGCCCCATACAACGGATCAAAATACAAAACTTTTCGAAGTTAAAACTACTGAATAATTGTCATCAATCTTCAATGACACAAGAACGACTTAACCACCTTGCAAAGGGTAGACTTACAAGACCTCCTGAAAGATTTCACCACAGCAAATTGAGAAAAGTGAATATTTAAAGTTTTGTTGGTTTATTAAAATTATTTTTTGTTTACTAACATTAATACTTGTAAATGTTTAGTTTTGTACATTTAAATTGGTTTATTAAAATTGTTGGTTGGTAAAATGAAAAAAGTAATTTGTGAGGGGGTGGCACAAACATTCGACTACCCAGGAGCCTACCCAGGGTTTAATCTGGCACTGCTGAACGTCACAGCTGTGATGGAGATAAAGAATTGCTTTAACCTCAAAACAGGATAATCAATGTGTGTCTTGAGCCATCCAGTATAACTGGACCACAAACTATATGACAATGTCCAAAAAGAGCTTGTCCTTAAAGATGTATGTCACTATAGAGCTGTCGGGCTCAAGGCTTCACTCAGCAGGAGAACAGGGGTCGCCCTCTCCTGAGCGGTGAGCACAGGAAAAGAAACAAAAGCAAGGACTTTGAGAGGCCTACTTTCCTCCAAATCATGTGATGGTTTTTCCATCGGCAACAATAAACTAAGTCATACTGCAATTAACATTCCAAGTTAATTTGTTTCCAACCCTATCACATTTTCTAAGTAACCCACGGAGATGAGGATTCTAAAAGTAAACACGGTATTTGGCCACGTGCAGCTCTATTAAAAGGCTCGTGTGACGTCCATGCTTTTAGGTGGCGCCTACAAAGACTGGTCGCAGAGTAGCAGTAGGTGAAAGGTCAAACAATGCACAGAACTCAAAACAAAAGCCAAGAAACTAATACATCTGAACATTTTGACAGTCCAAGAGGCTAAGTGGTATCGCTGTTAAAATTGAGACTCGGGAGAGTCCCCCAGGGAGAGATGCAACAAGAGGCGAAATGTGAGGGAGAGACTCTTTGTTAAGATCAGGCACAACCTCAACTCGCAGTGACAGTTCAACTGTCAACCAAAAAGACCAGGACAAAGGAAGGTTCCAAATGCATGGAGAAAGGGGAAACAGGGAGGCAAAGGGTAAACAGATATCAACACTGAAAATGTGAAGAGAGCATATGCACAAAAGGAAAGTTACACATGGGTGGATATCAATAAAAAAAAAAATACAACATAAACAAGCTGCCAAAGGGATGGAATAAAAAGAAAAATATGCACATAAGAAAGTGGTGTAAGACATGAGTATATATAGAGCTGGCATGGTGAACTTTGCATCCAAACTGATCTGAAAATGGCTGCCAGGGAGGGAGGTCCAGCCAAGTGGTGTTCTTGGAGGCGGAGGAACCAAACTCAGGTCAACGCAAAAAATGGTAGAGTCCCAAGTCAGCACTAGCACTGAAGGTGAGAGTAGACCTTCAGACGTGGCTTGAAATGACCATTAAAGGGACATATCTGAAGACGTAGTTCAACAAGTAGATGTGTGTTTTAACCAAAAGACCCTCAAGAAATATATAGATGTGCCAAGGAGCGGACATGCAAGGTGATACGAGTGGTGCGCCGTGAATGAACCTGAAGGCACAACATTTGCCAGCTATAAATCCTGAATAACAGATGCAATTGAAAGACGAGTATATACATGCTTCTAGATGTATTCAAAGCTTTATAGGCAGCCCTAGGCGGATGTACCTGTTTTGTAGACCTATTACTGAAGGCGTGCCCAGTTTGCATCGAGCCAGGTGTTGTACTTTATATGCTTTTTAATAAATGCATCAAGTGTGAATCAATGAGAAGGGAAGAAGCAGGAGGCGTGCGAGGACAAGGGTTACTGAACCAATGAGAAAGTTTAGTGCAACCAAATTTGGGAGGGAACACACAAATTTTGGGGTATTAGGCTTATCAGTATTCATATGGGCACTGACCGGTGTATGGGCACCGACCGATGTTGTATTGCTCAGATGATTCAAATGTAGTCCAATCATTTAGAGACTATCGTGTAAACAGGCAAAGGGAATGTTTTACAACATAAGAAAGCCTGACCAATTAATCATTCCAAACTATGGACATAAAAAAAAGACAAAAAGCTCTTGCAGCCCATATGTGTTCTGCAAGGGTCGGGGGGGGGGGGGGGAATAACTTCACAGCTCTACAGGCCTGCTCAGGTCCATCAATCTTTCAATAAAGGCAACAGATAGGCCTGCATTGAGCCTGCTGGACAACATTTGTCGTTCCTCCCCTATGAGAAGTCAATAGAAATGTGTAAAATCGTACACTGCAGTAAACAAAGCAATGATTTATGTAGTATTATAAAACAATAAGATCCTGACAGCCTATGAGGAATCACCAGAAAAGACAACAATGTGTGTATGGCCATTGTGGAAAACGATGCACTGAAATTTCACCCAGTGTATAAAGAAAAATGCACAGTTTAAAAATCCTAGAATAGATATTGAAAGAAAACACCTAAACCATTAGCCCCAGTTGGTCATTCGCTTGTGATGGGTGGGCCTTGGGATAGTAACATCAGAAGCAGCACCAAGTTTCCCTTTGGATTGGATGGACCTCACATCAACTCACTTCTAACACATACTGAGGTCCTGTGAGTGCCTGTATTTCAGCTCTGTAGCACCAGATGGTGTCAAGGGACACTCATAGGTGTCAAATGGTCCATAGCATGCAAATATATTCAGTGAGTGCTGGTTTGTCAGCCACAAACACTAAGCATGGAGGAACTTGAAATTGCACTTTTACCATTATCGTCATGGTCCTACGCATCCCAGCATCCTTAGTGTCATCAGCTGAGTGGGAGGGACACAGAGCTGGCTGAATATCATGACAGGGGGAGGGTCAGTTGACCAATTAATGTGTGATGGCGAACAGGCCCACATTGATTTGGATATTGTATTGTATTGTAATTGCATTTATATAGCGCTTACTACCCCTGGCGAGGCGTCTAAGCGTATTTTTGGCGAATAGCACGCTACTCTGGAACCCATAAAGGATTAGTGTTGAGTTAGTATAGTGAAATATGAGAGTAATTTCAGTGGTGGATAGGTTAGTCAGTTATTTGGATTCAGAAGAATAGTGGAGGTATAGAAGAGGGGTAAAAGGTTATATCACTTAGTTCAATGTGAAACAAATACAGACCCCACCTGAAGGGTCAGCCTCTAATCATGCCCTGGAGAGTGAAAGGAGGCTGCGGTTCCCTGCCCTTAAACCATGAACTGCCCAACTGCACTGTCACCCCTTCCCCCGCCCCCCATAATGATGAAATACTGCCAATGCTTGGCCTGTTTGCCAACATCAACATTCCCAATATCGTTAACTATGCACAGCCTGGAGTGACACATATTTAAACAGTTCATCAGGTGCAGTGGCGCCATGGGATGTGAGGGGCCCACTGCAGCCCAATTATATCTTTTTTTTTTACTACAGAACCAGATGATGAGGGCCATTTTCTCTGATTGCAGTAGGAACCAGGAAACCATAACTGCACCTCTGGGACATTAGTTACTAAAAGACAATAAACAGCAGTGAATAATAATGCCTATGAACAGAGAGAGCTCAGCGTGTCTCTACATAAACCTCCAAAATATGCGCAGCGGCCTTCGCCTATATAAGCCAGAGCAGTGCGTGTGCTGTTGTGACGTACTGTGACTTGCACGTGAGTTGTCCCCGAAAGCGCGGTTCTAGGAAGTGTTACACGCACCCAGGAGCGGCACTGTCAGTCTTATTAGACACAATTATACCGCGCAGGGCCGGGCTTGATTGCTGCAGACAGGGCATTAGCCCTAATCCCCGCCGTACGGTCGGTAGAGGGCCGCTGATCCCGGCTCAGATCAGGGTGTAATGGCTTATTATTGAGAGAGCAGCCACAAGAAAAGCAACATAAACAGAACACGTTTGGGTGGGGGTAGAGGGGGGGGGGGGTCGGGTGGTGACGTGGTACCCCGCTAAGGGAGAGTCTGCATAAACCTAAGGAAGCCAGGCAGAGCTTTGCTGATACTCCAACTTCCACACAACCTAAATTTGACCCTAATCTCCAACGTGCCCCCAAGGGATGTCTTGAGAAGAGCGCCCCCCTCCGACGTATGTCACGGAAAGAGAGACACGTTTTCCGGCTCGCTTTCAGCAGTGAGGCCGGAAGCATGCAGAGTTCATGGAACGATCCTGCAGAAAAAGGGGCTTTAAGGGTTATGGGGTGGGATGAGGGTCTATGGTTCGAGAACGCCCCCGATGGCCGTACATTCTATAGCAGCCTGCATTAACCAACTGAGGTGCCTCTTTTAGAGGCAAAGAGGGCAATTCCTCAACTAAGCCCTTATTTGGTGTGCGATTGGTGGAAAGTGGGGCAATTTAAGTACCATTTTTTGTAACTGGTGCGATTGGTTAAGAGATCCTGAGCTGAAAACGGGGTTCCATGCACTAAAGGCATGCTGGCGAAGTAAAAGGTCAGGTCATCGAAGGTCGCTATAAATGTCAGGCTTTCACAATGTGTCTGTGTGTGGGCGGGGTGGGGGGGGAGAGAGGGTGAAGAGCCTGCAGCGGTACCTTTCAATGAAAAGTAAAGATCTCTGTTGGCACCAGGGCTGATCAAAAAAACCGGTTCCTTTATTGTAAGGATGCAGGAGGTAAGAGCGGGCATCCTTGCGGGGGTAGTATAGACAGGCTTGTGGAAGCAAAACGTCATGCCACCAAGTGCAGCCCTCCGTGCCAGCTAATGGATCGAGGAAGCGTACGCGAACACCTGCTGAGCGACCCTTTTTGTAAAGATGCAAGACCTATATTAGTACGGGAGGGTGGGGGTGGTATAGCAACTGGCGTCTTTACAGTATGGACGCAGAGGTGAAAAGGGGCATGCTTGGGTGTTTAGGATGGAGGCGGCTTGCCCTATAGGTCAGGCTGCCTAGTGGATGGAGAAGAGAATGCATTAGAGCATCAATGAGATGAAATCCATCTCTGGTGTCAAGGCGCCGGTAGGACGCGGCTGCTGTACCGTAGAGCGCGCGAGCGGAGCCGGTGTCGCACGTACCTCACAGCCGTACAGCTCGCTGAGCTGCTCCACGATCCACTCCTCCAGCACCAGCCGCTTCCGCAGCTCCTTGCGGTCGTACTTGACGGTGACTTTGCCCTGCTGCTGCCGGCGCTGCTGCTGCTGCCGGTGCGCCGCGGCGGCGGCGGCGGCCAGCGAGGGGTCCTCTTCGTCCTCCTCCTCCAGGGGCCCCGGCGGGGGCGTGCTGCTCAGCGGCGGCGGGCTCTGGAAGAAGACCCGGGGCTGGACGGCGGTGGGGGCCACGGCCGGGCCGGCTTCGGCGGCGGCGCTCACTGCCGAGGACATGGTGCAGCCAGGCTCCAATGCTTGTCTGCTGCACTGGTCTGAGGAGCCTCGGACACCGGCTCCCTGCGCGGCCTCTCCGCCCCCTCGGTGCGCACCTGCCGCCTCGCCCGGCTCTGCGCCCTTCGCCGGCTCCGGCCACCGAAGGGAGGTGCCTCAGCCACAGACTGTCCGCCCCCAGACACGGCGCCTGCGAGGGAGGGGCCGCCTTAAAGACACAACGAGCCCACCTGTCACCGCTCCCGAGAACCTGTCCCCGTCAGAATGCATTTCACCGCCCACACCGCCTCCCCTTCTGTTATGAAAGACCCCCCTCCGACCGTTCATAAAAATAATGCTTCTTGTCCTGCTATGGCCACAGGAATCCCCTGGTATCTTTCTACCTGAAAGACGGTTTATCATCACTGACATATATGTTAGACTTGTTTCCCTAAAGGTGCTTGCAGAATTCCCATAAATGACGTAGATAAACTCATGCTGTTCCTTTTAGCAAGGTGTTTAATGGGCTGTTCTTTCGACATTGATCCTTTTGTAGAGTACTTGTCAGATGACCCACACCCCCTTTTGATTCACAGGGCACCTGCCAGCCTCTACAAAGTTGTTTATCACAATAGTACCCCCTCCCCCTCCTGCACCAATGTACCAAGAGTTGAGAGCACAGCAATTACTATACAACTATCTTGAACTTGATTTTATGGTATGAGACTTATCATTGACTTATGCAGATGTTATTATAGGGCAAACTTCATTTTGGCATGTTTAAAGATACAACATTTAATATTTAACTGAGTGCAACAAGGAGCAGACAAACCTGAAAGCAGTCAAGAAAGATGACGTCAAAATACATTTAGACACCAAGAAGGAAGATGCTCCTGGGAAATGTAGGCGTAATGTAGAGTTATGGCAGGTGTTTAGAAAGGAACACTAACCACTGTTTCACCCACAGTTAACTTATTTCAGCTGGAAGAAGGAATAGATGGGTGACTTCAGCAGCAGCCTACTTCAAGGATGGAGTAAGAATGGACTAATTTATGATAGAGAACCTGTAGAACCTTCAGAAATGCTGTAACGAGGAAGGAAAGTAAGGAGAGTTGCAGGTTCTACACTGGCTACCACAGTGTACATGTTCACAAAATTGCCCTGGGCTAGAGTCAGATGGCTTCGTCCACGCTCATGATCTCCCTGGCAGATGTCTCACCTTTTTCAGTTCAAGCTTCATCTGGCGGATGTTCTGATACTCGCTGTCCACCCCTTGTCAATACTAGATGTTGCAATTATGGGCAATCCAGTGTTGAGTACCAATACCATCACAATGTACCAACTGTAGAATTAAAATGCTTTATTCTGAGACTAAACCCGGGCTCCACCACTTGTGCGAACTGTTGACTCTTCCCTAACGTTTTTCAAACTGCCTCACATGGATACCAAGCAGTCTCCTAAAATACCATGGAATGTCCACATAAAATGCAAGCAAGGCTATCTCTCAAAGTGCAAAGGTCATACACAACCCGACACTCAATCCACTTCCAAAGCCTCAACTTGAACGTCATCTATACCTATGTCAAAAGCAGTCGTTTTGGCAGAGCCATACCCCTCCACAAGAGTGCTATTTTGTGATAGCCTGTACCATTTCTCTGGGACACAATTTTGGGGAGTTCAAACTGCACCTAACAGTACACCCCTGTAATTAATGTGTGTTGTGTACAACAGTTGTTTGGTGGGAGTTACGCCAAACACTGACTTTCACACAGGTTCTATGGGGGCTGACACAAGGTTTGGGTGACTGGTGCATTGACACAGCCCTCCACAACCGTTAGATCTTCCTATGCATCTGCACAGGACTTTGCACAAGTGCCCCACCATGGAGCCTACTTTAAGGCTACAACCACCGAGTCACAGCCTCAACACATCAGCACTCTTAAATATGTACCTATCCGACAGGTCTGTGCCGTAGTCATTTGAGTGAATGGGCTAATCCTGTGTGTGCTGTACGCAGCTATGGCTGCAGCACTTAGATGTAGTCATTCAAGCATCACTACTGGCGATCCACGAGCGGTAGGGCAGGTAAACGGGCTGCTACAAAGGAGGTGAATTGTGTACTGCTGGGTATGCTGGCGGGGCCAATCCATTCAAATTGAGTGGTTGGAAACAGGAACGCGAAGCAGACATTCCAACAAGCACTTAGACTCGCACACACCTACTTATAGGTACCATAGGAATATAGGGTGTCGCCTTCCCTGATTCCTATTTTTTATTTCTTTTTCACATCACGGTCCTGAAGAAGTGCACCAGGATCTATTAGGGACCCATACTGAGCACGAAACATGTTGACCTAATTTCACTATCACAACCTAATTTCACTATCACTCACAGATAAGAGAGTAGCATGATAATACTCATCCCTCTACTACATTTGTTTAAAAGAGGTTCTCCTTATCCTCTGTTTTTTAATCTTACCTTCCGGACCCTTGAAAAAAACTTGGTTTCTGGGTACCATGGAGGTAATTTTAACTCACGCACACACTTTTTAGGCAAACACCCCCACATGCACAACTGCAGCGTCTCCTAAAGATCTCTGATAAAGAGCCCTCTCGCAGGGCCCGTGGGGGACAGCAGCTCCACCCCCACGAGGAGCAAACGCCCGATGATGAAGCATGATACTCGCAAGGTGATGTATGACGGTACGAGGCGTACCGTCACAACGTGTGCTTTTACAACGCGTCTTTTACAACGCAAGTCGTAACCACGACTTGCGTTGGGGGCGCGGATAGTAAATATTATAATTTACTATTCTAACATCAGTCCCCGTGGATACCAGGGAAGGTGTTGGAATAGTAAATTTACTATTCTTTATCCTCTAGCGCCCTCCAGCGCAAGTCGTGGTTACGACTTGCGTTGTAAAGGACGCGTTCTAAAAGTACTGTGGGGTAACATCCGCGTCGAAAAGGATGTCCCCCCTCGTAAGGCTATGTGTGGGCACTATTACTCAAAGGAGAAATCCCCCCGCCTTCATCTAGATCCAACGCGTTTGCAAAAACGAGACCACACTTTAGTATCTTTAGCTGCACAACCAGAATAGGTAGTCGCCTGTCTCATACGAACAGTCACCCTTTAGTGATTATCATGAGCACCATACACACATGTCTCTGTGTCCCTTGCTGATGTCACATTAGATACAGTGCTAAACACATGACCACCCTCAGCCTGTTACATTTGGCCTGGTTATTATTATCGTGGGCACCTAGGTGCTCAGCCAGGTATACCAACACTTTATCAAAGCCTCCACATTGGGAATCACAGTATTGCAGGCAATAAATCAGGAGTAACTAAATTGGGAGTCACCACCGTTAAGCACTTACATGTGTATAACCATATATATGTGTGTCTGTGTATGTATGTGTGTATACACACATTTATAAATACAGTGACGCACACACATATATGTGTATTCAGTGGAAATAACAAAGCTTAAATGCATGTTAAAGCTAGTTGTAAAATTTAATTTTAAACATCACATTTTAAACTAAAAAAGACACTAAACTTCAACAGTTATAGTTATTTCAAGTAACTATAACTTGCACCCCTGCCATGCACAGTATTGTAATCAATGTCAGTTCAGTTGTCATTAATATGTTATCAATGATGTCACAGAACATGTAATGAGTGTTGCAATAATATGCAGTGCATAGCAAGGGTACAAGTTATAGCTTCTTGAAATAACTATACCTGCTGAATTTCAATGGGTATTTTTAGTTTAAACGTTATGTTTAAACTCACGTTTTCAGCTAACTATAACTCAACATTAATATTAGCTTTTTTTTTTCTCTTCCGCAAGATGGCGATCGGAACAGTCGCATAAACGCTTCGCTCCGAGATCCCTTCCTCCCCGCCGCCTATCCTGTCTTTAATCCTGATCGGGGTGTTCCGAATTTGGTTACCTGGGAAGAGCCTTCTCTTACCGTCTTTTTCCGGGGCTCTGGCGTGCAGTGGTTTCTGCGTTCTGCCCTTGTAACCTTGCTGGCCTTCCCGGCCCTGACGCCGGGGCCTCGAGTGCTGTGTCTGCCCGGAGGTGTTCGGAGTGCCGGCGGCCCGGAACCGCTGTAGAGACCCGATGGTGGGAGCCTGAGAGCCGGGAGCCGGAAGCGCCGGAGCGGACCCACCCCCGATGGTGGGCCACCCCGCATGCCTGATTGCCTGCCGGCCTGAAGAAGAGAAGCCGCGTTGTCCGGCACCCCTCGGGTGAGAAGCCCACTCCGTTTGATTGTCCCGCCTGGGATCCGGTGCAGGGCTCCCCCGAGTGTTGTGGGGAGCACGCCCGTTCTTCTGGTGACTCTCCTTTCTCCGCCGAGCGCCATCCGCCGCGGATCGGCTGTGTGTCCTGGGGCCTCCGGCACTCCTGGTGGGCTTGGCGGCGGATGCGACAATGGCGGCGGGCGATATGCACAAGATGGCGGATGGCCCCTCGGAGTGTTTTCCTCCTGGAGACGGGGACGGTGCTGCATTTGCTCTCCCCAGACCTCGTTTGCTTCGGGCGGCCCCTACACGGAGTACTGTCTTGTTCGCCCTGGGTGCTCTGCGGATCGACCTGTCCTTGCACTGCCGGGACTTGGAGTTGAGGATCGCCGCCATGGTCGTTCAGCCATTTTGTGACGCGGTGTCGTCTCCCCGAGTTGGTATTGTTGTGACTTCTCCAGCTGCTGTGCTGGGATATCCGGCTGGGTGTTCGATTCCATGGGATCAAGTGGACCCGGTGCCGATGCAGCAGTATTTCCTACATCCTGATTTCTTTGCTTTGTGCTGGACAGCCCGGACTTTGTGCTTGGCCACGTGGATCTTTGGGTTACTTCTGCATTCTGACTGCTGCCGAGTTTTCCTGGCTGCTTTTTGTTCGCCGAGACGGTGTTCCGTGAAGATCCCACTTGCTTTCCTTGACTGGTATGGACCCGCTGTATCATGCTGTTTCCTGGCCGTGGCGGGGTCTGGCAGCTCTGCTTTTCATAGAAGTGGACAGGGGTGATCGTGCCTGGGTGCCTGCGGAACTTTTGTTTTGTTAATTGGCATCTCCGTGCCTCATCATTTGGACAGTTCCTGTCTTCATCCTTTATGTAGGCTCTTCTCAGTGTCCTTTTTTGACCTCGACTAGTGATCCGTTATTGCGGGTGGGGTGGTGTTCTGTACTTCGATCGCTGGCTCCCCTCCTCTCTTCTCTCCTCTCCTTCTCTTCCCTCTTTTTCCTCTCCTTTTATCCCTTTCTCTTTTTCCCTTCGTTATTATTCCCTTTCTCTCTCTTCTATATTTCGGGTGACTCTGGGCGACAGGCACGCTGTTTAGTGGGATAGGCCATAGCCATTACAGTGATGTAGGGTGGGGGGGTGTTTGTTATTTTAGTTTGTTTTCTTCTATGGTCCCTTTTTTGCTTTCCTTCTAGGGGGTGGGCTATGTCCCTTTGTTCTTTCTCCTTCGTTTCGTAAGTGTCTGCACTTTCTCCTTTTTCGGGGCGGGAGGGCGGTCTATGCGGTGACCCATTTATTTGTTTGCTACGATTTGTCCTTTATTTTTTAACCTTTGATGGGCATTGGGTGTATCTGGGCTTTGCTCTACTGTGGTTATTTGATTGCGTAGGGGGCTGCATCCCTCTCGTCCCCCCCCTCTTTTTCTGAGTATGTTGCATGACACATGGGTAGATATGGCTTCTGCCTCCTCTATGTATCATAAAATGAAACCTTTCTTATCCTGGCGCTTACTGTGAAACGATTTCATTACTCGTCTATCCTGTATTCGTCCTACCGTACACATTGATGTTGTTCTCTTTTGATTCTCCTGATTTTGCGGCCGGCCCTTGTGGTTGTGGGCCTGCGCTTGTACTTATACCTGTTTCTCAATAAAGGTTTTTACAAAAAAAAAAAAAAAAATATTAGCTTTTTTTCAGGAAATTCTGAGGTTGTTTTTAATGCACAGTAATTGTCATCAGTGATGTCATTTGTGAGATGTCATTAGTGATGTCATCAGTGATATCACTGACCATGTCATGAATGATGTAATATGTGACATCATCAGCAGTGCGTTGTGGGGGACGAATTAAAGTTAGCTCAAATAACTATAACGGCTGAATTTCTCTGGTTTTGTACGAGTGAAATGTACAACTAACTATAACGTCCCTGAAACCTATGTTTTTTTCAGTAAATTTCTTTGGTTTTTTTAAATGCTAATTTCTAACTATAACGTCCTTGAAACCTAGGTTTTTTCAGTGAATTTCAAAGGTTGTTAAATGATGATTTCTAACTATGCCTACAGAGGTAGGACATGAGAAGAAAGAGGAAGAAAGGCGCAGAAAGAAGCAGGAGAAATGCAGAAAGAGGCAACAGAAGTCCAGAAAGACAAAGAAAAGTGCAGAAAGAAGTAAGAGATATGCAGAAAAAACCAACAGAGGTGCATAAAGAGGCCTTGTTTCAAAGTCATCCTATGCCCCCAACCTTTTACTGACTGGTTGTGGTGGTAACTGACTCTGACTAACCAGGTCCAGAGCCAATGCTATGCTGAAAGACGCCTAGAATATAGTGCAAACACCTACATACTTTAGGGTACACTATGGGTTGGGGTATCCATGGGATTGGCATGACCTCCCCTGTAAGACCCTAGTACATAATAGGGCAGGGGGATTAAAACTACCTCTAATTCAGAGGTGCAGAAAGAGGCAAAGGAGGTGCATAAACAGGCAGCAAAAATGTAGAAACAGGGAACAGAGGTGCAGAAAGAGTCAAGTTAGGAGCAGAAAGAAGTAAGAGCAGTGCAGAAAGCACCAACAGAGGTGCAAAAAGAGGCAAGAGGGGTGCTGAAAGGAGGAAGAGAAGTACAAAAATAAGCAACAGAGGTGCTGAAAGAGGCATGAAGGGTACAGAAAGAGGCAAGAGAAGTCAGAAAGAACCAGGAAAAGTGCAGAAAGAAGCAACAGAGGTGCAAAAGGAGGCAAGAGGGGTGCATAAAGAAAGAAGAGAAGTGCAGAAAGAAGAAATGAGGTGCTGAAAGAGGCACAACGGGTGCAGAAAGAGGCAAGAGATGTGCAGAAAGAAGCAACAGAAGTACAGAAAGAGGCAAGAGTGGTGCAGAAAGAGGGAAGAAAGGTGTAGAAAGAAGCAAGAGAGTTGGACAAATAGGGAAGAGGGGTGCAGAAAGATGGAACAGGGTGCACAAAGAAGCAACAAAGGTGCCGCAAGAGGCAAGAGAGGTGTAGAAAGAGGCAAGAGATCTGCAGAAGAAAGCAACAGAGGTGCTGAAAGAGGCAAGTGAGGTACAGAAAGAAGCAAGAGAGGTGCAGAAAGAGGAAATAGAACTTCCAAAAGAAGCAACAGAGGTACAGAAAGAGGCAAGAGGGGTGCAGAAAGAAGGAAGAGAAGTGCAGAAAGAAGCAACAGAGATACAGAAAGAGGCAAAAGTGGTGCAGAAAGAGGGCAGAGAGGTGTAGAAAGAGAGTTGGACAAATAGGGAAGAGGGGCGCAGAAAGAGGCAGGAGGGGTGCAGAAAGAAGCAACAGAGGTACTGTAAGAGGAAAGAGAGGTGCAAAAAGAAGCAAGTGAAGTGCTGAAAGAGGCAACAGAGGTACAGAAAGACGCAAGAGAGGTGCAGAAACAATCAAGAGAAGTGCAGAAAGAGGCAAGAGAATTGCTGAAAGAGGCAACAGAGGTTTAGAAAGAAGCAAGAGAATGCAGAAAGCGGCAAGTGAGGTACGGAAAGAAGCAAGAGTAGTGCAGAAAGAACCAACAGAGTTGCTGAAAGAGGCAACAGAGGTGCAGAAGGAGGCACAAGGGGTGCAGAAAGAATGAAGAGGAGTACAGAAAGAAGCAACAGGGGTGCAGAAAGAGGCATGAGGGGTGCAGAAAAAGGAAGAGAGGTGTAGAAAGAAGCAACAGAGGTGCTTAAAGAGGTATGAAGAGTGCAGAAATAGGCAAGAGAAGTACAGGAAGAAGCAACAGAGGTACAGAAAGAGGCAAGAGTGGTGCAGAAAGAGGGAAGAGAGGTATAGAAAGAGGCAAGAGAGTTGCATAAATAGGGAAGAGGGGTGCATAAAGAGGCAGGAGGGGTGCCGAAAGAGGCAAAAGAGGTGCAGAAAGAAGCAAGTAAAGTGCAGAAAGAGGCAAAAGAGGTGCAGAAAGACACACAGAGGTACAGAAACAAGCAAGAGAAGTGCAGAAAGAGCTACAAGAATTGCTGGAAGAAGCAACATAGGTTTAGAAAGAAGCAAGAGAAGTGCAGAAAGAGGCAAGGGAGGTACAGAAAGAAACAAGAACAGTGCAGAAAAAACCAACAAAGTTGCAAAAAGAGGCAAGAGGGGTGCAGAAAGAGGTAGGAAAAGTGTACAAAGAAGCAACAGAGGAACAGAAAAAGGCAGGAGAGGTGCAAAAAGGAGAAAGAGAAGTACAGAAAGAG
Organism: Lissotriton helveticus; assembly: GCF_964261635.1. Taxonomy (NCBI): domain Eukaryota; kingdom Metazoa; phylum Chordata; class Amphibia; order Caudata; family Salamandridae; genus Lissotriton; species Lissotriton helveticus. The sequence continues at coordinate 1,586,218,268 of NC_136067.1, read as the reverse complement.
GCAGGAGAACTGCTGTAAGAAGCAACATGCGTAGAAAGAAGCAAGAGACGTGTGGAAAGAGACAAGTGAGGTACAGAAAGAAGCAAGAGCAGTGCAGAAAGAACCAACTGAGGTGCAAAAAGAGGCAAGAAGGGTCCAGAAAAAGATAGGATGGGTGAACAAAGAAACAAGAGAGATACAGAAAGAGGACAGAGGTGTGCAGAAAGAAGCCAGAGGAGTGCAGAAAGAAGGAAGAGAATTGCCGAAAAAAGGCATGAGAATTGCTGAAAGAAGCAATAGAGGTGTTGAAAGAAGCAAGAGAAGTGCAGTAAGAGGCACATGAGGTGCAGAAAAAAGAAAGAGAAGTGCAGAAAGAACTAACAGAGGTGCTGAAAGAGGAGCAAAGGGTGCAGAAAGAGCAAGATAAGTACAGAAAGGGGTTAAAGAGGTACAGAAAGAGGCAAGAGATGTGCAGAAACAGGCAGGAAAGGTGCAGATCTCTCAAAAAAAGGAGCTTAGAGGGAAACACCGGACCCAGGTACCCTCCACTCATCTCATCATATCCACAACAACCTGGTCCTGATCTGAATAGGCAATGTGTTCCATAACATCCTGTGTTGACTCGTTAGTGTGGTTACACTTAACCTTACACTCACTCTAGGAGTTACAACAAGGTGTGCCTATCTTTAAAATATCCTCGTGTGGTCTATGTGTGTCGCCCCATATGTGTCTAAAATCCCTGCTCTCAATCAAAGCTCGTGCGCATGCATGCAAGGGCACGGAGAGAGATAAGTCAGAGAATCAGAAAAAAATCTGAAAAAATGTGTGGATGGTGGGAAAGAACCTCACGGAAGCAACCACCAGGGGAACTACTGACAGGTTCTCGTCAGTATGTTCCACTTCTCATCATTGGCTCTTTCCCACCGAAAATAAACAAACTTGAAATGTAGGAAAAAATGTGTTAAAGTATATCCTAATCAACTCAAAGGTGTATATCCCTATAGCACTCGTGTGCTGCTACCCCCAAGATATTAACACCGCTACTCAGTGTATTCCTGTATTTAAAACTGGAGTTAGATATCCCTAGCCATACGGACTACTTTATTCTATACTGGGTATCTACTCCCATTAAAACCAAAACTCTGCCGTTGTGCTTCGTTTTGTATTATATGAAGCCAACATGTTTCGTTGCCTATCTAAATTGGTCGGCAACTTCTTCAGGGCTGGGGGTAATTTCTTCACCACACACAGCTGGACACTGCCAGCACTTGAATCTGTAGACACATAGGTACATCCACATAGACAAAGACATAAAAACATAGAGTGACACGCATTAGTTTGGTGCCCATCTCCTCTGATTATAATTAAAAACCAAATGTTCCAGGGACATTTTTTCCAGTATTACCTTCACAGCGGTGTCAACCCGCATACCTGGGGTTCTTCGTACCCTCATGTGCTGTTGTGGTCCACTGTATATTTACATGAAGTGGTCGCTTCTCGTCGACCTATAATTATGCTTGTAATTAGTACATAGCTTTCACATCCTAACTGTACCCACTCTCCCCGCATGTTTGTAAATCTACAGCATGACTGGTGCACGGTTGTTATCATGTCCAACCGGGGCTGCTGTCGCTCTCGCCCCTCCAGTATCTGTCCCATCTGTTAATACCCATTTAACCTGCGTGGGTCAAGATGCTGGCGCCAGTGCCTACTCCTCCCGTCTTCTACCCCTCGGAGTTGAGCGTTACAGATATGGTCATACTGCTAGCGCAAGTCACCACCATCTCCTATCTGTTCTCCCTCGAGATATGGATACTTAAAGTGTAGTCCTTTTCCGGGCCCCACTCCTTACCGTCTGTAACTTCAGACTGCTTGCACTCAGGGCTCCCGTTCCCGCTCCCGCTATCCGTCTTCTTGCCAGTTTACTAAGATTCGGCGTGTGACGTAGCGCATCACATGACCCGGTGTACCGCGGCGGCCATTTTGGAGTGGGCTGCTCTCCCTCTATTTCCTTATGGCGAAGCACTGTCCCTTACTCGTACTGCGTGTAGTCTCCTGGTATTTTGACCACTATAACGCAATTTCGTATTGAGGTGAAGGACCGAGCACTGTTCAGTATAGTATATAGTAAAGAGGGGATGGACTATATTTAACGTTCTCCAGGGAACTTCCCCAGTGTACTCCCTTTATCTGTGTGTACAGGTTATACCACTGCCTTGATCTCTATTAATCTCAGTGGGTGCATGTTTATGAGGTTATGTCACATGGAGGGTTCTCAGCGCATTATGCTCATATAAGACATATTAGTATAATGTAGAGTAAAGAGGGGATGGACTATATTTAACGTTCTCCAGGGAACTTTCCCAGTGTAATCCCTTTATTTGTGTGTACATGTTATACCACTGCCTTGTTCTCTATTAATCTCAGTGGGTGCATGTTTATGAGGTTATGTTACATGGATACATGGAGGATTCTAAGCTCATTATGTTCACATAAGACATATTAGTTAGCCTCAAAGTATTACTAACTCGTATGGACAGTATTGCTCACAAACACCCTCCTGGCAGTGTTCATTCATCTCACCGATATTTTGTTCCATTCAATAAGGTCGTTGAGGCCCCCTTTATCCGCCCTCTCCTGGTAGATCCAACGAGCTTCCTTTGACATCAGCCTTGTCTCTATTGTTCTTGGGTCCCCCTTGATTTTTTCAAGGATCACCCATCGTATCTCCTTCGGTTGATGTTGTGCCAGCTTGTAATGCTGAACCAGCTTGGTCGTCAGTCGCCCTGCTCTCAGCGTGCTAAGGTGTTCTTGTATGCGGATCTTGGCCTTTCTGGCTGTTAATCCAATATAATGTAGGAAAGGTGCAGAAACAGGGAACAGGGGTACAGAAAAAGGCAAGAGAGGTGCAGAAAGAAAAAAGAGGGGTGCAGAAAAATCCAAGAGGTCTGCAGATCTCTTGGCTTTTTCTGCACCCAGAAACAGAGGTGCTTGCAGAGGCAAGTGAGGTGCCGAAAGAAGCAAGAGAAATGAAGAAAGAGGCAATAAGAGGCAATAGAAGTACAGAAAGAAGCAACAGAGGTACAGAAAGAGGCAGGAGGGGTACAGAAAAAGGAGAGAGAAGTGCAGAAAGAAGCAAAAGAGGTGCTTAAAGAGGCAAGAGGGGTGCAGAAAGAGGCAAGAGCAGTGCAGAACGAACCAAGAGAAGTGCAGAAAGGAGCAACAGAGATACAACAGGAGGCATGAGGGGTGAAGAAAGAAAGAAGAGAAGTGCACAAAAGAAGCAACAGGGCAGCTGAAAGAGGCACTAAGGGTGCAGAAAGAGGCAAGAGAAGTGCAGAAAGAAGCAACAGAGGTACAGAAAAAGGCAAGAGTGCTGTAGAAAGAGGGAAGAGAGGTGTGGAAAGAGGCAAGAGAGTTGCACAAATAGGGAAGAGGGATGCAGAAAGAGGCAGGAGGGGTGCAGAAAGCAACAGAGGTGCAGAAAGACGCAAGAGAGGTGCAGAAACAAGCAAGAGAAGTGAAGAAAGAGGCAAGAGAATTGCTGAAAGTAGTGGCAACAGTTTAGAATGAAGCAAGAGAAGTGCAGAAAGAGGCAAGTGAGGTGTAAAAAGAAGCAAGTGCAGTGAAGAAAGAACCAACAGAGGTGCAAAAAGAGGCAAGAAGGATGCAGAAAGAGGTAGGATAGGTGCACAAAGAGGCAAGAGAGGTACAGAAAGAAGCAGGAGGGGTACAAAAAGAAGAAAGAGCAGTGCAGAAAGAACCAACAGAGGTGCTGAAAGAGGCACAAGGTTGCCGAAAGAAGGAAGAGAAGTGCAGAAAGAAGCAACAGAGGTGCGAAGGAGGCACAAAGGGAGCCGAAAGAAGGAAGAGAAGTACAGAAAGAAGCAACAGAGGTGATGAAAGAGGCACAAGGGGTGCCGAAAGAAGGAAGAGAAGTGCAGAAAGAAGCAACAGAGGTACAGAAAGAGGCGAAGGTGGTGCAGAAAAAGGAAGAGATGTGTAGAAAGAAGCAACAGAGGTGCTTAAAGAGGTATGAAGAGTTCAGAAATAGGCAAGAGAAGTGCAGAAAGAAGCAACAGAGGTACAGAAAGAGGCAAGAGTGGTGCAGAAAGAGGGAAGAGAGGTATAGAAAGAGGTAAGAGAGTTGCATAAATAGGGAAGAGGGGTGCATAAAGAGGCAGGAGGGGTGCCGAAAGAGGCAAAAGAGGTGCAGAAAGAAGCAAGTAAAGTGCAGAAAGAGGCAAAAGAGGTGCAGAAAGACCCACAGAGGTACAGAAGCAAGCAATAGAAGTGCAGAAAGAGCTACGAGAATTGCTGGAAGAAGCAACATAGGTGTAGAAAGAAGCAATAGAAGTGCAGAAAGAGGCAAGGGAGGAGCAGAAAGAAACAAGAACAGTGCAGAAAAAAACAACAAAGTTGCAAAAAGAGGCACGAGGGGTGCAGAAAGAGGTAGGAAAGGTATACAAAGATGCAACAGAGGAACAGAAAGAGGCAGGAGAGGTGCAAAAAGGAGAAAGAGAAGTACAGAAAGAGGCAGGAGAACTGATGTAAGAAGCAACATGCGTAGAAAGAAGCAAGAGAGGTGTGGAAAGAGACAAGTGAGGTGCAGAAAGAAGCAAGAGCAGTGCAGAAAGAACCAACTGAGGTGCAAAAAGAGGCAAGAAGGGTACAGAAAAAGATAGGATGGGTGAACAAAGAGGCAAGAGAGGTACAGAAAGAGGCCAGAGATGTGCAGAAAGAAGCCAGAGGTGTGCAGAAAGAAGGAAGAGAAGTGCAGAATAAGGCAAGAGAATTGCTGAAAGAAGCAACAGAGGTGTATAAAGAAGCAAGAGAAGTGCAGTAAGAGGCACATGAGGTGCAGAAAAAAGAAAGAGCAGTGCAGAAAGAACCAACAGAGGTGCTGAAAGAGGCACAAACGGTGCAGAAAGAGCAAGAGAAGTGCAGAAAGCTGTTACAGAGGTACAGAAAGAGGCAAGAGATGTGCATAGATAGGCAGGAAAGGTGAAGAAACAGGGAACAGGGGTGCAGAAAGAGGCAAGAGAGGTGCAGAAAGAAAAAAGAGGGGTGCAGAAAAAGCCAAGAGATCTGCAGATCTCTTGGCTTTTTCTGCACCCAGCAACAGAGGTGCTTGCAGAGGCAAGTGAGGTGCCGAAAGAAGCAAGAGAGATGCAGAAAGAGGCAATAGAAGTACATTAAGAAGCAACAGAGGTACAGAAAGAGGCAGGAGGGGTACAGAAAAAGGAGAGAGAAGTGCAGAAAGAAGCAAAAAAGGTGCTTAAAGAGGCAAGAGGGATGCAGAACGAGGCAAGAGCAGTGCAGAACGAACCAAGAGAAGTGCAGAAAGAAGCAACAGAGGTACAACAGGAGGCATGAGGGGTGCAGATAGAAGGAAGAGAGGTGCACAAAAGAAGCAACAGGGCAGCTGAAAGAGGCACTAAGGGTGCAGAAAGAGGCAAGAGAAGTGCAGAAAGAAGCAACAGAGGTACAGAAAAAGGCAAGAGTGCTGTAGAAAGAGAGAAGAGAGGTGTGGAAAGAGGCAAGAGAGTTGCACAAATAGGGAAGAGGGGTGCATAAAGAGGCAGGAGGGGTGCAGAAAGCAACAACAGAGCTGCAGAAAGAGGTAAGAGGTGTAGAAAGAAGCAAATGACGTACAGAAAGAGGCAACAGAGGTGCAGAAAGACGCAAGAGAGGTGCAGAAACAAGTAAGAGAAGTGAAGAAAGAGGCAAGAGAATTGCTGAAAGAAGTGGCAACGGTTCAGAATGAAGCAAGAGAAGTGCAGAAAGAGGCAAGTGAGGTGCAAAAAGAAGCAAGAGCAGTGAAGAAAAACCAACAAAGGTGCAAAAAGAGGCAAGAAGGATGCAGAAAGAGGTAGGAAAGGTGTACAAAGAGGCAAGAGAGGTATAGAAAGAGGCAGGAGGGGTACAAAAAGAAGGAAGAACAGTGCAGAAAGAACCAACAGAGGTGCTGAAAGAGGCACAAGGGTGCCGAAAGAAGGAAGAGAAGTGCAGAAAGAAGCAACAGAGGTGCGAAGGAGGCACTAAGGGAGCCGAAAGAAAGAAGAGAAGTACAGAAAGAAGCAACAGAGGTGATGAAAGAGGCACAAGGGGTGCCGAAAGAAAGAAGAGAAGTGCAGAAAGAAGAGGTACAGAAAGAGGCAAAGGTGGTACAGAAAAAGGAAGAGAAGTGCAGAAAGAAGCAACAGAGGTACAGAAAGAGGCAAAGGTGGTGCAGAAAAAGGAAGAGAATTGCTGAAAGAAGCAACAGAGGTTTAGAAAGAAGCAAGAGAAGTGCAGAAAGAGGCAAGTGAGGTGCAAAAAGAAGCAAGAGCAGTGAAGAAAGAACCAACAGAGGTGAAAAAAGAGGCAAGAAGGATGCAGAAAGAGGTAGGAAAGGTGCACAAAGAGGCAAGAGAGGTACAGAAAGAGGCAGGAGGGGTACAAAAAGAAGGAAGAGCAGTGCAGAAAGAACCAACAGAGGTGCTGAAAGAGGCACAAGGGTGCCGAAAGAAGGAAGAGAAGTGTAGAAAGAAGCAACAGAGGTGCAAAGGAGGTACAAAGTGAGCCAAAAGAAGGAAGAGAAGTGCACAAAGAAGCAAAATAGGTGCTGAAAAAAGCACAAGGGGTGCCGAAAGAAGGAAGAGAAGTGCAGAAAGAAGCAACAGAGGTACAGAAAGAGGCAAAGGTGGTGCAGAAAGGGGGAAGAGAGGTGTAGAAAAAGGCAACAGAGTTGCACACATAGGGAAGAGGGGTGTAGAAAGGATTAATAGAGGTGCCGAAAGAGGCAAGAGAGGTGCAAAAAGAAGCACGGGAAATGCAGAAAGAGGCAACAGAGGTGCAGAAAGACGCAAGAGAGGTGCAGAAACAAGCAAGAGAAGTACATAAAGAGCTAAGAGAATTGCTGAAAGAAGCAACAGAGGTTTAGAAAGAAGCAAGAGAAGTGCAGAAAGATGCAAGTGAGGTGCAGATGGAGGCACCAGCAATGCAGAAAGAACCAACAGAGGTTCAAAAAGAGGCAAGAGGGGTGCAGAGAGAGGGTGGAAAGGAGCACAAAAAGGAAGGACAAAGAGGTACAGAAAGAGGCAGGAGGGGTGCAGAAAGTGGCAAGAGAATTGCTGAAAGAAGCAACAGAGGTTTAGAAAGAAGCAAGAGAAGTGCAGAAAGATGCAAGTGAGGTGCAAAAGGAAGCACAAGCAATGCAGAAAGAACCAACAGAGGTTCAAAAAGAGGCAAGAGGGGTGCAGAAAGAGGTAGGATAGGTGCACAAAGAGGCAAGAGAGGTACAGAACGAGGCAAGAGGGGTGCAGAAAGAAGGAAGAAAAGAGCAGAAAGACGCAAGAAAATTGCTGAAAGAAACAACAGAGGTGTAGGTAAGAAGCAAGAGAAGTACAGAAAGAGGCAAGTGCGATACAGAAAGAAGCAATAGCAGAGCAGAAAGAACCAACAGAGGTGCTGAAAGAGGCAATAGGGGTGCAGAAAAAGGTAGGAGCGGTGCACAAAGAGGCAAGAAAGGTAAAGAAAGAGGCAAGAGGTGTGCAGAAAGGATGAAGAAAAGTGCAGAAAGAGGCAAGAAATTGTACAAAGAAGCAAAAGAGGTGTAGAAAGAAGTAAGAGAAGTGCAGAAAGAGGCAAGTTGATTGCTGAAAAAAGCAAGAGCAGTGCAGAAAGAACCAACAGAGGTGCTGAAAGAGGCATGAAGGATGCAGAAAGAGCAAGAGAAGTGCAGAAAGAGGTTACAAAGGTACCGAAACAGGCAAGAGATATGCAGAAATAGGCAGGAAAGGTGCAGAAACAGGGAACAGGGGTGCAGAAAGTAGAAAGAGAGGTGCAGAAAGAGAAAAGAAGGGCGCAGAAATAGGCAAGAGATCAGCAGAAAATGCAACAGAGGTGCTGAAAGACACAAGTGAGATGCAGAAAGAGGCAAAAGAACGATGTGCAGAAAAAAGCAACAGAGGTGCTGAAAGAGGCAAGTTAGGTGCAGAAAGAAACAAGAGCGGTGCAGAAAGAGGCAATATAAGTGCAGAAAGACGCAACAGAGGTGCAGAAATAGGCAAGAGGGGTGCAGAAAGAGGTAAGAGAAGTGCAGAAAGAAGCAAAAGAGGTGCTCAAAGAGGCAAGAGGGATGCAGAAAGAGGCACGAGCAGTGCAGAAAGATCCAAGAGAAGTGCAGAAAGAAGCAACAGGGGTGCTAAAAGGAGGCACTAGGGGAGCAGAAAGAAGGAAGCGAAGTGCAGAAAAAAGCAACAGAGGTGCTGAAAGAGGCATAAAAGGTACAGAAAGAGGCAAGAGATGTGCAGAAAGAAGCAATAGTAGTACAGAAAGAGGCTAGAGTGGTGCATAAAAAGGGAAGAGAGGTGTAGAAAGAGGCAAGAGATTTGTATAAATAGGGTAGAGGGGTGCATAAAGAGGTAGGAGGGGTGCAGAAAGAAGCAACAGAGGTGCCAAAAGAGGCAAAAGAGGTTTAGAAAGAAGCAAGAAAAGTGCAGAAAGAGGCAAGTGAGGTGCAGAAAGAAGCAAGAGCAGTGTGAAGAAAGAACCAACAGAGGTGCAAAAAGAGGCAAGAGAGGTGCAGAAAGAGATAGGAAAGGTGCACAAAGAGGCAAGAGAAGTACAGAAAGAGGCAGGAGGGGTGCAAAAAGAAGGAAGAGAAGTGCAGAACGAGGCAAGAGAATTGCTGAAAGAAGCAACAGAGGTGTAGAAAGAAGCAAGAGAAGTGTAGAAAGAGGCAAGTGAGATACAGAAAGAAGCAAGAGCAGTGCAGAAAGAACTAACAGAGGTACTGAAAGAGGCAAGTGAGGTGCAGAAAAAGGCAAGAGATCTGCAGAAAAAAGCAACAGAGGTGCTGAAAGAGGCAAGTGAGGTGTAGAAAGAAACAAGAAAGGTACAGAAAGAAGGAAGAGAAGTGCAGAAAGAATTAAGAGGCAAAAAGGATGCAGAAATAAAACAATGTTCTCACTGAGTTCATAGTTGAGCTTCTATGGAAACGAGGAAGGCTAAACCTCAGGTTACCACTCCACAACACAGACTACCATACAACATAATTACTCTCCATAACAAATAATTCCACGCTACATAATTCCTGTACACTAAATACCACCTACTTTCTATCCACATAATTTCACTGCACAACATACCACATAATTCCACTACACACAACCTACATCCATTCCACTCCAAAAATTACATTGCAAACACTTCTTTAATTAATAGTTGCATTGGTAGAGTGGTGGAGAAAGGGTGCTGGGCCTCCGACCAGCACTCAGAAGTTCTGCTGCGTAGGATTCACAGGAGGTACCAGAAAGGCTTCTTGGCCCCCAAAGTTCCTCAGGAGTAAAGTGGACTTCATCCCGTAGTCTGCCCTGAGGCGCGTTTGCAGAATGATTGAGAAAGGGGGCATTGTCTCCGAAGACATTTTAGCAATCCTACTGTGTGGGACTTACTGGAGGTAACAAGAGGGGTACTTGGCCCCCAAGGACATCCTTGGGGGCCAACTAGCCCTCCTATCACCTCCAATAAGTACCACCCAGCAGGATTGCTAAGTTTTCATAACAGGCCATGCCCCATTTGCCCACCACTCTGCAAACACACTCCCTGGCAAGCTCTTCGATGGGGATTGAAGTCTCTTCTCTGCTGGGGGTCATTAGGGGCCAACTAGCCTATCTCTTACCTCAAGTAAGCCCTCGCCCCCTTTCTCCACCACTCCGCAAACACGCCTCCGGGCGCATTCTAAGTTGGAGGATTAAGTCCCCTTGAATAGTGAGGGTCCCTGGGAGTGAACTACCCCACCAGTTACCTCCAGTAAGTGCCACACAGCTGGATTGCAGAGAAGTGGTCCAAGGCCATGCCCCCATTTTACACCACTCTGCAAATGCACCACTTGGTGCACTGCTGCTCGGGGGATGAAGTCCACTTGTGTTCTGAGGTCCTTAGGAGACAAGAGGACCTCATCGCCCCACCTAAGTCTAAGTTGGGGACTTAATTCCCCAACTTAGAAAGCACCAGGGGGCATGTTTGCAAAGTGGTGTAGGGAGGGGCGGGGCCTCCGATGAGATGCCGTTTAAAAAATATATATATTTGTAGATGAGGGCTGTGTGGCCCCTCTTCTTTTACTGTTGTTTGGGCCCTGAGGACCCCATCCCCCCCCGGGCCTCAGCATTTGAAAAAACAAAACGGGAATGGGGCGCGTGGCCTCCCTTCCCTGGGCAGCTATTGGCCCCTGGGACCCCATCCCCTGGGGCCTGGCCAGAATTTTAAAAAGTTTTTATTTTGGAGGGAGGCAAAGTGGCCCTCCTCCTGATGCCTATAATGGCTCCAGGGACCCCATCCCCCGGGGCATTGCCTCATTTTGATTTTTTTTTAAAACATAGTACGGGAGGGGAGGCCATGTGTCCCCCTTCCCTTGGCTACTTCTGGCCTTGGGGACCCCATCCCCTAGAACCTCGCCAGCCTTTTTTTGTAGGAGGGGGCCACTTGGCCCCCCTCCTGGGTCATTTCTGGCCCCATTAACCCCACGGTCCTGCCGGCTCCCCGCCTCTTGCGGGAGCCGGCATTGCTTTTGGGCAAGGGGAGCTGCTGACATGCAGCTCCCCTTGCCTAAAAGCAATCTGCTTTTTGGAAGCGAGAGCAGGTTTGCCGTGCTTCCACCCTGCCATAGCAAACTGCAATGTCCCGGGGGTGGCTAAATAGGGTTTGTACACGGCCCTATTAGTTTTTGCATGCACAAACAGGTTAGCGACCCCTTTCCGCATGCAAAAACTAATAGGGCCATGTACAAACCCTATTTAGCAAGTCACAATTTATTTGCGACTCACTAAATAGGATTTGCGACTTGCAATCAGGAAGGATAGTTCCAAGGGCATCTCTTCCTAATTGCGACACGCTACCCTATGCAAGAATGTTTTGCAACCGCAATTGTGGTTGCAAAATACTCGCAATTTACCGTCCTCTTCAAGAGGGTGGTAAAGCACTCGCAAATGGGAAGGGGTCCGCAGGGTACCCTTCCTCTTTGCAAATGCAGGGTAAAATATTTTTAGGGGTAGGCAGTTGTCCCAGGGACCACTACCTGCCCTTAAAAAATGGAACGAAAACATTTCATTTAAAAAAAAAAAAATGCATCCCGTTTTCCTTTAGGGAAAACGGGCTGCATTAAAAAAATGCTTTACTGAAAAGCAGTCCAGACATGGAGGTCTGCTGAGCCCAGCAGGCCACCATACCTGAGAGGGCCAGCCATTCCTAATGGGGTCGCAAATTGCGAGTGCCTCATGAATATTGATGAGGCAGACATTTGCGGTCTCTTTGTGTCTCTGATACTGTTGTAGACGGCATTTATTTAATATAATTGAGTGCAATTTGTGAGTCGCTAAATGCCCCCGGTCGAACATCTAACCCCATATCTAGTGGTCTTCCACCACCAAGGCAGGCTTTGATATTTTAAACTCATAAACCTACGAAATACACCAGTTATAGTTAAATGAAGAAACCAAAACAAGCACCCCTACCATTAACACAGTGGTGTCGTCAATGATGTTATCTCAGATGTTGCATGGATGTTATCAATGATGTGTGTAGAACATATCATGAATGATGTAATGTGTGAGGTCACAAGGGTTCACAGCGAGGGCATGAGGTATAGTTACTTCAGTTAATAACTGGTGAATTTCAGTGTTTTTTTAGTTTTGACTAATTGTAATATCTTTTTAACATTTATTTTTTCAATGCAATTCTGCATTTTTAAAAATGTAAATTAACAAGGTATTATCAGACCTAACCATAACGTCACCTAAACCTTTGGTTCATTATTTCATTTTTGAGGTTTGTTTTAATAATGTAAAGTAACATATTTAGAATGGCAGACCTACTGGCTTGGTCAAAGCCATGCAAGAGATCATCATTCCTGTTGTGATCTTTCATAGTGGCAACTCCATAAAACATGGCAATGGATCAATTGCCCTTGGTTAGCGGCCATTCCTCAATCACTTTTACGGTAATCACATAACTCTATGGCTGCCCCGAGAGCCAACACCCTTCATCATCCTCAAAAGAGTTTAGTGGTGAATCAGGAAGGGAGGGCAGATGGACATTCTTTCATTTTATTATCAGAATTCTCATGATCTCACTTCTCTGGATCAGTACCTAAATATTTTCTGGAAACCTCAGTGGGATCTTCTGACCAGGAAAGGCTTCTGAGCAAGAAAATAAAATAAAGCTAAAACAGGAAGTGTATATGGACAAAGTTCCTATATTTGCATTTAAGACCTGAATTTAGAGGTTGGCATTAATGGAAAATCCCTGAATTCTGGAAGAAAATCCACTCAGTGAATATCCTCTAACATACTTCTCCCGTTGTGGAGCAAATTCTTTTTGTGGATCTTCCTCACGATTTAACATGTCCTACAAAAATAAAAAGAGATTCCATTATTGCCCTTCTTCAATTCAGGTTCTTGGTCTTTTCCATTGTACAAACATCTCACCAGTGGGACAAAGCTGAAGGCCAAAGAATAGCAGGAGTCCAGAAGCTGTTGGAAGCAGTAGGTGTGCCACTGAGTTGAAGAAGTAAAAGCAGTGATTGGGATGAAGGACCATCAAGTGTCCACCTGCCTTCACATATGTGTGTGACATTTCTTTCGACTTTGCTTTCTTTGCACGAATATGGAGCTAGATACTGGACGCCATGACCTTAGCCATGACTCCTGTTGCGATGTTCTTAAAAGCTCAGAAAGAGAAGAGCATTTATTCTATTTGAAGAGGTTGCATCTGTCTCAACTAGGTCTACAAAGTAATCTCGTTTGTTCAAATGGAGGCTTGAAAATATTTTTCTACCACTGACAAACGTTGGGTAGTACGTATACAGAGGAAAAATCAAGACATTGAAAGTTTTCTTAATTACACATGTTTAGGACTGTTCTGAGGACCTAAGGCATTTAGAGGAAACTAAAGGGATCTTTAGACAACCTGCACACGTTTCAGAAGCCTTCCTAGTTGTACACCAGGAAATTGGGATTTCCTCCGACTTTTTACTAGCTTCCTCTAGTTATCCTGCCTTTCCATTTCACACACACAGGCATCACTCACAGCCCTCATGAATACTCCAGTACACACTTCACCTAAGACCTTGATTAGGGGTTAAAAATGATGTCATAGACCAAGATTGTTAACTGAAGAAGCATATAGTGAGTTTGGTATTACTGAAAGGGTGGGTACTTTTTCCATATTTTGTTTAATTTTGTAGTATTTTCTATACTGAATAGCTTATATATCTTGAACCAGACGTATAAAGTCATTTTTAGTTGCAAACCCTGCAATTCGCAATATCGCATGGTTTGCGACCGCAATATGGCTTTTTTTATTCAAATGCACTCACAGACATGGTGATCTGTTCCTATTAGGTAATTTTCCCTGTGATGACTTCTAATTGTAGTGAGTCGTAATTTGTGACCTACCTCATGAATGTTTAGGAGGTCAGATTGAGGCCGACTACTATTTAGAATTTTGAGAAACGACCTATTAGCTCTTAGGTCCGTTCGTAAAGTTCTTTACCATATTACATTGCACAATTTGCGATCTGTTTTTGCAAAAGCAATTTTGGTACATTGAGCCTCTGATCTATAATTTTTGTGAATATCAATCACTCTTACAATTAAATCTGAAATTAGTGAAGAAATAAAAAAAATGATGAGGCAAAACTATGATCCCTTAATTGCCTTCAAGTTTTGGGGTACTGATCACAGCTTTTTATTTGCAATACAAGTGCTCTAACATGCAGTTCCCTTCATTTAGGACTGGCGTGTTAAGTTGATGGTGCTGTGAGTGGGTGTTTGGTTATGTTACATGCTAAATTGTGTTGTGTTGTGTTATGTTATGTTATGCTTTGAGAATTCACAAATAGCACAACTTTCTTTATTGTGATCTTCTAGTACTGTGGGCAGTTTGTTTTGTGAGTTTTTACACTGTTTAGATTATTCCTCTCAAACCCCTGCCTGGGTCATTGTATGCATATGAGATTCATGTATTGTGTACCGGCCCATCCTTACACTGCTACATCTATTTTGTGATGTTAAAGTTGAGCATTGCAATCAAAGTCAGAAGGACATCAGATGATCATTTCAGATGACTCGGTGGCACTATATTACCGAATGAGTTGGGAATGTATGATATCAGTTTTGCCTGCAAAACTTTCTATAGCCTTGTAAATCACCCAGGTCAGTAGCATGCATGCCTATTTCCCCATTGTTAGAAATAATATGCATGGAGTTTCTGGCTTTATGGCAGGCCTTCGCTGACTTGAATATGTGCGATGTTGAAATCTCCTTGGAATTAGTGGTGAATGATCAAAATATTTTTTCAGAAATATTGGGGTGTAATGATGTTGTGTCAAAAACATTGTTGAGTAAAAAATCATATCATATTAAAACACAATCTTTAGCACCTGATATAAAGTGACGTATTGTGAATAATGCAACTCACACTGGGAGCATAATCCATCAAATCTTCATAATCTTCAAAACAATATTAAACAAAAAAGAAAGAACAGAGCCATTCTTATGAGTCATCCATTGTCCATGATAAGCATGGGTTGCCTTCATATAATAATCAAATTCACAGACTAGCTGTCAATAACTATAACACATATTGAAAAATTCAAAGTGGTCACAGTGCTGCTCCATGTCTAGTAAAACATAGAAATACCTGAAGAACCTCCAGTGAAAACAGATGAAAAATGTTAACAAACCACTCCTGGTAACTCACTACCACCAACACCATGAGAAAACATGAGAAAACAAGATTACATGATTAATAATATCCTAAATGAGCACACATTTATTGTCTGTCAAAGTCAATTGTGTATCAAGACACTAATCTTCTTAATTCTTGTATCCTATTGCCTCTTCGTAAGTTGGGTGCAACCCTGTCAAAAGCAAAGAAATAACGGTCCTCAGAATTTTGTAAATCTGTATCAAAAAGATGCAGTGCTACTGGGTATTGTTTGTCTAGTTTTTTAATTGCCCTCACATGTTCCAAAATATGTTTATTTACAGGTTGGATGGTGTTCCCAATGTAAAGTTTCTCACAAGTGCAACAACGGTTATAGATAAAACATTCTGACTAAAATGGAGAATTTTGGGACATTCCTGCTATTTTAGCAGACCTTACACTAACAACATCTGCAAAAGCCCAACAGCCCGGGCAAGTTCTCATTACTACAGTTATCAGACACCATATTTCTACTCAATCTATCCTGCAAATGTTTTGTTCTTCTATTAGTAATCTAAGGTACAAGAGTGATGTGTTTGGAAAGTGTCTCAACTGTCCCCATAGCATACTGATGTTTACAAAGTATGCCCTTAATCAGCACAAATTTCCTGTTGTATGTTGTAATAAAGCTGATGTTATTCTCAGCCTCAATAGATGAAATCTCTTTAATTTTAGGAAAACGAATGTCTTGCCTTTCAACATATTTAGCTTTCTCTAGGAGTTGGCTAACATTTCTAAGGCTATACCCTCTCTCCAAAAAACGCTCACTCATGACTTTCAAACGATGCTGCCATGCTGCAAGTTCTCCTGGCCCTCAGAAATTCCCCATAGGGTATACTGCAAATCAAATTCCTCGGATGGACACTTGAGGCAAGTAATAAACTATTGCCTGCAGTATCAATCAAAATATCTTTATTCGATTGTTAGATGCAATCATAAAAGTACAGATAAAAAGTTGCATGATTACAATATTAAAAAGGTACATATATAAAAATACAGGAATTCATTAAATTCATGGTGGTCAAGCACAAGGGGGAAAAACAATTACAATTATAAAGTGCAGTTATATGGCCATACGTTTCCTAATAATCATCACATTTTTTAAATACAAGATTATTGTTGCTACACATACATGATTGTCAAGGGCTTGAATACTAATCATCACCGCACGACAATGACGAAGTCCTAATTCTCTTAAAAAAGGCAATAAAACATTTTTCCACATTTCATCATACATTTTATAAAATAGGAAAACATGAATGGTACTCTGAGGTGAGATATTGTCACAAGGGCAAGGAGGTAGATCGTGCGTACAATTATTAATCATAGGAAAGCTAACCAGTCTGTGGAAGATATCAAATCTAAAGCGCAAAAGTAAAAAGCGCTCATAATTATTAGTCACATATATTAAATAGGGCTGAATCTTAAAAAGTTGCTAAAACCAAATGATGCTGCTGAACAGAAGGTTTTAAGACCTCCGCTGCAGTCCTGTGGGAATCCAAAAGAGCTAGACACTCCTTCTTCAAATCTTTCCGTGAGATTGCTGAAATATCCATAGGATTCAGAAAGTATTCTTCTCTCCCAATATCTTTTAAGAAATTAAAAACGTACTTCACCCAAGGTATTTTAGTAGCACCCTCCAATTTTAAAATGTCTATCAGGACATCTCTGTTTAAATGTGTTGCTTCTTGTGTCCAGAGTCTGTGCCATAATAGCACTGGCTCTATTTTATTCAGGTCTGTTACATAAGAAAGGCCTAATTCTGAGTGACAATTAAAGTTAGAGGAGCTTTTGGGGAGTGCCAAAATATATTTTAAAAAAGAATTTTCAGCAACCTGAATAGGCGCGGAGTTTGCAAAACCCCAAACCCCACTACCGTAGGTAGCACCAGCTACACATTTGGCTTTATAGATTAGAATTAATTCTGCAGGGGGTCTAGTCCCTAGTTTATTGGAAAAGATTTTAAGAGCAGCGGTCGATCGAAAAAGCTCAAGCTTTTTAGCAGAGACAGCTTGGGTCCACATCTCGTTTTGGGCGAAAAGTATTCCAAGATAAGAAAAATGCTTGGCAGATTCGAGCTTCTGTCCTGCTATAAAAATTGGCCGCTTAGATTTGTTTTGCCTACCACAATACATAGTGAAAGTCTTTGATGTATTGACTTTCAGGCCCAGCTCATTCATAAAGCGGGAAAAGCTATCAACCACCCGCTGTAAGCCCACTTGAGTGCGTAACATAAGTACAGCGTCGTCAGCGTACAAAAGTGCTGGTATTGGGCGGCCTCCTACAAATGGGGGATCCAAGCTATCTTTGCACAAGACTTCTTCCACTGCATTTATGTACAAGTTAAAAAGGAAAGGGGCCAGTACACAGCCCAGCCTGACCCTGCTCCTGATTTGAATTTTGTCGGTGCGTTCTCCATTTAGGCCAAAGCGAACGCGGGCTGACGCGTTGCTATAAAAACGTTTAAGATAATAAATAATGTTAGATTCAACCCCAAGTTGTTCTAATATTAACCACAGTTTGGAACAGACCACACAATCAAAGGCAGCCGAGAGATCTACAAAGGCCAAAAACAAATTACCCTGTTTTGCCCTCGTGTATTTCCCGACCAGCATTAGCAAGTTCAAACCCTGTTCTACTGTCCCCAGACCGGAGCGAAAGCCATACTGAAGATCAGACAGAACAGAGTTTTCCTCCGCCCACTCCAGGAGCCGGTCCAGAATAACTCTGCCCGCTATCTTACTTAAGGGATCCAGTAGGGAAATAGGCCTGTAACAGGCTGGGTCCTGTCTATTTCCCTTCTTGTAAATCGGAACTATGACAGATTCCACCCAGGTGGGCAGGAATTCAGCGACGCAGCTAGGGTTAAGCACCTGGACCAGGAGGGGGGCCCACAGAGAGGAAATGCTCTTAAATATATCTATGGGAACCCCGTCTGGGCCAGGCGCCTTAGCGCTCTTGCTTTTACTCAGGGCCTTTTCGACCTCCTTGAGAGTAAAATGCAAGTTTCTGCTAGGGGGATGTTCAAAAGTAGGGGTCAAAGACCCCACTTGTTCTTCTACTTCATAAACTCTCGAAAAGTGTCTGACCCAATCTGAGTCGCATATTGCTATGTCTATTTTCGGATTAACATCTTCACTAAGAAAAGGAGTTCTCACAATTTTCCAGAAGCTCGCACTATCATTTATAATGGAGGCTGAATGAAGAGCCTCCCAAGCTTCTGACCTCAAGGTGTTTTTCCTATTTTTAATTGCCATTTTGTATTCTTTCCTAGATCTGCGAATTACCTCAGCGGATCTAGGTTTAGTGTGCAGTGCCTTTTTTAGGGCTGCATAGGCCCTGGTACATCTAGAATCAAACCAGCCTCCCTCTTTCTTTCGATTCTTAAACTGCCTAGTGAGGGAGTATTTAATTTCATTCGATATTACGGAAAAGGATGCAAGACAAATTTCAGGTGGTGAATCTATCTCTAAGCATGTTGTTATTTCTAAAAGGCATTTATCAACCACTGTTTTAAGGATCTCTGCCTCATTTATCATAGCCCATTTTAATGTATATCCATTAGTGTTACCAATAGCTAAATTAGCGTCCAAGCTGTTACATTCTTTATCATTAATCAGCGTGGATACAGTAGGTAGCAGAATAGTCATGCAAAGCGGAAAGTGGTCGCTCAGTACTATATCAGAAAAACTAAAAGAATAGATTCTGTTCCCACACTTATTGGAAATAGTGATTTAGTCTATAGTTGTAGAGCAACCTCTACCAACCTCTACCATTAAAAGTTGGGGCTAGTGTAGGGGTAGAGATACACAATTCATTTGCAAACCCTAGATCGAAATTAGCTAGCAAGATAATAAATTGTTCCCCTAAGATAGTATGTTTAAAATGGAAACGTCCCTCACCATCATCCCGTATTACACCGCACCTATTATCATTAGCTAATTCACACAGATTACAATTGAAATCCCCCAACATGATTATCATCAATTTGTGTTTAACATTTTTTTCCTGTGCAAACAAAGCTTTAGTCAACTTCCTTAAGACATTCATAACATCATCACAGGGAATATTATTATATAGATTGACAATTACAATTGGGGTATCACAAGCCAGACCAAGTACCAACATTTGAAAATAAATGTCTTTAACAGGTTCAGTAATTTTCTCAAGCTCTAATTTGTTAGACAAATAGACACTCAAGCCACCCTTAGATCTTCCATGGGGAACAGCTACGGCTGAGGTATGAAAAGTTCTATAGCCATTCAAATGGACTGGTTCAAGGCTCCATGTTTCTTGAAAGCAAAGCAAATCTTGGGATTTAATAAAATCCCTCCAGATTGGATTTTCAATTTTAGATCTGATGCCAGCTATGTTCCATGATGAAATTTTAAGCACAGATGGACTAGTCAGGGGGATAGACAAGACTTCAGGGGGCATAGGGGTGTGGTCAATGTGTGAGAGGGGGGCCAATTGGTCACCCCCCCACCCTGTGCCTTCATCTGCTGTCAAAACACCCCCCCCCCAAGCTCCACATCCTCACACATGGCTGGCACTACTGATGGTAATTTCTCCCCAAATGCAACTACATGTTCACTCCTACAGGAATCAAGATGAAAAACTTCATCTAGACCTGGTGCAGTGGGGTTAGTAGTATCCGACCGCAGTCAGTCGATATTTTCCAAACCACTGAGAGTTTCATAGTAATTAAATGTAGGAATTCCATATCTTCTGACCCATGGTTCTTCTGAGTTCATGGGCGGGCAGCGAGCGGGGGCTGTGTGTCTAATTGGTCGAGGAGGTGAATAGAAGTAACCAAGGGAAAGAATGTTAACAAGATGTGGATCATAAATCCCCATGGCCACTCTTTCCAACACTGTATTAACCAGTAGTGGGGGCCGAAATTTTAGAACTACACAATCACCCCTCAACGTTTTAATCGATGTGCCTACCCATCTTGCTCTTCTAGCCATTTTAAACTCTGAGAAAAGATGATTTTTAAGTCCAACCCTAGATGACAGGAAATAAAGAGATTTATTTCTCAGGGTTGACCAGTTTTCAACAGTATTAGGGGGGACTGGAGGTACATCTGCCTGGACCACAGTATATGGTGTTGCTTCTGGCGGGAGATTTAAATTAAAGAGATTCGGCGTTACTTCTTCCTCGAATTGATCCTCTGATGTTCTATTTTGTTGAGATGGTACATACGAGGACACATTCGGGACTACCATGGGTGAGTCAACAGACCCATTGTCATTAATAATAATCTCTCCTCTTGAGCCCTTGTGATCCGGCCGATCAGTAGGCTTTAAATTAAGATGTTTGGATTTAGCTGGTGCTTTAGTTGGAGCTGGTGTTTTAACAGGAACTGCCACTTTGGGTAGAGCTGACACTTTAGCGGGGGCTGATGAACCAGTTTTAGCACATGTGGCACTAGTGTGAGGTAAAACCTCACTTGGGGTCGGCTGCTTATCAAGCTTTCCCTCAATGTTAGTTAGCCTTAATTCTATATTTTTGACTTTTAAGGTAATAGGTTCTAAAATAGTCATTAATAGAGTTTCCATTCTCTCCCAGAATGAGTCGTCTTTTAGGTCCCTATTAGTAGTTGGTAGAGGGACAATCTTTATCTGGTCATTTTCCTCACTCCATCTACTCCCATTTAAATTTTCCATAACTTTATTTTGTTTAAATTTGGTATTCCTTGTACTAATTTTATTTGTTTTACTAGGTTGCCTTTCTCTAGCAGTATGTTTTTGCTTAGATCTAGCCTACTGCCCTCTAGTTCTCATACAGGGGCTATCACTAATATTTAGAATAGGGATTGGGCTCCCCGAGATATCTTGTCCCTCTTTGCCTGAAACGTCCTCATTTAGAGGAGTAGGATCGCTGATCTGATTGCTGACACATAGAGAGGGGGTCACGGATAACCTTGCATTTTGGGAGCCCTAAATGACCTCTCGTTTATTGGTGTGGTGCTATTTCTTCTAGGCAAAGCAACAAAAGAGGGGGCTAGTAAGGAATCCTGGGAGTTAGTGGTTAGCATAGACATGTTTGTATTAGCTAAAGGGGGGAGGAAGCCGGGTGGCAGGGAGAGGCGTCTTTCTGTGCTTTCAATAGCAGAGGCGACCACCCCGATCGTCTGCTGCAGCATTCGGTCTATTGCTGTCAGGGTAGGTAAGGGGGTATTAGCAACTAATTTTGTTTTCCCATTCGAGTGAATGGGGGTATTTTTCCCCATATCTTTTTAGCAATACGCTTAAAATGTTAGAATGATAGCACAGTGGAATCTTCACAATATTAACACGCTAAGAATGCATGTAACAGTGATTGCATCACGAATATAAGAATAATACTAGTACGATATATAGCTATATGATAGTTAAAAACGGTATTTACAAGTATTCGTTCCGCAGGCTGGAGCGCATGAGAAGGATGGGCCAAGAGGGATGGCCCAGCCCAGCCTCGGCCGGCCCCGGACGGCCACAGACGGCCCGCCCTTTGCCCGGGCTTAGCCCGGCGCCGCCCACGCGCGTCCCGCGATGTGAAGGGGAAGTCCGTTTTTCAAGCGCCTCCTGGCATGAACTCCACCGGAAGCGGCTCTCTGACCGCAAGGGCACCTGGAAGGTGTAGTTTTTGTGCCCCTCGGTCTCCCCCCCACTGCGGCTGCGCAAGTGTTGGAGTTGCAGCGGCGGCAGGGAGAGACCGGATGCGGTGGTGGGCTGTGGGCTGAAAGTCGCGTCCCAAAATATCCCCTGCAGTGGCTCCAAAAAGGTCAGTCAGCGTGTACACGAGTATAATCCCCGCTCCACCAAGGGGAAGTCCGTATTTCAAGCACCTCCTGGCGCGAACTCCACCGGAAGCGGCTCTCTGACCGCAAGGGCACCTGGAAGGTGTAGTTTTTGTGCCCCTCGGTCTCCCCCCCACTGCGGCTGCACAAGTGTTGGAGTTGCAGCGGCGGCAGGGAGAGACCGGATGCGGTGGTGGGCTGTGGGCTGAAAGTCGCGTCCCAAAATATCCCCTGCAGTGGCTCCAAAAAGGTCAGTCAGCGTGTACACGAGTATAATCCCTGCTCCACCAAGGGGAAGTCCGTATTTCAAGCGCCTCCTGGCGCGAACTCCACCAGAAGTGGCTCTCTGACCGCAAGGGCACCTGGAAGGTGTAGTTTTTGTGCCCTCGGTCTCCCCTCCACTGCGGCCGCGCAAGTGTTTGAGTTGCAGCGGCGGCAGGGAGAGACCGGATGCGATGGTGGGCTTTGGGCTGAAAGTCGCGTCCCAAAATATCCCCTGCAGTGGCTCCAAAAAGGTCAGTCAGCGTGTACACGAGTATAATCCTGCAGTATTTTACTAAATAAGTGGGTGATAAGTTTATTCTCAGAAACTTCCACTCCTAGATGTAACAAAGTCACCATTGTTTAGCTTGCATAGCTAGTGAAATGAATCCGAAATTCAAATCATTGTAATTTAAAATTTACACAAAGTCATAAGCTAGCTCCTCTAACCTATTCCATATTGAATACAGATCATCAATGAACTGAACCGAAAGTACCATGTTATCTGTGAGAGTGTGGGTTCCGACGGCACGAGAATCCTACCAGAACCAGAATTCCCCGGGACACTGCTCAAACGGGGAAGTGACCGAGCGCTCGCAATGCAAGAAGAAGGAACACCTACTTCTCATCTTTTTCCGCAGTGCCGTGAGGAAGACAGGAAGGGCGGAGCTAACCCCGGAACCAATGCAGCACCTTCTTTAAAAGAAAGGACTAAGCAAGAGGAAGGCACGTTACCCTGCGAAAGCGAAACCCGAGAGGAGCCGAACGCGGAAGTACCTGACGAGTCGGAGAAACGGGAACGCGAGGAAGACGCCGAAAACGAGGACGGAGAAGACGACCACTGGACCGAAGATTGGTGGCGTCCACCGGAGGAGGCTGGGGAGCGGCCGTAACTCTGGAGAGTTACGGCAGGGTCGGTGAGTCACACCGCTTCACGGGCAGTCAAGGGGAGAAGGGAGGGGGTTGGACCGAGGGTGGAGGTAGGGAGGGTTGGTAAAGGAAGGTGTTGGTTTTGCCGGTAGTGATGCCTTAATGCATATTGAAACCCCCCCAACCGCCACAGTGTCCTTAGGTCCCTCACGGTCCTCAACCCCTCAACTGTTAAAGACATTCACGACCCGAATCTCATAACGTGTACAAAACCACCGGGTGTTGGTGACGGTATTCTAAACCCATATTACAGCCCCACTGACGACCCTCATTCTTTCTTTTCTCTCCTGAAAATCTCCGGAACTGGACACCATCACGGAGAGGGAGGAGTCGCAAGACACAGCCAGGGGTCCCCTTTCAGACGACATCCAGGCCCCTGTGTTAAAACCTGAGGAAAGGAAAGAAGAGGACTCTTGTTCTACCCCATCACCTTGCCCCCCTGTTCTTACTGACAATAAAACAGCCTGTGTCAGACAGTATATCAAGCCTCCTCGTTTATTCATCCGACCTGCCCTCCCACATTATCATTAAATGTATCACTGTTACAAGGAGTAATCTCCCAACAGCCCATACATGAATTTGTGTAGCTGGCGGGCGAAGCAGGTACCCATCGCTGTGCACTGGGCTTGCCTGTAATAGTCATTGTTCAAAATGAAAAAAATGTTGTCAGGCAAACATTAACCATAGCAATTCTTATATCTATGTGCAAAAGAAAGGATAACAGCCTTGCCCGCATGAAGTGTCTAAAAGTCATGTTTGATGCAAGTGTACACGCTAATACCATCCATAGTTGGGAGTGTATACTCCTCCCAACAGATGTTATCAATGATTGTTAGGAAATCTCTTGTGCCCTTGATATAGGCCGGAAGTGCTTAGACAAAATGTCTTAAAAACATGGTTAATAGACTTAGATGTTTTCACTAGGAGTGAACTTATTGAAGAAACAATAGGTGTTACTGGAGGACTCATAGCATCCTTATGAATCTTAGAAAACAAATATAAAACTGAAATATTTGGATAATCACATTTCAAGAATAAATATTCATCACATTCAATGAGACCTTTGTCTCTCCAATTAATCAACATTTCAGAATATTGCTGGTGAGACACACATAGTTCAGACTTTGAGATCTTTTCATAGCACTCAGGGTTGCTTAACTGTCTAAGCCCCTCCTTTAGATGTACCGTTTTTGAAAGGATGACCACATTTGCACCCTTATCGGACTGAATATAATCATGAATTGGTTAGACTGTGTAGACTTTCCAAAATATGATGTTGCTCCAGTACTAGTGTTAGGTTATCTAAGGTCTGGGATGTTTTGTGATGTAGGCATTTCAGATCTTTTATAACCCCCTTCTTAAGGACATCGATGACCTTGTGTGAGAATGATGATAATAAAACTAATTTGGGCTTAAAACCATTCAGGCAGCTTAAATCAAAGAAATATACCAATTTAATAAATTAAGAATTTGATCAGTATAAAAAATACTCTCACTTTCCAATTCTGACAATGCCTGAATGCTTTCTATATCACTAATCAGTATTTTTTTTATGGTGAGCTCACTTGTGTGGGTAGGCTCACTGACATGAAACAGCCCAAGACGCAACATGGGTACATCTTACTTTTCCACTGAAAACGCACCCTTTTTTTCAATATCGGTAGCTGTCGATTTTGGGCCCTAACTCAGCCACCAGCAAGAAACTTAACAAACCTGTACATTTTTGAAAACTATACACCCAGAGAAATTCAAGCTTGGGTGACTTGTGTAGCTCTCACCAGTTTTTCCTACAAAGACGCCTTTCTAAACCTCAAACGTTGACTAAAAACACAAATTGCCTCACATTTATGGGAGGAAAATGTTTGGAATGTGTGGGGAGCCACAAATTTCCTACCACCTAGTATCCCCCAAGTCTCACAGTAAAATGTGTGGTGGGTCTAGTACCCACAACAGGAAATGGCCCAAAAGAGAACACGGTCAAGTAATATTTTCCCATTGAACACTGAGGGGCAGATGTACAACCATTTTTTTGCTGGTTCAAATGGGTATTCTGCCCGTTTGCAACGGCAAAAAAGGTCAGCCCCATTTACAAAACATATTTTGCAATTCGCTAACCTATTTGCGACTCAAAAAATATGGTTTGCGACTCGCTATTTGGAAGGGGCGCCCCTTCCTAATAGCGAGTGCAAATGGCATGTACCACTGTTTTGCAACCGCATTTGTGGTTGCAAAACGCTTGCAGTTTACCACCCTTTTCAAAAGGGTGGTAAACCATTCGCAAATGGGAAGGGGTCTCCAGGGGACCCCTTCCCCTTTGTGAATGGGTGCGAAAATATTTTTAAAAGCATGCAGTTGTCCCCGGGACCACTGCATGCTCATAAAACATGAAACTGAAAAGTTTTTTCTTTTTTAAATGCATCCCGTTTTGCTTTAAGGAAAACAGGATGCATTTTAAAAAAGACTGCTTTATTGAAAAAGCAGTCACCGACAGGTGGTCTGCTGACCCCAGCAGGCCTCCATCCCTGTGAGTGCCAGCCATTCCCAATGGGGTCGCAAATTGTACTTGCCTCATGAATATTAATGGGGCATGCAATTTGCGAGCCCATTGGGAATCACAAACAGTGTCCGAGACACTGTTGTACATTGCATTTTGTGACTCGAAAATTGCGAGTCGCAATGCTACGCAATTTGCAAATCGCAAAATGCATGCTTCGTACATCTGGCCCTGATTCTTTTATTGCATTTTTGGCAGCTGTGGATTTTGGGCCCAAGCTCAGCTGGCCCCTAGTGTAGCCAAGTAAACCTGGACATTTCTGAAAACTAAACATCTAGGGAAATCCAGAGTGTGAGGACTTGTGTGGATCTCACCAGCTTTCTTACACAGAAGCCCTTGCAAACATTAATTAAAAAGATATTTTCCTCACAATTCTGTAATGGGATGTTCTGGATCTGTGGCAAGCCACAAATTTATGTTCTGTCCACCATTATGTGCAGTGTGGTGACTATAATGCACATTTCATATGGCAGACAGAACACCTACCACATTTTAACAGCTGATAAATGTGCCATGCAGACCATAAGCAAGTCTGTGATTACATCAAGTAGAGGAGAACAAGTATTGTGGCTGCTTGCCTAGTGAAGTAGTGGCCCAACTAATGTATGCATCCATGCACACTGCTGCGGCCCCTCCGCTAAGGCGGAAGAGCGTCGCTCCACTGCTTCGAAGCAGTGCAAAGGATAAATAAAATGATAATATTGATTATCATTTTATTTTTAGTATTGCAGTTGCAGCCAGGTCAGGTTAGTGTGGGCGGGGCAGGGCTGGGCTCCCGCATGTCGAGGGAGGAGGACTGGTTGCTGCACCTCAATTGGGCATGATAGTTTGGCCGGCCATCTCAGGCTGGCCAAACCATCATGCACACTTTGCATGTTCTCCACCAGCTGTATTGCTCAGCCTGGGTGGGGAACGTGCCCAGCCTCCCAGTCCCTCTCTGAGCGATGAACTACGGCACTCAGACCAATCACAACGCTGCTTTAAGGAAGCATTGTGATTGGTCATGGGAGTCTGGCAGCCTGGGTGCTTCCTGGTTCCTGAGCAAGAGGAGAGGCGGCGGCTGGCGACGATAACTAGCAGGTAAAGTTTATTTTTTATTTTCCTTTTTTTCCTAACACCCCGCCGTTCCCTACCAGCGGCCACTGCATGCACAGCCATTGAATGTATATGTTAGGGCATCTTCACCTCCAATTTCTCAATACTTCCCTATTGTATGCTACAACATAAAGCAAATTGGAAAACATAGGGCTGACTAAGATGGGCACGGGGGACAGTAACAATGAGAGCCTCCTGCCTCTTACCTTGCTTAGAGCAGACTCTGCAACGACAACATTGTTGGGACTTTCTAGCTGTTGCAGAAATGCAGTCAGCAAAGTGTTGATCCTGCAGCCTTGCCACTTCCCCCATAACGGCTGAAGGGGAGGCGGGTGCTTCTATAGCAGTAAGTAAGACTTTCAATGACAGTCAACTGAAAGTCAAGGAAAGACATAGGTCTTTCTGTGGTGGTATGACGATAAATAACTTATGTGTTGTATGTTGCCATCTAGATCATGTGGGTAAACAGCTTCTTATACAAACTGCGTATTGTACGAGTCATGTTGTATGGCTGAAAATGTAGTTATTCTTATCCACTCCGCCCATGTACTTGTTGCAATCAAGTATAAAGGTGGGCTTGTGAACTTCGATAAACTGACCCCAAACTGACTCAGAGGAAGTGCTCTCATTGTGAATTGTAGAGAGCATCTACACATCATGCCTATTACAGAATTTGACTGTGAGGCATTCATTAAAATGCAACTCAGATTGCTGGGATTTTTTGAGGTTTTTACCACTGGTAATGCTGAGCAGCCTCTGAGATAGAGGAAGCTACCTCCGTGCACAGCTCTGGGGGGACCTATGAAGGTTTTGTACGTTTAACAATCTCAATAAAGTTTTTTTCAAAAAAAGTTCATCTTCAATGTTGTTCATTCACAATCATTTGTTGTTTCATCCATAAGATTAATATCTCTTTTATTGCTCGTATCACCATAAATTTACTTTTCCCAATGCATTTCGGGCTTTGCTGTCGCCCTTCGTCAGGGGTTCAACTCTAAACAATAAAGAAAGTACATATGTAATGTTGATCTATATGTAATGATTTATCTAGTTATGCGTGCAGTTAGAATCTGGGCATGCCATGAATGGGATTCTTCATAGTGTGATCTAACGTCTCATGCTCAAACAGTACAAACAACATGTGTATTAAATAAATGTGTCCGGTTGAATGAAAGAGGTGTTCTAACTCATGCCTGGTTATATGGGCCTGTTGTGCTCAACGTGTGTCTATGGATTTCAGTAATGACAAAGGTGCAGGGCTTCTTATATTTCATCGTGCCTTTAATTTTACTGTGCCGATTTTAAGCCGATAACGGTATTCATGCGGGTGCTCTCTGGTGCTATTACCAATATTAAACCTTATAATCCACAAGTTTGATGATCACTTACATGGCGGTTCGCGGTAGCGTACTCCGCCTGTTGAAAGTTTTTACCACATGTTACAGTGCCAGCTTAGTACAGCTCATTGAACAGTTCTACTCCATTAGATAAGTTATCCACATAAAGGTGATAACCTTTATGAAGGAGTGGTTGCACAAGCTCCCGTTTGATCTTTGAGGTGACTCCTAGTGTGGAAGAGCAGCCAACAGGGTTTAGAGTGGAGTCCGTCACTGTTTACACTCTCAAGCTGTATACATAGCCAGATGATCTCTCACACAGCATGTACAACTTAATGCCATAACAAGCTCATTTATTCGGTATGTACTTTCTGAACAGCAGCAATCCTTTGTACAGGATCAAGGATTCATCAATGGCTATATTTTTTGCGGGAGTATAAATCTCTGGAAACCTGGCAGACAAATGTTCCACAACAGGCTGAATTTTGTACAGCCTGACATGGTCTGGATGGTCCTGGGGAAATGCATCAGAATTATCATTGAAAGGTAGCACATTCTGCAATAGCAAAACCTCAGCTCGTGTACGGTGCAAATATGGGAATAACCCAAACTGTACAAGAAGACCAGTTTGTGCGCTATCCCCATTTTGAGCGCAAGGCCACTGGTGTGCACTCGAATGATACATCTATGCTCCCTTAGAAAATATTCTGCACACTAATTTGCTTATTGCACAATTTCCTCAAAGAAGTGAACATCCAAGAAGAGATGGACATAGTCACTTGGCAAACATTTGTAGTATCAAATTTACATCCAGCGTTTGCAGTGAATGGGGGAATTTCGGGCTGCACTAAATTGGGGTCTGCCAATAAAGCACTCTGTCTATGATTGCCACTGCATGTGCCAGCTCTCTGGGGTGGTCTACCCTGCTACAGTTGCTTTGCTGCACAAACTGTGCTTATGAAGGGGCATCACGACTACCATGACCATTATTCTCAGAATCACTGGAAAACGGGTCATGGAAGTCCGCCAACTGAAAAATCGCTCCCAGATATTTCTCCATTTTCCTCTTCCTCAGATGCTGTCTCAGTATCTGATCCTGCCTCAGAGCTGTCCTCCATAACTCGAGTTAGAGCCTGGGAAGCATTCATCCACCGAGACGCTATCTCTTCGACTGTCTAAAACCTTCCTTCTAACGCACTACGTAGAAGGCAGAAGTATTGTTGTAAATCAGTTGTGGGTCTGGCCATCTGTGAGATGTGTACAACAGTAATTAAACCAAAGAACACATACTTTATTTGATGCAGCTGCAGGTTCTCCAAAAACACTAAAAAAAGACAAAGTATTACTTCACCATGCAACATACCCAATACCACAGCATACTTCAAAGTAAAAGCAGGTCCTCATGCCAGCACCCCCTGCAATAGTTCTCACCACAGTCCGCTACCCTCTGCTGCTTGTCTACCTGATGCCCTCTATTTGTGCCTCCTCTGCTCATTTCTTGCTCTGATTTGCATTTGCTGCTTGTTTTTCTGCCCTCTGTTTTGCCTTTTCTGTTTGTTTTTCTTCCCTCTGTTTTGCCTTTTCTGCTTGCATTTCTGCCCTCTATTTTGCCCTCTTGTGCTCTGTTTTGCCTTTTCTGCTCATTTTTCTGCCCCGTTTTACCTTTTTCATTTGTCCTTTCCTTTTCTGTTCAATTTCCTACCCTTTGTTTCGCCTTTTCTGCTCGTTTTTCTGCCCTCCTTTTCTGCTTGCTTTTTTTTCTGCCCTCTGTTCTGCCTTTTTTTGCCTGTTTCTCCGATCTTCTCCCCGCTTCCTCAAGACCTGGCTTTTTGACACAGGGGCGTAACAAACACCCCCGCAGCCCCCGCGGTGCGGGGGGGCCCCCAGTCTCCAGTAGATGAAGGGGGCCCCTCATCTGAGCTCTCCGGTAGAGAGCTGTGTCTCTCTCTCTCTCTCTAAAGCAGCTGCTGCTGTCTGCAGCCTGCTCCTCGCTCCTCGCGCTCCTGACCTTTGACTGAAGAGAAACAAAGTATCAACTTCCATTGTTTCTCTTCAGTCAAAGCCACGAGCCAGGCCTGGAAAGAGGAGGGGGTGGGGGCCCTAAGATAGTGCATTCTCCTCAGGGCACTATTCCTTTGAGAAGGGAGGAGGCCAGGGCTGTGAGGGGTGAGGGGTGGAGGAAGGGGGGTTGTCAGGGTTTGGGGGCCTAAATGGACAGGGGACCTCTTAATGTGATTGTGGCACCCTTAAAAAAACTGCTTCCCTGCCTCCCCCCTACAAGTTATCTAAAGACACAATTACAATGCTGAAGCTGGCTCTGTGTTTCCACATCAGCATTTTAAAAGCATGCTTACCTTTTCTGGATGATTTCAGTCGGCTCGACTACGCATGTCTAACATGCGAAAGTGAAAGCGATTTGCACACCCCTCTTGAGTGGGCCTCGGTAAATGTGGAGAGCTGGCATGCTGGCATGTGGCAAAGACGCAGTGTTCTGCTATGTGCTTGTGCACATGTTCCATGGTGAATTATAATTATTAGAAAGAACGCTCCAGATGCAGAAGCACTTCCTCAGCCACCAAGTTTGGGACAAGGAACGAGACAGTTAGTAAGTTTCTTTTTATTGTCGAAAGGTGAAACAGGGGTCTCGGTGTAATGCGATAACGGGCCTGCAAATAAGGAAAGATTATCTCTGTTCAGGCAGCCTGTAGGTCCTTTCTCCAACATATGTGCCTGTGTAATATAATTTGTAATCACTGTGACATTTTTAAGAACTTTTATACATAATAGAAATTGTGTTTTCCGACAAGTCATGGTTCTTTTAAACAAAATACACTTTTAATTGCTTGCTTTCTCGTAGTCAGTTTCACGCTCACCCTGACATCTGTTTAAGTCCTCCAAGTCATTTGTTATTCTCTCGGTGTACCAAGTCAACCTACCCTCTGAGTTTGGTAAGCTGAGTTACAGTGACAATCGTTATGTAGAGCACATAGATGTGTCAAAATGGCATTTGTACAAACATTAATTTTATTGTGAGAGAAAAGCATCCTCATTAAAACATGAATGCATGTGAGGGTGATGTGCACTCTGCCCACCCTTTTTTGGGCGATATATTGTTGGTAGTTCTTAGTATTTAGTGTGTATCCTTGGCTTGGGATGGTGGCACTTTCCTTGTATAGCCAGAGTACATATGGATACTGGATGAAAACTGCAAACTGATAGTAGAACACCTGCCATGCTTTTACTAAAAATAAAAAGCTTGTCTATTAGGTCAAAATTATTTTGTTTGAAGAAAGTGATCAGCTTACGTTTTGGAGTCCAGGCGGAGGGGGAGAAGGGTGTAAGGCAGAGGGGAGAAGGGTGCAAGGCAGAGGGTAGAAGGTTGCAAGGCAGAGGGTAGAAGGTTGCAAGGCAGAGGGGAGAAGGTTGCAAGGCAGAGGGGAGAAGGGTGCAAGGCAGAGGGGAGAAGGGTGCAAGGCAGAGGGGAGAAGGTTGCAAGGCAGAGAGGAGAAGGGCGCAAGGCAGAGAGGAGAAGGGCGGAAGGCAGAGAGGAGAAGGGCGCAAGGCAGAGAGGAGAAGGGTGCAAGGCAGAGAGGAGAAGGGTGCAAGGTAGAGGGGAGAAGGGCGCAAGGCGGAGGGGAGAAGGGTGCAAGGCAGAGAGGAGAAGGGTGCAAGGCAGAGAGGAGAAGGGTGCAAGGCAGAGAGGAGAAGGGTGCAAGGCAGATGGGAGTAGGATGCAAGGCAGAGAGGAGAAGGGTGCAAGGCGGATGGGAGAAGGGTGCAAGGCAGAGGGGAGAAGGGTGCAAGGCGGAGAGGAGAAGGGTGCAAGGCAGAGAGGAGAAGGGTGCAAGGCAGAGGGGAGTAGGATGCAAGGCAGAGAGGAGAAGGGTGCAAGGCGGAGGGGAGAAGGGTGCAAGGCAGAGGGGAGAAGGGTGTAAGGCAGAGAGGAGAAGGGTGCAAGGTGGAGAGGAGAAGGGTGCAAGGCAGAGGGGAGAATGGTGCAACGTGGACGGGGAGAAGGGGGCAAGGCGGAGGGGAGAAGGGTGCAAGGTGGAGAGGAGAAGGGTGCAATGGGGAGGGGAGAAGGGTGCAAGGCAGAGAGGAGAAGGGTGCAAGGCAGAGAGAAGAAGGGTGCAAGGCAGAGAGGAGAAGGGTGCAAGGCAGAGAGGAGAAGGGTGCAAGGTGGAGAGCAGAAGGGTGCAAGGCAGAGGGGAGAATGGTACAACGGGGAGTGGGAGAAGGGTGCAAGGCGGAGGGGAGAAGGGTGCAAGGCGGAGGGGAGAAGGGTGCAAGGTGGAGAGGAGAAGGGTGCAACTGGGAGGGGAGAAGGGTGCAAGGCAGAGAGGAGAAGGGTGCAAGGCAGAGTGGAGAAGGGTGCACGGTAGAAAAGGCTGCAAGGCAGAGAGGGAGAAGGTTGCAAGGCAGAGGGTAGAAGGTTGCAAGGCAGAGAGGAGAAGGGTGCAAGGCAGAGAGGAGAAGGGTGCATGGTAGAGAAGGCTGCAAGGCAGAGAGGGAGAAGGTTGCAAGGCAGAGGGTAGAAGGTTGCAAGGCAGAGAGGAGAAGGGTGCACGGCAGAGAGGAGAAGGGTGCAAGGCAGAGAGGAGAAGGGTGCAAGGCAGAGGGGAGTAGGATACAAGTCAGAGGGGAGAAGGGTGCAAGGCAGAGGGGAGAAGGGTGCAAGGCAGAGGGGGGAAGGGTGCAAGGCAGAGGGGAGAATGGTGCAAGGCAGAGGAGAGAATGGTGCAAGGTAGAAAAGGGTGCAAGGCAGAGGTGGAGAAGGGTGCAAGGGGGAGGGGGAGAAGGGTGCAAGGGGGAGGGCAAGAAGGGTGCTGCAAGGCAGAGGGGAGAAGGGTGCAAGGGGGATGGAGATGAAGTTAAAAATGTGCCCCCCCCGGAAACATTTCTGCAGATGCCCATGGAACGCACACTACTTTGTGAGAGAGAGTGGGAGAGAGTGGAGAGAGAGAGGAGAGAGAGAGTGGAGAGAGAGAGTGGAGAAAGAGAGAGTATAGAACAATAGTAGAGAGAGAGAGAGTGGAGAGAGAGTGAGGGTGGAGAGAGAGGGTGAAGAGAGAGAGTGGAGAGAGAGAGTGGAGAGAGAGTGGAGAGAGAGTGGAGTGAGGCAGTGGAGAGAGAGTCGAGAGAGAGTGGAGAGAGAGAGTAGAGAGAGAGAGACAGTGGAGAGAGAGTAGAGGGAGTGGAGAGAAAGACAGTGGAGAGAGAGTGGAGAGAGAGAGTGGAGAGAGAGTAGAGAGAGAGAGTGGAGAGAGAGAGTGGGGGGAGAGAGGGTGGAGAGAGAGTGGAGAGAGAGCGTGGAGAGAGAGTAGAGAGAGAGAGTGGAGAGAGAGTGGAGCTAGACAGTGGAGAGAGAGAGAGTGGAGAGAGCATGGAGACAGTGGAGAGAGTGAGCGAGAGAGTGGAGAGAGAGTAGAGAGAGTGGAGGGAGACAGAGGAGAGAGAGTGGAGAGAAAGACAGTGGAGAGAGAGTAGAGAGAGAGTGGAGAGAGAGTAGAGAGAGAGAGAGTGGAGAGAGAGAGTGGAGGGAGAGAGAGTGGAGAGAGAGAGTGGAGAGAGAGAGTGGAGAGAGAGTAGAGAGAGAGAGTTGAGAGAGAGAGTGGAGAGAAAGTGGAGCTAGACAGTGGATAGAGAGTGGAGAGAGAGAGAGAAAGTGGAGAGAGAGGGAGTGGAGAGAGAGAGAGAGTGGAGAGAGAGAGTAGAGAGAGAGAGTGGAGAGAGAGAAATGAAATGAAATGAAATGAAAAGAAACTTGATTAAGCGCACTGTGGCCAAGCGGCTTCCTGGCGCTGGGGGGGGGGGAACGGATTCTGCACTGCAACCAGAGGGACTAACCAGGGAAGGCCTGAAGAAAGAGAAAAGTTTTTAAAGCCTTTCGGAAAGTAGGGTAAGTAGGGATCGATCGGATGGATAATGGAAGGCTGTTCCAAAACTGGGGGGCCAAAACCGAGAAATGGGTGCCACCGATACGGGCTTTACGGTAGCGGGGGATTTGAAGAAGGAGTTGAGAAGATGAACGAAGAGTGCGAGAAGGAGTATAGGGAGTGATCAAAGAAACGAGAAAAAGAGGGGCGGAATGAGTGTAGGCTAAAAAGGCTAAGCAAGCTAATTTAAAGGAAGTGCGAAAGCGTACAGGAAGCCAGTGAAGGGACTTAAGAACGGGCGTGATATGGGAAAATTTGGGGAGGTGAAAAATGAGCCGGGCGGCCTGATTTTGGATGGCCTGAAGCCGGCGCATTTCGAAGGCGGGAATACCGGAATAGAGGGCGTTCCCGTAATCGAGACAGGAGGTGATGAGGGCTGTAATGATGGATTTGAGGGCATCGGTAGAAAAGAAACGGGAGATTTTGCGAATAAGACGGAGGGATAAAAAACAAGATGAAATTACGGAGCTAACTTGGGAATGCATGGAGAGGTCATTGCTGACCTTAATGCCTAGAGTGCGAGCTGAGGGGACTGGAAGAGGGGGGGTACCAAGAGAAAGGGGCCAGAAAGTTGGGGACCAGGGATTAGAGGGACCACCAGTGAGGACAAGCTCCGTCTTGTCGGGATTTAATTTGAGGTGGTTCGTGATCATCCAGTCCGAAATAAAGACTAAAGTGGAACTAAAAAAGGAAGAGGAGTCAGGAGTAGAGAGATCAAAGATGAGCTGGAGGTCGTCAGCGTAGTTGTACACGGAGACCCCCAGCTCACGGAGGGAGAAAATAAGAGGGTAGATATAAAGATTAAAAAGAAGAGGGGAAAGGGAGGAACCTTGGGGAACCCCACACACAAGAGGGCGGGGGGGAGCGGAGAAACCGGCAAGCCGGACTGCCTGGGACCTGTCCTGGAGGAAGGACTTCAGCCAGGAGAGTGCTACCCCCCCTGATGCCGGCTGCGCTGACACGGTCGAGAAGAATGTCATGGTCAACCGTGTCAAACGCAGCCGACAAGTCGAGGAGCACCAACGCCTGGGGGAGATTGGAGTCGGCCCTTCCCTTAAGCTCGTCCAAGACAGCGGTGACAACAGCCTCGGTAGAGTGACCCGGGCGAAATCCCGCTTGGTGGGAAGCCAATAAGCCATGCTTCTCAATATGTGAGGACAGGCAGGAAGTAACATGGCTTTCCACAATTTTCCCCAAATAGGGAAGGAGGGAGATGGGCCTGAAGTTGGAAGGTGAGGAAGGGTCCGAGCCAGGTTTTTTTATTATGGGGAGAACGGTGGCGGATTTAAAAGAGGAGGGGACAGATCCAAGGGCCAGGGACGAGTTAAGAAGTGTAAGAGGGGGTCCAGGAGAGTGAGAAAAGAGGGTTTGAAGGATTCGAGCCGGAGCGCAGTCAGCTGGTGAGCCCGACTTGATCTTGACAAGCAGAGCGGAAAATTGTGCAGCAGAGATAGGGGGGAAGTGGTCTAGCATAAGAGGCGGGGGGAGAGGGGGGATGATCTGGGTTTGAGAGACTGCGGGGATATTAGCTTTAATAATGGTGATCTTATCGATAAAGTAATTGTTGAGTGAAAGACAAAATGATAGGGATGGGGCGAAACTAACATTAGTACGATCAGATGTGGCAAGTTGCTTTACAAGTGAAAAGATCTCTCGGGATTTATTAGAAGACCGGGCAACTTTTTCAGAAAAGTAGTCTGTTTTCGCCGAGATAATGGCTTTTTTGTAACTGTTTAGCAGTGATTTATATTTAGTTCGAAGAAGGGGACAGTAATTACGCCTCCAGTGGCGCTCCGATCGCCTAAGATTGAGTTTGAGCTCTTTGAGTTCACTAGTGAACCATCTGTGGGCCTCATAGGGCCGCACAGATTTGATGTTTTTAAGAGGGGCGACGAGGTCACAGGAGGAGGAGAGCCAGTCACGAACAGCATCGGCTTGGCCTTCAAGAGGGAGATCCGTCATTTCAGGTACTGTGGAAGCCAGAGAGGAGGAGAGAAGAGAGAGATCTGTCTGGTTCCAACAGCGGGCTGTCAGATTTTTGGAGAGAGGGGCTTTTGTATAAGAGGGAAGGGGAATATTAAAGGAAATTAAAAAGTGATCCGACCAGAGACAAGGAAGGGTGGAAAGAACGGAAAGGGGGCGACGCAGGGACCAAATTTGGTCCAGGGTATGGCCCTTAACGTGGGTAGGGGAAAAAATGTGAGGAGTGAAATTTAGAGACTGGAGAGTCGCCGAGAAGTCTTTAGAAGCTGGACTTTCTCTAGGATCGTCAGGCCAGTAATTAAAGTCCCCTAGTAGGACAACTGACGAGTTGTTCACTGCCAAAGTGGCCAAGATGTCTTGAAGTAGGGGAACAAATTGAGGCATGGACAGAGGGGGCCGATAGACAAGGACAAAAGTGAGGGGGTCGATAAGATTAGTGGACCGGGCGACCAGGAAATCCACGTTGGGTATTGGAGAGTGATCGAGAAGCTGAAATTTCAGCGAGGATCGAATAATCATTGCCACTCTGCCACCGGTTTTACTGGCCGGGGGGTCCATACGGAGGGCATAGTGTGTGTCGGGAAGAATAGCTAAAAGGTCGGGGAGTGAATCAGAAGAGAACCAGGTCTCCGTGAGAAAAAGATAATCGGGACAATCTGAGGATAGGAGGTTGAAAAGTTCAATTTGATGCTTAACTGCTGACCGGGTGTTTAGCAGTAGAGCAGAAGCTACGGGGAGTGGCAGTGCGAGAGAGG
Organism: Lissotriton helveticus; assembly: GCF_964261635.1. Classification (NCBI taxonomy): domain Eukaryota; kingdom Metazoa; phylum Chordata; class Amphibia; order Caudata; family Salamandridae; genus Lissotriton; species Lissotriton helveticus. Next base: position 1,586,181,903 of record NC_136067.1, on the reverse strand, counting down.
GGGTTGCCTGATGAACCGCCGGGGAAGAGGTGGGGGGAGAAGAAGAGGGGGGTGAAGATGGACGCGGAGGCGCAGAAACACCAAGTAAATCAAGACGTGAGACTAGAGAGGGAGGGACAGGAATAGGAACCATAAGCGCAGATAATTGAGCGGCGGTATATGACACCGGTCGGGCAGGGTCCGTGGCCCCTGGTCCCGGCCGGTCGCGGACGGGCGCAGACGGGCTTGCCTTAGGCGTGCCCGCTGCGCCCGTCCGCTGCGCGTACGGTAAAAGCACATGATTTATAGGGCCAAAAAAGGGCGTGGCCAAAAAGAGTGGGCGTGGCCGGGTAGCGGCCACTGAAGGCGGCGAACGGGGAGTCCTATGGCCGCTGCAGCGTCAAGCTCGGCTGCGCGGGAATGGCTGTGGCAGGGGAGAGGTCCCTGGATGCAGGATGGGTGAGTTAAAATAAAGCGCTAAGCGAGCGCTGTGCTAGCTGAGTGTTTTTAAAAAATCAGGGCTTAGCTGTTGCTCCCGCGGAAGGCAGGGGAGGAATCCGTGTGTTTTGAGCTCGTAGTCAGCTCCTTATTAAGGACCCAGGTGGGCGTGGCCAAAAAGAGTGGGCGTGGCCGGGGTAGCGGCCGCTGAAGGCGGCGAACGGGGAGTCCTATGGCCGCTGCAGCGTCAAGCTCGGCTGCGCGGGAATGGCTGTGGCAGGGGAGAGGTCCCTGGATGCAGGATGGGTGAGTTAAAATAAAGCGCTAAGCAAGCGCTGTGCTAGCTGAGTGTTTTTAAAAAATCAGGGCTTAGCTGTTGCTCCCGCGGAAGGCAGGGGAGGAATCCGTGTGTTTTGAGCTCGTAGTCAGCTCCTTATTAAGGACCCAGGTGGGCGTGGCCAAAAAGAGTGGGCGTGGCCGGGGTAGCGGCCGCTGAAGGCGGCGAACGGGGAGTCCTATGGCCGCTGCAGCGTCAAGCTCGGCTGCGCGGGAATGGCTGTAGAGAGTAGAGAGAGAGAGAGGAGAGAGAGTGGAGCTAGACAGTGGAGAGAGAGTGGAGAGAGAGAAAGTGGAGAGAGAGACAGTGGAGAGAGAGAGTGGAGACTGGAGAGAGAGAGTGGAGAGAAAGAGAGTGGAAAGAGAGAGTGGAGAGAGAGTGGAAAGAGAGAGTGGAGAGAGAGAGAGAGAGAGAATAGAGAGAGAGAGAGAGAGAGAAGAGAGAGTGGAGAGAGAGAGGGAGAGAGGGAGAGAGAGAGAGGAGAGAGAAAGAGTGGAGAGAGGAGAGAGAGAGAGAGGAGAGAGAGAGGAGAGAGACAGAGTGGAGAGAGAGTGGAGAGAGAATGGAGAGAGAGTGGAGGGAAACAGTGGAGGAGACAGTGGAGAGAGAGAAGAGAGAGAGAGTGGGGAGAGAGAGAGTGAAGTGAGAGAGAGGAGAGAGAGAGAGAGGAGAGAGAGTGGATAGAGAGTGGAGAGAGAGTGGAGGGAGAGTGGAGGGAGAGAGTGGAGGGAGACAGCGGAGGAGACAGTGCAGAGAGAGAGTGAAGAGAGAGTGGAGAGAGAGTAGAAAGAGGGTGGAAAGAGAGTAGATAGAGGGTGGAGAGAGGGTGGGGAGAAAGTGAGACAGAGAGTGAGAGAGAGAGTGAGAGAGTGAGAGAGTGGAGTGAGAGAGTGGAGAGAGAGAGTGGAGAGAGAGAGTGGAGAGAAAGAGAGAGTGGAGAGAAAGTAGAGAGAAAGTGAGTGTGAAGGGAGAGAGGGTGGAGAGAGTGGAGAGAGTGGAGAGAGAGTAGAAAGAGAGTAGAGAGAGTGGAGGGAGACAGGGGAGGGAGACAGTGGTGAGAGTGTGGAGAGAGAGTAGAGAGAGAGAAAGTGGAGAGAGAGACAGTGGAGAGAGAGAGTGGATAGACAGTGGAGATGGAGTGGACAGAGTTGAGAGAGAGAATGGAGAGAGCGAGAGAGTGGAGAGAGAGTAGAGACTGACTGACTGACTCAGAGACTGAATACTGACTGACTGAGAGACTGACTGGCTGAGAAACTGACAGAGAGAGAGAGAGCGAGACTGGCTGACTAAGAGAGTGACTGACTGACTAACAGAGAGAGAGAGACTGATTGAGAGTGAGACTGACTGGCAGAGAGAGAGACTGACGTAGAGAGATACTGACTGACAGAGAGAGAGAGAGGCAGAGACTGACTGACTGAGAGAGATAGACTGATTGACTGCGAGAGAGACTGACTGACTGAGAGAGACTGACCGAGAGAGCGAGAGACTGACTGAGAGGGGTACTGACAGGGAGAGAGAGAGAGACTGACTGAGGTAGAGAGAGAATGACTGACTGAGAGACACTGACTGACTGGGAGAGAGAGACTGACTGGGAAAGAGCGAGACTGACTGACAGAGAGAGAGACTAAGAGAGAGAGAGAGACTGGGAGACTTACTGGCTGAGAGAGAGACTGGCAGAGAGAGAGAGAGAGACTGACACAGAGAGAGACTGACAGAGAGAGAGACTCACTGAGAGAGAGACTGACTGAGAGAGAGATTGACTGACAGAGACTGACAGAGAGAGAGACAGACAGAGACTGACAGAGAAAGAGAGACTGACTGACAGAGAGAGAGACTGACTGACAGAGAGAGACTGACTGAGAGAGACTCACAGAGAGAGACTGACTGACAGAGAGACTGACTGACACAGAGAGAGACTGACAGAGAGAGTCACTGACTAAGGGAGAGAGAGACTGACTGAGAGAGACTGGCTGACTGCGAGAGAGAGAATGCCTAACTGAGAGAGACTGATAGAGGGAGAGAAAGACTGTCTGGAAGACTGACTGACTGAGAGAGAGAGACTAAGAGAGAGACTGACAGACAGAGAGACTGACTGAGAGAGAGACTGACTCACTGAGAGAGACTGACAGAAAGAGAGAGATAGAGAGACTGACATAGAGAGAGAGAGACTGCGAGAGAGACTGACAGACAGAGGGACTGACAGGGAGAGAGACTGAGGGAGAGAGACTGAGAGAGAGAGACAGAGAGAGACTGACAGAGAGCGGGACAGACTGAGAGAGACTGACAGAGCGAGAGAGAGACCGACTGACTGACAGACTGACAGAGAGAGAGAGACGGACTGACTGACAGACTGACTGACTGACAGAGACTGACTGACTGAGAGAGACTGAATGACAGAGAGAGATAGACTGACTGACTGAGAGAGAGACTGACTGACTGACAGAGAGAGACTGATTGACTGAGAGACTGACAGAAAGAGAGAGATAGAGAGACTGACAGAGAGAGAGAGAGAGAGAGACCGGCTGACGGACAGACTGACAGAGAGAGACTGAATGACAGAGAGAGATATACTGACTGACTGAGAGAGAGAGACTAACTGACTGAAAGAGAGAGACTGACTGGCTGAGAGAGAGAGAGAGAGACTGAAAGAGAGAGACTGACTGACTGAGCGAGAGAGAGAGAGAGAGAGAGAGAGAGAGAGAGACTGTGATGGAATTGGGTCACAGTGTGTATGAAACTATGCAATGCCTCTTAAGATTGCTATTGTCTACTAATAAAAATGTATTATCAAAATGTGCTCTTTGTAGTTACATCTGCTTTTGAAATACTGCATTGTCGCTTTGTCTAATGATTTAAAACAGAAACGAGAAGGAGCAGTGGATGCACTTTTTTCAAGTGGGCCCGGTGTTGTATATCATGACTAGAGTTTGCATCAGGAAACCCACCTAAAATTGGGCAAACTTCCCCGGCCTACTGATGGCAGGGACCCTGTAATGAACAGACCACCACCTATGATAGCCTGCTGGCAGACTAAGCACAACCTCTAACTCCACCATCCAGTGTTACTTACAACGGCTGTATTGGTGACTATGGCGTAACAATCGCCCCGCATCCCCTGCAGTATGGCGGGTCGCTGGCCTGAGAGCTCTAGACTGGCACGGAGAATGGGGGGGCCCCCTCCATGAAGTTTGCAGGGGGGCCCCCTCAAGTTTCGTTACGCCACTGTTTTGACAGGGACCTTGCACCCCAGCACCCAGATACCCCCCGGTGTGACAGTACCGTGCTCTACAAATGCTGATTGATTGACAAGCGATGATCCATCTCCAGCCACTGTTCATTTATTATGGCACTGGCATGCATCAGAGATAGTTTTAGATGGGAGATAATTAAAAAAACATATCTGAGTCATCCGGGCCCAAAGACTAGACTCGTGCTCAACAATAAGTTCACCCCATTAACAAATGTGAGACCTAACAACCATTAGCAAAGTCAGAAGGCTGGCAGTGATTGTCAGAACTATTTGTCACTGCTTGGCTTGTCATGGCTTATGAGAAGCTTTATTTTTGTTGGAGCTGCTTGTTCATTGTCAGTATAAAAATAATTTCCGGATGACAAAACCTCAAAAGCACACATTCACATCGTAGCCTCTGCAACATTGTGTGCATGTGTGCTCCTTGTAAAACTTCACTGTGCTATCACTCACTGTTAAGTTAGCAAACAGCGGAAGTAGCCTGACCCATTGCCTCAAGAATAATGTGAGTGACACAACAGACCAATGGTTGAAGGAAACGGTTTATAAGCCCCTACTAATTTTTTTGAAATGTGTGTTTTCTGCTGGGTGGGTCCAATCAGCCCCCTCGTGAAAAACACACATGTTCTTAAAAAAATATATGGCCCCAAAGGGGGTCAATCTGTACGGTAGGAGCGCTGACCCCAGAAACATTTTTTTTAAATGTGTATTTCCCCCTGGGCAGGGGCAGGATCAGACCCCCAGAGGAAACACACTTTTCAAAAAACACATTTTGGGGCCTAAAGGGGGCTGACATATATTCCTGGAAGGCCGACCACCTAATAAATTGTATTTCTCATTCTTTTTTAATGTGTGTTTTTTACCTGGGTGCCACGATCGTCCATCTCCTCTCCAGGGGAAGAACATATTTAAAAAATATATATAATGAGGTTTGCCCATATGCCAGGAGGGTCGACTTCCTGACAATTTCATTTACATTTTTTTATATCTCCTGAGGGCACAAAAAATAACATTTCTGGAAAAAAATGATATGCCCCCTGGAGGGTGTGCACATGCATCCCGAGGGCCGACTCCCCAAACACATAAATCCCTGGTGGCCAATGGGGATTCCTCCTTGTGGATCACAGTGCAACCACAGAGATTCACAGGAAACCGTTTCTTGGAAACTCTCCCATTTCCAACGACGCTGCCCTGAAATTTAGGGAGGCACCAGGGATCCAAAATACTCAGCTGGAGTGGGAGAGAGCACTCACCTCCTGACTCCTCCATGTCTGGTGGGGCACCTGAGGTCAGCATGCTGCACAGATGGGGGGAGGGCAGGAGCTGAAGTGGAAGCAATTCTGATTCGCCTTCTCCCTAAAAAAAAAGAATCCTCCATGCAACACTTTAATTCTTCTGTGTGAATGTATCATTATAAACATTGCCATCGATTCTATCAATATTAACAAGGTTGAGGAAAGTGTCTCTTTTTTTCTTTTAACTGGGGTTGTGTTGAAGATTGAAGCCACCCAAGAAGGTGGTGTGGGTCTTTCAAGTGGACGAAGTGGATAAGAGATCTGGGAATTTATCAATGAAGTCGTTGTTCTGCTCAGGAGGAAAGTTGGCCTGAGGTGGAAGGCGGCTGTCTGAGCTACAGAGAGTTGCAAATGGCACATCAACAGCACTATTGAGTTGAATGTTACTTGCTAGATTAGGGTGCAGGACAAGAAGGAATTAAAGATGAAAGTGAGGCCTCCTCCCTTTTTATGTGCATGGTTCACACACTGGATGCTGTAACCTGTGGAAAACAGTGTATCTAGGATGTGTGAGAATGTGGGGGTGAACCAGGCTTCTGTGACAAAGATGGCGTCAATCTTGCGATAAGTGATGAGGTCTGCGGTGATCATAAGTCGGTACGCATGTTGTGTTGTGTAGTGTAATATTGTTAAACAGATAGTAGGATGTATTCATGGTTGGGTCTGTGTGATGTGCGAAAGCTATGTGCGTGTTTGGGTCATCTAGGTATGAGAGTGATTGTGGGAATGGCAGTATGAGTGTGATTGTGGAAATGGCAGTATGGGTTGCTGCTTGAGGCACATGGTTATATCTTCTCTTGTTTCAGTAAAATAGAGGTTCTGACCAAAGACCCTTCATGACCCTGCCAGACTCAAACAGGGATGTCATTGTCTGTGACTGCACTGTGCTAAGACTACCCTTGTGATGGGACACCCTAAAGAATAGATTGCAATAGGAAGAAGGCAGCAAGTATTATCACTTCCTATACAGATGGATGATGGGTAATGAAGTGATGCCACTTCTTATGGAGGTGGATATATTGCAGTTTCTTGTAGTGAGGAGAACTTATGACTCAACTGTGCTTACTGATTGCCCTATGATGTTTGATGTATTAGGAGGGATCAAAATGTCAATGAGAGTTGAACAAAGCAATGGATAAATATTTGATTAAAAGTCATATTTATGCATATGTATTTATTGTAACTATAATTTGTGGAAAACATAGCTGCAAGACAGTCACAACTGCAATACCACACGGGGTTACTAGATGTCCCTCTCCTCAGATCAGAGTCAGATGAGATGCAATTGTTTCAAAAAACCTTTCACAAGAATACAATACTTCAAGTGAGTACTAGATGTTGCTCTTAAGTCAAAACCAGTTGCTTGAAATATTGCCACTTTTCTGTGCCTCTTACACCATTGCCAGCACTCAATACTTAATTTTTGCCAGTGTCTGGCAGTAGTCACCAAAGGTTCTATGGGCCAGATGTAGGTCGCCAAATACCGGTCGGTAATGGCCGATTTCGGCCGTTACCGACAGGTATTTGGAGTTTGAGATGTAGGGGACATTTCATTTACAGAATCGGTATATTTACCGATTCGGTAAATTTACAGATTCTGTAAAATACCGAATCTTCAAATTTTCCGAATCGGTAAATCCAGATGTAGGTGGCACTGAAAACAGTGCCACAGGCCATTACCGATTCGTTATTTACCATGTAATACAATTGCATGGTAAATAACGAATTTCAGTGTACATGCACATCTGTGCATGTACACCTGTGCCATGTGGCACACATACATGCCCTAAGGGCATGTATGTGTGTCATATGGCACACAAGCCAAAATCATGGGTGCAACAGGGTGTCAAAGTGACACCCTGTTCCCCTTCAAAATCGGTAATTTTACCGAATCGGTATTTGCCGATTCGGTAATTGACATTGATTCCTATGGGCCTGAAGACCCATAGGAATCAATAGCAATTACCGAATCTGTAAATACCGATTCGGTAATTACCGAATCATACAGATTCGGTAAATATTACCGAATTTTTACCTACATCTGATTTACCGAATCTAGAATACCGAATCGGTAAAATTCGGTATTATAGAGTCGGTAAATCAGATTTACCTACATCTGGGCCTTAGTTCTAAAAAGTAGGTTAATTAGTTCCTCTAGAATATGATTGTCCTTATCACACTTACCTTATTTCCACAAACGCAAGCCGAATGGTGCTTGGATGACATGATTTTTATTTGTTAATTGGTCATGCAACTAAGTTCACTTTGCCATGCAGGTGCTTGAAGCTTATTTTAGATTAGATAATGACCATTAGAAGGAGGCTGATATTAGGAGGCCTCAGACTAAGGAGCCGGACCCCAGCTGACATGTGTCGGCCCTCTTGAAATGGGGCCCTGTCACCCCCGTCACTCCTGTAGCAGCAGTGGAGGCTGCCGGTATACCCTACCTCTAACTCCTTGACCTTCCTCAGCTGCATGACCCTGTTGAAAGTTTTCAAGGTGGGGATTACATTGGGAGAGTGATGGGCAGTAGGAATGCCGCTGGTCAGATCCTGATACTTCGTTGTGGATTGTAATCAGGAAGGGATTGGGGTGCTTTTGCTCTTTCAAGGCAGGGTCTTGCGCTAGCCTGGATGGATGAATATGACTACGTGTACCGATCTTTAGTGACATAGTGGCACTTAGATGTGTCCTGGTGAGGGCATTTCTGTGTACCAGCTTTGTGGAGTGGTGGACCTCAGAGAAGTCAAGGATACTTGGCAAGAGAAGGAGAGGAAGAGCCAGAGCAGTGCGGCAGGCTGGAAGATGAGATATTGGATGTGTGGGAGCTGAAGTAATCTGGAGGGGAAGATCTGGACTGCAATGCGGGTGGGAGTCAGTGGAACCTTGGATGGTGAAGGGCGGCCCATGCCATGTAGGACCTATGCACACCATAGCATGATGTCCTGCCATTAAGAAGATGATGACAAACCTGGAGGGGTTGATCTAGGTTCTCTTGAACCCTAATGGGGACTGTTTGCACAATCAGGTAGTGTGGGAGGGGTGCATCAGAAGTGATGGAGATGACGGCAGGGGCCCTCAGGGTGGACTCTGCGTGCCTTTAGGGGTCGAACATGGAGTCAGGGGAGCAGTGAAAGCAAGGTTAGGATAAGTGGTAGCAGTGAAATACACAAACAAAGTCTTTCCAACTCCAACAAAAATTCAGTGTCCACCACAGAAATGTCTGCACAGATGTTTTTGGGATTTGTGTTGAAACATCCTAGTGTCACTTGGGCTGTTGAACGGAGCGTTTAAACATTAATGTAAGCAGCATTCAAAAATGGCAGGGAGGCCTGAATGTTCCAGTTCTCATAGTTCCAAGCCCTTTCATTGCTGCAGCTGTGTTGGTTGTGACTCTATCCATGTTCGAAAAAATGTTTAAGTGGCCTCAGGGGTCTCTGACTGAGTGATTGAGAAGTAAGATGACAGGGGATGTATGACATTACAATGCATGCTTTTACCACGCATGCCTTTGCAACGCGGTATTTACAACGAATACCTTTACAACGCATAGTGTTTTGGGGCGCTGGATAGTGAATAGTTTAATTTACTATTCCAACTCCAGTCACCGTGGATAGTAGGGAAGGTGTTGGATAGTAAATTAAATCTATTCCCTATCCTAGAGCGCCCCCCAGCGCAATGCGTTGTAATGGTTTGCGTTGTAAAAGTTGCGTTGTAAAGGCACTGCGTGGTAAAAGTTGCGTTGTAAAGGATGTTTCCCGATGACAGGTGGGAGACAGGCAGGTGGAGTAGAGGCAGGAAAGTAGATTATTTTTCGATGCATGCTGCATGAGTGATGTGATAGATGAATTTGAAGTCGTAAGAGATCTTCATGTTGGCGGAGAGTTAACGTGGGAAAATAGAGAAAGATATTAGTGTCACCAGCACAGGGGTGATAAGAGAAGACAAAATAAGTGGTGATTTGGCTGAAGGATGAGGTATAGTGGGAAAAGATGAGAAGACATTATATCCCAGGACTGAGTCTTGTAACACATTGGCTGCTTGAGGACCAGGATGATAGAGGAAGGAGAAGCGCATGAGGCATTAAGATCATGAGAAGCTGCCAGAGAAGTAGGATGAATTCTAGTTTAATGTCAAGTCGGTGAGATCAACATTGTCAAATGTGGCAGAGAGATCAAAAAGTATGAAAACCGAGGAGTGGTGATTATGGTGGGCTGAGCTGATGAAAATTGACTCATAAGAGAAGGCGGTCTCAGTAGAGAGCAGACACCGAATTAAAGGGTGAGTCAAGCAGGTGATGAGTGGTGAGGAAAGTTACCTTTGGGTTTGTTTAAGAATTTTGGAGCAGACGTGAAGCAAAGAGACAGGGGGGCAGATTTTTGATGACTGGCGCAGTCCTGCAAATCAGCAGAGATGCGCCAGATAAGATGCATCATGCAAGTTTACCCTTGCGCCACCACAGATGCGCCTGCGGCGCATCATGGCGTGAGGATAACAGATGCATGCAGCAGCTCCCGTCGGTAGGGTGGCGCTTTGCTGGAGTCGTGTCGCAAGCGCAACGCAACTCCAGCAATGCTTGGAGTCGTGTCGCAAGCGCGACACAACTCCAGCAATGCTCGTGGCCTCCCCATACACAACATGGTGCGTCAAGCCTTACGCCTGCTTCAAGCAGGCGCAAGGTTTTGATGCAGCAGCATCGGAAAAGTGACTGAGTGAAATCTTGTAGATTTCACTCAGTCACTTTTCCGAGGCGTTCCTGTGCCGGAACGCCCACCCCGCGCCGGAACGCACACATGAAACCTGACACAGATTTCATGTGGCGCAGGGCTTTACAATGTGAAACATCTCCCTAGATGCGTCACGTTGTAAATCCGTCGCAGCATGGCGCTAGCTTTAAGCAGCTGCTCCGTCACAGCAGTGACGCAAAGGCTGTGCAAATGTGGCGCACGGGGCTTGTAAATCTGCCCCAGGGTGGTTAGTTGGTGGGTGGAAAGGCCAATGATCTTTTTTTAGTAGCATTATGACTACTGCAGATTTAAAGCAGGGGAAGGAGGTGTCTGTGGTAGGGGGTGATTAAAGAGCGATGTTAGTGGAGAAATGTTGTGAGTGGAGGGAGCCAGGAGATTAATTTATGCCCACAAATATATGGGGTCAGCTATTAATATCTCATGGCAGATAGTTTCCAAGTGTCATATCAGAGGTTTTACAAAGGATTGGGGAAAGTGCCAGTTTGAGTACATATACGGGGTATCACGGAAGAACAGTTCAATTCTGTCCAATTGACTGTAATGTGTTTTTGGGCATTCGTACCATAAGAATAAAATTACATTTTAAAATTAAAAGTAAAAGTAATACGATTACAAACCTGATGAAAATTAAACAAAAAGACAATTAAAACATGTTAGAGACAACTTAATCAGAGGAATATGTTGATCGCTTCACTTCGATTTCTCTAACTATTGTGTCACTCGCGTTCTTTGTGAGGGGCTGGTCCAGGCACAAAATGAACGGCTTCGGGGACACCGCCCCGGTATCTGTCATATCCAGACTGCTTACAAGAACCTTATCTTATCTCCTGTTCTGCAAACTCACTGCATTCACACCCAGACATGTAACTCCCAGAATTTCTACCCAGGCTCATCATCACAGTGCTGCCAGTGCAGCACATACTGGGATGTGTAGGAAGGCAGGACCCTTATTTGTCAACAATGCATGCCAGCAGCTCAGCTGTGGCAGCAGTCTATCCAGGACGCCACTTTTTAAAAATGTATTTGTATAACTTGGTCCGAAGGCATTACTGTGCTTTATAGGAGAACCAGATGTTGTCAAACATTTTTTAAAGAACGAGGAGATTCAGAGATTTTTAGAGAAACACAGGATTTTGAGCCAAGGCCGGGACGCGAACCTGGCTCCCCAGTTCCAAAGTCCCAGCGCCAGTCTTTAGTTCCCTTACGCCATCGGGGTGGAGGAGAATGAGAGTTATATGCCCATGTCACTGCCAATGTTTGCATAATTGTCGCCTTGAGCATCGTTGCATTGGCCAAGAAAACTACCGAGGCATCCCAACAGAGGGGACATAATCCTCCCAGGATTCAGGTCTTCTGCCCAGAGTGTTAAGAAGGCAAAGGGAAGGTCGTAACATAGTGCAGCACCACATGAGCTACTCATGTCTACTATTGTCCAATATATTTCTAATACAGAAGCCCACTAGTGCCAGTTATTCTCACCACAACTATGAGATTCATCGGCGACCAGGAATTATTTCACAGGTTTTGAGGTAGAAAGAGACACGTTTTTGTAAGTAGAAAATCTGAGTGTGTTGAGTGATACCCCAATTGTAGAAGATAACAACATTCCTCACTAAGATAAACCATCTGATTAATTGTCACTAGCATCCGATTAATTGTGTGTCGAAGCATATGGCTGGGTCTAAACTGGGGTGGCACGGTGAGCAAATGAACAATGGATTTAACCCAGATCTTTTGACTGGGGGTGAATGTTTGACTTTCTCTACATTCCAACCATCCTCTGTGTGTCTTTTGCTTTCGCGCCCTAAGTGCGCCGGGTATGCCCAGACTGTGCCACTGGATGCAAGCTAGCCTGGCTGATGAGGGATGAAGCCCCGAAACTGGCCCAGGATGCTTGTTTTCAGACCAGGGAGGACCTGGCTTGGCAGTTCGGGCTGGACTGTTCCTATGAGGTACAAGGTTAAGACTGATTTGCATATGGCTGGGTCTGAACTGGGGTGGCGAAGTGAGCAAAAGAACAATGTATTTAACCAAGATCTTTTGACTTGGGGAGAATGTTTGATTTGCTCTACATTCCATCCATCATCTGTGTGTCTTAAGCAATAAATGTGCACACACTTTGTAACCTAAAAGATAAGAGAAATTGGGGAGCAAAGGAGATGGGACAGAATATGGCCTGGTCAGAATCATCACATGTGTTTCAGATCAAATCACAACGGGTCCTTCATTAGAGGCCCAAGACAGGTGACCATGTTGGAGAACATATGGCTGCGGCTGGTGTTTGGTGCCTGGTGTGGGTTATCACACTTAGCCCCTCTACACAGCACACTAACCACATCCAACACTTTCCTTAACTTTTCGCGTTTTCACCTCCACAATCTATGCAAGCTCGCAATGCAATAGGTTTGAGCCTCGGAGCCCCTGAAAGTACTATCAATCCTGAAGGGTAGCAGGATAAGTGGGGGCACAGTTGTGCAATGGAGTGTAAAGCTATTACCGTCATTAAAGGGGGGGATGGAGTACCAGCTGGGAAGGGGGCCATGATCGTTTGATTGTTTCTTTGTACATGTTGTCCCTGGGCAATCAATCCATAGTCCTCATCCTTAGAAGAACAGAATAGGTGGCTGTGTGCAATAGGTTGGTTTTGATTTTCTTCTCCCCTTTGATTTTGTTAATTTTTTATGTTAATACCTGCTGTTACAGGAGCACTTGTGGACTAGCTCAGGAGCTCTGAGCCAGATTTATTTAGCTGTTCCTAGCTTTCACCCTAAGTTTTACTTTGTAGTAGACCCTCAAATTGGTGCAAACGGGAGATTTTCTAGCACAGATTGGCTTACAAGTTGGCTTTTGGTGATTTGAACAGGAAATTTGGGAAATAGGGTGGTGCAAGGGTCCAAGTCATCATGGCTTCCTCAGAAAAAGAAACTAAAACAAAAAAAACTCCTAAACATCTTTTGCCTAAAGTTCAGTCACCCACCCACAGAAAAAAAATCCTGAAACTTTTCTTGAATGAAGCTGGGGTCACTGGAAGATAACTTTTTAAAGCATTCGTCCCCTCAAGAGAAGGTGTCTATGTTTCTCTAAGACTCATAGAGCTTATTCCAGCCATATATGGATCAACTAAAAAATCACCAGTTGGGCAGCCATAAGATAGTTCATTAAACTCTCGAGGTGCAACTAAGGTGTTAGCTCACTGGCAGCAGGTGGTTGACAAACATCTAAGTAAGGAGAAACTAGGACTCATCATTTATATTGTATTCCGTCCATTCTTGAAATATGCAGAAAAAGAAGTTGGATGCAGACAGGGATTAGAAGAGAACAAGATACATAAGATCCACTCCAACTAGTGGACTCACCCAAACAGCAAGTTGGGGGTCACAGGTCAAGCCCCAAGTCTCTCGTAGTCCCAGCTGGCTCCTCGCATACTGCGGGTCAGTCGGAGTTCTCACCCATAGGGAGCAGCTATTTCTGCATACTCCCGATGGGCAGAAACAATCTTTGTTTCTCTGCCTACAGTAGTGCAGGGAAACTGAAGTCTGCTCCCACTTGGCTGGAGCATTTTTAAATCTCCAGCCTAGTGGGAGCAGACTTGACTTCCCCGCTTAAACTCCTGCAGGATGGGAAGGTATGTTTATTCCCACCAAACAGGAGATTTAAAAATGCTCCCACCAGGTGGGAGCAAACATATGTGTCCCTGCACGCACTTAGACAGGCAGGGAAACTACTGTATCCTGGAGGTGGGCTCCCCAGGACACAGTCTGTGAGCCGGCCCTAGGGGGGATGGGGTCTCCAGAGTCTTAAGAAGCTGATGGAAGGGACCCCCTCCTTTTGAAGTTTAATTGTCCCAGGGGATGGGGTTCCCAGGGGCATTTTAAGGTTTGGGGAGGGGGGCCACATGTACCCCTCCCCTTATTTGTTGATATAGCCCTAGGGGGTGTGGTCCCAAGGGCCTTTTCATGCTTGGGGAAGGGGGCCACGCAGCACCCCTATTTTTTATTTAGATAGGTCTCCAGGATGGGGTTTCAGGGGCCTCCTAGAGGCTTGGGGAGGGGGTGCCACACTTCCCCTCCCATTATAAACGTAACACCCGTGGGGATTTTTTATTTATTTATTGAAGTTTTGTATAGCGTTAGCTGGACCCGAGGGTATCAGAGCGCTTCACAGCAAATACAGATATGAACCAAAAAAAAAATATGTGGACGATGAACACGAGCAAAGAACACAAGCAGGAAGTAAAAGTCTGCACAACATCAACTTGAGAGCAATATGGAATGGAGATCAAGAGCGAATCATCCGGCTCTGGGATATCAAAGAGGGGAAATAGCGGTCTTTCACAGTCAAACGTGGGTTTCTCGTTACGATCGAGAGCGCTCGAGGAAGAGGGCTTCGAGTAGAATCTTGAATTTCGGGAAGGAGGTGGTCATTCTGATATAGGGGGATGGAGTTCCAGATCCTGGGAGCATTTCCCGCAAAGGATTTATTTGAGGTTTTTTGTTTCCGTGATTTCAGAGGGATGAGTAGAAGCGTATTGGAACTTCTGAGGTTCCTAGACTGACCAGCTCTTTTGAGTTTGGCAGCCAGATATTCTGGTTTGCCTGTGTGCAAGGCTTTATGTGTGAGGCAAGCTGTACGGAAGCTGGCTCGTTGGTCTATAGGGAGCCACTTCAGTTCCTTGAGTGCCGGTGAGATGTGCTCATATTTCTTTGTTCCTGTGACCATTCTTGCTGCGGCGTTGAGGGTAGTGGTAAGAGGCCCCAGGTGAGATTTGGCTGTTCCGGTCAGAGCTGCGATACCATAGTCAATTCTGGAGAGCACCAGTGCCTGAGTGGCCTGTTTCAGATCTTTCAGGGGAGGCAGGGTTTTATTTTGTAGAGAAGTTTCAGGTTAAGGAATGCACTTTTGGCGGTTTTTGAGATGTGTTTTTTCATCTCCAGTTTGGGGTCGAGAGTAATCCCAAGGGATTTCACAGAGTCCGTTGGTGCAAGGGCACCATTGAGGGTGTTTAAGGCTTTGAGCCATTCTACTATTTGGGGGGTTATCATTTCTATTCGAGATGAGGAGCACTTCTGTTTTCTCTTGGTTGAGTTTGAGGTGGTTGGATGAGAGCCAATGCTGGACCTCCATGAGTGTAACGTTCAGTCTGTGAATGTCTGCGATCAATGTGGTTTCCAGATAGAGGCCTTTTTAGACTCATGGAGGGGCCATGTGGCCCCCTCCTAATCATTAAATATAAACCTCAAGTGGGATGGATACCCTAGGCCCTCCTAGAGGCTTGGGAAAGGGGGGCATGCGCCCCTCCCCCTAAATTATATATGCACCGCTCCTCCGGGCCCTGGCCAATCTCAGGAGCATTTTTTAATGCCTGCCCTTTTTAAAATAAAATGACTGCAGATTTTCGGATCCTCCACAAATTTGTGACAACATTTTTTAAAAAAAACAGAGGTTTGGTACCTCAAAGACATGTTGTTGTTTATTTTTTTATTACATTGATTTTCATTGAACATTGTAATGTGTGAATTTATGAAATACAGATTAATTGAAATTACTGTTGATTTTTGACAAAGACTATAGGTCTGCTTTATATATTTTGATATGCTGACTCATTGATAAAGCCAATAGATCAATTTCTTATACTTTGATGTTCTGACCCTGTGACAAAGTCAGTAGGTCTGCCTTACTTGAAATTACACCCTTTATTTTTAGCTGTAGGTGTCCACAGGGATTTGGCTGTTCATGGCTGGTGTGCGGGGGGGTTGGTGGATGCAGGTGGGGATAGGGTGACAGCAGGTTTTTGGGCATGTCAGGCTCTGTGGTCAATTGCATGCCACACATGGGAGAAGGCTGTGCGCAGTGTGAGGTTGGCGTTACATATGGTAATAAAATATTACTTTACATTAAAAAAAACTAGGAATTCACTGAAAAAAATAAAGGTTAAAGTGACTTTATTTTGCATGTAAAAAAACATTAGAAATTCAGTGAAGAAAAACAAAGGTTCAAGAGGCGTTATAGTTTGAGTGAAAATGCAAGTTAACATATACTGGTTTAAACCGCTGTAGTTCACAAATTATAGTTACCTTGCACCCTTGCCATGCCTTGCTAATTTAACCTCACATTGTACAAAACTTATGGCATGTTCTATGACATCATTTATAATATCACTGCCGCATCTGAAATTACATCATTGATGACAACACTTTGCATACTGGGGGCATGGGTTCTGGTTAATTTAGGGCACAAGTTACAGCTAAACTGGTTAAATGAAAATATGTGACAAAAACGACCTCAAAAAAGGTATGAGTTCGGAATCTATGAAGCTGAATATTACAGTTATGTCCAATTATATTTTATATTAAGGAACAATGAACCAATGTTCACTGAAAATAAATACATAGATCCTATATAGCATCCTCAGGCATTACATTTCTCAAAGGCTGGCAGTATTTTTGATGATTCAATTCTGTGTTGTATAAAAGTTTTCATAGGCTGCCACCTGGTGGAAAGAAACTATGCCAGATGCCAAAGAAAGATAGATTGCAGAAAACGGATGGTCTTGTGGGCTAAAACGTGCAGTTACTACTTCTTTATAACCAATATTTGCAAAAGCAAAAACGTGTTATACTCACGGTGCAAGTGGCAACCCCAAAACTAACAAAAAATAATTATGACTTGGCAAAACCATCACGTTTTGACCTGTGCCTGCTTTGATCGTTTCCAAAATAAATCGTCCCCAAATAAAATCTTAGAAGTGGAAGAGCTGAAAGCTTATATGTCACTAAATGCTTAATGTGTTCTATGAATGATTTCAATCACCCATAGAATCATGGGATCAGAGAACTGTCTTGAGTTTTGATTGAGGATCATTAAAGTGGCTTAAAATGAAAACAGTAATGCTCTACAGACTACCTAAAAGCGACGTGGTTTTGTAGTTTCATCAGCTGGATGGAGAGGGGTTGCCAGTGTATGCTGGTTTGTGCTGAGAATCAACGATCTCTACCTCAGGGGGTACATTTTTCCCGGTGATGCATCGCCCTTGCGCCACGCAATGGGGAAGATAGGCCTCCTTGCTTGGCCCTGCGTGGCTTGACACGTCTAGAGTAACACAACGCAGCGCAAATCGCTACAGTGTGTTACTCTGGCCCAGGGCAGCGTCCCATGCGATGAGCATGGGTGTTCCCGCGCACCTCTGGATTTTGGCGCATTTCCATATTTACCATTACTAGTAGACCTGGGAATGCTTCAAAATGCTGCACATTCTATGGGGATTTGTAACAAGGAGAAATATCTTTACTTCTTGTTTATTAACCTCTTTCTATATGTGCTGCATTCTGTAGCACACATAGAAAGAGGAAAAGGTGTCCCTCCCTGCACAAAAACAATCCTGTCTGTAACACAGTCACCCTTGCACCATGGCGCAAGGGTGCCTGCATAGGCGCTATACAGCACATTGAGCACCTGAGCAAGAAAAGGGCAGGAATGCACGGTATCATGTTAAATATGGCACATTCCTCCCGTTGCCTTTCACACAACACAGCAAGATGGCTGGCTTGCTGCATGAAATAATGATAAATCTGCCCCTGGGTTTCGTTGAAATGTAGGTGCCAGATTAAGTTGTAGGAGTGTTTTGGATTAAAACCTTCCTTTATGGCAATAGTTTTGAGTTTTTGTTGAAGGATTGTTCTTCATATTCCTTGGAGTGTTCAGAATGCTGATTGATGTTTGGGGCAAGAACTGAGTCTTCTTTGGATGCAAAAGTCATTATTCCTTGCAGGGACAATCAGATATGGCCTGTAGCGAATTCAGATAGCGAGGGCGTGTGAAATAATAATAAAAAATAAAAAAAGATCATGGGAGGGGAGATTTTTTGTGAAAGGGACACACCAGTAGTCTCTGTGACAAACTTAAATCGAGAGAGAAAGAGAAAATGAAAAAGAAGGAATTACATTTTTTGTGTGCAAATAACACCTTTTCTTCCCTGCATTGCTCCATCAGACATAATGATTTTATGTTACACAAACACACATACATGCACATCTCTATGCACACACGCACCCAAGAAATTACATTCAAGGATCCTGAGTAAACTTTCTCTCTGTCTCTCTCATATCCAAATGTACATATAAACAATACACATTACATTTACCACACATACCATAAACAAACTCATCACACCCATTTAGGAAGGTGCTGACACACATACTCAACCATAGACTTTCTATACACGTGCGTGCGCACACACACACACACACACACACACACACACCCACCCACACACACACAATCCCGCATCTTGACTCACACAACTGCATCCATCATAACTACCCAGGAAAGCACCCCTTGACAGAGGCCACACTTGCCCAAACACATTAAGCACATTCATACCTTTTAGGTAAAAAAAGACACCACTCACTCCTCTCAAAAATGCTCCTGCGTGTCACATACAGGGCCGGCCTAGCTACCGGGCAGTTTGGAATGCTGCTGAGCTGGGGGTGATTTGGAGACCTGCGTGTGCTAAACGAAATTCGTTTTGCATTAAATATTCCAAAGCACACACAGGTCTCCATGAATTAAATCAGCCCCCACCGCAGTGAAATCAGCCCCCAGCTCAGCAGCATTCCAAACTGCCCGGTAGCCAGTCCGGCCCTGGGCACATATATAACTTTTCTCACACACCCACGCATACATAGATACTCAGGCACAAATCTACTTTTCTGTACACTGCCTCAAACTACTGCACTCACTCACCCAGCACCCATACCCAGCGCACTTTAACATAGGCCACAACCCTCTAACACAGTATTCACATTCACTGCTTTTAGGAAAAAAGACACCACCCACTTTCCTCATTAAAACAAGTACATCTCTCTCACACATGCTCTCCCAATAATATTGCCACATTCCTTTTCTCACCTCACATCACTACACACACTCATCCATCACACATACCCTGAAATGTACACACAAGCACATACAATTGGAATTGGTACACCAGGCTACATTTTTCATTCTTTATTTGTGGCAATCAAAATATATTGCAGATCTCCAGAATATGTGTTGTCTCGTGTTTCATAGCTAATTTGTCTCCCTTATAACAAACAACAAAACACATGGCGTCATTTATCAAAAAAGCATTTTGCAATCTCCAAATAGTGATTTTTACACAATTGTTGCAAAATGCAGTGTATGTAAGGAATCAGCAAATATTTTGCGATTCCTTAATGTTACCTAATTGTGATTTGATAAATAGCGAATCACTATTAGGTAATATTACTCCATTTGTTTTGATGGGCCAAAAGGCCCATAGGTGTGAATGGTATTGCATTAGCTAATTTGTGATTACCTAACTGGTAATCGCAAATTAGCTAATGCAAAGCCAAGGGTGCCTGGGGACCTAAGGCCCCCCTGAAGCACCCCCCAAAAAATATAAATGTGCACATGTAAAGCGCACACATGCCAAACTGTGCGCTACGTGGCACTTTGAAAAATGCAGTTCTGTGTATTTTTCAAAGTTTGCACATGGTTACCATCAACTTGAAAATGATGTAATTGCATATTCCTAAGTGCACAGTTTGCATTTGGAAAATGCTTCAATCTTCCCTATTTGTAGTCTCAATTTTGGGTAATCACAGTTTTTTGCGACTACCTAAAATTGTGACTACAAAGCCTTTCACACATCATGAAAGGCAATTTGGATTCGCAAACGGACAATGTTACCAAATCGCACCGTTTGGAATGCAAAAATATTTTATACATGTGATCCATAATTTAAACGAACTCTAACACGTTTATGAAAAATGCCAAAGAGATACAAAGCTAAAGAGGTGGCAGAAATGTACATGGCCATAGACATAGATGAATCACAATTAGAAATCAGTGCTAATGAGTAACTGATTTGATGAGTACCGAGGCTCAGAGTGTGTGCCCAGTCAGGCCGACCCTAATATCAGTAGTGATGAAAATGTGCCAAATGAAGAAGTCCACATGCAGTATATGTCCTAGACATGCTGCATGGACCTACTATTTCCTGAAATGTGCTCAGTGTGTCTGTATAATGTCCCCAGGCTCTGCCTCAGAACAGCCACTGTAGGGCTTATTTGCAAGCCCCTTGCGCCGCCGAAAGGTAACTTTTTCCAATATTAAAAGTGATGCACCGGCGGCACAAAGTGGCTTGCAAATAAGTCCCTGTGAGACTTCATCACTTGCAATGTCACTGCGGGGCATATGTAGGTAATTTCCATTTTGCGATTCTCAAATAGCGATTGTTAAGGAATTGCTATTTGAGAATTGCAAAATGGAATGTAGGTAATATTTCACATTTTTTTGCGAATCTCTAACATTCCTTAATTGCGATTAGCAAATTGCGAATCGCAATTAAGGAATGAGTGTCCCATTCATTCCTATGGGCCAAGAGGCCCATAGGAATGAATGGGGATCCATTCTCAAATTGCAATTTTCTATGAGAAAATCGCAATTTGAGAATCGCAATTTCAAGGCTGGCAGGGTGTCCAAAGGACACCTGTTGCACCCCTGGAATGTGCCTGTAAGTACATGTGGCGCACATACATGCCCTAAGGGCATGTCTGTGCGCCACATGGCACTTTGAATTTTAAAAAAAAATGCATTTTGACAGGAAATTGCAAAATACCATCTACTTGAAGTGGGTGGTATTTTGCGATTCCTTGAGCCAAAATCACAATTTTAAAGGCACCCTTACATAGCATTTAAGGAATCGCAAAATTGCGATTACTTAAATGCTTGAGCAAAATAAGGAATCTCAATTTTTGCGATTCCTTATTTTGCTAAGTGCCACCTACATACCAAAAGGCCGTTTGCGATTCGCAAACGCCTACCTACATATGCCCCTGCATGTCTTAACTGCTTACTAGTCTATCAGTAGACGTATCCCAATTTTTACAACCTCACCATTCCCACATTCTCTGCAGCTGCAGAAGGACTCCACAAAGTACAGAATTTCTCACCAATCCAGTTCTTCCAAGTGTAACTTAGTGACTCTCATCCTGAGCATAGAGCCGCCCTGACTAATCTGTGAGCAGAAAAACTGTTCCTGTAACTCCTAACCTGCATTTCTGTGCAAGGTCATGGTCACAGGTTCCAAATGCTATAGTTGAGATAAAAATTATTTGGGGTTTCATGTTAGCCTAGGCCAAAGCTTCCTGTTCTTTCCTCTCCTTTGTTTCCTTCTACAATGAGTGGGAATCGTTATCAACTTCTCCTGCAATTTCTTCTTGTCTTTACAGCGACAACATGATATCCTTCCCAAAAGAACATCTACAAAACGAATCTGATGCACAAAATTAGGCCTCTTGTTAGCCATCTCTCCTTAAGAGTACACCCCTCTCCACAATAGTGGGTGAATCGAGCACACTCTGCAATCAAAATATGCCACTGAAAAACTTTAGTATGGTGCAAAAATATATAAACTCAGTGAAAGTTCAGCTGATTAATTGCAATACCTTAGAGTATATGCTGGCAATGTTTGCCAGTTGGTCCCTCTCATTGTTCCCCATCATTGAATATTTCAGAGAAAACCAGTTGAAGGTATTTGCGCCCTATGTTACATCGTGGCTAGCATTTAATGATGTCCCGCCATGCGGCACAGTGCACCAAAATAGAAACGGCCTTCCAGCCCAGTTGACAGCGTGGAAACAAGAAGGAGGGAAACATATACAGTGAGATGCATCGATATCCTAGTTGTGAAGGTCACAGATACAAAAGGACGTGCATCTGTGGATCCCCATCAATGGTGAGTCATCAATGGATGTTTCTGTGCATTGTCTGGACACATCTGTCAGAAAAGTGTGTCCTGCACTACAACAGTATTTGAGTGGTGCCGGCTGAATGGTGTTCGGACAACATATTGAGTTTTAAATATCAGAGAAATCTTGAAAACAAATATTGTGATACAAAAATATCATGATTCGGAAATATTGTTATGAAGAATATAATTTTTTCAGGTAAGTAATATAGTTGTTAAGAATATAGTTTTTGTTAATATTGGGTTCAATAATATAGTTATAAAAATATGTTTTTTTTGATTATCATAAGGTGCTCTAGCTGATATATTCATTGTTTGTGTTATTACTTGCACAATAGTTAATCTTTGTTTTAAATATAGTTTCAAAGTAATTGATTTATGATTTTTAATTTAATTTGTAATAGTCATTTATAGTGTTGTAGCAGGTTGCGAAGTTTGTGTGGGTATAGGGTGGGAAGCTACTTAAGTAATAATTAATTAACAATTCATTATTAATTATTTATTATTTATTTAATTCATTATTAATCTTGTAAATTGTGTGCTAAGTATATTTTGCGGTTATATCTTAGGTGCCAGCCACTGGGTTTGTAGGGGTATAGGATGGGAAGTTAATTAAGTAATAGTTATTTAACAATTATTTATTAATTATTTAATTGATCAATAATTATGTAAATTGTGTAATATGTTTATGTTTTAGTTATTTGTTATGTGCATGCTGGAGGGTTTCTATGGGTATAGGGTGGAAAGTTAATTAAGTAATAATTGATTAAAAATGTAATTTTTATTAATCATTTATTGATGACTAATTATGTAAATTGTGTAATAATTTTATTTTTTTGTTATATTTTAGGAGCGGGCTCCTGTATTTGTAGGAGTAGAGGATGGGAGGTTAACTAATAATGAATTACCTATTATTTATTAATTTATTATTACTTATTTGATTAATAATAATGTAAATTGTGAAATAACTATATATTTTAGTTATATTGTAGGTGCAGGATGTTGGGGTTGTAGGGATATTGAGTGGGAAGTCAATCAAGTAATAATAAATTAACAATTATTTATTAATAATTATGTAATTGGTAATTAATTATGTACATTATGCAATACTGATATATTTTAGCTATATTTTAGTTTGGGGCTGCTAGGTTTGTAGAAGTATAGGAATGGAAGTTAATTAAGTAACAAATAACTAACAATTAATTATTAATTGTTGAATACTTAGTTGATTGATTACCAATTATGTAAATTGTGTTATACTTATTTATTTTAGTTATATTTTTAGTGTGGACTGCTAAGGATGTAGGGATCTAGGATGGGAAGTTATTTAAATAACAAATACATTAAAAAAAGAAAAAGTGCTAATTATCTATTACATTGTTTAATATTCATGTACATTGGTTAATTGATTATATATATATATATGTATATATATATATATATATATATATATATATATATATATATATATATATATATATATATATATATATATATATATATATATATATATATATATATATATATATATATATATATTACCTACTGGCGGTCGCCAGTAGGTAGTTATAGTTAGGACCTAGTTTCCATAGGAAATCCGCAACATTCTATTGAGAATAACTTTGGCGCCGGTGGACGAATCTTTGCGAATTTCTCAAAGAAGATGGCCTGCTCCGCTCCGCTCCTTCCCTGAAAGTTTGGGGGGGATTCGTCAAGTGGGGGCTGAGATAAAAGGGGGGTCCCTAAACATGTTTTCCCCATGTTATTTTCCATAGGACGTTTAGACACGGCTACAGCTCGAACGGCTGAATGGATTTATAAGTAATTTGGTAGAAAGGTAGAGTCCGGCTCGCAGATTACGCTTTTCTTTGAATGGTGTAAATCTGTTCAGTAGTTGCTGAGAAAATTAACTTTGAAAAAAAATATATTGGGCTACATTGGGCTATATATATGTTAGAGCCCAAATGTAGCCCAATGTAGCCCAATGTAGCCCAAAGATGGCCACCAGAGACAAAAAAAAACAAACGTAGCCCAAATATCAGCCAGATGTAGCCCAACTATAGCCCAATGACAGAATGTCCCAGAGTGTTCTAAAGAACAACTAGAGCGCTAACAGTCTTACTTATGACAAAAGTATGGCACACCTGAAGTCATCTTGATTGGAATAAAGTGTTAACACTTAAAACATTTAATTTGCAAAGGAACAAAATGAGGGGGTTCATTTTGCCATAGAAATTATGATTAGTGCTGAAGAAAGAAAAATTAGGGCACATTTTGAGTGACTTCTCAAATCCTCTTATATTTCATTAAAAAAATTCTGATATGCACTCTCCCAAGATGGCCACCAGAGACAAAAGAGCCCAAATGTAGCCCAAATATCAGCCAGATGTAGCCCAACTATAGCCCAATGACAGTAGTTAGGACCTAGTTTCCATAGGAAATCCGCAACATTTTATTGAGAATAACTTTGGCGCCGGTGGACGAATCTTTGCGAATTTCTCAAAGAAGATGGCCTGCTCTGTTCCACTCCTTCCCTGAAAGTTTGGGGGGGATTCGTCAAGTGGGGGCTGAGATAAAAGGGGGGGTCCCAAAACGTGTTTTCCCCATGTTATTTTCCATAGGACGTTTAGACACGGCTACAGCTCAAACGGCTGAATGGATTTATAAGAAATTTGGTAGAAAGGTAGAGTCCGGCTCGCAGATTACGCTTTTCTTTGAATGGTGTAAATCTGTTCAGTAGTTGCTGAGAAAATTAACTTTGAAAAAATATATATTGGGCTACATTGGGCTATATATGTTAGAGCCCAAATGTCGCCCAATGTAGCCCAATGTAGCCCAAAGATGGCCACCAGAGACAAAAAAAAAATGTAGCCCAAATATCAGCCAGATATAGCCCAACTATAGCCCAATGACAGAATGTCCCAGAGTGTTCTAAAGAACAACTAGAGCGCTAACAGTCTTACTTATGATAAAAGTATTGCACACCTGAAGTCATCTTGATTGGAATAAAGTGTTAACACTTAAAACATTTAATTTGCAAAGGAACAAAATGAGGGGTTCATTTTGCCATCAAAATTATGATTAGTGCTCAAGAAAGAAAAATGAGGGCACATTTTGAGTGACTTCTCAAATCCTCTTATATTTCATTAAAAAAATTCTGATATGCAGTCTCCCAAGATGGCCACCAGAGACAAAAGAGTCCAAATGTAGCCCAAATATCAGCCAGATGTAGCCCAACTATAGCCCAATGACAGTAGTTAGGACCTAGTTTCCATAGGAAATCCGCAACATTCTATAGAGAATAACTTTGGCGCCGGTGGACGAATCTTTGCGAATTTCTCAAAGAAGATGGCCTGCTCCGCTCCGCTCCTTCCCTAAAAGTTTGGGGGGGATTCGTCAAGTGGGGGCTGAGATAAAAGGGGGTCCCAAAACATGTTTTCCCCACGTTATTTGCCGTAGGACGTTTAGACACAGCTACAGCTCGAACGGCTGAATGGATTTATAAGAAATTTGGTAGAAAGGTAGAGTCCGGCTCGCAGATAACGCTTTTCTTTGAATGGTGTAAATCTGTTCAGTAGTTGCTGAGAAAATTAACGTTGAAAAAATATATATTGGGCTACATTGCGCTATATATATGTTAGAGCCCAAATGTAGCCCAATGTAGCCCAATGTAGCCCAAAGATGGCCACCAGAGACAAAAAAAAAACAAATGTACCCAAATATCAGCCAGATGTAGCCCAACTATAGCCCAATGACAGAATGTCCCAGAGTGTCATAAAGAACAACTAAATCGCTAACAGTCTTACTTATGACAAATGTATGGCAAACCTGAAGTCATCTTGATTGGAATAAAGTGTTAACACTTAAAACATTTAATTTGCAAAGGAACAAAATGAGGGGGTTCATTTTGCCATAGAAATTATGATTAGTGCTGAAGAAAGAAAAATTAGGGCACATTTTAAGTGACTTCTCAAATCCTCTTATATTTCATTAAAAAAACTTCTGATATGCAGTCTCCCAAGATGGCCACCAGAGACAAAAGAGCCCAAATGTAGCCCAAATATCAGCCAGATGTAGCCCAACTATAGCCCAATGACAGAATGTCCCAGAGTGTTCTAAAGAACAACTAGAACGCTAACAGTCTTACTTATGACAAAAGTATGGCACACCTGAAGTCATCTTGATTGGAATAAAGTGGTAACACTTAATACATTTAATTTGAAAAGGAACAAAACGAGGGGTTTCATTTTGCCATAGAAATTTTATATATATATATATATATATTACCTACTGGCGGTCGCCAGTAGGTATATATAGTTAGGATTTTTTCTCTATGGGATTTTTGAAAATTCTATGTCTAATAACTTTGGCGTTTGTGGACGGAATTGGCTGAAATTTTCAGGAAAATGGCACATTTTGTTTCTGAGCAGCCCCTGAAAATTGGGGGGGGGGTTCGTCCAGGGGGGGTCGAGAAAAAAGGGGGGTCCCAAAACGTGTTTTTAACATTGAGTTTTCCATAGGGCGGTTGGCCTCACTTTTAGCCCGAACGGCTGAATGGATTTGCACGAAACTTGGCAAAATTGTAGGGACTGGTAGCCCGATGTGCCTTTTGTAGGTCTCAATATATGTGCTCCAGTGGATTTTGAGAAATTAACGTTTAAAAAAAGATATATATCTGTAACAGCGGACCGGGCAGCGCTCCAGTTCGCGTACTTTTCGCGCAACGGAGCTTTGTGAAGCGAAGCTGATTGGTTCTCCGGCGTCTGTAAACATTCCAAACAGTCCGAAGCGGCCGCCATCTTGTGTCTCGGTAGGATCGAGAGACAAGAGGAGGCCAAAGCGAAGGGGCAAATGACCATAAGGGGGCATAGTAGATTCTCGCTGACCCCCTAGGTTTGATGTGGAGGTTTTAAAAGGGCCCCGTGGGGCAAAAAAAAATAAAAAATAATAATCGAACGGCTGAATGGATTTGCACGAAACTTGGCAAAATTGTAGGGACTGGTAGCCCGATGTGCCTTTGCTAGGTCTCAATATATGTGCTCCAGTGGATTTTGAGAAATTAACGTTCAAAAAAAGATATATATCTGTAACAGCGCTTCGCTTCGCGTACTTTTCGCGTTACGGAGCTTTGCGAAGCTGATTGGTTCTTCGGCGTCTGTAAACATTCCAAACAGTCCGTAGCGGCCGCCATCTTGTCTCTCGGTAGGATCGAGAGACAAGAGGAGGCCAAAGCGAAGGGGCAAATGACCATAAGGGGGCATAGTAGATCCTCTCTGACCCCCTAGGTTTGATGTGGAGGCTTTAAAAGGGTCTCGCAGGGCAAAAAAAAAATATATCGTTTTTTTAAGTTTTTTTGCGTGGAGTGCGCCCGGTTCGCGAACCGGGAAGCGTTCTGGGGAGCGTACTTTCTTGAAAATTAGTGAAAAAAGTTAGAGTAAAATAATAATTGTGAGTGATCAGATGTAGGGTAGCTCTGAGAAGAGCTTTTGGGTTTATGGTACATTTAGGTACTTATAAGTAGGTACCAATGCACAGTCTTAAATTCAGAGTGAAAATTCTGTTGCCCTCATCTGAGAAGTGAACTCCATCTCCTCTGTAGATATCTTGCATGTAGTAACGCAAGTTATTGTTGTACAGGGAGCCCATTCCATGGTCTCTCATGTAAGCTGAAACAGATTTGTTTACATGCTTCCTCGATTTCTCAATTTGTGGACAAAATTGGTTCGACCACCTCCATTTTTGTCTTTGGCATATATTTGAATATACCAAGGCAGTCTGAGGAAAAAGTGCCATCAATTGCTCAAAGGTGTCCTTTAAAAGCATTTCCAGACCTACCCCAGTCAAAGTGCCCAAATCATTACCTCCACAGTGCACAATTAACAGGTCAGGTTTTGGCAAATGCATAAAGGTTTTCACCAATGGTATCAATTGGTAACATTTTATTCCTCTGTGGCCAAACCACTTAATTTCCACATCTTGTAAATTGAGGTTAGGTAAATTCCTGTTTTCAGCGTACCTCTGAGCCCAATAGATGTAACTATGTCCAACAATCCAGACAGAAAACATGGCGAGAGAAGGTTCTCCTGCAGTCAGATGAAGTGTGGCAATGAAATGGCAGTTGAAAAAATGAGAGTGTAAAATGAAAAAAACTGAGGAGTGTCTGTGTTAATGAAGCAGTAAGAGTGATTGGTGGATTTTGATTGCTGAAAACAGAAAGTTAGGGTGCATGGATGAGTTCGTTGAAAGATGTATTTTGAGTGGCGAAGAAAAAATCATTAAATGAAAGATTGCACTGGATATGCAGGTGCACTGAGAGTTCAGAGTTCAATTGCAACATTGTTGTGTGAACTTGGAAACACCAGAGGTCTTGCAAGAGGTGGTTGCTATGCAGAAAAAGCAGAGAGGGGGCAGAGGGGGGAAGGGTTTTGATTTGAAAAAAAGTGAGGGAAGAGTTTTGATTGGGTGACATGAGAGATATGTGTGAAGAATTACAGCATTTCTGTGCTTTTGATAGCTGCAGACTCTGGAGTGCATACCTTTTGCTCTGCTGAAGACAAATTGGTGTGTTTCTGAGACTGTTTTGAAACTCAAAGTATTTGCTAAGGTGAGAATAGATTTCTTTAATTTAGATAGAAAATAGTGTGCTTTAAGGAGAAAATTATGAAGAAAGTTGTGTTTTTCAAATGTTGCTTTGTCTCAAGTGTTTTACAAATAGATTTTGTTTCTTTGAGAAATTGTAATTGGAGAAAATGTGAAGTATTAGTACTGACAGGGTTTTTATGTGCATAGGAGCTGTGGAGTGTTTTCAAATTATGACTTGTAAATCGTTTTTGAGAAAAAGTAATGGTTTTAATATTGATGACAAGGACATAATGGTGTCTGCTTCTTTGTAAGGTAATTGAGAGTCTCTGATGTTATTTTTCCCATTTCAATGTAAGAAGTTTGTCTGTGGAGCAAATTGCTTGTAAATATGCTCCCACCTGTGCATGGCAAATTTAGATTTTGAATGTTTGCGTTAGATAGGCATGTTAAAGGTGACTGAAACATGCTGCAAAGGCAATCAAAAAACGCTTTTATGTGTCTTAAGGACATTTTAAGTCATTTCCCCATGTGCAGTGTTTTCAAATTATGAGTTGAAAATCGTTTTTGAGGTAAAGGAATGTTTTCAAAATTTATGTGCGCCATATGCCCCCAAATTTCTTTTTCAGGGGTGCAGCAGGGTGTTCTTGAGACACCCCTGCACCCTCGCAAAAATTCGTAATTTGCGATGAGGTAATTGCTAATCGCAAATTGCACCTTCATTCCTATGGGCCTCCTGCTGCATGGAAATGAATGGGTAATTTGTAATTAGCAAATAGCTCATCGCAAACTAGGAATGGTAAAGAATCGCTATTTATTCCTTAAAGTTCGCTATTTAGGAAATGCAAAAAACTTTGATGATACATATGGCGGTTCATCTCTAACAAGATAAGAAGCATAAGGATAGATTTATGATGACTGGCGCATCACCAGGGATGTGTTAGTCATTCTGTGCCGCTGTTCCGTCACCTATGGTGTGCTGCATTTACAATGCGGCGCATCATGGGGCAAAAACAGCACAGATGCGTGACGTATCTGTGCCGTAAAGGTGGCGCATTGCTGGAGTTGTATCGCAGGTGTGATGAAGCTCCAGCAAGGCTCAGGGGTGCCCCTGTCGCAGGGTTTCTGTTCTCACTCAGAACTGTGGACAGAGGATTGGAACCTCGGCGAATTAGGGTGCCCCAAAACTCACCTTAGTAATCAAAAACCCCTTAGCAAGCTAGGTACAGTGTCACATTGGATATAACAAACTCTCAATGTTTAGACAATCCAGAATATGAACTTATAGTACCTCAGGATACGTGGAACTCATGAACAGTCGGTCGTTATATATTGCTTAGAAACCAGAACATGGAGTTAAGAAGAACACATGTGTATTTGAAATGTTTATTTACTAATGCCGTCTTCTCAGGCGTAGTATCTTAGATAATACAAGTACACATATTATCAGTAGCAAAATTACCAGCATAGTTACTAGTACATAAAAAGCGAATGGTGACAGTATGTTAACATGCTGTAAATGAATAAGAGTTAGCAACACTTATAAGCAGCCGCGGGCCGTGGAGGGAGTTACGGTGGGGCAGGGAGGCGGGGAGGGGGAGGGGCAGGGTGGAGAGGGCTCCACCCTGCCCCTCCCCCTCCCCGCCTCCCTGCCCCACCGTAACTCCCTCCACGGCCCGCGGCTGCTTATATCTCACCCTCCCTAATACACATATTATATTATTTGCTAAGAAGGTCTCTTTGTGTTGGTTTAGGGCGTGCCCATACTTTAGTGTCTTAGATTTGAAGGAATCACATCAGCATACACCAGCTCTCTCTTCATGTGAACCGCATCAAGTGTTGTGTATGTGTGTTCGGCAAAGCAATATAAAACCCGCCTCATGCCCAGAATTGGCAGAAGCTGCACTTATGTTATGAGTATGAAGTCGTGGAGATCAGACCTCATAACAATTCTGTATCGTGTTGTTCTTGAAACTTCAGCACTCGCTGTACAGATATAGTTCAACAAGTAAAGCAGATAGTAGAGCAATAACATATTATTTTCATGTAAATCACGATGAACTATTAGGTTGAAAGCTAAAGCAACAACTAAGTGTCGTGTGCAGAAGTTGCAAAAAAGGAAAAATGGCGTTTAAACCGGTAATGAGTCCATGCTAACTTAACACGGTGTAAAGATATCCAGGATCTAGATGACACCTCCCCATGATCCGGAAACGAACTGAATAAGATAATAGAAGTGCCATCTCATGAGAGCAGATTGTAACTTTATATGTGGACGGTCCGCAAGGTAAAACATTAAAAACTAGGAAAATTTAATGCTAAAGAAAAATAAAACAGCCAACTACTTTATCGAGGCTTAAGCCAATAGGCAAGCTAAATAATAAAAACTTGACAAATAAGTCAATGAATTGTCAATGAAATGCTAGTACTCAGCATATCAAACATGAAAAAGGTCTATGACATAACTGTGTATGCAAAATAAGCTGCAACAGCCTCTAATAGGAAGTCACCGTCTTCATCCGAAAAGAGTTCAGCCATCCAATTTAAAAGCGGAAAAGAACATACGTGCTCTCCCAGCACCGGATCCTCTATCACCATCAGAGGACAGCTCGGTGGGTTTTCAAGAAAGCTCTGTTCCAAGAAAGACTGTGTTGCCGCCAGTAAATTCCAGGGACCAATTAGTCCATGCATCAATGCCACAGCCATAATCCTTTCGCCAGGACAAACCAACTCGTGAGTAATGATAGGAGTCATCAGCTGATTAAAGTCGACGTCAGGAGAAACCGGTCCGCAGAGACACAAATCAATGGCCCAATCGAAATCACAGGTCAGGCAGTGAAATACAGGCTGGACACAGGTGAAGTAGGAGAATCGAAAAGATAATCCATATGCCGTGCTTAATATCGCCAACGGCATTGTGCCATAATATTCAAGCATGCGATTGCGGAACAGCGTCAGCAGCTGCAGGGCGGGAGCTTGCACAGGAGGGACATCCATATTTAAAAATGTAAAAAAGCACAAGAGCGTCCGTTGGTAATGCAAGTAAAAATGGGAATCCACCAAGCACAGTGGAAAAAATAGAATGAAAGAAAGCAGGGATGACTCCAAAGATTTTCTCAAATGAAGTCACGAGACCACTGGTAACAACTTTAAAAAAGTGCGCCAGGCCCTTTGTGGAGGACGCGTTAAAGATAGTCCGAACCATGTCGCTGAAATGCAAAGGCGAATCAGTATTTTAAAGGGTCTGCACCTCTGTACGGGTGTTCGCTATGTGAAGCACGAAAGTTTCACGGGCCGAACTCAAGGCCACCTCTCTCTGAGACAAAAGAGCTCTTATTCTTGCCATGCCGTTGAAATGTGTTCCCAAGGTTGGTATTTGTGGCCAGATTGAAAACTCCCTATGTTCATGTGTGGGAGGAAATAGAACATTTCTGCAGCAAATAACCCGTTCACTTACTGTTACGATAAAAGGAATACTTTTAATTAACCCAGAACAATCTTCATTATTGAGCATCAAATAACTACCATTTTCCAACAACTTGAACGTGGGGATGATAGCAGGAACTGGCGTGCCTTGCAACACGCAAGCCATATTTGGTCGGTGTTTGTTGCATGAACCGTGTAACTGTATGTGCCTACACATTAGTGAATGATCTGGCGTCTCAGTGCATTCCTCTCCATTCAGATAAACTTATTGATCATCTTTGAAAATCTGTATGTGTATGGAAGCGACCAGACCTCATGAAGAAAACCACTACCTAAAGGTTCATAACGACCTATTGGTATATATTTCATACAATTTGAAAACTTACATAAAGCAAAAGGCAGCGTTATTAAACCGTGGATAAGGCACGTTGCCAAAGCAGCCAACCTTTTGGATTTATACTGGAAATGTTAAAGGAAGAATTACGGAGTAGGGCCTGTAAATCTTTAATGGACAACGAGTAAAATTACTCCAACCATCATATTCCTCTAACTCCGGGATAGTAGGGGTGTTTAATTTTTTAGAAGTAGCCAATCCAAAGCATTTGGTCTGGGAAATTGTTTCATTCACAAACAACATATGATTTGGGATGAGACATGCACGGTGCAAAGCCTCAGTGCCTTGTACCTGCCAGGTTCGTGAACCCCAAACTGATGTAGATCCTGGATATTTTTACACTGTAATAAGTTAGCATGGGCTCATTACTGGTTTAAACGCCATTTTTCCTTTTTTGTAACTTCTGCACACGACACTTAGTTGTTGCTTTAGCTTTCAGCCTACCTGCGTCAAGATCTATGCCTGCTTCAAGCAGGCGCAGGGTTTTGATGTAGCTTTGTCCTATCTGATTGTAAATGCGGCACACCGTGGGTGGCAGAGCAGCGGTGCACGTTAACTGGTGCATCCCTGGGGATGTGCTAGTTAATATAAATCTGCCCCTTTACATTTAATTATGTGCAGGGGACACAGAGTAGGTGAGGTTTATCCAAGGTTAAGAAGAGATGAGTCCTGTTCAGTGAAAAATTGGAGATAGGCTTCAGTATATTATATACTTAAGTAGTGGGTTAAGTTTTTGATGACTGTTATTAATTTACTGTTGGGTAATAGTGGTTAATAACATTTTTTATTATATTTTACCACAGATTCAACTGCAGATTATTTCAAGATTTTAGGATGCCAAGCAAAGAAAGAGTGAGAAAGGCTGCAAAACGTCAAAGACAGCAGGACCATGGAATAATGCAGCAGTCCTCTAACAAAAAGATTTGTCAAGTCACCAAGAAAGCACCGGGTAAGAGTACAAAAACATTCATAAGAAATATCTCTAGTAAAAAAAATATTACTACAGAAAATGTTTCAGTCCAGAAAAGGAGAAGCAATTCAAACGGTAAGGAAAGGCCAATGAGAAATGTTACTGCTAGAGTAAGAGATAACTCTATGCATGAAAGTAGAAGGAAACAACAGTTTAGGGACATTCGTAAACGAATGTTCCGCGACAGGATAATTGGCAATTTGTTAAAAAATATTAAGAAAGGTCAACAGAAAGTGGTTTTTTATAAGAGAAAAAAAATAGTTGGGAGGCGTCACGATGTTGTTTTCTAACGCGGCAGTTGCGGTAAAGAAACGTTTACCGGCTCGCGGTCTATTTCGCGGCATCAAGGTCAGCTAACGGGAAGCTTCCCGATTCGCGAAGCGGGAACGAAGAAAAAAAAATATTTAAAAAAAAGTTATTAATAAACATATAAAATATATTTTTGGATTTAAAGAAGAATACATTTTACAGCTACAGATATTAGCTGTTAAAAAACCAATGAAATTCACTGAAAAAACCATAGGTTATAGACCATATATAGTTAGGAATTAGCATTTACAAAACTTTGAAAATTCACTGAAAAAACCATAGGTTATAGACCATATATAGTTAGGAATTAGCATTTAGAAAACCTTATTTTACTCACACAAAACCATTGAAATTCCATATATAGTTAGTTGAACTAACTATATATCGCGCACCCGCAATCCACTGCTGATGATGTCACATATTACATCATTCATGACATGGTCAGTGACATCACTGATGACATCACTGATGACATCTCAAATGACATCACTGATGACATCATGACACACCAATACCAGTTACTACATACGCACTCACTGATTCGTACGTCTACACACACATTCACTCATTCACCCATACAATTACTCATACATACAGTCACTTATTATTAGAACACTATCATATGCACTCATACACCTAGTCAGTCCTGTGAAGAATCAATCACACTTCGATTTCCTCATCTATAGTTAAACACAGAACACCATACTTTTCACACATATACTAACACATACTTACTCTCTTATACAATCACTGATACAAGTACACATTGATATGCACAGAGTCACACACCTCCCAGCCAGCCACACACACACTCAGTCTTCCATACATCCAGTCATTCTTCAATATGTAAAACGTATTTAAACTTTACAAAAACACACAGACACTAGATGATGTCATCAGTGATGTCATTGAGATGTCATCAGTGATGTCATCAGTGATGTCACTGACCATGTCATGAATGATGTAATATGTGACATCATCAGCAGTGGATTGCGGGTGCGCGATATATAGTTAGTGCAACTAACTATATATGGAATTTCAATGGTTTTGTGTGAGTAAAATAAGGTTTTCTAAATGCTAATTCCTAACTATATATGGTCTATAACCTATGGTTTTTTCAGTGAATTTTCAAGGTTTTGTAAATGCTAATTCCTAACTATATATGGTCTATAACCTATGGTTTTTTCAGTGAATTTCAATGGTTTTTTAATAGCAAATATCATAAGCTGTCGAATGTCAAGTACGTGGTAAGTAAAAACATTTTCGTGTTTATGCACACTGATCTGCTTTGAATGCTGCCCCCCACCCCTCATTTCTATTAGGAGTACTCTCTCTTTGCAGATAGTGAAGGGTAGTTAACGCAGGCCTTTGCCCCCGTTGTAATCCGTCGTGCCTGCTTCTCTCTCCATTTGATTGATTGTTCTCTTTGGTTCATTCTCTATTTACAAACAAGCACAGAGTCGCAATACTCTGTTTAGTCTTTGCAGATAGCGAAAAATCGTGTAAAAAAACAAAAGGAATCGAGCAAAATCAGTAGGCCACTAATGGGATCTCTTTTTGACCTCCCTAAAATAGAAACATTAGGAACAACCTGTTGATAATACCAATGTGTATGTACATAAGCAGCGTTCATTTGTGTTCACAGTACCCCTTGTTGATTGTTTGAATCGACCATTGAATTGTTCGAAGTTGGTTCTCTTAAGAATCTTCTCTGCCTGCAAACGAGGAAGAATAGGAATATTCTCTCTCCCTTTGCAGATAGTGAAGGGTAGGTAACGCAAACCTTTAACACGTCGTGCCTATTTCGTTCCTCATTGATTGATTGTTTCCCAAAACATTGACTGTTTGGGAATTGGTTCTTTTTGGAGGTATTCCCTGTTTGCAAATATACGTAGGAAAATCTTTGCAAATAGTGAAAGGGTACGTAATGCGGACCTTTCTCCCCCGTTGTAATCTGTCATGCCTATCTACTCCCCACTGATTGATGCACCTGTTTCACCCGGATCATTTACTAGAGATACGTCATCTGGCCCGACCAGAGAGCACCCCTAGTGAAAAGGACATATGCAATAATAACGAAGTGATCACTGTATCCTGTTAACAGAAACTTTAGCATGAAACAACCTGGAAAGAAAAGAATAGGAAAACGAAAATCAGTAGGCCACTGATGAACATGAACTTTTATTAAACAACGAACAAAGAAACGATAACATAACGTAATGATAAAACCTATTAATGTCCTAGAAACAAGAAAACGTTAGAAATATGCCAGTGGTGAGAGACCAGAAAAACAGTAAGAGAAACCAAATCACCCCTCGCTGTCCCACCGCCTGCCACGCCCAAAAAATCGATAGACTAGGGAAAATGCAAGTCAGTAGAACATCCGCCCCCACTCTGGAAACTTCCAAGGTGGGGCAGGGTTGCGGCTACGCCCAGCCGGGAGTAGCCCATATAAGGCGGGTCCTGCTGCCACGCCTCGGCCAGGAGATCCTAACGTAGGGTGTAGCCGGAGGAGAGGCCGAGGCCAGCGGGACCCGGCCAGGGGATTGCCTTTACAACGCTGAAGAGTTGCAGGGGGGGGAATGTCTCCTCGACCCTCCCCTCTCTCTCCCAGTCCGGCCGCGGTGGCCCTTGAGAGTTTCAGGTAGTCCCGCCACATGCTCTTCCGGTCCGGCCACCAACGGTCGGGGGGCCGAGGCCGACGGGATCCGGCTGCAGCCGATAAACCAAGGAACCCGTTCATGGGGCCAGAGCCAGGGGCGTCCGGCCGACATCCACCGGAAGCCCGGCCCAAAGACGGACGGGACATTTTTTCTTTTCTCCTTCGTAATAGCAGCGGCAACACGCCAGGCACCACTTCTTTCTTCAAAAATGGTTTTGACAACACTGGGGGGGATGTCTTGCACATGCATCCGACCCCCCCCCCCGTCCTCATCGCCACCGGCCATAACAAATGTCAAGCGGGGCGCCGTGGGGTGCACTGGGAGGGAGAGACGGTGCGAACAGGCCTCTCCCGCCTCCTCAGGTGAAGGCTTCCCAGCTGCACCCTCAGCGCTCCAGGCGCCCCGAAAAGGGTTCGTCCACTGTGGCGATGCTGCAACGTCTCGCCCGGCAGGGTGGAGCCCGTCCGCTCATGTGACCCCGCGATCGCCGGTAGCTGCCGAACTCTCAAAATGGCGATCGACCTGGCAAGAGCGGGCCCAGCATGAAGAAATGGCCCGGTCACTGGTTGACTCCACCACCGTAGTCCTCCACGACCTTGAAGATTCTACAGGAGCCGCGGGAGTCTCCGACCCCCGATGGGGAATGACTGCCATAATCGCCCGTGGAGTGGCGAAACTGTATCCGCGGGACGTCGGCGCTCCCATGCTGGCGCCAGCCTCACTTTGAATTACTAGAATCCTGCAGACCTCAGTTCCGGTGAAAGCACAGTGTGACCCGGTAGGAAAAATTGTTGCACCCCCTCCCCTTTTGAAGTGATAGTTCAAACCACCGATCCTTTCCTTTGCCCTTTTAACGGAACTTTGGACTGCCTCCCCCTCTTTTACATTTTCTAGAGAAAACAAAACATTAACCACTACATTACCATAGCAGTTGACACCAGAACTGTTTTCAAATTGAAAACCAACAACATCTTCAACAGAATCCTTTTTGTTTCTGCTGTGACCCTGCTACAGCACAGGCATTGTCCCCAGCAGTAATTCTGCAATGCCGGTAAGAATAGCTGTGGTGCCTACTGGACTCACTCACCCCCGCGGCGCCCCACGCCGTTATTTGCTGGGCGGCAACTTACTAGACATCACTTTCGTGCCATCTAGATTTCAGCGCGTTCTGCTGCCTTGGAACTATTCGCACAACAGACTGCTACTGACGACCCACCCCCAGGCAACATCTTCTGAATTTTCATAATTTGAAAGAACTAGTAACATGTCCTCATCAGGAATTCAAAAGAAATTGCCACGGTCTCTTCGTTGTTTAAATGTTTTTACTGTTTTTGTTTTGTTGTATATATTTATATGTTATTAAAGTTTTATATTCCTACTACTTTGTTGGAGTGCTATATATTTTTAATGTGACACATAATTGTAAAAACTTTGATGTACAAAGAGTCATTCCTAGAATCTTCCGCTTCAGGCTCGGTCCCCTCCCCAATCACAATACAGGATGGTTTTCAGATAGTAGGAACACGTGTGGTGTGACGGATCTCATCGGGTGTGGGCCTTGATCTACTATAACTCCTTTGAAGAGGGGTGATTCTTTACAGCTGGAGCCATAAACTACATCTGCAGGGCTAGCTGATAGCCTGGACAATCGGACACAGAGGAAGAGGAGTGTCAGAGGGTGCGGTAGTGAATAGGGCGAAAGGGAGGTGTCGGGCGGGCACAGAGTGTGATTCTCAGGGAAGAGCAGCGCAGATGGGGGGAGGTTTATTGCCCATGCATAAGACAGAGAGCGGGGGTGACCAGTGCCTGGGGAAGATGCTTGCGAGGGTGGGGAGCCATGCTACGAATCGACAGCGTGCAGAGAGTGGGTCTGGTCAAGGCATCTAAAATGGCTGCCGTGCACGACAAAAGTGTGGCATTTCAAAAAAGGCAAGATGGCGCAAACAATGTTTTTCAACACTTCCTCATTTCCTTCTAATCGAACGTTAACAGACGTTGGTGCATATTACCAAAGTTAAGCGATATTTATCGCTAACGATGCTTACCAACGAATTTTTTACCGCTAAGCATCGTCAGAAATTATCGAAGATAAACCTTGCTATTATCAAGGTTTATCGCAAATGCGATAAAAAACGTCCGCAATGCATGAATATCGCTAAAAAGTCAGCGATATTCATGCATTACCGAGCTAATGCTCTTAGCCATGTTATCCACCTCCCATTGGATAACATGGCTAAGAACTGCTCAGGGCAGGTGTTACTTTTTGGAGCAAGTTGGTAATAGGAGATATATATCTTGCATGTTGTAATGCAAATTATTGTGGTATATGGAACTCATACCATAATCTCTCAGGAAAGCAGAAACTGATCCTTTTGGGACCGCCTGAGAAGGCCTAGGGGGTGAGGGGTACTCTACTTTGCCCCCTTTTCACGTTCCGAACTATTTTATTTTACTCTCTTCTGTAATTACACAAAATAGCAGCGATAAGATGCATCAGAGACACACAGTGAGAGAAAGGACGCCGGAGATGAAGAAGAGATGTCAAATACACATTGGAGATAATATAGTGGGAGAAGGGAAGTAAATATGAGTAAACTTACCATGTAACATAAAAATGTTGCACTCTATACTATAAGTCTCATTTTATACTACAATCACTTCGCTACAACCTCATAAATTAAAAATAAAAATGAATAATGTCTCAAACAATTTTTGATTTCTAAATATAAATTTATTCTTCAGAATTTTCTAAATTTGAAAGAACTAGTAACATGTCCTCATCAGCAATTTCCTCTTCAATCATCTCATCTGGAATCTCCTCATTAAAAGTCTGCAATGATGATTCTTGTAACTCTATGGTCTCCAAACATTCGATAAATTCGCCATCAACAGATTGATCAAAAAAATCATTCAGGTCATCTCCTCCTTGTGACAATATTTCATTATTGGTGCTGTCAATTTCAATCAATGTAGTGGAATCATTCAAGTCATCTCCTCCTTGTGACAATATTTCATTATTGGTGCTGTCAATTTCAATCAATGTAGTGGAATCATTCAAGTCATCTCCTCGTGACAATATTTCATTATTGGTGCTCTCAATTTCAACCAATGTAGTGGAATCATTCAAGTCATCTCCTCCTTGTGACAATATTTCATTATTGGTGCTGTCAATTTCAATCAATCTAATGAAATCATACAAGTCATCTCCTCCTTGTGACAATATTTCATTATTGGTGCTCTCAATTTCAATCAATGTAGTGGACAATGCAAAAGAAATTGCCACGGTCTCTTCATTGTGAGCCATTTTATTTTGAAGTTGCTTGCTGTAAATTGCAGAAAAAAATAATTACTTTCATTTATCGTTTTTAGTAATACATAATATAAAACTAACTTTATCAAGTATTTAGTATAACAGAAGGACTGCAAATAAATAACAGAAAACATTTTTCAAATTATCTTCAAGTGTACAACATAGTTCCCCTTACAAATTAACAACTCACCTTTTTAAAAGTAGGAGAAGTGTTAGTACTGTGTAAATCAAACACCAGAAATTCACCACCAAAAATTCCTCACAAATGTACCTCAGACAGTAGTATCACAAAATGGCTGTGGTTTCCTCTCATTTGAGATATATACATAACCAATTAACTTTCATCACACACAAATACAAAACCAAAGTAACATTTTAATTGGTTCTAAATTTCAACACTTTCAAATGTGTTTTCCCCATGCAATTTTCCATAGGACATTTACATACGTCTACAGCCTGAATGGCTGAACGGAATTACACCAAACTTGGCAAAATGGTACATCAAACCTAAGAGGTCAGGAAGGATCTACTATGCCCCCTTATGGTCATTTGCCCCTTCGCTTTGGCCTCCTCTTGTCTCTCGATCCTACCGAGAGACAAGATGGCGGCCGCTACGGACTGTTTGTAATGTTGACAGACGCCGGAGAACCAATCAGCTTCGCAAAGCTCCGTAACGCGAAAAGTACGCGAAGCGGAGCACTGTTACAGATATATATCTTTTTTTGAACGTTAATTTCTCAAAATCCACTGGAGCACATATATTGAGACCTAGCAAAGGCACATCGGGCTACCAGTCCCTAATATTAAGTTTCGTGCAAATCCATTCAGCCGTTCGATTATTGACATTTAGATACATCTACAGCCTGAATGGCTGAACGGAATTACACCAAACTTGGCAAAATGGTACATCAAACCTAAGAGGTCAGGGAGGATCTACTATGCCCCCTTATCGTCATTTGCCCCTTCGCTTTGGCCTCCTCTTGTCTCTCGATCCTACCGAGAGACAAGATGGCGGCCGCTACGGACTGTTTGGAATGTTTACAGACGCCGGAGAACCAATCAGCTTCGCTTCACAAAGCTCCGTTGCGCGAAAAGTACGCAAACTGGAGCGCTGCCCGGTCCGCTGTTACAGATATATATCTTTTTTTAAACGTTAATTTCTCAAAATCCACTGTAGCACATATATTGAGACCTACAAAAGGCACATCGGGCTACCAGTCCCTACAATTTTGCCAAGTTTCGTGCAAATCCATTCAGCCGTTCGGGCTAAAAGTGAGGCCAACCGCCCTGTGGAAAACTCAATGTTAAAAACACGTTTTGGGACCCCCCTTTTTTCTCGACCCCCCTGGACGAACCCCCCCCCCAATTTTCAGGGGCTGCTCAGAAACAAAATGTGCCATTTTCCTGAAAATTTCAGCCAATTCCGTCCACAAACGCCAAAGTTATTAGACATAGAATTTTCAAAAATCCCATAGAGAAAAAATCCTAACTATATATACCTACTGGCGACCGCCAGTAGGTAATATATGTATATACATATATATATATTCTCGCTCCAAATTGCCCACCATTGAACCAGCACTCGCACACAGATGGAAAGGTGGCAAGCCTTTATTTGTAGGGTATGAGTAGTCCACTGCTGGCCGCTGTATTCTGACAGTCAAATGTGCGGTAAGCCTGACGCGTTTCAAAATTTGCTTTCTTCCTCAGAGGCAGCCGCTCACTTGAATACATGCACCTGGTCCCATTTTCATAGTACCGATACCACGCCCCCTGATGGGCCTGTCCGATGACAGTGTGGTACCATGGGAACTGAAGTCCAGGTTGATTTCGTTTCCAAATGGTGGCACTAATTTCTGTCTCCTTTCAAAGCCTTCGAATGGGCCGCCGCCTGCAGAGACCACTCTCAATCCCACATTTATGTCCCGCTATGCGGCTCAATGGATTTAAAGCCTCGCGGCCCCCTGGACTACAGTTCCCATGGTACCACACTGTCATCGGATATATATATATATACACACACACACACACACACATATATATTTATATAATGAGTTTTATATTTGTTCTAAATTAATGGGGTTATTCAAATATGCAATGTGTTTGAAGTGAAGTACTTTCCCTACTGTTGCTTAGACTGGAGTGGAATAGTAAATCTTACCCCTCCGAAGTCCAAAACTTTCTCTACTGTTGCACTGACTTGAGTAGGAATAGTATATTAAACCTTTCTGACGTTCATCACTTTCTTTGCTGTTGTGCTGTTTTGAATGGGAAAAGTACATTTAAACACTCTGAAGCCCAATACTTTCCCTACTGTTGGAGTGACTGGAGGGGGAATAATAAATCTGACCCCTCCAAAATTCAACACTTTCCTTTTTGATGTGCTGACTGAAGAAGGAATGGTAAATGTAACCCCTCCAAAATGTAATGCTTCTCCTGCAGTTGCTTAGAATGTAGTGGGTGTAGTAAATTCAACCCCTCCAAAGTCCAAAGTTTTTCCTACTGTTGCACAGACTGGAGTGGAAATAGTAAATCTTACCTCTCTGAAGTCCAACGCTTCCACTACTGGTTCACAGACTGGTTTGGGGATAGTAAATTACACCCTCCAAAGACCAACACTTCCCCTATTGTTGCAAAGACTGGAGATGGAATATTAAATCTTACCCCTCAGGTCCAACACTTTCCTACTGTTGACCTGTATGGAAATAGTAAATTTAACCTCCCTGAAAGCCTACACAGCCCTTCTGTTGCATAAACTGGAGTGGGAATAGTGTATCCATTATTCCCAGACTCCAACACTTTTCTAATATTGTTAAATAGATCTATTATTATTATTGGTTTATTTTTGTAATTTGTTATTTTTCATGTGTGTGTGTGTATATATATATATATTTTGTTTCACTGAAAAAACCATAGGTTTTCAGGAACATTACAGTTAGTTGGAGATTTCACTCCTACAAAACTATAAAAATTCGTTAGTAGACCTAACTATATCTTGGGCCCCCGCTATGGACTGCTGATGACGTCACATATTACATCACTCATGACATGCTCAGTGACATCACTGATGACATTTCAAATGACATCACTGATGACATCATCCAGTGAATGTGTGTTTCTGTCAAGTATCAAAATATGTTTTATATATATATATATGTATGCCAAGGTGTATTGAAGTATGAGTGGGTGTATGAGTGTCTGAATGAATGATTTAGTAGGTGTGTGACTGCCTGTATAAGTGAGTGATTAAATGTGTCTTACTGAATGCATGGGTTAGTGACTAAACTGTGTGAATGTCTTTATTAGTCTGTTAGTTGGTGTGTAAGCGGCTGCATGGCTTAGTGAGTAGCTACATGAGTGTCTATATGGGTTATTTATTAGTTGTCTGAGTATCTGTATGGGTGCCTGAGCGTCTTTGTGGGTAGGTGGGGGGTGACTCAGTGCATAGATATGTGAGTGATTGTTTCACTGGGTGTATGGGTTCAAGAGTGCATATGGAAACAGATGTATGGGTGGGTGAGTGTGTTTATGGGGTGTTGGTGAGTGACTGGATGTCTGTGGTGCATGTGTGAGTAACTACATATGTTTTAAATCAGTATATGTGAGTGTTGGAGTATATAAAGGACTATATGTGAGAGTGAGTGATTGCAAGAATATCTGTATGAGTGAGTGTGTGTTTCTATGAGTGATTGTTTAAGAGAGTAAGTATATGTTAGTATCTGTATAAATAAGTGTGGTGGTGTGTGTATGACTGTATAAGCAAGGACATGGATGTTTGATAGTTTATTTCCATGACTGACCAGGTGTATAAGTAACTCCTTGGGTGAGTGGCAGTGTGTGAGTGTCTATATGGGTGCAAAAGTGGATATATCAGTAGCCGTATAGATGAATGACTGTATATATGAGTGACTGTATGGGTTAGTGGGTGGATGTGTGTGTAGACATATAAATCACTGAGCAGGCATGTACTAACAGCTATTGGTCTGTCTATGGTTTAGATATTGGTGGTCTGTATTTTAGAGTGGGTGTATGAAAGGTTTTATTAGGGTATGAGGAGGTGCATCAGATGATCACATGGATGATTTCATTTGAGAGGTCATTAGTGATATCATCAGTGATGTCACTGAGCATGTCATGAGTGATGTAATATGTGCAGCGCATTGCGGGGGCACGAGTTATAGTTAGGTCTACTAACTATAGCGGCCGAATTTCTATGGTTTTGTACGAGTGAAATCTCCAACTAACTATAACGTCCATGAAACCTATGTTTTTTTCAGTGAATTTCTAAGGTTTTTTTAAATGCTAATTTCTAACTATAATGTCCCTGAAACCTATGGTTTTTTTCAGTGAATTTCAAAGGTTTTTTAAATGTTAATTTCTAACTATAAGCATGGGCGGATTTTGCGGATCCACGATTCACGGATTTGCGTATT
Source organism: Lissotriton helveticus (assembly GCF_964261635.1). Taxonomy (NCBI): domain Eukaryota; kingdom Metazoa; phylum Chordata; class Amphibia; order Caudata; family Salamandridae; genus Lissotriton; species Lissotriton helveticus. Next base: position 1,586,137,999 of record NC_136067.1, on the reverse strand, counting down.
CACGGATCGTGGATCCGCAAAATCCGCGTATTTGCGGATTAGCGGATTTGCGGATTTGGGGCGGGGCTTCCATGCGAGTGCACATGCCTCTTGTGTGTATAAAAGGTCAGAGACCGATCAGAGCAGCGGATGAAGAAGATACAGAAGCTCCGGGCCACAGAAACAGCACGAGGATTGCGCTCGTGAAAGTCAAGGATGCAAAGGCCTCTGTCCAGCATCACAGCCGATTTTCGATGGTATATTTGGGAAGAGGGCACAGCTGCCCAGCCTTGACAACGCTCACGATTGTTTTTTGGGCCGATGAATGAGTCACTGAATTTAAGCTTCAACTAGGGCACATGCTTAAATGATATCTGTAAGTGCTTCCGGTTGAGGTTTAATTTTTGTGCCAGGACCATCGTGCCAGAATGAACCCTGCCCTTCATATTTATTCAAGAAGACGCCATTGTTTTGAGCCATACCTCGTTGGCTAAATGTATAGTGCTTTCACTACACTACACTACAGCTGCCTAAAGTGCCAGAGAGTTGTCTACAGCGACCAGGTGTGTGTTACTATGCAATAGCGCCGAAGGGCGCAGGGGTCCCTTGAGTGAGCTATAAAAGCTCCTGTCCCCAGGAACAGCACGAGGATTGCGCTCGTGACAGTCAAGGATGCAAAGGCCTCTGTCCAGCATCACAGCCGATTTTCGATGGTATATTTGGGAAGAGGGCACAGCTGCCTGGCCTGTTAACTATTTTACGATGGCGCCGGCAAGCTGCCAGCGCCATCCTAAAATAGTTACTAAATTAGCTTCAACAGGAAGCTCGAATAGATAAAATAAAGCAGATGCACGAGCGCCTGCTTGATTTTATCTATTAGTGCTTCCTGTTGAAGCTAATTTAGTAACTATTTTACGATGGCGCTGGCAGCTTGCCGGCGCCATCGTAAATTAGTTACAACAACAGGCCAGGAAGGCTTGAACTTTTGGCCTCGGAATCCGCCGCTCGCGGATTGCGAATTTTCGGTAAATTCGCGACAGTTCGCGGATCGCGGATTTACCGAAAATTCGCAAAATCCGCGAGCGTAGCGGATTTTGCGCTCATGCTTACTTACTATAATGTCCCTGAAACCTATGTTTTTTTTTCAGTGAATTTCTAAGGTTTTTTAAATGCTAATTTCTAACTATGCCTACAAAAGTAGGACAAGTGAAGAAAGAGGAAGAAAAGCGCAGAAAGAAGCAAGACAAATGTAGAAAGAGGCAACAGAAGTCCAGAAAGATGAAGAAAAGGGCAAGAAGAAGAAGAGATGTGCAGGGAGAACCAGCAGAGGAGCAGGAAGTCCTCCTGTGCCCCAACGTTTTGCTGATGGGTACCGGTCGTAACTGACTCTGACTAACCAGGCCTAGAGCCAGTGCTATGCTAAAAGACACTTAGAATACAGTGAAAACACCTACATACACTAGGGAACACTATGCATTGGGGTACCCCTGTGATTAGCATGACCTCCTCTGTATTTGCCATGCGTTAATGCTTGGGTCATTGCATGAGTACATGAGTAGTGACTGAATGATTAGAGTGCTACAAGGAGAGTGCATGGTGATTTTATAAGTGCTTTGGGTTTGGCACAGTGATTGAATAAGCACATAGGATTGGCTGGGTGATTGGAGGAATGCATAGATAGTACCAGGGAGATTACTGGGCTGCACAGGTAGTCCTCAAGGTATTGCAGCAGTGCATGTGTTAGGGACTGGGTCATTGCATGAGTACATGGGTACTGAGTGGATAATTAGAGTACTGCAAGGAGAGTGTGCTGTGAATTTATAAGTGCTTGGGTATTGGAGGATTGTTTGGATTAGTACATGGTAGTGGCTGGGTGACTAAAGGAGTGCACAGGGAGTGACAGTGTGATTGTGGGACTGCATGGGTACTACCGAATGATTAGAGTACTGTGAGGAGAGTGCATGGTGAATTTATAAGGGCTTGGGTTTTGGCGGAGTGATTGGATAAGTACTTAGTGCTGGCTGGGTGATTGGGGGAGTGCATGGCCAGTGACAGAGAGATTTCTGGAGTGCATGGGTACTACCTGGTTAATTGGAGGAGTGAAGCAGTAGTGTGTAGGTGGTTAGAGGTTAGAATCAGAAGTGCTTAGGGGATTTTAGCAGTGCATGTGTTAGTGCCTGGGCCCTTCCACGAGTGCATGGGTACTGACTGGATGATTGGAGTACTGCAAGGAGAGTGCATGGTGAATTTATAAGTGCTTGGGTTTTGGCAGAGTGATTAGATAAGTACACATATGTCACATCAGTCCCGCACCCTCCCTTCACCACTGTGCAAACAAGCCCCCTGACAGGTTTTAAGTTGGGGAATAATTCCCCTTGAATCCTGAGGGTCCCTGGGGGCCAACTAGCCCACTAGGTACCTCCAGTAAGCGCCACAGAGCTGCATTGCAGAGAGGTGGTCTGAGGCCACGTCCCTTTTTCACCTCTCTGCAATGCAACTCTGTTGTGCTTACTGAAGGTACCCTCCTGTGCCACTTCTAGCCCCGGGGACCCCATCCAAAAATATGCTTGGCTTATTTTCAAAATATGCTGGCATGGAATTGGAACAGGTCATCATAGACATTGGTAAACTTAAGGATGAGCTGGATAAACACGATGCTAAAGAGGAAATAACAAAGGCCATCGATCTAATGGAGAAAAGACTTGATAAATACGAAGAGGAAATCAAGCAAAAGAAGAAGAGCAAATTCCTAAGGGACAAACAGGATTATGCCAGTGGGCGGATTTTGACCTTTGGAAGAAAATACGATGGGGCCATTAAACAGTTTAAACAGCTTGGAGTGCAACAACGCAATGTCACGGTATCTGAATCAGGCTCGGAAACCTATTCAGACCTGAACGAAGTACTGGATTCAAGCGGGAAAAGTGTACTCTCGTTCAAACCTCTGGAAGAATATGATTTTTTACAATCAGCAATGAAACTGAGGGCAAGACCACCAAACCGGACATACGGAAGAGGAAGAGGCGGAAATGCAAGAGGAAAACCACAAGGCGCGGGGGGAGGAAGCACAAGAGGAGCAATGTCGCATGGGAAGACACTACGACAGAACAAGCAGCAATGATGGGTGAGCCCAATTTGACTATCATTAACATTTCCTCCCACACCCCGACCATGGCCGAAAAATCGGTTTTGGAGTTGGGCTTGAGTTTCTGCCCGATGGCCAATTTCGATTATAGCCAAACCAGAATTGATGTTTTCCTTTTTGTCCGTAAACTAAAGTTAATGAAAATGTTTTTACTGAAGAAAAAACGTGCGCTTGAGCAAAGGAGCAATGATACAGATTGGAGCACACAGGTGTCGAATGTTCTACAGATACAGGATGTTGACAGTCTAGCAAGTGCGTTTGAATTGTGTGGAGAAGATGTGAGTGGTTTGGATGATTTGGAGATACTTGACAGAATGGGATTGACATTAGGAGGACGTAGTGTAACAAATCACAGACCCAAATCGACTTTTAATCCCATCACACCACATGATAACCTAGAGACATTTCATGACGTTGTTACCAGGGACCTTCTCTCTTTATGGGAGAAGAGCAAGAACAGACACGCGCATAACCTCTCAGTAGATCAGAGAAGAGCACTTGGCACACTTAATGCTGACCCATGCTGCATAATCAAACCTTCAGACAAGGGTGGTAATGTTGTATTGTGGGATGTGAATCTGTATAGACAGGAGGCGAAAAAACAATAGGAATTATCGGACAGGAGATCAAACAGGGAGGAATATGTGACGAGCATCACACTTTATCACGACAAACTCAGGAACTGGAGAGGTAAGAACCTACTAGCAGAGGCAGAATTTAGATTTCTATGTGTGCAGCATCCAGTTTCCCCCTGTTTCTACATGTTGCCGAAGGTCCACAAGGATGAGACCAACCCGCCTGGTAGGCCCATTGTATCGGCTAATGGCAGCCTCCTTGAAAGCACTTCTATTTTTCTGGATACTTTTCTTTTAACATATGTACTCAATCTCCCCTCATACTGCAGAGACAGCACAGATTTTATCACTAAAATTGAGGGTATCAGATGGGAGGACAGTTTCTGTTTGGTTACAATAGACATGGTCTCCCTATCCACGTGTATTAGACACGCTGACGGTTTGAAAGCATGCAGACATTTCCTGAGGGCCAGGTCTATCTTTTTCTTAAAGCAAACTGAAATGCTACTTGAAATGTTGGAATTTTGCCTAATGAACAACTTCTTCCTGTTTGAAAATAATTGGCTTAAGCAAGAGGTGGGCACTGCGATGGGGAGTTGCTTTGCTCCCAGTTTTGCCTGCATGCTGATGGGTTGGTGGGAAGAACAAGTCCTATGGTCAGAAGATAATGTTGATGTCATTTGTCATATGGTCTTTTATACCAGATACATCGACGACATCTTCTTGATCTGGGATGGCCCAAGGTTGGACCTGAATAAATTCCTTCTTAACATCAATAAGAATGATGTGAATCTGAGATTCACCAACAAGACAGATTACTCAGAAATGGATTTCTTAGATGTCATAGTCAAAATAGTGGAGGGAGCCATTCAGACAAACCTGTATAGAAAACCCACATCAGGCAATAGCATTTTACATGCTAAAAGTCACCATCCTAGCAGCCTAAAGGACAGCATCCCATATGGAGAATTCCTGAGAGCCAAGCGCAATTGTAGTTCAGATGGCGCTTATGAGAAAGAACAGACCGCTATGACCCAGAGTTTTAAAGCCAGGGGATATTCAGACCAGGTACTGCTGGTAGCCAAAGAAAAAGCAAAAGGCAGGAAGAGGGAGACACTCTTAAGCAAGAAAACAGTGAGGGACCGCAACAACCTGGGATCCAGCAATGTCAGGATGATAACATCGTACAGTATAGAAGCAGGAAAAGTGCGAGGAATACTGAAGAAACATTGGCATATCGTGAAAAGTGATCCAATCATAGGGAAATTGATCAATAAGCAACCACAACTAACCTACAGGAAGGCACGCTCTTTAAAAGATATGCTAGTGAAGAGCTATTTTGAGGGCCCAGTGAAGAAAAAGAATTGGCTGAAAGAGCAGAGAGGTTTCTACAAATGTGGCAAATGTAAGGCTTGTGCCACTAGTAAGAATGTGAAATCCTACCCCCTCCCCACAGGCAAGAGCGAGAAAATTGGGAAATTCATGAATTGTAACTCTGACCACTGTGTGTATGTGATTGCCTGCCCTTGTGCTAAGTTCTATATTGGGAGTACCATCTTCCCAATAAAGAAACGAATATTGGAACACATGAGGTCAATCAAAAATGTTGATATGAGCTATGCCACTGCACGTCACTGGTTACGTTTTCACAACAGTGATGTTAACCAATTTTCCTTTTTTGGCATTGACAGAGTTCCAGCGAATCCCAGAGGGGGCAACCGTCTCAAACAGCTACGTGTCCTGGAATCCCAGTACATCATCCGTCTGGATTCAAGAAACCCCTTTGGCTTGAACGAGGATGAGGAGTTACACATGCACATTGGCTGAAACCTTATGTTAAGCCTGTAAATCTGCCTTAAAACTGCACGGGATCCTCATCTGTACTCTCTGCTTCCCCCACCCCTTCCCCTGCTTTTGTGTTTGCTACATCCAACTCACACCTTCCTCCGGAGAGGGCTCTCTCTGTTGACAGGTGTGAAGTTAGGTGCTTCACATCTAAGCCTAGATCTAACGACCCCCTCACGACCATTAAAGTCCGGCACATGGGCGAGCTCACAGTAGAGAGCATCCCATCACTAAACATCACTATGGTAATAGTTTCCCCTACTCCCTCACTGGCACATCTTACCCCACGCTTTATTTTCACAATCACACCCCAATTGACTAGTGTTGTATGTCTGGCTAGACGAACTACAGTCAATTTAGGGCTCACATTCTGTATAATTTATGGTGCTGGAAGATGAATTTTAGCACCTTTTACCCCTTATTCTTTCTTCCCCCTCCTTTGTTTTCATCTAGCTACCTCTTTTTGAGTGGCTTTCTTAGCGCAGGGACACCCCCTCACTCTCCCTGATAGGGACCCCCCGCCATGGGACACGTGTATTTAGATTTACTACATTGCAGCTAGTGCGAGAATAAGATAGAATGCTTGGCCACATGGCCTGAAACTTTGAAACTTATATTGGAATTGATATGATGTGGTGCTAACATGTGGACACCAACCAGATGCCTGGAATCATAGGCCACTTGGCCGTTATTTGCTTTTGGTTTAATTTGGATTAAAATGTTGTAATTCAATCTGACCAGTACAGACTAAAACAGGTAGATATGTAATGTACTATAGAATTGTTTATTTATTATTTAAACTTTACTTATGTCACTTTGTTTGATTCCAGAATCGGAGGTGTCATGAAACTGTGCACCGATAAGTCTTTTCTTTACTGCATTTGTAGTTTTTCAAGAATTGTAGTCCCCAATGTGTTTGTGGTCCTATCTCAATTTCCACCACTACCCCTGTGCATTTTAAAAATGGTGATTGTGTGTTTTTGTGGCTGGCTAACGAAGAAGACCGCCTGGTCGAAACGCGTCGCCAATAAACGCATTTTCTTACACGGACCCTGGAGTGCGAGTCTTTTTGTGGTTCCTGGGACTGTATTTGCTGTGGGGAGCCCTTTCGAACATATATATATATATATATATATATATATATATATATATATATATACATATATATATATATATATATATATATTTTTTTTTTTTTTACATAATTGTTATTGGAGCACATTGAAGAATACTAGTAACAGCTGTTGGGAGATAGTGTAGAGATCTCATATCTACAGGAGCAGGCCTATATGCTATTGTTGCCAGATTTGCATTAGATGATTTACAGTTATTTTTATTCATTATTCTGAAGCGGTCTATTTGGGGCAGTTCCACTCTAATTTCGAGGGATTGTTGGGTCTTTTCTCAGAATCTCCTTTGTAATTTTTTCCTCTCTCCCACCCTCAAGTTTCTGTTTCATGCACTAATTATTGATTACTGAATAATACCAGTGAACTTATACACTTTGTGTATTGTACTCATTAGATCTTTTATTTTGTGTAGACTGCTTATCTTTTATACTCTAGTTGTTTAAAATGGCCGCCACAGAACGCACAATTACGTGGGGCCTGCGTGTCCTTATTTACTTTTCACACACTTGGATACAAGTTATGCAAAGCACTCATCACCCATGAGCAAGGCATTTGAAATGCTGAAATGCGTAGGTTGCTCTTTTCCAGTCCTGAGCTGGATGTAATCTCTCTTTATTAAAACTATCATTATGCTACATCATTGTGATTGCGCATTTTCTTGGGCTCATCTGGGCCCAAAGACTGAGTTCGGTAAGTTGTACAAAGCAGCAAGTGTATCATGCTTGACACGTTTCGGAATCCATTATCCTTTCTCAAAGGCAGTACAAGCAGCATAGAACAAACATTACCAGCCGATTTTGTCCCTCTTTGTAACGCACATCATTGTCCTCAGGTGAGCAAAAGCATGTGCTAAGCATTAAGGGATCGGTAGTCCAATATTACCCTTGTGGGTTTGCATTGTTTGTATGTGGCAGAAATGTATTTTTCGTGCCAGCGCAATTCATACCACAATTAACTTCAGCCTATGGTGCCGTGTTGATCCACACAATGTTGCCTAAACGAGCAAATTGCGGCCTACAAAGATCCAGAGGGAGTGCACTTCACGGCCAGACCAGCCGTATTAATGAAATGAAAGAAGTTGCCCCCAGACGAAGTGCACTCATCAAAACAGGGACATTTTATTCACAAAGACTGTTGCCGATAAGTTGCACAAAATGAAACAGCAAGGTTCTCATGCCTGATGCGATTCCGATCGCATTTTCCTTTCTTAAAGGAAGAACCAGCAGCACACAACAAGCATTACCAGCCAATTATTTCCCTCTTTGTAACACACAAATATTGTACACAGGTGAGCAAAAGCATGTGCTAAGCATTATGGGATCGGTAGTCCAATAGAAATCCTTGAAAACCTTGGCCTCCTCCGGCACGTTACTGAACCCACCCACTCTGCTGGATACCTACTGAACCCAATTTTCTCCTCAATCAGCAACATCATAGTCAACAAGCCAGCAACTATGACCTGGACATTGGTTTCAACATACCCATCCCGCACCATCACAGACTTATCACCTCCAGAAGCACCCGTCACAGCTGGAAAAGCATCTCGGAAGAGTAGTGGTCTTCTGCCCTCTCCGAGCACCAGCCAGGCACACCAGCAACTTGCTGAAAGCCATACAAAAACCTCAACAGCTGACATCATAGTCCGCCATCACCACCATAAAAATAATTGCTACCATGAAGACCATGCACTCAGGGGCTTCATCTGACCCTTGCCCACACTAAGCCTTCACCAACACCCATTCTCAATACCTCCATTGTCTCAGTCACAGTCCTAGACACCTAGAAACATGCCACTGTCATGCCACAGCTCAAGAAACCATTCACTGACCCAACCAACAACAGAATCATCTCCCTCCTACCATACCCAGCAAAGGTCTTAGAGAAATTAATGAACCAGCACCTCACTGACCACATTGGCACCCACCAGCTCCTCAATGTCACTCAGTCAGTAAATGATTCCCTACCCCAGTACAGAAACAGCACTCATCATTCCAACAGATAGCATCTGCATGATTCTTGATGGAGGATACACAGCAGTCCTCATTCTCCTGGACCTGTCTGCAACATTTGACACGATCTCACACCCCATCCTCATGAGGTACCTGCATGAGATTGGCATCTTAAGACCCGCTCTCTGCTGAATCTGCTCCTTCTTAACTGAAAGAACGCAGGCTGTTAGCCTGGTACCTTATCCCTCCGAAGCCTGCAAACTCATCTGTGGAGTGTCTCAAGGCTCATCGCTCAGCCCCACCCTCTTCAACACCTACATGATCCTTCTGTCCAACTTCATCTGTGCACATGCCATCAACATCATCTCCTATACAGACGACACACAACTCATACTCTCCCTCTCAGATAAGACCCAAAAAACAAGGTAAAAAGTTCACCATCTGCATGACCATAGTCAATAACTGGATGAAAACCACGTGTCTCAAGCTCAACACCAACAAGACAAAAGAAGTGATCTTTAGCAAGAACATCTCACCATGTGACTCTAACTGGTGGCCGGCAGGATTTGGACCCACACCCAGAACCCATGCCAGGAACCTCAGAATAATCATGAACAGAAAACTGGATATAACCACACAAGTCAACACCGTCACTGCATTCTGCTTCCACACAATGAAAATGCTGAGGAAGACCTTCAAATGGCTCCCAAGCAACACTAGAGAAACTGTCACTCATACCCTAGTCCCCAGCAAGTTAGATTATGGGAACACCCTCTATGCCGGGATCATCAAGCAAGTTACAAGAAGACTACAGACCACCCAGAACTCAGCAGTCAGACACATCCTCAACCTCCACCACAGAATTAACACCACACTTCAGGGAACTACACTGGCTCCCAATACACAAACATGATCAATTCAAACTCCTCACACACACTTTCAAAGCACTACTTATCTCAGACCCCACCTACCTGAACAGTTGCATCTTCTTCCACCAACCAGCCATGCACAATCACTCCACAGGACACCTACTCACACGCATCCAAAGAATATACAGAAACAGATTAGGAGGAAGGGAGTTCTTTTACATCTCTCCTAAAGCGTGGAACGACCACCCACTCCACATCAGAGCCTCCTCTTCTCTTCTTGAATTCTGCAAGAAGCTGAAGACCTGTCTTTTCAATTAACCAATGGACTGTAGACAGTGCTAGGCACACACATTTGCTCAGCACCAGGATACCCATGAGGGTGACAGTGCGCTTTACAAATACAAATAACATTAGCTCCACATCGCTGTTATTTCCAGTCTTCTTTACGGCCAGCATATTGTCCCAAATGGAGAAAGGAGCAAGAATGTCCCATGTCTCTCAGAGTGACATTATGCCAGTAGGGTGCGATCTACTTCAAAGAATGCATGTATGCAAAAATGTTGCAAGGTCTGGGAAGAAAGGAGTTAGGAGAGATCATTAAATCTGTAGGTGAAAGACTATTGTTTAGAAGGAAAAGTTATTTTAGATAGTCCTATCAGTACATTATATTGGTTTTATTTTTATTTGTTTCATGTCACCATCACAAGTATTGTTAAACATAAATTATGCCATTTTCTTTTTAATACATGAGGAAAAAATGGTTTTCAACTTGATACTTAACCCCCTACTCTTCATCTGGCAAGAATAACCCATGTCCTGATAATGTTCATTTACATTTCTGGAAGGCCTTTTCAAAGTGCAGACAAATCTAGAAAAGCAGCAACGTCCCTTGAAAAGAACGGAAAGATGCAATTGGAAAATTACTGTATCATATCATAGCTTTTCACATTTAGTAACCTATTATTTTCATAGTGTTATGTACGTTTTGTGAATTCCAAACCATTTCCATTTGGAAGGCATCCAGACACTCGGGAGACCCAATGAAACAAAGCCATACATCTACCAGACCAACTTATATTTTCCTAGGGATAAGAGTCAAAGAACAACACTCCCTTCATGGAACTCATGGAAAAAACATAGAAACTGCATAGTCAGTGCGCACTCCTGGCCAGCTAACTAGGGCGATGGAGGTCTGACATCCAGTGAAAGAAATCATAGGATTAGCGGAAGTTGAAATATATGTTAGTGCTAAGTTGCCTCATGGAACTGACGTTGTCTTCCAAACAATCAGTCGAGTAAAGGGGAGAGTGGCTAAGCAAGATGGTGGAGTAATCGCACTTTCTGAGAGCTCCCACTATATCCGTATCCTGTAAGCATCCTGACGGTGGTAAACGACCCACTACTGTCCGCATATTATGAGTCTCCCCTTTCTCTGTCTGGTAGAGCATCGCTGGAGCACTGACCTGTGGGTGAGCTGACATCTTGTGGACCCCGCGTGAAGGCCGACGTGACCGCACCATAGGCCTGACTCACTATTGATCACTCGGAGGCGGACTACTGGCTGCAGCTGGTTGACTCCTGCTAACAGACGCTGGTGGTGGGCGGCCCCAGAGGTGAACTGCGAGATCCTGGCAGCCGCGCAGTTCCCTTCCCCTGGCCACTGTGCTGCGAGCTGAGGAGCACTGCGCCGGGGCACCTGGGAGGCACGGGATGCTCCTGCCTGGCGTCCTGACTGTTGTGTGGCACTTTACTGAGGCTACGGACCCTGTTGGAAGAGGACTTGGCTCCCGAGACCCGGCCCACTCGTGAGGGGAGTGAGGGGAGCCGGGAGGTGGTCCACGCTGGGCCGAGGCCTAAAAACACATCTTACGACCAGAAGCCGTGGGCGTGATACCAGGTGAGACGGTGGGCGCAATATCTCGGTTGCGGCTTCCCAACCAGAGAAGCATACTCTGCTGACCATTTCCCTGCAGCTACCCTGTTGGGAGTGTGGGGCTGCCTGCTACTGAACATTAATACTGCCCTGGGCACATGAACCTCCTGGAACTGCTGACAGTCTTGCTACGGAAGGGGGAGAACTGTGGCTGGCCATAAACACCCTAAGCCCATAACTGGAGCCCATAAGGGTGTTTGGGACATATGCTTGGGATACCCCTCCCCCACCAGCAGTAATTACTGAAGGAAACCACTACTCATGCCACAGATAACATCTTGCACTGCGCATTAGTGGTATTATAACTGGCTGGCTCACCATGAGTAATAGGTCTGTCATTGTCGACTGTTGCCTCCATAAGCTATACACTGCTTGGGGCCTTCCTTGCTGCTGTCGCTCGGCCGCAAATCAACCATGGTCAGGGATAATGGGAACAAAACAACCCAGACCAACAAGATCTCAAATTACACCCAGCCGTTACTACTGGAACATGGGGGTCCAATGTCAATGCTACCCACGGACCCGGAGCCAACGGCGCAGACTGCTGATCGGCCTCCATATATAGCGGAGGTACTAACGGCTATCCACGCCATGCAGGATAAATTGAATATCAAGATTGACTCCGTGGCTATTGACTTAAATCTGTTTCGTTGCGACCTGCAGAAGGTCACAGAACGAGTGACCACCACCAAGCAGAATGTGGGATTGCTCCAAACGGAGATGCACGTGCTCAAGGACACAGTGATCAATTTGCAACAGAAACTGGTACGACTGGATGCACAGGCCCAGGACGCTGATGGGTGGTCACGGTGAAATATTCCCTGCTTTATCGGATTCCCTGAGAAAGCGGAAGGCCCATCGACAGAGCTGTTCCTGGAGGAATGACTGATCAGCATTTTAGCTCCAATGAAACCCTCACGCTTCTTTACAGTGGAAAGAGGGCACCGGGCACTGGTCCCCCTTCCAAAGCTGAGGGTGCCTCCCAGGGCTATAATAGCCGGCTTTCTTAATTTACAAGATCAGGACTTACTGCTGCAGTTGTCTCGCAACAAAGGCCAGCTGCATTATGAGGGGCACCAAATCTCAATCTACCCGCATTATACGAAGAGGGTGCAGGAGCAAAGGTGATCCTTTTTAGCCGCGAAGCACTATATGAGAGACCTGAACCTTCAATAAAGTGTATTTTTTCCGGCGAAGCTACGGGTGGTGTACATTGGCAAAATATTATTCTTTTTCTCTGCAGGAGAAGCGACAGATTCGTTGGATGCAAGAGGTTCACCGGGGGCCTATCTGGTTCCCTCCACGATGATGCCAAAGAAGCCTGGAATTTGCAGTCAGTCTAGAGGTCGCCGGCGTCGAGGGCAGTCGCTGGACGCCGCTAAGAGTCATAGCCCTACCAGAATCTGGGTCTCCTCAGATGGCACTTTTCAGGCATCCGACATTGTGCCGGACTTCCGACCATCATCACCGGGGCATCCGTCAAGCAATAATGTGAGCGACGATACAGATGTTTGAAAGGGGACTGTGTTGGTGGCGGAGGAAAGCGAGGCAGTGCGGAGTGTGGTGCTCACATGTCTCGGTGCAATCAGCGGCTTGGTGGCGGCAGCAGCCGTTGTTGACGGTGAGACCAGGGTTGCGGTGCCCTCTGCAGTGCCTTCAGGTCACAAAACCACCAGCGGTCTTGTTGGTGGTATCCAGTTACTGCTTTCCCTATGTGGCAACTGAGACACGCGGTCCCAGAGGCAGTACCCAGAGGAAAGTGAAGACTTTGCTGTCCCTGGGACTTCGTGAATAGGAGGCAAGCTCTATCTCACGGCCTTGGACATACTCAGCAACAAGTGAAGACAGTTCAGTCCAGTCCTTTCACTGCCCAAGGCAGAAGCAGCCACTGCAGGCCAACTCAGAAAAGCAACAAAACAGCAAAGGGGCACTATTCTTCCTGGCAGGTCTTCCATCTCTTCTCTTTGCAGGTTATGTGATCCCAGCGAGTTTTCTGAAGTCTTTTATTTACCTTAGACTTCCAACAGAAGGCAAGCTCTACTTCAAGCCCTTGGAGAAAACTCTAACAGCAGGATGATTAAAGTACAATCCAGTAATTTCCCTGCCCAAGACAGAAGCAGCAAGCAGTAGGCCAGCATAGCAGAGCATGCAGCAAATTGGCAGTTCCTCCTGACAGCTTTTCCAGCTCTTTTTTCTGGCAGGTTCCTTAGTTCAGCAGTAATCCAACGTTTTTGGGTCTGGGCCCCAATCTTTATACTCCATTTTCCTTTGTTCCCTTGTGGCAAGTCTCTCAGCTCAGTCCAAACCAGTTCTGCCCCAGATTCCTGGCCGGGGGTGGAGACAGCATTGTGCAAGGGAGACGGGCTTATTCAGGTGCAAGGTAAATCTCCTCCCACCACTCTAAATGCAGACCAGGCCCATTCAGGTGCTAGTGAAACTCCTCTCACTACTCTGAATGCAGCCCAGGTCTATTCAGCCCACCCCAACTCCTCCAGGAAAGGTGGGGCACACCTCAACCCCCCCAGTGGCTGTCTACAGTGAATGCAAATCCCCAGCCCCTGTCACTCCAAAGCCATTCAGTCAATCCACAACCCAGCAGAGGCACACAGGATGGCTAAGCAAGAAAATACCCACTTTATAAAAGTGGTGTTTTCAAACACACACCACAAACATCTTCATTACTAAAAAATGCATTTTAACATACTGGGTTGAGGCATACTAAACTCCATCTCTCTATCTTGTCCCAATGGTAAGTTATACATGTACGATGTTACAAAGTCCCTCCCATTCTATCCTATGGGACAGATAGCCTTTCCATGGTGAAAAACGAAATACAATGTAATTCACTATCAGGATATGTCACCCACACCAGTACATGTCGGATGTATGACGTTATAACGCATACTATTACTCCGCAGACCATTACAACGCGACTTTTACTCCGCATACCGTTACAATGCATAGCGCCTTGGGGCGCTGGATAGTGGTAAGTATAATTTACTATTCTAACTCCAGTCCCCGTGGACCCTAGGGAAGGTGTTGGATAGTAAATTATACTTATTCCCTATCCTAGAGCGCCCCCCAGCGCAATGCGTTGTAATGGTATGCGGAGTAAAAGTCGCGTTGTAATGGTAGTGCGGAGTAAAAGATCCGTTGTAACGGGTGTATACCGTACATGTCCTACCTTTCACATACACTGCACCCTGCCCACAGGGGTACCTTGGGTCTACCTTAGGGGTAAGTCACATGTAATAAAAGGGAAGGTTAGGGCTTGGCAAGAGGGTACACTTGCCCGGTCGATATGGCAGTCACAACTGCGCACAGACACTGCAGTGGCAGGTCTGAGAGCCCTTTGAAAGGCTGCTTGTGTGATTGGCACAACCAGTGCTACAGGCCCACTAGCAACATTTGATTTACAGACCCAGGACATACATAGTGCACTATACTAGGGACATAGTAGTAAATCAAATAAGCCAAACATGGAAACACTAATCCATTTACATAATTTACCAGGAGAGCATATGCACTTTAAGAACTAACTAGCACTTGTAAAGTGCCCAGAGTCTTAAAACCAACAAAAATAGGGTCAAAAAGAGGAGGCCAAAAAGCAAAAAGTCTGGGGGTACACCCGCTGAAAAAGCCAAGTAACATAAAGCGTGGAAATTAGGTTTTGTCAATGTTCTGTTAAACATGCTACACAGCAGCGCAAGTGTTGTGCAGAATGGCTTAAAGATTAAAAAAAGCCATAAGATGCGGTCAACACTGGTCGCGTCATAGCAATGTTGTACAGCAGCTAGTGCCACTGCGCAACATGTTTAAAAAAAATGGAAGTGTTGCATGTCGGCTGTGTTGATTGCTTCGGGGGATACTTGTCCATCCATGCATTGCAATGGAAGTACTCCTTAGGCTAACACATTTGTATTCTGGATGTATCCACATTTCGAACAAGCGTGAATCCCTGGTAGTTTGGAGTGGAAGTTTATTTACGGTGGGTGCCACCATAACAGACAGGCACTATCAAGTCTCACCACTTCAAATGCCTTTCTTTGAGCCTGACATATTCATTTTGGTCATGGCTGATGCATATGCGTTGGTCAATCTGTAATTGGCACTGTCGAAACACAATGGCTAAGGGGGAAGAGACAGGCTTTTATCCTGCGTTAATTCATTTATCATGAATGCTGCAAAAGCCAATAAGTTAAGTTACTATCTGAAAGAAGACTCCTCATAATAGAATACCAACCAAGTTAACAAGGAAGTGATGGACAGGGCAGTACAGTAATGTATTTGTAGTGCATGGCCAATGGGAGTTACTCTCCTAAATAACACAGACCATAGCTCTCATATGATAGCTATCAAGCAAGCATTTTAAAGGCACAGCAACTGACAGATGGTGAAGTCAGGGAGGGTAAAAAACCAACTAGATTCGGCTGACTCCGGGTATATGCAGGCTGCAGAGCAAACAAAGATGACACTAACCGAAGGCTGAAATGTTGGGTTGGGCAGCTGGGCAGCATGGAAACAATTCCCTGCATCAGGCAGCAAAAGCAAGTGGGGTCTGGTGTGGATAACTCAGAAGGGACAGAAGGCCTGTGGCCGGAGATGTACCAGCCAAAGGGGCCAAGAGCTCCGTGAGAAGAGGCATGGATAGACACAGAAGCTCACTGTGTCAGCTATAAGCGGGGTGTACTGTGCAATAAACTAGTACATTCACCCAAAACCACTGGCTGTCAAGCAATAAAAGGTGTTATTGTAAAGTTCGAGTGGGCAGGCACGTTCCCACTCAATCCTGTCCCCAGCAAAGTCTTACAAGCTGGTGAAGCATGTCAATGTGCAAGGAAGCAACCATACTCCTATTTATTAAATTCTCATACTGATAGGTATCTTGGATCCACTCCAACCCAGCAGATTTGCTCGGGTACAGCATTTTTCAGGGTGTTTAACCTCGTAGCAACACCCGAAGCTGCCATAAGTAGGCTCATTGTCGCCATTTTAGTTCAGGGGCAGCAGCGCAGAGTTCTGGGTAAAAGGTAGACCACATTGAACAGACTCACTCCTGCCATCTTTGTTAATGGCCCAAAGAAAATGGTTTTGAGGAAAGTCCTACCGCTACTTCATGCCTCCCTCAAGTTAGACGCTCATCTCCGCCATCTTTATTCAAGGCAAGGATAAAATAGTGCTGTTTGGATGTGTGTGACCAACAATATCAGATACGTTTTTAGTGTAAGCTTTCATGAACTGCTATCTGCAGATAATATAATTTGGATAGCCACAAGTAATTTTGTATCGCTTTCAATAACTGTCAGCATATGAAATGGAGCACTCGAGTGGGACTGGTGAGTGCTCGTTGCAAGTCGCGGCCCATGGTGCGAGTTCCATGGGGCAGACAGGCGGGGCGGGGGAGGAGCAGGGTGGGGGGTGGTAAACACCGGAATATGGATGATTGTTCGGAAGTCAACAATTAAATTAATAAAAACGAATGTCGTAGGGAAAAAAAAAACAAGAGTGGGTGCCGGCTTCAACCCTGGAGGAACTGGTGAGAGTGTGTTGCCCCGGGGGGACTGGTGGATGCCATTGCGATCAGAGCTTGGTTTCCCAGCACGCAGAGCTGGGATCACAAGGTCTATGTGCGCTGAGCCCATGGCACTTGGGCAGCGCTGTAACTTTAAAGCAAGGGTGTAGCTTTTGTAGTGACAGCAGGCTGAGACACTAGAAAGAAATTACACCAAAGCGGGTGAACACAGTACTTGGCCAATGGGAGAGAAAGAGAAACATCCAGAGGAACAACACAAAAGCATGCTACAACCAATGGAAATTGAGGAAAAGTAAGTGACAGCACATTAACCATTGAAAAACAAGGAGGCAGGATGTAAGCCTCCTTTAAGTTTTACATTGAATACAATAGATTTCACAAGCAAACCACAAGTGCTATGAAGGCGAAACCTAAAAATGAACTGAATTATTCAGTGCTCAAAAGAGAAGCATTATTTATTTATTTATACCATTTGTAAAGCGCGCTGTTACCGAGCGCTGTCCTGGCGCTGAAATGATATCTCCCCAAGGTGACAGTCCGGTTCTAAAGGCCAAAAAGCCAGGTTTTAATATTTTTCCTGAAGGCCATCAGGTTCGTACTTTGCTTCAAGGCCAAGGGCAGGGCATTCCAGGCAGGGGAAGCTCCAGAGATGAAGCTTCTGCCTCCCCATCGTGCTTTCCTGATCCGAGTTGTCTTCACTAGCCCTTTGTTGGGCGACCTCAGCTGTCTGCCTGGCGTGTACAGTTGGAAGTGCTGTTGGAAGAAAGATGGACCCAGTCCATGAACAGCCTTGTACACAATACACAATGATTTAAACATTATCTGTTTGCGCACCGGAAGCCAGTGCAGTTTCCTCAGCTCCTGTGCCACCGGCGCAAACTTGGTCAGACCAGTAATCAGACGTACGGACGCATTTTGCATCACCTGCAGTTTATTTAGCAGCCTCTGCTGGGCTTCCAGGAAGAGACTGTTGCAGTAGTCAAGGCGGGAGAGCACAAGTGCTGTCACCCCTGTTTTCCTGCTACTGTCCGGTAGGAAGGGGAGAACCTTCCTAATAGTTTTCATAATCCAGTAAATGGAGGAGGTTAATGCGTTGACTTGCGGTTTGAAGGATAGTTGACTGTCAATGAGAACTCCCAGGTTCTTTACCTTCGTTGCCGGAATGGGTGGAGCTCCCATATCGTCGGGCCACCATTTAGGGCTCCAGAAACTAACATCAGCACCAAAGAGTAGAACCTCGGTTTTAGAGGAGTTCAGTTTTAGGCAGTTACCTGCCATGCACGTACTAACCGCAGTCATGCAGTCCTGGAACCTGGCAGCTATGCCTTCTTCTCTCCCCGGGATCAGAGATACCACGATCTGAGTATCGTCTGCGTACGATGTTAACTCAAATCCAAATGACCGAATCACCGGGGCGAGGGAAGAGACATAAATATAAAATAAGGTGGGCCTAAGGGAGGAGCCCTGTGGGACCCCCCCTGGGAGTTTGAAAGGTCTGGACTCAAAATCTCCCAGGGCCACCACCTGGACCCTAAAGGCAAGGAAAGATTTCAAAATGCTCAGGGCCGTCCCCTGGATCCCGTAGCCTTCTAAACGATCCACCAGAATGCTGTGGTGAACCGTGTCGAAGGCCGCGGAAAGATTGAGGAGTACCAACGCTGCACGTCCCCCTGCATCCAGCACCTTCCTGATCTCTTCAGTAGATTTGATCAGGGCAGTCTCAGTACTGTGACCTTCCTAAACCCGTGTTGGGCTGTGTCCAAACACTGAGAGGTCCTGTGAAAGGCACAAAGCTGTGCATTCATAACCTTCTCGATAAGTTTAGCTGGCAGTGGTAGCCTAGCTATAGGCCGATAGCTATTGGTGTCTGAAATATCGAGAGTCGGTTTTTTAAGCAGTGGGGCAATCGATGCTTGTTTCCAGCATGTTGGATATTCTCCGATGTCAAACATCTGGTTAAATAGGTCCGCGAGAATACACGATATAGGGGTAGCTGCCAACTTTGCAACTGACGCTGGACAGGGATCTTGAAGCGAACCTGATTTAGTTGCATGAAGCAATTTTTTAATCTCTTCCGAGTTCACCGGACAGAACCCAGAGAGTTTTGCCTCGTGTGGATTGACCAAGAGGGTCAATCCACATTAGGCATGCAGTTGGCTTGTCCTGAACAGAGCCATTTATTGAGTGTATCAGGGTTCAGCCATGTCACAACTCTAAGACCACTTTACTGGATGGAGGCATGTCTAGCCAGGTAAGTCACAGAACGAGTATCCAGCCTAAAAGGAGACATCTTTGTGGTCTACCTCATCTGGGCTCACATTGGGGTCATTGGTGGTCCGACTGTTTCCATGCTCATCAGTCCAAAAAGAAGCAATCACATAGGGGAATGTTAGTCTTAGATTTCACAGATGGAAATATTACTTCCAGAAGGGAAAGCGTGGCGACCATCTGGGGCCGGTCTATGCTATAAAAGCGGTCCCTCCCAAAACAGCCCTGCTTAGTTCCACGCATCAAGGGTCAAGCTAACGGAAATGGTTAATCCTTCCTGCATTCCCGCACTGGAACACTTCGTCACACAAGACTGAGGGATCCACTGAGCTCAGCACCAGTCCTTGTTTGTACCACCCAGTGGAAAAAGTAATGTATGTATCACAGCAGCTTCTATAAAAGTCTACAACCGATAATAAGAGATTGAGGAACTGTTGTCATACATCTCCAAGCATGTTGCACCAATAGAGATACTTTTTGATATATATGTTATTAGAGTAATTCTTCTATTTGTTTTTAATCACAACTAAGATTCATTCTAAGTGTCAAACAAAAGACATGGAATGTCACTCACGAGCACAGTTAAAAGATGATAATGCCACTCAGATGCAATCTGAAAACTTGGTAGCTATGCCGAATCTCATGGCATACGATTGTATAAATATCCCAGTGAGAGGTAGACATCGGTCACGCTCTATAAGTTTAAGAACATTACCTCCTCGTAAGTATTCCTCGCCACCAAAGTTACAAAGTGACCTTCAGCACCACATCAGAACCCTCCAAAGCAAAATTAGCATCCCATGCCTCCCATCCCTCCCTAACATGGGTGACCACCTTCACCCATGACCCAGTATAAGGGGAGGGTCGGCCCACCCCACCACCTGTTAGTTTTTGTTCTGTGCTGTACTCTCCAAGTGCGCTTGTCAGATAAGTCAAGGTCCTCCTGCTCTAGCAGGACCCACAACCCTGAGGTGGAGACCCTGCCCAAGTGGCCACATTTCCTGGGGTATCCCCCCTCTCCCACACCTCTAGTGAGCCTTGGCGGTGTGGGGGCTCTGCGGCCGTAGCGGTCCTGCAGGAGAGGGTTATGGCGACTGGCATGCTCATCGGGCAGCCCGGGCGAGTTCTCTTTGTTTGACTCATGTCTCAGCTCCAGCTTAGACGTGAGCACCCGGGCTTCCCGCGGCTGCCACTGCACAGCAGGCTAGGCTTGTCGTGCTCGTGTCTCAGCTCATGCTGAGACGCAGGCGTGCGGCGGCTGATTCTGCCCACGGCGGCCAGCATCAGGCTTACCCTGTGGGATGTCCTGCCTACTCTTCGTGCTCGTTTCTTGGCTCCTGCTGAAATGTGAGCTGGCAGCATTTTTTTTCTCTGAGCTGCACTACGGGAAGGCGCAGCTCATGACTCCTACAGCTGACTGCTGCTCTTCCAGCTGGGGACGCGAGACGCTCACTCTCTCGTGTCTTATCCTAAATACGGCGGTAGGGCGTCTGTAGGGCTTTGCGACCTCCCATGTCTCCCTGCCTATCCTGTCTCCAAGGAGGCGGAGTCTCACACGGCCCGCTTCCTGCTTGATTGGGTTGCCTGGCAACAAGTGCTGCTGGTTGATTTTCGCTGCTTCACTCTTCTTCACAACATAGTGGAGTACATATTGGTGGACGGTGCAGTCCTCTGCAGTCTACCTAGTAGCTCTTGAGTGGGTTGTTTCCCTCCAGTTTTTTTCCTGTGGTGTCCCGGCGATGGAGCCTGGTGAGGATCCTCCGGTGGTGGCAAGGCCCAGTTCGCAGCCTGCAGCTGATTCCTTGTCTCTTCAGGCTATACAGTCCATGATTCAGGTTGCGGTGGCAGCAGCCTTCAAAGAGCGCAAGGGCCCCTCTTCCCCAAAACGACAACAACTGGATCCTCCCCCCCTGCGTTAAAGGTGTGGAGGAGGATCTCAGGGGATGATATGTGCAGGGCTAAAAATTGAGGGAGGTCCTTCAGCACATCAAGGACAACATGGTCTCCTCTGTTATTCCGGTAGAGGAGCTAGAGGAGGACTTCTTCATGCAGTATCAGCAAAAGCAGCCTGAGTCCTTACCCTTGAATCCTTCAGTCAAAAGGCTGATTGACAATGAGTGGCAGGAGGTGGACAAGCAGACTTTCCCACATTACCTCTCTAAGCGCTATGCCATTCAGGATTTTGCCAAGGATTTTCCATCTTCAGTCAAGGTTGATTCTCTGATTGCAGGACTGGGTTCTCAAGGGTCCATCATTTTGTAGGATGCCTCTCCCTCGGATCCTGTTGATAAGAGAGTTGAGGCAGCAGCTATGCGTTCCTATGCTGCAGCCAACTTCTCCATTAGGGCTTCTGCCTATTTGTCTTATACTGTCCAGTCTCTGTTGAAGGACTTTCAAACGTTGGCCAAACTGTTGGTACAGGGGGCTGATGTCTTGCCTACTATAGTGGTCATTGAGCAGCAGACAAGGCTGCTGTCTGATATCTCCTTCAACACATTGGGAGCTGCTGCCGCAGCTGGGTATGAGGCTATTCAGGCTCGTCACCAGGTGTGGCTGCCTCACTGGAAGGCAGACGCTGCCCATAAGTCATTTCTTATGTAGAGCCCTTATTCAGGGTGAAAAGTATTTGGTTCTTCTCTGAAGCATATGTTAAGAATATCCGCGGAGGACAGGAAACTGTTGGCACCAGTCCGTCCTTCTCAGGGCTGTTTCTTTGGTCCCAAGAGGGCTTTTGCTCCTACTTCTACTCCTAAGGGGAGCATGCCCTTTCGAGGTCTAAATCCTGCCTATCCTCGGGTCCCGGCTGTCGGGGTTCTGGTGGGGGGGTAGCGGCTTTTGGCTTTCGCCGGAGCCTGAGAGTGCTCAGTGTCGGATCAGTGGGCTCTGCGGATTGTGCAAGAAAGCTACTCAATTGTTTTCGACTACCTCCCTAAGGACACTTTCCTTCTCGCTCCCCTGCCTTCAGCCACGCAGAAAAGGGAGGCACTGTTGGCAGGTGTTCAAGATCTTCTCATGAAAGTGTAGTGTAGTTCCTATAGTCCCAATAGGCTCTGCGCATTGGAATAATATCTTCAGTAGTGTAGACGTAGGACTGAGGTTAACTAGGTCTCTACTGACTATATTAGACTTAAGTTTTTTGCCAGCTAGCTCAGAGTTCACTAGAAACTTTCTCGAATAGGCGAGGAGGAGTTTAATCTCCCTGGATAGACAAGAAGGGATTTAGTTTCTGACAACCATAAAACATGACAACTTTGCTCTCCCTGAATAAGAGTGTATATCTAGAGTCGTGTGAAGACAGCTATTTCACTCAGTCAATAAGTGCGTACTTAGTTTCACCAGATTGCAGAGAAAAAGAGAGACGGGCGTTTTCAATAAAAGGTGTTATTTATTGAGCAGTCTCTTTCCTCATACAAGAGAAATGAATTGCTACAATTGCAATACTTATAGTTAAGTAAAGTGCATACAGTAAAAGCAGGATTATGAAATAATACTGTAAAAGCATTGATATGGTTTCTCAGCCATATGATACTTTAAAATGGATAAAATAGATACATACATATATACATTGACTAATCGTACTCAACTGGTGCTTCTAACTACGCCTACCCCGGTGTACCTGACCTAAGCCTAATACGTGGGAAGGAGTAAGTAAGTAGCAGTTTAAGTTAAGTTTGTTTTGCCAAGAATCTGACTCAAGAATTCTCTGTAAGGGTTTAGTCAGTTCAGTACCTGGGTATTAGAAGGCAGGAGGTCTGGTATCTCTCTCTCAGGACTCGGTATCCCAGTCACCCGCAAGGGTAAGCTGGAAACGCCAGAGGCTGGATTTCTCGGCAAGAGAAAATACAGCGTCTTTCTCAGCGCGTCAAAAGGGAGGGGCAGCGTCCGTGGGCTCTCGCATCAGCTGGGCTCTCGGGCAAGTAGTAGCTGCTCCAGATTCGTCACCACCGTGTGTTTGCTTAAGGCAACGTTGGTATATTTATACCTGAAAGGTGCCGGGTTTGACGTAAGGCTGGACATAAGACGTCAATAAAGATGTCACTAAGAACTGGTCGTTCTTACAGTGCTTTACAGGAGTTCTCGGACGAAATCAAAACAAAGCAGCGGGGATTTCCCAGGTTGCTGGAGGCTTGGATTTGTTTAAGAACTCGGTGTGCTTTCTAGGGGGCTGGAGGAGTAGGCTTGCTTAATGTGACAGCATGCGCTATGACTGAATTATGAAAAGGGTTTCTATGCCGTTGTAGGGATATTATTGATTTATAACCGGACAAGGGCAAAGAATAGGAATATCGATTCAGATACCTAGATAAACACACTACACCCACTCCACGAATTCATGTCCATAATTACTAAACTAAGCAATAGTAAACATATCTAACGGTGCATGTGTATACCGATCCACCCCAAAATACATTTTTTGCATCTGAAATGGCATATGCGAAATACACAAAAAATGAGTATAGGTACAGTATTTCAAGCAGAGTAATCATTCATAAAAATAGGATGCATATATATCAGCGGAATGATTTTGCGAAAATTACACATGAAATGGCTCTTAATACAGAAAAGAAAAGTGCGAGACCATTACATCACATATAAATACAGTTATTTGTAAATATGCTAGAGGCTGAGGTAATATATTGTCTTTAGAGTTCCTAAAAATAGAAGCTCTGTTCTCTAAGAATAGTTCTACTTTAAGCAGAGGATGAGTGCCAAAAAAAGGTAAATATTTTGGAATCGGGGAAAAAAATAATTTCGTTTTTCAAGGGAAGAAGCCAAAACAGTTCCAAATATTTCCAGAAGCTTTTGTTTTTCAAAGCTGAAGGCCAAATTTAGAGTTCAGGGAACACTGAGTGCTCGTTTGCTTAAAAGTTATTCTTTTTGTTCAGGGGAGAACATCATTTCAGACAGACTTTCAAAAAAGCAGTTTACCGCTTCAGGTGAAAGTTCGACCAAGTTGGAAAATGCCGCAACTGTGCAGTCGTGAGAATGATTGCTATCATTGATGTATTGATCAGCATTGCTCACAGAAGGTCGTACCTGGTTGATGCTGCTCTCATCTTGCACTTCACTACCCTTTAATCGCAGTGGTGAAGTTTCCACGAATGCCGTCATCAGGATGGGTAACCGCTGAGGACAACACGATGCATGAGCCGTTACAGGACTTAGCAAAGTATCTGTATCCAATGGTACTTATGATTGTAGTGTGAGACAGACGTCTAACACGCATTCTTCTCCGCACAGCATACATCTTAACACAGGTAAGATACAATTCTGCCAGATGGGTCTGAATGAAAGAAACCAGGTCATATTCAGATCTCTTAGCCGGGCTAATCCAAGGACTTTAGTTATGCGGTCCCGATAGCGTATAGCTAGGATCGTTTCTTCCATTGTTGCTGGAGTCTTGTCTGTGACATGGCTTGCCATAATGAAGCAGGAGTATCAAAAATAAAATGCCTGCTACGAGTCCCAACAGGAGTGGAAGGCCGCCAAAGATCGAATGGACAAAATTAGGAAAGATGTCCAGGACTGCTTTAAAAGGTGACAACAGTCCCGAAAAAAATTGTCTTAAATACACTCTGGATACCATTCGTATCTGAAATGTTTAAGATTTGGTTTAGCATTTCTGCGAAGTGTAAGGGGCAATTTGTTGATAAAAGGTTATGTATCTCTGCCGTTGTCCTTCCAACTTGGAGATCATACGTTTCTTTTGATGACGTCAAGGGCACAGGCGTCTGTAGAAGAACAGACTTCATTCTGCTTAAAATATCAATTCAAATAGAAGAGATTTTCAAACTGGGCCAAATTTTTCCCTCCCTGTCTGGAGTGTCGTTCGGATACAATACTTGCATACAACAAGTGACCATGGAAGAAACGCTTACTAGGTAAGCTTTTCCTGGCACCAAGCCACAACATCTGTGGTCCACTATTAGAATGTAGCTCCCGTTCGAAAGCCGTCTAAAGAATGGCTCTATTCGAGTTGCAGGTGTGCCAAGCTGGTGACATGAAAGGTTATTTGAAGTCCCCTCACAGGCACCATGTAGATTTATACCCTGACACAGAAGTATACCACTTAGTGATTTTTACAATTATTACCACTAAGAAATACATTCTGTCCTTTTTCACTATAACATGTGTGTGTGTAAGGTAATTTCCATGTTGACTTAATGTATCCTTTACCCAACCTTTCATACTGGCCTGCCTATATATACTTCTGGCAGTATAGAAATTGGAAAGTTGTTATCGGAATAGTTATTATTCCGTGTATTATCCATTCAATGACAGGTCGTTTTGACATTGTCAATGGTAATCTCTCAAGTTTTTCAATGCTCAGAATTGTATATTCTGCTCCTTTTTGTGCCAAGCTGATTTGTGTATCAGTAAGGTTAAAGATAGACGTTGTGTTGATTAAACGCCAAGGCACGTAGCCTGAACGCAGATTTTGTAACGTCCAGCCAAGATGTACAATAGAACGCAATTAGGACTGACCATGTAGTAACATTAGTAAGTCCTGCTCTATTATATCAATTGCAGATGATACAATACTGTCCAGTGAATATATTCTGGAAGACAGAGTCATTAACCCATTGTCTACAACAGAAAGTGATTTTTCCAAATTAATACGGTCAATTTCCCGTATTTTCTTTGCTGTTTCAATTTGAGTTTCTTTCCAAGCTTCGTTATAAGCTGCATATATAGAGGCCGCTATGAAACGCTATGAATCATCTTATCCCTGCAGTGTTTGATTCATTTTGTTCTGGGATAGATGTTCGTTTAGGTTTTGCTGTGCCATTTATTAGTTTATCAATATTTTTGTACCTGCATTTCCTGTCCTGCTCTTTTTGAATTACTGCTGATTTAAGAATTTGTTGATAAAATCTATTTTTTATATACACCCTTGTGCTCTGTTGTTTATATGTTGTGTATGTGTTAAAATTTGTTAAATGTGATTTGACAATTTATTTTATGTTTCAATTACACATAAGGATAATTTATTTTTCCTTCCGATTAAGGTATCATTAATGAATGGTTTCTAAATTTGAACATATCCCTTGAAGGCAATTTTACCCCTCCATTTAGCCATTCAAGGCAGAGTTTTCCTACACTGTATGTTGTTACTATCCCTGGATGTTGTATCTGGGAGTATCTAGGGTCTGGCCTGGTCAATTTGAACCCCTGTATTTTGTTCAGGAATCTATCTTGACAGTTATTTGTGTCTGTGGGCCAGATCAACCATTTTTTCCAATCAGGATGTGGTCTGTTTTGGTTTAAAATATGGGATACGTCTATCTCAACATCTGTAGTGCTATTACTGTCAGGTGTTGCCTTTGGAATAGACGGTTTGTTTAAGTCTTTAATTTTGGCTAGGCCAAGACTGGTTGTTTGTTGAATTGTGTCATTCAAAAATATAATTTGTTCTGGGATCATGCAGGCTCTGAATAATGATTCTATACCTTGGACTTGCCAATCTTTGTTACCCAGATGGTTTTTGTTTCAATGTTATTTTTCCAAAAATCAAAACCAAATGTATTCATTTTTTCAAAAAATGTTTCTGAATAGATTAATTTTGTATTTGTCAGCATGGTTTTCATTCCTGTCTTATTTAACAGTTTGAAATAAAACGTTTCTGCTTCACTTGTGTTAAACCCTGAGAAGTATGGGAATTTCTCATAAAATGTTTTTGAACTACCTTTCGGTGGAGTTGCACAATGTTCCCATTGATTATAATTTAAAACATTTCTAGGTTGAGCAGATTTATGCACATAATGGTTGGCATAGTGATTGTAGCAGAACATCTGTTCATAATTTGATGAACCTTGTAAATAATCATGTTCTGTACATTTTGCTGACATAACTAAGTCTGACATCATATCATTAATACTTTCAAAGTCCCAATCATCAGAGAATGTGCTTGGTTTTACAAAGTCACTTAATGAAACCTTAAATTGATGAGGATACTTCAAGAGCTCGACCGGGCCATATATTTCGTAATCTGTTTTGTCCCATGCTACCCCACCGGGTATCGGATTGGCTGTGAAGTTTACTGAAGAAAGTTCTCTTTTCTCGATGTGTGAAGACTTGTGTGGCTTTAGGACCAGGTTGATATTCTGGCTTACTGTGTCCATTGTAATATATTTTCCCTCAATGAAGTGTCCCAAGCATAGCACCATGATGAGCCAAAGCAGGAGGAAAAGTACACCTAGCACCACCCAAAATTCAATCCATGGGGAAATCAGATAGGTTTCTTGTAGTTGATGAAAGAGTTCTTTAGATTTGTCTTTAAAAGTTTTTGTTGTTGTTGGCTGTTCCTCAGGTTCGCTCGGATCCTCAGAAAAGTCATCGAAATTGATGAAGTAGGCTGATGCAGTTCTGTCAATTGTTGGAATTGCTTCTGGATTTTTCTTTGTTTCATTAGCATAGTCTGTAGCTACATCGTTGTAGACAGGTGTTTCTTGACGAATTGTTGCAATTTGGGTTTTAAGAGGCATAAGTTCTATGGCTTTGTTGCATAGTCCTCGTTGATTCACTGTAGGTTTATCAAATGTGATTAGTCTCTCAGTTTGAACCTCTTGATTTGTAGCAAACTTTGGTGTTCTGCTATTTCTTGGGAGTCCACTTGGCCTAGTACTTATTATTGGCCACATGATTGTGGTTTAACCAGGTCGATGGATACAACTCGGTTCTCCTTTTTACCAGCAAGGGGCGGTAGTACAACTGATCTTGTTCCGTTGACAGGTAAGACAGGTACTGCTTTTCTGTAAGAAGGCCCAAATTCCTTCTTTACCGCGATTTTCTCTCTTACCAGATCCCCAATCTTTGGAATCCAGACAGGCCTTGCTGGGACAGGTGGTTTCTCTTCAGTGGCTGATGGCTGTTGTTTCAACTTTATGTTGCTCAGGTGTTTTCTTGTTTCATTTAAGTCCTGTAAAATAGCCAAACGATCTTTGATATCAAAGCATTTTCCTTCTACCACTGAAGTATGACTATGGAGGTCCTGGATATGCATTCTAGTCCCGAACAATAGTTCGTACGGACTGAAACCTTTTAGAGAATTTCTTGGCAGATTGTTAAGACTACGTTGGACACTTATTAAATGTTTGACCCACCCAACCCCCGAACCTAATACCTTTGCCGTTATAGATTGCTTTATATCTCGGTTTTTTCTTTCCACAATCCCGTTTCCCTCAGGATGGAACGGACAAGAATACCGCAATGCAATGCCCATGCTGGTCATGGCCTCCTTATAAGCTCGAGAGCTAAAAGTAGGACCCTGGTCAGAATGTAGCATGCCAATTGCGTATGTGCCGATAAAGACTCGCAAATATTTTATAACCGTTCTGGCGTCAGCCGAGCGCTGGGGCCACATCCAAATGAATCTCGTGCAGGAGTCCACTGCGACCATGATGTATTTATAGTTGCCATCCCTTTGTAAGGGACCACAGTGGTCCAGGTAAACACACGCTAATGGTTTATCTGAGATCAGAAGGGGCGTCTGTGCTGGTCTTTTCACTGTCGAAACTTTCATTTTTTGGCATATTTCACAATCTAGAACATAGATCCTAGTTTGTCTTCTCATTTGTGGCCACCAGTATCTCTGTTTTAATAATGATACTGTGGCCGAGACACCAGTGTGTGCAGAGGCGAGCCCTTCGTGTGCCGCTTTAATTAGTCCTAACCTATGTTCCATGTTTGGAATTGCCCTATCCCCCACTCCAGGGATTCGAGCAAATGGAACGTTATTCGCATCAGTTATGTATGAGTACTTTACTGGAAAGCCTTTCGGGAGTGTTTTTATCGCATTTTTTACTGTAGCGCTGACAGCTTGCAATATCTCGCTGTCTATTTTTGTTTTTGACCGGGTGATAGCAGCTACGGAAGCCGTTTGCACAGCTGCCTTCGCGGCCTCATCAGCCAATGAATTCCCTGCAACGTGAACGCCATCACGTTGATGACTTAGTGTATGTATCACGTGAGTCTTTTGTAGTTCCTTTTGTAAAAGAACTACTTGTTCCCAAAGCGTTTTATGCTTGATTGTGCCACCCTTTGCATCTTTGAAACCATTTAGAACCCAATTCTGCAAGTATTCATTATAAGACTGAACACAATAATATGAATCGCACACTATGAGTGTGGAGAATTCGCGATCAGTATTTTAAAGCGCCATCTTAAATGCTAGTAGTACAGCTCGCTGAGCTGTACAATCTCCTAGAGATTGTGTTTTAGTGACCAGTGGTCTAAATTTTCCTTCGTGCCAACGACCTTTAACAATCGTGCACGCAGCACTGTAAGCTTGTTTACCCCCAACTGCGGGCTGTGCTGATCCGTCTGTATATATTATACAGCCGTAGTGTTCAAGAGGCAAGATTTCGGTCGGCAGAGGACATTCAAATTCATATTGGAGAAATTCTTGTGTTTTTAAATTAGGATCAAATTCGTAGACCACGTCTGTTGCAGCAAGAGAATTAACTAATTGTATCTATCTCGGATGTAGTGCTTTAGCATTTGGAATGCTTGCCTTTGTTGCCGCTTCTAGAGCTGGTACTGGTGTAACGATGATTATTCGTTTACCTTGTGCTAGGGCTCTTTCTTTTGCTACCGCAGTCTGAACCGCGGTTAGAATGTTTTCAGTTGAGCTAAATTTCATTTCAGCTTTTGTGTACAAATGTGATTTGTATGCTATTGGTACCGTTTCTCCCTCATTAAAGGTTAGGTATGTGAATCCGCATCTTCCTGGGATGACCTGGATCACAAGGTTGCGTGTGTTATCGCGTGTTTGCAATTTTGTTTTAGCTAACATGTCTGTTTGCAAGGATCTCAAAATTTCGGTGTGTTTTTGAGTCCAATTGATTGTTTTAAAATCTGGTTTTATTAGTTCATAGAGAGGTTTAACCCTCTCTGCATAATTTAGAATGTAAGTTCTTTCGAAATTCAGGAAACCTAGAATTGATTGTAAGTTTTTCAGCGTTCTTGGTGCTTGGATTACAGCACATTTCTCTAAGAAATTGTCTGCCAGGCTTTTGCCTTCACTTGATAATTCATATCCTAAAAACAGGACAGTTAGATGGGCAATTCGTGATTTTTTAAAAGTTGAATTTGTAACCCTCTGCTGCGAACCCAAGTATTATGGTGTTCACTCTTTTCAAGTGAGTATCCAAGTCATCATCTGTTAGATAGATGTCATCGACATAAGATAATGCCTCATCATCATACATTTGTAGTAACTCTGTTACTCTTGCTGAGAATAATCCTGGGCTGTTCTTGAACCCCTGTGGGAGTCGACAGAATTTGTCTGCGAGCCCATTATTGAGAAAGCGGTCAAATACCTGCTTTCAGGTGCTATGTTTTGACAAAAGAATCCATTAGAGATGTCTAATATTGTTTTGTATTTTTTGCGCACAATGTTATTCATTAGTGCTGCACTATGTGAGTTTTGTACTGCAAACGTTTTTCAACATGAGTTTAGATGTCTGTAGTCCAAAACTAGACAATATGAATCGTCTGGCTTGGAGACAGGAAACAAAGGATTGTTCATTTGTGAGGTGCAAGTTTCAATCACCCCCTGGTATTCAAGTTGATCTAAGATCCCCCTGACCTGTTTTTTAGCTTTGTGCTTAATTGGGTACTGTCTCTGTGCAGTTGGTTGACATTTTAACTGGATTTTGTGAGGAGGAGAGTCCTCATCCCATCCAACATGGTTTTTATATAATGCAGGAGCTTGGGCTACTGCCCACTTTCTTGCAAGTGTATATTTTTTATGAATTGGAATGTGATTTGAGAAGGCAGGCATAATCATTTCTTCGCCATGAGGGCACTCTCTGACAAACTCCGATGGCCAGTCTTTTTCAGCTAAAAGGATGTCATAGCCTTTTGAGAGGTTATCTCAAAATAGACCACTTATTTTCCTAGTCTTATCTCCCTCTATACGTAATGTTATTTCGTATATTTTATGAGGTTTGCTAACTCTGGTGTCTGCAGTTTCCACCTGAATGTATTAATTCGTGTCCACTGTCTCCAGATGATTCATCAGGATCTTGCGAGCTATGCTCACTTCTGCTGCGCTGTCTAGCATTGTCTGAGCCCACTCTCTGTTTTTCAGCTGTGTCCTCAGGATCCTCGCATGTTTGATTATTTTAATACTGGCTACCTTCTTTTTTGGAAGTGTAATTTTTTACTTTGATGAGCAGGTTCCTTGTCTTTGGACTTGACGTGCTCTTCCCTGTGTTCTGACCGTCCTCTTCTTTCCGATTTCTGCGAGGAAGTCTGAAAAGATCGAGAGGGACGTGTATCAATACCTTGATATCTATCAGGTTTCTTCAAATTATCCCTATTTCTAAGGTTGTATCTTTTCTCAGAGGGCTCCCTCTGGGGAGACTTGTGTCCTTGGTCCGGAGATCTTTCTCTCCGCCGAGGAGACTTTCCTCTGGACTGGAATCTTTTTTCTTTGGGAGTGGATTGTTTATTTCCATCCCAGCTCTTTTTTGGAGTGTTTAGATTATTTTTAATAAATATTTTTTCAGGATTTTCAGTTAGTTGGGGTTTTACTGGTTTCCCACCCAAACTATCTCTTCCTAGCTCTTCATAGGATTTTTCTATGATTCTGGCAAGTTCAAATGGTTGTTCTGCTATATCTGTTTCTTTCAATTTCTGAAGGAAAGTTATATCCTCAGTTGCCACTTGAACTAAGTCTCTATCTGCCTGTGTTAATTCTTTTATTTTAACTAAGAGTTCTTCGCTTGACATTTTAGTAATGTCAGGATGTGGTGTGTAGCTGGCTAGAACCGGCCACGTTGCTCCTGGTCTACCTAGTGGACCGAGCCTGGTGATGTGATTATTATGTTTTAGGGCGCCTTTAAACCAGAGCAGGTGCTCTTGATATTTTAATGGGATTTCCACCTCCTCGAAAGGAGTGTATTCATCCGGTGGTTCCTCTATTTTGTAATAGTGGAACTCATGTGTGACAGCGTTTGCTGCTGGAAAGTTTATCCATGAATAGAATACCTCTGTCTGCCGATATTCATGTGCCTCAATTACGAATATGACTGTACCACCTCTCGATGTTAGTCCATTTTCTATAAGTTTAATAGTTATAGTTTTTCTTATGTTGACCGGGATGAGTATTGCATCCGGGTCAGTCTGTAGGAGACTGGTGTCATCCTCAAGGAGACGAGCTGCTTTCTAGCTGTCTCCCTTTCTTCTTCACTTTTTGTCATTTTTACTAGCAGAAAGGTTTTTGTTGCAGATCAAGTTTCAAGGAAACAAAGATTAGGTGCACAATATTTTGGAACACTGTATCCTTCAACGTTGAATAAACCAAAAACTATACATAGAAATCTCTTCCTACTAAGTTCCGGCGGATTTTAACCTTTTACCCACTCCAGACGTCTTTTGGAGTATTTACGGGAAAAAGGGTCTGTGTGAAAAAGCACGACTGAGTTACTCTAACGTCTTGCGTTAGATTTATTGCCTTACCAAATGTTGGGCACCATGTAGTGTAGTTCCTATAGTCCCAATAGGCTCTGCGCATTGGAATAATATCTTCAGTAGTGTAGACGTAGGACTGAGGTTAACTAGGTCTCTACTGACTATATTAGACATACGTTTTTTGCCAGCTAGCTCAGAGTTCACTAGAAACTTTCTCGAATAGGCGAGGAGTTTAATCTCCCTGGATAGACAAGAAGGGATTTAGTTTCTGACAACCATAAAACATGACAACTTTGCTCTCCCTGAATAAGAGTGTATCTCTAGAGTCGTGTGAAAACAAAAGACAGCTATTTCACTCAGTCAATAAGTGCGTACTTAGTTTCACCAGATTGCAGAGAAAAAGAGAGACGGGCGTTTTCAATAAAAGGTGTTATTTATTGAGCAGTCTCTTTCCTCATACAAGAGAAATGAATTGCTACAATTGCAATACTTATAGTTAAGTAAAGTGCATACAGTAAAAGCAGGATTATGAAATAATACTGTAAAAGCATTGACATGGTTTCTTAGCCATATGATACTTTAAAATGGATAAAATAGATACATACATATATATATTGACTAATCGTACTCAACTGGTGCTTCTAACTATGCCTACCCCGGTGTACCTGACCTAAGCCTAATACATGGGAAGGAGTAAGTAAGTAGCAGTTTAAGTTAAGTTTGTTTTGCCAAGAATCTGACTCAAGAATTCTCTGTAAGGGTTTAGTCAGTTCAGTACCTGGGTATTAGAAGGCAGGAGGTCTGGTATCTCTCTCTCAGGACTCGGTATCCCAGTCACCCGCAAGGGTAAGCTGGAAACGCCGGAGGCTGGATTTCTCGGCAAGAGAAAAGACAGCGTCTTTCTCAGCGCGTCAAAAGGGAGGGGCAGCGTCCGTGGGCTCTCGCATCAGCTGGGCTCTCGGGCAAGTAGTTGCTGCTCCAGATTCGTCACCACCTTGTGTTTGCTTAAGGCAACGTTTGTATATTTATACCTGAAAGGTGCCGGGTTTGACGTGAGGCTGGACATAAGACGTCAATAAAGATGTCACTAAGAGCTGGTCGTTCTTACAGTGCTTTACAGGAGTTCTCGGACAAAATCAAAACAAAGCAGCGGGGATTTCCCAGGTTGCTGGAGGCTTGGATTTGTTTAAGAACTCTGTGTGCTTTCTAGGGGGCTAGAGGAGTAGGCTTGCTTAATGTGACAGCATGCGCTATGACTGAATTATGAAAAGGGTTTCTATGCCGTTGTAGGGATATTATTGATTTATAACCGGACAAGGGCAAAGAATAGGAATATCGATTCAGGTACCTAGATAAACACACTACAAAAGGGGCCATTCATACAGTTCCGGCTTGTAAAGGGGGCTTGGTGTTTATTCCATCCTGTTTCTGGTGAGAAAGGTTTCTGGGGACTTCCGTCCAGTATTGGATTTGAAGTGGGTGAATTCTTTCATCCCTTATGTTAAATTGAAGATGCTCTCTTTTCAGGAAATCCTTCCATTACTGGTTCACGGGGATGTGGTGGCTTCCTTGGATCACCTGGATGCCTACCTCCATGCGCGCATCCACCCGTCTTCTCAGTGTTTCCTCCGGTTTTGTGTAGGGGGCAAGCACTTCCAGTTCCGGGTACTCCCCTTTGGTTTGTCTTCTGCCCTGAATGTTTTCATGAAGGTTTTAACTCTTTTGGTTGGGATCCTCCATAGGGAAGGCATTATGGTATTCCCATACCTTGATGACTGGCTGATCTCTGCCTCTTTTTTTTCTAAGGGGACTCTTCATGTCCAGAGGGTCTGCGAGGTCCTGGTCGTTCATGGGTCCCTGATCAACCTCAAGAAGTCCCATCTGAAACCTACCCAGGAGTTGGTGTTCATCGGAGGTCGCCTGGACGTGGTCAGGGGGATGGTGTTCTTGTCTGTGGAACAGAAGGCTACCTTATGGACGGCCCCGGGTTGTCTCCTGGCTTTGGATTACGCCTCTCTCCATCAGTGGTTGAGGGTACAGGGGTCGATGTCAGCTACTGTGAATGTGCTTCCCTGGGCGTGCCTCCATCTGTACCCATTGGTGAACCACCTTTTGTCCCGGTGGGTGCCCTGTTCCCCAGATTACAATCTCCCTGTGGTTGTGTCCCTGCAGATTCGGTCCGATCTGGGTTGGTGGTTGGTGGAGTCCCATCTTTCCAAGAGTCTTCCATTTCTGGTGTCCTCTTCCTGGGTGGGTTTGACCGATGCCAGCCTCCTGGGCTGGGGGGCAACATTGGATTCCCGGTTTGTGCAGGATCAGTGGGATCACCTTGAGGTTCCGTAAAAATTATTACGATGTTCTGGGCATTGCCGAATATGGATAAGTTTGGTATCTACGAACCGCAAATGACGAGTTCGGCAAGTGTGCGAAATTTCGCTACACTACCTGCCAGGGTTCGTCTAATATTACGCGTTCTTCATCTGAACCCTCGGGTTCCATTTTAGATACGGCATCCATTTTGTTTCTTGCCCTCACGTAGTCAGCGAGCAGAAAACTGTTCGCCCCCTGACCCTCTAGTTCCCAAACCTTACGGAAGACGCATATTCCTTTCATGCGTCTTTATGGCCGGAGGAATGACACAGCAAAGGCAAATGGCTCAGCTTGAGGGTAATCTGGTCGTGCCGGCTTATTGTGACAGCCTTGCAGGCGATGGATCCAACCCTTTGATCCTACGATCATGCTTCCGATATTACCCCCACACTCTTTTCTCTACACGTGTCTGACTTCCTTGCAGCTGTTCTTGTCTCTTCTTCTTTGTCATTTACAACTCTAATGGGTGTGCCTAATGGTGGGAAGATGTACTTTTACAGTTGGGAACCGGCATAGCTATTGTAATGATGTTCCAGGATTCTGAACACATGAAAGAGACCCTTTTTGAAACCTACTGTGGGAACCGGATTATAATCTTTTGTCCACATGTTATGCAATGGTAACACTCTGTATAAAAGAGAGCGACCTACAACCTCAATTTGAAGCAGACTCTCAGAACCTACACACTGTTGTACTTCTTGTGACTTTTGCCTCCCTGCAGTAATAAACGCTGATCTTTGACGCCGAAGGAAGTTTCCCGTGTCTCTGTAATTTGTGCGCCGAAACAGGTATCCCATGAAGGTTATAGGTGTTGTTCCCTGGCACCGCTGGTACTGTTAAAAGTCCAGTCCTTCAGTTGGCGCCCAATGTTGGGCGACTTCAGCGGTACCGGTCCAAAGCCTGATGATCGTGAGGAACTTCGTGTGAAATCTCCGAGGGAAGGTGCACCCCGCTTCATCGATCCTGTTGTCGAAATAAGTGGCCTGAAGTTTTTCCCTGCGAAGATTCCCGCCTCCTGACGGCTGCGACGGACCGATGCCCTGACTGTCGACCTGTCTTCGACGCCCGGCGTAGACCTTACGTACAAGCGAGACGATAGACGGGCCTTCCTGGTGACGCCATTGAAGTTCTGAGTTAAGTATTTTGTGGGTCGCTCCCAGTCCTTAGTGGTTGTTCTAGCTTCTTGAAAGCTTTGTTGTTAGCCTTTAAGGCTTTGTTGTAATAGCTCACCGAGCTTTGTAATAGCCTCCTCAGGCTTTGTGGTTAGCTCTCCGAGCTTTGTGATAGCCTTAAGGCTTTGTTGTATTGCATGGTTCCATTGCATTTGTGGTTCTTAGTATTGGTCCTTAGTATTATTTGACAGTTGCAATTGCCAAAAACCGAGGGTTTTGACTTACACGAGGTTTAATTACTTCGGTAATCCTTGAAGTTTGATACTAGGTTAGTGTGCACGATGCCTAGCCATAGTGGTTTGTTTCATATTTTCCAATGTTGCGCAATGGATTCCCGGTTGGAGGACTCGTGTCCGATACCTCCAGTTGGAACTCCGATACATGATCTTTATAGTCGACATGGGGTGGGTCCTATAATATATAATGATTACTGGGTCCGCTATACAAAGAAAGACGGTGACCTTAGATGGCCACCACATGGAACTTTTGAACTTTCGATTTTAGATAATCTTGAGGCTAAATTATTTTTAAAGAAAGCTAGGCCAGCTATGTTTGATTCTTTTCGAATATGGCGTAAAGAGGCCAAGCAGAAAGAAATCAAACAACTTAAAAAGGATCAAAAGCAAGGGTTCGTTCCGATAATGCAAACTATAAAAGAATGTAAACAGGACAAAGAAGAAAAGGAAATGGAAATCTCTACTAGATTGCATCATATGAAAATAGATAAATGTTACCCGGTTTTACCGAATAATCTAGAAAAGAAAGAAGAAGATTTAAAGGAGGATTCCTTGTTATCATATTTGATGAAATCACCACCTCCTTATGTACAGGGTGCTACTGCTCCTGTAGCTGCTCCTGTTATTCCTCCTGTAGTTCCCCTTGTTGCTCCAGTGGCTGCGGGCCAGCCCGTTGTTAACCCTACGTTTGTTTCACCACCTGTCCTTGTTCCTACTGCTCCTGTACCTGTACCTTCGCAGACTGTTGTCTCTGCTACTCCAACTATCTTGTCAGTTCCTACTATGCCTTCTTTCACCTCCAGTGTTGTTGCCCCTGTTTTTCTTTCCCCTTCTGTTCGTAAGCGTGTTCCTAACTCTGTTGCTACCCTTTATTCACCTCTTTCTGGTCCGTTATTTTCGTCTGATTCATCTGAAACTCCTCAGAGACGGAGTCAGATCCCTAGTGGTAGGGAGAAAGAGACATTAATAACCATGGCACATAGGTGGATAAGACATCCTGCTAATTACACTCCTCGTGTGGTCTTTGATACATTTTCTCAGTTTAATGAGCCTACGCAGAGATTCGTGTTTGAGGAGATGTGTAACTTTTTGAGGGAAGAATGGTATAATGATGATGTAGATAATGTACCGTCCGACATAATTGAACTTCAGAGTCACTTTTCCAACGGTATGATCATAGGTGAAGATGTACGACGTGCCGTGGAACGCTTATTAGCGTTTAGATCCACAGCACATTCTCGGGTGTCCTCAGATGATACCACCGAGAATTGGAAAGCGGTTCCTGGTCAATATCCCATGAGAGAGGTTCCGCCACTGTGGGTGCCTGGTGATCCTAATGCAAACCCTGTGGTTCTACCGCATTTTCGAAGGGTATGGATACATCTTCCATGGAAACGATCGGAAGTTTTGCAAGTGAAGCAATCCTTACCCGATCCGCGTAAAAATCCGGCTGGTTATTATAAGGAGTTATCACAACTGGTGGAAGCTTCTATTATGAACCTTGCCGACATCGACATGTTGTTTGGCAATGTTGTACCGCAACCAGTTTGGGCCAAAATTCGTCAAGCCAACCACGCAGTTGAATTAGGGGGTGATTGGGCTGCACTGCTAGCGGCTGATGCATTACAAGTTGGTGGGGCTAAGCCCGACCAGCTAATCTTAGACTTGCCGCAGAAAATCATTACGCTCATGAAAACTATCATGCCAGCGATGAAAGTGAACTGGGATAAGTTATCAGCTTGTAAGCAAAAGAAAGACGAGAGTGTCTCGGATTTCTTTACAAGGTTTGAGGAAGCGTTTGTCGACCACAGCGGTCAGGACATGGGAGCTGAGGGAGGCCAGCGGTTATTTGTTGACAAATTTGTGTCGAATTTGTTGCCTGAATTAAGCAACAAACTGAAAAATTCAGAGAGTGCGTGGGCAGTTTCAACCCCTGCGCAAATACTAGCAACAGCCCAGTATTATGAGAATAGGGAAAAGGAAGAAAGTGATCGTGTAGAGAAGAAAACGAAGGAGCTAAAAACGAAGGTTTTGTTACAGCAAGCATACCCTCCACGATCAAACCAAACTGATTCACAACAGCAGTATCGACCACGAGCACAGCCCGATAGGACACAGCCGCGTTCTGACAACTTTGATTATAGATCTTCCCTTGGGTATAATCAGTGCGCATATTGTAAGAAAGAGGGACACCTAAAATATGATTGTCTTGCCTTACGGGACCGCCTAAATGGTGTGTCAGCACGAGGAAATCGTGGTAGTGGTCCCCAACAGGCATCACGAGGTAGAGGTCGTGGTTCATCCCACAATCAGAGTGATCGTTATCAAAATCAATCAGATGCAAATAATTGTTTTGACCAGCGAAATGCAGGGTCAGTCCGATCTGCACAGTATAATGTGGACGATTATTACGTAGAGCATGAGACTGTTGTAAATGACCATTACTAGGACAGCCAACGACAAAGAGAGGGAGTAGTGTCAGTTCCGGTCGATCAGAGTGGGCCTTACGTTGCAGTGGCTACATCGGGTGTAGTTGAGCCTTTTCTGTTAGACACTGGTGCGACGAAAAGTTCCATCATGCATTCGAAACTCCCTGGCGCACCTTTGTCTGGCTTAACGAACGTTTCCGTTGGATTCTCTGGCGCCCCTGTTAGCAACCCAGTCTCTAGTCCTTTGCCTCTTATGATTGGTCCTCGTGAGCTAACGGCTCCACTGATTCTATCTACAGGTTGTGGTGAAAATCTTTTGGGCCTGGATTTGTTGAAACGATTATATGCAACATTGTATTGTTCCCCCGAAGGAGTGGAGCTTACATTGGGACGGAGAGTGATCTCTCCAATGTATTTATCGGTCGATAAATTCCCACCGGAATTGAATTCCCTCCCTGCGTCCTTATGGGCCACAGGTCCCAATGATGTGGGCCTGTTAGACATTCCACCCTATGTGATTCAATTGAAACCAAATGCGCGATTACCACGTTTACCTCAATATCGTATTTCTCTTGAGGGCGAACGAGCGCTGTTAGCAATCGTTCATGATCTCATTGGAAAAGGTGTTGTTGAAGAAACTCGTGGAAACGTGTGTAATAGCCCTGTATTACCAATTCTGAAACGAACTGACCCAACTAAACCTCCTGTGTATCGTTTTGTAATAGACTTAAGAGAGGTGAACAAAATAGTGGTTCCACAATTTCCTGTAGTTCCCGACATTACGGCTTTACTAACAATGATTCCGGCATCTGCCTCCTGGTTCACAGTGATCGATCTAAAGAATGCTTTCTTTAGCATCCCAATTGCAGAGGAAAGCAGAGACCTATTCGGATTCTCATTAGGTGGTCGCAGTTTTAGGTTAAAACGCGCTCCACAGGGCTACTGTGAGAGTCCGTCAATCTACAGCCAAGCACTTAAAGGTCAACTTGATGCCTTTGTATTACCTAAAGGTGCAGCTTTGATTCAATACGTTGATGATCTTTTAGTGGCAGCTGATACAGAAGCTATTTGCAAAACGGCTACAGTATCATTGTTACATTATCTACATAACTTACACCACAAGGTATCGCCTTCAAAGGTACAGTATTGTTGTCAAGAAGTTACCTATCTAGGTCACTTATTGTCAAGAGAAGGGAGAAGGTTGACCCCAGAGAGAATTGCAGCGATTACCCGAATGACTGTGCCAAAAACCCAGAGAGATGTTCGCGCCTTTTTAGGTATTACGTCCTATTGCAGACAATGGATTCCAAATTTTTCACTGTTGGCGAAACCATTGATAGCCCTTACGTGCAAGGATGTTTCATCCCCATTGCCTTGGACTGAAGAGTGTCAGAAAAGTTTTTCTGAATTACGTGATGCGTTGTGTTCGGCTCCTGTGTTGGGCACTCCTGATTACAGTAAGCCGTTTACACTTTACGTTCACGAGAGGGATGGTTGTGCGTTGAGTGTTCTGACACAACCTTTTGGTGGTAAGCAACGCCCATGTGCCTATTTTTCTTCGACTTTAGACCCAGTAGCAAGAGCCTTGCCAAGTTGTTTAAGAGCAACAGCGGCAGCTGCGGCGTCCATTCGACAGTCCGCAGGTTTAGTTATGGATAATATGCTCACGGTAATGGTTCCGCATGCAGTTGACACTCTATTGAATCAAACGAAAACTCAACATCTGACGAGCGCAAGATTGTCTGGATATGAGTTGACGTTGCTGGTCAGTCACATACGGATAAAACGATGTAATGTGTTGAATCCAGCAACATTGCTGCCGATTGACACAGAATCAAATGGTGAAGCAGTACATGACTGCTATCTCAGAACTGAGGAGGAAACTAAGGGTCGTATTGACCTAAAAGATACTCCATTGACAGATCCCGATGGTACTTTGTATGTGGATGGTTCTTGTTTCAAGTTGCCGAACGGTGATGTGACGACTGCATATGCTGTAGTTACATTGAGAACGATTGTGGAAAGCGAAAGACTAAGTCAGAATTCGGCTCAGGCTGCCGAATTAATCGCTTTGACGAGAGCGTGTGTGTTGTCTAAAGATAAACGGGTGAATGTGTTTACAGATAGTCAGTATGCGTTTGGTGTGGCACATAGTTTTGGACGACTATGGAGAGAGAGAGGATTCCTTACGTCGCATGGCACGAAGATTCAACATGGTCAGCTTGTAAATGATCTTTTAGATGCACTCACATTGCCTAAACAAGTGGCCATAGTCAAATGTAGCGCACATCAGAAAGTAACGGACGATGTGGGTCGTGGTAATGCGTTTGCGGATGACGGCTAAAGAGACGGCTAAAGATTTGACAAACAGAATGTATGTTACGAGCTCAGTGAGATGGCCAACAGAGACTGGTATGTGTAAAGACACATTTGAAAGCGTGAAAGGAATACAGAATGAAGCCACTGAGACGGAAAGGACTAAATGGAGAGAGAGCACGGGAAGATTAGATGAGAATGGATGTTGGGTTGATCTATCAGAGAAACAGAGATGGATGTTACCGGATGCGTATGTGCTCGCTGTTGTTACAATGGCTCATGGTATGGCGCACATCAACACGAAAGGTATATGCAAGTTGTTGTCTCATGTATGGAAGAATGATGGGATTACTAAGTGTGCTGAGAGAGTGGTTAAAAATTGTATGGTGTGTTTGATGCACAATCCTGGTAAGGGCACCCCCACTCCACCTGGTCATTTTGCCCCTCCTACGTACCCTTTCGAAGTTATCCAGTTGGACTTTATCCACATGGACCGATGTAATAACTTGAAGTATGTGTTGGTTGTGGTGTGTGCATTCTCTAGGTGGATTGAGGCCTACCCCCTTAAGGATAATACGGCTTTATCCACGGCAAAAATTTTGCTCAAAGAGTATTTTCCCCGCTACGGAATGCCTCGGGTCGTATGGTCGGACAACGGAAGTGAGTTTGTTGGGAGTGTGATGAAGAGTGTGTGTCGCGGTTTAGGGATAGTACAAAAATTTCATAGTGCAAACCATCCACAATCAGCAGGCTTGGTGGAGGGATATAATGGCACTCTAAAACTGAAATTGGCTAAAATTCAGGCAACAACTGGTTTATCTTGGCCCGACGCTTTGCCTCTGGCTCTCCTGTCGACCAGGGCAACTGTACACTCTCGAGTAGGGCTCAGCCCATATGAGATTGTGTTCGGTCGTCCTGCTAATATATGGGGAGTCCCAAGACCTAAGGAAGTTGACAGAATTGAATACCCTATGTTGATTGATTATCTCTATGATCTGACTGCTAAATTGAGTTTGATTCATCAACAGGTCTTTGAGTCTCTGCCATCACAAACAGAGGGTCCTGGTCATCGACTTCAACCAGGGGACTGGGTCCTCGTCAGAAACTACGGACGAAAACGAAACCTTGAACCAAGATTTGTGGGCCCGTTTCAGGTACAGCTGGCTACGAGAACGGCGGTTCGACTACACGGACGTCGGAACTGGGTACATGCTACCCACACGAAGAGAGTCCCGCTTCCTTTGCCATCGGACACCTGGATAAGAAGAGGTCTTTCTTCATCTGAGACCGACACTGCACCACGTTTCGTTCCATTCAGCGAAGCTCGGCTTGTATCTGACACC
Organism: Lissotriton helveticus; assembly: GCF_964261635.1. Lineage (NCBI taxonomy): Eukaryota > Metazoa > Chordata > Amphibia > Caudata > Salamandridae > Lissotriton > Lissotriton helveticus. Next base: position 1,586,095,488 of record NC_136067.1, on the reverse strand, counting down.
GTTGCTGACTCCTCTCAAACAATTTCCTCCACGTCAACCTTGGAAAATTTGACTGTTGAACAATTGCCTGAACAATTGAACACTCCTTTGCCGTCCAATCCATTGTTTGAAGATCAGACTCGCCCTGGAAGTAGCCAATATTTTCTTCGTCCACGAACAAGCCATAAATAAAAAGATTTTTTTTATAGGTTCTACGTTACTCTGAAAACAGTGGACATTATATATATTGTGTATCTTTTTCTTTTTCGTACAGCCAAAAACATTATCTAGCTAGAACCTACCATCCAGGTTGACCGTAAGGCCGTGCGGGTACTTCCTTCTGTTTAGCAGCTATCGACACAAGGTTGGTTTCTATTATCAATTTCTGGGAATTCCTGGGAATTGATAACCGCTACTCAGAACAAAGTGCGTCAAGAACGTCGCGGACGGTCGTTAGGGGATGGAATCATCATTGTCTGAGCTGTCGAAAAGAGAAGAAATGTTGGCGCAAAGATCTACATTGCAGAAAATATGTCATACAAAATGGTTTTTCTCACAAGTAATCATACTGTTTCTCACCATATCTATGCTATTGGTAGGAGGAATATATTATGGGTCTCAGTTCTTATTGTCTTCTGCTACACCTACTCTTCCATCTCATGATCAATATTTCATTTCTACTGTTTCTCCACATTCCTTTTATCCTCTGCCTCAACACGAACAAATCAGACGTGCGGAATTCAGAAACAACTCTTTTATACAACTCCTGCATCCGCATCAGTTAGTGGTAAACACTACCAATTGTTGGGTGTGTGGGTTAATGCCACATACTATGGATAAAGGTATTCCGTACCTAGTTCTGCCTTATAGTGCACAAGGGTCAGCTCGAGCATTACAAACTATGTTCCGTAGCGCACTAGATTCCTACCCCCATCGAGAACCACGCTCAGCAAACTCTGGTCCTGGCCCGTACCACAAGACTCTGGCGAGAGCTATTGCAGACTTAGATAGAGATATTTTTGACGCATCACTCATCCCAGAGGAAGAGGTGCGAGCATATAAGGAATTAAGTGAAGCTGAGTACAGCTTATCAGTGGGTGAGAGGCAGCTTAAAAGCTCGCCACCGATATGGATTGTACCTCACCTTGGTAATTTCTGCTTGAAAGGTCTTGGTCGAAATCCGAGAGCTCAGTTTGGGGAGAGTGCTTGTACCGAGACATATGTCTTACCGACACTCTCCTCCCCTGTCTTCCTACCTGCCAAGGGTACCTACTTTGTATGTTATGATCGAGCCTATACGTGGTTACCTCATGACTTCTCGGGTACCTGCTATATTGCAAATCTTTTGCCTCCGACCTTCACTGTGGCCTCTGATTATCACAGAAATAGAATTGTAAGAGGTGTGATTAGCAAAGAAGATACTTCTGGACAAGAGGCGGGAGACTTCTTTAAGGGTTTCCTACCGTTCTGGGGACCGATGGTTAATAGCAGGAACCTGAGACAGTTAACTCGTGTAGTAGAATCAACTGCCAACATAACTGCAAATGCCCTTGGAAATTTAACAGCCGAAGTCCAGGCGGATAGACTGATGACGTTGCAGAACCGTATGGTTCTAGATATCGTTCTAGCAGATAGAGGTGGGGTTTGTAAAGTCATCCATTCGAGCTGCTGCATATTCATACCTGATAACGCTCCAACGGTTTATCAAGCCATCTCTAAGTTGCACAAAATTTCGGAGTCCATACACGTGGACGAAGGAAATTTGACGCTTCTGGGATGGTTTTGGGGTCTGATATCGACTTGGGGTTGGAAGATTCTGATGATCATAGGGATTGTTGTGACATTTCTGTTCTCATGTTGTCTTTGTGTGCAATGTGGTCCTGCCTTATGTGGCCTTTGTGCTACGACGTGTATAAGACAGCCCATTGTCACCAAAGAGGCATTGAAGGATCGAATAATGTATCAACAACATCTGAGTGATCTGATGAGTATCGAAATCGATTATGATTCCGACTAGTGCTTGCCTACATGAGGGCAAAAGGACCGTCTGAGGTTCCGTAAAAATTATTACGATGTTCTGGGCATTGCCGAATATGGATAAGTTTGGTATCTACGAACCGCAAATGACGAGTTCGGCAAGTGTGCGAAATTTCGCTACACTACCTGCCAGGGTTCGTCTAATATTACGCGTTCTTCATCTGAACCCTCTGGTTCCATTTTAGATACGGCATCCATTTTGTTTCTTGCCCTCACGTAGTCAGCGAGCAGAAAACTGTTCGCCCCCTGACCCTCTAGTTCCCAAACCTTACGGAAGACGCATATTCCTTTCATGCGTCTTTATGGCCGGAGGAATGACACAGCAAAGGCAAATGGCTCAGCTTGAGGGTAATCTGGTCGTGCCGGCTTATTGTGACAGCCTTGCAGGCGATGGATCCAACCCTTTGATCCTACGATCATGCTTCCGATATTACCCCCACTCTCTTTTCTCTACACGTGTCTGACTTCCTTGCAGCTGTTCTTGTCTCTTCTTCTTTGTCATTTACAACTCTAATGGGTGTGCCTAATGGTGGGAAGATGTACTTTTACAGTTGGGAACCGGCATAGCTATTGTAATGATGTTCCGGGATTCTGAACACATGAAAGCGACCCTTTTTGAAACCTACTGTGGGAACCGGATTATAATCTTTTGTCCACATGTTATGCAATGGTAACACTCTGTATAAAAGAGAGCGACCTACAACCTCAATTTGAAGCAGACTCTCAGAACCTACACACTGTTGTACTTCTTGTGACTTTTGCCTCCCTGCAGTAATAAACGCTGATCTTTGACGCCGAAGGAAGTTTCCCGTGTCTCTGTAATTTGTGCGCCGAAACAGGTATCCCATGAAGGTTATAGGTGTTGTTCCCTGGCACCGCTGGTACTGTTAAAAGTCCAGTCCTTCAACCTGCAGGCGGGATGCTTGCCAAACTTCTAGGAAATTAAGGCCGTCCATCTGGCTTGTCTGGAGTTTGCGTCTGCTTCATCTTCAGGCCTGGCTTTTGAAAAGATGACCTCTAGGTTGCTCCCTGGAGTTGGTGGAGCTGCTTCAGGGCTCCCCCCACCCGGCTACTCTTCTTTCTTATTCTCACCATTGGGGGTCTTTTTCTCAGTGGTGTGTTTCTAAGGGTTTGGACCCTGTGTCTGTGGATCCTTTGAGGGTGCTCAATTTTCTTTCCGACATCTTTGCATTTGGCCTGGCCTCTTCTACTCTGCGGGCTCAGTGGGTGGCCTTGCGCGCTTTCCGCAGTTCTCTGGTGGACGGGTTGGATCCTTTGGTGGCCTGTTTGCTTCGGAGTTGCTATTTGTAGCATCCTAGGGTTATTTGCCTGGCACCTTCCTGGGATCTTCCTTTGGTTTTAATAGTCCTTCATGTAGGTCCCTTTGAGCCCCTGGGGTCTGTGGATTTAAAGTTCCTCACCATGAAGGTGGTATTTTTGGTGTCCATCGTCTATGCTGGACGGATCGGGGAGCTGGGTTCCTTTCTGCGTTCTCCTCCATTCTTGCAGGTCCTGCCAGACTGTATTGTATTGCTCTTGGATCCTAAACTCTTGCCCAAGGTCCCTTCGGTTGTCAACCGCTCCCGTGAGGTGGTGTTGCCTTCTTTGCTTCTGGTCACTGGGTCGGGTGTGGAGTCTGACCTCTCGCTTTTGGATGTCCGTTGTGCTGTGTTGTATTTGGAGCGGACTGTGTCTTTTTTGCTGCTGTGACAGCTTGTTTGTGACTTTTGTTCCGGTCCGGTCTGTTAATAAGCCTTCTCTCTCCACCCTGAGTAGGTGGATCAACAGGCTATCTTGCTTACCTTCAGTACTCAGTGTTCTGAGGTATAAGCACGGGTGCAGAGTCAGTCTGCCAGGGTGCTGACTGTCTCCTGGGCCTCATTCAAGGGGGTGTCTACTGAAGATATCTGTAGGGCTGCGACTTGGGCCTCCCCACACATGTTCATGGATCACTACCGGTTGGTATTGGGTGGACCTTCGGTTGGGGGTTTTGCTGAGGCAGTTCTCTGGGCCTGTTCTTCAGGCTCTAATGTTTCCGCCTTCTGTGATTCTTCTTGGTTGTTTTTCAATTGTTTTATATTTTTGGGACTTAAACCTGTTCTTTTGCATCTTCTACTTGTCAGTGGTTTCTTGTATGTTCCAGGAAGCCGCTTGACTTGGGTATGTGCTCACTTTGTAACTATGGTGGCGAGGAAGACTTACGAGGAGGTAATGCCCTGGTTACTTACTGGTAATCTTCATTACTCCGAGTATGGTCTACCTCTCCACATGAGTTCCAATCCCACCCTCCCTGTTTTTCTATCAGCTTCATTGGTTTTTGGGGCTTGGTAGTTCTACAGGTAGTTGGGTGGCCGACCCTCCCCTTATGTTTATGTTCATGCATATTAAACTTGTAAAGCGCACAGCTACTCAAAGTGTCCCGGCGTTAGCTCCTGAAGGAAGGATGAACATGTATCAAGTTAAAACAGCAAGGTCTTGAGTTTTTTTTTAAAAAGTACCGAGTCCTGACTAGTCCTCAGGGCTAAAGGCAGTAGATTCCAGGCCAGACCAGCCCTACGCACAAAGGAGTTTCCGCCAAGACGCTGGCGCTTAAACTTCGGGATCTGCATCAGCTATTGAGCAGAGGACTGCAGCGCTCTGCCAGGCACATGGAAGGCAAATCTTCGCTGTAGGTAAAGAGAGCCGGTATCATACAAGGCCCGGTGAGCGATGGTAAGCATTTTGAATTTCAGGCGGGACTCCACTGGCAGCCAATGCAAGGAGCGCAAGTGTATCCGCACACTATCTCTAGGAGAAAGCCCCATAAGGAGTCTAACCGCAGAATTCTGCACGACCTGAAGTTTTTAAATCAGTGGCCCGAGCAACTGACCAGGAGCGCATTGGCGTAGTCCAGGCGGGACAGAATCAACGCACGGACCGTGGTTTCCCTAGAAGCACACGGCAAAAGAGGAAGAAACTTCCTCAAGCTCTTTAATATGCCGAGGCAGGACCCGGCCAGTTTCTTTACGTGCGTCACAAAATGCAAGTTTTGGTCAAACCAGACCCCCAGGTTTTTTACCGCGCCCGTTCTTTCAGAGGGCCGAGAAAAACCCAGGGGCCAAAGCTTTTCTCTGAAGTCAGAAGGAAAGGAACCAAACAGCAGCACCTCAGACTTCCCTTCATTGCATTTTAACTGGGCATTAGATAACCAGTGAAAGACAGAGGAAAGGCAATTTTGGGCCAGCCCGACCGAGTCCGCTTCCTTAGGCCAAGTAAACAGCAGCTGGGTGTCGTCGGCGTAGGCCATCACCTTAGCCCCTAGTGACTCCGCCAGGTACACAAGCGGGGTCACATAGATGTTAAAAAGGAGGGGGCTAAGTGATGAACCTGAGGCACCCCAGTTGACACCGGGAGAGGTGCAGAGGCACTCGGGGGAAGCCAAACCTGCTGCAACCGGCCCTTGAGGAAGGAACTAATCCAGTGCCAGGCGTTGCCAATGATACCAATGGCAGACAGGCGGTTAAGCAGCATGGCATGGGGGACCGTGTCAAATGCCGCCGAGAGGTCCAGCATAACCAATGCTGCCCTCCCGCCGGCATCTTGACACTCCCTGATAGCCTCAGCAACCTCCAGCAAAGCCGATTCCTTGCTATGAGCTGCACGGAAACCTGACTGAGCCGGGTGAAGCACCTTGGACTCCTCGATGAACTTGGTAAGTTGAAAAGTGATGGCCTCCTCGCACACTTTTGCCAGGCTGGGCAGAAGCGAAATAGGGCGATAATTTTCTGGCACTAAAGGGTCCAAGGACGGCTTTTTGAGCAACGGAAGGATCAGGGCAAGTTTCCAGGCTCCAGGCACGGAGGCCGAGCAGAGTGACTTATTAATCAAGTAGTTCACCTCTGGGTTGACGATATCGGCCACATCCGACAGAAGCCTGGCAGCACAGGGGTCACTAGGAGAGCCGGATTTAAGAGCTTTCAGGATTTTTAGAGAGCTGGCCAGGTCCACAGGGTCAAAGTCCGCAAAAGAAAATAGGGGCTCTACCACATAGATAGACGAAGATAACCCCGAGACAGGATGCCCTGAGAAGTTGGAAAGTGAAGCTTGAATGTTGGCTATTTTATCCTTAAAGAAGGTTGCCAAGGAATTGCACCAAGAATCCGAGGTAGGGGTGGCCACCGACTGAGCACCAGGGGCCAAAAAACTTTGCACGATGGAAAAGATCTCTTTGGAGTTGTTTTTGGCCTGCTCAATACGCGTGGCAAAATAAAGACCCTTAGCTTCTCCGATGGCTGTATAATATAGCCTCTGTCTTGCTCTAAGAGTGTTCTTATCAGCTAGACTATAGCCTCGGGCATGCCAAGCTCTCTCAGCCGCTTTACACTCATGTTTCATAGTCCTTAGCCTAGGAGAGAATGTGCTGAGACCGACCCTGAAATCCACTCTGCAAACTGGGCGACATTGTCCTCAAGCTCCCCACAGAAGGAGGGACGAGAAACATCCAGGGCGGCACTCAGAGACCCTAAGTCAGGTCTCCTAAAGGCAGGGGGCCAAGAGCAATGAGCCGAATGGGGAGGAATTACCAAGGACCAAGAAAAAAAGATAGGGAAATGGTCAGACCAAGCGATCGGGCTAGGTTTCTTTACCAAAAGATGAAAATTGGTTCCTATAATATCTAAGGTATGTCCACCAAGATGGGTGGGAAACAAAACTCTTTGAGTGAGGTTCGCCAGGTGGAAAGCATCCAACAGGACAGTGGCATCCAAGGCTTCCGCATGGTCAAGATGGATATTAACATCGCCAAGAAAAACAAAATGAGAAAAGCGCAGCGCTCGCTCAGCTAAAGCGTCTCCAAAGGAGTCCAAGAAATGCTTTGACGGACCCGGAGGTCGATAGACCAACGAGCCTCCGAGCGTAAAGTGCGCTGAGAGTTGGATGCAGATGTTAAGGACCTCGCAGTCACCCAGGAGCGAAGAGGGTTCACCAAGCAAAGTCCAGCTATCCCTAAGCCAAATGGCGAGTCCCCCGCCCCTACCCGACTAGCGGTCCAGCCGATGAACTTTATAACCGGGAGGTGTGGCCAATGCCACAATCGGATTGGAAAACGCATCAAACCACGTTTCGGTCACAAACAGCATATCCAAATCATTATCTGAAAAGAGGTCAGCCACATCAACATAGTGCCTTCTTACTGACCTAGCGTTGATGAGGCAGGCCCTGATGGTCCCCATCGAAGTAGTAAATGCCGATAAAGTCGAAACGCATGGCTCAGTGGGAAAGGTATAAACACACTCAGTGTGTGTATCATAAAAACAATATTAATAAACAAAAGAGGAAAGGTGTTTGCAAAAGAGAACTACAAAGATATTTAGATACAAAGATTCTGTTCTTTTTAATAAGTATACATTTTAAAACCATACATCATGTAAAACCAAATTGCATAAAAATTGACAAAAAGGTAAACAAATTATACAATATCAATTAAAATATAATCACATAATATTTAAAAGAAAGAATAGTGGCAATCAATACTCTCGACGCGCGTTTCGGCGTTTACAAAAACGCCTTCTTCAGGAGCCACAAATTGTATCTGAAATATAAAATTAATAAAAATACAATCATTTACATAGGTTAAAAAGGTTTGTCTCGTCAACAATGAAACATCACATAAGGCATAATCATATTAACAAATTTAAAAACAAATTCCTAAGCATCACACCTTCCCTACTTGCTATAGCAATATATTAATTGCTAGACAAGGTACAAAACTAAAATCTATATATTTGAGCAGTTGTTAACTAACTAGACCAAGCTAGATAAGGACCCAGTAACAAACAACCATCCTAGACTTCGATATTATTGGGACAGATGTATAGAAAGAGATGAAGAACTCAAGTCAATTCATTGCTAGATAATAACCTAAACTATACCATCGGCAATAATGTGGTCCAGAGAGGACAGTACTTACTATTAAAATATCTTCACATAGGCTAGAGCCAACTTGTATTTCCTTAGCGGTTCTTAATGCAGTGATGTAGAAGATGTAACAATTAATGACTGCGGGTGGAAGGGGACATATATTACACACCAATCTCCATGGCAATGCAAAGCTATAATACAGCTTAATCATATTAGTAACGGATACACCAAAATGTGCTCACGTAAGAGATTTATATTATTAATTGTGGTTAGAACTAGATGGTTTTAGTCGTCACACATAAGAGTCAGAGGTCCACATTTGTAGTACAGAATAAAGTATAGTCCTATAAACTTTCACTTAGAATCTAAATTATAAACAAAATTTAAACCATAAATATTTGTGTGCTTATGTCCTCATGGACAATGCCAGCTAATTAAAACACCTAAGACGAGCCACTGGCAAATAAATGGGCTTACCTAATTGACAGGTAGAAGCAATCTCTCTAATGCCTTAGTGTCAGAAATTGATGCCTGAGTCACACGTCCGGCATCTGCAATTAATGTCCGGCTAGTTTTTATGGTTATCCTAGACAAAAACAGATAACCATACTCTTTAGTATTCTCATCTATACTGTTTAATATAAGTGACTGATTTTTGTCTAATTCCATAAGATTACTAATCGTCACTCTTATAACTAAAGGCGCAATTCAATACATATGCTTACCTACTAATAATCCAGCAAATCCATTGCAATATGGCATTCAAAATACAGGCAAAACGTTCTCTTTATTTAATTGTCTCACGGATGATTTCTTTGATGAAACCGATGAAAAGGCCATGAAAAAAATAATAAAGAGAGAAGAAATATGGTATGCATTAATTCTAGTTGCGTCACTGTTAGTGCCAAAAAGTCTTAAGAAGTTATGCAAGACTTTACCATCCTTGATAATCATAACTTACATATAAGAATGATTATTGTAGTTTTACCGGACAACCGTACCGAAAATACTTGTCTCGGGGAAGAATGAATTCTTCAAATCCCGAAAATTGTTCTCCCGTGCTCATATCTCGCTCAGCGTGATTCTAAATTAAAAAATACAACCCACAATATTCGTTATAGAAACTACTTTGCAAGCCAGAAACCAGGCGGCTTAAACATTTAACTAAACCGCTTTTGTAGTTACTAAGTCCCTCCTTACCTTTAAAGACTGCTTACGCAGGGAGCACGGCAATGCAGAAGATAGCTGCCGGCGTTCCGTGGCAGTTAGAGAAAGTATCACCTGTCGTGTTATGTGACCGCCTATAAATACACCGATCAGGTGGTCACGTGGGTGTTCTTTCATGAATTCTTAAAGCCACAGTTGAGATACTTTAATTCTTAAAGCCACAGTCGAGATACTTTAATTTTCGATGTGTGGTGAAGAAAGTCGGTCATTTCTTTTTTACAAAGAAGAAGGGTGAAAACGAGAAGAGTAAACGTGGAGGCCTGCTTAATGTAAAATAGACCATCCATTAACCAGGGAGGTGCGCTATTATTGCATATATGATCCCTGCCCATAACGCGATGACCAATTAGCCAATTAATCAACGATATATGTATATCAACTATGGCAGGTCTTTATAGTAATATTTACGAAAACTCTTATCTTTAAGGTGGGACAAAGGAAGAATTAGGGAATATCTCTTAACGATAATTAAATGTCTACTAGGTAAAGTCCAACTGCCATGTAGACAGTCGACTTAAGTGAGGAATTGCATACTAGCAAAAAATCTCATTCATAAAAGGAAACATTGAAAGATTTAAAAAAATGTCTCCTACATTAATTAAATATCTCCTAAATGAAATCAAAACTACCGAATAAACAGTCGACTTAAGAACGAAAATTCATATACTAGACAGTAACCAAATGGTATTTCCCACTGTCAGTAAACCACGTTTGTAGTTTTACAATTTTGTCCTTCAAATTTCTATTCCTCTTGTGGGCAAAGAGGGGTTTGCCCACAAGAGGAATATGCATTTGAAGGACAAAATTGTCCATTCAAGGTTCAGAACTAAAAAGACGAATGCAGGCCCTATTCAGAGATCGCTATTAAACAACCTCCCAATACGCTGAACAGTAAAGTGTTCCTCGTGTAAATCTTGCAACAATATCCTTGGTGGTGAAGAGTTTACCCACATTGGTTTTCTGGCCAAGGCAAATGACATTTGGAATTGTAAAACTACAAACGTGGTCTACTTTATCCAATGTACATGTGGCTTAGGCTATGTAGGCGAAACCTGTAGATCTATTCAAGTGCGTCTGACTGAACATAGATCTGCTGTCAAGACAGGCAAATTGACAGCACCTCTTGTGAAGCATTTTCTTAACAAGAACCATAGACCGGATGACTTCAAATGGCGCATTTTGGAGAAAATAAGGACACCTGACAGTAAAGGTGGTTGCGCCATCAGAAAGAAAAAGGAAGTTTATTTGATATTTGTTCTTAACACTTTCAAACAAGGATTAAACAGTGAAATTCCTTGGGAGAATGCGATATTTTAGCCATTTCTGCCTAAGTTTAATCGCAGCATTATTTTACTTGACCTGACAGTGGGAAATACCATTTGGTTACTGTCTAGTATATGAATTTTCGTTCTTAAGTCGACTGTTTATTCGGTAGTTTTGATTTCATTTAGGAGATATTTAATTAATGTAGGAGACATTTTTCTAATCTTTCAATGTTTCCTTTTATGAATGAGATTTTTTGCTAGTATGCAATTCCTCACTTAAGTCGACTGTCTACATGGCAGTTCGACTTTACCTAGTAGACATTTAATTATCGTTAAGAGATATTCCCTAATTCTTCCTTTGTCCCACCTTAAAGATAAGAGTTTTCGTAAATATTACTATAAAGACCTGCCATAGTTGATATACATATATCGTTGATTAATTGGCTAATTGGTCATCGCGTTATGGGCAGGGATTATATGTGCAATAATAGCGCACATCCCTGGTTAATGGATGGTCTATTTTACATTAAGCAGGCCTCCACTTTTACTCTTCTCGTTTTAACCTTTCTTCTTTGTAAAAAAGAAATGACCGACTTTCTTCACCACACATCGAGAATTAAAGTATCTCGACTGTGGCTTTAAAAATTAAAGTATCTCGACTGTGGCTTTAAGAATTCATGAAAGAACACCCACGTGACCACCTGATCCGTGTATTTATAGGCGGTCACATAACACGACAGGTGATACTTTCTCTAACGGCCACGGAACGCCGGCAGCTATCTTCTGCATTGCCGTGCTCCCTGCGTAAGCAGTCTTTAAAGGTAAGGAGGGACTTAGTAACTACAAAAGCGGTTTAGTTAAACGTTTAAGCCGCCTGGTTTCTGGCTTGCAAAGTAGTTTCTATAACGAATATTGTGGGTTGTATTTTTTAATTTATAATCACGCTGAGCGAGATACGGGCACGGGAGAACAATTTTCGCGATTTGAAGAATTCATTCTTCCCCGAGACAAGTATTTTCGGGACGGTTGTCTGGTAAAACTACAATAATCATTCTTATATGTAAGTTATGATTATCAAGGATGGTAAAGTCTTGCATAACTTCTTAAGACTTTTTGGCACTAACAGTGACGCAACTAGAATTAATGCATACCATATTTCTTCTCTCTTTATTATTTTTTCCATGGCCTTTTCATCGGTTTCATCAAAGAAATCATCCGTGAGACAATTAAAAAAAGAGAACGTTTTGCCTGTATTTTGAATGCCATATTGCAATGGATTTGCTGGTTTATTAGTAGGTAAGCATATGTATTGAATTGCGCCTTTAGTTATAAGAGTGACGATTAGTAATCTTATGGAATTAGACAAAAATCAGTCACTTATATTAAACAGTATAGAAGAGAATACTAAAGAGCATAGTTATCTGTTTTTGTCTAGGATAACCATAAAAACTAGCCAGACATGAATTGCAGATGCCGGACGTGTGACTCAGGCATCAATTTCTGACACTAACGCATTAGAGAGATTGCTTCTACCTGTCAATTAGGTAAGCCCATTTATTTGCCAGTGGCTCGTCTTAGGTGTTTTAATTAGCTGGCATTGTCCATGAGGACATAAGCACACAAATATTTATGGTTTAAATTTTGTTTATAATTTAGATTCTAAGTGAAAGTTTATAGGACTATACTTTATTCTGTACTACAAATGTGGACCTCTGACTCTTATGTGTGACGACTAAAACCATCTAGTTCCAACCACAATTAATACTATAAATCTCTTACGTGAGCACATTTTGGTGTATCCGTTACTAATATGATTAAGCTGTATTATAGCTTTGCATTGCCATGGAGATTGGTGTGTAATATATGTCCCCTTCCACCCGCAGTCATTAATTGTTACATCTTCTACATCACTGCATTAAGAACCGCTAAGGAAATACAAGTTGGCTCTAGCCTATGTGAAGATATTTTAATAGTAAGTACTGTCCTCTCTGGACCACATTATTGCCGATGGTATAGTTTAGGTTATTATCTAGCAATGAAATGACTTGAGTTCTTCATCTCTTTCTATACATCTGTCCCAATAATATCGAAGTCTAGGATGGTTGTTTGTTACTGGGTCCTTATCTAGCTTGGTCTAGTTAGTTAACAACTGCTCAAATATATAGATTTTAGTTTTGTACCTTGTCTAGCAATTATTATATTGCTATAGCAAGTAGGGAAGGTGTGATGCTTAGGAATTTGTTTTTAAATTTGTTAATATGATTATGTCTTATGTGATGTTTCATTGTTGACGAGACAAACCTTTTTAACCTATGTAAATGATTGTATTTTTATTAATTTTATATTTCAGATACAATTTGTGGCTCCTGAAGAAGGCGTTTTTCTAAACGCCGAATCGCGCGTCGAGAGTATTGATTGCCACTTTTCTTTCTTTTAAATATTATGTGATTATATTTTAATTGATATTGTATCATTTGCTTTCCTTTTTGTCAATTTTTATGCAATTTGGTTGTACATGATGTATGGTTTTAAAATGTATACTTATTAAAAGGAACAGAATTTTGGTATCTAAATATCTTTGTAGTTCTCTTTTGCAAACACCTTTCCTCTTTTGTTTATTAATATTGTTTTTATGATACACACACAGTCTATTTCCCTGTCTGAGGAATTATTGATTCCGATCAGGGGGTCCTTGTTGTTCACATTATATAACCACACTCAGCACACACAAAATTACTAGAGGGGCCAGAGGCACAAGAGCTAATTGAAGAACAGCTCGAGGGCCTAAGAACTTTCAGCTCCTCGCCAGTGTAATGCGTGAAGATATCACTGGAAGTGGTTGCGCCATGTTGAGCAGAGTGTCTCGACCTGAGCGTTGACTTAGCACGGACGGGCGCAGACGGGCTTGCCTTAGGCGTGCCTTCGGCGTGCCACCGGCACGCTCGTCCGCTGCGTCTCCGGGTTGACATTTGTTTAAATAGATGTGGCTGGAAGCCGGCGGTCAGCGTCAAACGACTAGAGCGCTGACCGCTCGGGACGCGTGGCTCGCCCAAAATGGCCGCCGTCACCAAATACCGCCCCCAGGAGAGCTGCCTCAGCGAGGAGCACTTCCAAGGTAACGGGAAAAAATTAAAATACTGCCAGGAATAAAATGCGGCAGCAAAACATCTAGCAGTGGATTGCTGTGATCAATAGGGTGACCAACGCAGGCTGCCAAATTCCCAGTAGCCCACCTAACCAACCCCCCAAATTCCCGCTAACCAGAACACAGCAGTGCAATCTTAAAAAGAACAGTTCACAACAGTGCAAATTTTAAAACATGAGCGGCGAGCAAACTATCTTCAGGAAGGTCAAGGGTGATGGTGGTCGGCCATGTTGGGGAGGGATGGGAGGCATGGGATGCTAACTTTGCTTTGGAGGGTTCTGAAGCTCACTTTGTAACTCATGCGATGAGGAAGAAAATACTTGGAGTAATGAAGATTGCCTGTAAATTACTGAGCATTTATGCTGAAGAGGAGACTCCAATGGAATGAATCAGTTGCCCCAGACAATGGTGCTTTTTTTGGAACTCGGAGTATTTGGCAATTCAGATTGAGAGACAATGATAAATAATGACCCAGGAAACCCATATATTTGAAAGCGCTCATTGAAATGTCACTTATGTGGGAAGAAAATACTCGCTTTTGTTTGGACTATGTGAAAGCGTAAAAATAAGAAAGGCCACAAGAGGGCGAACTGTGACAACAAACAGATTTTAGGTTTCGGAGAAGTCCCGATTGGTGTCTTACAATGTGACCTTCAGGTTGCTGTGTGTTGACAACACAGAAAAGAGAACAATTGATGATTAAACCAACAAACTGAAAAGAGAAAGTACTTGGAGAAAGGCATCCATCGCCCTATGACTTCTTACATTAGGGTGCTGAAACTTCTGCTCTACCCTGATTGTTAATTGGACTTTAGAGATTGTGCTTGTGGTATGCTATCAAATTATGTCTCTACTGGCAAATAAATATTGGTTTTCAAGCTCTGTGCAGGTTGGAAGTGATATTTACCAATGTTTAATTAATTCAAGAGCATTTTTGTATGCACAATGACACAAACAACATATTGATTTAAAAAACATGAAGGTTTGACAGCGCAGTACAAACTGACAATTATAAAGTGCTCAGAAGAAAGGGTTTAGGAGGAGGTCCTAACAACATGATTATTCTGGTATTGTTCGTCTGTCAGTTCTCTTTCCCCGCTCTCGTTAAACACCCCTTTCCCTCACTTGGCTAGGCTAACATTCTGTGCTAATACTGTGCCCAGAATGAGTGACATCTGTAGAAGAGCTATTGTGAGCATCGTACTGACCCCAAGGATCTACAGCTCCTGTAAGTGGGCATGAAAGAACCTATTGGATTCCAGGCTGATCATGGGAATGTACAATGTTTGTGAAACCTGCAATGTGAGAACAGTTGACACGACAGGTAGGCACGAACGAGGATGAGACCAGAACCCACCTGGACAATTCCCAGGTCAAGGAATTGGGTACCATACCTGTGTCATGCGCGGAGTGTTTTTTCTCTCGTGGCTTTTTCCTCCTAATTGCGGCCCTCCTATAGAGACACCTGGCATCTGTCGCATGTGTATTGAAGTGCAGGCTCGCACTGTGGCTACTGGGGGTTCGCCCTTTCCTAGAGCAACCGACTAAGAAACTACAGATACCTTTTTTGAGTCCAGTTCTTGACCGATTTAGCATGTTGGGTGCAAAAACAGACTAAAGAGGTACATGTGCTTTAACAACTTGATGCTGACGTTTCGAGTAAAAGTCCAGCACAGATGCGCGCAAACACCCTGGCAGTGAAAAGTTAAATATAAGAAAGAGTTTTGTTTTTATCTATATCATAAGCTCTTGAATCAATGTTTCCATCCTTCGAGGTATTGTCCCAATTATTTAAATGCTTCTATAGTGCGGCAAATATACCAGAACACAGTAATCCAAATATGGTCATACAGATCGACTACACAATAGAATGAATGCAGCTGTCAGAGATCACCGTAATACATCCTAGTATTACATTGCTGTTTCTACGTAATCACATCATCTACCCAGGTCTAGTTTGTTTCCCACCATTTCCATTTCTGTTTCTCCCTTTATGCTGCCTCCTTCAGCACAGAGCCCTTTTAAGATTCTTTGCAAATTGAAGCAACAGCTTCATTTGGATAAGGTTATCCTTGCACCCTTATCAGAGTTACTCCAATCCAACCTGATTCTGGAATATTTCCTCGTCTGTACTAGATTGTCTCATCCCTCAGTTACTTCACCTGCATCCTTCTCCCACTCTGGGGGTTCTCCATTTGCCAATCTCCGTAGGACGGGGAACGTGTGTGTGTGTGGGAGGGGGGCGGGGCGGGTGGTGTATAGAATGTTCCTAAGTCTGTATGCAATCTGCAGATCTCAAGTTCAAATGCCAGTAACATAATTTTGTAATCTCCCTTCCCGAGAACTATAAACGGCAGAGTACCGGTGTGTATGATTACAGGGCCTACTTAGCATCTCACCCTTTTGAGGTCGAGAAGTTAGTGCATTTCCATATAGTAGTTTATCATTGACATCCGAGCATCACATTCTTCTCCGTCAAACACTGCATCCTTAGGCCTGCTGCTGGAGACACACATAACAGCTAATATTTACAGTGGCTTCAACAAACGAACCACAGAACCTTTTGCTTTTCTGGAAGCTAAATTATCTAGGTTGTTTTGGTATTGTTTATCTGTGACTAACTTCACATGCAAATTATATGAAACGTTATGAACTAAAAATATTTTAAAGAATCTAATTGTGTTTTTCAGTAAGCAACGTCCTAAACCCTTTTGGAGAGCTGGCACATATAAAGTTGATACTATTGCGGCATTCAAACATAGTAAATCAGCAGCAGTTTCGAAAATAAATGATATACGCTTTCAAAGAACAAGGAAGCACAGATCCAGATGTTTAATCAAATTGGGGGTATTGTATTAAATTGTGACCGCCGGAAATACAAATTAGGAACCTGCTACACACAATAATGGATCCTCCTTCATCATCTTGCCATTGGATATTGAAGATCCAATAGCTGGCAGTATTAAGTTGTCATGGCCTGCCATCTTGTGGTAAATAGCTGCAAATGAAAAGACGCCAGGTTCTGTTCACTTGTTGGATCTTAGGCTCTAGTTTAGGAGATGTTGGGTAATGTATGTCACTCTTATCTTATTTTTTAGCCGGGAACTAGATCTCGTCCTTTAAGGCATAGAATACTTGCATCCCCACTATTACACTTTGCAATGGTAATTTCTACCAGACAAGTTCAAAGCTCATTCAAATATCTCTAACTACACAACTTTGATTCTCATTTTATTTCACAAAGAGAATACCGGTTGGTTACTTGGACTGATATGGTCTGCAAGAGTAGTGTAAAGATTATATTCATACTTATGTATCTGTTCATCAGCAAAGATATAAATTCAAAATGATATGTATTGACACACGGATAGTTGAATTACAAGTGAGTTTTATGTACGGTTCTGTTTCTGTGCTTACGATTTAAGAACGCATACATCTCTTCATCTTTAATGTAAGGAAAAAGGGTCCCCTGCTACAATATTATTTGCCCAAGGAAGGGATGAAATAATTAAGAAATAAAAAAGACTCAGTCAATTAATGATTCTTCCCACAAAATCAGAGGTGCATAGTAGGACAATCAGACAGACGAAAAATACATACAATAGCCAAATATATTCTTATTTATTGTTCTAATAAAAATAACAATCATTATAAATAAATATATTACAGCAGACTGGTTATTGAAATAATGGTTATAGAGTAGTGGACTGACATATATTGTTAATTAACAATATTTACGTCAGGCCATTACTCTGTACAATATATTGTTCATTAACAATATATACGTCAGGCCACTACTCTGTAACCATTATTTCAATAATCAGTCTTCTGTAATATATTTATTTGAAATGATTGTTATTTTCACCAGTATGGAAGAGAGATGTGTAAAACCATGATTGTGTGAGGTTTGAAAAATAAGATTTGGAATGAATTGTTGTTTGTGTAATTAGTTATATTGACTATGTATCTGTACAAAAAGAATACATTATAGGTATCCTTATTTTTATTAGAACAATAAATAAGATCTCTTCATCTTTATTCAGTTCATCCCTCGCTGAACCTAATTTGTATATCCAAAAACATTCTTCTTCGCCCACTAGTTGTTCCTTATTACCACCACTCCCGTCCCCACCAAACTTGCAAACCTGGAAATAATGACACATGACATTGCAAAGGGTCATCTGACACAATGCTGGAGGGCATGCGCAATGCTGCAGTACACCTATACATGTCTGCCATTTTGGGGGATTGTGTCTCCTGTATGTTTCACTCTCAGTCATCTGAGATTTTCCTCCATCCTTCTCCATGTTGCCTTGTCTTTAATATTTGACATAAGGGTAAACTTACAAATGAATTATTTCAAACATGTAGTCACAAATATGGTGAGAAGACATATAACAATCAGTTCTGATTATGAACACTTCCTAATTTCAATCAATGCTGAACTACACAGGGCCTGTTCTAGTATTTTCGGGGCCCTGGGCCACAGGGAAGGTGCTAGGCCCCTCTAATTTACATAAGTGACACCTTCATGACTCCGTAGCTGCTTTGTGCAGACTCTTCCTGGGCCGCAACTCCTCCTCTCAGCCGCCTGCAAGCACCTCTTTTACAGCTCTTATCTGGCTGAAGGTGTGAGTATTGCGGGCTAGGAGTTAAAACTGGGGGGGGGGGGGGCGCTAAAGTGCTGGACAAGGGGCCTTCCGCAGTGTCTCTGAATGGGCAACCGGGCAGGAGGCCTAATTGCAGGACACACCTACAAATGTATCTCCTTGCAACTGGGACAAGAGGAAGTGTCTCCCTTCCCTAGGCCTCCCCCCACCATCTTTGAGAGGCCCAGGAATGGGAATGGGCCCCCTCCCATGGGCCCAATTACAAGGAGACACCTTTCTTTCAGTTGGATCGGCAGTTATACAAAAGGACCAGTTGTGTCTTGCACTCGTGCGGGCCCCTGTCTTCAATGGGTCAGGTCTCCCTAGTGGACGTCAACTGGTTTCGAGCTTCCCCAATGCTCTTCTCCAGGACTCACACAGTGTCACGATTCGCTCCCTGTGTTCTCGTGTCCACCACCAGGGGGCCACATAGTGGGACTTTCCAGTCTTCTAATAAGCTTACAGATCATCCCCTGCATGCATATCCTGACTTCCAGCCATTTGGACACTTATTGGGAACTGACATCCATTCCCAATCCATGCCGGGTTTTGTGAAAGCCAGCCTGCTTATACTTAAAGCCAGCCTACTCATGCCTGAAACTCCATTACCCAGAATTCCCTGCTCACTGCTTTGTCTCCACCCCTGCAGGTCAAGGATGGGTGGAGGAATTCAGCTCACCTGTGGCTGGCTGCTGCTAGCCTGCTCACACCAGCTGCGTGTGATTACTGTGAGCTTTTACGCCCCAGCTCCCTTCAGGCAAAGGTTGTTCATTGTAGCTGTTTACTGGTGAGACCAATCCTTGGTTCCAGAGTTCCCTGAGATTTTGCTATTTTTGTTTCCAGTGTTTCCTGAGCTTTAATTATGCCTTGTTCCTGACCTGCTGCTGTTTACCCTGTTCCTGAATTAGCACTGCCTGCAGTGCTACCCTGACCCCATAGCCTTAGTATTCCTTGTTCCTGAACTGCAGCAGTGTCCCTTCTCCTGAATTAGCACTGCTTGCAGTGCTACCTTGTTTCCTGAGTTCCTGAGCTATAGCTGTTCCCTGTACCTGAATTAGCACTGCCTGCAGTGCTACCTTGTTTCCTGAGCTGTAGCTATGTCCTGTTTCCTTGAAATCGTATTGCCCGCAGTGCTACCTTGACTCCTGAGCTCTAGTAATTTCTCTGTTCCTGAACTAGCACTGCCTGCAGTGCTACCTTGACTCCTGAAGCTTTGGTAGTTCCCTGTTACTGAACCAGCACTGTCTGCAGTGCTGCCTTGACTCCTGAGCGTTAGCTCACTTCTTGTTCCTGCCCCAGCACTGCCTTCTATGCTACTTTGTTTTCTTGATTCCTTAACCTGCACTATTCTAGTATACCCTTGTAGCCTCCCCTTCTGTATATCCGTTTCCAGTCCCTGCCTTGCTTCCCATTTCCTTGGTTCCAGTTCTAGTTTGCTGCCTTTCTATTCTGCTGTCTTACTTCTGTTACCTTGTATGTTTGTTACCTGCTTTCTGCCAAGTGTGCCCTGTCATTTCCTTCCTTTCTTGTTAAGCACTCCTCCTTGCTAGCACCTTGTCTATTGTGCTTGTGTTTAATTCTACCCCTTTGCTGTTACTGCCTTGTGCGTTCCTGTTTGATCGCCAGGATCCGTGGGCTCAGCTGACTACCTAGGTGGTGTTTCTTGTTCACTGTGAGTTTTGTCTTTGAGTTACATTTATAACATCACTATAGGTATAAGCTCCACAGACCCTGCCTTTGCATGCATATCCTACATGTGGGTATTTGCAGTCAGTATCTGTAACAGCAATTGCGGGTAAGAAACTTACTGAGCTTCAGTCTTACCATGAGGAGCTCCTGAGTGCTTTACCCCACACCCCCCTTTATTGTTAATGTTGTATTATATATATGTCTTGCACGTCCGTCCTGGGTGTAGTTAGTCTGAATGCTAAATTGCCTTGTGAGTGCCCTTCCTTTCTGAGTCTTACCCATCTTGTTCACTTGTACAGGCTTCCCCTTTGGATCCCTTTTTCTCCTCTGACTCCCTGCATGATCCTGGGCAGCACTGTACTCCTCCTTTCTGTTTACGTCTTCTACCCAGTTCCCAGTCCTTGTCCATGTCCCTGACTGTGTTCCCCACATAGTCCCGTACAGTCCCTGACACACAGGGTCCAGACCTGTGTGTACCACTCCTTAAGGGATCTAAAGTGAGGAAAAAAGTGTGCTGCAATAAATAAGCAAGCGAGGTTAATACATATGATTTACTAATCACGTAGCATCTGTGAATAAAAATGAAGACAACATTATCAAGTACAACCTACTCCCTGTGGGGTAGGTGAGTTCCAAGACGCAATACAACAGTTCAATCAATCAATCAATACATTTGCAGAGCGCGCTACTCACCCGTGAGGGTATCAAGGCGCTGAAGGGTGGGGGGGGGGGCGCTACTGCTCGAATAGCCAGGTATTGAGGTGTCTCCTGAAGGTGAGATGGTCCTGGGTCAGTCGTAGGTGTGCGGGGAGGGAGTTTCATGTCTTGGCTGCCAGGTAGGAGAACGATCATCCTCCGGTGGTGCCTCTGTGAATCCATGGGACGGTGGCGAGGGCGAGGCTGGTGGAGCGGAGCTGGCGGGTGGGGGTGTAGAACGAGAGGCGGTTGTTGAGGTATTCGGGGCCCATGTTGTGGAGTGCTTTGTGTGCGTGTGTGAGCAGCCTGAACGTGATCCTCTTGCTGACGGGGAGCCAGTGCAGGTTTTTCAGGTGGGCGGATATGTGGTTGTGGCGAGGGATGTCAAGGATGAGTCGTGCGGGGGCATTCTGAATGCGCTGAAGGCGTTTCTGAAGTTTGGCTGTGGTTCCTGCGTATAGGGCGTTCCCGTAGTCCAGTCGGCTGGTGACGAGGGCCTGGGTGACCGTCTTTTTGGTTTCGGTGGGGATCCACCGGAAGATCTTTCGGAGCATGTGCAGGGTGTTGAAGCATGAGGCCGAGACTGCGTTGACTTGCTTGGTCATCGTGAGGGAGGAGTCCAGGATGAATCCCAGGTTGCGTCCGTGGTCCGTGGGTGTCGGTGCGGTGCCTAGCGTCGTGGGCCACCAGGAGTCGTCCCAGGTGGATGGGGATTGTCCGAGGATGAGGACCTCTGTCTTGTCCGAGTTGAGCTTCAGATGGCTGTGCTTCATCCATTCTGTGACATCTTTCATTCCGTCCTGGAAGTTGGCTTTGGCGGTGAGAGGGTCTTTGGTGAGGGACAGTATCAGTTGGGTGTCGTCGGCGTAGGAGATGATGTTGAGGTTGTGTTTGTGTGCGATGGTGGCGAGGGGGCTCATGTAGATGTTGAAGAGGGTTGAGCTGAGTGAGGAGCCCTGGGGTACGCCGCAGATGATCTTGGTGGCCTCGGAGTGGAAGGGAGGGAAGCGGACTCTCTGGGTTCTGTCGGAGAGGAACGATGTGATCCAGTCCAGGGCCTTTCCTTAGATCACAGTATTGTAGAGGCGGGTTATTAGGGTGCGGTGGCAGACAGTATCAAAGGCTGCCGAGAGGTCCAGGAGGATGAGAGCGTCTGTCTCTCCATTGTCCATCAGGGTCCTGATGTCATCGGTGGCTGCGATGAGGGCGGTCTCGGTGCTGTGGTTAGCTTGAAATCCGGACTGGGATGGGTCGAGCGAGTTGTTTGCTTCGAGGAATGCAGTCAGCTGTTCTCGATGACTTTAGCCGGGAAGGGGAGAAGAGAGATGGGGCGAAAGTTCTTGAGGTCTTTGGGGTTCGCTGTTGGTTTCTGCAGAAGGGCGTTGATTTCTGCGTGTTTCCAGCTTCCAGGGAAGGTGGCTGATGTGAAGGAGCTGTTGATGATGTTCCGGAGGTGGGGTGCGATGATGGTGTCGGCTTTGTTGAAGATATGATGAGGGCATGGGTCGGAGGGGGAGCCGGAGTGGATGGTGTTCATGACGCGGGTGGTGTCTTCAGTGCTGATGGGCGTCCATGCGCTGAGGCTGGTGGTGGGGGTCGTTGGGCTGGTGGCTGGAGGCGGAGTCTGGGGTCCAAAGCTGTCGTGTATATCTGCGATCTTGCGGTGGAAGAATGCGGCGAGGGAGTTGCAGAGGTCTTGCGATGGTGTGATGTTGTTGCTGGCGCTGGGGTTGGAGAGCTCTTTGACGATGCTGAAGAGTTCCTTGCTGTTGTGGGAGTTGTTGTCCAGCCGCTCTTCGAACGATGTCCTTTTGGTGGTGCGGATCATCTGGTGGTATTCACGGGTGGCGCTCTTGAGGGCTGTCATGTTTTCTGATGTCCGTTTGTGGCGCCAAGCTTTTTCGAGGGTTTGGCATGATCTCTTTGCGATTTTGAGGGGGTCTGTGAACCATAAGATTTTTCTGTTGCTAGTCTTGCCTGGGGTTTTCTTCAGTGGAGCGAGGTCGTCAGCGCAGTTGGTGATCCACTGTGCGAGATTGTCTGCTGCGTCTTTGGTGTCAGGGGTGTCAACAGGTAGGTTCTGGCTCAGCGATGTGGTCAGCTGGTCTGTGGTGACTTTGCTCCAGCATCTGCGGGGGAACTGTAGCATGTGGTGGTGGGATGTGGTCTTCTTGAAGGTGAAGTAGATGCAGCTGTGGTCGGTCCAGTGTAGTCTGGTGGAGTGGCTGAAGGAGACGTGGTTGCTGGGGGAGAAGATGGGGTCGAGCGTGTGGCCAGCGAGGTGGGTGGGCGTGTCCACCAGTTGCTTGAGTCCGAGGTTGGCGAGGTTGTCGAGCAGGGTGGTGGTGTTGTTGTCGCTGTTTTTCTCCAGGTGGAAGTTCAGGTCCCCTAGGAGGATGTACTCTGGTGAGGCTAGGGCGTGCGGGCTGATGAAGTCGGCGATGGTTTCGCTGAATTGTGGCCGTGGGCCGGGGGCCCTGTAGATGAGTGTTCCTCTGAGGGTGGTCTGGGGGTCGGTGTGGATCTGGAAGTGTAGGTGTTCGACGGCGGTGAGTGAGTCTTCGGCGTTGGTCGTGACGCTGATGGTGTTCCTGTAGATGATGGCGATTCCTCCTCCAGTTTTGTTGACGCGGTCCTTCCGGGTGATTTTGTAGCTGTCCGGGATGGCTATGGCGATGTCGGGGGCCGAGGAGGCGTTCATCCAGGTTTCCGTGAGGAAGGCGACGTCCAGTGCTGTTGTGTCGAGGAGGTCCCAGAGTTCGACGGTGTGTTTGTGGACGGAGCGGGTGTTGAGCAGGATGCACTTGAGGTGGTTGTTGTTGCTGTGTTCGGTGGGCGGGGTGCAGGTTCGGAAGCAGGTGAATTTGCATGCTTGGCAGGTGAAGGGTCCGTGGGTGCACCTCGGGGTGGCTCTGTGGCAGGTGGTAGGTCCTCCTGTGTTGAGTGCGATGAGGGTGGCGGTGTCGTACCTCAGTCGGGTGCCCTGGCCACGGCTGAGGCCAGGGGTTCTGCCGCTGGGCGCGGTCCAGGCACGGACGGTCGCAGACGGGCTTGCCTTTGGCGTGCCTTCGGCGCACCAGCGGCGTGCCCGCTGCGTGCGTCCGCTGCGCTTCCGCGCAGCAACCTCCATAAGAGGCGAAGTGGGAGGGAGGAGCAGCTGGGAGGCGGGAGCGGGGGGCCAATGGGTGAGGGCACGGTCGACAGAAGGCAAAAAGGGGACGGGCTGCAGGGGAGCTGCGGCGGGAAGCGGGGGGCAGGGGGGCACAGAGGGCAGTGGCGTGAAAAGGAGCGCCTAGCAGGCAAAAAGGGGAGACAAAGCACAATGCACAAAAATACAAGAGCAGGTTACAGAAGGCAATGGGAGAGAAAAACAGCATTAACAGTCCAGGCAGCAGTTACCAGGGGCGGCGAACCCTCGGCGGCAGCGGCAGTAAGGCACGGGCACCAGGAGGAGCCGTGTGGGGTGGGGAGTGACCCGAAGTCAGGTCACTCAGTCGTTTAGGGTGTGTGTATTCAAAAAGCTTACACACGCTTTGCCATGCTTAGTTAGTAGGCAATACACGCTTCTTATTAAACCACATTAGAATGTGACTCTGTAAACCTGTGCCTGGTAACACATATAAAAACAAAGGGTTCCCCTTGTGGCAGTACCGTTACAAAACATGCTGAATCACTAGTGAGCGTTTCCGGTTATATTCTTGTGTTTAGTCATGCTTTTTTAGTAAAATAAAGAGCAAACGTAAAGTAAATGATCGTTGGTTATGCCTCTGTTAGTTTGTATGGTGATTATCAGTACTGCGCGTTTCACCTCGAAAAAGACAAAACAATACAACATGAAAAACACCACATTTATGGGAAAAACACAATGTGCTTCATGGTCTCCGAGGGGCTGAGAGGTTTTGGCACTTGTGCGCTAAGCAACAAAAAGCAGGACAAAGCGATGATGAGAGCTTTGTTGCTAAAACGGGGCAAAAGTGCACGGGTGAGTACGTTTTTCTTTTACAGAAATGGACCGGGCAGCGAGCGAAACCTGCCATAGCTCACCTGTGCACTTTTGCCAGATATGCAGTGTTTTTAATGTTGTATTCTTTTGTCTTTTTCGACAACAGAATATAACCGGAAACGCTCACTAGTGATTCGGCATGTTTTGTAACGGTACTGTCACAAGGTGAACCCTTTGTTAGGTCTCGCCTGTCAATGCGCATGCGCATTGAGCTTGCGAGACTATGGGGGCTTAAACAGACTTTAACCAACTTGCGATTCCATGGCGATTCCTTGCAGTGCCCGTCAAATTGAAGCTCAATGCGCAAGCGCATTGACATTAAAAGCGCGTGCACATCCGCCAGCACCTCCCCTCTCTCTCGCACATGAAAGCTACAAGGCTCCCTCCCACGGCAATACCCACCCCCAGCCACCAGCACCTCCCCTCTCTCTCCCCGCACACAGACAGGCTCGCATTCCTCCACAGCCAGGCTGCCATTTCTCACCCCCCTCCCCAGCCACCAGCTCCTCCCCTCTCTGTTCCTGCAGTTTCACGGACGTGTCTCGTCTTAAACCCTTAAACATGCACAACTCACACACTGAAACACACTATTTTTAAAACAAAATTCGGCAGCCTTCGACATCTGTTCCCCAGCCCCCAGCCGCCCCTCTCTCTCCCTGCAGTTTCACGGACGTGTCTCGTCTTAAACCCTTAAACATGCACAACTCACACACTGAAACACACTATTTTTAAAACAAAATTCGGCAGCCTTCGACATCTGTTCCCCAGCCCCCAGCCGCCCCTCTCTCTCCCTGCAGTTTCACGGACGTGTCTCGTCTTAAACCCTTAAACATGCACAACTCACACACTGAAACACACTATTTTTAAAACAAAATTCGGCAGCCTTCGACATCTGTTCCCCAGCCCCCAGCCGCCAGAACCTCCCCTCTCTCTCCCCGGACACAGCCAGGCTCGCAATTCTCCTCCCCCTCCCCATCCGCCAGCACCTCCCCTCTCTCTCCCTGCAGTATCACGGCCGTGTCTCCAAGTTGCAGCCCCTTCCTTTCTGCTGATACTTAGTTTGTATCGAGTGCCGAGGCTGCATACTTAAGACCAGGGCTTCAAACTGAGCCTGCAAAGGGAAGCCGCAATGAAAGCCCCCTCAGCCACCCACACCATCAAGCCACACAAAACAGATAGAGGGCTGCCATTGTATTTTTATTTTGTTTGCCTCACCAGCATTTGAACGCTGGCGAGTGGAATTGTAATTTATTGTTAATTATCTAAACTGATAAATTAAAGGCATTGTCATTTACAATGACAAAAGCTTAAACTCTTACCAATACAAGACCTATTGCCCCCATCCGACAGCACCTCCCCTCTCTCTCCCTGCAGTATCACGGCTTTCTCTCCTCTTAAACCCTTAAACCTTGTCTCGTCTTAAACCCTAACCTGCACAAATCCTTTTTGGGACACTGAAACAGACTATTTTGTAAACAAAATTCACCAGCCTTCGACATCTGTTCCCCAGCCCACAAACGCCAGCACCTCCCCTCTCTCTCCCCGGACACAGCCAGGCTCGCAATTCGACTCCCCCTCCCCAGACGCCAGCACCTCCCCTCTCTCTCGCACATGAAAGCTACAAGGCTCCCTCCCACGGCAATACCCACCCCCAGCCGCCAGCACCTCCCCTCTCTCTCCCCGCACACAGACAGGCTCGCATTCCTCCACAGCCAGGCTGCCATTTCTCACCCCCCTCCCCAGCCACCAGCTCCTCCCCTCTCTCTCCCTGCAGTTTCACGGACGTGTCTCGTCTTAAACCCTTAAACATGCACAACTCACACACTGAAACACACTATTTTTAAAACAAAATTCGGCAGCCTTCGACATCTGTTCCCCAGCCCCCAGCCACCCCTCTCTCTCCCTGCAGTTTCACGGACGTGTCTCGTCTTAAACCCTTAAACATGCACAACTCACACACTGAAACACACTATTTTTAAAACAAAATTCGGCAGCCTTCGACATCTGTTCCCCAGCCCCCTGCCGCCAGAACCTCCCCTCTCTCTCCCCGGACACAGCCAGGCTCGCAATTCTCCTCCCCCTCCCCATCCGCCAGCACCTCCCCTCTCTCTCCCTGCAGTATCACGGCCGTGTCTCCAAGTTGCAGCCCCTTCCTTTCTGCTGATACTTAGTTTGTATCGAGTGCCGAGGCTGCATACTTAAGACCAGGGCTTCAAACTGAGCCTGCAAAGGGAAGCCGCATTGAAAGCCCCCTCAGCCACCCACACCATCAAGCCACACGAAACAGATAGAGGGCTGCCATTGTATTTTTATTTTGTTGGGCTCACCAGCATTTGAACGCTGGCTAGTGGCATTGTAATTTATTGTTAATTATCTAAACTGATAAATTAAAGGCATTGTCATTTACAATGACAAAAGCTTAAACTCTTACCAATACAAGACCTATTGCCCCCATCCGACAGCACCTCCCCTCTCTCTCCCTGCAGTATCACGGCTTTCTCTCCTCTTAAACCCTTAAACCTTGTCTCGTCTTAAACCCTAACCCGCACAAATCCTTTTTGGGACACTGAAACAGACTATTTTGTAAACAAAATTCACCAGCCTTCGACATCTGTTCCCCAGCCCACAAACGCCAGCACCTCCCCTCTCTCTCCCCGGACACAGCCAGGCTCGCAATTCGACTCCCCCTCCCCAGACGCCAGCACCTCCCCTCTCTCTCCCTGCACACAGCCAGGCTCGCACAACACAATAAACGAAAGACTTGAAACTGAAATCGTCGTCAAAAAAAAAATAATTCACAGACGAATTAGAATCTAAATCGCCGTATACATTTTGCTGTTTACACACAAATCAATCACCATCTCTCTCACTCAACATCATATATTTAATACATTATTTACAATCTTAATCATACAGCCTCTGTCCCATTCTGCAGCATACATCAGCTCATACCATTTTACCACACCTGTGTCTACATTTCGGTCTTTACACACAAATCATCCAGCATCTCTCTCATTCAACATCATACATTGGATACATTATTTTAATTACTATTCATCCAGCCTCTGTCCCATTCATCAGCATACATCAGCTAGCTTTACTTTCAAAATACTTATGTATAAACGAAATAAAAGACAAGGACTCACCCCCATTCAGCAGGCCTACTATTTCCCCCCCCTCCCTCTACAGCGTGCTACGCAAATTTACCACTTCGCCACACCAAAAACAGAAAAATGAGAGCAAGTTAGAGGCACAGGAGGGATGGCTAGCTTTACTTTCAAAATACTTATGTATAAACGAAATAAAAGACACAGACTCACCCCCATTCAGCAGGCCTACTATTTCCCCCCCCTCCCTCTACAGCGTGCTACGCAAATTTTTGCGATTGTATCTATAGGCTTGCACCTAAAAAACATTTCCTATTTTGACATCATTGGGATTACGTTATTATAACCTTTACAATGCTTGCGAACAATAAATACATGCAAACATTTACAGTATGTGTGTTGGTTGAGAAGGGAGATTTATTTTTACGAACGAATCAAACACAGAGCCTCTCTCACATCCACTTGACTAAACACTCCACCCAACCCCCCCAAACCCCCAACAATACGTCGGTACCGCTCGGACCACTCTTCAATTCCATTAACATAAACACACAGGCCCCAGACTCCAAGGCTTTCGTCAACAAAACTACAGGATGCTAGAGTACTTTAAGCGCCGTCGTCAAGATTGTAATCAGTTGTCAAGTTGCTTTTGGGATATGCTAATTTGAACAGCAGGATGCGAGCCGGTTGTTAGCCCGAGAACCACAACAAAACAAAAAAAAAAAACACATCCCACTGAAAGAAAATACTAACACTGGAAACGTGATGCTTTTTTTAAGAAAACTCCTATAGTTCACATACCATGCCTACTATTTCACAGCCTCCCTCTAGAGCGTGCTATGGAAAATTGGGGGATTGTATGTCTAGGCTTGCACATGCTAAAGATTTCCTAGGTTGCCTTCATTGGGATAACGTTATTAGAACAATTCCAATGCTTGGAAACAATAGATCCATGCGGAAAATTACGGTATGTATTTGGGAACATAATGGAGATTGCTTTTTACAAACGGTACAAAAACACAGAGCCTGCTGGTTGTGCACATTTACCCGTTAGGCACACACAACAGCTCTGGTGAGTACATGCTTCTACAAAAACATACACAAATTATTTTAAATGCCAGCAACACGTACACACACAGCAGCATTACGTAACATAAGCTCATACTACTTCGCAAAACCACAAACACAAAAGTGAAAGCAAGAGCAAGTCACAAGAGGGATGGATAGTTTTACTTAAAACATACTTGTGTACAAAATTAATAAAAGCCACAGGCTCACCCCCATTCACCATGCCTACTCGCACACCCTCACTCACCTTCACACACTCACACCCTCACAACACTCGCCCTCACTCACCCACACATAGCATCACACACACTCACACCCCATTACCCTCACCCCCTCATCTTCAAACACCCTCACCCCCTTACCCTCACAACTCTCACACCCTCACTCATACTCACACAGTCACCCTCACTCGCACTTACACACCATCACACACCCTCACACCCCCTGACCCTCACATCCACTCACCCTCACACTCACACCGTCCAAGTCCACCCTCCAACTCCACCCTACAACACCACCCTACAGCTCCACCCTCCAACTACTACTCCACCCTCCAACTACTAATCCACCCTCCAACTCCAAACGTAAATAGCATTAGCCAACATTTAATTACCCTCACAACTCTCACACCCTCACTCATACTCACACAGTCACCCTCACTCGCCCTTACACAACATCACACACCCTCACACCCCCTGACCCTCACATCCACTCACCCTCACACTCACACCGGCCAAGTCCACCCTCCAACTCCACCCTACAACACCACCCTACAACTCCACCCTCCAATTTTTAAAGGTGGCTTCATACTTATACTTTGCCACAATTAATGCGCATCTGTAGGCGGAAATATAAAAGGAGGTAAACTTTGTCTCTAATGAGCAAACACAGACAAAATCAATGCGCATCTATGTTAATGCAAGCCAAGCTTTAGCAGTGAAAATTTATGTGTACCTTTCAAAAAAATTAACACTTTTTACATGCATTACATTAAAAACGTTACTGATGTGTTTGTTTTTTAATTCAGCGTTAACAACAGCATCAATCAACATTACATAGGTCTTGATTCGCTTCTAAAACAACGCTTCACAACATCAATACATTTGAAGTGTACAATATTCACGGAGAAAAAATGATCACTTATAGGCATCATCACAACCACTCACACCCTCACCCTCAGCCTCACACACCCTCACTCATCCTCACCCTACATCACACCCTCACACTCTCACATCATCACACTCTCAATCACACTCATACCCTCACACACCATCACTCACCAACACACGGTCAGCCTCACTCACAACCTCAAACCCTCAGACACTCACATCCACTCACCCTCACACTCACACCGTCCAAGTTCAACCTCCAACTACACTCTAAAAATAAAATACCGCACTACAACTCTACACTCCAACTACAACTCCACCCTCCAACTCCACACATAAATAGCGTTACACAACATTTACCCTCACCCCCTCATCCTCACACACACACTCACAACACTCACACCCTCACTCATACTAAAACAGTCACCCTCAATCACTCTCACACACCATCACGCACCCTCAAACACCCAAAGACTCACATCCACTCACCCTCACACCGTCCAAGTCCACCCTCCAACTACACACTATAACTACAATACAACCCTACAACTCTACCCTCCAACTACAACTCCACCCTCCAACTCCACACATAAATAACGTTAGCCAACATTTATTTTAATACGTAAAAATCGGATTACACAATTGTAGCTATTCAAAAATTAAAACTTAATGCAACGCAAAGACAGTGCACCAATTAATACACAAAAATGAAGAAAGGGATTGTAAAATAAAACATTTCTTTCACAAAGATCATAAATGCACACAAAATAGGCAAACATCTGAATACACAGCAAATAAGGCAACAATTTAAAAGTGGATAAAGCGAGCTAAAGGAAATAAAATTCACTACAGAAAGCACTTACTAAAGTAAGGGAAAATAAACCATTAAACAATGCAAGAAAAAAACAAAAACACAAATAAAGTGCGTAATCACAAAAAAAAGAGACTCTGGTGTTGCTCTGACTGATGCTGCTGTTGCACGAAGTGTTTTGGTGGTGCTAAGTGCACAACCACAGGAACACCAGACACCAAAACAGCATCAAACAGCATCAAAAGACCACAACTCAACAACATAACAGCCAACGCCCCTTGCACACGCAGCTGTTCACAAACATCTAGGGAAGTACAGAAAATACAAAAACATCCAAAGACGTCTCCCCTTATGCCCATAAATTGGAAGCAACACCCTTATTCTCACTATTGCATACATCAAAGATAGTTCACATACACATTCTGATCTAACACATAGAAAGCTAAAAAACACAAAAAACTCTTGGGGAAAAAAATAGACTGCATACACTACTACAAAGTCACACATACTGTGGCAAACTCCAAAAGGCTCACATGCACACACCCTCACACTCACACCGTCAAAGTCCAGCCTCAAACTACACCCTATAACTACAATACCACTCTACAACTCTACCCTCCAAATACAACTCCAGCCTCCAACTGTACACATAAAAATCGTTAAGCAACTATTTCATATACACGTACAACGCGGATTACACACTTGCACCTATTCCAAAATGCAAACTTAAAGCAACGCAAGGAGAGTGCAGCTATTAATACACAAATATGCAAACAGGGATTGGAAAATAAAACAGTTCTTTCACAAAACGCATAAAATACACACATTACATCACTGTGCATCCTCTTAATACATTGATAGGGAACATAAATTCTGCAAATACAAAAAGTTTCCTTTAATACATCGATTACCTCAATAACATATAATCAGGCTAATTCAGCATCACAGGAAAAAAACAATGCAAACACAACATACATAAATATAATAGCAACTAAATAGTACTTAGAAATTCAAACAACAGCTCTTGTACGTCAAATAACAAACACCAGCTAAAAATACATTACATTACACTTTACGAAAACATATACATTACATATCGACGAATAAAAACAAGACTTTAATTTACATTACATAATAATCATTTACAAATATTGCGATCGAAAACAAACAATGTCAACATTTATAAAAATACACTCCTATTCATTCGTTAAGTTAAACATACTATAGATACTACATTACATTACTTAAATAAAAAATTTGGAATACATTCTTACCTGTCAAACGACGCAGCAACAGCACAGGAACAAGAACACGCCTTCCGCGCATCAACATTCTCGATCTTCTGGGGAATTCCACCGTTGACGTAAGCAAATCAGAACACAACGTCAAAAACGTCGCATTCCGATTGGCTACAAATAAACGTCAAGGAAACATAAACACTCACAACACAAAAAAAACTAGAATGCTAACGTAGGCAACGTCAAGGTGACGCATTGCGTCGGCCATTTTAAAAATAATACTATTAATACGGGACTCCACTGACACAAAAAACACACAACACCACACATTAATTAAAACACACACACAGTTAAATTACATAGAAAAATACACATAAGGCAGGACAATTTCAAAGGGAAGCTCGATCACGCGTTTTTCCACACGACACATATTAAAAAATTCTTATTAACATACACACACTCATAACAACACCCTCACACCCCAAAACTCTCACACACCTTCACACACCCTCAATCACCCTCAAACAACATCACCCTCACACACCATCACACACCTTCAGCCTCACACACACTCACTCACAATCATCCTCACACACAATCACACCCCCTCACACTCACACACACCCACACACCCTCACTCCCCTCAAAAACTCACACCCCTCACAACAAGCTCACACTCACTACACCGCACAGACTCACTCTCACACACTCACCCCCCTCACACTCTCTCGACCATCTATACCCCTCAGCCTCACACACCCTTACCCTCATCCCCTCACC
The DNA here is from genome assembly GCF_964261635.1 of Lissotriton helveticus. Lineage (NCBI taxonomy): Eukaryota > Metazoa > Chordata > Amphibia > Caudata > Salamandridae > Lissotriton > Lissotriton helveticus. Next base: position 1,586,062,787 of record NC_136067.1, on the reverse strand, counting down.
CTCACACCCCCTCAATCACCCTCACACCATCACCCTCACACACCATAACTCTCACCCACAACAACTCACACACACTCACACTCCCTCGCTCACCCTCACCCTTACACCCCCTCACACCCCCTCACACTCACACCCCATCACCCTCACACACCCTCACTCCCCTCACAACCTCACACCCCTCACAACACTCTCACACTCACTACACCTCACACAATCACCCTCAAACACCCTCACACACACTCAGCCACCCTCAGCCTTGCAAAATATCAACATCAACACCCCTCACCCTCACACACCCTTACCCTCATCCCCTCAACCACATTCACCCTCAGTCACCCTCAAACACCCTAACTCTCAAACTCACCCACTCGCACACCCTCACACTCAGTAAATCACCCTCGCACACCCTCACCCTCACACCATCACACACCCACACACTCACACTCAATCATTCACCATCAAACACACACACTCACCCTCACACACCGTCACACAACATCGCTACACTCACAACCTCACACCCCTCACAACACTCTCATACTCACTACACCGCACACCCTCACCCTCACAGACTCACCACACTCACCCTCTCTCAACATTAACTCCCTCAGACTCACACACCCTTACACTCATTCAGTCACCCTCACACACCCTCAGTCACCCTCACACCCTCACACTCACACACCCTCACCCACTCACACAACCTCACACTCCCTCACTCACCCTCAGACACACTCACACTCACACAATGTCACACAACCACACCCTCACACCCCCTCACTCACACTCACTCACACTCACTCACAATCAATCACACTCACCCTCACACACCCTCACACACCGTCACACACCCTCTGCCTAACAACACCTCTCTCACCCTCAAACACACTCACACTCACACACCGTCACACACCCGAAGCCTCACACCACCTCACTCACCCTCACACTCACACACACACCCCCTCACCCTCAAACACCTTACACTCACACACCCACGCTCCCCTCACACCCATCACAACACTCTCACACTCACTACACCTCACACACTCTAAGCCGCAAACAACCTCACTCACCCTCACCCTCACACACACTCACACCCCCTCAACCTCACATCCCATCACCCTCACACACGCTCACTCCCCTCACACCCTCACACGCCTCACAACACTCTCACACTCACTACACCTCGCACCCTCACCATCACCATCAAACACCCTCCCACACACTCACCCACCCTCAGCCTTGCAACTTGTCACAATCAACACGCCTCACCCTCACACACCCTTACATTCATCCCCTCACCCTCATTCACACTCAACCACTCACACACAATCACACTCCCTAACTCACCCTCACACACCCTCACCCTCACACCGTCACACACCCACACACTCACACTCCCTCAATCAACATCAAACACCCTCACTCACCCTCACACACCCTCACCAACACACACCGTCACACACACTCAGCCTCACAAACACTCACTCAACTTCACCATCACACACACTCACACCCCCTCACACTCACACTCCCTCACACTCACAACACTCACGCTCACACCCCTCACCCTCACATCCCTCACTCTCACACCCCTCACACCACTCAAGCCACAAATGGGTGTGCGATGGGAGGACGCTCAGCTTGCAGGGCTGTGCTTCTATCCCCTGCTGCACTCTCCTGCTCTCTGAAAGGTGGCATAACAACAAAAGCTGCCATCAAAATCACGTCAATACAAATCATGTGGCATTCCAAATGCTATAGGTGTCACATTCACAAAAATTACAACTATTGGCATTGTAAATGACAAATCTATCAATGTAGCTATTTGGAGAAACTACACACAAAAAAAAAATCATTTACAAGAACAATAGCTCCTACTTTTCTAATGCGAGACCTATTGCATTTCCAATGCTTGTTTTTATATGTGTTACCAGACACAGGTTTACAAAGCCACATTCTAATGTGGTTTAATAAGAAGTGTGTATTGCCTACTAACTAAGCATGGCAAAGTGTGTGAAAGCTTTTTGAATACACACACCCTAAACGAATGAGTGAACTGTTGTAGTGCGTCTTAGAACTCACCTACCTCACAGGGAGTACGTTATACTTGATAATTTTGCCTTCATTTTGATTCACAGATACTACGTGATTATTATATTGTATGTTTTAATCTCACTTGCTTATTTGTTGCAGCACACTTTTTTCCTCCCTTTAGATCACTTAAGGAGTGGTACACACAGGGCTGGACTCTGGGTGAGTCCTGAAGAAGAGCATTGGGGAACTCGAAACTAGTTGACATCCACTAGTGACACCTGACCCATTGAAGACAGGAACCCTAGAGACCCACCCCGTTTTTAACATATCAATTAGGAGCTAGAATAAAGTTATTTCGCCCACTAGTTAGATATTTTTAACTCACCCACTCCACACACACCACTGCACTACACATAGTTCCTCACAAAACAGTGCTCCTACGTAGTGTTGCAAGTCGCATCACGCCTCAACCCGCAGCGGGTTGAGATGGCCCCTATGATGAAGCATGTCACCGTGGGGAAACCCTGATGAATGAGGGGACTCAAGAAAGGACATTTTTCCTTTCTCGCCATGGTTTCCTGACCTTCTAGCTAGGTTCTTTATCCGAGAATTCAGATTTTTTTGTGCCATACCTCAATACAGCATGCCTCGCAGAGCAGCACATGCCCTGCCCAGGCTCGCCCTAAAAAGATTTCAGCATCTCAGCCAGTGCACACTGGGGGCTAGCTGGATGAGCAGAGAAAACATCATTTGGTCTATAGATGCAGCGAATAAATTGAAATGGCACACAAAAAATAAAGGAGGACACAAAAACTCCTACTCCGTCTCATGCCCAGTCCCATTCCAAAAAGGCCCAAAGTCCACCTTTGTGCCACAAAGTGGTAGTGAGACTGTTAACTGCTTTGAAGGAATTTGTGATTCCACGGACTGAGCTGCAGATATTAGCAATTTCGGAACATCTGCAGCTTAATCCATGTTACACCCTAAAAGGCAAACACATATCCCATCTAACTTGTGAAGCATCTCACATGAACTTTCCGGAACTACTTGAGGAACATTTTACTTCTACTATCACTTATCTATTACAACAGAAACTCTAATTGGGAAAGGTAAGGTGGTAAAACTGAACATAATACACATAATACACATCTCACAATATTGGCTACAGCCAGCAGTGCTACGCAAACGTCACATTCTTTAATGGGAATGATGCTGCTAAATGACATCCATTCAGTTAATTTCACCAAGCATTCATATGTACCACCATCAGACATCTGCTGATTCTGCCTTTTACGTCCATTTTACATCATTATCAAGCAAGAAGTATCTTCATAGGACATGGATTTTCGCCACAATTGTGCAAAGGATAGTCACAATTATAGCTCTCTAAAATGTGTGAATACACAGGTAGTTAACTGTTGTACATAAATAATAAAAGAAATAGTTGAAATGTGTTATGAGATAACAGATGTTAAGACGTGGCAGCCGTCATCTTCTGTTTTTTAGTGCTACTGAATGGTAACTTTACAAACCATTTCTACAGGTGGCCCATTAGGATCAATTCCCATCTTGACACTGCAGTCCTCTATTGAGTAGCACTGGAAGTTTAAAGGGAGATTTATGTTAATTTGACTGGTAGCCGCTGAACATTGGTTGGACGCTGTTAGAAATGGGATCTCTTGTTGGCTAAGGCTTGCGCCAAAGCCAGGCAGAGACCACCACTCTAGTCAGGGGAAGGGATATACACGCCAAAGATTACCCCTCCTCACCCCCTTGGTAGCTTGGCACGAGCAGTCAGGCTTATCCCGGTGGCCATGTGTAAAGCCTTTGCGCACGCACACAGCAACAACATCCCAGGCACACTACAAAAGGAACTCCACACAGGGTTATATAAAAAAATAGCCTTTGTATCCTCATAACACATTAGAATAGTAAACACATAATGTACATGGTGCCACCTGGCACTGGGTCATATCTGCAAGGGACTATATACACCTGACAGGGCCCACTGGCCCACTGTCAGAACCATCACAAAGCGAACTTAGTAAAAGTAAAACAGATCATAAATGTACAACCAGTAACCACTGGTAATCACTGTACTCAGCCTGTAACATAAACTACATTATGCATAGTATCACATCAGGCGCGAATTACATTCTGCACCAACCTCACCAGCATAAACACATTATGCAAGCCTCTCACAAGTCTAACCCCATTAGACCCTAACCTCCTAAGTGTAACTCACACTAGGGGCATAAATCACAGACAACATACTCTCACTAGCATAAACCATAATATGCAAAACAACCTCATAATCATAAAACACATTTAGAGGTATCAAACAGGGTGCATAAAACATACTACATGAATTACATTTCCTACCACCACTATGACATTAGGGCCTGGCGCCCTACAAACCTAATAGTCCCCCCGGCCAACTGGCCATCTCCAAGGGGCTCAAATGCCCTATGTCCAAAAGTCAGGGCTTGCTGTCAATGCAGAAGGAGTCAAGGGTGCGCAATCTGCGCAGGCCTAAATATAGCAGCTGGCACTAAGTACTGCGCAGCTGTGAAGAAAAGTACTGGGGCAGAGGAGTGCATCTCACACCTAACTTCAAACATGCCCCCAAGGAAGGAAGAACCTAAACGGTGCATCTGCCCACTACTTGATGGGCAGCTGGGAATATTAAAATGCGGCAGGGGCTCTCAGTGGCCCTTAAAACAAATTATGCACCACGTGGGAGCCACGCGGGGCTCTGAAAATAATGGTGCCAAATGTTGGAGCCACACGGGGCTCTGTAAATAAATAATGCAAAACATTGGAGACACATGGGGCTCCGTAAACAAATCATGCCCCCAAGCACTGTGGCCCTCAGGGGCCCCAAAACGATTGGGCCCTCATTGGAGCACGCTGGCTCCTAAAACAACTATGACCTCCAAAGCCTTGAAGCGGCCCGCTGCCAGACGGGGGCCGCTCTGACTAGGTGCCTCTTCCAGGCACCATGTAACTCAAGCCCCACTCACCCGGGCTCTTCTTGAGTGCGGCAGGGGCAGGCACCGACAATGTGCCTTGAGCCCCCTCCGCTTTGAATCTCCATGGGCTGGGGTCTCCTTTTTACCCGGTCCCGCTCCTGGGGGCCTGGACTTCTCACTTGCGGTGGAGGCAGGCTTGCTCTGACCGCCTCTCTTCACCTGGGCCCCCTCCTGGGACACCAGACTCCTATCTGCTTTGGCCGCTACAGCAGGGCTCTCCCTCGAGCTTGGGAGCCCCGCATCACTAACTCGCGCTGGCCTATTCCGGCTTGGCTGCAGGCCCCGCCCACGTCACGGGCGGGCCTGCCTGACTTCCGGGCATCTTCTTCTTTGGTGGCCATGAGGGGTGGGCTCCTCGTAAGTTTTAAAATCATATAAAGTGGGGTGGGCACCCGCTTTGGAGCTCAACTAAGCGGCGTGGGCACCCGCATGGTAAATAAAGAAATAAGCGGGGTGGGCCCCCACAATTAAGGCAACCAATGCTGTCATGAGAGGTAGGCTCCCTCTAGTTAAATAAAAGTATGAGTGGGGTGGGAACCTGCAATAAAAGCACAACGGGGAAATCCCTAGGCTGGGGATTCCTCCAGCAAGGGCTGCAGCTCGGTGCTGCGCAGCACCCAGGCTCTCCCTCTCCTTCGGTGAAAGTCCAGGACAAAGCTCTCACAGGGCGCTAGGAGCAACACAAAGTCCTTAGATAAAAAGGAGCAGAAGGTTCCTAAAGGGAATACACGCCCGAGCCAGAAAAGAAAAGTCCTCCAGTCATCAAGTGGCAAGGCAGGGTCCAGGGAGGCAAGCGAGGGCAGCCCTCCCCCCCCCCTTCCCCAGGCCCCAGCAGTAGCACGCCCTGCAGGAATCAGAAAGAGAAAACTAAACATTTACATAGAGTCACAGCCCCTATATTTATACAACATTTTCCCTTTGTGCAGAGGTGCAGGGTTTGGGGGAACCATATAAAACTGGTTCATGAGCACTTTGTGTACATGACTCCTTCCTTCTTTTCACAGGACAGGCCAGGGACATCAGACACACCACAGGAGGTGGAGCCAGCATTGTGGAGGGAAGGCACAGTCCTATTCGGTCCCAGGTGCAACTTCTCCCTCCCATCTACATGCAGATCTCCCTATTCACCACTGGGCAAACTCATCCTGGCTCCTTGAGCCACCCACATCATCCAGCACCTGTCCATCACAAGACAGACATGCAATTCACATCAGGCAGGCAGACACACAGCACACAGAAATGCCAACTTCTAAAGTGGCATTTCTCCACCAGTCACCATAAATCTGCGCACACCATTGCGCAGCATTTATTCTCACGAGTTCACACATACTAAACTCGCCCCTGCACTCCTCTCATATCAGGAATTACCATGGACACACATATCCCCCATGCATTCCTACGGGAGGGCAGGCCAATCTCACCACACGCACTCAGAGAGCGCACGCACTTTACACTGGGCCACAGTGCTAACGTGCGCAGAGGCCAGAAATCACTACCACTATGTCGGAGCTTAAGGCAAAAAGTTCAGGGGTGAACCTGCCAAAAGGGCCAAGTCCAACTGACGCCATAAAGAAATGATTTAGGATATTTCACTAAATGCTGCACCTACTACATAGGGATGATATCCAGATACAATCTAATATTAAACAGAAAAAGCTTTTGTCTGCACTCAGTACTTTACTGTAGTAATAAGTCATATTCGAAGTACAAAGTCACAGTAAAGTCTCAGCATAAACATTTAGGACACAGGACCTGAAATTAATTTGAAGAGATCAGGGCTGCATTAATCATAATTTTCAAACATTATCAGCGCAGCATTGTACCTACCATTTGCGGTTGAAAGTTCAAGAAAACATGGTCTATGGCCACAGACACCTCCAGTGCATTGCCAGGCAGCAGCACGTGCAGCACATTATCAGTGCAGACCGCTCACACTGCTTGAGTCTAATAACAACCCCTGACACATCCCTGTCCCTGGGAGGCTCTCTGAATAACTTCAACACTTGTGGCAAAGACCCATATGAAAATTCAACTGTGGATAAGGCACTCATTTTTCTCTACATAAAATATTAAGGAAATTGTTTGATCTTGTACATTGCCATATATCAACCTTTGGCAATGTTTCAGTCCCGTTGCCAAATGCATTGAAGGAAAGCTGAAAATGTGCTGAATGCAAACCTAAGTGCCCTGAGCAAACCTCGCCGCACACGTGACCAGAGCTATAGGATATGGCAACATTCCATGCCAACACGGATGTTCCAGCTTCTATTTATTTCGACAGAGGTGATAATCTCGCAAGGGTCAGATGTAACATCATAGACATTCACTGCAAAGCTCGTATTTGTACGGCGGCTAACAGGCTATGGCAAAAACGTAGTTTGAGAGACAGGATTTTTATAGGTATTTTTACACAAACATGAAGCTGTGAATCAAGCTTTATCTGAGGATGCGTTCTCAGCATCTCTCATATCGGAAACTGTTTATATGCAAATAATGGAAATATGGTGCTGCCTTTTGAAAAGATGACACTTTCTTCACTACCAGAACTGTTCACAGTCATTTACTGGTAGATGCTGTGGCACAGCCTGCAGACGGGCACCTGTGAGTGGATTAACGTCCAGTGTTATCTCGGTGCAGTCTTCCCCTCGGCCAGTCTGCACTCCCCCCTCCCCCTCCACTGTCGTGTCTTTTACTGATAGGCCAGGGAGCAGAGGGGTTTGCACTCGCAGGCCATGACCTCATTTCCGTTAGAGACGATTAAAACAAACAATTTGTGAAGTGAGCAATATACTCGCCCAGTACGGACTCAGTGCCTGAATTCATGATAAGTGGTTGTTTTGCATACTGAGTCGCTTGGTGTCGCGGTGCACTCATAGGGTTGGGGGCTGCACTGGGGATCCATTGGGACTGTCATTGCTCCTCAGGGAAACACAGATACAAGTGGAGCTCAAATAATGGCATCCACACGCAGGGTTAGATTGTGATTAAAAATCAGCCCGGGCACGCATAAAAAAATCAGCCCACATTAGCATAATGCCTTCCCTCAAATCACTGCTTCAGCGTAATTTTACATAACAAGGGAGGGAGGGGCAACGGCGTAGCTAGAGCTTCTCGCCCCCGGGGCTATCCCTCAGATTGCCGCCCATGGCCGGTGGTGGTGGAGGGGGTTTCTGGGGAAAAAGGACGGCGAGCAGCACAGGTGGATTGGCAGGGTTAAAGTTACGACGCCACTCTCTACTCCAATGCAGGAGCAAGCAAAGGTCGGAACAAACAGAGGTGCTGCATGCCAACACTAACCTCTCCCAGAGAACACCCGCTGCCAAGGCACATGTACTCAACTGAGTAACAACCCTTTTGATGGAGTGGCCTGGAACCTCACACTTTAATGTAAATGCAATGGAGGGAGACACATGACACAGCTTGTTATCGCTTCACTGGTACTTAAGAGAGGCATGCTTTTGACATTGTTAGGTCTCTTTATGTAAGTGCATGAACTGTAAGAATGTCAGATGGTTTGGTCTGTCCCAGTATTTACACGCAATTTAAATAGCACTATTTTATTTCTTTTATAGTGCTACGCATCCCAATGCCAGGTGTCAGACCGATTTACATAACATACAGATTGAGTAAATCATGCAAGTGTGTAAATCAGTGTACAAGATGTGTTATGCATGAGTCAGTTATGAATAGTGCACAGAGTCTTTCACATAAACCCTTACTGAGTCAGATTTAAAAATTGTGTGATACAACACTGAACACAATAAATCTGGACTTCACAAGCTTTCTATGCTCATCATTTAATATATTTCTCCATTCCTGTTCTAAAACATTCCTAGTAGCGTACAAAAATACAAATGTAATTCATTTTCACTTACCTTGATTAGGCGGGGGAGGGGCATACTTCTAACTCAATGGATGAAGTGAAGACCGGGAACAAGCCACCTCTTCTGACTGTTGGTAGCTCCAAATGAGACATGCTCCCATAGCTGCCAAGGTTTCAGATAGCTTATGTGTGACATTTTCAGTGTACTTATGAGTGACATTCAACGGCTATGAGTGACACTTTCTTGCGAGCAAAATCAAGCAATGAAGATGAGGGAAACGTATAAATATCTGGAATTATATCCATTTGTGCAAGGAGAAAGTCTAAGAACATCTCAAAACTGCTGCAAAGCACGGTGCACCAGAAATGGAAGTGCACTATAATGTGAGAGAGGCTACAGCGTGGAGCCTGAGCCAGCCTCACTGACGATACACTCAACATTGTGCAGATTACAGACAGTGACTGCAACGCTGAGCTCCGCTCAGGGGCTGTAACTTTACTTACAGGGTAGGGTTCTGGCTCAGGAAGTTAAGATAAAATATCTCTGTGGTACTCACTCCCCCCACTATTACCTGCTGTCTCTCCTGTGTAGTAACCCCAGACTGCATCAAAGGCAGCTTGTCTATTCCAGCCCCAGCTCATCCTGTCAGATAGCAGAGCTGTGGAGAAATACCCAAAGCAATAAAAGCCCTGACCAGCCCTGACTACTACAAGGTATATTTTGTATGTTTTCATTACCATCGTGCCCGGTGGGTTACTGTCCTGTGGGGTGTACTGTTTCCACAATATATCGTACAGAATTAAAATATTACAAAAAACACAAATACAAAAAGGCCTGTCAAGCAGTAACAATAAATCTGCAATTATAATACCAGTGAAACTAAAAGGGCACCACAGCTATATAAGGGTGTAAACGGTAGCAGTGAGGACCAATATTAAATAAAATACAATCATGCCTCCTGATTCTCAATAAGCAGCCATGCACACTCTGTGCCCAGGTGAGTATTCTATACGTCTTTCACCAACTTTCAAATAAGAAAAACTGCCTGACATGACCCTCATTACTGTCCTAAAGGCGTCCCTCAAGTATGAAATAAGCTAAGAGTGAGAGAAGCGGGGCTGTGGATTATCGTGTCTGGCTGCTTTCCTTCCTCATAGCGAACTATCACTTCCCGAAATATGCCGTTACAATAATCTCAATCACTTTAAGGAATTGTTTTTTTAAAGATTATATATGTGTAGTCACTTTGCTTTACAATGGGCCCTAAATAAAAGCAACGGAGTGAAGATTTAAAATTGAGTCCCGAACTCACCTGGCATGTTGTTTGATGTACAGCAGAGCACACAGGCTCCACCATCGGATGCAGATGCCTGAGACGGCAAACATTATTTTAACTACTTACTGGCGTATGCCCTGCACCTAGGACTAATGAACGCGCGACTGTGTCTGCATCGATCATCATACGCTGCTGTTATTCACTGTCTTCACGGAGCAGACAGTGTGCGTGATAGAAGTCACTCTGTGTAACAACATCAACACTACTAGAGTTAGTGGCAGGCAGGCTTCCTGGCCAAATTACTTACTTCTTGGTCTGTAGTCTGTCTGTCAGGCTGGCAGTAGCGACATTGCGGCCCGCGTTGAGTCAATCAGTGAGCCCAGCTCTGGAGGGGGGTGGAGACGCAGGGCAGCCCAAAGGACAGTGGACATGTCGAAGACCAGGCGCATATGGACCACCGAGGAGCAGGAGAATGAAGACAATCTCCGGTCCCGGTCAGCGTCAGACTGTTGTCTGCATAAAATATTAAAAGGCAAGGGACAGGCTAGCGCGAGACTCCTCCACTCACGCATGTGCGTGCCTGAAAGTGTGCAGCGTGCGCGTCACTGCTGCAGCGCGGGGGTTTGCCAAACATAATACCCAGGGCCGTCATTGGTAGTGCTTTCGCGCGCTACAAGACTGACGTCCCTGGGTACCACACGCGGCCGCGTGTGTGGGTGTGGGATGGCCGCGTGACCGTGTATTGCCGTCATTGTACTGTCTGTTCCCCCCAGTAAATCCAGGGCTGGCCACGGGTGGCTGACCACCAGTGCCGTGCAGCCGCCACCAGCCGCCCTCAAAATAGTGCCGCTGGGGATGGACCGCCTGCCCCCCCCCGCACCCCACTAGGGGGGAACGGATGCACGCATCAGTTTACACTAGTGAAACACTTCTGAAAAGAAGTGAGGCCTCTTTTCACTTCTGTTCAGGCCCCCTGCCCCGCTCAGTATGCCTGTATTAATGGGAGGCCCAGCGAGAGAAAAGGGGTGACACCTCTACCTGTTGCTGCTATACGGGAGGTAATGAGTGCCCATCTCCCTACAGAAAGGCCACCCAGACACCCACTGGGCCGCTGGCGGTATAGTCTAACAACAGAGACACCGCTCTAATCGGCCCCCAGGCTGCTCAAAAGCAGCCTTCAGCTGGAACTTGGACCCCGGCCCCTTGGGCATTGCCCGAATGCCCCCGTTACCAATCCGACGCTGTGCACACGGTTCTGCTGTTAACAGCAGCGCGGGAAGCAGACAACTCGCGTCGGCGCAGTGTGTCTTCAAAAGTTCTGATGATAAACTGCGCAGACTCGATTTCTTGACTCCCTGCATGCCTGCAGCCTTTAACCCACCCTTTCCCAACACGTCACAGGGCAGGACCACCCCCTGTGATTAGTTTCGAAAGGGTGGAGTGACCATCCTCCCCACTCATTGACTGACGTGAAGTGCAGTGCTACAATCCTTAAGTCTAAAATGCCCAGGGCTGAATTTACCCCCACATTGTCATGGGTCGAGACCTATCCTTTAGGTTATGTCTTTGCTGAGCTGATGACCACACAATCCTCAGGGCTCTGAGCTTGTCAGGCCGGCAAATACATTAGGCTCTGGTCCCGTTCACAGGTATCAGGTTTAGGAAATGGCATGCATTGGCATTGTGAACTGGCACTAATCACAAAAAAAACAGCCCAGCCCCAAAATAGAGGTGTGTGCAGTGTGCACAATTTTTCTTTTTAAAACATAATACAGAGCTTGTTTTTTTTTTTTGTTTAAGAAATTTGTATTGAAAGTTTTGCAAAAAGCAGAACAAATGTCATAAATGCATAGATTATAGAGACGAATCAATTAAAACAAAGAGGCAAAATAACATAGGATAAAAATGAAATCAAGAAGGAAATCGGAGTATGGGGAAAAGAAAGGAGAAAAGGAAGATAAGAAAGAAGAAAAGCAGAGAAGGGGAAAAGAAAAAGAAGAAAGAGAGAAGAGAGGAAAAGGAAAGAGAGGCAAAAAAGGAATCACCCAGTAGGGTTGTTAGAGGAAAGATAAGAGGTGAAAGGGAGCCAAAATAGATCAGATTTGATTTTTTGGGATATAGAAGAGGAGGAGACAGAAGCAATCCTATGTTCATCACAAATGAAATTCCACCAAATAGACATTGATATCTTAGAATTATCTTTCCAGGATGATAAAATGACCTTAATGGCTAAAGCAATAAAAAGGTCAAACAGTCGAGAAGCAGAAGGTACTACATCAATGTCAGGCGATAACGATCCCAGAAAAACATGTGTAAATGATAGTGTGGTATTAAATTTAAATATTAACTTGCAAACCTTCCAAACTGAATTCCAAAAGGAAAAAACAGCAGTAAAGTCATATAATAAATGTTTCAACGTTCCTGTAGCATTTGAACAAGACCAACATAGGGAGGAGGAAGTTGGTGAGAACTTACAAATACTAACAGGAGTAATAATTGCTCTATGATAAACAAAATATAAAGATTGTGCTATACGTGCAGCTGCAGAAATTTTAAATAACTTAGACCATAGTTTATCCCACGTACTAACAGGAAGAGAAATAGACAAATCACTTTCCCAAGCAGTTTCAATACTGGATTTTGGACAAATCTGAACAGTGGATAACAATATAGCATATACAGAAGCAGCCTTAGGTCTATGGGTAGAAAATAAAGGATATAAAGCAGATGAGGGAATTATGGAGGGAAAATCCAGTGGGAGTGAAAAAGTGGCTAAATGCGATCGAATTGCTTTAGTAATGATAGCGTATTCATTCAAAAAAGTATCAGGTAATTGAATACTGCGTTGCAAATCTTGGAAGGAAATAATGGAAAAGTTGTGGAGAAATTGATAAACAAACGATAAATCCTTCTCCTTCCAGTATTTGGAATAAAAAGATTTACCTTTGTACTTAAGGTATTTATTATGCCAAACAGTGGAGGATAAAAAACATTGCAGGGCGGTTAAACCTTTGGAAAAGGTGTCGGAAAGGAGAGCCTGAGAGTATTTTAAAACAGGATATTTGGACAAAAAGGAGCAATTTGACATAAAAGCAACATGTTTAAAAGGAAGATCCTTTAGAAGGGAGCGTTCAAAAAGAACCCATTTAGGAATTGGCAAATCTAAGAAATCATAAGCTAACAAAAATGATTGTTTAATCAAAAAGGCGGAATGGTAGGCTTTAAAAATAGGAAAACGAACACCACCTTCACTTTTGGGACGGAGAAGTTTAAGCAAAGCAATACGAGGGTGTTAAATATTCCATAGAAATTTCGTACATAAAGAGTTTATTTGGGAAAAATATACATTGGGGATTTTGAAAGGTAACATAGAAATCATATAAAGTACATGTGGAGTAATCATCATTTTAATAGTGTCCAATCTGCCCCACTAGGAAAGAAACAGCGGAGACCAGGAAAGAAGGAGGGATTGTATTTTCTTAGTGAGATTATCAAAAGTAAATTTGAGAGTGTCAGAAAGGGTTACGGAGAACCAAATACCTAAGTATTTAATCTTAGATGGGCACCAGGTAAAATCTGTATCACTGAACATAAATTGACTACAAAGAGAGTTTAAGGGTAAAACTTCAGTCTTGGATAAATTAAGTTTATAACCAGATATAGAGGAGTAAAGTTGGACTTCATCCATAAAATGTGATAAGGAATCAGCAGGTTGTGACATATAAACCAAAATGTCACCCGCATATGCAGAGACTTTTGTTTCAACAGAGAAAAAATAAAAGCCTGCAATCATGGGATTATTGCGAATGCTTTCTAGGAAAGGTTCAAGGCAGAGAATAAATAATAGGGGAGAGAGAGGGCATCCCTGCCTCGTACCACGAGATAGAGGGAAAAACTTAGAAAACTGATTATTAACAAAAATACTGGCACGGGGACAGGAATATAATAATTTGACATAAGAAATAAAAGAGGATCCAAAACCAAACCATTGGAGAGTCTGAAACATAAATTGCCAATTGATTCGGTCAAACGCCTTTTCTGCATCGAGAGAAAGGGCAGCTAGGGGGTATTTAAATGTCTTACTAAGGGAAATAATGTTGGAAAACATACGTGCATTATCGGAAGCCAGCCTACCTTTTACAAAGCCGACCTGATCCGTTTTAATCAATAGGGGGATAATACTGTCCAAGCGAGAAGCAAGTATCTTAGCGAAAATTTTGCAGTCATAATTTATTAGGGAAATGGGACGAAAGTTTTTACATTGGGAATGGTCCTTATCGGGCTTGGGGATGATGATAATTAATGCATCCATGAAGGATCCCGAAGCTTTGGCTTCAGCAATAAAGGAGTTAAACAGTTGTAGAAGTTTAGGTACAAGAATGTGGTGGAAAGTAGAATAAAATTCTACAGGAAGGCCATCAGGACCTTGGGCTTTCGATTTCTTCAAAGCATGAATGGCATTATTCACTTCCTGAGTAGAAATATCTTTCTCCAAAGCAGCAAATTCATCAGGAAAGGTCGGAGGACGGGGGAGGCCAGAAAAAAAGTATCAACATTCTGTGCGGAAGGAAAAGTGTCCTCTGAATAAAGAGATCGATAATAGTTATGAAAAACATCCGCAATGTCTTCATCAGAGGACACTAATTTGTTAGTAGTTTCATTAAGAACTGGACCAATAGTTTTACGTTCAGACTTAATTTTTAGATAATTTGCTAACATCTTGCCTGCTTTATTTTGACCGTCGTGATATTTAGACTTAATTTTGAGTAGAACATTACATGCGTCAATAGTTGCTAGCTTGTTAAGTTCTGTTGTAGCTGCAATTAAGGCATGCAGGGCATTGGGATCCTTGGAAGTAAAAAACTTATGTTCTAGTTTTTTGATGTGTTGTAATTGATCTTCATATTTAGTTTTAGCAAGCTTTTTCTTCTTAGAGACAAAGGAAATAACAAAGGCACGCAGGGCAGCTTTAAAAGCATCCCATGTGTTTGGAATAGAGGTATCTGATGGCAGATTAAAAGAAACAAATTCATTAATAAAGGTAGTAACATCTTTGATAAATACTGGGTCAGATAACAAGAAAGTATTGAGTATCCAACGATTGAATGTGGTGGAAGTAAAGGAAAATCAAGTACAGCAGATACAGGTGCATGATCCCATAGAAAAATCGAACCAATTTCAGACTGCTGAATGGAGGGTAGGAGAGATTTACTAACTAGGATATAATCAATTCTAGATCGGGTATGGTGCATATTGGAATAAAACGTATATTCAAAGGAATCAGGATTACATGTCCTCCAAACATCATAGAGTGGACGAGAGGTAATGGCCGATTGGAATGATTTGTGAGTCTTATCTGGCTGGAACTTACATTTAGAGGATCTATCAGAATATGGATCTACACATTGATTAAAATCACCAGCCATACCAATATTAGGGCAATCAATAGATGATAGGAGAATTTTGATATCTGTCCAAAATTTGGGGTCCGGACGAACAGGGCCATACATATTCAACAAAACTAACGTCTTGTTATGGACAATAATCTTGGCCATTACCCATCGTCCATCATCATCACTTTTGGTTGATAAAATTTGAACTGACAAAGTTTTGTGGAACAGTTTAGCAACACCACCTTTCGCATTAGAAGCAGGGGAGAAAACAACCTGACCCACCCACTGCCTTTTTAGCTTTAATGACTCCACATCAGAACAATGGGTCTCTTGAAGAAAAACGATCTTAGAGTTAAGTTTAGACAAATGTGACAGTACCTTTTGACGCTTGATAGGGTTTCCAAGACCATGGACATTCCACGAGACAAGATTACACATAATGGAGGATCGGGAGGATGATAGACACATGGGAGAACAACATTGCAGGAAGGAGACTATAAAAGGAAACACAAGAAACAAAAGATTACAAAGAAAGAACTTATCATGGTAATCAACAAAATCAGAGCACATGAACTCCAAGAAAATGAACAAATGTAACGGAGAGAAAGAAAGAAGACAGAATGACCAATAAGTAACAAGAAAGAAAGGAGCAGAAAGAGAAAGAGAAGAAAGAGAAGAATAGAGAAGAGGAAAAGAGAGGAAGATAAACAGATCAAGGCCACATAGCCAAATCTGTACAACGCACAAAATACAGTGGAAAAGGAGCATGGTGACGCATGGCAAAGCAGACTACAGGCAGTGAGACAAGAGGAAAAAAAATCAAAGAAGAAGCAGAAGAGAAAAGAAAAGAAATATTAGACACAAAAGAGCATCTCATGCCAAAGAAAGCCACATTAGAGAAAATAGGAAAAGAGTGAAAGCAAACATGGAAATTGAGAGAGAAGATAAAAGAGGGAGCCAACAGCTACATCTCGGAATATGAACAGGAGAAGATGAGTAAGTGCATAAATAGGTTGGCACTACATATCCATCCCATTAGAGGGAAAACTTTGTAGGAATATCTTGAGCTTTTCAGGGTCGTCAAAAGTACGTGAGCGTCCATCATGAGTGACCTTGCAGAGACAAGGGTGAAGAATGCCATATTGAAGATTAAGGTGTGTCATCTGAGGACGTAAGTTCAAAAACTCCTTTCGACGAGCATTAGTAGCAGTGGAGACATCTTGTGAGATATAAATGTTGTGTCCAGACCATACAAGATGGCGCTTGAGTTTAGCCTCCTTCAGGATAGTCATTAGGTCAGTAAATTCCAGAAAGAGCATGATGATACCCCTAGGTCTCGCAGAATTGGAGGTAGAGCGATCCAGCCGATGAGCTCTTTGTATGTTGAAAGGAGTAGACGAGGAAGAGAGACCAAGAAGCTCAGGAAGGAATTTTTGAAGGAACACGATCATGTTAGACCCTCCAACATTTTCCGGCAGGCCGTAAAGGCGTAGATTGTTTCTTCGATTTCTATTTTCAAGGTCCTCGGTATGTAACTTCAGCTTGTGGATTTCCTGTTCAAGCAGTGGAATTTTAGTTGAGGCATCCTAAATATCACTGATGCGTTGTTCAAGCTCCAGAAACTTGCCCTCCATAAGCATCCATCTTTCCTCCATTTGTTTTAATTTCTCATTAGTTGAGGACATAAATGGTTGAAGACCACGTACTTCATCCAGAATTAAGTCCAGAACTGGGTTAAGAGACGTATGGATTGGAGACGGAGGGTCATTTTTGTGTCTTTTAGGCTTGGTACCTGTTACTGATGAGCGGACAGAATGAGAGTCACTAGCCATTATAGATAAGAAAAAGACACACCAAAAAGTGGAGGAGAGCAAAAACCAGGATGCACAAGTGAACAATGCCTGGAGATAATTATTAGTAGAGTAGCTAAACTGATGCAGGAAGTGGGAACATGCGCTCAGCGGCTAAAAGAAGCGGCCGCACACATTCCACAACAATAGCAGCAGGCAGTAAAGCTGTGGAAAAATAAAAGAAGATTGCCAGGGTAACAGTGCATGAGTTGAGGTAGCGTTTCATCCACAGTTGAGGTAAATGAAATAGTGGAGAGCTGAGCAATGCAGGAGTAAATTAGTTCAGCATAAGAGGCATTGCAAAGAGTAGTCAAGGCAGCCAGCAAAATGAGGGGGAGAGCAAAAACCAGGATGCACAAGGGAACAATGCCTGGAAATAATTAATAGTAGAATAGCTAAACTGATGCAGGAAATGGGAACATGTGCTCAGCGGCTAAAAGAAGCAGCCGCACACATTCCACAACAATAGCAACAGGCAGTAAAGCTGTGAAAAAATAGAAGAAGATTGCCAGTGTAACAGTGCATGAGTTGAGGTAGTGTTTCCATCCACAGTTGAGGCAAATGAAATAGTGGAGAGCTGAGCAATGCAGGAGTAAATTAGTTCAGCAGACGAGGCATTGCAAAGAGTAGTCAAGGCAGCCGCCAAAATGAGGAGGAAAAATATTGGCGCTGAACATGAGGGGATGGTGAGAGGAACGAAAAAAGGCGAAGAAATGGCAAACATACCGCATTGAATAAGAGCGGTAAAACGCACCTGCATAGAACAAACTCAACATGAAGATAGTCAGCCCCAATGGGAAGCAGGTACAGATTTTGCCATGTGGAGGCCAGGACAGGCAGCTTGAAGATAACGGATGGCTCAGGAGAACACCGGGGCTAGCAGTAAATGCGTGCGCGGCGGCCTAAAATGGCGGCCGCACGCATCCAGTCAGGGAGAAAAAGCGTCGCATTTGGCTTCTCACCCTCCGGCGGCTGAAATCATGTCAAAATGCTGCAAACGCCTCACCACAGGTTCCGAAGCGGAATCAAGGCATCGCCGCAGACAGAAAGTGAAGAATTGACGGCTAGAATCCGCCCGAAGTCTTGCCGAGGAACGAAGCTCACGCCGAGTCCGCCATCATGCCCCGGCGTCCAAGCCACGCCCCCCCCAGAGCTTGTTTTTTAACTTTGGAAATGGCCATCCTTGTGGGTGAAAGTAAAGGGGGCGGAGCTCCGACACCCTGGCTCTGTAACTGTCACTGCAGTAAAGACTGTTACATAGATTGTTTCACCGACAGATAAGAACAAACATTTTCCAGTAACCCTATCAATTATCCAAAAAGAGAAACACAGACCTTTTAACGATCACAAGGCTCTGCAGTTGCATGCTACAACAGCAGCACCTTTGGAAAGACGGGCCCTATCATGTGTCACAACTGGTAAAGTTTAGGGCACACATCTCTTTTCTGCAATCATAAACCACAATGTGTACACTGTGGAGGGAATCATACCTCCAAACAATGCATTTGAAATTGAAATTCCTAACAAGTGATATGTGCATACTGCACTGGAAATCACCCTGCAAGCTATTGAGCCTGTCTCTCCCTGCAGAAAGCAAAGAAGGATGAATTTCAAAAGCAGATACACAGCAACATTCATCCCATCATCCACTTACAACCAACCTGGGGTAGCAGGAGACAAATGAGCAGCAGGAGACAAATGAGCATCAGTGCAGCACACAGTCTGAAGCCAACCCACAAAAAGTGATTAAAACAGAGCAGGCATGGATCACAGGACCTATACAGACATGAAAGACCTAAGGAAGGTAATCCATCAACACCAACTGCTCCTGTTATCTTTTGCGGAATGAGCAGTGTCTGAACTGACAAAATTATAGTGAAGGCTTCAAAGTTTGTTGCCGAAATGAACATTCACTCTGTATTGACAACAGTGGCAAACCTCATCACTAGTCTTTTCCACAAATCAACCATCATGTCTGCAGTGTTGTGTGAGTTTGTAATGATGGAACCCTTGTGGCTCCTGTTGGACTCTGTAGAACTGTGATGTAAGCATTAGAGCGTAGTAAAGTGAATGCAGGCTTAGAATCTTGGGTTTGCGGTTACACACAGAAGAATAAAGACGTTATATTAAGATCAATGTGTGCCATAGTCATTGGCGAGTAACCGGGCTAGGCTCTAATAAGAAAGCATGGAATACACACACTCTGAGACAGTTAAAACAGTCCTGTAAGCAAGCTGAGAGGAAATGGATGAAGGACTTCTCAGAATCCAGTAAGAGCAATTATAGAGAAGCTATGAAGCTCTATAAAAAGGAAATAAAAGCTGCCCAAACTAGGTATTACCATGAAAAAATCGCTTCAGCTTCTAACTCTCCTTTTGAAATTTTTGAAAGTGTGAAATCGCTTCATACCTCGCCTGCTCTTATTAATGACGATGATAATGCCCAAAGGCGCTGTGAGAAAGTAGCTAGCTTTTTCTTTACTAAAATTCATGTTATTTATGCTAGTTTTCAGCACAGGGCCATGGATAGTATTGTCACATTACCTGTACGACAAGTTATGCTACAAATTCTTCCCCCCCCTTACTTTATCGTCACTGCAGGATTGTCTGCACCAGTTAAAATCTGGATCACCAGCTGATCCAGCCCCCGGCTACTCTTGATGCAGTATCAGAGATAGTCTGCCCTGTGATATTTGACATGATAAATGCGTCCCTCGCAATGGGACAGTTTCCTGGTCCGTGGAAACAAGCCAGAGTTAAAGCCCTGCTTAAGAAAAATAACTTAGACCCCGATGAGTGGTCTAATTATCGGCCCATCTCTCTGCTGCCCGGACTGAGTAAACTGGCAGAAAGACATGGCAATTCAGTACTGTCAAGTTATCTTGAGGAGAATAATCACCTCCATCCGACCCAGACTGGCTTTAGGCGGTGCCAAGGCACGGAGACTGCTCTTCTTGCGGTTCTTGAAGAGTCAAGAAAGATCTTGGATAACGGAGGCTGCGCTGCAATTATTTTATTAAATCTCAGCGCAGCCTTCGACACTGTGAATCACCATATAATGATTCAAAGAGTCAGGGAGGTGGGTGTTGGAGGTACTGCCCTAGAATGGTTACAGTCCTATCTTTCTGACAGGTCCTTTGTGGTCTTTGAGGAGGGTGTTCTCTCCGACCAGAGGCCGTTGCAGTGTGGAGTCCCTCAGGGATCGTCATTGATTCCCACTTTATTTAATATATACATGAGGCCATTGGCTGAGGTGGTACTCCCCTGGGGGATTCACACTGTTACATATGCGGATGACACACAATTAGTGGTGGGTCTTAATCAGCAAGATAATTCAAACTCAGGCCTGGGGGCATGCCTTGTTAAGGTCTCTGAATGGATGGATTTGTCCTTTCTCAAATTTAATGGCACAAAGACTGAGATTATGATTCTTGGTCATGCGGCACCTCACAATCTGGATTCTTTGTGGCCAACCTGCCTTGGTCCGCCGCCTGTCCCTAAGACACAAATCAAGAGTCTTGGGGTCTGGCTGGACTGTAAATTGAATCTTAAAGCCCAGGCAGGGAAGGTAGCTGCAAATTGTTATGGCTTGCTCAGGATGATGCGGAAGATTCTTCCCCTCTTGTCATTTGACGCCCAGGCGCTTGATGGTTCAATCCTTGGTTTTATCATGGTTGGACTACGCAAATGTAGTCTACCTGGGTGCGCCACTGGGAACTATCGGGAAACTTTAGATAGCACAGAATTGTGCGACTAGTCTCTTGATGGGTATCCCTAGTCGTAAGTCAGCTAAGCTGGCACTTAGACGACTGCATTGGCTTCCTGTTGCGGAAAGGGTCAGGTTCAAGGCAATGTGCATTGTCCATAAGTGCATCTCGGGTAAAGGTCCTGCCTTGCTGCAGCCCCATTTGCATTAATATGACACCAAGAGGTCTTTGAGATCTAGCAATAAACAACTGCTGTTAGTCCCGAAGGTTAAACGGTCCTGGACCGGAGGACAGCTGTTCTCCTATAACATGGCCAGGATTTGGAATCAGCTTCCAGAATCCATCTGCCTTGAAGTTGACCACCTTAGGTTCAGGAAACAGTTGAAGACTTTTCTTTTTGCTTGATCATTGATGAATGATTGGTATTACATTATGCGCTGGGATGCCCTATGGGTAGCCATGCGCTATATAAGTGCGTATTTATTCATTCATTCAAGACTAAACATTACTCTCTCTTCCAGGTGTGGAATGCTCACAGCATTCATGAGAAAACTGTTTATCTCTTGTGCCTGATAAAATCTAAAGATGTGAATGTTGGACTTGTCTCGGTGGCAACATTCCTCCCTGTGCCCTTTTTTTCTGTGAAATAGGGAGTAATGTAATCGCCAACTAAGGCTTTAGGTGGGGTATTCAAAGCGCCTCTACCTGTAGTCATCAAGTCAGCACTGCTGGGTGGGGTCTGCTGCACTCCACCAGCAGTGACAAATGTCTGTCATCAGGTAGTGCCTTACTCAGTGTCACCAATATCTAGCTCAGTTTAGGGTCAAAACAGAAACATTTCCAATCTAGTATGGATTTGGTGCATACTGGAGTAATGGGAGTATTCTTTCTTGATTGGGTGAAATTCCCTCCAGGCTTCTACTAAACGCTAGTGGATAGTCCAGAATGTGAACTGGGTGGAAATTTTTCTTCCAGGGGATGTGATGCATCAGTTCCTTACTGCTAGGCAAATTGATGTGCTGGTTTCTTACTGTGAGGAGAGGTGATGCCTCAATCTCCGGACACCCAGCCTTGGTTCCTCACTGCTGGGCAAGGTCAATGAAGAACTTGGCGCCCAGGGACGATGCATCGGAAATCCAGATGCACTATGTCGATACAGTGGAGCAGGCTCTGCATCCACTTCACAGCCATGAAGCAGGTGATGCATCGATTTCTTCAGCCGCACAGCAGGGCTTGCGTCGGAGCGGGTGCCATGGACATCAGCGACACATTGCTAGGGACTTGGGCTGCTGTGGTTCTTCGGCCACACTGCAGGTGCTGTGTCTATTCTTCGGCCCCACAGCGACAATGCATTGATTTTTCAGCCGCATGACGGTGGTGAATTGGGAAAATGGGCACTGAGAGCCAAAGCAGGGATTTTCTTCTTAGACTTACCAGATTCTACTTTCAGGGGTGCAGGATCTGGATTTGGCACAACTTAGCAAGCCAGGGCTCTCAGCAGAAGACCCCAGGCACTGGAAGGTGAAGTCTTTGATGGCCGTGAGACTTCTTAACAGGAGGCAATCAGACACAAGCCCTTGTAGAACATTGGAAGCATGATACAGAAAGCAACGGTCAGCCCTTTCACTGCCCAAGACAGAAGCAGCAAGCAGCAGGCCAGCACAACAAAGCAACCAGCAGAGTGCCAGTACCTCCTACAGAATCCAGCTCATTTTATTGGCAGAATTTCCTTTAGTCCAGAAGTGTTCTGAAGTTATGGTGTCACTGCTCCAGTACTTATACCAGTTTCTGCCTTTGAAGTAAGCATACGTCAAAGGAAAGTCTCTGTAGTGCACAAAACCCTGCCGTTCCCTGACCTGGCTCTAGACACACTCCAGGGGGGATGGAGACAGGTTTATGTGAGGCCAGGCACATCCCTATTCAGGTGTCAGTGACAACTCCTCCCACCACTCTAGCTAAGGAAGGCCCATCATCCTGGTGATGTCCCATCGGGATATGTAAGGCACACCTCAGCTCCTATTGTGTGACTATCTAGATTGAATGCACAAACAGCCCAAACCAGGCGTGGATTCTACAGACATGCAGAGGAACAGCATGGTAAAGCAAGAAAATGCCTACTTTCAAAAAGTGGCATTTCAAACGTGCAGTTTAAAAACCAACTTCACTAAAAGATGTATTTTTAAATTGTGAGTTCAGGGACCCCAAAGTCCAAATCTCTATCTCTTCCCAATTGGAAGATACACTTTGAAAAGGTAACAAGGCAGCTTCTCACGATAACCAATGGGAGAGATGGCCCTTAAAATAGTGAAAAACAAAATTAGCAGTATTTCACTATCAGGACATATAAAACACACCAGTACACGTCCTACCTTTTAAATACACTGCACCCTGCCCATGGGCCTACCTTACGGGTCCCTTATATGTAGTAGAAGGGAAGGTTAGGGCCTTGCAAGTGGTTGCACTTGCCAGGTCGACATGGCAGGTCAAAACTGCCCACACAGACACTGCAGTGGCAGGTCTGAGATGTGTTTGCAGGGCTACTCATGTGTGTGACACCATCAGTGCTGCAGGCCCACTTGTAGCATTTGATTTACCACTCTGGTCACACCTGGTGACCTTTACTAGGGACTTACTAGTAAATCAAATATGCCAATCATGGATAAACCAATTACTGATACACTTAACACAGGGAGCACTGGAGCGCTTGCACTTTAGCACTGGTAAAGTGCCTAGTGTCCTAAAACCAGCAAAAACAAAATGCAGCACACAATCAAAAACAGGCGGTCAGAAGCAAAAAAGACAGGAGAAACACACGCCAAAGATCCCAGGTCTAACAAACAGTAACTCCCACTTCCTGCCATAAAGTGTGTGGTGCGTGCAAGACAGAAATGTATACAGTCAGGCAAGCTGCCACAACAGTGCCACCCTAGATTCATATATCACAGTCTAGCCTGATCAAAGCACAAACTGCAATACACATAACTAGAGTAGCCCACCGATTTGCGCTATGGCCCTAAAGTTAAGCCATACATTCAATCACCTTGCAGTCTCTCATTTCCGCATGTTAGGCTAGAAATGAATTGTGAGCAAACATTTTGTATTTTTGCTCCAGAATCAAGGAAGATCAGATAAGTATAGGCAATAGAGTACAGGTGCAAGAAAGCACCCATTGTTCAGTCCAGTAAGTGTTGGATTATTTGATGGTATGCTGCCTAGTAGATAATTCACCCTCATCCACATTCCAGTGTGAAATAGTAGTATTAGAGTCACTAATGCACTGTTAATTACCCAAATCTGTAATTTAGACCACAGTCAAGCTTGATTGCTTCACCATTTGGCGATGCAGTGCGCGCAACTAATCTAGTTTTATTTATTTATATGTTTGCTTACCTGTATTTGGCCGGATTCCGTAGTTTACTACCCCCCACCCTACGTCACCACCCGGCAGCACTCACACCACCGACCGCTACTGCCTATAGGTAAGTTGTCCTTTGCTGGCTAACACAGCTAATTTAATTACGCTGCTGGGAGTAGAAACCTGTTTGAGTAAAGTTCAGTAGTTTGCTCTCTTTATACCATGCTATTGGCTTTCTGATTAAGAATTTAGCAAAATTCTAGCCTTTCAGGTGCAACAAGGCAAGCAGCCTAAAGTAGCCTCAATCTGAGGAGGTTGGCTCACCAAAGAGAGGATTTTAGAAAATAGTGAAGTTAGCTCCAGTTAGTGTTACTTGATCACACTGCCAAGGATTACTCACATTCCTTCGCACCAGAAGATCCTGACATTTGGTCATTAGTTGTTATCTTCAAACTTCTATTTTATCATGTGGTCTCACTTCTATTCAGTTGCATTGGGAGAAAATGTATCAAAATGTGTAAAAGTTGTGTGTATTTTGGCATTAATTACTCCAACCAATCAAGGGCGAAGGTCTAGTCCATGGTAGCTGCATTATTCTTGATTGTTCGCTGCCTACTTTGTACTAAACACACGTTAGGCTTTATACGCTATCATGAGTGTTGTGTTTTCTTGCACAGTGGACATATGTCTTGGCATTAAACTGGTTGAGCATCTGGAGGTAAGTATTGCGTTCTAGTAGGGTTTCACATACGGTTTACTCTAGGAAGAGACTAGAGCCAAAATCGCCTGTATTTGTAAGGAGCATCAGGAGATTTGTGGAAACTAAGAACTTGATTTCTTTAAAAACTGTTGTCCAGCTTGTAATTTTTGAGTTTCAGGTCAGATTGTAGATAAATATTGATGATAAATATATATTTTAGCAGCAGTTTGATGCCTATCATTTTAATTTCGAATACTAAACTGTGCTTTGAAATAGCTGAAATTAATTTAGTTTTGTACTTCAATGAATTGTTGATCACTGGTGCCAGGTCTAGCCAGTTTTTTTAATGGTTGAACATTGTTGATCCCCAGGGCAACAGTATTCCAAGTCTCCTGGAGGCATATGGATTGGTGTTTCACAATACTTTGGTCAATTAATCCTCAGGGCAACATTATTCAATGTCTCCTGGAGGCATACAGCTTTGTGTTTCACAACAGTTCGTTCAATTCACCCCCAGCTGTATAAAAATGTTCCCATAATCCGGCAACGTTCCATGAAAGCAAGCCAAGGACCCAAAGAACTTTTTTATTTAGGGAGTTGTATCGTTTAGATTAGAGCTGAATGGTTTATTAGAGGCTATAGCCTGTGCAGGTCTTTAAAGTCATTGTTAGTTGTGATGTCTAGGAAAGGCCAATCTTCTTTCAGTTCACTATGTTTCCAATGACTGATAATCTTCTAAGATCGCTTTTGAGTATCCTTAATTTTAGAAAGTGTAAAGAATCGCTATTTTATCTGCAACAGCTTCAGACTGAGATAGTCTACATTAATATATATATAGATGTATTGCCTCAGCTGTGTGACTGTTAGAGTAGTTGGGAAGTGAATGCTGTTTGAGTCGGATACATTAATTTAAGAGCAGGGTAGGTTATCAGTTGGTTCAATGAATTTAAAGCCAATCTTTTATTCTTTTTTTAGCTATTGTATTATCTATTGCACTTTAAGTTTTGTTATATTGGATTACAAAGCGGTATTAAGCTGTTTATTTTTTAAACAATTGTAAATGTGTTTGTGCTTATAACGCATTTATTTTTAAAAAACATTTTTGCAGAGTTTTATATAGCGCGAACTAGAACCGAACCGAATCAGTTATCAGAGCGCTTTACATAGCACCAGTTACGTTACATGAGGACACACTTTCATTTTAGGCACGGGGAGATTAACAGCCTGATTCATGTAGCTAAAAGAGCTCGCAAAAGGGCCAGATTCTGAGAATCTGGCCCTTTGCGAGTGCGATTTTTGCATTTGGTATTCATCATCCCAAATGCAAAAATCGCTATTTAGGAATTCGCATATTTGCGAGGAATGGCATTTAAGGAATCTCTAATAGAGATTCCTCAAATGCTATTCATGACACACAAAAAAATTGCGATTTAGCACTTTTGGGCCGCTATTTACCGAGAGGTCAGACCTCTCGGTAAATAGCAAATACTCAGAAAAATGCTTTGGACATGTGTGTGCGCAACACCTGTTCAATTGTGCATTTTAGGGGTGCTACAGGGTGTCCTTTGGACACCCCTGGCACCCTTAAAATCGCTATCTGATTTGCGAGTAGCAAATTGCTACTCGCAAATGAGGGATACTCCCCATTCATTCCTATGGGCCTTTTGGCCCATAGGAATGAATGGGGAGTCATTCCTTTTTTTGCGAGTAGCAAATTGCTACTGGCAAATAGAGAACATGTAGGAATCGCTATTGATTTAGCAATTCCTACATGAATGCCGTTTTGCGTGTCCTTAATAGCGAGTCGCTATGATTCGCTATTAGGGCCACGCAAAACGGCCCGTACATGAATCAGGCTGTAAGTGATTTGCCCAGAATCACAGGGGGTTTTTGGCGTCTTTACCGAGACTTGAACCCAGATCCCCAGGTCCGAGGTCGAGCGCCTTAGCCGTTAGGCCAACCCCTCTCTGTTTTTATACAGAGCGTTGTGTATTATAGTGCATCTATGTTTTTTCTTTTTTTAATTTAAAATGCTTTATTGAGGTTATAAAACAATGTAAAACGTCAGTACAAAGTCTAGTGAAAGCAGGAAATTTGATAACGTGGATCATGGAATAAAAGCAATGTTATTCAATATCCTTATGAAATAAAACTGTACTAAGTGAAAATGCATTTTTAGAAACATTTTCGTGAAGAGAGGGAAGAAAGAGAAAGGAGAAGGAGGAGAAGAGGAAAAGAAGAGAGAAGAATAAGAAAAGGAAGAAAGGAAAAAGAGAAGAGTCTTGAAAGAGAGAGCGAAATAGAGAGATAAACACAGTGCGAACCATATTTAGATTACAGTAAATAACATTGCCAAATTGTAACAAGAAAAATTAAGTTGACTTTCTAGATAAAAAGTTAGTTAAAGGTAACCATAATAAGTCTCTTTTAATCAGCAAGGGAGTGGAAGTGGCGTATGCTTTGTCCATTCTGTGATGATGACATAATAGATTCCACCATGCTTGAAAGGAGATTTTTGAAGTGTCCTTCCATTTAGAAGTAATAATGAATACATTGATAAAGTTACCTACATCTTTATGGTTATCGAATACGGGGGAGAGATTGCCAAGGAAAACATGTTCAATGTGGAAAGGAATGTCTGACAAAAGAATATCATTTAATTTAGACCATAAATTGTCAATTAAGGGACATTGGAAGAACATATGAAGAAGATCTCCCGTAACGTAGGGGGCATGACCAACACTTAGGGGAGTCAAGCAGTTTAAATCTATGAAGGTCACTGGGGGTAAGAAATAATCTGTTGTAAAAGCAATATAAGGTTTGCTGGCCGAGCAGGAAGTGGTGTGAATCTTGGACCAAAGGAGATCCCAGGTGCATACAGGAAGATCAAGGCCTAAATCTTTTTCCCATAGTAGTTCCAAAGAGGACTTAATTCTAAGTATGGGCAAAATTTGCGAATTTGCAGTCCGTGAATTCGTGCGAAATTGCAAAAAAAGTCCACGAGTTCATGAATTTTCCTGTGAACTCGCGGATTTTTGTGCCAGTTGCACAAATATGTGACCATGTGTGCCTGTAACTTTGCCAGTGTGCCAAAAGGCACCGAGGTCCCTTGAGTGAGCTGGCCATTATAGTGGGGACAGGCGGGAAGACGTTTCATACCGTTAGTGTGTGGTGGATGGGGCCAAACGGGCGGGGTTTCTATGCGAGTTCACATGCATCTTGTTTATAAAGGGTCAGAGACCGAGCAGAGGAGCAGATGAGGAGAAAGCAGCCTACTGGTCACAGGAGCTACACGGGGATGGCGCTCAGGAAACTCATGGATGCAAAAATACGTTTGGCACAGGACCCCAGAATCCTTCAGATGTCCAAGATAGCTCTGCTGCGCGTGTTGGTACAAAGCCATTCTGATCCTGCTCAGTGGGTTCAGGCGCATGCAGCTGCTGCTGGACAATGTCCCATCTCATACTAAACTGTCCCGTACAGGCATATGCTGGTGCTGGGCAGTAGGGTGCAGTGGCATGCGGGTGCTCCACGCCTGGTACATGCGCATACCGGTGCCAGGGGGACACATGTTTATTGGTGCTGTGTAGCAAGTTATAACTTTACATTTTGACTGCACCAGACAGTGGTACCACCTACACGGATCAGGAGCATCCAGGCACCAGACTTCATTGTGCAAGAGCATAATGGTGCTGTGCGGTACGGGTATATATCTACTGGGGGCAGGGGGACACTTAGCACAATGTGTGCTCACACCTAGAGGGCTCCCAGGCAATTGAGCACAAATGATTTTCACACTGAGAGGACTCCAGGGCAGTTCAGCAGCACGGGGCTCACACCCACTGGGCCCCGGGGCAGTTCAGTAGCGCGTGGGCTCACAACCCCATGGCAGCTCAGCAGCGCAGGGGCTCACACCCACAGTTTAGCAGCGCCACCCTCTGGTTCATCACTGCCACCCTCTGGTTCATCACTGCCACCCTCTGGTTCATCACTGCCACCCTCTGGTTCACCACTGCCACCCTCTGATTCATCACTGCCACCCTCTGGTTCACCACTGCCACCCTCTGGTTCACCACTTTCAACCTCTGGTTCATCATTGTCACCCTCTGGTTCATCACTGCCACCCTCTGGTTCATCACAGCACCCTCTGGTTCACCACTGCCACCTTCTGGTTCATCACAGCCACCCTCTGGTTCATCACTGTCACCCTCTGGTTCATCACTGCCAACCTCTGGTTCATCACTGCTACCCTCTGGTTCACGACTGCCACCCTCTGGTTGATCACTGCCATCCTCTGGTTGATCACAGCACCCTCTGGTTCACCACTGCCACCCTCTGGTTCATCACTGCCACCCTCTGGTTCATCACAGCTCCCTATGGTTCACCACTGCCACCCTCTGGTTCATCACTGCCACCCTCTAGTTTATCACTGCCACCCTCTGGTTCACCACTGCCACCCTCTGGATCATCACTGTCATCCTCTGGTTCATCACTGCCACCCTCTGGTTCACCACTGCCCCCCTCTGGTTCATCACTGCCACCCTCTGGTTCATCACAGCACCCTCTGGTTCACCCTTGCCACCCTCTAGTTCATCACTTCCACCCTCTGGTTCATCACTGCCACCCTCTGGTTCACCACTGCCACCCTCTGGTTCACCACTGTCACCCTCTGATTCATCACTGCCACCCTCAGATTCATCACTGCCACCCTCTGGTTCACCACTGCCACCCTCTGGTTCACCCCTGCCACCTTCTGGTTCATCACTGCCACCCTCTGGTTCATCATTGCCAACCTCGGGTTCACCACTGCCACCCTCTGGTTCACCACTGCCACCCTCTGGTTCACCACTGCCACCCTCTGGTTCATCACTGTCACCCTCTGGTTCACTACTGCCACCCTCTGGTTCATCACTGCCACCCGCTGGTTCACCACTGCCACCCTCTGGTTCACCAGTGATACCCTCTGGTTCACCACTGACACCCTCTGGTTCATCACTGCCACCCTCTGGATCACCACTGCCACCCTCTGGTTCATCACTGCCACCCTCTGGTTCATCACTGCCACCCTCTGGTTCATCACTGCCACCCTCTGGTTCACCACTGCCACCCTCTGGTTCATCACAGCACCTTCTGGTTCACAACTGCACCTTCTGGTTCATCACAGCACCATCTGGTTCACCACTGTAGATGGGGAGAAAGCACACCTGCCCAGCCTCAACCGGGGGCTGGTTAATGTGTTACTGAATTTGAGCTTCAAGTCCGGCACCTGCTTCCTAATCTGTAAGTGCTTCCTGTTGTGGTTTAATTTTTGTGACAGCCTGGAGCATTGTGCCATACTTGTAACTATTCTCTGACCCTGCTTCGAGGGTCAGAGCAGGGTCAGAGAATAATTGCAAGTAGGCAATAACTCTGGAGGCGCCGCTCAGGAAGCAATTACAGGGTTACAGCAGGTTCCCAAGTTGAAGTTAATTTCTTTGTAACCATTTTGCAAATGGTTACAAAGAAATTAGCTTCAACTTGGGCACCTGCTGTAACCCTGTAAGTGCTTCATGTACATCCGCTTTTGAAAATCGGTCCCGAACGCAATTTCGCGAGATTCACGGACCGCGAAATTGCAGAAAATCCGCAAATTCCTCAAACGGAACAGATTTTACGCCCATGCTTACTTAATTCTGATTGCAGGGGGATGGGATATTAACTTGTAAATGGTAGCTGCTTTAAATTGGGTGGAAAAGTCAATAAGGGTAGAGGAGGGAGATGAGTGCTCAGAGGAAATAGTAGGACTAGAGTTTGCAGGGAAATAATAACAGGTGAGGGCATCTTTGAGTATACTGTATTGGGAGGAATAATGTGGGGAGATTTTATATAGAGATTGAAGCTCAGAAAAAGGTAAGAAAGTATTGTCTTTCTTTAAATGTTGGGGGATAAGGATGCCTTTATCAATCCACTCCTTCCAAAATAGGGCGCGATTATTAATCTTAAAATTTTTGTTGTACCACAGAGGGGTATCTAAGGAGTGGGTGATGGAAGAAAGTGCGCAGCAGGCGAGGAAAGAACTAAAGCCTTAGAGTGAACGAGAGTGGGGAAGCACATGCATTTCGGAGGTAAGGTGACCTGGATGGCTGAGAGAAGAGAAAAAGGAGAGCATTGGGCCTGCTCTAAGGCGCTCCACGCCGTACATGGTGAGGCATTGGAGTCGGACAGGAAGGTCCAAATTTGTTGCAAAGTAAAAGCTGGTTGATATCGTCTAAGATTAGGAAAATTAACTCCTCCTAAGTCTTTAGGGAGTTGAAGACGGGCCAGTGAGATTCTAGGTTTACAATTATTATTTCAGAGAAATTTGATAAGCAATCTATTGATAGTACGAAAGAAAGTGTTGGGGAGAGAAATAGGAAGCATAGAGAGGTCAAAATTAATAATGGGGAGAAGCATCATTTTAATCATAGCTAATCTGCCCCACCATGAAAGGAAAAGAGGAGACCAACTATCAATAAAGGCCGTAATTTTTTAAAGAATTTCAGTGTGATTACGTTTAATAAGATCTTTAAGATTATTGCAATATAGAATACCAAGACATTTGATGTGGGAAGTAGTCCATTCGAAACCAGAATCAGTAAACATAGAGGGGAGACAGAATTTATTTAGAGGTAGGATTTCTGATTTGTCAACATTCAACTTGTAACCCGAGACACTAGAATAATTTTTTAATAAAGAAAAAAAGGACAGCAGGGAGACAGTTGGGTTAGAAATAAAAAGTAGGATTTCATCGGCGTAAGCAGTGAATTTTATGTTGACGCTTTGAAAGTGAAACCCCTTATAATCTTTAGAACGTATAATAGCCTCTAGGAAGGGTTCAAGAGCTAGGATGAAAAGGAGGGGAGAAAGGGGACAACCCTGTCTGGTGCCTCTGAGAAAGGGGAAGTATTGAGATTGACAACCGTTTACCCAAACCGATGTGGTAGGTGCAGAGTATAAAAGTTTTATGAATTTAATGATAGTGGGGTTGAATCCATGTCATTTCAGAGAACCAAATATGAAGTCCCGGCTCACCCTATCAAATGCTTTTTCAGCGTCTAAAGTAATAGCTGCAATAGGTGAATCAGATTTCGAGAATAAGTGTATAATATTAAGAAGGGTGCGTGAATTATCTGTAATTGAACGTCCTTTTACAGAACCAGATTGATATATGTTAACTAAATTAGGAATGACCTTGTTAATGCGGAGGTCGAGAAGTTTAGCATAAATTTTACAGTCGGTATTTATTAAGGAGATTGGTCTATAATTATTGTACAAAGAGGCATTATTATCCTTTTTAGGTATTAGACACAACATTGCTTGCGTAAAGAGCCCTGTGAATCACCAGTAAGCAAAAAGGAATTTATTAATGACAAGAGATGAGGGATCATGAATGCTTTGAAATGTAGAAAAAATCAAACAGAAAAGCCATACGGCACTGGAGTTTTGTCTTTAGGTAGCAGGGCCAACGCCTCCATAAGTTCTATAGCAGAGATGGGAACATCAAGGGAAGTAAGATCAGGAATATTGTCAGGGGAAATGGAAATGTTTTGGAAGAAAGAAACGATAAGATCAGAGGAGGGGTAAGTTTTGGATGTATAGAGAGAGGAATAATATTTTGAAAAGCAGTCAAGTATGATAGAATCTGAAAAACGTAGAGTTCCTGAGTCATCCTTAATGGCTGCGATTTTAGATTTTTGTTTCTTAATCTTAAAATAATTTCCTAAAGATCTGCCTGCCTTTTTGCCACCGCCATACATTTTGGGGTTAAAATTGAGAAGGATATTGCTGGCCTAATCCCAAGAAAGTTTGTTGTATTGCATTTTGGCTTGAATGAGGAGAGGTAAAGTATCATGACAATTAGTGGTAAAGTATTTGTGTTCCAGGGCTTTAATTTGTTTAAGAAACGATAATGAGTGTGAAAGTGATTTCTTTTTTTTCCGGGATACAAAGTCAATAATAAATCCCCTGGTGGAGGCTTTGAAAACGTCCCAAACAATGTGAAAATGAGAGACGGAGGTAAGGTTCTGTTGAAAAAAATCTTGGGCGAATTAAAAAAATTGTTCAGAGAATTGCGTATCTAGAAGCAGGGAGTTGTTAAAGCACCATCTCTTGGAAGCAGGAGAAGGAAAGGGATAGTCCATATCAAGAATTACAGGGGCATGATCAGGTATAAGTATAGAGCCGATCTCAACCTTAATCATGAATTGGAATGCAGATTGTGTAAGAAAAATGTAGTCAATCCGTGAATGTGATTTGTGAACAGGGGAAAAGAAAGAAGATTCTAGAGTATCAAGGTGAGAGGTGCGCCAGGTGTCTATTAATCCCCTATTGGTAATGGTTTTGAAAAAGCCATTCTGCATCCTATTGGGGATATATCTGGTCTGGGATTTCCTGTCAAGGAAAGGGTCCATGAGTTGGTTACAATCCCCACCCAAGATTAAGTGCTCAGCTGCATGTGAGGAAAGAAAGGTGGAGAGGTCATTCCAGAAAGATACAGCCACACCATTTGGACCATAAATATTGCAAAAAAATAATTGGTAGTTGTTAACTGTAACATCTAATTAAAGCCATCTACTATCAGCATCTGCAAATTCATTTTGCAATGAAACATTTAAAGATTTGTGAAACAAGATAATCACACCATTCTTCTTATGGTCAGCAGGTGAGTAAAAGATTCCACCAACCCAATGTTTACGTAACATAGATAAGTCTTCAAGCTTGAGGTGTGATTCTTGCAACATTGCAATTTGACAATTAAGTCTAGCAAGGTGCGATAGCACCTGTTGTCATTTGATGGGATTGCGCAATCCCTTAACATTCCACGTTATGATGCGTAATCCTTTCATGAGTAGGAGAAATAAAAAGTTAGAGAGATGAAAGAAAATTTAGAAGAAAGAAAACCCTTAACACTGAATATCTTGAAACTAAGTAAGGAAAGAATAGTTAGGAAGTGTGAAAGAATGAATAAAAAAATATAGAAAAAAGAAAATGGAAAGAGATGGAGGAATCGTACAGCGAATAAAAAGTGAGTGTAGGGAGACAAAACTCCAAAGATTATGAAGTGAACAAGACAGCAATGATGGAAAAAAAGCATGGCGAAAAAATAGGAAGAAAAAGAGACAGAGAGATCTAAGGATTGGAAGATCGTGTGAGGACCCAGAAAACAAGGAGAAGGGAAAAGGAGAAGAGAGGGGAACAGGTGCCAGAGTGAAAGGTGGTGGAGGAAAAGACTCCACCCAAGCAAATATCCAAAAGAAGATGGCCAAAAGTCGGCAGACTATAGGGTGATTCAAAATAGAAGACATTGAAAAGGGGAGGGGGACGGCGAAAGGCAAAACAACCACTCAGAAGAGGAACGGCGAGAAGAGAGAAGTGATAAAGTGGGACAAAGAGAGGGAGAGAAATGTGTTTTGATTATGAAGAAGAAAGGTAAAGGAGGTGACTATAAAAGGGAATTATAATAAGGGAGAATAAGGGAAACGTACCATACACTGGGGAAAACAGGACCGTGGAGTAATACATTACACACAGGACGTACATGAGGGCAACGAATGGAAGGGAAATCGTCAACCATAATGAGGGAAACGAACCTAGAGGACACAAAAGAGAATAAAGAAAACTATGTTAAACGATTATGAAGAACATAACAAACAGAGAGCAAAACAGAAATTGAGAACAATGAGTTATTATCGTGGCTTGCTAAGTTCCATTAGTTCTCCTTTGTGAGAGTGGATAAACTTTCGGAGTTCAACAGGATCCTCAAAACTCAGAGTTCTGTCCTCATAAGTAACTTTAAAGAAACAGGGATGGATTAATCCATAGCGTGCATTCATTGAGCGCAATGCGGGTCTCAAGTCAAGGAATTCCTTCCGTCGATTGGCGATCGACTTAGCGACATCTTGACTGAAGAAGATTCTGTGGCCAGACCAGAAGAGTTGTTTATGTTGTTTTGCAGCACTAAGGATTGCCAGGAGGTCTGAATAAAGAAGGAAATAGGCAATGATGCCTCTTGGCTTGGAGGAAGTAGAAGCATTCTGAGGCCCAAGTCTATGTGCCTTTGGATGTTGAAGTCCATAGTCTTTGGAAGGTCCCCAAATGGACGAACTTGAGTTTTCAAGAACGTGATCATGTCAGTACCCTCAGAATTGTCCAGAATACCATAAATGCGCAAATTATTGCGTCTGTTGCGGTTTTCCAAATCCTTTGTGGTCTTTTTCAGTTGATTTACTTCTTTTGTAAGATTTGTAAGGTAACGACATCTTGGGCATCACTGACCTTCTGTTCAACGTCTGAGAGTCTGGAATCAAGACCCGTCCACTTGTCTTTGATGCGTTGTAGTGTGGCAGCAGTGTCAGTCATAAAAGGCCTAATTAGGCGCAATTCATCCATAATGTCCTCCAGCGTGAGAGGGAGTGGTGACTTGGAGGGTGAAGGCGGGTCCTTTTTAAGGCGTTTGCCTGGTCCAGCGTTAGCATCCTTGCGCCCACCAGAAGAGGGACCCTGAGATTTGTGGGAGTGATCCATATTCGCTTCAGAGCTGGAGTAATAAGAATAGGGAATAACCGTATAGTTATTATCAAAATAGCACCAGTTGAAGTTGCGTCAGAGACCTCAATATTAACTGCAAAGTAGCACCATAGGAGATTTATCAGGAGAAAATAGTAAAAGTCACTGAAAGCGGTGCATTAAGACAGTATCACTACCACCCAAATGGGGCAAGAGGTGGTATAACAGTCAGCATATGTAACTCCTTAATAGCATGGATATAGGAGTAAAAAGGAGGTTAAAGCTTATTTATGCAAGATAAAGGAGAAAAAGAGGTTTGGGAGAGAAAATGCGGTGTAGGAACATCGCGCTGACTGGAATTTCGTCGCGTAGAAAAAGGAGCTAAAACGGCGGCTGCAAGGTCACAGGAAAAACAAAAGCGCAATAACTAGTCATTCAGACCCTAAACAAGGTCTGATACTTGCACAATGCTATCCATACATTCCGACGCTTGAATCCTCCGTCGGAGCGAAGCAGCAAGTTCCGTAGGAGGTCCCTGTTATCTCGAGCGCTGCTCGATGTGACGAGGCTCCTCAGGTGGCGGCCATCTTGCGTCGCTGTACCCGCTGTCCTCTCTCGTCTAGGTTTTTTCTAAAACTCAATAAGGCTGGATTTCAACTTTGATATTCGTGAATGACTTAAATTTGCTCACAGCGAATTTTAGGGTTTCTGGTTCTTTTTGGGCTGTGGTCCCTGATACCCTTATATTTAAAATTCCTCTGTGTAACATTTCTGTGTGGTGGATTTGCGTATGTTCGCCTTTGAGACAACCTTTTTTTTTGTTTTCAGTTCTCAGAAGAAACTGATATTTCGACTGTGAAACGCTAGCCAGCACTGTTCCCTGTTCTTCCAACTTTTGTATTTCGATTTGCAGCCGCGCCGCGTCCAGGTAAGAGCGGCGAGGCCCGGATGGGGGCTTTGGGGGGATTTCGACAGAGAACGACGAGGGAAAATTAATTATTTATTTAATTTTCCCTCGTCATCCTCCATCGAAATCCACCCCACCGGGCCCACCGCTCTTATCTGCACGGGCCAGAGGCTGACCATACACTCTTTAAATGGAGGTGTTCTGCCCAATTAATACACATTACTTCTCCATTTTCATCACCTTGGTGTGTGAGGAACTGGTCGTGCAGATGGGGTACATGTTTACAAAATATATTGAAAAAAATCTCTTGAAGTGTGCCATTTTGAACAAAAAATCCTGCGAGAGAACTTAATATTTGGACAGTCTTTTAATGCTAAAGCAAATCAAATCAAACCAAGTTTATTGAATATAAATAAAAAATGCACAACCATTACCACAAACACCGTTACAAATGTGTTAAAAAGGGTCAAAAGCTTCAAGGTTCGAATACTTTCAAATCAATTTAACTACTGCCTCTCCTATAAACTCATTCTACTCTGTCATGTTTCAACAGAACGTGTTTGTCTAAAAACCTTTACAGTCATATTCACTAACATAAATTACCATGGATCTTTCAGAAAATAAATTGCAGCAAAGTCCATTGCTCACTAAAGCGCTCTGATACCTGATACCTTCGGGTCATGTTCACGCTATATAAAACTCCGGGGGGAAAAAGTAAATAAATATACATGTATGCAAATTATAAAGCACGTAATTATACATACAGACAAATTACAAGGTGCACGAAACAATACTTTGTCTACTCTGAGCATGGAGCCACTTGAATG
This sequence comes from Lissotriton helveticus, assembly GCF_964261635.1. NCBI lineage: Eukaryota > Metazoa > Chordata > Amphibia > Caudata > Salamandridae > Lissotriton > Lissotriton helveticus. The sequence goes on along the minus strand of NC_136067.1, from coordinate 1,586,025,356 downwards.
GCCATTTTTGTTGGCAACACTGCGCAGACTCGGGCTGGGTGAACACAGGTTAAAACTATTTGGTTTGTTAAATACATCATCTCAGGTGAAATTTCTTTCCCATTAACAGTTTACTGTCAGAACCGTTTCCGGTGAGATGGGAGACTTAATTTACACCCATTCTCCATTCTTTCAGTGATATCTATGGAGCCATTGTTAAGCTGGCTACCAGAAGACACATGCAGCAGTGATTTCTGTTTAAAACAGGGAGATTCCTAAATCAATGAACGCAAATGACAATTATATTATTTATCAACAACCATAATAAACGTATGCCCAATAACCAGTGAAATGATACGCTATGGTGGGATTTGAAGGAATCTTAATAAATTTGAAGATACAGAAGCTTTTCCCTCTTATCCTGAGTAACACGCAACGGGACCCAGAAGAGCCACTAGGTTGTTGGGACAATTTGATGACATGCCTGGGATTTAAAATTTGCAGGGACTGTGAGATAATTACGGCCGGTGGAAGAGAAATTGTCAAATGAGACCGACGGATCAAATTACCTTTGATAGCTCTATGAGTGTCCCCAATAAAAATGGGGACTCCTGCCAAAATAATATATCGATTTGTTAATGTCCACATCCAGGCGCGCAACACCCATTGGGCTCAAAAGGCTTCATCCTCCACCGTCGTGTGTGCCAGCCTGGCTGAGACAGCTTACTGGGCACACACACACAGCTTTTGAGCTGCTGTGGGCTATCGTCCGTTTTCTTGCAGCCGCACCCGAGTACTTCACAGGTGTTTAAAGGCCATTTATTTGTTAACTAGGCTTTGTTGTGTTTTCGCCCCTTCTCCTGCATCTCCACTGTGCATATTTCTGTGAGAGTCAGCCCCCCGAAATTTTTGGTAGCCCCTCACCCTGAAATATGGAAGTATGGTACCAGTAGTTATACTGTAGTGTGGCCTTGAAGTGGGTAATGGTTCAGAGGGTTTCCCTTTGAACCACAGATGTCTCCCCTAAATTTCAGACCTGTCTGATAGATGCTGAAGCTCTGGATAAACCCTTCATAGTTAACAACTTTGTCAACGGCTTATGATCAGAGCAGACAATACATTTTCTACCCCACAAGAATTTGCGAAAATGTTCAAGTGCCCAAACACAAGTCAACATCTCCCTTTCTATTGCAGGGTACTTCTCATCTGTGGTTGTCAAAGACCAAGATGCAAAAACAATTACAACTTCACATCCATTCTTCATTTTTTGAGTAAATACACTTCCCAACCCTTTCCCACTAGCATCCGTAGTGACAAACGTTTCCGCAGTAGAATGGAACACCTTTCAACGTAGGTGCGCTGCCAACTGCCTGTTTTATTTTCATAAAAGAATTCTGTCACTGAACAGACAATTCTAACGTACTTTTGTTCCTAAGCAACATGCAAATTGCATGTGTTTTTTTCTGAAAATGTTTCCACAAATTTGGAGTAGAACTCTGGTAATCTCAAGAATTAGCAAAGCTCATCCTAGTTTTTTTTGGCAAAGATGCTTTACTAAAGGCCTCCACCAATTTCTGTTTTAGGTTTAAAACCTTTATCGCTCATTTCTTAACCCAAATACGTGACTGCAAGCTCGGCAAATTTGCATTTATTAATTTCCACAGTAAGCCATTTTTCTTTTAGAAGTTCAACACAGTTCTCAGGACGTCATCATGGCATCTCCTGCTCTTTCTCACGATAAGTATGTCATCCTGCAAAAATGTTACTTGTGTCCAAATAATAGTGTCATAAGTCGCTGAAAAACTACCGCTGCAGACACAAGATCAAATGGCTTGTAGAATTGGTAGCATCCAAACAGCATGGAAAACGCTGTACAGTGTTTACTGCCAGGATCCAACACCATCTGGTGATAAGCAGCAGAAAGGTCCAAGGTAGAAAACCCCTTGCTGTTTCTAGTGAGCGACAACATTTCATCAATCCGTGGTAACGGATATTGGTCCACAATAATGTTGTTATTAAGCCCCCTTAGGTCCACACATAAACAAACTTTGCTTTCCACTAATCGAGAAATTCATTTGCAAGCCTCCACAGGTTCAATAATACAAGCTTCAAATATGTTTATCCAATTTAAATTTAAGTTCCTCCCTTACAATACATGGTATGTTGCGTTCTTGTCACGGAGTGCCAGATCTGCTTCGCGATAACTGTGAAACAGAAACCAAAGCTGATCAGTTCCCCCCTCATGTCACAGCCTGACCGACAAGGGCTGCCATACATTCAGGATTATGAACACAGTCCCTTTAAGGGACCGTACTTCCCGGAATGCTGGACTCCCCCCCAGACTCACGTGATGGAGACCGGAAAGCCAAGCAGAACCCTTTCTTTTCCGCCGGAGGTACCAAACCCCAGAAAAGACGGAAAAAGATCGCCCACGGAGAACGCCGATCGGACGCCAATACGGAGAGACGAAGAACAGCCGGACCTGTGCAGCTCTAGCAATATCGAGGATACGCAAGACTACAAGATGAAGGGTCTACGCACATGCCAATCTTTCCTACCCAATCTAAGGATGAAGAAGATACAGGAACGCGAATGGCCTGACAAAGCAGAAAAGACCGAAGCAAGTCGGCAGTGTGATGAACTGTCCAGCCACTTTCCTGGAGAAGCGTGGCTCACCCAGGTACATCTTCGATTATGGGGGCTGGTAGGGAGGATGGAGGCGAAGCCTGAGACACGCTGAATAAAACATAAAGAACAAAACATAATGTTACAGAGACAGTGACGTTAACACAATGGTGGAGGTTTTGGTTAAGGTGATAACTCCCCCCTCCCCACCCTGCCCTTAAAGCATTTGTGTACTCTAAAGGATACTGACCAGCGTTTCCATTCCTTTTGAGGCGCCCACACTGCATGGCAGAATACCGAAGGAGGTAGTTCCCTGAAGACCCTAAAGGAGAAACAAAGAGAAGAGAAGAAAGGAGTATAATTACAGTCCTTCATGTGACGGTTCACTATGAAATAAAATAGTGACAAGAAACCTCTTACGCTCCTCTATCTTTCTTTAATAGCTAATGCCCCACATGTGGTGGAGAATGCAGGAAACACTCCATTGGACTGCGAATATGGAGAATTTAAAACTCATAAAAGGGCAGGAGAAGCTGGAATGGACCAGAGAAAGGCAAATGACATCAGCAAAGGCCAACAGAGACTTCTTTAAGAACTCCATGACACAGCAAGTTGAATGGATCCACAAAGTGGCAGAGAATCAGGTACAATTTACCACCCATTCAGAGCCCGCAAGGTGGACACACTGGAATCCCGAATATAGTGCTTCAAAAGTTTATACCAGGGGAGGAACCCAACACTTTTTTTGCTGAACTATGAGAAAACTGCTAGAGCCTGTGGTTACTCGCAAAATTGCCATTTTTTTAGCCCCCCTTTTAGTGGGAGAATCCCAAGCAACGTATTGAGGCCAACGCTGGCAGAAACACCCCTTACACGAAGATTAAATAAATAATATTGGACCACTTAGGCATGGATTCAGAAGTGTATAGAGTTAAGTTCAGAAACGTAAGACTAAAGACCGCTGCCAATAAGTGACTTAAGCCTGTTCAAAACTCCAAGAAGAGATAATAGCTCTCATTTATTTGGAGCAATATTTAAAAACTTTACCATTTCTCACTCAAGGCTGGCTACACCAGCACACTCACCTAACACTTGAACAAGCCATCGATATGGCCACGACCATTTCCCAGGCCCAGTCCCAGTCGTCTCCTTGGGAAAAACCAGAAATCCCAAAGTCCCGCCACAGGAACGATGTAAACAGACAAGGAAACCCCTAAGCAATACCGGAACTAACAAAGCCCCGAAATAATAAAACTGAAACCTTCCTATTCAGGGGTCCTCAGTGTTTCTACTGTGGGGACTGGGGGCTTATCGCTCGGTTTTGCCCCCTCAAAAAGAGTACGGAGTACGGAGTACGGAGGAACTCATGAGCTCCCTAAGTCCATTCTTTTTACAGAAGAACTGGGAACAGTCATGTGAGGGAAGCTGTGTCCCTAGCTGCGCCTCTAACTATTGGCAAAAAGTCGTTGGGCCCCGAGGAGACAGAGGGGGCCTCTCTGGCTTCTCTGGAAGGCGAATGCTTCTATTCAGTCAGTGAAAATACTGATGCCACACAAACAAGCGATGATATGTCAGAGGAAGGTGAACTAGACGGGGGGACAAGTTCAGGGTCTGTCACGTCCAGGAAAGAAAGTACACAGAAAAAGAGAAAGGTGAAGGGGAGGCGGCATGGCGGAGGCACAGGCTCACCAGCAATAGCGGGGAAGAAGCTTCTTTGGGACTATTCTGCGACATCACAGACTTATGCAGAGGAGAGTAACCCTGACAGTGCCCCCCTTCCAGTACAATATATGGCACCTTTTGACACGATTTGCTCCACGCTCAAACAGATGCAAGAAGAGGCAAGGGTAGAAAGTCGAAGGGCGAGACAAGCTACAAAAAAGATACATAACACCCTTAAGAAGGTTAATAAGCTATACGAGGGCATTGCCGAAAGAGTTACCGAAGTGGAGGAAAGGACTGGGAAGTTGGAGGAGGATGTTGGGGCATGGCAGGACTTTAAGGTGGATCAGGAAAAGTTGACAAATGATTTTCAATGGAAGCTGGAGGACTTCGAAAATCGCCAGAGGCGTAATAACATTCGCATTTTGGGCGTAGAAGAAGGAGCAGAGGGGCAGGACATTATGAACTTTGTGGTTAAATTGTTAAGAGGTTCCTTCCCTGAATCACAGTGGGAATGGGAAAGGGAAATTCAAAGAGCACACAGATTCCCGTTTACCATTAGAAAACCCCGAGGCAGTGAGGGCCAGGGGGGGCTCCCCAGGGCTATCTTGATATATGTCGGGAACTATCTACTCAGGGAGGAGATAATGGACAAGGCTAGGCCTGTCAGGAAAAAAACCTTTGAAGGAATTACTTTTTTCGCCAGACCCGATTTTTGCCATGTAACGGTAGAGAGGAGGTGGCGACTCCGGCAGCTCATTAAACCTTTTCAGGCTGTAGGGTCCGAAGCATTCCTCCTGTTCCCCTCAAGGCTAAAGGTAGTTACAAAGGGTAGAACAAATATCTTCTTGTCCGAGATTAAGGCCCAAGAGTTCCTGGAGGAGATTAAATCACAGAAAGGGGGCTGAGAAACCGCAAATTGTGTAAAAATGCTCGGAAGAAAGCTGTAGAGAAAATTTGAATTATTAGAGTAAGGCTATATAATCCAACATTAATCCAATATGCACAGAGGGGGTATAAAGTCCATAGGTTTTCATCTATTGGAAGGGTGGAGGGGAGAGAGGAGCGATCACCACTAGTTTGTAGCGGCTACACATAGGTCCTACGGACCTATTTGCCAGTAAAGGGGGGGAGGGGGGTAGGAGACCGAGGGGGGGTAGGGTGGGTTTAGGGGGTAAGAAAAGGGTGGAAAACATAAAAATACAAGGTGACGTAGGGGCTGAGAAACAGCACAGGAACTCACAATTCAGCGCGCAGGGAGCTGAAATAATACAGTACGCACTAAACGTAAAATGGCACATAGTTGACAAATATCAGATTGCACGGTTGGCCAAATCCTATGATGTATTTTAATGTGTTGTAGAATCGCTACTATTAACATCTGTGGTCTGAATGAAGCCGGTAAAAGATTAAGGGTTGCGGCATTACTTAGGACACTACAATTGGATCTGGTCTGCCTTCAAGAGACTCACGTTGAAGCCAATAAAAGCTATTTGTTAGAGCAATTAGGTTTTTCTCTTCTGGCACATTCTAAGCAGGGTACCAAACATAGGGGGGTGGCAGTATTAGGGAGACCCAGTGATGTAGAGGTAATAAAGAAGAAGGAGGATCAATGGGGTAGATGGGTGATACTAGAAATCAGGTTTAAGGGGGAGAGGTGCACTATAGTTTCCGTGTATGGATCTACAGAAGATGATCCGGAGACATTTCAATTCCTGGATACGGAGCTAGCTCTGTGGCCTGAGCCCATTGTTTGCTGTGGGGATTTTAACGTTCATGATCCCAGTAGCTCTTTTATGCAGACGGGGAGGATTTATGTAGGGAGGAAAAAAAGAACCCACAGGGCATTGACAGACATGGTGGCAAATAACTCTCTAGTTGACCCATGGATTAAACTAAAACCAGCAACAGATGGCAGCACATACTACTCAGCCCCCCACAGGAAACTTGTTAGGTTGGATTACTTTTTGATTTCTACTCCCCTGCTGGCTGGGGCCCAGATGGAGAAACAGCCTCGAATCATCTCAGACCATAGCCCATTGATTTTAACCATCAAATTAGGACAGGCACAGCGTAAGATTACACAGTGGACATTTGATAGAAACCTACTGAAGGATGAAGCATATAGGGAATATATGATAGCTTGGATTAGGGTTTTTTGGGACATTAATAAAGGCACGGCTCCTTCGGGGGTAGTATGGGACGCCTTCAAGGCAGGGATAAGGGGGGAAACAATGAGCTACGTGTTCTCAGCTCAGAAGAAGGCCCGGCTCAAAATTATGGAAATTAACCAAAGGTTGATTAGAACCGAGGAGGAACTGGCGCGGAATTTGCGGGAGAATGTCCCAATTGAAGAACACTTGCTTAAAATAATGGCCCTTAGAGCAGAAGCTGCAGAAAGTATATCTAAGAAAGCAGCAGAGAGCTATCTAACCAAGAGGGAAGCTGTGTATGAGTTAAGCGAGAAGGTGGGTCACTTATTGGCAGTGCGCACTAGACAAAGGTTAGCGGCATCAGATATCGCTGAGATTATGGATGTGAACGGGGCCATGGTCATTGAAACAGTAAAAGTAAGGGAAGTGTTTAGGCAATTCTATGAAGAATTGTATACTAAGGATAGGACAGGAATAGTAAGCGAGGTCGAAAATTATCTCAGCGATATTACTCCCTCTGTTATATCTAGGGAAGAAAAACTTAGATTGGATTCCCCCTTTAGTTTGGAGGAATTTATAATTGCATTAAGTACTTTACCATCAGGTAAGGCAGCCGGTCCAGATCAACTCCCGGTAGAGTTTTATAAAGTATTTTATCAAGCTATAGGAATGGATATGTTTAACGTCATGTTGGAGGCCCAGAAGGGGGTCATGATACCCGCCTCATGGGGGGAAGCGGATATCATTGTCATTTTGAAAAAAGGTAAAAATGCAGCACTCGCAGGGTCATATAGGCCTATTACACTTATGAACGCGGACACCAAGGTGTACTCTAAAATCTTGGCAAATAGGTTGGCAAAGGTGATAGAGGGCCTAGTAAGCCATACACAGCACGGGTTTATCCCAGGCAAAAGTACCACGCAACACATCAGACAGGTGGTTACAACTTTTGATGCGGCGGATGTCCTGGGAGATCCTATTGCGGCACTCTTTCTGGATGCCGAAAAGGCGTTCGATAGGGTCTCCTGGGAATATCTGTGGCAAACGCTAAAGTGGTATGGTATGGGGAGTAGCTTTATCACCGCAATGCAGACCTTGTATAAGAATCCCTCAGGAAAGATCAGAGTCAATAGAGGATATTCATCAGCAGTTAGGATTGAGAGAGGGGCTAGACAAGGTTGCCCGTCTTCCCCACTGCTTTTTGCCCTTTACCTCGATCCCTTGATAAGGAAACTAGAGGCTAATCCAAGGATTCTGTCAATAAGGTTGAATGGGACCGAGGCAAAGACACTAGCCTATGCGGACGATGTGGCTATTATGACACCTAATCCCACCATGGCCATAGGGGAAATAGAATCTGAAGCCCAAAGGTTTGGTCACATATCTGGATATAGCCTAAACAGTACTAAAACTCAGATCGTCTGTAATCGCCACACCATCTGCAATGATTCAAGAGTTGTGACCTCAGCGACTTATTTGGGGGTCACAATTACAGCCGATTTAGATTCGTTGGTGCAGATTAATCTAGCGCCCCTAATGTCAAAAGTTAAAATGGATTTAAATAGAATGAATAATTTGCACCTGTCATTAGTAGGATGTACCAACGTGATAAAAATGTTAATATTGCCCAAATTTTTGTATTTTTATAGGACGATACCGTTATTTTTTGAGTTAAAATGGTTTACCGATCTTGAAAGCATCTTGAACAGATTTATTTGGGCCCATGGCAAGACTCGCAGGGCGTATCGCTTTATGTCATTACCCAGAGAAAGAGGAGGGTGGGGTGCGCCAGATTTCAGACTATATTACTGGGCATCTGCACTACAATATATGCGAGGATTGATTGGAGGGGGCGGATTGGATGTTAGAACAACAAATGAATCAACTAGGATATATTCTATAGTGTTGGGAACTGAGGTAGAAAATTCATTCCTTAATTGTACTGATTTCGTTTATTTTAAAAGAACGAGGTTTAAGACTGTCCAAGCCGCAAGTAAGATTTGGATTGCCGTGATGAAAAAAATTGGGATGGGCCGATATAATTGGTACACCCGATTGTATAAAAATGTATCCTTTCCGGCACAGATATTTGGGGACACCACAATGGCAGGCTGGTTGGAAAAGGGGATTGTGCAAATAGGGGATCTGAGGAGTATGGAGGGGATTGTACAATATACAGAATTGATGAGTAAATTTGGACTAGACCGAAGAGACTTCTTTAAATTCTTACAAGTAAGAAGCTTTCTCGGGAATAAACAGGGTGGGACTGTGGGGTTTGCCAAGGTAGAGATATTGGAGAAAATCCGAGTAGGAGGGGATTGCTCAATTCGGAGTTTCTATGCAAGCTTGTTAGCAACAAAAATAGATGATAGAGATAAGCATAGTGTTAAATGGGCAGATAAATTAGATGGGGAAGTTACTTGGTTTCAAGAGGCATTGGACTTAGGTCGCACATTGCTCTGCTCAGCCCCGCTCCAATCGCAGCAGTATAAAACTCTTTATTCGCTATACTACACACCAGCGAAGATAGCAAAATGGGGGGGTAGTGTAGGCATTACATGCCCGAGATGTAGCTCCACTGAAGCAGATCTAATACATATATTTGCTGCATGTCCACAATTGCACACAGTGATAAAAGAGATAGAGAAGTTTCTAGATAATTCTTTGGGTATCCAGATTACTCTAACACCGGTAGAAATATTGTTAGGTATAGTGGTGGATAGCAATATTGATCAGGCAGACTTTGTTTTCGTCGCCATGGCAGTCTATAGGCTCTGCATAGCCAGGGCCTGGCTGGATAAAAATCCCCCAGCAATGCAAGTTTGGTTGTCTAATCTCCTGTCAACATACAATCTGGAAAAAAACATATATGCTCGGAAGGGCAGGAAAAAGAGGAGATTGGGGTTAAGGATATGGGACCCTATTATAAAATGGAGAGAAGGGTTGGGGATGACTGATTAGTGTAGGAAATATTGAAGGCTTTTCGCTCTAGCCACTGTAGGAATCTCAAGATGATGTTAATTCAATGAAATTAGTAGGATGTTTAGATGGATGGATAGCGATTTTGCTGAAAATAATTCTGATAAGAAGTGTACTGTAAAGAAAAGTAATTGTATTATTTGAAAGTATACGCTGTAATGTGATAACTGTGCGTTGGCTAAAATAAATATATTTAAATAAAAAAAGAACTGGGAACTTGCTTCTATGTAAGTCTATGGGTAAATAATAAGAAAGTTACAGCATTACTAGATGTGGGGTGTAGACAGTCAGTAATCCAAACCAATTTAGTAGATGAGTCCCAACTTATCCCCAAAGAGAAAGTGTCCATAATGTGTGTTCATGGTGATATTAAGGTTTATCCTTTGGCTGAGATTCCTCTGAAAATCTCAATGAGACTACCACTCTAGTTAGGGTAGGTGTTCCAGAAACCATCCCTGGAGAACTCATTATAGGAACAGATAACATTAATTTTATAAGATTGTTCATGGATAAGATGAATACTCAGAAAGCCCAAACCAATGCCACTCGACTCTTCTTACACAGGATCCTTTGTCATCAGATAGGAGTTTTCGCTATGCCTAAGCCAATGACCCCATCCCTCAGATGGCATGGCAACAAGCCAAGAAAACTAACACTTCCCTCCAAAATACCTACCCTTGGTTGTAGGTTAGAAACAATCTCCTTTACTGCATAGGAAAGAAAAATGACTCACCCCAACTAGTAGTCCCCGTGACTTTTGAGGACTAAATCATTTTTTTCCACCATTACCCTCTCCTTGCAGGACATACTGGTGCTCAAAAAAACACCCGGAATATTTTTAGACACTTTTATTGGCCCAGCATTTCTGCAAGCATTGCTAAATACTGCCAAGAGTGTGAAATCTGGCAGAAGAAAAATCCACACAAACCACTGTCAGTTCCCTTACAACCCCTTCTCATAATAGGGAAAGCCTTCAAAAGAATTGATATGGATCTCATAGGACCTCTACCTAAATCCAGAAAAGGAAATCAATACACCCTTGTGGTCATAGACTATACGACTAGGTATCCTGAAGCCTTTCCCTTAAGAGCCCCTACTACGACTAACATAGCTGAGAAACTGGGAAAATACTTCTCAAATGTAGTGTTTCTCAAAGAAATCCTAACAGACCAGGGTTGCCCATGTGTGTCTCACCTTATGGGTAAGGTATGTAAAATCCTGTAAAACCCTGAATCGCTCCCACATCTAAACCACTGTTTGAATGTCTGTGTGAGAGTTTTAAAGTGACTCTTAAATTAACACTCAAAAAGATGCTAACCAGTGAAGGGACGGAATGGGACCTACTCCTACCACTTGCCCTCTTTGTCATTCGGGGTCAGGTACAGAGCAGCCTGTGTTGTTCATCTTTTGAACTTCTTTATGGTCGATAACCCAGAACCCTACTGGAAATGACTAAGGAAGCCTGGGAACAAGAAAAACCCAGAGAAACCAAAAACCTCTTAAGGTATACTCAGAACCTGAAAACCCATGTAGGAAGCTAGGGGACTTAACTTACTCTAAGCTAGAAAGAGCACAGGCAAAACAAAAGTCCTTCTACAACAAAGGAAAGAAGTTGTGACACCGCCAGGTTAATGCCTGGGTCTTGGTCCTCCTCCCCTCTTCTATCACCAAAGTGAAGTCTGAGAGGAAAGGACCGTACAAAATAGTGGGAAACCTCGGCCTTACTACCTACTGCCTACAGATGACCCATAGAAAAACCCATACATACCACATTAACAATCTAAACAATGGCTAAGACCTCTTCCCAAAAATACTAATCTAGTCCTCCCAAACCCATACCATGCCTCCTCTACTCTAGGTCAACTGGTCATAAGCAACAGCCTAACCACTGACAAACAAGTCTCCCTTCAGGAAGTCTTTCGCCCATTCTCCTTCATTTTTTCTGATCTCCAAGGTAGAACGTCCTTGGTAGAACATTCTATCACCACCCTCCCAGGTGAAGTTGTTAAGCAGCGACCCTACCGGTTCACTGCAGCCAGAAGACAGGACATTAATACGGTGTTAGAGAACATGTTAAAGATGGGCGCAATAATACCTTCCCAGGTTATGTGGTCTTCACCAATAGTATTGGTTCCAAAACCAGATGAATGCATACGTTTCTGTATTCATTTCAGGGCTGTTGATCCTAACTCTAAGTTCGAATCGTATTCTCTTCCCAGAATTGATTAATTGATTGAGAAATTACGAGAGGGCCAATATATTTCCACCTTAGACCTCACCAAAGGTTATTGGCAAGCCCCGCTCAGAGTCAAAGACCAAGAGAAAACTGTCTTTGCCACTCCCAATGACTTATATGAATTCACATGCTCCCATTTGGGTTGCATGGGGCCCCGGCCAACTTCCAAAGGCTCATGAATAAAGTACTACATAACAACCATGTTTATTCACCAGCCTATTTAGATGACATTGTGGTGTTCAGCCCCTCCTGAGAACAACACCTAACCCATTGCCAAGAGGTTCACAAGCTCTTATTAATGCCAAGAAATCAAGAATGGCTTTTCAGAGGGTAAAATACCTAGGATACCTCCAAGGAAACTGCCTCATAGAACTCCAAGCGGAAAAGGTTAAAGCTATCCTAAACTCCCTTATGCCCACCACCAAGAAGTGAGGGCATTCCTAGGTTTGTTGGGTTACTACCGTAGGTTCATACCCAAATATTCAAAGATTGCAGCTTCTCTCACCAACCTCCTGAAAAAGGAAGTAAAGACAAAGGAATTGGGAAATCCTTGCCAAGCGGGTGCATGAAGCATTTCACGAACTAAAAAAAGCTATAACCTCTAGCCCCATCTTGGTCTCCCAAACTTTAGCAAGCCTTTTATATCACAGATGGATGCTTCCAAAACTGGACTAGGGCCGTTCTTTCACAGCTGTCCGATGACGGGGTCGAATCCCTCATTCTGTACATTAGTAGGAAACTGTTTCCCCGGGTAAAATGATCCCATTATGAAAAAAGAGTGCCTTGCCATCAAGTGGGCTGTCGAGAAATTGTATTATTACGTAGAAGGCTCCTCCTTTCCTCTGTATACAAATCATGCCGCCTTATAGTGGATGAGTTGTAATAAAGGTAATAACCTTCAGTTTCTTCACTGGTTTCTCTCTCGTGGGAGTAGCCCATGTAGTGAAGAGAACCAGGGGCGGAGAAAGGAGGGTAGAATCGGGAGCACAAGAAAGGGAACGCCACCCCGTCTTGAGACTTGCACTTTATTGTTATACCCTGCCCCCTTTTTTCTCTTTAAGGAGCTGACAAGTAAACTCAGGGGAGCTCCCCATTTCATGACCCTAGTTTCAGGAGAGTGTTAGTGAAGAAACTGATACTCAAAAGGGACGGCTCGAGGGCTAATTGCCTGGATCGACAATACAGAGCGAAGGGGCGTGGACCAAGTACCAGAGAAACACTTTAGAGAGAATCCGGTGGCACTGGTCAGACTATTAATAAAACGTACTTTGTTCAAGCACTTTCTGCCTCCTCTCGTGGTTTGTCCTGTAACTGTCCCTTTAAGGGACCGTACTTCCCAGAATGCTGGACTCCATCCCAGAGTCACGCGAGGGAGACTGGAAAACCAATTAGAACCCTTTCTTCCTTGCCGGAGCTAACAAACCCCGGAAGAGCTGGAAAAAGGCTGCCAACTGGGAATGCCGACCAGACGCCAATACGAAGAGACGAAGAGCAGCTGGACCTGTGCAGCTCAAGCAATATCGAGGATACGCCAGACTGCAAGACGAGGGGTCTACGCCCACGCCGATCTTTCCTGCCCAATCTAAGGATGGAGAAGATACAAGAACAGGAATGGCCTGACAAAGCCAAATAGACCGAAGCAAGCAGGTGGTGTGATGAGCTGTCCAGCCACGTTCCTGGAGGAGCGTGGCTCACCCAGGTACGTCTTCGATTACGGGAACTGGTAGGGAGGAGGGCAGAGAAGCCTGAGACGCACTGAATAAAACATAAAGAACAAAACAGATTGTTACAAAGCCAGTGATATTAACACATTGGTGGAGGTTTTAGTTAAGGTGATAACTCCCCCCTCACTTCCCTGCCCTCAAAGCATTTGAGTACTCGGAAGGATACTTACATGAGTTTCCATACCTTTTGAGGCAACCACACCACCTTGCAGAAGACAGAATGAGGTAGATCCCTGAAGACCCTAAAGGAGAAACAAAGCGAAGAAAGGAGTATAATTGCAGTCCTTCATGTGACGGTTCACTATGAAATAAAATAGTGACAAGAAAACTCTTATGCTCCTCTATCATTCTTTAACAGCTAATGCCCTACAGTGCTTTATGTAATATAGTACTAGCACCATGTTTCAATCTTATTTTTTGCGCAAACCCCTTTAATTTTCCAATCTTCCCATTGAACACAGCCAGGAATTCATCGAACACTCACTTTATAGCGTCCTCTTCCTCACAAGCAACTGACACTTGCTCAGGGCTATTTGATTTAGAATAATGTTAAGTTTTCTCTGATCCTTCCATGCTAGAGCAGATGGAACATCTTTAGCCATATACAAATTACACATATCATGTCTATTTTTAAATCTGAAACCTAATTGTCTCATGCCTAGCATATCAATCTTCTCTCCAGTATAACTTTCAGGATTAATATTAGATTGTTCCAAATGTTCCCCAATAACTCTAATAAAATGGTTTTGCCACACAGTCTCTGCCACAATGGTATATGGAGAACCAAAGTCTGACGCCACTTGTATCACCACTTCACCTAAAGAGTTCCAACACAGGAGTTTATTATCACCTTCTCCAGAGATTTGTAGCCCCACTCTTTTTTTGTACTCCCACTTGGAACTTTTATCTTCAGCACTATCATACGATGTGGAGTCTTCTTCATGGCTCCTGTTGACACATGCGACTTTACTACTTTTAATCTTCTTCTCTTTATATTGGCACACCCTAGCAAAATGTCCTATCAAGCCACATTCCAAACATTTAGCTGATTTAGCAGGACACCTGTCATACCTAGCACAATAAGCACTACTAGCACACCTGATAGAGCGTGGATGTTCTCTGGCATCTATGTTTACCAATTCCTAGCTAGAAAAATCATTTACGACACGTTTTACTGGATGAGACATAATAACCTACTTGTCGAGAACATGAGTTTGCATACTGTGTCGTAAAAGCATGCAGAGTTTCAGATGAATGATGATACGAAAATATAAATAAAGTAAGAAAAACAAGAATTTCATGCGGATGCATTTGTGTGATGCGAGAAAAGATGAAAATGAAATTAAAATGGAGAATTTTGTGACTAACAATTAAATGTGCATTAAAAGGAATGCAATATATGCATAGTTGTACTAGAGAAATGTAGAACATGTTCTTTGCTAAGAAAAATTGACATAGACTGATTATGAGCCTTGGAAACACATATGAAAAAATAATACATGCACTGAAAAATTATGCTTGCATGATAATATGTGCCAAATAAAGACGAGGCAGGCCATTTTTTAGTACTGCTGAACACTGACATGTAATTCGTGAAATTAGTCATAACTGAATAAATGAATATTAAATGAAGATGCAAATGCATGACTTATCCTTTAATAAATATTAACGCGATAATGCTTCAGCTGTTTTTCATGTAGGCCTCTGAGTTTTCCATTCATTAACGCTAATGTAAAATCATGTGAGGTAGTCACCTAAGCCCTATGAGAACTTTCTGCAAAGTTTCACTTCTGGTCTGATTAACAATGAATTCACTTCTCACTAGAAGCATTCGATTGAACTGTAACATATATTGTTGCAAACCCAGGGAAAGGCACCCAGGAACGAACTATGGACAAATACAAGTACCTCCTACTTCTGTGGAAGTGATGAAATTCTAACTAAATGGAGTAAAAGAATATTAATGAGATTTTCAAAAAATGACTGTTTAACTCATCCAGAATTCTATGATTTACTGATCACCCCACAACAGCCCACCATGAGTGACCAATGAAAACCCCATGGACTGATGAAATTGATACGTTAAGGGGGGTGTAAACCTGGAACATTCGGACTATAATTGCCCTAAAAGGAGGAGACAGGGGTTGGCTGTCATTTTTATCTTCCTGCCTGGCATGCTGTCTGTTTGACTTTCGAATTCCTATTATCACTGTCCGTTACCCCTTACTCTTGATGAAAGACTCAGATGCACTGAACTTTTTTCAATCTGCAACCTCTAACCCTGGCTGGCAAAGGGGTGCGGGAAATAACCTTTCGGCTGAGGGGTTATCTGACTCCTGCTGTGGTATGCAGTGCTGAAGCTTGAACTTGGACTGAGTTATCTGAGGACAGACCTGCATCGAACTGCCTTGCTTGATCTATATGGTTAATAAACGTAATCTGTATCCTTTCCATACTCTTTTGTAGGCTGAATCGTTGTTGTTAAAATTAATCTATGCAAAACTGTGTGATTACTTGCATTAATAAACCTATCACTAAATCCAATGTCAAATGTGTTTCGATCTGTCCATGCAATCAGAGGTAATAGATAAATGTTTTTCCTGAATTATCTTTATCGATTCTGTCTCATTCTTTGGTCATTTAACTGTGTGAGAAGGGATGCTGCGTTAAACCGCTCCTACTCTTGTGTTAAGTGTGAGCTTGCTTTTTCCCAGTTCCCCATTTCCTCTGTTGATCAGCTCAGGGCAGGAGAGGTGCAGGTCACTTTTAAGGCCGCACTTATAAATGCCCACTCTATGCCTAAACATTGCCAGGACATTTTTGAACTACTCACTGATACGTCTCTTGACACACTCTTATTGACTGAAACCTGGCTTACTCCATTCTCTTGCCCAGTCATTAAAATGGCCATCCCTACCGGCTTTAAAATTGCCCATGCGGATCGGAAAAATGGGCGGGGTGAGTGGCAGTGGTGGTTAGAGAGGCATTTGATTGTCTTTTCACTGAACTTATGGATTCTCTTGATGTTGAAGCTTTGGATTTTTGCATAAAAATGTTCCCTCACTACTGCCAGGGTGGGATTGTGCTGTACAGTCCTCCTGGCCCTATAGGCCCTTTCCCAAAGTTGCTGGATACTTGGATCATACCCAGAGCTTTGTGTTACTCTCACTTCCTGCTCCTCGGGGACTGTAATATCCACAAGGATAACTTAGATGGGAATGACACGCGTGATTTCTTAACCTTGCTGCATTCGACCAAACTTAAACAGTATGTCTCCTCTCGGACTCATAGTGAAGGCCATACACTTGATGTAGTCTGCTCCAGTTTGCCACTGCTGGTGAACCCCCCGCAACCCGTTACCTGGTCAGTTCACTATTTAATCTCCTTTTCCTGGAATATTGCCAAGTGTCCCTCCTCGTCTAGGCCGCACTGTGCTGCTACACGAAGTGCTCCCCACAAAATCGATCCTGTGGCTCTGTGCATTGCGCTGGCCGGCTGTCCGCCACATCTCCCTGAGGATCAGGACTCGGCTCTGGGACAGTTTAATAATTGGATTGAGAAGGTGGTCTGTGATCCTTCGCCACAAGTCACACCTCAACGCCTTCATACGCCTCTGTCCAAACCCTGGTTTACGCCTTTGCTTAAATTCCAGAAACAGCAGTGTAAAAGGCTGGGAAAAAAATGGAGACAGAACTACAGCATAGCTGACAAGACTGAATTGAAAAAAGCCCCAAAATCCTACTACGCGGTGATTGTATCGCCATGTCGGGCAATAATGCTAAGCGGGGTTGCTTACAAACCAAGGAAGACACTTACCGCGCCATAACTCGTCTGGGAGACCGCAATGTGCTGCTAATTTCTACCCAGGGGCTTTGCTGTTCCAGTTCCCGCTCCCACGCCCACAACCGCTTCAACCAGGGGACAAAGGACTACAAGTCCCAGCACTCCCCCTGCGGCGCCCACCACCGACGCCAGCAGCAAGCACCAGGAGGCGCTTGAAAAGTGGAGAGCGGCTGGAGCTTGGCGGGTTGCTTACAAACCAAGGAAGACACTTACCGCGCCATAACTCGGTCTGGGAGACCGCAACGTGCTGCTAATTTCTACCCAGAGGCTTTGATTTTCTAGTTCCTGCTCCCTCGCCCACAACCGCCGCAACCAGGGGACAAAGGACTACAAGTCCCAGCACTTTCCTGCGGCGCCCACCACCGACGCCAGCAGCAAGTGCCAGGAGGCGCTTGAAAAGCGGATAGCGGCTGGAGCTTGGCGGGTTGCTTACAAACCAAGGAAGACACTTACCGCGCCATAAATCGGTCTGGGAGACGGCAACGTGCTGCTAATTTCTACAGGGGGGCTTTGCTGTTCTAGTTCCCGCTCCTGCGCCCACACCCGCCGCAACCAGGGGACAAAGGACTACAAGTCCCATCACCCCCCCTTGCGGCGCCCACCATCGACGCCAGCAGCAAGCGCCAGGAGGCGCTTGAAAAGCAGAGAGGAGCTTCCGCCCTGCGGAACGTGCACAGGCACGCAGCTTCCGCCCTGCAGAACGCGCGCTAGGCGCAGCCCAGGCCAAAGGCGGGCCGTCAGTGGCCGGAAGAGGCTGGGCTGTGCCATCTCCCTTGGCTTGTCAATCGCGCACAGAGGATAGGTATTGGAACGGAGGGCTCCTGAACAGGGGCCAGGCAGAGAAGAGGCAGGAGTGAATTTCCACCACAACCGTAAATGCCACTTCTAATCTGCATATTCAAGTTATCCCCTGGACTTGTTGTCACGTTCAGCGCCAAGAAAGCCCCCACAAATTCAGCTGACATTATAGAGTTGAGCATGGGCAAAAAAACTGTAAAAGCATTATGCCATGCGCCCCCTTGTTCTACTCCCCCACTTCTCCCCCAGACATCAATCGATAGGATGTTACAAAGGGCGATAGGAGTGGTGGCTACAGAAATCCAGCGGACTGAGCGCAGATGGTCTATAACCCTGGACCTTCCCCTGGTCTTGTCACCATCTAACCTATCCCTTCCTCTTGAAAGGGGTGACAGCATACAAAGCCAGGCCTCACCGATTAAGTCACCTGCCCCAACCATAGCAGCAACATGTAAGGCAATCACCAGAAATAGAGGGCGCACCAAAACCCCCACTAATTCTGGTGTGGACAATCATCATCCTCAACCTAAGAACAGGGGGGGCAAAAAGAGGAAAATAAACAATGGAACCGCTATGTCGGTTGGAGCCGATCAGAGTGTTTGGGAGCCTCCAATCCAAATTGATCTGACGCCTCCTGCATGGGCTGCTTCATTTTCCCACGCATTATTTAACCAAATCAGCGGGCTTCTAAAAGAAGAACTTGCCTTAATCCATGCCCGTCTGGACAGTATGATGTTGTACAGTGCTTTGCTCCTCTCTCGGCCCAGCACTCTAGATCTCTTTGTGTGTTCTTGATTCTGGAGTTCTCCTTCGCTCTGTTGGCAGTTGGAGCTCTGGTCGGATGAGGAGTTGACCTACTTGTATCTGTGCTGCAATAAAGCTTTCATACAGCTTACTTGTTCCTGTGATCTTCCTATTATTTACATCATTTGGCGACGAGAGTGGGATCAAAAGGGACAGGAGTAGAATCAACCGAAAAACCACTATGTGTACATAAAGATGTGGAAACATCTCCACTACCCATATGTTGTACAGTGCTTTGCTCCTCTCTCGGCCCAGCACTCTAGATCTCTTTGTGTGTTCTTGATTCTGGAGTTCTCCTTCGCTCTGTTGGCAGTTGGAGCTCTGGTCGGATGAGGAGTTGACCTACTTGTATCTGTGCTGCAATAAAGCTTTCATACAGCTTACTTGTTCCTGTGATCTTCCTATTATTTACATCATATGACCAAGACTTGCACATGCACAGGCATGGCACAACCAAATCCACCACTCCCAGAAAAACATACAAGGGAGAACTACGGGTCCAGCCTCATGTACCAGTCTGAGAAATAAATCTGCTGAGAAAAGTAGAGGGGAAGATTCTACAGCCCACACTGCAGACATGGGGAAAGCAACCCTTAGTAACACAATAGCTTACACTACAGCGGCCAAGGCAGATGGTCTCCTTGGCAGAAAGGAGATCTCTGCAGCCTCCGGAGCAGCCCCCACTCCCCAAGGTCACCGAGGCCAAGAGCTTCCTTCTATCAACCTGCCCCACCACAAGCATACCATATGTACTAGTCCTTGCTGGTGTGCCCTCCCTGGGTGAAGATAAAACAGAAACTCACCTGGAACTTAAAAATAAATGTCTTCATTTGCTTGCCAGACAATATCAATTCTCTTATGCCAATGCAGCTGACATTTTGATGACCCGAAGGGTGAAGTGGATTGGCAACCGGGCTAAAGAGATTAGTGGGGACTGTGTAATTGTTAACTTTAGGAACCCCCATTTGGCACAATAAGTTTTATATCTGTGTAATGGGGGTTCTACCATCAGACTCCTTCCCCTCACTTATTTCTATAACCATGGTTTTGCTTATGGTCCAGGGGCCGGGCTATGCTATGGCACTAGGGATTGGCATTCACATCGACCCTGAAGGGGCCAGGTGGAAGGTATGGAACGGCCCCAACCATTCAACCTACCCCTCTTTAACAGATTTGAAAGTCTGGAGGAGGTGGACTGACTTTTGATCCTAGGGTCCCCTTGCAGTAGTGCTGGGCCAGCAATGCTCGAAGGCAATACAGGGAGGGCAGTGGGAAAATCAAAGACCGTTACTGGTAGTGGATGGGCAGCATGCAAGATTTCATCTATCTCTCAGCAGATTTTTACAAGCTTGTTAAACTTAGCTGAAAGCCTCGTAGAAAACGCAGTGCACTTTGGTCCTCCTATCACCCAAGATTCTGTGAATTATCTTGTAGTTACAGCAACGAGGGAATTAGTCTTGAAGGCATAACCAGTCCACCCTCCATATAACCAAGACACTATCCTGAAATGTGGCTGGTTTTAAAAATAAATTATTTTGTCCAGAATGGGGAGCTTTTGTAGATTCCTGTGATATATGTTTATTTCAGGAAACATGGGCCACAGACCACCCCATTCATAGAGGCTTTGCATCCTTCAATATCCCTGCCATTGCTTGAACTAGGGGCAGGCCCTCAGGTGGTCTTAGCACCTGGGTGGGTTGCCATCTGAGTTGCGACATTAGGCAAGTGGATTCACACAGTCCAGATATCCTTTGCTTAATATTATCCTTTCCCAACAACCTCAAATTTTTCTTAATTAATATTTACTCTAGGCCAGTTAAGACGGGCAAGGAGTCCCCTCAACTTGCACAATTATAAGGTCTCCTCTCGGACATTCCCGTGGATGCTGCGATAATTCTGGGAGGCGATCGGAATTGTCAGTTTGAGCCCTTACTGGAATCTGAGGATTCGGTTAGTGCAGAAGAGGATGAGCTATGGGCTATTCCTGAGTTCAACATCCCTCAGATTAGGGCATGGTCCCCCTTAGCTCTCCAAATTAAAGCTCTAACCCTCAGATATTCATTGAGAGCCTGTAATGGGCGGTTTCCACTAGATTCCCCAGGAAATGTTACCTATAATAGGTTGGGCCACTCGTCAATTCTAGACTACATAATCTTGGAACCTAGAATATGGTCATTAGCCACTGACTTTAGAGTCATACCACGTGAGGACAGTGACCACAATGCACTGATGGTTAACCTTGCAATCTCATCTGGGGCCAAACATAGCCCGGGTCATACTAGCCAAGGCGATGGGCTTCTCCTCAGCAATAACAAGAGGAGAGTGAAATGGTCATGGCTAGTGAATTCCCAGGAAAAAATGGCAACATTATATAGGGAGTTCATTCCAGACCTTGAGGCTATGCTAGAGTATGTGAACTATGATAACTTAGTACCCCATGTGACCAAGGTAACTGAAATTAACCGCCAAGCTTTCCTGAGACTGAAAGGTGTATTTTGGAAAGAATGTCGAAGGACCGGTGCCCTTAAATCACGGCAATCTTGGTTTGATTTTAATTGCAGGAAAATGAAAAGTGCCTTGATAGAGGCCATAAAATCAAAGCGCAGTCCCACAATAAAAATGGCAAGGCTTGCTTACAAAAACGCCATTCACACTGCCAAAATTTCCTCGGGAGAGGAACAGTGGGCAAATCTTAAACAGGCTCTGGAAAGTAAATACCCCAAATCCTTTTGGAATATAGTGAGCTCAGGAACTGCAAGAGGACAGGGGGCTGTCAAACCCAATATAGCAGCAGAAAAATGGGAAGCCCATTACAAACTCCTATATGCCCAAAGTCCTGACAAATGTACTGGCAAGGGGCAGGAAAGTTTAGCTCTTTTAGAAACCGATTCAGACACCCCAAAGATCACCCTGAAGGAAGTCCCTAGAAAGAATAGTGTCAGGGAAGGCACCTGGCCTTGATAAGGTTTCTGGCGACCTGTACCGGGCAGAACCAAAAATCTGGGGCCCTTATTTGTGGGTAGTTTTTAATGCAATTCTGGAAGGGATGGACCCCCCTGAGACTTGGCTGGGTGCAGAGGTGATACCAATATTCAAAAAGGGTTCACCTCTTCTCCCAATCAACTACTGACCGATCAGTATGATCGACGTCTCCCAAAAGGTGTTTGCTAGGATCATGTTGGATCGCCTACAAATATGGATGGAGGATAATAACATCCTTTCCCCCCTCCAGGCGGAGTTCAGGGCCAAAATGTCAACGATAGACCAGATTTTCAGACTGCAGTTCCTCTATTGGAAGGGATCACTGACATTATATCGACGGACAGAATATCGACTTTCAAAAATATCGAGGACAAAATATCGACAGACAGAATATCGAGTTTGTATCTACAAACAGGTAAGTACAAAAATATCGAGTACAAAATATTGTTTACAAAAATATAGTTTATAAAAATATCGACTTTATTAAAAACAGGGTTAAATTAAATTAATAGTAAAAATTATTTACTAAAATATACTTAAAAATACTTAAATTTACTTATAATAATAATTAAATAATTAATGAAAGTTATAAAAAAAAATTTATAATCATATTTGTTAAAACATATATATATAGTAACATAAAATAATTAAATATTATCCAATATTATTACCGTACGATAGCAGAAGTGTAAAAAATACTATTCCCACTCCAGAGTGCAACAGTAGGGAAAGCGTTGCATAGCGTAAGGGTAAAAATTACTATTCCCACTCCAAATAGTGCAACAGTAGGGAAAACGTTGGATAGCGTAGGGGTACAAATTACTATTCCCACTCCAGTGGGTGCAACAGTAGGGAAAGCGTTGGATAGCGTAGGGGTTAAAATTACTATTCCCACTCCAGTGGGTGCAACAGTAGGGAAAGCATTGGATAGCGTAGGGGTAAAAATTACTATTCCCACTCCAGTGGGTGCAACAGTAGAAAAAGTGTTGGATAGCGTAGGGGTAAGAATTACTATTCCCACTTCAGTGGGTGCAACAGTAGGGAAAACGTTGGATAGCGTAGGGGTAAAAATTACTATTTCCACTCCAGTGGGTGCAACAGTAGGGAAAGCGTTGGATAGCGTAGGGGTAAAAATTACTATTCCAACTCCAAAGAGTGCAACAGTAGAGAAAGCGTTGGATAGCGTAGGGGTTAAAATTACTATTCCCACTCCAGTGAGTGCAACAGTAGGGAAAGCGTTGGATAGCGTAGGGGTAAAAAATACTATTCCCACTCCAGTGGGTGCAACAGTAGGGAAAGCGTTGGATAGCGTAGGGGTAAAAATTACTATTCCCACTCCAAAGAGTGCAACAGTAGGGAAAGCGTTGGATAGCGTAGGGGTTAAAATTACTATTCCCACTCCAGTGAGTGCAACAGTACGGAAAGCGTTGGATAGCGTAGGGGTTAAAATTACTATTCCCACTCCAGTGGGTGCAACAGTAGAGAAAGCATTGGATAGCGTAAGGGTAAAAATTACTATTCCCACTCCAGAGAGTGCAATAGTAGGGAAAGCGTTGGAAAGCATAGTGGTATAATTTAATAGTATTCCCACTTCAGAGAGTGCAATAGTAGGGAAATTAAATACTTCATATATTAATTCAATAAATATAAATTAATATCTATAAAAAATTAATTAAAAGTAATTACCAATTTAATATATTTTAATAATTAATCAATTAAAATTACAATTTTTTATTAATTATTACAATTATTTACCTATTAATACAAATTCATTACAAATTAACAATTAATAATCTAACATTTAAAAATTAATTAACAATTATTTCTAATTAAATACAATTAAATAAATTAATTTATTTAATTAATTATAAATAAATTACTTCCCACCCAATTCCCCTATAAACCCACAACCCGCTACAGAAAATAAATTAGTAAAATTAACATAATTAGCTATTAATCAATTAATTAAAATTAATTGCCAATTACAATTTAATTAATTACCAAATATACATTAATTAACAATTAATTAAAAATAAATACCAATAAAAAAAATTACATATTTAATTAATTATATTTCAATTACTTCCCACCCTATTCCCCTATAAACCCACAACCCGTTACAGAAAACAAATTAGTAAATTTAACATAATTAACAATTAATCAATTAATTAAAATTAATTGCTAATTAAAATTTAATTATTTACCAAATATAAATTAATTAACAATTAATTAAAAATGAATACCAATAAATAAATGTACATATTTAATTAATTATAATTAAATTACTTCCCACCCTATTCCCCTATAAACCCACAACCCGCTACAGAATTAAATTACGCAAAAATTAAAAAAACAAATGTCATTATTAAAATAAATTAGAACATAAATACACACTTTTCACACATATAATAACATAAAAAACACTCTTTTTTTTAGATATTATTAAAAATTAGATATTTTTAATAACCTATATTATATACTTCGATATTTTAACTGTCTATATTTTTAACAATCGATATTACATTACTTACCTTAAAATCGATATTTTTGATATCTATATTCTGTCCTGTCGATATTTTGTCCATTCTATATTTAAAACTCGATATTATGTCCATTCGATATTTTGGAGTCGATATTTTGACTGTTTACCATTGGAAGATAGTGACGATGGGGCGGTAGCCTGTATCTGCTCTTCGTTGACCTTAAAAGTGTCTTCGACCTGGTCCCTAGGGAGGCACTCTGGAAAGTGCTCAGGGAGTTGGGACTTCCGTGTTATCTTTTATCCCTACTCAGGAAACTACATAACGGCAATTTTGCCCAAATTAGATTTGGTAAGAACGGGGAACATACTAATCGCATACCGGTTAATAGGTGAGTGAGGCAAGGATGTGTGTTAGCTCCCACACTGTTTTGCATCTTCCTTAATGGCTTAGTGGATGCTATAAACAAATGTCAGAATATTGATGCCCCTAAGCTAGCAAGCAAGAGTGTACCTGCAATGATGTTTGCAGACTACACCTTGCTCCTCTCAAAATCCCCAATGGGATTCCAAAAAATTTTGGATGCCTTTTGCGAATTCTGTAGGGGTAGGGGTTAAGACAACATACAAAAAACAAAATTCATGGTTTTTAACCCCAGCAAGAATGTCCGCTCTAATCTCTGTATGAATGGTGTACTATTAGAAAGGGTATCAGAATGTGACTATCTGGGTCTCACTGTAAATGAAAACATGACTTGGAAACCGCAGGTGGTCAAATCTAATCTGAAATTAATTCAGACAGCCGGGGGTCGGGATAAACATTTTAGAAAGTCCTACCATAAACCCCGGAGCCCGGTTATAGAGATATACAAGACACAGGCCAGAAGCTCAACTCTTTATGGGCTGAACTTTGTGGGCATTCGAATCTTAGGCCAATTACCAACACGGAAAACAACTTTCTGAGGCAATTGATAGGGTTCCCGCGAAGCTCCCCCCTGTTGCCCCTGAACATGGACCTGGGGGTGAGACCTATTGCACAAGAAATTGCAAGGCGTCCGCTCCTGTATTGGAGACGTCTGTGGGCAAAAAATGAGCTGACGGAGTACAGAGCTGAATTGCAAGAGGTGCTTAGCCTACCGGGGGCAGGGAAGTTACCCTCACTTATGCACATCAAGAAAAGCCTAAATGAGATAGGCTGTTTCGAGCTATGGGTGGGTCCTCTAATTGCCCTTACCAGGGTTACGTGCACACATTTATGCACCAGGTATTGGGAGACGAAATTTGACATCTCAGAGGACCCTAATATCGGCTCAGTGACCCGCCAGTTTATGGATATAAAAGCCATTTATCAACCTGAGCCGTGCTTGTATTTAATACGTCCAATCATAGCCAGGAAACTTTACCTGCAGTTTCGACATGGTTGTCTCCCCCTGTATTCTTTTCTTTAAAAATTGGTCCAAGGATGTTTCCCTGGCCTGCAACGCCTGTGGTCTAGCCGAGGAAACAGAACTGCATGTTTTTTTTGTCTGCCAAGGCTACTCCAAGATTAGAAGAAGAGAGCTACAGCAATTATGTAAGAATCTTGGTGCTTCTCATTGTACAGATGGGTATAGACTCCTAAAACATGACACTGGTATGCATATAGTATTTGCTACCTCACGATTTCTTGCTGCTATGTGGTGGGCCCGTCTGCAATTTTTAAAACTTCAATGAAATGTATTTTTTATCTGTGGTTATTCATAAATTATGAAAGACTTTTTTCTTTTTTTTAATGCATTTTATTCTTTTAAACCTTTTTTTTAATCTTTTTAATTGTTGACATGAAATGTTGTCTTTTATGGTCTCACAACCGAAATAAAGAATATAATGAACTGAAATAATGCCAAGGAACTGTTTAATATTGTTAAAAGTTATGTCTCTCCAAAAGCCATGAACAATGCCCACACACCCTCTCTTGCCTGGTGCGAAGAGCTTTCTGACTTTTTTATGAATAAAGTTAGATCACTCCAATTGCTCCTTAACACACCAGTAGCCCAGACCACGCAGGTGCGCATCGATTTTAATTCCGCTTCTGACACAGAAACTGTTTTTTCCTCTTTCTTTGTCATACCCTTTGCCGAGTGAGTTGCTGCCTTGACCTCTTTAAAATCTGGTTCCCCGCTCGATCTGTGTCCCGCCACACTCATGGCCCGTGCAGCTTTATTTATTTTATTTTATTTATTTATTTAGTGTCTCTTTTATAGCGCGCAGCTACCCCAACGGGGTGTCCCGGCGCTCCAGCGGATGAAATAATTCTAACTCCATAAGGATTTAGCAAAAGAGGTGGGTTTTCAAAGCCCTACGAAAGGGGAGTTCCTCCTGAATTGAGCGAATCGACTGCGGGAGTTTATTCCAATGGGATGCAGCGCAGATTTGGAAGGTTTTTCCTCCTGATCGCGTCTTTTTAAATCTCGGGATGGTGAGAAGGTTTTTGGAGCCTGATCGCAGAGATCTGATATTTTTGTAAGGGCGGAGGCAAGTAGAGAGATATGCAGAGCCCTTCCCTTTAATTGCCCTATGAGCCAGTATGAGTGCCTTAAATTCAGCCCGTTTCTGTATTGGTAGCCAGTGGAGAGAGCGGCGATGAGGGGAAATGTGTTCTCGAAGAGAAATCCCGCACACTAGTCGGACTGCGGCATTCTGTACAGTTTGGAGCCGATGGCAGAGGCCTGCGGCAAGTCCAACATACAGGCCATTGGCACAATCCAAGTGCGATGTAATTAATGCTTGGACTATTGTTTTCCTTGTGTTACTTGGTAGGAAGTTAATGAGTTTTTTAACCATCCTTATTTTAGAAAAACAGGCAGCAGATACCGTTTGGGCTTGAGTGTGAAAAGAGAGAGCGGAGTCCCACCTGACTCCGAGATTCTTTACGCATTCTTTGGGGGTGGGGGGTGAGCTTAAATCATGTGGCCACCACAGGTTGGAATCCAGAGGGGATGATTGGTGGAAAAAAAAGGACCTCTGTCTTTCCCGCGTTAAGTCGGAGACAGTTGTTATCCATCCAACATGCGACTTTACGCAAGCAGTCTTTTAATGGGTCAAATGTAGTATCTGAGATGTCTTCATATGAGAAAAGCAGTTGGATGTCATCCGCGTATGAGGTGGCTTTGATTCCCAACTGGGCGATCAGCTCGGCAAAGGGGGAAAAGTAGACATTAAAAAGAAGGAAGAGCCCTGAGGGAGTCCCCACTTGAGCGGACGGCTGTCTGAAGTGAAAGGGGGGGTAAACACTGCCTGGGTGTGATTGGCCAAGAAGGATGACACCCATTTCAGGGCCTGGCCTTGGATACCTATCGAGTGAAGACAGTTGAGGAGGACAGCGTGCGAGACGGTGTCGAATGCTGTTGATAAATCCAGCAGCACCAACACCGCCCTCGCCCCTGTATCTAGTTTCCATCGGACAGCGTCCGCCATCTCAATCAGTGCCGATTCCGTACTGTGGCCCTGTCTAAATCCATGCTGTGAATTATGGAGTGACCCTTGAGCTTCCAAGAAGTTCGCCAGCTGCTGTTGTACCAGTTTTTCTAGTACCTTGGCGGGTGCTGGCAACAAAGAAATAGGCCTGTAATTGGCTGACTCATTAGGATCAGCGTCAGCCTTTTTCAGGATAGGGATGATGCGCGCGTGTTTCCACGAGTCCGGAAAGACGCCAGTACTCAAGGAGTCATTCCAAATACTATTCAGAGCTGGATTGAGTATTGGGGCAAGGGCTTTATATTGTTTGGCCGGCCAGGGGTCAGTTGGCGAGCCAGATCTACAGCTAGAAAGTTCGACAAGTGAACGATCAAGGGGAATCTTAGCGAACTCTGAAAAAATCTGAGAAGGAACAGGACGGGATTGTGGAAGGACTATGAGGTTATCAGCAGTGCCAGTAGGATTTACAGGGAAAAGAATCGTAAATAATGGCTATTTTTTCCTCAAAAAAGTCTGACAAACGGTTGCAAAGTAATTGTGATACCTGGGACTGGCGTGTGAGGGCTGAGGGATTTGTGAAGGATCTAACTGTATTAAAAATTTCCCTAGCAGAGCCTTGGGCATTGTTAATTTTCTCCTCTAAGTAAGCTCTTTTGTGATCTAAGATCTTTTTCCTATAATTTTTCAGAGCAGATTTGTATTCCAGTTTGCTATCTGTGGAGTATGATAGTCTCCAACGTCTCTCCAGATATTTACAGGCAGACTTACATTTTCGAAGTTCATCTGAATACCACGGTGAAGAAGGGGCAGAACGGTATGTTTTGATCGGCCTGATTGGGGCAATTGAATCTATAGCCGAAGTGATCCAGCCTTTAAAATTGATCAGCCTGGAGTCTAAGTCGGTAGCCTTGCTGGGGATCGTCGATGCCAGTTGCACTCTTAAACTTTCTGGAGTAATCTTGCTCCAGTTACGTCCAAGAGTTTTAGCTAAAACTTGAGGACTTACTTGCTGGGGTAACAAAATGGAAAAGGGAATAAGATAATGGTCGGACCAAATCACGGGATAAGGATCATCAGTGATGAGACCGGCATGATTGGAACATATAAGGTCAAGGGTATGACCCGCTTTATGCGTAGGACGAGAGATCAGGGGATTTAATCCGCCAGCAGAGAGCGTGTTAAGAAAATTAGTGCTTATTGGATCGAGTACGTCTTCCACATGGAGATTAAAATCACCAAGTAAGGTGAAATTAGCATAACGAAAGCTAGCCTGGAGAACATAATCCAGGAAGTCCGGAAGGAAGGCGGTTTTAGATTTGGGGGGGCGGTAGACTAGTAGACCTGTGAGAGTAGAATTAGCAGCAAATTGAATGCAAAAAGGGAGAGCTTCTATGGCTTCTATCTGTGTGTAAGGGAAGGAAGCGGCAGTCCAAGAGGATCTATAAACAATGGCAACACCTCCTCCATGTGTAGGATTTTGTCTATTAGCACAAAGAATATGATACTCAGGTGGGATAGCCAGAGACAAGGCGGGATTTGTTTCGTCCCCTAACCAAGTCTCTGTTAAAAAGAGAATATCCCAATTATTATCCGAGAGGGATTGAGCTATGTCCAGCGAGTGTTTAACAAGAGAGCGGCAGTTAATAAGGCCTGCCTTGATGGTAGTGTTTTTACGACAAGATAGAGGGCATTGAAAGGTGGTTTGAGGAGGGATAAGAGTCACAGAAGTGCTATCTGCATGGTCCGATTTACAGGGAATGCACGGAAAAGTGTGGGTAGTAAGGTCAGAAGGGATATTATGAAAAAAATCACAGTGGCTTTTGTGGAAAAGTAAATTTTGCCATGTTCTGTGTCTCTACGTGTCATCCATCATATGTTATGTGTGCATGATTAAATATGCATATGTACTCCCCATGTCCGATTAATGACGCAATTATAGTTGTGTCCTCCTCTAGTATGCCAGTTTTCAGTCCTCGTGAATACTACGAATATCAGGCCTATGTAAAGCTACGATGCCACGTTTCTCAGTGTGCACGTTATTCTATTATAAAGTCCCCGTTTCTAGGCCTCAAAAGGGCCTGGACACCAGATTCAGCTCCTGTCTCCTGAACCCTCGCTGAGGAGCGATCCAGCCCCCACCTGTATCCTCGACCTTTCACTTACTTCCTGCCTCGCAGTGCCCGGTGCAGCTTGGCTCTGCCTCTGAGTCTGCCAAGACTATGTTATGATTCCAGTTATCAGTTTAGTCCTCCTTCTCTGCATTCCTAAGCTACTGAACTACATCAATAGTTTCCGTCATTGTCTAGCCTATGCGGCTCCATGTTAAGAGAAATACTGTATTTAATGGTCATTTAATATTCTTCATCACGCACTACATGAAGAATAATGCATAGCCCAGTCTCAGAGTCTGTTAGCTTTTCCCCTCATGACTTCTAGTTTATATCAACATGTTCCCTAAACATCAGATACTAGATAGGGTTTAGGTACATGTCGCTCCGACCCTCCAGACTTTAGTCTCTGCTCCTAGCACAGAGTTCATAGCCCCCAGCTTCTCCTCGTAACACGTCATTGCCAGTTTGCGCGCACCACCAGGTTAGAGGCCCCGGCTCCTTAGGTAGCCCCCTCCTATGTTTCCGCCCATTCATGACATATTCTGTTACGTTTGCATCACATGTCTGAGTTACACCTTCTTTTTACTCTTATCTTTCGCGACTGCTACGCGTCACGCCTTCTGCTCCACCCACTGCTACGCCTACTGCAATGTAATGCTATGTGTTTGCGTTATGTATATATGCTCATGTATTGTTATCAAAAGTCAGCGCGCTCATCCCAGACCCAGCCCCAGCAGCTGCTGGGCCCTGTCATCCTATTCCTATGCAGGTTGTCCTGTTCCTGTCCTTATGCTGTATTAAACCTGCAAAAACTCCTACTACCTCGAATCTTGACTCTTATTTATTGAGCTATCTGTTATGATATATGTCTAGTCAAAAATAGGGTATTATTTATTTATTTACCACATAATGGCGCCCGAATAGGGACTTGCCCTTTCCCCACGCGTCGGTGAAGCCACGCCGACCCCCTGACCCTCTGCAGTCGTGACGGAACTCTTCTGCGCAGTGGCAGATATTTCTGCTCAAGTATCCCTCAGGCCCACGGAGGAGACGGAGGAGGCGGTCCAGCATCCAGACGAGACGGTGGAGGAACGCGGCGAGTCCCGACCAGAGCCCAAGCCAAGAGTCCAAGGTCCGAGGTATCCGGAGGTCCACCCGTAACTGAAGTCCGAAGTCCGAAGTTCGTCGTCGTAGCAGTCCAGTCCAGTCCGAGGCCTTCCGTTCTTGCTGCCCGGTGAGTACCGTTACTGGGGTGGTATCTAGACAGGGTCAATTTAATTGACTCTGGTCTGTGGGTTGGTGGTACACAGTCCCACAAACGAAGTGTCCACTTCGGTGGATGCGGGTCCTGACGTGTCTCTTTAAAGAGACCGGTAAGTTTCGTGCTGTTTCAGCAGTGCATCTAGTTTCTGTTCTAGTCAGTTCTGTTCTCGAGAAATTTCAAGTATTTCAGGTAGTATTCTGTTCGAACTGTTGTTTTAAATGTTTTTTATGTATTCCAATGTCGTGGTATGAATGGGAAATAAGTATCGTGTTTATTGTGTATTGTATTGTGTCTAGATTACAGTTCAGTCATGCCCATATTTTCCAAGTTACGTCAGTTAAAAACTAGAAAGGGTCTGCTGGAAGCAGCAGTTCCCGTCCCGCCCAGGGACAGTCCAGGTCACTTTATGTATCAGAAGCATGGCATAAGCGCCATATTGTATCTAGATTTATGGGTAGAGTATACCAAACAGTTAGAAGGAAAGTATAGATGGCCCGTATCGGGTACATGGGATGCCGAATGCATCATGCGAGTAGAAGAAGCATTATGGAAAAAGAAAGCCAGACAGTCACAGAAAAATGCCATCGAGTTATGGCGTAAAGAAGCTCATAAAAGAACCGAAAAAGAAATCAGAAAGTCAGAACTAAGTAGAGAATCCCAAGAACGAGCCCAAGAAAGAGAATTAATCGAGATAGGTGAACGAGTTAGAACTGAGCAATCAGACAGACAGAGGAATGCCCTCATTAAGGGTATGTATCCTCTTCTTGCCGAAGGCTTGCCAAAAGCGACCCCGGAGGCATCCAGTAATTTCCCGCCACCGTTAGTTCCGACCAAGCTACGTCACAAACCGACCGCAGCTGATATTTTTATTTCGTCCTATCTGGACGACACAGTCCCCGAATATGCAAATCCTGTTCGCGCTCCGCCAGTCCCTGTAAATCAGGTAATTCCTGCTCCTCCAGACACCGGGGTGCCCTTAACAGCCCCCCCGGGTCAGCCCGCCATACAAGTCCAGCCCACGTTACAATTACCGACCCTGCCAGGACGGAAAGCATCAGTTGATGATTCTAGTTTAGGGGCCGCAGGAGGAGGTCTTCCTCAAACCCCGCCGCCATACAAGCGTTTATCAGCACTCGAATTACATGCTCAAGCATCACAGCGTACTCCTAAAAGTAATAAGTCTGTTGCAGAGATCAGGCAAACCCTTGGCGAATGTGTCTATGACCCAGTTCCAGGCGAGTTTAATATGGTTTTATATTCCGTACGCGTAAGGAGAGTGACCGAGTATCTAGTCACCCTGCCGAATATGAAAGAAGATCTAGACAGGATATATCGTTTCATCCGTACAGGGGATGACCCACAAAGTATTAGTGATGCCATGTCTCAAAGGAAAGCCGAGATTCAGCGCATGATATTAAAGTTTTTAATTAACTGTCTAATAAGAGAACAGGATTACCCGTCTAAAGACCCGGAAGAAATGAAAACTCTAACAAAGTGGAGTGATAATATAGCCGAAGGAAAGCACAATACCATTGGTGCCATGGAAAGTATGTACAAGAAAATCCGTAGAGAGATAATAAAGATACACGAACAGCGTAAAGCAGCACAAGTAAGCGAGAAAGAAAGTACCTCTGATCCTGAAGAGGAAGACGACGAGAATACCGCCAGAATAGCGTATGTAGGAAAATCTAGATTTCCAGATCGCCATTTACGTCTAGAACACAAGTCTACTTTCCATCATTCAGCACCAGAACAAGGTTCCCTAGAACAAGTATTTCAAGCTACCGATCACATTCTGAAATCACGAATCGGTTATAGTGAGTTAAGTACTATGCATGAACAGGAACTAGTCCGATCAGCAGTCAGATGGATTACTGATTCTACCACTTTTCCAGACGAAATAGTGGCACAAATGTTTCTGAAAATGCCCCCAGCCGAGCAGCGACTGGTGGGTATGTATATGATTCAGCACCTCATTACTCTGTATGAGGGTCAACATTCTGATCCAGGCCCGTTACATGATATCCTGAACGAGTTACTCCAGTACAAATGGAGAGGTCTAGGTACCGATTTAATTAGTGTCATTCTAGAACAACGCCACAAATATAGAACATTCTTAAACCCGCATTTTGTTCATGTCTCACCCCCAGAAAGTAAATCATTCTACATAGACAGACAGAATCCGTTACGAGAAGTCCACCCAGTCAGAGGAGCGGGTGGCGAAATGCAGCGAGTGTTTGTATACACTCCGATCACAAAGATGGAACTCCTCGAAATGAAGAAATTAATTCCCTGTCATGACAAAGATCCAGCAGGGTTCCATAGAGAATTAAAAGACATGCTCCGTATGGGAGAATACACTTACCCAGATATCATTAAAATGTTAAAGGTTCTGCTACCCGCAGGGGTGTATGAAAAGCTAAAAGAAAAAGAATGGGAGGTGGGAGAGAAAAAGATAGATTGGGCAGTCCTAGAAGCAGAAGATAAGATACGTGTACCAGGTACTGGTCTTGGAGAGAAATGTAAAGAATTACCAGAATTATTAATTCAAGTTTTACCCAGATTATTAACAACGAGAAAAGAAGACTGGGATGCAATCTCAGCCTGTAAACAGAAACAAGATGAAGATATTAGTGATTTTTATTCTAGGTTTGAAAAGTGCTTTAGTATCAACAGTGGCCTCAAGACAAGTAGTGAGTCATACCCTCACCTTTTCGTTACCAAATTAGTCGAGAATTCAAGTCCACCAATTAAAAACCGAGTTCTGAAAGTTGAAAGTACCTGGCAAGCAAATACTCCGTCCCAGATGCTCCAGATGCTCCAGTACCACCAGAATAGAATCAGGGAAGAGCAAGAACACGAGAGAAAACGTATGAAAGACACGAAAATGAAAGTACTAGTTGCACAATCTGTTCCTCAAGACAGTCAGAAGAGGGGTCCGAATCAAGTCAGTCATCCTGCAGCTCCCGTTAAAGGGAACTGCAATTATTGTAAACAGCCAGGTCATTTTATAAATGAGTGTGCAGTTCTGAAACATAACATAGCTACTGGTAAGACTAAAGAAAGACCACGTCCGCCTAGACAAGAGCAAGTTTCACAGATTCCTCAGCCACAGAATGCACAACAGACAGTTACAGTACCGCAGCCTATTGCTGCAACACAGCATGTTACATCGCAGATGTACCAGTATGCACAGTCTGAGTATCCAGAGTACCAGCCATATTCATGAAACAGCCTAGAGAGGGAGGTAGGTTTGCCTCTCATCGAGATACCTGTAGATCAAGAAGGTCCCTATGTTCACAGTCAAGTATTAGGGAAAGACAGAAAGTTTTTGATTGATACAGGGGCAAGTAGGACCACAATTAGTCATGCCGAAGTTCCAGGGGCTCCGCTCTCAGGCTCAAGAAATGTTTCCCTTGGATTTTCAGGAAAGCCTATCGTTAATGAGATTTCAAAGCCAGTCACTCTAGAAGTAGGTCCATTGTCCCGCACTACTGATCTGTTACTTACTAAGTCATGTCCAGAAAATCTATTAGGCATTAAAACACTGAAAGAGTTAGGTGCAGTTATATGTTGTTCCCCAGAGGGAATACGATTGTTCCTACGTGACTTTAAGGGTCACTATGTATTACGAGATTTTGATTCCAGACTGTCTAAAGTTCCGCAGCATTTATGGGCGCAAGGTCCAACTGATGTAGGTTACATGCAAATCACACCCCATCGTGTGACTCTCAAACCAGGTGTAGTGTTACCACGAATCAGGCAGTATAGATTGCCACCTGAGGCTGTAGCAGCCTTATCCAAAATTATTGACGAGCTCATGGCTCAAGGAGTAGTTGTAGAAACTGACTCCAATGTATGTAACTCTCCGATCATTCCAGTCATGAAACGTACTGATCCAAATGCACCCCCAGTATATCGATTAGTGATTGATTTACGGGAACTTAACAAATGTATTATTCCGCAGTACCCAGTTGTCCCAGATATCTCTTCCCTGTTAACTGTTATTGATTCCGAAGCCACGTTCTTCACTGTCATAGACCTCAAGAACGCATTTTTTAGTGTTCCAATTCATCCAGACAGCCAGTTTCTTTTCGGATTTTGTTTAAATGGAAGGAGCTATATGTTTACACGAGCTCCTCAAGGTTTCACAGAAAGTCCTAGTATTTACAGTCAAGCACTTAAGAGACAACTAGATAATATTCACATGCCAACTGACACTGCCCTGCTCCAGTATGTCGATGATCTACTGATCACAGCTCGTTCTGAACGTGACTGCGAGCGAGCGTCACTGACGGTTCTGTATTTCCTAGCCGAGATGGGGCACAAGGTGTCCCCTTCGAAGCTTCAATTCTGTGTCCAGCAAGTGGTCTACTTAGGACACTTACTGTCCAAGAGGGGTAGGCAGTTGACACCAGACCGTATTCAGTTAATAGCGAGTCTTCCTCAGCCCAAGACCCAGAAGGAGGTACGAGCTTTTATTGGCCTTACTTCTTATTGCAGACAATGGATTCCCCAGTATGCATTTCTAGCCAAGCCACTGATACAGTTAACGACACAGGAGGCAGCCGTATCGACTGTCCTCCCTTGGACATCTGAACATACACTTAGTTTCAACGAGTTAAAGAAAGCTTTATGCCAAGCTCCAGTTCTAGCTACACCGAACTACAGTAAGCCTTTTACACTTTTCGTTACTGAACGTGAAGGTACAGCATTATCTGTTCTTACACAAGATCAAGCAGGACAATACAAGCCCTGTGCTTATTTTTCGAGCACACTAGATCCAGTCGCCCAGGCTCTGCCTGCGTGCCTCAAGTCAGTTGCAGCCACAGCACTAGCTATCAGACAAAGTGATTCCATAGTCTTAGGACATACCTTGACAGTACAAGTCCCACACTCCGTGGAAGTTCTTTTAAACCGAACACAAACACAGCACTTGACAATTGCACGTTTAACAGGTTATGAATTGACACTGTTCCAGCCACACATAGATATTAGACGCTGCAACATCCTGAATCCTGCTACACTGTTACCATCAGTTAGTTCAAATCCTGCCGCACACGACTGTGTGGAAGTAGTTAACATTACGACAAAGCCAAGACAAGACCTGACAGACATTCCGTTACCAGATCCTGACCTGACACTTTATGTGGATGGTTCATGTATGAGAACTAGTACAGGAGAACTAGTCGCCGCGTATGCAGTGACTACTGACACCGAAGTTATTGAAACACACCGTATTGATACTCTGTCCGCTCAAGCAGCAGAGCTAGTTGCTCTGACACAAGCCTGTATACACGCCAAGAACCTGAAAGTTAATGTTTACACAGATTCACGTTACGCATTTGGAGTTGTACACGACTTTGGAGTGCTCTGGCAGGAGAGAGGTTTCATGACTTCTCATGGAACCAAGATTCAGCATGGTTTCCTTATTCAAGCTCTGTTAGATGCAATACATTTACCGACATCTATCGCTATCATGAAATGCAAAGCACATACGAAAGTCACTGACATTATTTCCCAAGGTAATGATCTAGCAGATCGCACAGCCAAGCTTACAGCACAGACTCTAGACAGTCCAGTTAACATGACACACACTCCAGATCTGACTACATGTATGACAGTTAAGGACCCTACTCAAGATGTCATAGATATCCAGTTACATGCTACTCCCGATGAAACCAAGAAGTGGTCTGAACAAGGAGGGGTCCAGACAGATCAAGGATGGGTGACGAAGGGTAGGACCGCATGGTTTCTCCCCGACTCTATGGTTCAAGTCATCATTAATACCGCACATAGTCCAGCACATTTAGGAGAAAAAGCAATGTTAGACAGTATCCAGAACATTTGGTTCAACAAGCATTTACGAGCTGCAGCCAAGCAGAAAGTCCGTACCTGTATGATATGTTGTCAGTTTAATCCAGGTAAAAGTGTCCCGGTGGAACAAGGTGGATTCCAGCCCCCTGACCACTCTTTTGAAGTCCTCCAGATGGATTATATTCAGATGGAGCGATGTCGAGGTTTCAAGTATGTCCTTGTAGTTGTATGCGCTTTGTCCAGATGGACAGAAGCATATCCAGTCCCAGATTACACAGCCGCGACCACTGCCAAGCAGTTGGTTCGTGAGTTTTTCCCTCGATATGGACTCCCTAGAGTCGTATATTCTGATAACGGTCAGCCATTCTCATCTGAGTTGATGAAGCACGTTTCCCTGTTGTTAGGGTACCAGTGGAAGTTTCATTGTGTACGCCATCCTGAAGCAGCCGGTCTAGTCGAGAGACATAATCAGACTCTGAAAATCCGAATTGCCAAAATATGTAAAGATAAGGGTGTGGACTGGCTAGTAGCTCTGCCAGTTGCTTTGTTTTATATGCGCATGGTCGCACATTCCAGATCAGGTCTGTCCCCGTATGAGGTCGTATTCGGCCGCCCCCCTAACATGTGGGGTACTCCTAGACCCCGAAGTATTACTGATGTTTCATGTAATATGCTGACAGATTACCTAGCTTCCTTGATGTCTGCCCTCAACTCATGTCGTTCACAGGTTGCCGCCACATTTCCAGACAATACCGAGGTGGCACCGCATGAAATCGTTCCAGGTTCGATGGTGCTCGTACGTAACTTCGACAGATCAAGTCCGCTGGAGCCACGTTGGAAGGAGCCCCGTCAGGTCCTCCTCACCACCCGTACAGCTGTGAAATTGGAAGGACGCCGCGGCTGGGTGCACCTTTCGCACGTCAAGAAATTCTACGGATTGAAACCGGTCTCCAAGAACATTTCCCAGGATATCAAGACTTGTCAAAACATTGTTCCTAAGGACTGTCCCGCAAATGACATTGACACAACCCCTCCCCTGTTAGAGAAAACTCCGCAACAGGAGTATAAACAGAAATTAAGGTCTAGTAAAATAAGTCAGCCAGTTTGATTGTATAAGTCCTCCCCTAGGTGAAACGGTTAGACTGTTTCTGACATGTATAAAATAGACCCCCATAGTGAGAGAGTTAGTCAAAACTCAATCCGATGTATCGTTTTTCTAAGTTTCATATTATTTCTCAGCCTTTTGATTTCCTGCACTAGTTACGCATTTTTCCTGTGTTTTCCAGTTCCTCATGTAAATAAGCCTTCTAATGTTACAGTAGAGCACACGTTTAGTGATCTGCCTCCTCACGAATATTCATACCGCCTCGCTATGCGTAACAATACATTTATCCGCATGTTACATTACTCACACCAGACCAGCAATGCCACTAATTGTTGGGTGTGTGGTCGACTGCCCCCTTTCCAGACGTCAAAGGGAGTTCTGCCACTTTTTCCTTATCCTTTTTCACATAATGGTTCGTGTGGAGCATGGTCCACGTTAACGTCATCCTCAACAGATATGTCTTTTCTTAACAGTACATGTTTCCCAGACAAGCAAGGTTTCCCCCACAGAACAGGTTTAGATCTAGAAAATGAAGTGTATAATTTAGGTAACTATTCTTCGAATTTCATGATCCTGAATGTTCAGTCTGATACTACTCCAGACTCACCTGCTATTTCAGTATTACCAGTCAAAGGCGAATTATGTGTCCGTAATTATGGTTCTGTACACGTAGGACATAGTGATTGTACTACTATTATCCAGTATAGTGACAGTGGGAAATCTATTTTTAAAGCTTCACGTCATTCTTATTTTGTTTGTGGTCAAACCGCATATGTTCGTCTGCCCCTCGATTGGGAGGGAACCTGTTACATTGCCTTCCTACTGCCACCTGTTTTCCTAGCCCCACCTGACTACCATAGGAATTCCTTCCTAGTACATACTAGACACAAGAGAAACCTCCCGATTGTCGATTATACTGAAACTGCTGCAGAGCAATTCATTGATATTGATAAAGGTGTGTTCCCTTATTTAGGTACAGTTGTAAACAGTAAGCTAATCCGTAGGTTAATAAGAACCCTTGAAGCTGTAGTAGATGAGACTGCCTCCGCTCTAGGTAACTTAACCGAAGAGCAATCCTTTATGAGAATTGTTGTGCTCCAGAATCGTCTCGTCCTTGACGTCATACTGGCCGATAGGGGCGGGGCCTGTAGAGTCATCGGATCCAGTTGTTGCATTTTCATTCCAAATAACGCGCCGTCTGTTTATTCAGCTATAACCAGACTTCATAAAATTGCCCATCTGTTACACCAAGATCCAGGCACCTGGACATGGTCCGGTTGGTTCTGGAATATAATTTCCGCCTGGGGATGGAAAGTCCTGTCCTTTCTAGGTATCGCAGTAGCGATCATATTCAGCTGCTGCCTCTGTATACAATGTGGCCCTGCGATTTGCGGCATGTGTGCTACCTCTTGTATTCCTAGTCCCAAGCCCCGTTCTAAATCCCGTTCCAAGACAATTCGAGATGAACAAATGGTACTGTATGAAATGATAGATGGTATCATGAATATTGATGTTTCCTGATGGAAACGTAGTGACAAGGAGGGAATGTGGAAAAGTAAATTTTGCCATGTTCTGTGTCTCTACGTGTCATCCATCATATGTTATGTGTGCATGATTAAATATGCATATGTACTCCCCATGTCCGATTAATGACGCAATTATAGTTGTGTCCTCCTCTAGTATGCCAGTTTTCAGTCCTCGTGAATACTACGAATATCAGGCCTATGTAAAGCTACGATGCCACGTTTCTCAGTGTGCACGTTATTCTATTATAAAGTCCCCGTTTCTAGGCCTCAAAAGGGCCTGGACACCAGATTCAGCTCCTGTCTCCTGAACCCTCGCTGAGGAGCGATCCAGCCCCCACCTGTATCCTCGACCTTTCACTTACTTCCTGCCTCGCAGTGCCCGGTGCAGCTTGGCTCTGCCTCTGAGTCTGCCAAGACTATGTTATGATTCCAGTTATCAGTTTAGTCCTCCTTCTCTGCATTCCTAAGCTACTGAACTACATCAATAGTTTCCGTCATTGTCTAGCCTATGCGGCTCCATGTTAAGAGAAATACTGTATTTAATGGTCATTTAATATTCTTCATCACGCACTACATGAAGAATAATGCATAGCCCAGTCTCAGAGTCTGTTAGCTTTTCCCCTCATGACTTCTAGTTTATATCAACATGTTCCCTAAACATCAGATACTAGATAGGGTTTAGGTACATGTCGCTCCGACCCTCCAGACTTTAGTCTCTGCTCCTAGCACAGAGTTCATAGCCCCCAGCTTCTCCTCGTAACACGTCATTGCCAGTTTGCGCGCACCACCAGGTTAGAGGCCCCGGCTCCTTAGGTAGCCCCCTCCTATGTTTCCGCCCATTCATGACATATTCTGTTACGTTTGCATCACATGTCTGAGTTACACCTTCTTTTTACTCTTATCTTTCGCGACTGCTACGCGTCACGCCTTCTGCTCCACCCACTGCTACGCCTACTGCAATGTAATGCTATGTGTTTGCGTTATGTATATATGCTCATGTATTGTTATCAAAAGTCAGCGCGCTCATCCCAGACCCAGCCCCAGCAGCTGCTGGGCCCTGTCATCCTATTCCTATGCAGGTTGTCCTGTTCCTGTCCTTATGCTGTATTAAACCTGCAAAAACTCCTACTACCTCGAATCTTGACTCTTATTTATTGAGCTATCTGTTATGATATATGTCTAGTCAAAAATAGGGTATTATTTATTTATTTACCACACTTTAGTCATCAATCCTCTGGTGAACCTGCTGATTAACGCATTTTTGGGGTAGGCCTCGGTTCCTCCCACCTGGAAGCAGGCCATGCTGGTTCATCTCATACAAAATCCGACTCTGGATCCCCACGTTCCATCCAGCTATCATCCTATCTCTCTACTTCCGGGCGTGGCCAAAGTATGTGAGAAACTGGTTAATAAACATCTGACCGCCTACATTGAACAGCAGGGTTTGCTGCATCCAGCTCAATCTGGATTTCGTGCTTCATATAGCACTGAGTCTGCCTTGGTGGAAATTACGGAGGCCATCTGGGAGACATTAGATGATGGGGTAGGGCTGTTCTGGTCCCATTGGATCTATCTGCCGCCCTCAATACTGTCCCCCATGCTCTTCTCCTGGCTCGATTACAGAGGCTAGGTATCGCTGGTGCCGCATGGGAATGGTTAAAGTCCTTCCTCGATGGTAGAACCCAGCAAGTTTGGATCCCCACTTTTGCATCTACTATCCAAGCTGTGCAAACAGGGGTTCCTCAGGGATCCATACTGGGCCTTTTGTTATTTAACCTGTATATGGCCCCTCTAATCCAGCTAGCCAACAATCTTGGTGCTAAAGTGGTAGCTTATGCTGATGATACTCGGCTCTTGTTCACCTGGAAAAAGCCCGAGTCTGCTACTTCTCACGTCAGAACCTGCTTGTCTGCTGTGTTCAACTGGTTTACTTCTGCCCAGTTAAAATGTAACAAAGATAAAACAGAGATCCTGTTCTTTGGGGAATTCCCTCCATTGTTTTGGCACGACTGCTGGCTGCTGATGACCATCCCCTTCATGTCTTCCAGTGAAAAACCTTGGGATCTGGTTCGACGAAAAACTCAGCTTTTTCAATCAGATCAGTAAATTGACAGGTA
The DNA here is from genome assembly GCF_964261635.1 of Lissotriton helveticus. NCBI lineage: Eukaryota > Metazoa > Chordata > Amphibia > Caudata > Salamandridae > Lissotriton > Lissotriton helveticus. Next base: position 1,585,983,696 of record NC_136067.1, on the reverse strand, counting down.
CATGTTTCGGCATTTTGAAGCTTCTTAAAAAATCTTCGCTCCTGTTGCCTCTCCCAGCCAAAGAAACAGTAGTCCGGGCCTTAGTCACCTCCCGTCTTGATTATGCTAATGCATTGTATGTGGGTCTCCCGGGCTACCTAATGGATAAGTTGCATGTTGTGCAGAGCGCAGCTGTGGGGCTGCTGCTGGACTTACCCAAACACATTAGCGTGAGGCAACATCTAGGCAAATTGCATTGGTTGAAAAAAGCTAGGGTCATGTTCAAGGCTTCAGTTACGGCCCATGCAAGGCTCTATGAGTACGGCCCGGCGTTTCTGAGGAAACGATTCTCGTTTCATGTCCAGGGCAGGCTCTTACACCCATCAAACATGTTCCTGGCCTCCATACCCAGAATCCGTCTGAAAAGAAAGGGGGGCAGCTCCTTGTCCTATCTAGCAGCTAAGTCTGGGAACTCTTTTTCCCTGGAGCTCTGTAGCCTTCAAAACCTTACTCAGTTTGGGAAAAAAATAAAAACGTTCCTATTGAAATAAGCTTGTTTCCTTTCTGCCTCTATCTCTGTTCACTGTTCACGTTCTTTCTGGGCTTGTGCCGGGACACTCTTCCGAGTAGCTGTGCGTGTTATAAATCACCACTAACATAACATAACATATTTGTTATCCCAAGTGGCTAAAGAAAGTTTTGATTATTGAATTGTGAAGATAAAGGTTAGGTTAGTAATTATCTATTTCAGGTCCACATAGGATAATTGCCTGCATCTTCCGAGTATTCTAGACCCTATCAGTTCAACAAAAAGATCCATCGGAGGACCTTAGTTGCAAGATAATGGTGGGTAACAGATAAAAGCCATTAAAATAAGGTGTAATAGAAAGTGGGCCAAATTATATTAGGTTATTGTATGTGGCAAGATAATTTTAGTACGCTTTCCTCTGCAACACACCTCTAGCAAGCATGATTTACATTCTTTTTTTAAAATATATTTTTATTATCCAATACCTGGAAAAATGTAAAACGTTTACATAACAGTAACAACAAGTTGCATCCAGACCATACACGTATTTGTCCCTCATTTCTGGTGACCGAATAATAAACGTGGTACATAGCAAAAGCAGAATCACATCCATACCCACAGTATATAATGGAATTGGACAGTAACCCCCAGCTCGCTCCCCCATACCTCCTAGATTCAATAAGTTCCTTTTAGAGCAATGTCTCTGTTACAGCAGTTTGTGAGTTCCCAACGCTCTGGGTTAGGCCGTAGTATCTCATTCAGCTGCCCCAGATTGTTTGTAATTTTGTTTAGCACCCTCTGCTCTTATAGCCACCCTTTCTCCTGCCATGTAGAGATCCATACCCCACTTCCATTCTCGAAGTGTGGGAATTTCCTGCGCGCCCCAGTGTTGTGTAATGTCCCTATTGGCCACAGGCCTAGTGCACTGAGGAGTAATTAGGGTCGGAGGACGTCAATATTGTATGGGATTCCCAAGAGGATAAATTTGGGGTCTAGTGGAAGGGAGATTCCCAGGATTGCATCCAGTTCATTGATTATCTCCAGCTACTATGCCCCAATTTGTGAACAATCCCAAGCTATATGAAGGAAGTTGCCTAAGGTGGCCTGGCAGCACGGGCATTGTGGAGACTCAGCACGACCCATTTTATGCAGTTTCTCTCTATCGTAGTAGACCCGATGGAGGATTTTAAATTGAATGAGGCGGAGCCTAGCCTTGATCACGACCTCTCTAGGGTGCAATAGGGCAGCCTCCCAGTCTATATCTTCCGTTTCCCCTAGGTCTCCCTCCCATGTCCCACTTAATTTGCCCAGAGTAACTGGCATATTGTTATTTATTGTTTTGTAGGTGGCAGAAACTGCCTTAGTTGATAATTCTTCCTGGTGTATCCTCCCTTGAAGTGGTGCATATTCTGGGAATTCCTTGTCCTCTATATCTTCTGCACCTCATGCATGTCGCAGTTGGGCATACATAAGAAATTGGGAAGTGTGGAGATAGAATTCTGCTTGGAGGGCGGGGAAGGGTTTAAGTTTACCTTTAGCAGTAATGTCTCCCACTGTGGAAATCCTGGGAAAGTCCCATGTTTCAAATCCACGGAGCCTGTTCAGTTTTTGAACAATGTTCCTATCCACAGAGGGGTAGCCCTGGGTATTTTGTGGGTCCAACCCAAAACCTTAGTGGTCCTATCCTAGACCGCTATGGTAACTCACAGCAGGAAGCAGCGTATGAGTCCCTTTCCCTCCATATAGGTGGTGCATAAATGTATTTGGTGTTAGTGTCTCCCTTTCCAATCTGCAGGTGGGATGATCTCCTGGTGCATGTATCCAGTCGTTTATGGGAACAAGGTGGGTTGCCCAGTAATATGCCTCGATGTCCGGAAGTGCTAGTCCCCCATTGTAAGGATAACATTGTAGTGACTTCAGGACAATTCTTGGGTGTCTTTTCAGCCAGAGTAGCCCACAAAGTTCAGATTCAATTTTCCTAAATATCGATCTGGGGAGGTGTTGTATCCTGCTTCTCTCTGCTCTTCTCTCTTTCTTGTCCTTTCTTAGTCTCTTGTACTCTGTATGATATGTATTTTGTAATGCGTAGAAGAATTGGGGCGAGGAAATCATTTTAGACATGGAAGCCCACCCCATTATGGTGAGTGGTAGGTCTCTCCACCTGTCCACATTTAAAGTTAGATAATACCATCTTTATGTTGTGTGTGCACCAAATCATTGGGTTAGGGGTAAGAAAGATCCCAAGGTATTGGAAGCCTCCTGTGGAGATATGCAGATCTCCAGGTAGCGGTGGCCAGGCCATGTCTTGTTTTGAGCTGTATAATATGGATTTAAGGTAGTTGACCTTATACCCTGAAAAATTGCCATTTTCTCCCAGGATTTTAAACACTCTGGGCTATGTTTGTGATGAATAAAAGGATTTCATCTCCATATGGAGAGATTTTTTCCTCCCCTTGGTCAGCAGGTGCCGTCCGAAAACCCTCTACCCCAGGATGTTGTCTAATTATGCATGCTAACAGCAAACAGCAGTGGAGAAAGGGGAAATCCCTGCATGGTCCCATGGAAAATGGGGAAAGCAAGGAAGAGTCTGCTGTTAAATCGGACTGCTGCTCTCGTTTCTGTGTATAAATGGAAACCCATTTCCTGAATTCCGAGGCGAAGCCAAATTTAACCAGGACGGCATCCAGGAAAGGCCAGTGCACTACATCAAATCAAAGGCCTTTTCTGCATCTAGAGCGAGAAAGGCGTGCGGAGTGGTACGATTCCGAACGGCCATAACCCAATTATTTACACTTCGGAGGTTCCATCTGGTCACCTGACCTGGCATAAAACCAGATTGGTCACAATGGATGAGAGTTGTTACAAGTTTCAGGCGTCACGTGCCCAGGATAGTTGCAAGGATTTTGACTTCCGTGCTCAAAAGGGATATTGGGAGATATGAGTTGCACCCATCCCTAGGTTTGCCCTTCTTGGGGATGACCACGACAGTGGCAGCGCGGAGATCTGTTGGGAGAATTCCTTCTGTGTAGGCATCTCAGTAAAGGCCCAGGAGGTGAGGGCCCAGGAGATCGTTGCATTTTTTTTCAAATTCGCCAGGGAGTCCGTTTGGGCCGTGAGATCTGCTGGGTCTTAGCCCATTCACAGCATCCCCCACCTCTGCCAATGTGAGGTCCTCCTCCAATATCTTCATGTTGTCCTCATCTATTCTAGGGGTGGAGATACCTGCGAGATAGTTGTTAATTTCATCAGTGGTACTGAATGTTTTTTTGTTGTAAATGTCTGTGTAGTGTTGAGCGAATGCTGAGGATATCTGTGTGTCCGTAGTGTGAGTCTCCCCCTGGCCGTCCACAATGGAAGTAATCCATCTGGCATCAGTTTCCTTTTTGCTGAGCCAGGCCAGTAGTTTCCCGGCCTTTTTTTGCTGAGCCAGACCAGTAGTTTCCCGGCCTTATCCCCTGCAGAGTTGCATGTCTCTGTTTCTTTGCCTCTTCCTGAGCCAATTCACGATACTCTATCCTAAGGGCTTCTATTTGTTGGGAGGTCAATGGGTATGCCCTATCTAAAGCGTTCTTCTCTAGGGTAAGTAATTGGCTTTCCATCTGCTTTATTTGTTCCCACTCTTTCTTCTTGATATACGGTTCTGTGCTCGGTCCCGCAGTACAGTTTTGTACGCTTCCCCAAGTGCGGCCCCAGAGTCCACTGTACTCAAGTTTTCCTGAAAGAAAATTGCAGTCTCAGTCTGAAAACCTTTTATTATTACATCTTTATGTAAATCCCATGCGTTGAGTTTCCACGTGGCACAGGAGTCTCGGGTCTTCAGCCCTAGTGAAAACTATAGCGGCAAGTGATCCGACAGGCCCCTAGCGAGGTAGTCCGTCTTGCCGGTCATCCCTAGCTCTCCTGTGGGGACAAAAACATAATCCAGCCTAGAGTATACCCCATGAGCCCCAGAAAAGTAGGAATATTGTTGATGCTTGGATGTTGAGACCTCCATACGTCGGTAACTCCTAAGGTGTCTGCGAAGCAGGTTATGGGTGTGATGTCGTTGTTTCTGTCTGACCCTCCCGATCGATCCATCTCAGTGCTCATGACATCGTTCAAGTCTCCCCCTATTACATGAAAGGACAGGGGGTCTCCAGGAGAATATCTGCTACCTTGAGGAGCACAGGCGATTGCAGTCGGGGTGAGCATGCACAAATAATGATGGTGTTACGTCTGACCCATATACCTGTTACCCCACAAACCTACCATCTGGGTCTAACCATTTGCGGGTTATTTCAAAGAGGGTGATTTTTTGATCAGGATAGCAACACCTCTTGAGCCGGATGTGAAGCAGGCATGTGCCAGAACTTTGTTCATTGCCCTCCCGAGGAAATAGCATTGTGTGCCCATTATGTGTGTTTCCTGGAGCAGTATGACGTCTGGGTACTGACGTTTTATGTATGACTAGTACGCGTTTAATCCTGTCCCTTTGGCCATTCATGTTCCAGGTCAGGACAGATAAGGTCCGGTCTTCTAGGTGAGATGGCATGAATAGCGCAATGTCAGAGGGGGAATCTTACCCATGTATGCCCATGTCTGTATACAAGTCCCCCTAGGTGTGCGTTTGGTGTTTGACGGTCCGGTGCAAACAACATAAACTCTTGCACTGACATGCTCTTCCCCCTCCCAACCCCCTACCCCATCCCTTAACTCTTTCCTCTACACTCACCCCGTAATATTACAACAACCTTGTGTAGAAAAAGACACAGAGGTCTGTCGCCCACTCCCCAAAGATCAACAAAACAATGCCCTACCAGCCCCCGTTACATACAACTTCTATATAAGGGACTCAATGAAGGAATCTGTAGCAGACCTCGCTTCATCACCGTTTTCAACAGTGCCGCCGGAAAGGACAGGCTGCATGTTGCCTTGCTTTATTTGGAGCTTACCAGTCCCCAGCCAGTTAAGTAATGCCAGGTTTTAGAGTTCGGCAGAGGGAAAACTGAACAATTACTTGTCTCCCATTGGCAGAGGTTGGCAACTCTCCAGGGCTGTTATTTCTGCAACCAAGGAGTGTGTACTCTCGTCCCGGGAGGAGTCTCTCAAATCCTCTGAGTCTACCTATGTGTCCCGCTGACTTGACCAGTCCATCTCTTCCGCTCGAGATTGGATTCCGCAATTTGAGCTTTTTCCTTGGACCACGAGGAGTGCGTGGAGGTCCCTGCCCTTCTGGGAACCCTGCTAAGAACCTAGTGCTTACGTGGCCACAGAAGAGGTGAGAGGCGCGGTGACCGGGACTGCGAGGACCAGCATTCCAGGATACATCGACAGCTGGTTCCTCTTCCCGGTCGAGCCGCGCCCCCTCCCAGTGCCGCGCCCCCTGCTTGCTGCTTATTACCTCTCGCGGCCCACGCTTCGCGGGGGCCGCTCGAGATTGGATTCCGCAATTTGTGCTTTTTCCTTGGACCACAAGGAGTGGGTGGAGGTCCCTGCCCTTCTGGGAACCCTGCTAAGAACCTAGTGCTTACGTGGCCACAGAGGAGGTGAGAGGCGCGGTGACCGGGACTGCGAGGACCAGCATTCCAGGATACATCGACAGCTGGTTCCTCTTCCCGGTCGAGCCACGCCCCCTCCCAGTGCCGCGCCCCCTGCTTGCTGCTTATTACCTCTCGCGGCCCCCGCTTCGCGGGAGCCGCTCGAGATTGGTTTCCGCAATTTGTGCTTTTTCCTTGGACCACGAGGAGTGCGTGGAGGTCCCTGCCCTTCTGGGAACCCTGCTAAGAACCTAGTGCTTACGTGGCCACAGAGGAGGTGAGAGGCGCGGTGACCGGGACTGCGAGGACCAGCATTCCAGGATACATCGACAGCTGGTTCCTCTTCCCGGTCGAGCCGCGCCCCCTCCCAGTGCCACGCCCCCTTATACATCATAGGCAGACCTGCGAACGCGCATCGCGGGACGCGCGCAGTTCGTAGCCCGGGGCGAAGCCCTGGCAAAGGGCGGGCCCTCTTAGGCCCTCAGAGGCCTGAGGAGACTGGACTGGGCCCGCTACTCTGTCCATACAACCATCAAAGTTAGCCGACCGAAGTAAGACCATACCATCCATTATACCAAAGCAGTTCCCCTGCGATCGTATTTAGTGTGTACTTATCCCGATTGCCACTTGTTTGCGTTATATAGCAGTATTTACTACCATTTGATAATATGCCTAAGAAAATCGTTTCTGGAGTTCCAGATACGCCTAACACCTTAGATAATTATCTAGGTCAGGTGGTAAATAAAATAAACTGTGAAAGAAGGCAATCGCTAGGCTTGAGTCAATCCCCTGTCCTTCACTTAGGGAGCCCCCCCTCTAGCGTGCAAATGACTGACGTACCATCGCAAGACCCCAGCACGAACATCTCTGATACCAACCCCCTTGACACTGGAAGCCTTGATCAAAGCGCAGAACTGTTGGTTGATTTAGAGATAAATGCAGAGTCTGACCCCGAGTCTCATGTGGAATTCTTAGCAGAGGAATCCCCATCCTCTGTGCCTGTGACTAGGTCGGTGAGAACCTGCAGAAGAATTCAGCCCAAACGCGGGGCGTCATGGTCAGGGAGGAAAAGGGTCGCTTCTCCACTAAAGTCTAAGGGGAAACAAATGGAGCACGAGGAAGATAATCTTAGACAAATTATAGATGATGACCTTTTCAACAGGATGGCGGATATGATAGATTTAAAGATAAAGACTATTATTAAGCCATTGATTGGAAAAATTGACAAGCTTACGGCAGAGGTGAAAAGGATGGGAGGTCTGCAATGTAAGTTAGTATAAGAAATAGAGAATGTAGTAACCACTGTCTCTAGACCAATAGACACTATAGAGGGAAATAATAATAATAATGGGGGAGATATAGTAGCAGATATAGTAGCAGATGAAGGCTCACTAGAGATCATCCCGCCTGGTCAGGTACCATTAGTTGTACTTAGCCAGGAAGCAGTGAGAGAGGCCCCTATACTTCCATCAACTGCACCAACACCGCCATCCCTAGGGGATGACTCATCACAATTTATAGTGGAAGCCTCACCATTGGTACTGGTTCTAGCTAATGTACCTATTTTACCCCCTGGCCAGACAGAATCTACTTCATCCCTGACAAGCAAGGCGTTACACTGGTTGTCAAGTAACATGCAGATGGCACATTATGGGAAAGAGCAGTTGGCAGGGGAAATTGTAATGGCGAGGAGGATAACATGGATAGGGAACAGGCAAAAAAAAGTTTAAGGGGGACTGCGTAGTGTTAAATTTTGCAAACGCAGCGGTGCTCCCAAATGTCCTGCCAAACATATTTCCCCCCCAACGAAGAAGTGGATCCATAATCCCTCTTACCCTAAAATTCTTCTATAGTGAGCAGCAACATGCGATCCTTCCAAATATCCCAAGATCAGGGTGGGCAACAAGAAGTAACAGATGGGGTGGGGGTCTTAGACCTATATATAATGACCATGGTATTGGCCCAGTAGATAGATTTGGGACAGGGCTAGGTGATCATCAGAAAGCGTTATTTTCTAAAATCCCTAGATCAAACTGGAATACAACGAATAGGTGGGGGGTGGGCGTCCCGGTCAATGACTGGGGGAGCTGTGGAAATGGATTTGGAGCCTGGTTGGGTGACGAGCAGTTTCCGGTGCGTCCCAATACCCCACTACCCAGGTGGAACGCAGCAACAAATGGATGGGGACTGGGGGCTATACCCTATGATTGTGGGTTCGGTACAGTGAATAGGTATGGGGTTTTGGCAAACTTAAATGATTGCGATTGACGTACGGGGGGTCCAAATACGTCAAAAAATGGATTAAGGGTCTCGTGTATAATAAGCAACCCCAAAGATAGGGGCAGAGGACTTATAATTGGTACAAATATGCACGAGACAACCAGTTTGGAAGGCCACAAAGTGCAGGTTGCTCTAGAAAGGGAAACTGTTCCTGACCAAATTCTGGCCGAGAATGTTGGTGGCCCTTTTAATGAGAATGTTAATGATAATGATATTTCTCATGATCAGCCAAATGCAGCAGAGATAGTGGGTAATTTACCGGCTAATGGAACTTCCCATCTACGAGCTGAAGATGGGGTCCCCTTGACCGATTTTGCGGCAAAGAGAACTATAGAAACCTGCAAAATACTAAGTTGGAATGTAGTGGGACTCAACTCCAAACGTAATGATAAGGAGTGGTCAAACTTTGTTGTAGGACATAATATTATTGCACTCCAGGAAACTTGGGATATAACAGCTAATTTCTGGTGCGATGGGTTCACTAGCCTCGCCAAGGCGGCTATTCCTAGCCGCATTGGCAGAGCTAAGGGAGGTCTGTTAATGTTGTTTTCGTTGGAACTGAAGGGCTCCCTAAAGCAGATTAGCACTGACTCGCACAATATCCTCATTGTAGAGAGAGAGATTAACCCCACTAGGAGGTCCTTATATATTAATTTTTACAATTCAGGGAACAGGGACAATAGCGGTAGCAATATCGCTACCTTAGACGCTATATTAAGGTCAGGTAGTCAGAGCACCCAGCTTGATATAGAGTATATTTTACTAGGTGATTTTCATATTCATCCCTGCATGTTAGCATGCAGTTTAAGTAACCAGGATTGGGGCGAAGGTCCCGAGGTACCTCACTTTGAACATACCAAAGAAGGAGAGGAGCTAGAAGACCTTCTGGCAAATTTCAACTTGTACGAACCAGAGGGTGGCCTAAGAATAGCTACCTTCACTGGCACCAACCCCGGAACCATAATTGATTATATCTTTATTACACAAGGTATTCTAAACCGGGTGATTTCTTATTGCACTGTGCCATCTCACCATAGTGACCACAACCCTGTCTTACTTGAAGTGGCTTGGGGAGACCACATGGGGCCAAAACCGGGAAAAGTGAGGCCGGACCACACTTTGCGTACCTCCGATCAGGGCAGGAGAGTTAAGTGGGCTAAGGTGGTCCCAGAAAACTTTTATGCGGAGGTCTTCCCGAAATTAAGGAACAGGTTGAGGTTTGCCAGAATCCTTGTGCTCCGGGTCATAAAACTATAGGGGCCTTTGAGTCGATCTGCGGACAGGTGTCGCAGGATCTCTTGGCTAAGCCAAAGAAAGGAGCACCGAATAAGAAGCGCTGGTTCGACACCGCATGTTCAAACGCACACAGGTCTCTGATGGTAGCTTTGAAGAAAACACCTAGGGTAAGGGGTGAGATTGTTAGATTGAGGAAAATCTATAAGTCAGCTATAAAAACCAGACAAGAAAGTATTAAACGGGAAGCCAGGGAAAATCTTCTTTCCGTGGCGGTCCTGAAGGACAGTCGGAAATTCTGGGAAATAATCAAACAGCCATTCTTCTCCGACCAAAATAACGAGGCCATGGACTGTGTCATCTCGGATGACAAGTGGTTGACTCATTTCAAAAATGTGTATGGGGATAATGATCGGGCAACCCAAGATGTGTTGTTGGCCACTTTAGACGCTACTCCAATACATTTTTATAGCACAGAAGTGGAGAAAGCTATTTCGGCCACAACTAAGCACAAGGCCCCGGGTCCCGACGGGGTGCCAGCTGATTTTTTCATACATTCCCCAAAGCTGTGGGCAGAGGTACTGGCCAATGTATTTACTGCCGTTAATAGCAACCCTACACCATCTTCCTGGGACATTTCTACCATCGTCCCCATTTTTAAAAAGGGCCAGCGGGACGATCCCGGGTGTTATAGGCCCATATCCCTCTTGGACTCGTCGGTAAAGATCTTAGGCAGAGTCCTTTTGTCCAGGTTGAGGGATAATGTTGAGAGTTGTGGAGGGCTCTCAGAGATCCAGTATGGGTTCAGAGAAAGGAAAGGCACAATCGAACAATGCTCCAACCTACACCTGCTCATATCAAAGTACATGGTGGCCAAGGAGGTGTCCCTGTTTCTAGCATTCATGGACCTCTCCTCGGCCTTCGATTTGGTAAACAGGGCAAAGTTATGGATGATCTTGCTGGAGATGGGGATTGACGAGGCATTAGTGAGATTCATGGCTTCCCTACATCAGGAGCTTTTTGCGGCCGTACGGGTCACAAATGAGGGTAGGTGCACGTCTCTTTTCAAATCCCTGAAGGGGGTAAGGCAGGGCTGTATATTGGCCCCCCTGCTCTTCACCATTTATATTAACGGTTTGGGTGCGCATTTGGAGGAGAAGGAAGTCGACATCCCGTGTGCAGGAGCAGTTAAGATCCCAGCGCTCCTGTACGCGGATGACGCCGTGCTAATTGCGCGCACGGGTGTCGGCCTTCAACGCCTCTTAAATGCCTTCGGCACATTCATGGAACAGCTTGATTTAAAAATAAATGCTAGTAAGTCGCATACCATGGTGGTGGGCCGAGATAGCAGCAAGAGGAGATCAAAAACCTTTATGTGTAGAAGGGATATGGTTTCCAGAGTTCCCACTTTTCCCTACCTGGGGGTCCTTTTTGACCAGAGAGGAACCTGGGGTCCTCAAGTGAGGGCGAAGAGGCTGGCGGTTACTAGATCATCGTCTGCACTCATGGGCTTTGCGGGTAGGTTAGGTGCCAGGCCCATGAAAGCGTTATTAAAAATTTATAAGAGTAAACCTGTCGCTCTTGCGTCATATGGTTCACCACTCTGGGGCTACGTAAACGTGGAACCAATCCAGAGAGCGGAGAACAGATTCATACGGACACTCCTCTCTGTGCCGCAGTCAACACCAACTTACTCTATACACATGGAGGTGGGCCTAGATTTCCTCACTGATGGGTTGAACATGGCTCCCCTGATCTTTTGGTTAAAGACGTGGCTCAATGAAGACCTTCCACTAAATCATAAGATCATGTCCGACGTCTTGTCCCTAGACCATTTTAAAAAGATCCCATGGCTGGCCTATCTGTTGAAGGCATTCTCAGATTTGGGACGACCAGAGCTCTTTACTTCCCCCCTAGACATCAAGGTCCAAGATATTGATCTTGTCAAAAAGCACTTTATGGGGAGGGCAAGAGCATTCCGTGAGGAAAGGGAATTAGCGAAACCATCAGTAAGGGGTCATTACTTACTTGTCAATTCATTCTCTTTAGCACCTTATCTTGATTTTGTTACAGTCCCATTCCATAGGTTTCTTTTAACTAAGTTTAGGTTTAATCTGTTACATTTTTATTTAGGCACTTTTAAAACATGGGAAAAACCGGAATTAGCTTTACCCTGCAGCTGTGATCATTTCTCACTCCAAGATATTATGCATTTTGTTATGTTTTGCGGGTTTTATGTAGAGCCAAGGAAAAAATATCTGATTCCAGTTTTGAAGGAGGCTGGCATCACACAAGTGAGACCGGCTCTGCTCTTTTTACAATCATTGACCAACACACGTATTACCTTTTGTATAGCTAATTTCTTGGTAGCTGCAGCTAGGATAAAAAAACATATCCATTAGATCCATTGTTACCCCTTTTTAATCTTTGTCTGCCTAGATTTGTTTCAATGTAAATGGTTTTACTGTCATATCTTAACATGTATGAAGTGTTCTTATCTTTTTGTCTGAAATGTTTTTAAATTCTTTGTATGACTTTTAATTGAGTCGAATAAAGATATTTTGACTGACTGACTGACTGACTGACTGAGTCCATCTCTTCACCCTCCATAGTTTTGTTCCTGGCCGACTCATTGGCAGGTTCCTCTGGTTTTTTGCTGGACCCCCTGAGCACATAAGGAGTTGCTTGGCCTGCTCTCCTGAGGCTGGTTTTGCTATTTATAATACGGCGCTGGCTATCTTCCAGTCTGGTCCTGGATTTCTGAGACCCGCCGCCGTCTCCATTCTGCCCCTCCAGGGGGCGGAATACCGGCCTCTCCTCGATCCACACCCACGCGTCCTCCGGAGTCTGAAAGAAACGTGCCTTGCCCTTATATAGGACCTTTATTTTTGCTGAAAATAATAACATATATTGTATTTGCATTGTCCTTAGTTTGGCTTTGACGGAGTCGAAAGTCCTTCTTTGCCATTGTACATCTGTGCTGTAATCTGGAAAAATCATGATCTTAGAGTTCTAAAATCTAATGTCCCCACAACCTGCGTGCCTCACATAAAATCATATCTCAATCTAGGAAGATAAGGTTTTTAACTATGATCTGCCTTGAGGGGGCACCAGGTAGAGGCCTTGCACTCAACACTATGTGTGCTTGTTCGAGCACGAAGCAGGTAGAGAAGTGTTTGGGTAGGATAATGCTTCTCAGCCAAGTGGTCAGGACGCAGGCAGGTCAGACCCCTCAATCCCCTCCGGAAAACTCACAAAGCTGAGGTTGTTCTTTCGTGCCCTGTTTTCGGCGTCATCAATACGCCATTGCCAATCATTGTTTGAACTACGGAGTTCCATCACTGCCTTCTGCAGGTCTTTGACAGAGTTCTCTACCTCAGAAACTTGGTTCTCTATCTCTGTGACTCACTCAGAGACGTTTCGAAGGTCCTGCGTCAGTAGTGAAACCTCTGAGCATACCTCTACGATCTTCTTTTCCAGCGCTTCTCTGGATGATTGTATGGCATGAAGTATAGTAGCCACGTCTGGCAATGGTTGTGTGGTGTCTTGTGGGGTAACTACTTTTAGTGTATTTATCCATTTTCCCTTTCCTGGGAAGTTTTGGAGCCTTGTCTTTGGTCATCCTAAGCGAAGGAGGAGGACCCAGGCACCCAAGTACTGCCGCGCACACTGTCTTTTCTTGTTAGCCGGGTTCCGGAGAGCCCCCATTGGTCTGATCCAAGCCGGAGTCTTCACCCAGGCGGTGGTCCACAACTGATCCCCCTTCAGGGCGTACCCCGGCCTCCACTCAGGTAAAGCAGCACACACTTACCAGGAAAGGAAGGAAGACGAACAAGCCGTCCACCTGTCAAGCGGCGCCCCGCCTGTCAAATCAATCTATGTCCCAAGTGGTGGACAGCCACCTCTGTCTTAACTCCCTGGCGCAAGCGAGGGAGGGAGAGACAACACCTGGCGGGGCCCAGCGTGACCCTGGCAGGCCGCAGACCCAGGAATCTCAGGGACAGATATATAATACATTAAGTAAGATTACCTACAACAAGTCAGGGCTATTGGCTTTGTCAATGGCTGTTAGTTGCATAAGATACATAAGCAACAGCTTTGGCTTCGTGGTATATAAGACTGAAAAAACCTCAGTTCTAAAATGATGAGACTGTAAAAGAACTATAATGAGTCTCTTTGAAGTTACCTCATAGGCTGTGAAGGGTGGTACTGCTGCAGAGCTAAGATTTTTTTTTCATCGAGGGTGAGAGCAAAAATGGAGAGCCCGATAGTGACCCATTTCAGCACCTGCTTTTTAGAACTGCTGGAACTCAGCACCCGCAAGACCCGGCCCACTTAAAGTCCTGAGTGTAGGGTGTCAGAGCACTTTGCATCACACACATGAGAGAGCACGAGTTTGAAAAAATGTATAAGTACACCATATTTACAAGCACGTAGTTAGTTTAAACATGTTTTGCACACGAGTATTTTATATCCAGGAGTGAAATATACAGAGTGGTTTATATTCAGTAGTGAAACGTATAGAATGTTAAGTAGAGTAACTATAATTATAACGGTGTGAGATTAAATGTAGAAATGTTGGAATATATGTGAAAACCTCATGTTCTCATGTTAAAAAGAGTCATGTCCAAATTAAATGTAACTTTGAAAATCCAGTATTATGTGTAGGCCTTAGGGCAATTCACAGCAAACCTGAACGTGCTGCTAAATTTACGTGAGATAAGGTTGACATGGTTCTTTCAAATGTACTATTGAACTTAGGGTTAAAAGTATATGCTTTATAGATGTGTTATTTTAGAAACGTATGCTAGTTAAGAATGTTTGCTGTTTAAATCAAGTTAACGTTTTAAGAGTGCAGGAACCTGCTGCATGTAAATCAAGTAGGCCAGAACAGATAATGTCATGTAGTTTAAATTGCCATGTGCTCGTTAGAGGAGAGGTCGTGAGGTGTCCAGTATGGAGCTCTGAGAGTGTTTTATGACCTAAGATATGGTGAAGTCTGGAATTTGAGGCCCACTGCAGGACGAGCTGTATGCAGGTGCGAGGGTCCTAATCAGCTCGAATGAAAGGGACTTTGTTCAGTGGCGCCTTGCGCAGGCCTGTAGGAGTTTCCAGGAATTTCAGGGGGTATCAGCGCACGGAAGAAGGAGCCTGGGAACCAAGGTCAACTATAACGAGGGTCTTCAAGAGTACCATCATGGAGTTTACCGCGCAAAGATGTACCACGTGAGGGGCGTCCCAAGGGGCGTTTCTATTGGAAATGTGATTTGGTATTAGGGAAAGTGACCCGGGAGGAGAGCAGAGCAGATGATTTTGGGAGCCTAAGGAAGCGGATGGGTAGGCAGATAGGCTGATCAGGAGAGACCCATTATCAGAGAAGAGACAAAGAGAAGTGTGTGATCTTCTTAGGAAGTCACCACGGCTGACACCTAGAGGGTTAAGATCTTGCTAAGTAGGGATGTCATTTAGTGTAGTGTAGGGACAGACTAACCTTAATTTTCTTTTCTGTAATGACTTTGAAGTTGCAACTTGTATTCATTTTGGCAACGCTCATGTTATTGGAAGTTGTACTTATTATTTTGTTCTTCAGACTCAGACTATTCAAAAAGTTCATGTTCATAGTGATACCGATTTATCTTCTTAATCTCATTTTGAGAAGTTTGTATCTTCAGTTATCTTTGACTTTATATTAAATCTTTAAAACTTAATTTTGGTCAGTGGTCATTTAGAGTGGTGTAAGTTCTTAAATTGATTGCTTTATTGCGAGATTACCTTTTACTCAAGACAGGTACCAACGATTCAGTCGACAGGAAATGGGATTTGGTAAGATAATTAGTAACCAGTAATCCCGCGTTAGCAGTTGGTAGCAGAGTGAGGATGGTTATCTTCTTGAGGAAGGTAATCTAGAGAGGTTAGTTTACCCCAAGGCCCGAGACGCCGAGAGACGAGCAGCGGAAGAATCGTGTGCCGAAAGGTGCAGACGGTGCGAGAAAAGCAGCAGTATCGGAGAGTGAGTATAAAAAGGGTCATGCGTGAACAGATTGCGGTGTTTTGTGTTGTATTTGTATTGTAATGTCTTGCGGAGTTGAATGCCTGTAGTGTGAATGAGAGAAGGTTGTGAGCGCGCGCAACCTGGTAAACTGGTAACCTGGTAAACGGGTGAACTGGTGAAATCTTAAGTTCAGGCCAGAGCTTAAGTGGTTTTGGGTGTATCGAACATCCAGGGTAGTTGTCGACCATAGTACGGAGGTCACGAGGTACCATTGACCGCCGTGGATCCAAGATAGGGGGAGTGTAAGAGTGAGTGTATGAGTAACGGACGCTGGTCGAAAGTTACTGCGTGTGAGTAACCTATCGGAGAAGGCGATTGTCTGGAAGTAAACGGAAAGACATTTCGCCAAGTTAGGGTGACAACTACAGAAAGACTGTGGGCGTACAGTCAAAGAAAGGTGATCGCTTGGACGGAAGTAATCATTTTTCAGAGTATGAATGGGATGCGTGCATGACCGAGGAGACGAGCTGAGAAAGGAGGGGAACTGCTGCGAAGGGGGACGGGTGACGTCGGCTAGAGCCGCGCTGTGATTGAGCGGTTGGTGTGACGTTAGCTAGAGCCGCGCTCTGGTTGGGCGGCTAGAGTGACGTCGGAGGAAAGTCGCGTACGGATAGGCCAGTTAGTGAGAACGGCGCCGAGATTGGTGGAATATCATCAGGAAGTAAACAAACGCGGAGAAAAGAGAAATCATGAAGTGTTTTAAGTGTTTGAAAGGGATTTTTAAACGTAAACGAAGTGAACATTATTACGGGGAAGAGGCTCCCCCAGAGGGTACGCCAGCTCATTATATGGCAACGAATGTTGGGCTGCATACGATATTGTGGATTGGGGCTTGGAATAAGCTTACGGAAGGGAATGAGGAAATGCAGTTCCCGAAGTACGGGACGTTTAAATTAGAGGTGTTACATCGGCTGAAAGCAACCATGTCCTCATTGAAACCCTCGCCCAGACCAACACAGTTTGAGGCTCTTAATGCATGGATTAAGGCTGCACACGACCGAAATTTGAACAGGCGTCAACAAAGGCTGACGCGATCGGTAAGGGCAGTGCGAGATTCCAAATGGGATGAGGAGGAAAAGCGTTGGAGGGTCCAGACTATTGAGGTGGAGAAAATGTATCCGATGAGGGAGGTGTCAGGAGGAGGAAACCTCATGGAAGAAGACGAGGAAAGCGAGTCGGAGGACAATCTGATAAACAGATTGTTAATGGATAGACCACCTCCGAGAGTGGAGTTGATAGAAGATAGAGGGCTCGCAAGGGAGGATGGGAATGAGATAGAGGGATATACACCACTCCCTATTTCGGAATGGACACCTAGCAAAGGCGGAGAAACACCTCCAAACAACACTGTACAGAGTGTAGTGGGAAGGTTTGTGGTGCAGAAAACGCCAACCACAGAAAGGGTTGAGTCTGTGGGATTGCCAGACGCTCTTCAAGTGCCTGTTACCATAGGACCCATAGTTTCGATCTATAATTCTGAGAGAGATAGAGGGGAACAACAAAGGCAATTGGATAGGGAAAGGATTGAGATGGAAAGGAGGAATAATGTGACGAATGCATGGAAACAATTACCAGGTTCGGTAACGTGGAACACCCCATTAGACACAACTGTCGGTCCCAATTCAGAACAGGGAGGTCCGAGAGGACCAATGGATCTAAGGGGACCGCGGCCAAGATCTTTTTCAGAGTTAAGAGCTGATTTGAGGGAATGGGACGGGTCCATAGTATCTCCGAGTAACAGGACAAGAACGGAACCAGAGTGGGAAAGCAGGGGTAACGGGACAGTATCTCATTGTGGGGCCAGCGAGAGTAGTCAGGGCCGGGAAGGCCAAAGTCAAGAGAATAGAGGGGATGCATGTCCTACAAATCAGAGAGAACAGCCGGAACAAAATACTAGGATTGTAGAATGTGAGGAAATGTCCCGTCTCTGGGGGAAAGGAGGAGATGAGGCGGTACGGGCTTTCCAGAATAGGTTTAGGTGCCTTCATCATACACTCGGGGAAGACGTTCAACATTGGAGAAAGGAGAACAGCGATAGGTCCCGCCACGCCTCGAATAATCAGGAATCACAGGGAAGTAGGGAAGAAAGAGGGAGTAATGGAACATCTTACCCTGCATCCCGTGAAACTAGCCCGGAGGGGGAGAGAGGGGCTATGAGGCATGAAGGAGTGTTTCACCACCCACCCCGAGAAGACGGAAAGGCATGGGATCTAGAGAGATGGGAACAGGGGAGGACTCCTTATAATTCACCCATACCTAAACGTAGATCTCGGAGCTGGGATGGGAGAGATGCGGATGGAGGAGCTAAATTGAGTGTCTTGAAAGCTGAAATTAAGGCAAAAAGGCTTGATGTTACCAGTTTAAAATCAGATGTTGATGAGATAATAGATGGAACATTGCCTTTGGAAAGGATAGAATTGTACGAACAGGATGAGTTATTGTTCATGGCAAAGGATATTACTAGGAAAGCTAGAGCGTTTCATGAAAAACTGACTGATTTGGCAGACAAGTATGCCGTGGATTTGTCTAGGACAAGGGCATTGCAGAGCAACCACAGATTACAGTACGCAGACCAAGATCTAGATGAGAAGAGAACTACTGGATTAAAAACACACATAAGAGAGCTGGTAACAGGGATAAGAGTGTGGAGAGAACTGGATAAATGGGAAGAAAGGTGGTCGAAAAAGGGCACAGTTAGGCGAAGTACAAATGTGATGACCCCTGAGGGAAGGGTAATGCAGATGGAGGCATTCCCTTTGCGAGAAATATCAAATGGAAATTATCTACATGTGCCCTGGAGTAGAGGAGACTTAGCCGCATTTACCAACTCATTTCCGAAGTTGCGGGACAATCCAGTCGAATGGTATAAGCAGGTAGAGAGGTTCGTTAAAATCTCGAAAGTACTGTGGATAGATTTGAACACGTTGTTTGACATCGTGGTCCCATCTGATTTGTGGACCCCGTGCAAGACTAGTGTCGAATGGCCAAATGCTGAACCATTGAGGGATGCTCGAACAAATGGACCATCTGAGATTGTCATGCGAAAGTATGAAAGGGTAATAGCATGGCTGAAAGATAAGGTACCACCACAGGATATAGATTGGGTAAAAATAGACCGAACAAGGCAGGAACCCAAGGAGACAGTTCACGAGTTTTATGAAAGATTGTTGAAAACATTCAAGCAATACAGTGGACTAGATGTAATGGATCCCAAAGACATAGGGCAGTTCGTGTCAAAGTTTGTCTTGGGGTTGAGACCTGATATTTGTTTGATGATACAGCAACATTTAATCTGTTGGCAGAACAAACCACTAGATGAGATTTTACGATATGCGAGGTACTGCAGTGACGAGATAGATTCTAAAGCCAAGAATCTAAAGGAGAAATTGATGGTGGTGCAAATGCAGTCCGCTGGGAAGGGTGGCCAGCAGAAGCAGGGGATGGGACGAAAACCAAATGGTCAGAACAAAGATAATGAAGAAGGGCAGAGACCTAGGATAGACTTTGCCACTTTAAAGAAAACGACAAAGTGTCATCTGTGTCACCAGGTGGGGCATTGGCGACGCGAGTGTCCCTTTAACCCTGAAAATGGGGAGCTAGAAGTAGAAGAACAGGTCCAAGAAGACCCAGTGCAAAAGGTGACAGTCCCAAGTAATAAGGTGGCCAAAGGGGGGACTTCAGCTCCACGGGCCCAATTCCCACAGCCACCGAAGATAACAGCTGGAGGAAAGGTCTTTAAACAAATGCCTCTGTTTATTGAGGAAGAAAAATGTTATTACATTGATCCATTGACAGGACAACGGGTGAGCAGTGAAGAGGACTGTACCCTCGGGGCAGTTCTAGAAGTGGATCAGAGAGGGCCATTTGTTGAGGCAGAAGTGGCAGGGTGTCCCACTACGTTCTTAGTGGATACTGGGGCTACTCGTTCGACTCTGAGATCAGCGGTGGTTCCAGACTTGCCGATGTCAGGGGAAACAATTCAGGTAGTAGGAGTCGCAAATAAGAGAATGACTAGTCCTTTGACAGAACCAGTATCTGTGAAAATAGGAAATCATATGAACGAACATCAGTTTGTGGTTTGTGACTCGAGTCCGGTATGTCTGTTAGGTAGGGATTTGTTATGCAAATTGAATTGCACCATATACTGCACCCCGCAAGGAGTGGAGGTACAGACTACCGACGATGATGCTACCTTTAAGGTGGCCAATTCAAAATTCTGTGTAGAACTATATCCTACTCTGACGGTAGAAGATCTTCCACAAGACTTAAGAGATGCAGTGGCGTCAGAGGTGTGGGATTTCACAGGAGAAGATATAGGATTGATTAAAGGGGTAGAACCGGTAAAAATTCTGGTAAAACCAAATGTTGAGTTTCCAAGAACGCCTCAATACAAATTGTCACAGGAAACGATTGCAGGAATAAAGCCTGTGATCGAGTCAATGATACAGCAAGGAATACTGAAAGAAATCGTGGGCAGTCCTTGTAACTCCCCGATTATGGGTTTGCAGAAACCTAGTGGGAAGTTTAGGATAGTTCAGGATTTACGAAAGATTAACAACATAGTCGTTTCATGTTGTCCCGTGGTACCGAATCCATCAGTGATATTGTTTCAAATACCATGTCAAGCAGAATGGTTCACAGTGATAGATCTTTGTCAGGCTTTCTTTTCAATCCCATTGGATGAAGAGAGCAGGTACCTTTTCGCGTTTAAAATGGAAGATCGCGTTTTAACATGGTGTCGAATCCCACAAGGATTCACAGACAGTCCATCCATCTTTAATCAGTTGTTGAAGAAGAATCTTGAGAATCTAGTACTGCCACAGAACTCGGTTCTGGTACAGTACATAGATGACCTACTTGTTGCGTCAGAAACAGAGGAAGCTTGTAAAGCAGATTCAATTGCCTTACTGAATCATTTAGCTGAAAATGGACATAAGGTATCTCCGAGCAAGTTACAGTATTGTTTGACAGAAGTACAGTATCTAGGGCACAGGTTAGAAAAAGGGAAACGTAAGGTGTCCCCAGAGAGGATAGAGGCGATAATGAAAATGAATGCGCCTACAACACAGAGAGAAGTTAGAATGTTCTTAGGAATGGTGGGTTACTGCCGACAGTGGATAGTTAACTTTTCACTGAAAGCAAAGCCCTTACAGAAACTGACGCACAAGGAGGTGAGTGATCCGGTACCATGGGATGAAGAATGTCTGGTGGCGTTTTTACAGCTGAGAGACGATTTATGTCGTGCTCCGGCTCTGGGAATGCCAGATTATGAAAAGTCGTTTTCACTCTATTGCTGTGAGAGAGAGGGATGTGCTTTGTCAGTCTTGGCACAGACCCACGGTAATGCCCGTAGACCAGTTGCATACTTTTCGGCTACATTAGATCCAGTAGCCGCAGCGTTGCCCGGATGTCTCAAATCCGTTGCTGCAACGGGTGTCAGCATTGAAAGGAGCGAAAGTATTGTGATGGGACATCCAGTAGTGGTATATGTACCACATTCAGTTGAATTGTTAATGACCAGGACGAAGACGCAGCATCTGACCAATAGTAGGCTCACGCGCTACGAGCAAGTTATACTTGCCGCAGAAAACGTGACTCTCAGGAGATGCTCTGTCTTGAATCCTGCTACTTTGATGCCATTACCTACTGTAATAGAAGGCGAAGGATGTGAAGACCACGATTGCCTTGATGTGACTGAACTATGCACGAAACCCAGACCAGATATTGTGGATGAGCCATTGTCTGACCCCGATGAAATTTATTTTGTTGATGGCTCATGTTTAAGAGACGATACTGGTCGGTTGAGAGCAGCTTATGCTGTTTGTACCATTACTGGAGTTGTGGAAGCCGCTTGCCTGGAAGGAGTACATTCCGCACAGGTAGCAGAGATTATTGCCCTAACTCGTGCCTGCATAGCAGGAAACGGAAAGAGAGTCACCATCTACACGGAAGGCCAATATGGTTTCGGTGTGGTTCATGATTTCGGGCAGTTGTGGTCTCAGAGGGGTTACATGACCTCCTCTGGTTCGCCCATTCGAAATGGAGAATTTGTGCGATTGCTGATAGAAGCATTACAAGGTCCTGTTGACATCGCAGTAGTGAAGTGTGTAGCTCATACTAAGAATACAGATTTTGTGTCACAAGGTAATAGATATGCTGATGAAGTCGCACGCTATTGTGCGGAACAAAGTTATTCTTTCTCAAAGGTGGAAATAGAAGGTGCAGAAGAAAAGACTGAATTAAGTATGATGTTAGAAACTGTAGACACTTGGGAGGATTTAAGAATAATGCAGGAGAACGCACCTGAAACAGAGAAAAAGGCATGGGAAATAGCAGGTTGTGTGCGAAGTGAAATGGATTTTTGGGTTTCAGCAGATGGGAGAGCTGTGTTACCTGAAGAATTAGCTAATCCCATGGCGAGAGAAATACATGGTCCAGTACATCTAGGAAGGGATGCTATGATGAGAGTGTTTAGGCAAACTTGGTATTGCCCTAAATTTAGAATAGCAGCAGAATCAGTCTGTAAACGATGTGTTACTTGCCAACAGCTGAACGTAGGCAAACGAACCCCAGTCACACTGAGTCACATTGGGAGGTCGGGGGGGCCTTTCAATAGAATGCAACTAGACTTCATCGAGATGCCAAGAGTCAATCGCCTTCGGTATGTGTTGGTGATTGTATGCGTATTTTCCAGATGGGTTGAAGCGTACCCTACACGTAGGTGCGATACACTCACAGTGGCTAAATTGTTGCTCAGGGAGTTGATACCGCGCTTCGGGGTGCCTGCCTCTTTGGAATCGGACAGAGGAAAACATTTTAACAGCAAAATAGTGAAGATGTTGTGCTCCACACTGAATATCGATCAAAAGCTGCATTGTAGTTATCGACCAGAAGCTTCAGGAATTGTGGAACAAGTGAATGGCACTTTGAAGAATAGATTGGCTAAAGTAGTGGCATCCACATCTTTGAGTTGGCCAGATGCTCTTCCTTTAGTGCTCATGAGCATGCGCAGCACGCCTGATAGGAGGACAGGTCTCTCTCCCCACGAGATCCTGATGGGGAGGGCCATGAGACTTCCTACAGTTCCAACTACTGCTCTATTGAATATTACAGATGATCTGATCTTGGATTATTGTAAAGGACTGTCTGACGCCATCCATTCTGTGTCCCTTCAGGTGCATGCGGCTGAAGTTCCAGCAGCGAGGAACCTGTGTCATGACCTGAACCCAGGGGACTGGGTCTTGGTTAAAAAGCACGTCCGGAAGAACTGCCTAGATGTTCGCTGGCGTGGGCCCTTTCAGGTAATCCTGATAACGAACACCGCGGTGAAGTGCGGGGGGCTGCCAAATTGGATCCATGCATCCCATACTAGAAGAGTTCCAGCACCTCTAGAAGGAACAGCTCCCATCCCAGACGAAAGCCCGGAAGTGGAAGAAGAGTCGCAAGAAGGGATTGAGGCAGCTGAGGAGGTGTCGGAAGAAGTTGGGAACGCATCGGATTCAGAAGAAGAGCGAAGGCAGGACGGCAGTGAGACAGAAGACGCAACTGAAGGAGAGAGCAGAAGTGAATACGACTCAGACTCAGATCCGTATCGGAGCGACCAAGAACCAAGTGGGAGGACAAGAAATAGGAGAATAAGGCTTGGAGCTGCCACTTGGCCAACAAGGAGAAGAAGGCTAAGTCTGAGGTCGGCCCAGGAAGAAACGCTTACTCCTATATCCGAAGACTCAGATCCAGAAGAAGATATCCAGGATCAAGCCGAGGAGGGTCTTAGAAGATCAAGTAGGGTGCGAGTGCCTAGCAGAAGATACTCTACTCCCGATTGGACCTACCTCGTTGCAGATGTCTGGGAGACACAGAACAGGGAGGATCAGGGAAGTGGAACTGATCAGAACTGACCCGATCATCACAGTGCAAATAAAGTTTCTACTGCCAGGAGCGGAGACCGAAAGGTTGCTGACACTCAACATCGTTCATCCTGCTCTCCTGAGTGGAATAAGAAAGTTGATTTTAGAAACAGTTGAGTTTCCAGTTTGCTGTTCACGATATCCAATATTGGAGGGAACTCTTCTTCGTTTGGAAATGCTTGAGCGAGTAGTAGAAATGCTAGGAGCACTTATTGTTGTGGACTAATATCATATTGCGAATGTCTTCAAGGGGGTGCAGATCTGGAAAGGTGAAGAAAGTGATCTTGATTAGAACGGACCCCTTTGTAATTGTGGATGTAGAACTGATAGTACCAGGAGTGGAAATTGAAAAAACGCTAACTCTCAATTTCGTCCGTCCACTTGTCTTGAGCGAAATAAGGAGAATAATCCTAGAAAAAGTTGACTTTCCATGGTGTGGTACGAACTGTCCAGAACCTGAGGGAATGATACTTCGGATGGACATTTATGAAGAAGTAGTGTCACTCCTTGAGTCATACATAACTTCAGACGAAAATAAGACTGTTGCAAAGAAATTGTAAAAAACTTGTTGCAAGATAACCTAGCGCCGAGTGGAAGAAGAAAAGTGATAGGGGTTTCATTTTAGTGGATGGAGAAGGGCTAGGGTTGTCTATTTCTACTGGACTTTGAACTGTTTTGCGGAAACAAATTGTCAAGCTTCCAAGTGTTCAAAGAAAGACATTGCAAGAGAGAAAGACTTTGTTTGAAAAGAAGAGGAAGTGAATGCTGGAAGAAAGTCGAAAACTACACTGTTTGAGAACATGGAGGCTGGCAACCCGAACCGCAGGGCAAAATGTATAGCTGTTATATTTTTAGGAGTAGTGGTTTCTCTTATAATTTTAGTGGTAACTGTTTCATTCCTAGCGGGACACGAAGGGGATGAAACCGCAGTTAAGGAGGATAAGGGAGTGTCAACACCGAGAACTACCGTTATTAAAGAGAAGGGAAACATCAATGAAAAAGACAAAGCATTGTTAGATGCAGAAGTAAAAAGGTTACACATGGATGAGTCACAGGGGAATTACAAGTCAAATGCTTATGCTAAATTGCTTTATGAATATGTTGATGCCATGGAAGTAAAGGATTGTTATGTTTGTATGCAATTACCAGCTTCAGTGGAGGAGGGTATCAGATACCATCATCTCCCGTTGACATATGGAATAACGTGCAGTTTATTGTTAAGTATGTTTTATGGACGAGACGGATTTGAGTATTACTTCTCGAATTTCGACTCGACATTGCCAGAGGTTCCGAATTTCAAGCATTTGAACAAATGGGACCACTACAAAAGCGAAGACAGATTACACAAATGGTTTATTCCATGGAGAACGTTAGATACTTCACATGCTCGAATCAACAATCTGACTTGTCAAATATCAGAAGTTGAGAAAAAGTTTATAGCTCAGGTAGATACTAGATACAGGAGGCAGAAGATATTGAAGGCATCAGGACAAGGGGAAACAGATTGGACCAAGGAGGAAAGGGCACAACAACGAAAAGGTAGTATTGGTCCAATTGCTTTGGATAAGGAGAAACGGGGGAAACTGTGCATTCACAGGAGTTACTCCTATTATGAAAACGTTTATGTAGGACAAGTCAATTGTGAACATGCCTTTCAATTGGAGTATTACTCTAAGAACTTCATGAAAGGGATGCAAGCAATACCAAATGTATATTTTGTATGTGGAAAATATGCCTATGTGAAGTTACCAGATAATTGGTACGGATCATGCTATCTGGCTGTTGTCTTCCCTAAAATATATCATGTTGAGAATTTAGACACGCCTAAGAAAGAAATATCAACTAGATGGAAGCGAGGGCTGGGTGCAGCAGAAGTAGTCGGAGATGTAATAGGTGCTGCATTCCCTTTCTTAGGATTGATAATGAATGACATTAAGATCAGGAGGTTAGCTACAGTCGTAGATAGGCTATCTGCCAGTACTGCAAGATCCTTGATGCTGATAGAAGGGGAGATGCAATCGATTAGGGCAATGGTTCTTCAGAACCGACTTGCTTTAGATGTTCTGTTAGCAAAAGAGGGAGGAGTCTGTAGGGCCTTGAAGGTCCAGGAATGCTGTACTTACATTCCAGACAATTCAAAGCCTCTAGAGAAGTATATACAAAACATCACTGCCATACACTACGAAATTGAGGACCTGGCAAAGGTAAATGTGTGGGAAAAAGTAGGCCATGGAATGGGTAAAGTTGGAAGTTGGTTTGCCAACTTAGGAAAGGGTATCGTTTGGTACATATTGAAGCCCATCATCATAGTAGTGATTTGTGTAATCACTTTGTGGGGATTGGTGCGTTTGTATCAATGTTATAGAGCAAATAGATTGCAGAGAACTATGAAGAAACAGGAAGAAGAGTTGACAGCGATGCAGGACACTCAATATAAAAGTCTGAAAGCATTAGAGAGTATGAAAAGAAGTGGTACTGTCCTGACTTCACTTTAAAAGGTTCTACATTTTTAGTGTCATGGTGATGATGACCCCTGAAGGTCATCAAAGGGGGGACTGAGAGAGCACGAGTTTGAAAAAATGTATAAGTACACCATATTTACAAGCACGTAGTTAGTTTAAACATGTTTTGCACACGAGTATTTTATATCCAGGAGTGAAATATACAGAGTGGTTTATATTCAGTAGTGAAACGTATAGAATGTTAAGTAGAGTAACTATAATTATAACGGTGTGAGATTAAATGTAGAAATGTTGGAATATATGTGAAAACCTCATGTTCTCATGTTAAAAAGAGTCATGTCCAAATTAAATGTAACTTTGAAAATCCAGTATTATGTGTAGGCCTTAGGGCAATTCACAGCAAACCTGAACGTGCTGCTAAATTTACGTGAGATAAGGTTGACATGGTTCTTTCAAATGTACTATTGAACTTAGGGTTAAAAGTATATGCTTTATAGATGTGTTATTTTAGAAACGTATGCTAGTTAAGAATGTTTGCTGTTTAAATCAAGTTAACGTTTTAAGAGTGCAGGAACCTGCTGCATGTAAATCAAGTAGGCCAGAACAGATAATGTCATGTAGTTTAAATTGCCATGTGCTCGTTAGAGGAGAGGTCGTGAGGTGTCCAGTATGGAGCTCTGAGAGTGTTTTATGACCTAAGATATGGTGAAGTCTGGAATTTGAGGCCCACTGCTGGACGAGCTGTATGCAGGTGCGAGGGTCCTAATCAGCTCGAATGAAAGGGACTTTGTTCAGTGGCGCCTTGCGCAGGCCTGTAGGAGTTTCCAGGAATTTCAGGGGGTATCAGCGCACGGAAGAAGGAGCCTGGGAACCAAGGTCAACTATAACGAGGGTCTTCAAGAGTACCATCATGGAGTTTACCGCGCAAAGATGTACCACGTGAGGGGCGTCCCAAGGGGCGTTTCTATTGGAAATGTGATTTGGTATTAGGGAAAGTGACCCGGGAGGAGAGCAGAGCAGATGATTTTGGGAGCCTAAGGAAGCGGATGGGTAGGCAGATAGGCTGATCAGGAGAGACCCATTATCAGAGAAGAGACAAAGAGAAGTGTGTGATCTTCTTAGGAAGTCACCACGGCTGACACCTAGAGGGTTAAGATCTTGCTAAGTAGGGATGTCATTTAGTGTAGTGTAGGGACAGACTAACCTTAATTTTCTTTTCTGTAATGACTTTGAAGTTGCAACTTGTATTCATTTTGCCAACGCTCATGTTATTGGAAGTTGTACTTATTATTTTGTTCTTCAGACTCAGACTATTCAAAAAGTTCATGTTCATAGTGATACCGATTTATCTTCTTAATCTCATTTTGAGAAGTTTGTATCTTCAGTTATCTTTGACTTTATATTAAATCTTTAAAACTTAATTTTGGTCAGTGGTCATTTAGAGTGGTGTAAGTTCTTAAATTGATTGCTTTATTGCGAGATTACCTTTTACTCAAGACAGGTACCAACGATTCAGTCGACAGGAAATGGGATTTGGTAAGATAATTAGTAACCAGTAATCCCGCGTTAGCACACACATTACACAGACAACTAATCATACATTTTTAAATGTGCATAGGAAATGTTACATAAGTCAGAGGCTTACAAGCTGTAGGAGTGGCATGTCATCCATACTGGTAAGCAGTATAGTTTAAGAGTGCCTGGTGTAGAGAACCACAAACTCAGAATTTAAAATGGATCACCATAGTTGGGAGTTATCTTTAATAATAAGAATTCATTTCGACCCAGATGTACCCTTTCTACAACATTAATCTATGTTCCAATCTATACTTTGCAGTGTGCATGCAGTTCTTTCATGAATAGCTCCCTGTTCTTTATTAGGATTTTAACTTTTTACTGCAAGTAGCAAAAGGTTGTCTCGTTCAAAAGCAGTAACTATTGACCTATTTACATTATATTCACTTGGTAATCTTTATGGTACACGCTCTTTCCAACAGGTATATGAACCGGAAATTGCTGGAGGAAAGAAATGCGGCAGCAGGTGCTTTAAAACCATAATAAACTTGCAAATACGGCGTCCCCTCCAAACTACACCGTTACCTTAAAATGTCCGGTTAGATACTCCAAAGGCTACAAAAAACGGCCAAAACCTAGCAGTCGTCTGACGACTACACTTCCCTAAATTACAGGGGCAGACCTCTAAAGTCGGCTGCCCCCCCTTAAGTCTCCAGTTTAATTAAAAAAAAAATAATAAGACAAGGTGCATCAGGGTTGCTGCCCTGTTTAAGGAATATATTTTTATTGATTAATTTTTTTTTTTAAATTGAACGTTCTAGCCACGCACGCTCTTTTCCCATTCATTCCGACCGCACTGACAGGTGCGCAGATGCTGCCAAGCTCAGGTTTTCCACGACAGTATTTGACTTAATTTGTAGGTTGATTCTATTTCCGGGTCATGGCAGACAGAGAGAGCAGCACACAGTAAAGAGAGAGGGAGAGGGAAGATGCGAGCAGCGCTGTGACGGGTTTCTCTGCCTCCCTCTCATACCGGGGACTGGAATGAACGGCGGACAGAAACATACGGGTCCGACACACTAGCAGCGCCGGGTGCTGCACGCGCCCGGTGCATGTTTTGAGGTGCGGCTCATCCTAGCAGGTGCGCCTGACAGCAGCATGCAGGGGCCGGCGGCCGGCCTGGCCAGGCACCGCTCGGCGCTCCTTTTGATGCTTCTGGTCTGCTGCTCCTGGAGACCCGGCGAGTGCCGGGCCTCCGAGGACGAGGCGGCCCCGCTCTCCCAGCTCCGGGCTCAGGTGTCCGGCGTGGAGGAGCTGCTGGAGGAGTTCCGTCAGCAGCTGCAGCAGCAGCAGCGGCAGGGAGAGCCCCTGAGCCCCGAGGAGGCGCAGAGCCTACGCCGTCAGCAAGGAGAGCCGCTGAGCCCCGAGGAGGAGCCGGATTTGCACCGCCTGCAGGGGGAGCCTCTGGGGATAGGCGAGACACAAGGGGTGCACCACTTGCAGGAAGATTCTCAAGCCCAAAATGATGCACGAGCTGCCCACCGTGTGCAAGGGGAGGCACGTAGGCCAGTCGATATACAGCAAAGGGGTGGGTCCACCACGGATACCGAAAACAACCTGCAGATGCCAGGGGACGAGCAAGGCCTGCACCACCTGCAGCACATGCAGGAAGAGGGGCCACAGCAGCCGGGCGAGGACGGCTGCGAGGGACGCTTCACCACCCTACAGGATTATATCATCCGCACCAAAGACTCGCTAGCTGCGGGAGCCACCTTTCTGGCCGCCCCCGGGGGTGTGTTGACCTGGCATCAGTGCATGGGGGCATGCTGTGAAGAGCCACGCTGCTCCGTGGCTGTGGTGGAGCTGGCCACCTCTTCAAGCCACCAGCATGCACCCGGCTTGAGCTGCTACCTCTTCGATTGCACGTACCGGGGCCACAGCGTCTGCACCTTCTCGTTACACCGTGGCTACAACAGCTTTACCAGCTCCCGGGTCAACGAGAGTGCCACCCGCCAGAGAGAGCCCCCCAGCAACGCCTTGCAGAGGCTGGCACTGACCGCAGAGCAGGAAGGTAAGAGCGACCAGCTGCTTGAAGTGCAACTTGGTACCTGTAGCACAGCACACGCGCAGTGTTTGAGGTTAGATGTTGAGGAAATTGACTAAATGTCTTCCTATGTTAACGAGCAATTTCCTTCGGTTGTGGGGGACGTATTAAAAAGTGTTATCTCTGATTGGTATGGGGAAGCTATTGGCTCGCTGCGTCCTATTTGAAGCCGCACTGACTACCACCTTTTGCCCATAAATCGGAGGTGGCATCAGGTTGTTATAACCGTAGCTATTTTTTACACGGAGCCTTAGACCACTTAAACCTTTTTTAGGCCTGGCCTGACACAGAAGCTGTCGCCAGACAGGTGATCAGCTTAAACAAGA
Source organism: Lissotriton helveticus (assembly GCF_964261635.1). Taxonomy (NCBI): domain Eukaryota; kingdom Metazoa; phylum Chordata; class Amphibia; order Caudata; family Salamandridae; genus Lissotriton; species Lissotriton helveticus. The sequence continues at coordinate 1,585,953,793 of NC_136067.1, read as the reverse complement.
GCTTTAAGTAGCACTACTAGGAAAGGGGATTTGGCTCAACCCATATGTTGGTAGCCGGAGTACATGTTTTGATTGATTGAGCTGAATGTATGTTCTTCCACAAACAATGCTTGCCCTCCAAGCAGCTATGATCATTGTGTTTTTATTTATCCAGTTGGCTCTACCAGTAGCTTTAAGGCTGTCTGGTCTTGAACTTTCAAGGGCACACACAATGCACTGTAAGGCTGTTATGTTGTCTTTAACACCACCGCTGAAATTATTCGATTTTGCCTCTATGACATTGTTCACATAATAATGAATTTGGCACTTAAACCATCATGTGCATAGGTTTCGTATTTTATCAAGAAACATTTTGTTTATAGCTCAAACAGATCAAAAGTTACTAAAAACATGCAATCATGTGTTACTACGCAGTAGAAGTCTCTTGGAAACGGTTGACTGGTCCCCTCTGATGCTTATTTCTGTTTTAGGTGTTTACCTTTACCCAAACTGTGTAAAAATTATGAAATAATGTATGAATACTGTCACAAAACGTGCTGTATTATGTCACATAATTTGCCTTTTCTAGCCAAATAATTTAGTCAGTCCTGGCACATAATTTAGCCTCCTCCACGTAATTTCAATGGCCCTGGTCTTAGATAAGTGATTGAAGTTTTGTTTTACTCTGGCTGTAGCACAGATGGCAGGAAGGTAATCATTAACGTAAGACCTCAGAGTGCAGTTTTGTGTTTGAGCCCAAGGATATACTAGTCTACATGGACTTTTTGGTCTGCCTTGAACGTTCAAAGAGTGCCAAATCCAATGTTATAAACAAAAAAGAGCTTTGAGAGTCCTGCTGAGAGAGGGACTGAGGCTCCATCCACATATTGATACCTCTGATTACAGGCTGTGAGCCAAATTTATGTGATTCCACCAAAAAGACTGCTTGTATTGCACTTTTTGGCTTCTGGCACATTTTATAATCAATATAGCAGGAGTAAGTTGGTTATAGTGGCAAGCCAATGATCATAGCTACAGGCCTGATCTGTTTATTATGAAATGTTATGACAAAGGCACTAGGTTTGACATATATTTTGTGACAATCATGTGTTACAATTGATAGGCATTTAAATGTGGAATGTAAGACTACAGTTTAGTATTTTGTAATATGGATTCTCTCATTATCGTAGTAGGCAATGGTTTTGGTGTTGGGCACGTAGTGTGACAAATCATGGATATGGAAGATTTGCTCTGTGAGAATCCTCCTTGGGCCTTTTTTATGAGAAGGGGCATTTTGCTTTGCCAACTGTAATTTTTTACTCCTTTTTAATGACTCTGTGTCAGATGGATACATTTTGGAAAAGCTTGCGCTCAAAACTGTATTGTAACAAGCTATTTGCCTGTTTTGTGCACTGGAAACATTATGTCTGATGCCAAAGGTCTGATCTGCATATTATGAAGCATTATGACAAAGGCAGTTGGTCTTGCTTATTAATTGTGAAAAGCATACGTTCACGCCAGTAAGCCTTTACAGTTGGTTGCTATCACGTTGTGTTACAGGACATAGACAGGTCATTTGTTAAGGATTTTAAGGATAGATTGTTATTACCCAGTGCAAGACTTGTAGGCAGGTATTTTGTTACAAGGAATTTACAAGGGTTTTGGTGTGATACTCCACCTGAACAGACGATGGGACTAGGAGATATGCATTACAAATAATCTTGTTATGCTCTCCTAGGAGAGATTGCATTTTCTTTCGCCAGTTGTAATTTTGTATACATTTGTACTTTTATCACTGTTGCCATATGGTTGCTTTGTAGAAAGTTTATACTTGGGGCATTTGTTTGCCCTTTATCAATTGGTCATTCATTCATTACTAAGTACAATGGGCTTGAGTTGGTTATGGTGACAAGCTAATGATAAAGGTTATAGGGCTGATTGTTTATCATGAAAAGTTACAATAAAGTCAGTAGGCCTGACATTGATTGTGAAAAGCATATGTTAAAGTCAATAGGCATTTAGATGTAGATTGCAGTTTCACTGTGTTAAAGCCTACAGATAGGTATTGTTCTACATGGAGAGCCACTGATTACCTTTGTAGGGAATTATTTTGTTGTTGGTTACTGCCTCTGACAAACCATGAGTATAGAAGATTTGTACTGTCAGAATCCATGTTAGGCCCTCCTACAAAAGGTAATATTTTGTTTTTCCAAATGTAATTTTGTATACTATGCAATCTAATGACTGTATGCCTGATGGTTTCCTTGTGGGAAAGCTTATGCTCTGTACAGGAGTCCTCAGTTGGTTATGGTGAAAAGCCAATGATAACAGCTGCAGCAGGCCTGTTTCGTTTGCTAGGAAAATATTTCTCTAGCCATAAGTCTGGTCTGTTTATTATAAAAAGTTATGAAAATGTATTAGGCCTGACATATTGATTGTTTGACATTTAAGGGTGGATTCTCATTTCTCGGTATTAAAGCCTATAATTAGGAATTTTGTTATGTGAAATGTCACTAGCTCTATCAAATTATATGGGGAGGAGATTTGCCCAGGAACAATTCTTGCTACAATCTCTTTAGCTGTTTCAGTCTCCAGTAATAATTAAAAAAATACATATATATATCCATATGGTTGAATAGACAGCCTTTGAGTCATCTGTGTGCTGCAATGAATCTTCCTGAGTGTCATTTACCCTCTGCTTTTGCCCATGACAGGGATGATGCATGGGCTAAGGGTTTAGTTCACATGAGTTATTGACTCTCATGTCTCTTGCGCTGTGAATGACTTCATTTTCTGATCACGTGTGCATCCTTCTGAAAATGTGTGTGCTTCAGTGTCAGAGGGGCTTGGCTACACCTTTAGTTTTGAATTTTATAGTTCCCTATTCATTTCTTTGCTTCACCTCCTTTTTATTTGAATGTTTCTTAAGAGGGCACCTACTCTCCAGGCAGTGCTAAAGAGTCTTTTCCTTACCACTTATTTCATGTACAGTGTGCCTCATCCCACCTGGCCACTTATTTTAAGCAAGGAGGCCAGTATGGAATACTGTTGTCCTTAGTGTATCATTCTTTTATCGTTCCAAGATTGCCAACTCTTAGGTTCTAAATGTGGAGTCTATACTTGATTATTAAAACAATGATAGGCTATTTAAAATACCTCTGCAAGATGGGCATCCACTGCTAAGTTTTGTTTTGTTATTGTAAGCATATACATGCAGTGTTTAGGCAGCAGTGTGTTTTCTTCGTTCTATTTGCATTCTTTAGTTTATCTTGCATATGTTGTTGAGCTTGTGTGTGTTTTATTGTGGCTGTGTCAGAGGGTTAATGCAAAAATGAGTCAGTGGGTGCATGAATGTATGCATGAGTGCAAAGATAAGTGACAGAGTCCATTTATGATGACTTACTCAGTCCTTAACCCATCAGTGTCATATAAGGCACTTTCATCCATAAGCCAAACATATTAGCATTGCCAATGCTTGTTGAGTAAGAGACATGCACATGAAACATAGGTACAGTGTACCAAAAATATATATTTATAAAAGGTTGTAGAATTTCATATTTTTCTAAACTTTGGGCATGTGTACTGTATGCAGTGCATAGGACAGGTAGGTTTGTAAACAACTGAAACACTCATCACTCTGTTCCTTAACGCCTTCGGTGCTCCCGTCGGCCAACGGGAGCACTACCTCGCGGGTGCTGCCGTCGTCCAGTGGCCGACGGAGCCCCACCCACTCACTAGAACTCTCGCATCGCGGCGGAATAACCGCCGCGGTTAAGGCGTTAAAGTTTTGCATGAAAAGGCAGATACAAGGGCCGAATAGCCAAAGTTATGATACTGAGCATCAAATGAATGGTGCCTTGTGGCATTTCCACCAAAGATTTTAGTTTTAGTCTGCTTAAAACTTTTGTGTCCTTTCAGTTTTTGGTGACGTTAATTGTATTTTCACCCTCGAGTCTGTCAGGAGTATTTACTGTGTGCTGCCAGTGTTGGCCTCTAATCAACTGTGCTTTAACGCTTAGTGTGATGCTCCAAATCAGAAAAGAGGATAGTAAAGCCAGGTTTACTGATCCTCGTATAACAGAGCAACTTTTTTCAGTGAAGCGTAACACTTTACAATAAAATACAACAAAAAAACATTCTAGAGTAAATTTAAAGTTTTGTAGGGCGCGGTGTTGTACTTCTTGGTTACTTCAGACCGGTACTGAGTGAAGTAGATTCTAAAGGTTAATTGGGGTGTGCAGTCTATCTTCTTCTTTGCAGGCTGCATGTACAGATAGCTCAATTGAAGGCAAGCCTGCATTGTTCAGTTTTCAGGCCCTTCCTGAATCGCATGTAGTTTGGCTCTTCCCTCAGACTTTCATCAAGTGTGTTCACAGTTTAGGGCCAGGATCTCCCAGGTCCCAGCCTTCTTGTTCGTTCCAGGTGAATCACCTTTGGGTAATGAGATGTGCATATTTAGAGTGCAGGATCCTCTTCAGCATTAAGTGAGTTGTCTGTCATCTTTGTAGATATCGTGGAACTTTGCCCTTCGAAGCTTTGTGGACAAAACAGGGTACTTTAAACTTGATCTTGGTGTCTCTTGGTGCCAGTGTAGCACACTCAAGGCTGGCTTTGCATGTTCCTGCCTCTTCAGGTTCGGACGGAGTTTGGTTTCCTGGTTTTGGCGGTCTCATTAGGTCGAGCCTGGGCAGCGCATGCACTGCTGCGAGGCATGCAGTATTGGAGTATGAACTTGAAGCCCTGTCCACTCTCCGCCCATATTTTTTATTGGCTTGTCATTGTCCTTCGTGAACACCTGCTTTCAATTCGTTATTAGGCTTCTTGGTCCCTCCTTGGTACCGTCTTGTCTGCATTTGTTACCTCCCATAACGACTGGACCTTTTACTTGGCTTGTTACACGGTCAGTGTTATAAGTCGGTGAGCACTATTTTGTTTTTTGAATAATGGGGACAGTGGCAGCTGCTTCTTGTATTTGCAGCGCGCCCACCTAGGACAATGGTGGGCTCTTCTCGTATGGAGCGCTATGCTGCTCTAACTTTAAAAGTGTCTGCCCCCTACGCCCACAGCACTCACGGTACAATGGCAGATGCTTATTGGTTTTTACCACTTTTAAGCTGAATGCGTCGTCCGCTTCAGGGACACTGCGCTTTCTTTCACCTTTTTTTTTTTTTTTTATAAACTTGACTGCTCAGCGAAGTGCCCCCTTCAGGGACCCACTCTCTGTTTAGTTGAAAACATCTTTTTTAAACTTTAATGGTGAGCGCGGCGCCCGCTCCAAGGACACCGCGCTCTGCAATACAATAGGTCTCGCTTTTGCCAAACTTTGACCTATATGTATTGTAAATGACTATGCCTTTTATTATTGTAAAAGGCATTGCCATTTACAATGCCAATAACTCAAAATCTGGCACTTGCGAGACCTATTGCATTCCAAATGCTTTTTTGTAGCAATTAGCTTTTTGGAGGATTGGGATGTATACAGTTATGCAAGTCTATTTTGCCTTCGCCAGGGTTCTTGTCCGCACCTCACAGCTGTTCATTTGGAGAAGTGGCATACATTTTAGAAGAAGGGAGAGCTGCCGGTTTCCTTCCTCAACCACCGCGTTAACTCGTTGCATGAATAAAATGACCCAGGTTCCTAATTTTCAAAGGTGTGGTAAGCAAACGTATAGTTCAAAAACAGCTCTAGGACAAGACTTGTCTTTCACATAAAGAAACACACTGAAAAGAGTGGGTGGAGTATTCAAACTATATATGACATTGTGATTCAGGCTGTTCAAATGGTTTAGGAGTCATGTTGGCATGTTCTGCAACTGTTGACTCACAAATTCTGCTCTTGCAGAGATATTTTGTAATTACTAGCACTCGTGCTTATCATGTAAACAGAGCTTCATATTTCAGAAAGCATTTGCACAGGAACTGTCAAACGTATTCATCCTTACTGTCGGTTTGGAAGCTATGGCCATACACTGACATACAGAGGACTGTGCTTTACAGCTGCCTTTCAGCTTACCTCCACATTATCTTTGACAGCGTAGCCACGGAATACACTAAACTAATTTCTGGATTACGCATGAATTCTGGTCCCTGCGTATTTTTTTTTGCAAACAGGGATATTTGAGGGTTTCCCAGGCATAATGAATCCAGCTTTCCCTTTTAAATGATTTGAGCATTTGGTGGGGATGCAGAAGAGTTCTCAGCCAATCGGAAACGAGAAACAATTAACTTTTCGACTCATTACAGGTTGATTGGACATTTCTGTCGCTTGCTGATTTGTTGCCCTGTCTGCCAGATAAGAAAATCCTCAAAATAGCACACTGGCACACACTGTCATGCCCATCTGTCTCCGTGCAGGAGGTGGTCGATGAGTGGTCACAGTTTGATGTCAGAGGCCTCCCTTGCTGGATCATTCACAGTGAAATGCTTATTAAATACATTTTGTGCTACGCGTGGACTGTCTTGTTTTATGTTGTGTATTCGGACCTCGTGTGTTTATTGTGCCATGAAGTGGTGCTAACCTATCACAGAAGAGCTAACAAGTTAACGCACGAGGCTTCATAATGCGTATTCCTTTGAAAGTGCAGTCAATTGTGTTTGTTGCCATCTGTCATTCAGGCTGCTCACCGAGGCCCTTTTGCCTCGAGATTAGGGAGTAAACAGGGAAGGGAGCAGGTGCAGTCACAAAGTCACAATTCATTCTTTTATTCTCTTCTTTTATGCACCCTGGAACATTTGTTTTCGTTGGTATTTGCTCCGTTTTGCTTAAGAATGGGTAGGGCAGCAAGTGCTTTAATTGGTATCTCTTAGCGCGCCCCATGATGAACAGTTTGTTATTATACTTTCTCCTGTTTTGCATATCTTAGTATCACTCTATAAGTATATAATTTGATTGGAAAAGAAAATGTATTTAGTTTATTAATTGATGTAGTAATTTTGTAGGGATGCACATGTACGTGGTGAGGTTTCAGGGAGCTTGAAGTGGGTTCAAGCTAAGCAATGGAAGAAAGATAGGATAAAAAGGTTACTAACAAAGCCAGTTAAGGTGACTGACAAAGGTGGGTGAAACCTTGCTTGAAAATGTAGTGTTCGAGCTTTATAAATAATTATACACGACCCAATTGTCCACAGAGTGTGTGTCCTTTGGGGGGGGGGAGTGGTATGAAGAGCGCTCTCTCATCGTGTTAGTTTAGTTGGAGTCGTCACAATTTACTTCCAGTTTGGTCAAAGAAGACCACAACAATCACTGTGGCATATGGTGGTGTTTTTTTATATATTAAAGGTACTCTAGGTCTCTCCTCCTAACCAGTGTAGGACTTTGAACCCCCAGTTTAAACAACAAATAAACAGCAGTGCGATGCAACCATTTTAGGGGGTTCAAGTAAGTTTATTAAAAATATATAGTGCAACATATGGTAGAAATCCAGCACAAGGTGCTATTTTAGACACGCAGAACATAAAGCGCAAAATAAAGTACATAAATTGAAGTATCAATAACAAACAAAGATGAATTTCTAGGCAGATCAAAAAGTAATTTAAGAATGACAACTACTCTCAAAGCGTTCTGCCTCCAAAGATTTTTGCTTCTCTAGGCGAAAAGCAACTCCTTTGAGATACACAAAGGAGTGTGGCTCACTGACATACATTTTTTGTTCAAAGGTATTTTTTAAATTAAATATAAGACAATTCAATGGACATACCAAAAATGCTCCGAATAGCTAAAACGCATTGGCATTTGAATATTCAACAATATTAAATGAGTAATACTATAATTATCACTATTAAAGTAGCAACATATATATAATCAATGAAGACTGAGCTACTTAAAATATAGTTCCAACATACGAATTAAAGGGCAGATATTATTTTAAGGGAAAGTAAACAGCCATTTAAAATGTTTAGTTAATTCCATTGCAATGAATTAACTGCATGATGTTGGTGGCATGGGTTTTGTCTTTCTTTCTGAATGTTAGAAATGTAAGCACATTAAGAAGAGCGCACATTTGTGATAAGCCTGAAAAAGTACATTGTCCATACTACTTGTCAGGCCAGTTCCCTGGGTCTATGTGACTTAAGGACGATTAGGCCACTCCTGTGACCAGTATTGCTGTCGATTTAGGAAAGCAGGAAGCCTGTCATACTGCAAGCTTACGAATTGCCAAATACCTCATCTTTAACTTTGACTTTCAAGGGCTAGTGTGGTAGTTAGTCAGGCGTACTCTTGGCGGTACTTTGGGTACAACATGTTCTGGAAGCACCTGTATCACTCACAGTACATGTCATGTGCAGGTCATCTTATTCCATAAGAGAAAAAGATATAAGGCGTTATTGTCATTAGGACAATATTCTCAGTACCTTCAAGAGGTTTTATGGGATTCATTCTAATGCATGTGTATCTCTGATATTCTGCAAGCTCTTTGTGTCTTATACCTTTGCGCACTTATCCCGAATACAGAAGTCTGGAAAATCCCATCTCTGCAGCCAAGTGTACTGTCATCTTTTTCAGTGTTTTCTGTGCAGTGTACTAACCATTTCAGTTCTCTTCGACTGGCTTTTGCGTGGCTCTAAAATAGTTGTTTACAGGTGTCACCCTGTATAAGCTGTGCTGGTGGTCAGCAGAGGTCTCTTTTTCTGAGACTGCAGGGAACACATAAGAAGCAGTCTAAGGGTGCAATGAGAGGTGACTGGATAGCAGTGTCAGGCAAAGGTGCCATTGGTGCCTCGATGGTTGCTCACCAGGGAATGAGTCATAGAGGGAATACGGATAGTGCAGCATTCGGACCTCACACTGGTGTCAATATTGTGTGAAGAAAGGTTGTTTGGTGATGCAGGGCCCAAAGCCCTCACATGGACATCAACATTACTCTGAGAGATTGACATCATTGCAATGTACAGGCTCGCAGACTCCATGCAGACATCCATTCTGCTTGATACAGCTCACACATAGTGGCATCAGTGTGACTCGTAGAGGCTTTGAAGCAGATTTGAGAGAGGGTGACTGTCCATGTCAAGCTGGGCCAAAGTTGCATGCTCACTCTCCCGCCATCCTCCGGACAGCAGGGCTCCTGGTTGCTGGATCTAGCCTCTGGGTAAAACTGAACAAGTTGTCTATTTGCAGGGAAGTCCATAGTCACACGCATTTCCTTAGTCATGGTGGTATGTCCTTTATTCTTAGAAAGAAGGCTTCCAAGAATCAGCCTCTGCTCCCTGGCCTAATGGGTGCAGAGCGACTTGACGTAGAGGTGAACGATGTATTCATAAAAAGGGTCTTCTTACATTCTGTCTTAGGCTTGTTGGCTCAAATCTAACTGCCCAGTCAGATGTAGCCTTACACTTTAGAGGTGAACCATTATTGACAAATCACACTTTCTTTTCAGGTGTGCCACAGCTCCGTGGCTACAAGACACAGGGGATCAGACACTTCCATTTTCTGTACTAGCTTCCTGAAAACCTTCTGGCCAATTGAGGTGGTTGCTGGGGTTCTCCCTTCTTCAAGATAGAACAGAAGATTGAGGATTGGAAGGAGGCCTATCTTCTTTGAATATGATGTGCAGACTTGACCGTGTCTTTTTGCCACTTTAATGTTTAAGTGTTGCTCTTGTCAGGCCGGAGTTTGACTGATTGGAACTGGCACATTCGGGCCCCAGTGCAACAAAAGATAATTAGTGTTCCATTCACCTTATATGGATCCAATGTCAAACAAATGCACTTGATTTCACAACGATGCATACATGGAGAAGAGAGCTACTACTACTAAATCACAAGGAGCACCCTACAGTCCTAGTGACTACATACCTGTCGGTGGCGTCCTTGTTCATGGGTACCCCATATCCCATGTGCCCAAACTGGGAAACAAGGAACCCAGTTATGGCAGACTCCACATATTTTCAAGGAACAGGCAGTAGGTTGCCTCCCCGCTTGGTTTAAGATTAACAGGCTGTACCCCATTCTGTAATTAACTGCCTAATGTGTTAAGTGTCATGGACTGATCACAGAGGTGGAGCTACCCGTGTCAAAAGGAGGTGAGAAACGCCTACAGCAACACCAGAAGCATTTTAGAGCACTTGTCAGGAGCAGGAGACTTATCACACAATTTTCCTGTCACCTACACAAGAAAACTTACTGGGTTTGCCAGATTGATAAAACTGGGAGCATGTTATCACACTGACACAGCGCCAAGGATTATTAACTCTACATTACTTTTGTACCATTAATACATTTTAGGTTATTTTTACTCAATGATCTATTTATTTATTGGCAACACAATGCATCTTTAGCTGTTTCATGTGCTGTAAATACCCATAATTAATCACTGTAGTGCTACTCAGTTCCTCAGCATCATAAGCATGAATGTTTAGTCAGCCCTGTTGAATCGAAAATTAACTGAGGGATTCACAAATCTCAGGGACAAGCAATTAGCTTGCTGGCTTAACTCACTTGCTCATATGAAACTAAATATTATCTACATGAATATGGCACAGAAGGCTCTACACCTTTAAGTAATATTTACGTTAGTTTGGAGATGGATGTTGTTTGCTTTAGGTAACATGTTTTTTTACCGTACAGTTATCAGCTGCAAGGAATCCATGTACAACCCTTTGAATATGTCCTTTGAAGAGATATTTGAGTCAGTCAACCATGCCACACAGCTCACCTGAAACGACCTCTACATCATCCAGTTCACCATCTCCGGACCCACCAGCACCGTGCTCTCCAGCTCCATGTGTGGAGACTGGAAAAAAGTATCATAATACCAGTGGAACAAACGCTCTCAACTCCCACCTCCCAGACTCAACACCCAACCCAGAACAGGCAGGGAAGAATTTCTCCCAGTGGATCACAGAATGTGTTGATGCAATTGCCATCGCACAGCCAGCCAAATTCAAGAGCCAGCAGGTTTACCATGGAGCTAAAATCTACAAAATGCTACTGAGAATAGAAAGGACGTGGCACCCCAGTAAAAAGACAGAAGATCACACCACCTTCAAAAGAGCACCCGTCCAGTACCAACGCCTCCTATAAGTACAATTGGGGGTGGGGTCGCACACTACTCACACACCAGCGGGATCGCCCCTAAGGACTGTGGTAAGTGTAGTTCGTGTTCCGCAATGCATCTTCTTTCGATTCTCTGCTATCTTCGCCATCCCTGGACACGTGTTTCGGGGTATTTACCCCTTATCAGCAGGGATTAGGCCGTGTTCTGGGGTACCCGGTGGCTGCCAAATATTGCCAGGTTTAGTACCACTCAGGCGCGCAGGTGCGGGGTCCCAGTCTCGTCAGCCAACTGCTCGAGGGAGCTTTAATATTACAATTGGGGGTGGGGTCGCACACTACTCACACACCAGCGGGATCGCCACTCAAGCCATGATGTCCATCATGAACTCCGTGCACTGTACAGCACCCATGGACCTCTATCCCCACCACATCTTTAACCTCTTGAGAAAGATGATTGGCCTCAAGCTCAGGAAAGTCCTCAACGCCTCCATCACCTTGGCCTCTTTCCCTGAGGTCTGCAAACACGCTGAAGTGAGGCCCCTCCTAAAGAAGCCATACGTCGACCCAGCAGAACTGAAGAACTACCGGTCCATCTCTCTGCTCCCCTTTCCAGCAAAATTCCTCTAGAAAGCAATCAACCAGCAACTCACTGATTGAACACAACAACCTCGTGGCCCCCTTCCAATCCAGATTTCAAGCCAACCACAGCACCAAAACAGCCCTAATAGCAGGCACAGATGACATCATAACCCTCTGAGACCACAGCCAAATGGCAGTTCTCATCCTTCTAGACCTGTTTGCCACCTTCTTCACTGTCTCCCACCACATCTTGATCCGAAGATTCCACCCCATCGGAATTCAGGGAGGCAACCTCAAATGAATTGTCTCATACATCACAGGAAGAACCCAGAAATTCCACCTCCCACAGTTCACCTTAGAACCAAAGAAGATAATTTGCGGCATCCAACAAGGATCGTCCCTCTGCCCTACCCTCTTCAACACCTACATGACCCCCCCACTCCTGGCCACCACCGGCAGATCACACAGACTCAAAATAATCTCCGAAACTGACAACAGCCTCTCACTGTCAGAATACCTCTCAACCACCAGAGCCAACTTCCACAGATGTATGATGGACATCCCTTAATGGATGAAGGACCACTGCCTCAAACTCAACATGGACAAGACTAAAGTCCTTCTCTTTGGGAGCAACACCTCGTCATGGAGCATCGTATGGTGGCCAGCAGAACTCAGCCCACCCCACGCCTTGACAGACCACACCTGCAACCTCTGCATCATCATGGACAGCAAGCTATCTATGAAGAGACTTGTTAATGCAGTCTAATCAGCCTGCTTCCACACCCTACACATGCTCCGAAGCTCTTCAGATGGCTCCCAGTCGACACCAGAAGGACCATCACGCAGGCCATCGAAACCAGCAGGTTAGACTACGGAAACACGCTCTATGTAGGAATCACTGAACACCTCCTGAAGAGACTACAGACAATACAAAACTCAGTGGCAAGACTCATCCTCAACCTCCCCAGAAGGAGCAACGTCAAGCCCCACCTCAAGAAGCTGCACTCGCTCCTGATCCAGAAAAGATGCCAATTCAAGATGCTGATCCACGCATACAAAGCCCGGGACAATGAAGGACCAGCATACATCAACAAATGCAGGAAGTTTCACCAACTGACCCGACACCTACAATCTGCATCAGTCTTACCTGCCAACGCCCCCATATCCGCCTAACTAATAGTGGAGGACGCTCTTTTTCACACCTGGTGGCTAAAGTGTGGAACAACCTTCCCCTGCACCTCAGGACCTCCCCATCTCTCAAGCAATTCAGGAAGGAACTCGAGACCTGGCTGTTAAAACGAACAGACCACCTCGCAGCAGCGAGCATACTAGCAATTTATAAATACTGATTGATTGATTAACAAGTTTGTTTATAGTTTGTTCCGATGCATAGAGTTGGATTGTGTCAAAGCAACTAGCCAGGTGTGTCGATTTTCGTTTGCCTTTTTTCTGTTCTTTTTCTTAACACTGAAGATGCCACAGTAACCCCTGTGTTCGTTGTCCATTTTATGTCCTTTCACAGAAGTCACCCTTGTGGTCTCAGTTTTCTGATCATGTTTTTGAGATTTGGAGTGTAGGGTGCCTACGCTATTCTTGGCGATCAAATTGTATTTCATACTGGCGTTAAGGGGCTTTAGGCTCCTTCATTCATGTGCTTCTTTAGCTTTGGTACTTCAGCCATTGGCTTGAGACACTGTCAGTCACATCTTGGGTCATGCCACATGTGTATTTTGTGAGAAGTTGGCCTGATATGTGATGTCCACTATTCTAGTGGGCACCCTGTATCAGTCCAAACAACCCTTATGGTGATGGTTGTAAAGTCAACCTTATAGACCAGCTATCCTAGTGGTAGCATGGACAAAGCAGTCTTAGGCTAAACTCAAGAGGGCATGTGAAGCCAGCTGTTTTACCACATGTAACCCCTTTAATACCAAATGAAAGGACACCACACTGGTTATATATATAAAATATATATGTATTTATTACTAAATTAATCCTCTGAACTCTTTATGAGATCAGAGCCACAAGCACATAACCAGATACTTAATTATCATACAATAAGTTGCACAAAATACAGTAATGCCCTAGGGGCACTTCAGCCCATATACTAAAATAGTGGTATAAGAACCACGTCACGAACAAAGGATAGGCCTAGGGCTTGGAGAATCGCTGGGACTACGCTGCACTACCAAAGGATAGGGAGCAGGAGGCCCACGGAATGCGTGTGCAGTGTCTTTACACGCACGCGAGTTACCATAGAGTTAGAATGGGAATGAAAGAATTGGAAACTAGTTTTTTAGGTCACTTCCGGATGGACAAGGAGAAAGCTACTTAAAAGTTAGACACTAGGATAGTAAATACCCACAGGAGCACCAAAGTACTCGCGTTACCTCACCCACAGGAAGCGGGTGTATAGGTGTCAAAGTGTGTCGGGTTTCGTCGCTGAATCCTATGGAGCCTTGAAGAAAGATGCTGCAGGCGACCAGGAGAGAAGTGTCCGGTTGGATCCAAGGGAGGATCGAGGATGAAAAGTACCTGAAAGCAGAGGGGACAGAGTCTGGGTCACTAGCCAGTGACCAGGAAGGAACCAGGCAACGTCGCAAGTAATCAGGTGATGTTGTGAAGCTTGTCTCTGCAGCCACGTGGACCAGGAGGTGTTGACGACAACCAGGAGCTGGATACGGACTGTCCCACGAAGGCCCTCGCTGTCGGCGGTGTCGGCTTCCGGATTGGAGTCAACAAGCCTTGGCAAAGGCGACCCACGCAGGAATCGAAGATGGCTTACGGATCAGACCAGCAAGGCCTGATAGGCTTCTCCTTTTCAGGGAAGCTGGGGCCAGTCTGGAGCAACCAGACCAGTGGTGTAAATTCAAAGGTTCGTCGTCACAGAGGCCACTAGCCAACGGGCAAGTGACCGGACAGACGTGTCGAGCAGAAAAATGCAGAAGGGCCCCACGCAGAACTCGTGGAGTGTGGAGGGCTGATTTGCGGTGCAGATGATGCTCGTGGCTGGGGCTTCTCAATCCCCAATGCACAACTTCGAGGGTGCCTCAGAAGTTGCACGGAAAGCAATTCGCTGGCTTTCCAAGATGGCCGGTCCCACGTCTCTCGTGCCTCCACGTGTCTCAGCAGTAGCACGAACTAGGTCCTGATGAATGCATGGGCACTACCCTGTATGCAGAAACATGTTGACCACTCGCTGAGCAGATATTCTGTTAAATCTGTTTTCACACTTTTTTAGACTTAGGGAGCTGAGAGAAAACATTAAAAGTCTTCCCTCTACTCAGTCTCACCTAATTTTATTTTCTCACTGAAACACTCACTTGCACTGCTTTTTCAGTTGTCCTATTACACTGTTTCCGCTCACCAGACAAGAACGGTGGGTCTTCTCACTCTCACAGTCCTCTTTTTCGTTTTGTGTGACTGTGACTGCATTGACTCCTGGGTAAGGAGAACCCAAATGATGTAAATGTGGCGGTACAGTTAGACAACTGATGGGAAAATTCTCACCTTGAGTATGTGCTTCACGTGAATGTGGTGTCCTTCTATCACGTGGTGCAATTGGGTAACATAGCTGCCACCCCTTTCTTAGTTGTCACGTCAACAGTTGTTTGTGATTAGATTTCACTTTTAGACTCCTAGATATTCCTTTGTGTAGAATCAGTTAGTTAGGGGCATGTATCTAGTATGAGTCGGTAAACTAGCCCTTAGACCCCCCTCTATGTAGTTTGTGTATTCACTTATATTTTATAGCCAGCACCTTCTTCAGGATTAGAAATAATATCCTACAAAATAACAGATTATCTGAAACACAAAAATATATATACAAATAAAAATATTGTACATAATCAATTCAAATCACCATTAACACCAATACTCCTAAATCTATTACAGAGTGCGACTCTAATACAACACAAATATACACTCAGACATTCACATGTTATATTCTAATACACATTCCTTAGTCATATTTATTGATAAATTATATGACATTAAAATGTCTATTCCAGACAGCGCGATAAATATCGCTACATATTATCCTCTGATTGCATAGGTATATGTGGCAACAAAATAGAGATGCTACTGGCATGATTACCTAGCAATGCTACTGGCATAATTACCTAGCATGTAAATAAACCGGCCAAACTATTAGATTATGTTTCATTTGCAGATACGCAGCTAATAGGAATATATCAGCGTTGCAAGTACCCGGTCACATTTACCTCATAAGAGTCACAAAAACGGCCTCAAAATCTTTCTCGGCTACGTACGATCCCACACATTATACTTCAATGGGGTCAGTTCATCTATACTGTGTCAATGACCAAACATTTTCATCAGCTTTCTGTGAGGAAGACAGGGATATTAAGATTATCATAAAGCAAAATTCTTTTAAATAATGACAATGATTTATCGTGCGTAAGTATTTCCAAACGGAATCTGTCGTCTCTATTCAAGTATCTCAATTAAAAAAAGAGCGACAGAATGGGTAATTACCTGGCAATCTTAAACCATTTGCATAAAGATATGCTCATCTGTGGCAGTCGGAGATATTTCTTGTCTCAGTCCAAAAAACGGGGCTATTATTCTAATAAAGTAGTCCCCTCGTAGCTAGGCCGCCCGCAGCCTGTAATTGAAACAGACATCGGGAGAATCGTGAGAGTTAGATCTTTATCTATTCTCATCTTTACTATGAATCTAAAACCTAACTATGAAGATGTCTCATACCTGCTGTTCAGACCACGTGATGTTCACATCAGGCAAGCTCCGTAGCGAAAAGGCGATTACGGCCATTTCTTGAACTTCCGTTTATATATCCTAATTTTCCCGCGTAGCAGTCGCCACTCTTCACCTAAACCAATAATTTCCGGGTCATTTCAGATTACTCCCGGTTCACGGCTAGAAGTCACTAATGATAGAAATAGGACTTACTATCCAACTGGCGAGCATCGCAGAGACCGGGCCGCATTTCTTTTAGTTTTTAGAAATCTATAATGCGGGCATCTCATTTTGTTACCACAGTAATGCATAAACCGCAATATATAATCAAGTTTTTCCAATAAAATCCAGATTTTATATTGTAAAAATGAAGGATCAACATTCTTAATTGATTAACTGCTAAGCAAAGTAGCTACTAGTCAAAGTAGCTGCTAGTATCACACAATACACAGATTGTCTAGCAACAGGTGTACATTGCATTACAACATCCCCATCTTAATGCTTTATACATAGTGTAATATCTACATAGCTACCCTCGATATTCAAAGACTTAACATGTATAACAATAGTCAGTATAAGATGGCGACAGTTTAGCTAATACATAGTTGTATCCATCGCACGGCAGAGTGGTCCTTTGTTATATTACACATATATTTGACACTCAACTCGATGCTAAATATGTATCATACTCAACATCATATATAAATAGTCAAAATGCATGACCACCCCACCTATACTGTAGGCTATATATATTTAAAAAAGCAACAAGTCTATAGTACATGAGAATAACCACATGATCAACCCAAATGAACAGCAGTGTTTAACCTGTATTGATATCATCATACACTTCTACTACTCCTTGGAGTTTAAGCCATCTCTTACAGTATTTAAATAGGAAATATACCATTGTTCACAGGCTTTTCGTTTGGAAATTATATTACCACCTCTTTTGCCTATTTTAATTTTCTCCAAGATAAACCATGTGAAGGCATTTTCATTGTGGCCAGCTTCGAGAAAATGTTCTACTAGGGGTGCTGTCATCTTTTTAGTTTTTATAGCAGACCTATGCTCTTGAAATCTTGTCCTGGCCTCTCTCCCTGTCTCCCCTACATAACCAAGGCCGCAGGGACATAGGAGAAGATATACAATGTTGTTAAGGCTTTTAGATTTAAGAGTTTGGCCATTATATTTCAGTTCATTTGTCTGCAAACATTGGGGGCAGATGTTACCACATTTGAAGTTCCCTAGTACTACACTGTTATCCAAAGTTCTTTGGGTGGTCTGATTTTCTTCTCTATATGTGTGGACCAACAAATCTCGGAGATTTTTGTTCTTTTTAAATGCGAAATGTTTTTTTTCCAGTTTAATAGATTCATCGTTATTCAAAATGTGCCAATTTCTGTTAACCACGTTTTTAATCTGGTTACTAAGAGTTGAAAATTGACTTACAAAGACCACTTTCTTTGGGGGCTCCTTGTCTCGCACTTCTTTGTTCAACAGGGCTTCCCGGTTATAAAACCTGGCCCTTTTCATTGAATGGGAGAGAAGTTTTGTTTGGGTATCCCCTATCCTTAAATTTCTTTTTTAGGATTTCTGAATGTCTGTAGAAATCATGCTAGAGCCTCATCTCACATAAAACCAAGCCTCTGCCTTCAGGATTGTAAAGGCCTGCCATAGGAGTGACTTATAGGTGTATATGTGTCTAGATATAAGGTTAGATATAGGAATACTATACCTAAGCAAGGGGTGATTACACGACCTTGCCCCAGCTGAGTGATCAGCCAGTTGTGTCAGTTTGGATGGCCAGCCAGGGGTGGCAAAAGATATGCTAAAGCCCCTGGTAGGCCTTGGGTGCATCTATGCCCTGGGTACCTATGGTACACTATACAGGGACTCACAAGAGTGACCCAATTCCCAATTGGTGATGTACCTAAAGTACATGGTGTGAATTTAGAGAGAGAACAGCAGGGCTGTGGGTCTGATTAGCAGGCCCACAGCCACATAAGTCGAAAACCAGTGAAGCAAAAAGTAAAAAGTGGGGTGACCATAGGAAAGCAGACCCTACTCTCCTACATATTTAATTCTCACAGTTTTTCTATCAGCATTTTGTGGGTGTCCTTATGCCTCTCTTGGCTTCCATGAGTGACTATTTTATGTGTGAAATCATTAGCACTGGTGAGCGAATGATCTCAAAAGCTTCTGAAAAACGGATGCTACAAAAAGGGCTCTATTAGTTTATGTTGCATCTATCTTTCTGATCATTTTGTATGTGCTCAATCCCCATTGCTATAGGTGTGATGTTTGTTTGGTATATGCACACTCAATCCACTTGCCATACAAATACCAAACCTATTGGCTTTGTTAATGCTTATTTTCCATGTGGTCACCGCCATGATCCTTGAATTGTGGTGACCACGATGGCAGATGTAAAGTTTTAAGATATGACGAGATTCCTTGGAAGTGGCAAAGGAGCTGTGCTTCCATTGATTCAACCCTCACCCCAGTACAGGATTTACTACTTTTTTAGGCCTCCCCTACAGACAGCTGTAGCTATATGTTAGCCTCATTTAACCATTGGCTGGCTGAATGTTTTAAAAGTTGCCAGTGGTTGGCTGGGCTGTCATCAAAGGCCATAGCATTTCACGACTGTTACAAGGCTTTTCGATTATGTTTTCGCATTAGCTTTTGAGATAGGTCGGGTGTTAGGTTGTGTGTTGTGGTAACCTCTTCTGAGTTTCCCCCAACCACCAGTCTGCCTCTGTACCCCCCAAATGATGTGGCAGTGTAGTTGTCCACTCATTCCCATCCTCTCCCCTGATAACTGTTTTCCTGTTAGGATTAGTAAGTGTTCGGCAGCTAGTTCTGATGATGAACAGTCCCACTCTCTAGATGTTATTTACGACAGTAAATATACAAAATAGAACAAACTACAGGAGGTACAGGGAAATGAGAGCGTGAGATGGAGATAGCAAGCAGGTCTTCTTAGGTACAACTCTTCTCAGAAACTATATCCGGTATTCTCCAATGGGTTCAGTACTCACAGGTTCGAAAAACCAGGCTACCGTGAGTATGGGCCAACATGGAAGGAAACCAGTAAGATGGGACTCAAATGCCAGATGAAGGTAATTCTACGAAGCGAAAATAACAAGACAAAATACACAGCAAGTGTGACCAAGCCAAATCATAATCCAAGAACCAAAGTCAATGAAATGAGCAAATAGGCAGATAACAAAGGGAACTGAAAATGTCAGAAAATAATAAAAGGTGAAAGATGGGACAATGGTGAGCTAACTGTAACAGCAAGCGAAAATGGCAATGCAACACCAAAAACGTCCTGTTGCCCTTTCTCTGTTTAAGTCGTACCACTACCTACAGTATCCTGGAAATCCCACCACTCACTACTCACTTCTACTAGTGTGAAAGAGGTCATAGCACCCCTTCCCCTATAGGCAAGTCCGCCACAGTCTCTTCATAAAATGGTTCACCCTTAACTTTAGGTGTTTCTTTGGGGTATTTCCAAGTCTCCAAGTCCCTTTATGATTCCTGCAGGACTCCACACCCCTCTTTGGTCCCATTCCGCAAATCTCCTTTTACTCTCTTAGAATCCACTATGGCTTTCACCTCAAACTCTGTGGACCCATCTTTGATAATTGCTGTGGGAGAGGACAGTAGTTTATGGTGTTATTAGCTTAACTCTGGAAGTATGGAATACTGGATTAATCCCCCACCTGTTTGGGTGATCTAGAGTCACTGCTCCTTGACCCGCTAGTTGAAATATTAGGAAGAGATCCACAAACTGCAGTGTAAACATGGGGGTCTAATCCTACCAAGGACCAGAAATTGATGAAAAGCCAGACCAAGTCCCACTTTTTGTACATGATTGTTGGAGATGGCGAGGAATTAAATGTTTATAATAAGTCAGCGAGTGGCAAATAGACAAGAGTTCTAGCCTGTACTGTGGACATTTTGGGAAGTAGAGCTGTGACGGAAGTAACAGGTGAAGTAACTGGAACATCACAAATGCTGAAAAATAGAGAGTTCCAAATGCAGTGAGTTGTTATAAGCTAGCTCATCCAATGTCAACCATGTGGTCCACTGTTCCTGATGGTTCATAATGGTGTAATGATAGAAATATAGCTCTAATGATTGATCGATCCAGTATTAAATCAGCAATAAAATCAATGAGATATTTTTCCAAGGTTTATCTGGAGTTGTTAACGGGAACAACCTGCTGAATATCTTCTTATGAGAAGGTTTCATTTGAGCACAGGTGAAGAATTTTCTCACTTACCGCCCAACGTTTTTTCTTATCGAGGGCCACCAGCGATGTCTCTTTCCTAGGTCTAGAATGTTTCTTTCCCCCAAAGTGCCCTGTACTTTGACGAATTGACACCAGAATAGCGCTGTCTCTTCCAGATTTCTAGTAGGGAGAAACAATTTGTGTTTATGTTAGAAAAGTCCTTCCATGACGATCCTTTCTTGAGGTTCCACCCAAATTCAGTTAGCCTTGTTCCAGGGTCTTAACTCAGATCTAAGCAATTCTCAAATTCTGATATATTTATTTTCTGTATAGCAAAAATGTAGGGTGCTTCTAGCTGGCTTTGGTTCTTGTTTTGCCTGTGAAAATAAAGCATGAGCTTCTCCATGGCGGTTACCTGGTCCATAGGTAATCCGATACTGAAAGGAGGTTAAAAATAAAATCTTTCTCTCCATGTCAGATCAGGCGCACTTCATAGATTGCAAGAATCCCAAGTTTTTATGATCTGGCCGTAACATTTCTTGGATGCAGAGCCCCTTCTAGGTGGTGACACCAGTGTGAAAACACCACCTTGATTGCTAGAAACTCATTCTCATTATTTCTGTTGTTGTCAAGGTGTGTGAGAGAAGGCTACTAGATGCACAGCTTCATTGTTTGGGGGGTCTCTATCAAACTACTTAGCTTCCAGGGCAAACAAAGATGAATCAGTTTCTGTGATGAATGGGAGACTGTGATCTGCAGGCTTCAGAATAGGAGAAAAGGCAGATGTTCAAATGCCTTTTGTTGTTTCAGGCCATAATTGAAGGATGTACCTTTCTTGGTTAAGTGCATGATGAGGGAATACTGCTTTAGAAAATACCTCGAAAAAGTGTCCGTACCAGTTTGCGAATCATAGAAACCTTTGCACATCTTTCACGTTACGTGGACCAGGTAATTCTCCATATCCAGACCTTTTGTGTATTCATACTAAGGCCTTGATCTTCGAATGTTAAGCCTAAGAAGGCCACTGATATAAAAATACATTCATCCAGTTTTTCACAAAGAATGACTTCAAAGTCTTTGTGGTACTTCTCGGATATGAAGTTGATGTTCTACCGAATACTTCTGAAAAATCTGTGCTGGAAAGTGGTTTATTAGTAGTGATAAGTAGGGACCTACCACTAGTAATAAGACCACAAACACAGTAAAAGCCTCAGTCAAGGTCACAATGAATTATTCCCTTGGTCAACCCTTGGTAGCTGGCAACGAGCAGGCAGGCTTAACTTATGACACAGGTGTGTAAAACATTTAAAAACACCAGTACATTAAATAAGTAAGACCCATTACACAAGAAAAATCCAACACCAATTTATAAAAAAATAGATTATATTCCTATGAACAAATAAACAGCGAAGTGACAAAAATCCAATGCAGGTAAGCAGAGAAATGCATTTTTAAAGATTAAAAGAAAAACTAGAGCTTGAAAACAAATAGTGATAAAAGGTTAAAACAGGTCAATCTGGACTGGGACAAATTACAGAGTTCAGGCCACCCACGATGTAACACTTTTACACTTTCTTCCAGAAGTGTTTCTTGATGCAGGATAGTTGTCCAAAGCACGAGCCAAGGGTTCAGATGCTCTGATTTGCCTCTTTGGGTTTGGGACTACAACTCCCCCCAATGCATCTGGTCAACTTCTAGCGCTTTTTACAAAAGTTGCTCCAAACTTCTGAAACGTCTTCCTGAAGTTCCTCTTGTAGGTTTGAGGTGTCCACAACACCAACCCAAAGGTCTAGAAGCTTTGAGATGGTCCTTGGGATGTTGGGACTACAAGTCCCACAATGCATCCAGCCAAATATTCAAAAGTCCACTGGACACTCTTCCAGGATGGGGACTTCTTCGTAGAGATTAGGCAGGTGGGCTCTGTTAACCTGTGACTTGTAGAGAGTCCACTCCTTAATCCTTATGAAGCCAGGCAAAATCATATGGGATGTAGTACCACATTGTGCAGCAGGTGCAGTTCTTCATAGTGCAGTCCTTTGGTTTCAGATTGGGCTTCCAGCAGGGCTGTCCTTTATCTCCTTGTTGTATTAGGCAGCAGATCTCTTTGTAGCTCTTTTGTTACTATTTGCTTTCAGGGAGACCCTCCTTAATCCTTTTGAAGCAAGGCACAGTCCTTAGGACTTTAGCACCAAAGTGTGCAGCAGGTGCTGCCCTAAGAAGTGCAGTCCTCTTGGGGTGCAGACCAGGGATTCCAGCAGGGCAGTCTTTCTTCTCTTGATTTCTCCAGGCAGCAGTCTGAGTTGCCATGCACCTCTCCCATATGTATTCAATGTTCCTGGGTGTCAAGCTGGGGGGCAACCCTGACCAATGGGATTCAGGGTGCCACCCAGTTGTATGACCACTTCCTCTAAAGTGTGGCATATTCTTATCCCAGAAAGCACTTTTCTTCTAAACTCCAAAGGGAGAAAGTCTCCTCTAAAGTGTTAGGTGTGACTAAGCCAGCCTTCTGGCATGGCCAAGATTCTCCTTCCAGCCCCTTCACTAATCTAATTATATAAGCTCTTCTATGGCTGGGGTTCCCTCTTTGAAGACCAGTTTTGCTACTTCACCCCCATCCTGCCTTCTGCCCATGCTGTTTCAGGTCGGAGGCCACTTCACACCTCATTAAGACAGCTTGGCGCAGCCTGGCAGAGGCTCGTCAATCAGGAAAGGGCAGCTGGAAGGCTGGATATAGGCTCAGAGAAATTGTTTTAACGATTCTAAGACTGGCAAGTTGTTGGATTTGTCATAACGATTCTTTTAAGTCCTTGAATTATAATATTAGCTCACTCCTATCAATATTTACACTTTATTAAAATATTCCCACGTTAGCATATGGTGCCAATGCATTACAATGGGTAAATACGAAATTGGCAGTTGTTCCATCACCAGGTAATATAAAACATATGTTTTAATGTCCTGCTTATAGTTACAATGGACCCTACTCCTAGGGTCACCTAAGGGAGACCTTCGGGATTACTTGTATGTAAAAAATAAGCTCATTTACTACTTTGGAAGAACCTTTAATTCCAAAGTCGAATTTGCGTATAATTCTACTTTAAAAGAAGCTTGAAAGGCAGGGCTGGCTTTTAAAATGACAGCAGGCACCACAACAGTTCCTACTTGAGTGCATTAAATCTACTGGGCCTCTTAACCTACATGCCCTGCCATATACTAGGGACTTACAGGTAGGTTGTCAGTACCAACAGTACCAATTGCAATTATACCTAATTACGTATACTTTTAATCAGAGCACATGCCCTGGGACTGGTTTGCAGAGCTCAGGGCTCAATCCGAGTCAGAAAACAAGCATCTAGTAGTCAAAATGGGGGTAAAAAGTGGTGACTCAGCAAACAGGTCCTGGTTTCCCACAGTCTGCATTTTTTGCAGGTAGACAATGAATAAAAGTATTCAGAATATCTCTAAAAATGTCATTAACAAAAATTTTAAAAAGGTGCAGTAACATTGCACAAGCCGAAAGGCATGACTAAATATTTAAAATGCCCGTGCTGTTGTTAAAAGTGCTTTTCCATTCAGCACCCGGTTTAATACAAAGCAAAGTATACACTCCTCACAGATCCAACTTAGTGAATATTTTAACAGCGCGAATTTGGACAGTGCATTTGTTGCATTTAGTTCCTAATAGTTCACACAAGACCCATTTGCTTTGGAGGCAAAAAATATAGGCGCTCCTGCTAGTCAGGAAGAATGTCAAATGAAGTTGTTAGCTAAATCTTAAGCAATATGTTTTTCAGATGTTAATCTTCCTTTAACATCAGTCAGGGAGGTGTGGTCTAGCCACGAACAGTGATGGCCACTTAATCCCGGAGCGCCGATGCTGGACGGGCCCCGGATGGCAGCAGCGACATCCTCACCGATGCAAGGGCGTCATGAATGGACCCCTAGAGTAGCAGCACACTGCACACCCGAACACCGGTGTCTTTAAGCAATGTTAAGACCTATATTCATAAGGTTCCTGGGTAATGACATTCATGTTTACTTGTGTCACATAAGGGAATTTTGCCTCCATTCCCCTTCCCCCGTATGTATGGTCACGATCTCTCCAACCACGAATGTACTGACAGGACGGGAAGGTTCACAGTTGTCGCTGCCACCTGAGCGGGACTCCACCCCGGCTTGCCACATCCTGTAAGCCTAGATCCTCAGTAAACAGTCTGCGTCCTTAGAAACGCGAATCATGCTAAGCGCTCCCCTTACCCTCTCCCCTCTCTGACTTTCCCACTGACGTACATTTCGGTGACCCCTGACCTCACATCCTTGACACCCTTGAGTGACAACAGGTAGCTTCCCTGCCTACACAATCACATCCCTCCCAGCCCAACCTAGATACCCCCTTTATTTTCTTCTTCCCATTCTTCCCTTCCCATTTCTATTCTACCCCTCTCTATACCCTGCATTCCCCTTCTTTATCTTACCCGCCACCCACTCCCCTTCCACTAAGTACCCACGCACACAGCTCCCCTGTCCATAAAGTCTCTGCACTGCTTCTCCCTCCCCACATAACCCCATACTCATCCCACATCCCCCAGTACATGGAAGACCGGACGCCTCACAGGCACCCTAGAACGCATATGGCAGCACCCAATACCCACACCTCACACCAGCTACGCGTCGTCTCTTAGAATGTTATCGGTCTCACACACTACATGAAACGAAAAAGTACTCTCCTATCTCCAAACTAAAAAAAAGAGCATTACCCTTTTACAGGAGACGCACCTCGATACCTTGGAGTCTGAAAAACTCCAACGTGATTGGGTGGGTAGAGTAATTTATAATGGTGTGGTAGTGCCGCCCACCTCTGAGGGGGGTCACCCACGGAAATGCAGAGTTGAGATGCTCCTCCGCAAATCACTGCCTGCCACAGTCATAAAAACATGGTCTGACCAAGGCGATAGATACACATTTGCCAACCTTAAACTTGGAGACAGATACCCTGTGCAGGATCTGTGTATTCCCCATGGGGATTAAACACTCCTTTTTCCAATGAAGCCGATTACTTGTAGAGATAGGAGCGTCTCGATACATAATAGAAGGTGACTGAAATCTTGCCCGCAATGGGGTGCTCGTTAGGACAGGCCCCTTTAGGGGGATCAATGGCGACTGGACCTGCTAGGTGACATCGCCCTGCTACCCGGCCCGGTGGACCATTGGCGCCTCCGCTGTCCCGCAGACAAGGAATACACATTCCTGTCTCCAGTACCTGGGACCAAATCTAGACTGGACTACTTCCTTATCTCCCAACCATTAGTGACACTTGTAGACCAATCTTGCATACTAGAAGCTGTCCTATCCGACCACTCTCCGGTTATCTTGTCCCTAGACGTGGGCCCTGCCTCCCGGGCCGCACACCTTGGTGCTTGAATGTTCAGATATACCACTCCCCAGGGCAAGAATCTACTACGTACTCACCTCTCTACCTACTTGGCGGACAACAAGGCTTCAGTGGATTCTCACAGGATCTTGTAGCAAGCTGCAAAAGCAACTATGCGTGGCAGCTCATGAATGATGCAGCTATAGCTAATAAACCGGCATCCCTCTGCCACACCGATCCGGAAGCCTTGATTGCATCTCTCATTTGGCTTTACTCCAACCAACCTTCGCTGCCTAATCGTCGCTGCTTAGAGTTGACATACGAATACGCCCTTCAACGCCTAAAAGGAAGGCAATACGAGCAAGGGGGGAAGACAGGTCCATTGCTGGCGGCGCAGCTACTGCCCAGACCGGGGAGATCCTCACTAGACCCTAAGGCATAGTCAGTGAGTTTGCCTCCTTCTATGCACGTCTTTACACACCGGAAGCACTGGCCAAAGAGGACAGATATCCACGTACCTCGAGGGCATTGATCTCCCTCGCCTGACAGGTAAAGGCAGAGAACTTCTGAAGGGGGATATTAGTAAGGAAGAAATATCGCCAGCCATTGCTAGACTGGCCTTCCATAAGGTACTGGGCGAGGATGGATTCCCTGTGCAATATTATAAATGGTCTGGAGAGGAAGCAATTGATACCCTACATGCTGCCCTGTAGGAGGCCGACAAGATATCCTCTTGGGTCCTCTCTCTAATAGGGCGGTGATTGCGGTATTACCCAAACCGGGGAGAGACCCGCTACTATGTGTCAGTGATCATCCCATCTCTCTCCTTAATACAGATATTAAAATATTGGCCAGCATCCTGGCTGCAAGCCTGAGCAAGGTTATACCTTCTCTCATCCACCACACACATGTTGGCTTTGTTCCAGGCCGTTCTTCTAGAAACCATCTCAGCACCCTAGACCACACCTTATGGACCGCAAAGGACCTGCTGGAGGCTGCGCTAGCTCGCTCTCTTGATGAAGAAAAGGCGTTTGACGACATAAACTGGGTCTACCTTTTCGTCACTATGAAACGCTTCGAGCTGCGCGACCAGTTCATCGCCAAGCTCCGCTTACTGTAGTACTGCCCCATGGCTCAGGTCAACTGCTGAGGGTTTCTGTCGGATACCTTTAAAATCCAGTGAGTTACACATCACGGCTGCCCACTTTCCCCCCTCTTATTCCTACTGGCCATCGAACCCTTGGCCTCTGTCATTCGCCACTTGCCTTCGCCACTTGCCAAGTGTAACAGGCATATCTATCACAGGTGGCCTCTCTAAAATATACTTATATGCCGACGATATCCTACTCACTCGCCCCACCTTCACTACTAGAAATCAAAGAAGATTTTGTGGCCCTATCAGGTTACAAGGTAAATTGGGATGAAGGCGAAGCCCTTCCACTTTCTTTAGGCACCACAAGGGCTGTAATTCATTGTTACCCTGTCTGGTAGAAATCCTCACTGCTTAAATACCTCTGTTACTGGTCATCAGAGGTCTGGAAGGAATGGGGATGGATAACCTATTTCCCCTTATAGTGAAGATGAAATCACATTTTGATAAATGGTCCCTACTGGGATTCTCCATGTGGGGTGGAATTCAAGCAGTAAGAATGGTCACACTGCCGGGGGGCGTGGCCTGGCAGGCTAAGATGGCGGCAGCAATCCCCAATTCTCCGCATTGCAGCCCACGCTGTTCACCACAAAAATGCCCTAAACACGCAGCAAACTATCCCCGGACCAGCATAGCCAAGGTGACGGCAGGGAGAGTCAGCGGACCCCATCGGAATGCCCAGTGATGAGCGGACGAGTCTATAGAAGGCCCCGGTGTGTTGGAGACCGGGTGGCTAAAATGGCGGCATCCGACACGGCCCGGGCGCGTCAGGGATTGAGCCGGGCATGGAGCAGAGCATTGTAGGGCGCTGCCTCC
Source organism: Lissotriton helveticus (assembly GCF_964261635.1). Taxonomy (NCBI): domain Eukaryota; kingdom Metazoa; phylum Chordata; class Amphibia; order Caudata; family Salamandridae; genus Lissotriton; species Lissotriton helveticus. Next base: position 1,585,925,947 of record NC_136067.1, on the reverse strand, counting down.
CCAGCCGTGCCAGTGATGGTTCTGAGTGCCTGAGCGGGGGTTTCTCTGGGCAGAGGGGCAGACCACAGAACAAGCAGGTGAGGAGCGACCACTTGCGAGCCCCTCCACCCCCTGTGCGGCTGAATCTTCAGTGGGAGAGAGACCCTCCTTGCAGGCCCCCAGCATACCGCACCGTGACGTGGGGCCACAGGATCATCGACACGTGTGGAGTTGCGTGGGGGGACCCCACACGACACGGACCCCCACGAAGAAGCACCCCCTCCCCCCGCAGCATCGCCAGACCTCAAGGCGCGCGGTGGGAGGTGCAGGCTGGCAGAGCAGGCCCCAAGCCAGAGATAACAAGAGGAGGCAGGCCAGGACTCCCAGTGATTATGACCCATCGCAGCGACGGTTCCCCCGGAGGCCAGAGAACTGGAGCAGAGGCCTAGGGAGTGAGGATAGCGAGCAGAGACATCGGCTGGTGGAGTGGTCGATGGGCCCTCGCGGCGTGTTACCGGAGCGGTCCTAAGGTGGGGTGGGCTAGCAGAGTTGAATCGGCGGCCCCCCCGGAGGAGAACAGTGCGCTGCCTTAGGGGAAATGACCTCGCCCCACACTACCTGCACGGTACTTCTTGCCTCCACCACTGGAGCCACCCCTCCCCCGCAGCAGTGCCGGGCCTCGAGGCGCGCGGTGGGGGGGAACAGCGATTGGCCGTGCGTTCCCCTGGAGGGCGAGTGGAGATCCCCCGGCCTGGCGAGAGAGGCGAGTCATTGCAGCGATCCCCCGGGGTGGGCCCAGTGGGGTGAGGCTTGAGTGCGGAGGAAACCATTGGGGACATAATCTGGGGGCCCCTGCTGTGGGACACCGGGGTCGCAGCGGCCGTATCAACGGTGCCTTCTGAGACGGTAGCCCGCCGGCCCCCGGGGCCGGAAGGGGGTGGATTATCAGCACGGATGTATAACGGCTCTCCACGGTACAACCTGGGAACATCGTAACGCCACTGCCGTTCGCTACTCTACCCCACGGAGTTACCCCTCTCCTGCGACGGGCTTCGAGGAGCAGGAGGAGAAACATTGAACGTCGCCAGGCTCAGTGCAATAGATGGGGCAGCAACTGGGAGTCGGAGCTGAAGGTGGATCAAGGGGGGTCCCGAGTCACTATTACGACCACAACTGACCGCGAGCGAGGGAGACTGCTGTTCCGGAGGAGGCCACAGGGGGGAGCCGCCGGAGACCGTAGGCAGAGGACACGGTCGCCATGGGACGCCAACGGGCAATGAACACAGCACAGACCCCGGAACCTCCCAGGGCGATGTCCCCGGCCTCCCATACTATGCCTGTGGTGGGAGACTCGGCAAGATTGGATGCTATGTCATCGAAATTAGACAAAGTCTTGGCGGCAATCGAACATTCAAGAGTGACAATGGAACATCAATTCGGGGAGCTGGCCTCGGATCTTAATTTACTCCGGGACGTCCACAGAAAATTGGCGGATAAGGTGAAGTTGGGTGAAACCTCGCTGCAAAGTCTGGAACCACAAGTGCGACAACAGCAAGACACCCTGAAGGACCTACAAACTCGGGTAAAGATCCTAGAAAGCTAAACGGACGATTTAGATGGTAGATCCCGGAGAAGTAATATCTGCATCATAAATTTGCCGAAGGGGGTGGAGGGAACTAACCCTCTAAGCTACATCGCAAACTGGATAGCAACGTTCACTCCAGCGGGAGAACTGACCCCATTTCTCTCCATAAAGAGGGCACACCAGGTGCCGTCTCGTAAACCAGCACCGGGTTTGCACCTGAGACCATTCCTTCTGAAGTTGCTCCACTATCAGGACAGACACTATCCTTCGAACCGCAAGGAAAAAGGGTGCACTCCGAGTGGAGGACAAACAGGTTATGTTATTCCAGGACTACTCCAGAGCTGTGCAGCAGCAAAGGCCCACTTTCTTAGCGGTCAAGCGAACCCTGCGGCAGAAGAATGTTCAATATGCACTCCTATTCCCAGCTCGTCTGTAGATTATCCATGATGGAACCACACATTTTTTTCTCGGACCCAGCGGTGGCCAGTGACTGGATTGACCAACATCTGATAACTCAAAACAACCGCGGTAGGACACCGGCCAGTCGATCATCGGGCCGTCAACGGCGACAGTAGAAAAAGGTCACACTCGCCCTCACCCAGCTAAGCGTGCGTTCAGACTCCTCCACCAAAAACTCTCCGGATCTCACACAAATCTTCGTAGAACGCCGGAAAGCACTGCAGGCGGCTGCAGAGGTGGGACTCCCGGGAGACGGCTCGCATGGCGAACGAGGCCCACACATCTTCACATCGGAAGAAGAGAGTAGCGACGGCCATACTCTGAGGGACGGCTCAATGACTCCACCGCTGATGACCCCCACACGGCAGACACTTTGTTCTGACACTCTCAACCCGGCACATCAGGCTACGGCATTGGATGACCTCCGAATCTGATATGTCCCCTCCTTGATGGGAGCCACAGCGTAGGGATGGGGCCAAACCCGCAGCCCGGGAAAATAGACAATCACCCCTAGCATCAGGCTACACCATGTGGCGTGGATCGACTGGGACATAGTTGGGCACCAACCTGATATAGTCAACGACCAGGCGGCTGCAGCGACTGTGGTTGGTGGAAGCCGATGACCACTTCCCCCACATAACGAACTAGAGTTAGCACATGTTGTGCAGTTTGGACGTATCGCCCCGCGGGATAGGTCCTCTTAGTTGGGATGGTTTCCCGTTAAGTTACAGTATTCATTCCCAGTTACATAACCCTTCCACACACCTGGGGGAACGAGCACATGATTCGTAGAGTGGTGGTGTGATTGGGGGCGACGGGCGATGGGGCCGCGGGAGGGGCGGGAGATGGCGCATTGTTTGAGATACAACCCCGATAACAAGAAACATGACAGGTAGGGTCCCTACTACAGACCTAAAAGTGGTAATCTTAAATGTCAGGGGCATGCATACTGCAGGCAAACAAAATGCGTTTTATGCATATATGAAGAGACAGCAAGCCCAGATCGTGCTTCTCCAGGAGACACACCATACGGGGACAGAGGTGGATCACCTACGTAAAACAATGGCGGGGGATCATCTGTGCTACAACATATTCCGCATTTGCCAGGGGAACCCTAATCTGGATTAGGTCCGGGATCCCATTTCGAGAACAGTCCAGGATAGTAGATAAAGAAGGTAGATACTCTATGGTAGCGGGCCAGCTTGAGGGCAGGGACCTACTAATAGGCAGCATTTATGCCCCTAATATAGAGCAAGAGCAGTACTGGATTCGCCTCACATGGGTATTAGCACACTACACAACAATGCCGTGGTTATTGGGAGGGTACTACAATTGTGTCCTAGACATCGGCCTGGATAGGTCTGGATACGAAGATTAAATCCCCAGAGGTCACCTACGCCATCAGAGCACTGGCGCGGCAAAAAGCGCCAGAAATGGACGGCTTTCCCCTCGAATATTATACCGCCTTTTGAGGACAGTTATCCCCACACCTCGTATCAATGTATGACGATGCATTAAACCGACGTGAACTTCCCAGTTTGCTCAGGGAATCCACCTTAGTAACCTTCCTCAAACCAAACAGGGATCCTACTCTGCCGTCCTCATACAGGCCTATAACACTACTCAATCGAGATTGTAAAATTTGAGGAAAAATACTGGCGGATTGATATATTCAGGTTCTCCCACAGCGGATCCACCCAAACCAAAATGGTTTTCTCCCTAGACGTAATGTGTCGCAGAACATACGAAGGCTCTTCCACATACCAGACAGAGCACAGGAATACTTCTCCCCGGCAGCCTGCTTAATCCTAGGCCTGGAAAAGGCCTTCGATACACTCTTATGGACATATCTATTCGCTACCCTCCGCAAGGTGCACGTCAGCCCGACCCTACTGGCTTATACACAACCATCGCAAAGTATTGGCGGGACTTCGAGCGGCAGTTGCCTTCTTGAAAACTCTGCCCTTGGCCCCCATAGGACGTGTAGCTTTAGCAAAAATGATATGGTACCCAGATTACTCTACTTCTTTGCTAATCTCCCGGTGATACCCCCTTGCTCCTTTTTCCAGGAACTTGACACATTACTCATGACACTAATATGGGGGGGGGGACATGGAGTAGCTTTGTGAACCCTCTACTTAACCACATCACAGGGAGGATTGAGGACCCCCCTTTTGAAGCTTATTTTCTGGCGGCACAGGTGCAGTGGCTGTCCCACTGGACAGCAGAACGCCATACAGAAGAGCTGGTAACTAATAATGGTCGATTACCTTTCCCAGCTATTAGACAACTGCTAATGCCAGCCACCAGACCGGCGGGCACGCACCCTCTACAGGTGGTGATTGCCCGCAAATGTATGTCTAGGGGGTCAGCCTCTTTACTCCCCTTACTCCAGCTAGTGGGGTTCCCACAGAAAGAAAAATACTACACATCCGGGACCCTCCGTATATGGACAGAGTGAGGTGATGGAGGTGGAGGCGCTATTCGAGGATGGACAGTTGAAGACATATGCCCAAATGCACAACGACTATGACCTCCCCCAGGACAATGCCTAGTACACAGACAGCTGATAGATAGTGCAAGACAATGTTGGAATCTCACCGACGGAGAACCTCTGACACACCCAGTGCGTCACACCATCCTTCGTATGGGCAGGGGCAGGCACTTAGTCACGTGGCATTACAAGGCGATTAGGGAACTGACTACAACCCCGTTATTAACCCTCCGCCAAAAATGGGAAGATGAGGTAGGGCGCGTGTTTCACGACCAGGAATGGGAAAAGGCCTTAGAGTACCCAAAGAAGGTTTCGCGGAACGCCCAATTCAAAAACATTCAATGCAATATATTGCACCGCGCATATTTAACACCTCACAAGCTCTACCGCTTCTACCCAGACACACAATTTACATGCCTCAGATGCCAAGCACCAGCGGCGCACTTCCAACACATGTTTTGGAATTGTCCTGTAATTCAGCCATTTTGGAGTGATGTTTTTCAGGCTCTGGAAGTAACAGTCCACCTTCAGCATATTGCCACGTGGGAGGCATGTGCCTTGGGGATCCTCCGCAGGCGAAAGACAGGGAAGGTACAGTGCAGGTTTTCATCCCTAGCTATGCTCCTTGTGAAACTGGGTATAGCCATGTACTGGAGAGCGCCGGCAGGGCCCCCAGTGGGAGCCTGGATAGGCGCAATCAAAAAGTGGGGAGCGGCAGAGGAGGCAACACTAAGGGAAGAAGAGGTGAAAAGGACCCGGAAACATCCCATCTCAATTGGAATGGGCACAACTCCTATACCAATACATACAGGAGACGGCGCACGAAAACTCAACCGGGGCTACCCCATCTCAGTCCCGCACCCCACCCCTGTCCCCGATAGCGCAAGCGAATGCCATAACGCAATAGATACGTCCAAACACTAGGACCCCGCTAGGCTGGAGCCCCGACCGCCGATAGAGGATACTGCCCTTGTCCTGTTCCCCAATCTGATACCGCTGATCTTTCATAGAAGAATGGAAATCACCATATAACAGTTCCTTATCATTAGGCATATATAGTCAGCTGGCCCCCCGGGACCCCACCCCAGACCCCCCCATCCCTTTTTGTTGTTCATAGGTTTGTTTACCCCCCATTACCAAAGAGTAGGCTCCAACACAATAGGAGCACATGCACAGGCACTAATCAGTAAGGTACACCCGAATAGAGTGGAGGGCAATGCACCAGCCTACACCCCTGTGGAAACCCTCCTATATAGTCATACTAGCAGCCCGTCCCGACGTTGTCTGGGGATGAAATAGAATGTCTGCAATGATTGGAATAGGCAAGGCAAATTTATTGCAAAACTTGACGGTATACAACATTTTTTGTTTCATGAGAGTCGTATTGAGAAGAAACTGGGTGTGTGAACCAGCAGTCTGTGGAATGTTTTTTAGCCCCGCTGCTACGTAGAATTGCCTCAGCACCCGCCTCAGCACCCGATCAATATGGGAACGTCTTGTCGGCTCCAGCTGCGAACGTGTTTGTGGAATGTGTTTTAGCCCCGCTGCTACGTAGAATTGCCTCAGCACCCGCCTCAGCACCCGAGCAATATGGGAACGTCTGTGTCGGCTCCAGCCGCGAACGTGTTTGTGGAATGTGTTTTAGCCCCGCAGCTACGTAGAATCGCCTCAGCACCCGAGCAATATGGGAATGTCTGTGTCGGCTCCAGCCGCGAACGTGTTTGTCCGCTGTAGCGCCACTTAGACGCCCCACATGGCATCAACGGCCAACACCCACAACAATGCCAAATGCAACGCCCATTTGGATTGGAACGCTAGTCCCACCCAGAACGCTGCACACGCCCACTCCAGCATGGTTTTGATGAATTCAGCAGGGTTGGGTTTTGACGAATGCCGCACCCATCGCTTCGCTCTATGCACACGCCCCCAGCACAATGCACACGCCCACTCCAGCATGGTTTTGACGAATGCCACAGGGTTGGGTTTTGACGAATGCCGCGCCCATCGCTTCGCTCTATGCACACGCCCCCAGCACAACGCACATGCCCACTCAAGCATGGTTTTGACGAATGCCGCGCCCATCGCCCTATGCACACGCCCACAACGGACTATTTTGCCCCTAACGTTCTTTTCCCCTTCTAATTTATATGGTGGGCTGCTGTATAGCCTATGTCCATCTGCTGATACTGTGTTTTGCAATGCTGTATTGGGTGTTCCGATTGGCGCTGTAGTTCCTGAGCTTACCCGCCTCAAAGGTTTGGGCTCTCTCTTTATAATATTAGTATGGATGACATGGGTCTGGTGGCTAAAACTTAAGTCAGCTCAACTAAGGCTTAATTTCCGTACTAACGATGTTGTTTCTTACCTGTACTATGAGATGTATAACGTGAGTTGCTCCATAACATGTTTAAATGGCCCGAATGCCCATATACACCTGACATAATGTATTATTGGTAAAAATACAATGATGTACCATGTGCAAATGAATTAAAAACGAAACTCTCAATAAAGCAATTTTAAACAAAGAAAGAATGGTAACGCTGCCGCGCTTCACCTATCCCTCCGGATATCTCATTCAGAGATTAGACAGATCAGAACAACGTTGGGGTGGCCTTGCAATTATCTATCGCAGCGTTTTTAAGTGCACCATAGCTCAACTACCCAAATTTGAAAGGAGCGGAAGGCATTCGTTTCTGCCTCCAGCTACATGACTCCTTTTCCTTTCCAGGAGCTCTACTCTATCGCCCATCGGGACCCCATAAAGATTTCTTAGAGAACATCGGAGAGGTGGTCAGTGCTTTCGCTCTCAGGTTTTGTAATTTTACGCTGTTAGGTGATGTCAATTTCCATCTTGACTCAAAGAATGACTCCAGAGCAATATGTTTCAAGGAGATAATGGATATACTAGGCCAAGAACAACGCTCCATTTCTGCCACACACAGTGCAGGCCACACGTTGGACTGTATTTGTTCCAACTTGGAACCCCTTAAAGTGAAGCCCCCTGTCGATCAAATATGGACTGATCACAAATTAATTCCTTTTGAGATCTTGGCAAAGAATAGGCCTCTCTCTAGGGATAGCGCCAAGTCCCTACAACAGGACAAGCCTAGATGGAAGAAGCTAATAGCACATCCAGATCTGCTTTCAGAGGCACTTGCGTGCCAACCCAATACGTTAGGAGACCCTATAGCAGACCACCAGCTTTTTGGGCAGTGGATACATGTCTTGAAAGATCACTTGGTACCCCATGTCTTATATCACTGCTGACTTAATAAGAAGCCCTCCGCCCCATGGTACTCACAATCCTTGAAAGAATTGCAAGGTCACGTCAGATCCTTAGAACGCAGATGGCGTGGAAATTACGACGAGAAGGAGCTAAATAACTTCAAAATAGCCCTTAGAAAATATCATGCCATGATTAAAACTACTAAAAAAGCCTAATATACAAGCCAATTAAAACCACCAACAACAATCATAAAGTGATACCCCCACTCTGAGTCTCGGTAATATTATAGCAGAATTTTTGGAAGAGAAAGTTTGGATACTACAAAAAGATTTTCCCCCTCCTATTCTTTCCTTCACGAATAATGAATTTTCTGCAGACATGGACAGAGCCTGTATGCAAATCTTTAAGCCAATTACCTTGGAAGAATCGCTCCAGACGATCCAGTCTATTAAAATGGCCTCCCCTTTTGATCCCCGCCCCCCTACCCTATTACACGCTCTCATCGACATCGTGAACCCCAACATAAATAATATAATACAATTCTCACTCTCAACAACCAAGATTCCAGCAGAGTGGAAACTTGCTGCGGTAAAACCATTCCAAAAGAAACAACTGGCAGATCCTGCTACTCTTTCCAATCTGCTCCCTATTTCGCTCCTACCAAGTATGTGTAAGATGACTGAAAAATGTGCTAATAGTCAACTTACAACCTATCTGGAGAAAGCAAACCTGCTCCACTCTAATCAATCCGGTTTTAGAGCTCCACACTCTACAGAATCTGCCCTATTGTAAACGACTGAAACCCTAAGAGCAGCCTTGGATCAGGGAAAAAGAGCAGTCCTGGTGGTATTAGATTTGTCGACTGCTTTCGGCACGGTCTCACACGCAGTCCGTCTCGCATCGTTTGGTATCTCTGGTAGTGTCCTAGCGTGGATAAAATACTTTCTGCAAGATCGCCGACAAGTGATCACACTTGGCCAATACTACTCACAAGAAAGGGCACTCCTTTCACGGGTACCCCAGGGATCGAGTCTCAGCCCGACCCTCTTGAATGCTTATATGGCTCCACTGATCAAGCCGATATCGTCCTTCAATATAGATATCCTCTCATATGCGGACGATACGCAGATAATCCTGGTCTTTGACAATAACACCACCCAGGCGGAAGAAAACCTCCTCCAATGCCTTACAGCGACTTTCAGTTGGATGAAGAACAACCACCTGAAGTGTAATTCTGATTAAACTGAAATTTTACCCTTAGGCCATAAAAACTCTTTCTCGCCTAAACTCTGGTGGCCAGCGAATACCACCCCCCTCCAAACACAGTAAAAGTGGTTGGAAATTTAGGAATAAAATTTGATACCACCCTATCTTTAAACAGCAATCTTGCTTTCACTTCATAAAAGCCTAAAGATTTTTTTTTATCTGATTTCCATCTCTGCAAGGCAAACAGTTGCCATTGCCCTAATTACATCTAAGCTAGATTATTGTAATAGCTTCAATGCAGGTACTAATAAGTCAGTCCTGCACAAGCTACAAATGGTCCAGCATGCTGCAGCTCGGCTAGTACTGAAGTGGCCTAGCAGGTCATCCGCATCGGCGGCGTTAGAGATACTTCATTGGCTGCCAGTTCACAAACACGTCCTGTTCAAGGTCCTCATCATCCCTTTTAGGGCTTTTCATTCTTTGGGCCTCCAATATCTTCAAACAGGTTTCAAGAGCTATTTTCCCTCCTGAAGTTTAAGATCAGCAAATGCCAATCTGTTGAAATTACCAGCCTTCAGACTGGCTTCGAAGGGAGGAAAATCGGTCACAATGATAGTCTCAAAGGCATGGAACAAACTTCCTCTACAACTCCGTCAGATTGCATCCGAGTCCAAGTTTAGGAAGGTCCTAAAAACGTGGACTTTCAGTGCACTGGGTGCTCTCTGCAAAACTCTGATCTGATTTCCCTGCACTTACCGCCAGCAGCCAACCAGGTTTCTTTGCTTCCATCTCTGATTTCCGTTTCAGCGCCATGATGCTCCTCGGAGTGAAAGTTGCGCTCTACAAATGTTCCATTACATTACATGCCTTGGGAATGCTGTGAATTGTGTTACCTTCAATTACTCTACACCTCATCGATACACGAATACGGCCCTTTGTCTGTGGCTCTGCCCTCCCCCGATTAGCCGCGTCCAAGCTCATGGCTGCCGCTCCTGTGGCAAGTTGGGCGTACCATCTGTTGAACACTATACCTTAGCCCTGCACCTCTCACAGCACGCCTATTTGCTCCCGGAGGCACGGACTCCCCTCAGTGGGTGACAACGGAAAGATCACTCCTCAACTATGGTGAAGACCTAGACCCCACTATATGGGGATCCTACCCCCCACATATCTCCCCACATCCTGTGATACATGCCTCACACAAAGCATGGCACTATGCGCACCACCTTCTGGGCTTAAACCATCTCCTACACGTCAAGGCACCGATCTGGGGCAATGCCAGCATCCAAGTATGCAAACAGAAACTTCACTGGATGTTCAGAGCTTTCCATATGGGCGAAAGCTCTAAACATCCAGTCTCTGGACCAAGTGATACTAAATGGCAACTTAAAACCTTTCGCTCCACTACAAGAGGAATTTAGGCTGACCCAGCAACAGGCCTGACAATATCTGCAGCAATAACACTGTCTGAGACATTTCCTTGGTCCCAGACCTTGGGCTCTCCGATAGTGGAATATCTATCGATATGGGGCAGGTTCAAAGGAGTGATGTTGGGACTCTATGGAACTCTGACAAACCACCTGTTCTCGCAACCTCTACTGCAGGTCTCCATGCCAAATGGCAGGTACGATTACATTTCTCAGTTGAAGAGGTCAGGATGGAGATCGTAGAAGCCCATGTTTGGGGAACTCACGAGGCTTGGCTAAAATGTTGCCTCTTTAAATCCCTTCATGATTGGTATTGGACCCTTGTGAAATTGCAAAAGGCTGGCTTACAGCCCCACTCCAAATGTTGGAGGTGCCCAGGCACGCATTGCGACCTTCCCCATACACTTTGCAAATGCCCCTTTGTTCAACCTTTCTGGTCCTTTATAGGGAACACCCTGGGAGAGACAATCCTTCTTCGTCTCCCTCTCACACCTCTCCAGTCATCCTCTTGCATGACATCAGAAACACTCCGAACATCACCGCCCTCAATGCTGCCTCCTCCTCACAGCGCTATCCACAGCCAACCTTTGTATCCTTTGGCAATGGAGGTCGACCTCCCCCCCCCCCCCCCCAAGAGGACTGGATGGTGGCAATGATGTAAACAGTGTCCTGCGAAAGCGTTATTTACGACCTACAGGACCAGATGGAGGTAGTCACACAGGCGTGGGCCCCCTTTCTCTGAGAGACTACGCAGTAATGCCCTACTGCCTTATCCAGCCCACACTGAGCCAAAGTCCAAAAACCCAACTACTAACGATATGAGCAGCTCTCCCATCCTACCGCCCTCTCCTTACTCCCCACTGATAATTCATTTCATTACTCACCCCTTCTTTTACCTTTTCCCCCTCCTACTCCTCCTGTCACTGTTCTTATCTCCTTCTACCTCCCCCATCTTCTGACCCGTCCCTCTGACCCCTCTCCCCTTCACCACTGTCCTCCAACCCCCTCCTCCCTTACCAGACCGACTCCCTGATCCATACCCGGACGCATGGGCAGGCACCTTCCACCCCCTTCCCCTACCCAATGCGGATCGCCATCATCACATAATCAAAATCTGACACACTCATTCTCCGCTCGGGGATACAGCTTATTCTTCCCTCTTAGCAGTGCACTAAATTCAAGTTTGCATCGATCTACGGAAACATTCCCCTTGTTACACTGTACATTCGTCCCCTCACCTCTACGCCTACCACCACTACCCGAGATTCACAATGCCTCTCTCACTCCAATCCGTTAAGGGACTGTCCCTATTCATCCTGTTCCCCTCTACTTGACGTTCCACACCAACACAAGACCTTCCCCTTCTTTCCGCCTAGAGTATTCACCGCCATGGTCATAGCACAGATCTCACCGGAGAATACTCCCTAGACACCATTTATGAAGCCTGCTGTCTCCAGATGAACACCACCACTTATCAAATGCTCAGAGTTGTTACACTGTTGATGTTGAAGATGTTCCTACTTGTATAAGTTCTACTACCTTCCACCCTCTCCCCTTCTCCCCCTCCAACACCTCCCCCTAATCAGCATACAGATGTAACGCCATGTTTCAACCAACCTTATGTACCATGATGTACTGATGTACCATTGTTTCACTGTCATAGTTTTTATTTCGTGACACCTAATAAAAGAATTATGACACAAAAACATTACATCAATTATGTCGGTTGCAGGAGACTCTGTCAACCGACTCCAGCAACCGACGGATGAGGAACTTTACCACCGTCCGGGACCAATTTCAACTTAGATTTCGGGTACACGAGCCACTGTGCCAATACATGTTTAGGCTGAGAAGCTCCGGTCTTGAATCCAGAACTGTCATTCCCACTACTGTCTTGAAAAAGACCCGCCGTGACCACCAATTGGGGCACCATAGGGTCGAAACGTCTACGCTTTTCTTGGGGTCCAGCACAACCAGGATTCCAACAAGAAGAATAGGAAACTTTGGTTAAAAATCGCTAGCTGGCCACTGAAACACTTGTACATATCTGTATATATGATATTGTCTACACTGTGTATATCTTTCACCTTTTGAGCACTAAAACACAATTGTCACTAAACTGCCCTTTGCCACTCATGCTGACAGTTTACCCATGTATTGTATGATATCATTGAATGACGCAATTCTGATAAAACGATACAATACAGCCAATCAGTCAATCTCATGACTTATTTGTTAAGCATTTATTTTGGAAAATAATGTGTATATGAGAGCATCCATCTTAGATTGCATTTCATAGCAGTGCCAAAAGTAATTTTGTTTTACCCAACAGAACCACTTTCTTGTTTAGCCATAAATTACCCAGGTTCTGAGAGACACAGTGTTACCCCTTTTTCTTTAACCGTTGATTTAATTTTCGGCGGACGGGTTACGCCATCTCAACGGTGACTGATACATGTCGTCCACTGAAATATAAATCCCACAATCTCCTATGGGATTTATAGTTTGGTGGGCGGGATATTTGTCACCAATTAGACGGAGTGACGTTTCCACTGAATCTAAATCAGGCCAATAGTGTTTTATTTAGATATGTTGTTATGAATCACTGATACTGAAATCGTGTTTTTTATTTATATTGTGTTTTTTTCTATCTTTTCCCAGAGCTGTATTTTATGAAAGGTTGAAAATGATAACTTTAGCCCTGTCAGAAAACAGACCTCTGACTTATATAGTTACTTTATAGGCACATCTAAATACTAATTGAGTTTATTGGGAATCTACTTGTTTGGACTAGTACCCTGAAAGACCCATCAAGGTGCTGATTGGTTCAGCTGCCAGTTATTGTTTTCTGGAAGACAAGCTGCGATCGGCGACTTCAAGCTCAGTGGGTGATAAGCCACCCTCCACAAATACTAAAAGGTCTGAGCCAATTGGAAATTGGGAGGGGTTGTAACAAGAGTGTTTAGTGGTCCAAACGAAATCCATTTAATTTTGCAAATGCCACATCACTGAAAAAATGTTTGTGGGAGCTAGGATTAGTGAATCAAAAATCTCTAAAATGTTAACATTAGGTGTTTCACCTAAAGATGTGCCACACTCTGCCTCCATGCCTGGGAGCATCTTTGGTGTAATAAGACATTTGTGTCTCTCTGGCATAGAACCACACAAACTATCCTCATTTTGCACCACAGTTCACTCTAGTGCGCACATGTGTAATCTTACAGACAGGGTAGTAGTTGTTGGCACACCCAAGCCAACTGTTGAGCTGACGTTTGGTCTTAAAGTGAGCAAGTGCCAGATTGTTTGGAGCTATGCCTAATGCCCGCTGTCATAGTCTTACAGCTGTAGAACTTTCAATCTTTTCCAAACACACATTTCAGAACTCTGTGTCCCAGTGCTTCACATACACTTTTATTTTGCTACTTTGAGATTAAATTTTTTTGCAAACCTCCATCTATATGAGATTTTACCATCCTGATCTGAGGCCGCACATTAAGCCTTCAGCTTGATTTGGTCGTTCGCTGTAAACTAAAGAACTACCTCTCATTCAGCGTGACTGCCAAGAAGCACATTTCTCTTCTCCCTGTCTTGAGCCCTTGTTCTTTCTTAAGTCTTGGCGAGACCAATATGTAATATTGTCTGCAAGGCATTATCTATGATCTCGGTTACATGCTATCTTATGCAAAATATTTTCTATGTTGTCTTCACTGCCTTCTAAAAGCACTCCTAAAACCCCACTTTTTTCAGTTCTTGGAAAGGACTAATTAATTTGACTTGCCTGTATTACAATCCCTCTCTTTGTCGTGGCCAGGCTTGATTCCTTGAAAATGATCATTTGTTTGTGGATTTTTCCCATAGGGGTAGTAGTATCAATTACTTTTATTCTCCATTTAGGAGCAAAATGGTTGTTCAAAAAAGCGTTTTCTAAAATTATTACAATCCAGCTAAGTTATCAAAAATGTAACATCATGGATGTTTTGTGTTGGGACTTTTTGTTTTTTGTTTTACACCAGTGACTACCCTTATGCCTGGTGTTGACTGCAGCCCTATAATTACTTTTGAAGGGAAGATCTGAATAGAACGTTGCTGGTTATTTAAGCAAGCTCAGGATTTCTGAAAATTGATCATGTTCAGGTTTGATAAACACATTTGCATTTTTCAGAGTTTTCATCATTAGAACAGCCCTCTTGTTGGCAAAAAGTAATATTCCAAGGCTATGGTGTAACAAGAGAGTCCAAAACGTTTATGACTAAAATTTTGGCCTACGTAGGTTGGAATAGGCTTTAGAGAATAGTGTATAAAGAAGAAGGGGCGGAGTTCTGAAACAATTTGTAGGCATTTTGTCATCATTCGTAAAACTTTATTCTTAATTTAGGTAATGGTGTTTTTATGTCACAACATCAGTTGAGGTCTTGTAATTGGGGGTTTTCAATTGGAATATATTTTCTTGTTTTGTCTATAATCTTACCTCTTGTGATTACCCTTGTTGTATACATTTTTTATTTGATGTTTTTTATAGATTGCGTTGGATCTTTTTTTTTTTGCAATAGTACTGTTTTGGGATTACTTGTACAATTTTAATACAGTTAATATGTTAATGGATTTATGCATTATTGGGTTGTTTGGTGTAGTAAGTCAGTCTTGTGTTGCTCTCTTGCTTATTTCTCCCGATCAGATACCATTAAGTACATCAATTTTTGACAGTGCTGTGGGGGTGTATATATATTCAATAACAAAAATCTGCATCTTCAGAATCTATAAAGATGTAGAAAATGGCTGCTGTTTGCTGCGGTACGGCCCATAGGTATGGTACAACAATATCTTAAACAAAATAGGTCGCTAACATAATTACCTTTTTTTTAAAATTTGACTTTCAATTCTGTATTTATTTTGTCGCATTTGCTACCCTTCAAAGACCAAGATCAAATGTCAGGCTATGTCTTCTGATAAATGTTTGCTAATTTTCTTATCATGGGATTTGGTTTTTAAAACCTCCTCTCACTTTGCAGCCAGAGAAAGAAAAGTAAAGTGAACTATGTGACAGTCTTGTTGGCTTCAGGGAGTGTAATAGGAAAGGCTATAGGATGTCATTTTCTGTAACACACAACAAAATATAAATACCTGTAAATGAATATTACACAGTCAGCAGTTAGAAAAGCAAAAACAGCACTTTTTGTTATTCTGAATTGTGATATAAATAAAGATTTTAATAGGATCAAAACAAATAAAGACATTTTACTTGGCCCTGCACTGAAGATAAATATTAATTGACCCCGATTTTCACACATTGTCATTTGCATGCAGTATAGTTTTATTAGTTAAAAGTTATGTCTGTGCAAATTAAGTGGCCATTTTTATGGAAAATGTGCAGTCTGTAAATGACGGTGCAATACCACGTGATGCTTTAGTTACATTAAGCAATCGCTACCTCATGTCCATTAAAACTAGGTGGGTCCCAAACAATTGTCGTTCTAAAAATTGGTTTGCGGTTCTAAAAAGTTTGTGAAGCATTGATCTGCCGAGATATGACTTCCTAAATATTGTTTACAAACGCATAGCTGCCAAGGTTTCAGATTGCTATGTGTGACATTTTAATAATTGTAGTGGAATTATGAGTGACATTTCAACAAATATGAGTGACACTTTTTGCGAGCAAAATCAAGCAATGAAGATGAGGGAAACATATACATATCAAAAATTATACTAAAATTATGAAAATGTCACACATAGCAACCTGAAACCTTGGCAGCTATCTAATAAAACTTCAAATCTGACCTTAGCATGAACATTTAAAATGGCAGCAGCTTTCATGTTTTACTCTTACCAAGTTTAGCGAGTCACAGTGCTGCAGCGGAAAATCTAAAGACTGCTGGGGATGGGTCCCGAGTCTGTCACACTCCTGGACGCAGGCAGCTGCTGGCAATCTGGACACATTTCACTGTAATTGTCTAATTTGGCACGGGGCGGCAATGAACTCTTGGAGGCCGGGCGAGCAGGAAATTCTGATTTTAAAAGTAAGTGTGTCATCGATGTGCACTCTGCCTCCAGTCTTCACCCCAGGCTGCTGGCACTCGCGTTGACTCGGCCCGGCCATCGACTCGATTGCCAGCAGCCTGAGGTGAAGTCTCGAGGCAGAGTGCACATCGATGGCACACTTACTTTTAAAATCAGAATTTCCTGCGGCGGGCCGGGACGAGTCGACTCGATTGCCAGCAGCCTGGGGTGAAGCCTGGAGGCAGAGTGCACATCGATGCACACTTACTTTTAAAATCTGAAATTCTTGCTTGCCGCCGCAATCGATCATGCTCTTTTGCGCGGTGGTGGCCATGAGAGACTCGAGTCTCGTGCAGTACTCTACTGACTCAGATGAGTCTCCCGCCGCTACTGCCGCCTACTTCCTCTGACTTCCTCCGAACAGGATGGCAAACTCTACCGCCGCCCGGCACATCCGGATAATTCATCCCGGCCCCCATGGTGTGCCACAGTTGACTGATAGCAGCATCGACTGCTGAGAGGGCAGCCCCTCCCACCTCCCCTAATCGGAGCACTTGTGAGTGTGTGTAAATCACCGTAAGAGGCGCCGCGCCGGCGGCGCAGGCAGCCACTATTTCCGCAATGTTCGACGCGACACAAAAGGCAGCTGGGCAGAATGTTATTACATTGTAGCGCTCTCAGCTCACTCCATGGAGCTGAGAGCAGAATTAACTATTTAGGAACTTACAGCCCAGAAAGCAGCATGTCTCTCGGAGTAGCAGAGAGCCTGCCCAAGCGCCGCTGGTGGCGCGCGCTGGCAGGTGCCCACAATGCGAGACAATGCATTTCAGTGCGGTGATGCGGAACACCGCACTGAAATGCGTGAATGTCGCACGAGATGCGTGATACTTGACAGGACTGCAAACGTATCGCCCTGGCAGTGTTATAATAGAAAATCTGTGTTTTAGTAAATGGTATTTAGGACACTATATTTCTGTCAGTAGATATATTTGCTAACGATATTCTGACATAAAACCAGCATCCTACACCTCAGTAGTGTGAATGCAGTCTGGGTGGGTGGGTTGTGGTAATCCTAACAATATCCTGAGGAGCCCCTGTGTTTGTATTTGCTCATTGGTGTTTTTATTAAAACGAATAAGGTGTTGTTGTAAAAATAAAAGAAACAAAAAGAGCATCCTTAACATGCCTAATCTGAAAGAAACTTTGTTTGCTAGGCAAGGTATTCCTTCCAACTATGAACACTTATAAATCAGCTCTTTTGCCCATGTCTCTTTAAACAGAGCCATAGCAACACTTGGGCATTCTGCTGGCTACTCCACCCTTCCCCTTGGGATGACGCACTCTGAGGATCACGTATGTTGCACATTGAATCCTTGGTGCTTGCACCTTCATTATCTCCATGAGGGTATGTCTTGAGCTTAGCCCTCGCTATTGAAGATTGAAGGATATTTTAACCCCTTCACTGCGGGGCTGATTCCCCCGCTGTGCTGGGGGGCGGGGAGTGCGCACAGCGCCCCGGTGCTCATGACGAGCTCAGCTCTTCATGAGCCAGGGTGCTCGTGTGCTCATGACGAGCGGAGCTCGTCACGGCCACACCCGTTTCCTTAGAATGCTCAGCACCGCAGGGGAATTAGCCCCGCGTGTGAGCGTTCTAACGGTCATTACGAACTCAGCTCGTCATGAGCACATGGGAACCGTGGCTCATGACGAGCTGAACTCGTCATGAGCATGGGAGGGGTTAAGGAAACCGTAGGTTTGTCTCACTAGAAGCTTAAGCCAGTTGCTTAGTAAGATTACTGCTCGAACATGCATCAATGTACATTTTCTCTCCCACCGTAAGACAGCAGTCCAGTCAGCAGTTATTCAGTTTGCTCCCAGGCAATTATGTAGAGAATTGCGTTGTAGTTTTCACGCATGTAAAAATTCTGTGAACAGTTTTAAAACTCCTGCATTGAAAGTTAATGATTTTATGTGTGGCCCATTTACTATGTCTGTTATGCTATCGGGGTTGTTTTGAAGGTAATGTTTATGAGTGGTGTCATATATAACAGAAATCGAATCAAAGAAATGTTTCAAGATTACGGGTTGCTTAAAATGCACACCTGCTCGACAGCAGTAGTATTTTCATTAATACAGATTGAGGAGGTTGCATGGTTGAAGTGTAACCAGGCCTCCTGGGAAGAAAAAGCAAGTTGATGTTTGACATGGTAAAGTCTTCAAAATAGCAGACATGCTTTAGCCAGAAACGTGTGTGTGCAGCGCTTTTTTTAGCTATTGTCTGACCGTGAGCTGGTCCTGTTAGTCTAAAATACTATTCTTCTTTTTCGGTCTGGCCTTTTGAGACAGCTTTAGATGTCTCACATGACTAGTTTTTCCATAAAATCATGCATACTGTATATGCATAGATGGGCTTTTGGTCAGCCTGGTTCATGCTCTGATCTGTCACATTGTCAGTCACGTTTTGCTTTCGCCCACCACAGCGATATATCATGGGGCAGGCGGCAGCGGGTAAGCCCACTCAACCGATTGACTCTCTCCACTTTAACTGACTGCACAAAGCCTGTACACATTGTTTCCAATTATCTAGATATATTTCCTTTCGCTTAAATTGGAAAGCTGCCTCAAAGTGTACTTTTTATTTTATTTATTATTTTATGTTAACTATACCAGCTATTTATTTTGTCTGCATTCTTTTTTAAAGCTTATGTTCCCAGGTGTTTAACTGACATCGTAGCATTGTAGTTGTCTGTGATTTGACCATTTGGTTAGGTATTCAATTATGGTTGTTTTCACATATAATAATAAAATGCATGACACAAATGAAAGTTTTTTGTTTTTTTTATGAATATCACTAGTAATATACAGAGACTTTGGTGAATTATTTTTAAATTTGAACTTTGTAATGGGAGGATCAGCTGGCTACGTTTTAAGTGACATTTGCAAGTACGAAAAAAACAACTATTGCACCAGCTTAACTTGTCAAGGCCAGATTGATTGGCTTTGTCAATGCTTGTTCAGAAGTTGCTGTAGTTTCGTATCTGACTGAGGGGGGTGTAGTATTCGAAGCAACTAGTATGCATTTCGGAAGTCGGCGCCCAAAGCAGGAACCTGCAGGTAAGCAAAGGGATTTTCGTTCTGTTTTGTAGATATATTTTAGGGTCCTCTACAGAATCATATCACTCCTGTTGTCTTGAATAATCACTTTTTACACCTCTTCTCTCTCATCCTCAAATTCATTTGCATTAATCACATCGCCCTGTATGCCCACTAGCAAATTTACTTAGCTTGAAAAGCTTTCCATAGCCTGTTTCTACACATAACCAGTAATAAAACTGTTCATCTGTGAATTTTATTTTAAATTGATAATTTCTATTGGAAGGAAAAGTTGAACACATTAGGTGATAAAAACCAAATGGCCGTCAACATACCCAGATCTAAAACACTGAAATAAGTAAGCTCCCTCCTTTTTCACTCCAACAGTGTGGAATAACACCCCTGGTACACCCAGACCCTAGCAGAGAGTCATCTTCTCTGTCGGAGACTAGAGAGACTCTGGAGACAAGCATATGATACGGTCTCAAGAACAAGGTATGTCCAACAGAGGAAATTATATCTCTCTGACATAAAAATAGCCAAAAAGGAATACTACACCAAGCTTATAATGGAAGCACACCAAAACCAAAAAACTATTTTTACCATAGTCAAGTCCTTCACTCACCCGAAAGTCCTCACCACTGATATACCTCCCTCAGAGAGTCTCTGCAATCAAATTGCAGATTATTTTGTCGACAAAATAGTTAATATTCAGAAAGACTTTCCCCTTCCGCCGACAACCCCCTTAGAGGCAACAGTCAACTACCCCCTTTTTTCCGCTTTTAAATCTGTCTCCCTGCAACAGACTAGCAAGGCAATTCGGGCCTGCAAATCAGGAGCGCCTACCGATTCCTGTCCCCCCATCATCCTTCACCACTTGATCGACACAGTCAATCCCTACATTAACGTTATCATCAATGAATCCCTTGAATCCGGACTTGTACCTACCGAATGGAAGATGGCTACAGTAAAACCCCTACTGAAAAAACAGAATAAATCGCCAACAGATTTGACGAATATGCGTCCCATCTCCCTCCTTCCTATCCTAGGCAAAGTCACGGAGCATTTAGTGCATGAAGAGCTAAAAACTTTTGTAGAGGCCCACAACATCTTACACCCTCAGCAATCAGGCTTCCGCTCCGGTCACTCCACTGAAACAGCACTGATCGAATTAGCTGATTCCATCAAGTTCCTGCAGGATGAGGGCAAGCAGGCTGTCCTCATCCTGTTGGATCTCTCAGCAGCATTCGACACCATCTCGCATGTCATCCTAATTAATCGAATGCGAGAGATTGGCGTGACTGACACAGCCCTTGCCTGGATTTCATCGTTTTTATCAAACAGGTCTCAGACTGTGTCCCTTGGACCCCACCTATCCTGCAAAAAACTCATTACATCTGGAGTGCCCCAGGGGTCCATATTGAGTCCTTTGTTTTTTAACATTTATATGGCACCTCTTTTAGCTGTGATAGAATCACATGGGATTCTTGTCACGTCCTACGCTGACGACACTCAATTGGTCGTCACAATTGACAAGCAGCGGACCGACACTGATCTTCGGTTCAAAAACTGCCTTTCTGATGTCTTTAAGTGGTTAAACATTAACCATTTGAAATGCAACAGTGCTAAGACGGAAATCATCCCATTAGGTAAAAACCTTTCTTTCTGCCCGAAAGACTGGTGGCCCCCTGGATCAGAGGCCCCCCCAAGTGCAGTTCCATCAGCCAGAAACCTAGGCGTTCAATTTGACTCATCTCTTTCCTTTGATGACCACGTCAAGACCACTGCCGGCCGCTGCTTTGGACTAATAAAATCACTGAAAACTTTTTTTCGATTTCCTCCCAATTGCAGCCAGAAAGTCAGTCGCGGTAGCCCTCATACTCTCACGACTTGACTACTGCAATGGCCTTATGGCCGGAGTAAAAAAATCTACTCTCAGAAAGCTGCAGAGCATCCAACACGCTGCAGCTCGACTAGTCTTACAACTCCCCAGAAGGTCATCAGCGTCCGCAGCACTAAATTCGCTGCATTGGATGCCATTGCATAAAAGAATTCTCTTTAAACTACTACTTACAGTTTTCAAAACAATGCAAAATACAGGGCCCCGCTACTTTGCAAAGCGTTTCATGCGCTACAACCCCCCGCGCTGTTTGAGATCTTCTGGGACAAATCTGGTCCTAATCCCCAGATTTAAATATAAGACCAAGGGTGGGAAATCCTTCAATGTTCTGGCCGCCAAAGCCTGGAACAATTTGCCTGTCAGTCTCAGATCTGTAGATAACGAAAACAACTTTAGAAAACTTCTCAAGACATGGGTCTACCAACAGCTAGACTCCTCTGTCCTGTCAGCCATCTAGTCTCCTCCGTTCCAAATCCATCCTCCTGTTATTCTCCGCAGCTTGCTCAGCGCCATGATGCCCCCTTGGGAGCGAACGTTAGCGCTATACAAATGCACATAAATATCAAATAAATATCAAATAATCATTCCTTATCCACGGATGGTACCCTGCTTAAAGCCTTTACATCTGATCTGAAATTTCTCAATTTCTCAGTCCCTCTGGCCCACACCCACTATTTCTAACCCTGCACTTCCGTCTGCTGCTTGACATCTGATTTATTCCTCTCTGCCTTTGTATATTTGTATACTTTGTTAAAAAAATATGATTCTGCATACTTTGTATATCTTTATTAAAACCTCCTCCCACTTGTTATCCAAACTCCACTCCTGCTTCATAACACACACCTTCCTCCATCGCCTCTCTTCCTCTGTGCCTTTACTGGGGTGGCATAGTTTATGACTTATTGCAGGTGCCTGGTGATACCTGAAATCAATGACCAGGAGCACGTTTAAGAAGCCATTAGACAATGATTGAGGCTGCCTAATTAACAACTGAGTTCCAGTTTTAGGAGCGAATACAAGTTCCAGGATATGGCATGCAATGTGAGTATGGCCATGATAGCCCAAGGTTCGGAGATGGCAGTTAAGGTAATTGAGCTACTCAAATTGACAGTGTAATTGGTCACTATACACTCGAAAGTGAAGTCTAGCTATAAAATTAAAGTACTTGACAAGGATGTGGCATAAAGCATTACAAGGCATCACTTTCTCCTGGATTTCCTTTTTATTTGGGTGGCAGGGTATCTTAGAGATATTGGGTTGTTAAAAGAGGTGATTGTGTGACCCTCCTGAACTAAGTTAGTGAAAGCCCAAGTTTGTGCCAATTGGACATGTTTGTCAGTTCATTGTGGTTTGATGAGGGGTTGGGCCTAGTTTCAGTTTAAGAGGAGTAAGAGATTGGTTGACCGTTTACATGAATTGGTCAAGTCCTAAATCTCTGAAGATTGGGTATGTTGAATAGTTCTGAGTCCTCTATGGATTTGGTGGTTGTTTTCAGGAAGCCATGGTGGGTGTTTGGTGTATTTTAAGCTGCTGTTGTGGGGTGGAAAGGTCTTATACATAATAAGGAGAGTGGTACCAAGCACATGTTTAACGTTTTACAAAGGTGAGATTAGAATCTAGGAGGTAACTGAGGGATGAGGTGTATGGTGTGATGTAGTGGCAGAAATGCTCAAGGCTCATGCCCTTCAACTAAATATGATTTAGGGCCTGGCAGGTTACATTTGTTCCAATGCAAATTGTGCTAAGTTTCACTTTGGTTTGAGGATTGTCAACAAGATGTATATTTTGGAAATATTGAAAACTATTTTCTGTGCTTTTAAAATAGCCAGTCACCCATTGGCAAAGCCAGGCTTGGCTAATGCTTGTTTTATCTGTTAGTGTCTTCAAATTCAAGCAGTTAGGATCAAGCAGGACTCGAACAATCATGAAAAGGTTACTAGACCTGCTTGAATAATCTATTCAACTTAACTGTAATTAATGTACTTGACCCATAAACTGGTCTCAGAATGTCACCCTAGGCAAATATTGTATTTTGCAGAGCCACCTTTTTTTGTTCATTATCACATACAAGAGCACCTTCCAATATGTGAATTTAGCATTCCTTCTGTATAAAAAACCGAATTCGTTGGAAACGTTTGCTCCGTGCATATTATGAATCTAGCTCACATACAGGATACACATGCCCCTGACTTGCCACTTAGTTCACTAATAACATTGCCATCAGGGCAGGAATGTTTCTCGGTTCATCTTTAAAAACTCACTTTTAATAAATATCTGACTAACTATATAGTGTATAAAATAATCTGTGGAAATCGGGTTTCAACAACAAATTATTAATTTGGACATCACCAACTAAAGTATTCTGAAGTGTATTTTTAATCTTTGTATAGTTCCCTTTTTAGCTATTTAAATGTGTTCTAAGAAAACATGACATGCTCCAGCCTTTAATTTCACACTTCTTGGACGGCACATTTGTCAGAAAGTTCACTTTACAAAGTTCTCCAACTTTGCAGTCAGAGAAAGAAAAGTAATTGCATATGCAAACTGACTTTGTCTCTGAACACAAAATGTAAAGAAATATTTTATGCTCCTTCACTTTGTAAGTAAACAGAACAACCAGTTGTCAGATCACTACAAGGGGCGAGTAGACCCTAAATATAGCTCGCTCTGATAAAATCTGACCCTCCATAGCGAGTGTGCGAGTAGATTTATCGCAGCCTGTAGAGGTTGTAATGAGAAGTGTAGAGTTGAAGGTTTATGCTTAGTAGGAAGATGGAGTGGGCATCTGAATATTCACAAACCTAATATTCGAAGATGTTGGTAAAATTGATGTAGATGTGACACATAGGGCTGTTCACATAACTTACACGGGAGTGCATCGACATGTCTATGTTTACTCTTATACTTTTGAGTAAATTTACTGCTTTAGGCCGTTCACCTTTTTTGAGTGTAAAGTTACTCAAAATGGTAGACTTGCATGTCCCTCCTGCCTGAAACAGGGAGTGGAGTCTACAATTTTCATACACAACTGAAAAGCTACTACTAGTAGTGCCTTTATAACTGTATTTTTCATTCAACACGCTTGGTGAAGACCTCCGTAATTAAGGCATAGATCTCCTTATAGTAAGTTAAAGGAAACATTATTAAAAAAAATATTAAAGCTTAAATCCAAGTAGTAGAAATATTTTTTAAATACATTGGAATTCATGTAAAATAATTTAAAATATTTATATTATTAAAAGTATTTTCTTAAGGATCAATTTAAAAAATCCTACCTAATGTAAAAAAAATTATATTTTTATTATGTTCTAATGAGTTTTAAAAGTTATATATAGAATTACTTTATTTATATTTTTAAAACATTGAAGTTGCATTAATTTACATTTTAAAAAAAGGTTCTTACCAAATTTTATAATAAACTAATGATTTTTATATAAAATTTGTTTAACATTAAATATTTATATTTCTAAAAAGTTAAAATAAGTTAATTTGATTTAACCTCAGTTCCTTTGGCCTTTTTATTTGAGGTTCCTACTTCCATTACGTTCAATGGGAGGTTGTTGCAGCACCAGTGGGTGACCATGGGCGGTGCTGGACTTACTTCAGGTCTGAGCTGGAGTACATTTACCACCGTTTTGGGTCCTTTATGCCTGTAGTAACTATTGATGTGCAGTTAGGGAGTAGTAATGGGCTTACTATTTTGTGAGTGGGTGCCCCCTCTCCTATTACTTGTTGATCAAAACTGAGACACACCTCGAGATATATACAAAAATCCCTTGACTCTTCAATGATGCCAATGAACGCCTAAAACATGGACCCTGATTGCCAGATAGAATGGAGACCCTAACGCTGGCATGAAGTGACACCATAAGGAACCACAATCTGTACAAATATCCAAACCTGTTTAGCTACAAGATTAAATATATGTAAAAAAAAATGAGAATCTTGGCTAAATCTCGCTAGGCCTTACCGAATTGCAGTGCAGTGCAGCACAGCATTCCCCTTATCTTTTATTACCTAATAAAAAATATATTTTGAGAGGCTTTTTGGACAGGTCAAACTAACCTGTATTCTTGGATTCCAGAAAGAAAATGCAATATGAGCATTCATAGAAGTAGTAAGAGCTTGAGGTGTTAATATTACACAAGGTAGCTGGCACACCATTGAAACCAAGTGAAGGCCGTGATTTTGTCAGCAGTGTGCAGCTGTGTACGAGTTCTTGGAACCCCTTGATTGGACACCTGGTTAAACTGGTCCTTATTGTGGTGTCCTTTTTATTCTAATGGGGCCTGACCATGAGGTCAGAGATCTGCAGTAACTACAGATCTGGTGTCTTTCTTCTGGAGACTCTATCCGCATGAAATATGGGGTAGATGAGGAGTAACCTGGGTAATTTGGTGCAGAATCGCTGATTCCCCATTAATCTCTAATTGTGAAGGTATTCCTCATGTGCCCAAGCATATCACTGGGTAATTCTACTGCTACAACTGCCAGAGTTTCAGGTGTCCACTGGTTACCTCGAGGGGTGCGCAGCTCCCAGGTCAAATTTGGGGATGCTCAGAATGAATCCCAGTGACACTGATGATCTTATTCATCTGTGATGGCTGTTGTGGGCGTTCCTGGAATTCTTGATCTTCTTCCTACTCCTCCGTGTGTCCTTAAAATCTATTTTTTTTAATATGTTCATTGTGAACAAAAAGATAGTTCTGATGGATTCTTCTGACTGCACTTTCCTCACTTTAGAATATCCACAGGCACCAGACTAGATCTGGAGAACTTCACAACTGCGACTAGGTGGTGCCATGTGGCTCTTCACTGACTCCACACCACCGTGGAAGTAATGGAGTTGAGCAAGCGCCACCTCTGCTTGCTGATATCAGTTCCTTTCTTTCTACGCTTTCCAATGCAAATCCAGAGATTCACTCCCAACTTTGTTGGTTTGTCCAATGGCTTCCTAAATTATTGTACCAGACAAGTGTGCTAGGGAATGATGGCCCAACCCAAACAAAATGTTTCTAACCATGCTGTGTCTGCAGGAAGCAGATGTCCGTCCGGACCTACAAAAGGTGTGTCTTAGGTGTCTGGCTTTCGGCTACAACGTTAGTCATGCAGTAAGTGTGCCTTCATGTACCTGAATACAACCTGAGACCTGGAGTTGAAGGTATAGGACACCAAATACAAGAAGAAGGTGTGGCCTTTTGCTTCTTGCTTCTGATCCAAATCGCTGGTGCGAACTTGGTCCTGGTCCTTTTCATGCGACTGCTCAAGTCCAAGTCCAATCACAAGCATAATAGCGCGTAGTGGAACTTGACTCCTTCCCGCCACGTTGACAACCAAGAGAAGGCCTGAGGGTGTCATGATGTCAGTCGCACTCCTTTGTGGTCCCAAGCCACAACACTGACTCCTCAGCTGGTGTCAATGCACCCCATATTTCCCAGGCTGTTGTTGACCCTACAGCAGATTTAGGCCTTCAAAGAGGCAATGCTGCAATTTTTCAGTGTGATTCAACTCGCTTTGGCGCACCTTTGGACCCCAGGGAACTACAAAGGCCTCCAATCGGGTTACCGCCTGTGGGTCAGTTTTCAGCAAAACTGTCCCTTTGGGATCTGCAATCGGGCCAGCATTGACACTTTATGGACTTCTAGTTCAGCTCTGAGCTTAAAGCCATTCCCATCTACACGCTGACACCAGAAGATGATTGGGTGTTGAATCCAATGTCATACCCCTGAACTAAATTCGGCTCAGCCACACTGATATTGTACTACAAAATCGCAACCGGTCGTCATGCAACCTTACTCTAATGCACTACCTCGGCCATGATGTATTTACCAGCAGAGGCCTCATTATATTTTTGGTTCTGATTTTGAATCTATGCTGGAGCAGGAGACACCCCAGGATGTTGATGATGATTGTGATGGCTTGCTCTACCCTTTCTATACTGAAGATGGCTTATACATGGATTTACATCTGAACTGGGGTGGCAAAGTGAGCTAAAGAACGATGATGATTCAACCCAGATCTGTGACTGGGGGTGTCTGAAAAGTTTCAGCGCTCCGTCCATTATCTCCTTGTGTTTGCTTCTACATCCTGTGGGCACTCCTTGGATGTACAAAAAGCAAACGCCATGCTGTAATGTCCATGTCAGCACCATCAACAATGAATCACAATGAATGAAACCGGACTAACTCAAACAGCAAATAAGGATACATGTGGTTGGAAAACACAGACAAATATTTTAATCCAAGCTACAGGTTGTCATAAAGTGAATACAACTCTAAATTTCAGTCCAGTCTTGTTAACCCCAACTGGAATGAAGGAATTTCTTTCCAGAAAACCACCCTCTCATATTACTCCTCCATGATTTTGTGCATTCTTAGAGGTCTGCTCTATTTTCCACATCGTGACTAGGTATGAATCATGCATCTAAGGAAAGGGGTGTCCAAATATTAAATTTCCTAACTGCTTTGTAACAAAGGAAATGTAATCCAATTCTTCATTGGTAGTGGTGATGCCTGTAGTTCTGTTGTTGGTTGGGCTGTTACAGATTGCCCGAGTTCAAATGAAATAGAATTTTCAAAATGGCTAAAAGAGTATACTCCTGACATATGTTGTCTTATCTTTATAAACGAGTTTTTACTTCAAGAGATCTATGGTGATTAATAGTAACATCTCCCATTGCTAGTCACATTCGTATCTCACCCTCACATCGTCCTAAAACACAAAATCTGTTTGTGCAGTAGGATCAGTTCTCTCCATGTGGTGGACAGAAAATTCACACATCTTTCCATTATGTTGGACATCTTTTTAAAACCTGTTGAGGGTAGGACATTTTCTCAACGTTTTATATAAATTCTGATTCCCTCTATTTCCGATGGTCCACTCCTACAGTCTACAAGGCTTATAAATCAGTTCTAGCTCATGGCTTTTCTTTTAAATTGAAAGTAAATATAGTATCAGTTTTTCCTTTGCGGACAAGAAATGGACATGAGCAGTAAAATAAAAGGAAATGTGCATTCTATGTCTGGCAAAACATGAATGTGCATTGGAACCAGGATAGCAAACTATTGGTGCAGGTCTTGTCAGCACATGGGAGCTCCATCAAGAGCAGAGCAGAGCCTTGCATAGCCCACCGGATGACCTGACTGATAAACCTGATGTCCAGTAAAGAAGACTGGGAATTACCACATTCCCCAAATCTCTAAGTCTCTAATCCTATTCATTTTATTGCCCAACCATGCACAAAACAGTGAAGAAAAAACGTTTTAAAGGATGAGTAACTAATTATCTTATGCAATGTGCATCATTATAGAAGAGAGGTTTCAATTCTTTGTACCCTCCACTTGAATGGGATTGGATGTAATTTACAGCCAAAGACAGTGGCTCCAGTTTACCTAGGTATTTGTTATATGTGCATGTAAATGTGTAAAAAGAATAGTATGCAATATACTTACTGATATTTACCATCTGGCTCCATAGATTACAGCAGGTTGTCCGTCTTGGTGGGTCGTTGGGGATTTGTTCAATCGATGGATTGTGGGAGCTGAAGAGATGCACAGGTGCATGCACAGCAGCGACCAACGTGGCAGAGAGAAAATGGCAGGAACAATAAACCGTGGAGAGACACTAGGAGAAAAGCATTTAAGGGAAAAGTATGACTTCTCTGTGAGGAGTGGTTTTAGCAGAGTTGAAGCATAAGAAAGGAGAATCCAGCTTTTGCAGTTACTTGTCTGCATCCAAAAAAAGCATTCTGTGCATACATTAAAAGACTGAGAAAAATACAGAGACCTTCAATAGGAAATGTGATAAACTGAGAAAAATGGGCATGAAACTGGTGAAAAATACAGAGACCCTAAATAAGATGGCAAGGAAAGTGGTGGTAAGGATGATGTAGGTGGCAGGAAAGATGAGCAGAAAGACCAGCTGATGAAAAGGTAATATCTGAAAAAGTATTAGAAGTTACAAGAAACCACTGGTAAGGTTGTTGCACTGATGATCATCTCAGAATAGTGCCATAAAGTTAGGGCCACTGATGTAAGCATTCTGGGTATACAAGCAAGAATGGAAGGGGAGGATCTTATGTACTTTATGTAGGTAGTAATGCCAAAGCTATTTGATCAGCCTTGAGGAGCCACCGAGTTGGGATCTGTTAGGCATCCAGACTGAATATAGCTAATTGCTGCCCTTGTGCGCCCCGAAGGAGTTCACAGCTCTGGTCACATTGAACTGAGCTAATGCCAGCAGAACCTGACCTGGAAACGTCCAACTAAAACGAAGACCTGCAGATTAAGCATTTCTCAATTCACTTCTTTCAGAATAAAATAATTGCCAGAAACAGAATTCGACCAAGGGCATGTGAAGTGGGGACAAAGTGCTTCTGGGCAAGGAACAAAAGGTGGCATCCTCCCCTAGTTGCACCATAAGTAACAATTGTGAAAAAACAATAAATCTTGCAAGGAAGCATAAAGGGTAAATACTCATTTGCGTGCCCTGTTGCTGAAGAGAACATTACAGCATATAAGGGACACTGATGGGGGTGAAGCCATTCTCCTGGTGAGTTTATGGGAGCCTCAATGTAAGGACATATTAAGAAGAACATATTATACTTGTGATAGCGGTCCATTAATCCTCCCCTTAACCCTTTCATGACTAGCATTAGGGTAAACACAAACAAATAACCAACTAATAAGTCCAGTCCCCCTTAGGACACCTTCTCTGGTTCCTTTGTAGCAGTTTCACTGCACTTTATTGCCCTCCACTGCTCACAAACCCCGTCTTTAGAAGTTGTAGTTTCTTTACACATTGTGCCCCCAAAGCTACTTAAGACCCAGTACGGTACTTTACCTGTTGCTTTGTAAAATCGGAGATTGACAATTCACTACTGGCATTCCAATGAAATCTGTTTCTCAAGGGCTTTTGGCTAAATAAAGTTTTATGTATATAACATGCTATTGATAGAAATAAATTACATTTATTTCTAAAAGAGAACATAAAGCTTATTATTTACCTTACACATTTATTATTATTTGTGCGTACTTCTCTTTGATTTTGATACATTTAAATATTGTTTGTCTATTTTCCAATGCCCTTGTCGCATAAAAAATAGTCCTGTTGATCTTGTTTCCAAGAGTGCCTTGCTTCCACATTCTGACACCTAAAACTATGTTTACTATCTCTAACAAAATATTCAAAATACTGTCAATGCAATTTGTTATGTACAGAAATCGTTTTTGTCTCCCTCATCTACTGTACTTTTTTTCCTCAGATATCGATGAACCTCCACGTAGCAATGCGGGGCAAGATGTGGTGCTGCAGTTACCGACAGACTGGGCAATTTTGGATGGCCGAGAGAGCATAGACGACCATGGGATTATCCGATACGAATGGAATTTGCTCCATGGAGATCCTTCACTTGACATGAAGGTGCAGAAACCGATCACATTTTAGGGTTGTATGCATGCCAACGTTAGATTTGTTCTTTTCATGTTTTTAATCTATTTTGTGGAATAAATAATAGTATTTATGTTGTCAGTCTATAGACAACATTAACTATTCTTAATCAATATTCACTGAAAAAACCATAGGTTATAGACCATATATCATTAGGAATTAGCATTTAAAAAACCTTATTTTACCCACACAAAACCATTGAAATTCCATATATAGTTAGTTGCACTAACTATATATCGCGCACCCGCAATCCACTGCTGATGATGTCACATATTACATCATTCATGACATGGTCAGTGACATCACTGATGACATCACTGATGACATCTCAAATGACATCACTGATGACATGACTGATAACAACATCCAGTGATTTTTTGTTTCTGTAAAGTTTAAATATGTCTTACATATTGAAGAATGAGTGGATGTGTAAGTGTCTGGACGAAGGATTTAGTAGGTGCATGACTGACTGTATGACTGAGTGATTAAATGTGTCTCACTGAGTGCATGGGTTAGTGACTAAACTATCTTAATTTGTGCATCATTATGTCTGTTGTTCTATAAACTGCTGCATGTGTTGATCAGTAGCTATATGAGTAACTATATGGGTTATTGATTGATTGCCCAAGTATTTGTATGGGAGACTGAGTGTGTGTGTGGCTGGCTGGGAGGTGTATGACTGTGCAGATCAATGTGTACTTGTATCAATGATTGTATAAGAAGGTAAGTATGTGTTAGTATATGTTTGAAAATGTAAGGTGCTCTATGTTTAACTGTATAGACAAGAAAATGGAAATGTCATTGATTCTTTACAGGACTGACTAGATGTGTGAGTAACTCCATGGATGAGTGGCAGACTGTGAGTGTCTGTATAGGTGTATGAGTGCATATGATAGTGTTGTAAAGATGAGTGATTGTATGTATGAATGATTGTATGGGTGAATGAGTGAAGGTGTGTGTAGACGTAGGAATCAGTGAGTGCGTATGTAGTAACTAGTATTGGTGTGTCAATGGTTTTAAAAATTATACTCTGTATTTAACACTGGGTGAAACAGAGGTTATATTAAAATGTGAGGAGATGCATTGTATTGTCACATGAATGATATCATCAGTGATGTGGTCATTGATGTCAAATGAGATGTCATCAGTGATGTCATCAGTGATGTCATTTGAGATGTCATCAGTGATGTCATCAGTGATGTCACTGACCATGTCATGAATGATGTAATATGTGACATCATCAGCAGTGGATTGCGGGTGCGCGATATATAGGTAGTGCAACTAACTATATATGGAATTTCAATGGTTTTGTGTGGGTAAAATAAGGTTTTTTTAAATGCTAATTCCTAACGATATATGGTCTATAACCTATGGTTTTTTCAGTGAATTTTCAAGGTTTTGTAAATGCTAATTCCTAACTATATATGGTCTATAACCTATGGTTTTTTCAGTGAATTTTCAAGGTTTTGTAAATGCTAATTCCTAACTATATATGGTCTATAACCTATGGTTTTTTCAGTGAATTTCAATGGTTTTTTAATAGCAAATATCATAAGCTGTCGAATGTCAAGTACGTGGTAAGTAAAAACATTTTCGTGTTTATGCACACTGATCTGCTTTGAATGCTGCCCCCCCCCCCTCATTTCTATTAGGAGTACTCTCTCTTTGCAGATAGTGAAAGGTAGTTAACGCAGGCCTTTGCCCCCGTTGTAATACGTCGTGCCTGCTTCTCTCTCCATTTGATTGATTGTTATCCAAGCATTTACTGTTTTAGAATTGGTTCTCTTTGGTTCATTCTCTATTTACAAACAAACACAGAGTCGCAATACTCTGTTTAGTCTTTGCAGATAACGAAAAATCGTGTAAAAAAACAAAAGGAATCGAGCAAAATCAGTAGGCCACTAATGGGATCTCTTTTTGACCTCGCTAAAATAGAAACATTAAGAGCAACCCCTCATGACAAATACGAAACTAGTGAGATGAACTGAGCTCCACACCATGATGGCTGCAATACAGCTCGGCTCCGCCACCCACCCCGCCCAAAATAACGATAAAGAGCGGCTGCCATGATTGCTCGCGGAATGGCCACGACGGAGCTACGAAATGGTGGTGCTCTCATGCTAACCCCAGCTTCAGTCTGAAACATCCAGAAACACTGTAGACTACCAATTCGATCAGTTCCGGTAGCGCCCCAATGTAACCCGGTAGAGAAGAACTAGCCCTCCCCTCTTTGACTGATGGTTCTTGTTGCCTGTCCCTTCTGTTGTCATTTAACAGAACTATTTAGCCTGCTGAAAGGGGTTGTGTTCCGACCGCTGGTTGGTGGAGACATTTTGACTATATTCTGGACCTGCGTTGTCGCGTAATGCGTCATATGACGCGCCGCGTTAGCGCATCCGGAAGTCATCCGGGGCGCGACGCGCAGCGCGTAACGTAAGCATAACAGGTCATGTGACTTGTTAATAAAACTTTTCATTGGTTCATTTTACTTTTCTTATTCTAATGATGAAAGGCTTGGTCATATGACCTAAAAATTACGCTTTTTATTACTTCCGAACATTATTTTTTTCTTAAATATATGTTATAATGTTCCAGGCTAATGTACTTTCCCGGAAAATTTACAACTGTCCTGCAAGTAAAATATATTCTTTTTTCGAGAAAAAGGGCGTTTCTTCGTCCCATGACGGAGCCGTTGAGCAAAAGAGGGTCGACCTGCTGTCTTAGTCGCCGATACGCCTGAATATGAGATTCTTATCGATCACTTTATGTTGCAGGAGTAGAAAACACAACAGCCCTTGACCATTTATCTTTACTGCGTTCCTGCGTATTATACCTTTTACCCTTCATGTAATTGGTCTGCTTTATTTCACTTGCCTTTTAATGATTCTAAAACAGTGACTATTATTAAAAACTTTACCAATGTATATACTACTACCATGTTTTCTTTTAAAAACCTTTATTGTGAAAATTTCATTATACAAATACGAGCCTATAACCACGTGGGCCGGCCACGGAGCAAACTGTAATCGTATATGATGAGTAGACATTTACACTGTAGAAGAACGTAACGGGCGGGCCATTAGGTTGCAAGAACTAAGGTGTCTAACAGTTGCGGAATCGGTGGACGTACATTTTATAATTAAAATACGACAGGGCCAGTTACAATAAAATTATCTAGATATACATTTGCGGGCAAGTACCATGCGTGACGTTAATTCGAACTTTCAATAGTACAGTAATCAATAACACATCAGAACTTAATATCAATAGGGATGTCGAAATACTCAATCAATTCTCGTCCCCGCCCGCCATGTGCTTCAAAACTGCATACGTATCTCGTGATTTCAAGGTTCTGCAACCAGTACACAACAAGGAGTTACGAGTCCCATTTATTCCGGCGCCATTTTGGGCGAGGACGGGCAGGTCCAGGATATAGTCAAAATGTCTCTACCAACCATCGACTATGATGATGTTCATATGCTGCATTTATAGAGTAACACTCATCTGTCCACATGAAATTAATTTGCCACAATCTAAACATGTCATTTTAATCTTTCCAAAGTTCTTCTAAATATTTGGGACCGTTTCCCTTGCCTCTGATGCTGTCAGTGCCACTTCTTTGA
This sequence comes from Lissotriton helveticus, assembly GCF_964261635.1. Classification (NCBI taxonomy): domain Eukaryota; kingdom Metazoa; phylum Chordata; class Amphibia; order Caudata; family Salamandridae; genus Lissotriton; species Lissotriton helveticus. Next base: position 1,585,891,514 of record NC_136067.1, on the reverse strand, counting down.
TGAATGTACTGGCAGGTCGGGGGTTCTCCTCCAAATCTCTCTTTTATGTAGCACTATAATTAATTGGTGCCACCTCTCCATATGACGATGCATGGTATAGTTACCATAACTATATTTTTTTTCGGTTCCTCTGGAGAGTACATCGTGGCAGATGAAGCGTATAACGTACCGGGCATTTACCTTTTTTTGCATGTAGAGGAAAGGAAAAAAAAATCGAGCGTCCGAGTTCTAAGGTGTCCCAGGGCCATTTTAGTGGACCAGGCCCAAATCCAAAGAACAGGCCGCCATTTTGAGAGTCCTGTTGCAGCCGCCTGTCGCTGTAGCATCAAGAGCGGCCGAAACTCAGCTGAATGGCAACTGAAACGATAAAGGGGCGCCCCACTACAGCAGACGAGCCTCCACCTAGGAAGGCCCGTTCACGCCGCCTCCCCCCCCCCCTTCGGGCACCCCACGGCGTTATTCGGAGCAGTATTGTAGGATGGCCACACCAGTGCAGCAACTTGCTAGACACCACCTCGGTGGTAACCGAATCTCAGCGCCTTGTGGTGTCTTCTATTCAGAAAACATTGTTGTGCTGCCTTCGACCTATTCGCCGCAAGTGCGCACGCAACTCAGCTGCATAGCTTGCTAGACACCACCTCGGTGCTAACCGAATCTCAGCGCCTTGTGGTGTCTTCTATTCCAAAAATATTGTTGCGCTGCCTTTGGCCCCATTCGCACATCGGTCCGCTACTGCCGCCATCTCACAGGCCAACGGGGCGCCCCACGCCGACTTTCAGCATTGTAGGATGGCCACACCAGTGCACCTTACTAGACACCACCTCGGTGCCATCCGGATCTTGGCATCTCAGCGCCTTGTGGTGTCTTCTATTCAGAAAATATTGTTGCGCTGCCTTTGGCCCCATTCGCACATCGGTCCGCTACTGACGCCATCTCATAGGCTAATGGGGCACCCCACGCCGAGTTTCAGCATTGTAGGATGGCCACACCAGTACAGCAACTTGCTAGACATCACCTCGGTGCCATCCGGATCTTGGCATCTCAGCGCCTTGTGGTGTCTTCTAGTCAGAAAATATTGTTGCGCTGCCTTTGGCCCCATTCGCACATCGGTCCGCTACTGACACCATCTCACAGGCCAACAGGGCGCCCCACGCCGACTTTTACCATTGTAGGATGGCCACACCAGTGCCACAACTTGCTAGACACCACCTCGGTGCCATCCGGATCTTGGCATCTCAACCCTTGTGGTGTCTTCTATTCCGAAAATATTGTTGCGCTGCCTTTGGCCCCATTCGCACATCGGTCCGCTACTGACGCCATCTCACAGGCCAACGGGGCGCCCCACGCCGACTTTCAACATTGTAGGATGGCCACACCAGTGCGGCAACTTACTAGACACCACCTCGGTGCCATCCGGATCTTGGCGCGCTGTGCTGCCTTCGGCCTATTCGCACATCGGTCCGCTACTGACGCGAACTCACAGGCCAACGGGGCGCCCCACGCCGACTTTCAGCATTGTAGGATGGCCACACCAGTGCTGCAACTTGCTGGACACCACCTCGGTGCCATCCGGATCTTGGCGCGTTGTGTTGCCTTCGGCCTATTCGCACATCGGTCCGCTACTGACGCCGCCTCACGTGCCAACGTATTTTCTCCGCATTTTATACCCTATGCCGCATAACAGGTCATGTGACTTGTTTATAAAACTTTTCATTGGTTCATTTTACTTTTGGTTTCCTAATGATGGAAGGCTTGATCATATGACCTAAAAATAACACTTTTCATTGGATGAAAACTTTTTTTTTTCCCAAACGATGAAAGCCCTACCTTGTTTCTGGATGTTTCACACTGAAGCTGGCGTCACCATGAAAGCACCACCATCTCGTGGCTCCGTCGTGGTCATTCCGCGAGCAATCATGGCAGCCGCTCCCCACCAGAAGCCTGCAGGAGTCGGGGGCCCCCAAAACTTTTGTTGAATCCTCAAGGCGGAGGGGACGCTTTCGAGAATGGGGTCCAAGACCTAGCAGACAAGCGTCCGATTTCCAAGGTGTCCCAGGGCCATTTCAGTGGACCAGGCCCAAAAAGGAAAGAGCCTGCCGCCATTTTGAGAGTCCTGTGGCAGCCCCCTATCGCTGCACCGCAAGAGTGGGCGCAACTCAGCTGAATTGCGGCTTTTGACACAGTGGACCAAAAGCGGACGGAATGGCAACTGAAACGGTAAAGGGGCGCCCCACTACAACAGACGAGACTCCACCTGGAGAGGCCCGTTCACGCCGCCTCCCCCCCCCCCCCGGGGCGCCCCACGCCGTTATTCGGAGCAGCATTGTAGGATACCAAAACCAGTGCGGCAACTTACTGGACATCACCTTGGTGCCATCGTTCTGCTGCCTTGGAACTATTCGCACAACAGTTTGCTACTGATGACCCACCCCCCGCGACGCCCCACGCCGGATGCCGAAATCAGTGCGGCACCCAGGCAACATCACCTGGGTGCCGTCCAGAAATCTGGACGTTGTGCTGCGTTGGGACTATTCGCACAGCCGACCGCTACTTCGTTGTTTTTCCCTAAAAATGTTTAAATGTTTTTACTGTTTTTGTTTTGTTGTATATATTTATAAGTTATTAAAGTTTTATAATCTTACTACTTTGTTGGAGTGCTATATATTTTTAATGTGACACATAATTGTAAAAACTTTGATGTACAAAGAGTCATCCCTGGAATCTTCCGCTTCAGGCTCGGTCCCCTCCCCAATCACAATACAGGATGGTTTTCAGATAGTAGGAACGCGTGTGCTGTGACGGATCTCATCGAGTGTGGGCCTTGATCTACTATAACTCCTTTGAAGAGGGGTGATTCTTTACAGCTGGGGCCATAAACTACATCTGCAGGGCTAGCTGATAGCCTAGGACCGGCCTGGACAATCGGACACAGAGGAAAAGGAGTGTCAGAGGGTGCGGTAGTGAATAGGGCGAAAGGGAAGTGTCGGGCGGGCACAGGGTGTGATTCTCAGGGAAGAGCAGCGCAGATGGGGGGAGGTTTATTACCCATGCATAAGACAGAGAACGGGGGTGACCAGTGCCTGGGGGAGATGCTTGCGAGGGTGGGGAGCCATGCTAAGGATCGACAGCGTGCAGAGAGTGGGTCTGGTCAAGGCATCTAAAATGACTGCCGTGCACGACAAAAGTGTGGCATTTGAAAAAAGGCAAGATGGCGCAGACAATGTTTTTCAACACTTCCTGATTTCCTTCGAATCGAACGTTAACAGACGTTGGGGCATATTACCAAAGTTAAGCGATATTTATCCCTAACGATGCTTAGCAACAAATTTTTTACCGCTAAGCATCGTCAGAAATTATCGCAGATAAACCTTGCTATTATCAAGGTTTATCGCAAATGCCATAAAAAACGACCGCAATGCATTAATATCGCTGAAAACTCAGCGATATTCATGCATTACCGAGCTAATGCGCTTAGCCATGTTATCCACCTCCCATTGGATAACATGGCTAAGAACTGCTCAGAGCAGGTGGTAGCTTTTGGAGATATTCGCGCTTAGCGCGAATATCTCCAAAAGTTGGTAATAGGAGATAGCGATGTTAGCGACTGTTTCCAGTCGCTAACATCTTGGCATGCCCACTTTGCATGTCATTAGTGATAAATATCACTGACATGCAAAGTGGGGCCCAAGATGGTCGCTATCTCCTACTAGCGGTCGCTAACTGGTGTTAGCAACAGCTAGGTAATACAGAGATAATTTTATCTCCGCGAAGCGGAGCGCTGTTACAGATATATATCTTTTTTTGAACGTTAATTTCTCAAAATCCACTGAAGCACATATATTGAGACCTAGCAAAGGCACATCGAGCTACCAGTCCCTACAATTTTGCCAAGTTTCGTGCAAATCCATTCAGCCGTTCGATTATTATTATTATTTTTTTATTTGCCCCGCGGGGCCCTTTTAAAACCTCCACATCAAACCTAGGGGGTCAGGGAGGATCTACTATGCCCCCTTATGGTCAATTGCCCCTTCGCTTTGGCCTCCTCTTGTCTCTCGATCCTACCGAGAGACAAGATGGCGGCCGCTACGGACTGTTTGGAATGTTTACAGACACCGGAGAACCAATCAGCTTCGCTTCACAAAGCTCCGTAACGCGTAAAGTCCGCGAACCGGAGCGCTGCCTGGTCCGCTGTTACAGATATATATCTTTTTTTGAACGTTAATTTCTCAAAATCCACTGGAGCACATATATTGAGACCTAGCAAAGGCACATCGGGCTACCAGTCCCTACAATTTTGCCAAGTTTCGTGCAAATCCATTCAGCCGTTCGGGCTAAAAGTGAGGCCAACCGCCCTATGGAAAACTCAATGTTAAAAACACGTTTTGGGACCCCCCTTTTTTCTCGGCCCCCCCTTGACGAACCCCCCCCCCAAATTTTCAGGGGCTGCTCAGAAACAAAATGTTCCATTTTCCTGAAAATTTCAGCCAATTCCGTCCACAAACGCCAAAGTTATTAGACATAGAATTTTCAAAAATCCCATAGAGAAGAAATCCTAACTATATATACCTACTGGCGACCGCCAGTAGGTAATAACACAATCTCTATATAGCAGGCTTCTCCAGTGAATAGCTATTGGTAGCTCTCCATCTACCTGTAAGTAGCTCATGTGTGCAGCCCAGGCTATACCAGCCTACTAAATTAGAAGCTTTTGCTTGGTTGAATTAATATATGTATACTAAAATTGAGTGTATATTCAAGATGAAAATGTGTGTGTAATTTCAGAACTCATAATCCAAACTGCATTAAAATCTGATATTTGAGTCATGAATTAATTGGCATTGGGAAGACGTTTTACAAATGTTATTACCTTGGTGCAAGAGACATTGCAGCAATGACTGTTATGTATTACTCATGTAGAGGCATTCCCGATGGACAAAGCCTTTTTTACATTACTGCTGGCAACCCTGCCTGATGCACTCAGGAGGTAGTTGTCTTGCATATGGTGGCACTAATGTCATCTAGTCTGAAATGGTCACTATTTCAGCAATACTTAATATTAATAGCTCTCAATAAGCTTAATTGAACAGAAGTAGCTCTTATTACAGGAAAAGGTTGGAGACCCCTGATCTATAGGATGCACAATAACTCATTTTATGATCTTTAGCCATCCAGGAGTGGTAATAGTCTCATGCCTTGAATAGCTTGTCTCAAATCCCGGATTATACTTTGTTTATAGTCTCCCGGCGTGCCCTTCTTGATAGATGGCATCTTGGTTGCAGTCCAGTTGTCTTTGCACATGCAACATGGCAGTTAATTGAACCGACCTCCTGTCCATCTGCTAGGTGGGGGCTCAGACAGCATGTCTAAGGAAAGCTCATTTTTTCATGGAACACAGCTGGCAGCCAGCGATGCTGCCTCTTTCAAGGAATAACAACTAGTAAGTCAGTCCCCAATAAGGTATCTATTTAACAAATTGTACAATGTGGCTCTGGCCTAGGATATATTTATTACTTCAGAATCGGAATTGCATATGTCCTTGCATTTCTGGGCTCCTTTTATCAATCACATGCTAAATTACATTGCCCGTTAAAGACCAAGGAGCAGTTCATTCTGGTAAATCCAATTCTCTTCTCATTTCCAGTTTTCACCCTTCTAAAATGGCTGTGCCACCCATTTTAATTTACTGGGACGTTTTAATGTACTGGCCCACATATTGGCAAACAAATGTTGGCTAACACAAATTAGAATGCCAAAGAAATCGACTGTCAGGTTAATTTGCTGATGTAGTAAATTACATAGTCTATTGCAATTTGTGTACCTAAAACTCAAGATGACTTTTTCACTAAATCCAGATATTATTTCTTAGGTCTAATCAGATGTGTTTCCTAATAGATTGAAACAATTCTTGGTGTAATGTTTGAACTTGCCACAGTAAAAACAAAAACATCTATGTGCCTGTGTTCTTGTTCGCTCTATGTTAAACATTGCCTATCTGCATAGTTCTTCCATAGATGTGGGCATCTCTGCTTCCATAGATGTCAGCATATGCTGTCTCTGTACAGCTCTGGTGGGTGTCTCAGAAATCATTGCCTCTCAAATCTTTGTTGTTATGGCTGGGCTTTAATTCAGAATGTTTAATCAGAGTGGCTTGGACTACCATAGATAAAGCTTTGTCTAAATTGTATTTTAACACCTAATAAAATGCAGCAGCGATGGATTTGTCTGTCCTAGGGCCAGATTACCTGCAGCTAAATGCCAGTAAATGCGACATTCTGCTGCAAGGGAAAGATACCCATCAATGGACAGAACAATGGTGGCCAGACTCTTTGGGGTCCACGTACCCGCCCAAGGAGGTTCTGAAAAATATTGCCTATGGTGGACAGTTCCTTGTCCTTTGAAGCACAAACAAAAGTGGTTGCGGGGGTATGTTTTGGGCTTCTACGTGGACTTAGCCCCTGTTAGCGTTTTTTGAACCACAAACATCCCAGATCATTATCCAATCTACGATTTTATCTAGACTGGATTATTGCAATTCTCTTTATTTAGACGCAAACAAATCTGGGACTCAGCGCTTGCAGAGGGTACAAAACGCGGCTGCACGTTCTCTTTTTGCACTCCAAAAATTTTGCTCTGTATCAAAGCTCATGCCTAAATTACACTTGCTGACAATCGATACGCGAATCCATTTTGAGACCTTATCTTTTGCCCACAAAATTCTCCCCCAGCAAGCGCCGCCTATTCTATCTGATCTGCTAGTGCCGTATCTACTGCAATGCACGCTGCATTCAGCGGACCTGCACTTAGAATGTATTCCCTGAGTTAAAAGAGCAAGGGGGGTGGGTTGGGAGCGCTTTTTTAGGGCGTTGATCCAGAATCATCTGGCTTACAGAAAGTCAATAAAAACCTGGCTTTTCCTGAGCTAATCCATACCGCCTGTGCACCCCACCCTGCAATGTTGTACCTGGGTTGTAGTAGTGGGTCGCCCCTTCGGTGAGGCAGCCATGCGCTATATAAGTCTTTTTAACAAATATGCCTCCTTACATCGCATGCCTTTTCTTCGCATGCAATTGCAACGCGCTTGTTGCAACAACCGCTTTCTAACAACGCATACCATTACCCCACAAGTGGTAACAACGACTTGCTCTAGATGGGGCGCTGGATGTTGGAATAGTATAATTTACTATTCCAACTCTAGTCTGTGCAACAGTAGGGGAGGTGTTGGATATAAAATCCAACACCTTCCGCCCCCTCCGCAAGTTGTTATTACGACTTTCAGGGTAATGGTATGCGTTGTTACAACGCCATCATTATAACAACTGCGTTGTAATTACATTAGTTGAAAAGGATTCGTGGTAAGCGCTGTTTACCCTTTTTAACATAACATAACATTACGATCTTGGCAGACCGGGTTACTCCATCACAAATGTAATGGACATCCCGTCCGCCAAATTGCAATTCCATGATATCCTATGAAACTTGTTATTTGGCGGACTGGACATCTTTCATGTTTGTGACAGAGTATGCCATCTGCTAATATTGTAAACAAGCCTCAAGCTTTTTCCTGGCCAATTGTTGAAAATGACTAATGTACGAGACTACATTTCTGCCTTCTTTATAAAATTAAATCCTGAATTGGGCAGCCTGTTTGGTATATCTTTTTCCCAAGATTGCCTCAGATTTTTCTACAAAGATTCAATAGTTTTCAAATAGGGAGCTGTGCACACTAAGGCATTCTTCAACATAGGCAAAAGAATAAAGGTAATTTTGCCGTGATCAGTCTGGAACTGCATCTGTTTAGCAAGAAGAGATACGTACACTGTACTATGATGGACTGAAGTATTTTTTACTCCCCTTTTTTGATCTGCATGATGTAATTCTCACTTGCCCTCCAGTGCTTGAATGTGGATCCGTATTCACCTTTTGCAGTAAGCTGCATCTGGTCTTCTAAGTGCCCCAGTGAGGTAGGGATCAAGTTACTAGTTGATTTATCGTACTCAAAAAGGTTTGCTGCTGCCATGCAACCTTCAGACGTTATGGAATCTTTGTAATTGGTATGGGACGTGGGCTAGAATGGATTGGTTTCAGGATTCATTCCGTGAACGTTTGGGTCTGGCACACTGTTATGTGCAAGGTAGTAGAGAGGATACAAAGTAAATCCATCTGTCTCCCCTCCCAGGTTCAGTCTTACTTCCATTTATAGAATATTTATAATAACGAGCATAAAATGGGGACAAGGGGGAGGAGGGATAGAGAGAAACACAAATGCTCTTAATGTTGTCACAGGTATCCGGGTAGCATAACAGAGTACTGAGAGTAATATACAACTAGGAGGTTTTTTTGGTGTTCCAGAATTTCAAGGCGCACAACCAGAGCAAGGTAAAGGTAAAAGTTATTAAATAGTCAGTATAGGCAATGAGGCGAACGGTAAATCCTCACAACCGCTCAGGGATGGACCAAGAATTAATCCATACGAAACATAAGAAAAACAACAATGCCCCTGCGCTATACAATATAGATATGTAATTCTATAGTGTTTAGGAGTATCAGTATTATCGGTAGAAAAACATTAGAGCACCACCAATTCAGTTTGACATAAAACAGTTGGCGAACAGGCTTGACAAAATAGAGGTATCGAAAAGTTCCGTTGTTGGTGTGGTATTTCTGTTTATTGTTCCTATACATGGGCCAACACGTGTTTCATCGCAGGGAACAGGCTGCGAATCTTCAGGGCTGAAAAAAAACATAGAGAGTACATTTGCGATCATGTTTGTAATGCATGTGTATACAAAGGTGACTTGATAGTGTCACCCATTGTGGAAAAAGCATGCCATTATGTGACTTCGTGGCAATGTGCATCGAGATCATTACTTCGGTGACATTCGTGAATTTGAATGCTATCTTACTAATCAATATGACCTGTAGACAACAGAACATTGGCCGCAGAAAGTTGTAGTGATAAAGTGAAAAAAGTGTGGATTGTGTAAAAAGATTTCGAAATCCCATGTGACTGATACAGTGTATTTACGTAATATTGATAACATCCTAAGGAAACCTTTTAAGGAAACATTTGGGGGGTCTGTATCTGTCCAGAGATATTTCTTTCTTTATCTTATTTGGATATATCTTTATTCTGGGGGGTATAGATAGACGTTGATTGAGCTATTATTTTCGTTACTTGTTCTATATTTATTTATTTAAAAAATATATTCTCTATTTATACCACAAGTTATTGTGTACTCAAAATAAGGACTGGATTTGTTTTTCTCGGGTGTTTCCGGTTTAGTGCAGAGTACCAATCTGTGGATCGACTCTTTTCTTTGTCTACAGTATACCAAGTACCAAATTAAAGAATATATAAAAGAAAAGGGGAGGGGGAAATTACTACAAACAAGAGAGGTCCATAATGATACTTGCTCCGAAGTAAGGGCAGCATCGATGTGTAAAACACATGCTCAGGGGATAGCCAAATAGAAAAAAGAAGAAAACAAACACAAAAAACAAAAAACAAACTCACCCTCATGGGTTGATGGGCGTAACCACTTCGGTTTAGTGCTTAATTGGGAATCCTGTATCCGGAGTTTCCAAGGTATACGTGAGTAAAAAGCTCCGTGAGACCTGATGAGTCTATAGGGAGTATAATGGTGTTTGTGTATAGTTACTTAGCTATTTGCCTTATAGTATACACATAGATAAGGGAACCGAAAAAAAAAAAAAACTACTATATTGACATACCTCAATAGTTTTACAATGATGTGTGAACCGGGAGGAGAGAATAAACAGGTTACTTCGAAATGGCAACGCTGTTTGTTACGAGAAGAGGCGGTTGCACCTGTATAAACAAGTAACCGGGAGACAAACGGAAGGATATGTTGGAGATAATCTATTTGACTGCAGCGAACAGCGTCTGGTATTTATCATCCAAAACGCCGTGGGGAAAGCTCGCTTACCTCATCTTTGTTGTTCTCCCTCTTGTGTTTCCCGGCGCCGTTTTCCAAGGACGGTCATGTGACCGGAAATCAGGCCGGAATATGTACCGGTGAAGCGCTTCCTGAGCAGAAAACGACTAGACCGTAAACTGGGTTTGAGTCTGTTAGTTTATCGGCCGTATAAAGAAGAGTTACTATTTCAAAGCACCCGAATGCCGAGTGCTGGTGAACTTTCGTGTATTGTGTGTCATTATGTCATTTTCCAATAATAGTTTTTAGATTCCCGTCTCTAGAGTGGGAAAATTCAATTAGAACATATAGTAGATTAGTAGGATTTATCTAAATACTACTATAGGGAATTTAGTAAGTGGAGTTCATATCAATGATCGAGCATGTGCGAGAATGTGCTCATATGTGCCGTATATGTTTTATTCAGAACACATTCATATATATTATTTTCTCATAGATGAGAGACACCCGGATAAATTCCAAATGTCTAGGGTCATAGATGTTATGATGGAATTGTGTAATTCCACCTCTTAGGATTTAAGCCTCATACTAACTATGTATTTCATCTCTGGGGAGTCACTGAAATTAATCAGAGAGTATGCTGTTTTACATAGAACACAAATGAATGCACAATATGTATATAAAAGATTCAAGACATATTTTGAAAAGGAAAATTGCAGTGATATTGATACATTTCGCTATATTCCACTGTCTTATCTGATCAAAATTAAAAAGTCGGATCTGGCTAACTACAAAAACATAGGCCAAACAATAACCACATCGGAAGAAAGATCATACTCCCAAAGGTATAGAAGGTTCTTAGTTCCCCAGGAAAAATTGCATCTCAGGGTCATAATTTAATCCGTGTTCAATACTTTGAAGACGCATAATCCAAGTCGCTTCTTTACGTCTAAGTGCCAACTCTCTGTTCCCACCTCTCACATGCATTGGCACAGTTTCAATTCCAAAGAAAGATACTGAGAAATCTTCTGTGTCAGCCTGACATGTGGCCACATGTAGAGCCACTGGATATTTCGGATCTTGTTTTTGTATGGCCCTCATGTGTTCGGTATTCTCTCTTTCAATGCTCTGATAGTACTTCCGACGTATAGTTTGCCGCATCGGCATTCTATTATGTATACCACATATTTTGTGATACAGTTAATGTTTGCTCTTATGTCATATATCTCTTTGTTTGGTCCATTGAAGTGTTTAGTTTTGTGCTTGGCCCATTTACACATGGTGCAAAAGCCACATTTGAAAAACCCGTTGCTGCGTTGGGTTAACCAGTTAGGGGTCATATCGCTTCGTGGGACTGTAGGACTTAGTCTATTTCTCAAAGTTCTCCCTTTGCGGAAAGTGATTTGAGGAGTTATGGGTATTATTCCTTTCAGTGTTGAATCTTCTCTAAGCAGACCCCAGTGTTTGGTCATACTGTGTCTGAGTGATTGATGCAGTGCATTGTACTCAGTGATCATTCTCACTGTTGAGTCTTTCGCCAAATGGGGGTCTCTGGGTTTCAGCGTATCAGTTCTCTTGATTTTGGAGAGTTTCTTTTTCACTTGAGAAAGGATGGCTTTTGGGTACCCCCGTTTCTCAAATCTCGTTTCCATGTCTTGTATGGTTGTTTCAAGATTCTTATCATCACTGCAATTCCGTCTGGCACGGAGGAATTCTCCAAAAGGAATTGATCTGATCTGGTGGAAGGGATGAAAGCTATCAGCTCTCAAAATGGCATTACACGAGGTAGGCTTCCTGTACAGTTTGCTTTGTAACTTATTATTTTTCACATAAAATTCAAGGTCTAGAAATTCTATGTGTGTCTTGCTCGATTTCATGGTGAAGTTTAATTCCCAATCGTTATGATTGAGATGATCAAAAAAGCTGTGTAGTAGTTCTTCTGTGCCTGTCCAAAGTAAAATCCAGTCTTCTATATATCGACCCCAAAATAAAATGGAGTCAGTATACATACTGCCTTGGTTGCCCCAAATGTGTTCATCTTCGAAAGCACCCATGAAAAGATTGGCGAAAGAGGGGGAAAAAAGGGGGCATTCGGGTGCTTTGAAATAGTAACTCTTCTTTATACGGCCGATAAACTAACAGACTCAAACCCAGTTTACGGTCTAGTCGTTTTCTGCTCAGGAAGCGCTTCACCGGTACATATTCCGGCCTGATTTCCGGTCACATGACCATCCTTGGAAAACGGCGCCGGGAAACACAAGAGGGAGAACAACAAAGATGAGGTAAGCGAGCTTTCCCCACGGCGTTTAGGACTGTTCGCTGCAGTCAAATAGATTATCTCCAACATATCCTTCCGTTTGTCTCCCGGTTACTTGTTTATACAGGTGCACCCGCCTCTTCTCGTAACAAACAGCGTTGCCATTTCGAAGTAACCTGTTTATTCTCTCCTCCCGGTTCACACATCATTGTAAAACTATTGAGGTATGTCAATATAGTAGGTTTTTTTTTTTTCGGTTCCCTTATCTATGTGTATACCATCAGGCAAATAGCTAAGTAACTATACACAAACACCATTATACTCCCTATAGACTCATCAGGTCTCACGGAGCTTTTTACTCACGTATACCTTGGAAACTCTGGATACAGGATTCCCAATTAAGCACTAAACCGAAGTGGTTACGCCCTTCACCCATGAGGGTGAGTTTGTTTTTTGTTTTTTGTGTTTGTTTTCTTCTTTTTTCTATTTGGCTATCCCCTGAGCATGTGTTTTACACATCGATGCTGCCCTTACTTCGGAGCAAGTATCATTATGGACCTCTCTTGTTTGTAGTAATTTCCCCCTCCCCTTTTCTTTTATATATTCTTTAATTTGGTACTTGGTATACTGTAGACAAAGAAAAGAGTCGATCCACAGATTGGTACTCTGCACTAAACCGGAAACACCCGAGAAAAACAAATCCAGTCCTTATTTTGAGTACACAATAACTTGTGGTATAAATAGAGAATATATTTTTTAAATAAATAAATATAGAACAAGTAACGAAAATAATAGCTCAATCAACGTCTATCTATACCCCCCAGAATAAAGATATATCCAAATAAGATAAAGAAAGAAATATCTCTGGACAGATACAGACCCCCCAAATGTTTCCTTAAAAGGTTTCCACAGGATGTTATCAATATTACGTAAATACACTGTATCAGTCACATGGGATTTCGAAATCTTTTTACACAATCCACACTTTTTTCACTTTATCACTACAACTTTCTGCGGCCAATGTTCTGTTGTCTACAGGTCATATTGATTAGTAAGATAGCATTCAAATTCACGAATGTCACCGAAGTAATGATCTCGATGCACATTGCCACGAAGTCACATAATGGCATGCTTTTTCCACAATGGGTGACACTATCAAGTCACCTTTGTATACACATGCATTACAAACAAGATCGCAAATGTACTCTCTATGTTTTTATTCAGCCCTGAAGATTCGCAGCCTGTTCCCTGCGATGAAACACGTGTTGGCCCATGTATAGGAACAATAAACAGAAATACCACACCAACAACGGAACTTTTCGATACCTCTATTTTGTCAAGCCTGTTCGCCAACTGTTTTATGTCAAACTGAATTGGTGGTGCTCTAATGTTCTTCTACCGATAATACTGATACTCCTAAACACTATAGAGTACTGAGAGTATTCCCATCCACGTTTAGAAACTCTGGCCTCCATCTAGGTTAATATGAGAGCATAAGATGACCAACAATGAACCCCGCCCCATCCCCGTACCAGAAACGCAATTATAACCAAGAAACAATATTTGGTTCATAAATGTTCTGGGTAACTGAAGCTGTGACAAGTCCTTGGGCTTACTGGGATTTCTCGTCGGGATCCAAAGAAAAGTGACCTGGATTTTAAGAAGCTGTCAGATAATCTTGTTGGGAACAGATGAGAAGGAGGGGAAGCAAGACCTCCCTGAAGAAATGGCGTGGAGGTGAAGGAACCTGACCACCAGGAAATTGGAGGAACGAAAACCAAGCTACGGGTTCAAACTAGTAGGTGCAATAAAGCTGTTCTACACATTTTCTGGCTACTTATGCCTGCTGTGGTCGGTATCCACTGAAAGGGCTTTGTGTCTAGCCTGGTTAAGTGATGGCTGATGCTATGGAGACTGCTTGATGTGACAAAGAAGTGTTTACTTGTTTCCACCTCTTGCTTTGTGTGACTCCTAGTTTTCTTACCCGTGAACTATTCTCTCCACCCTCTCTATCTCGCCCAGAAAATCGGCCATCCTTTCTGTCCTCTTGCACGTGGGAACTGAGTTCTTCACAATCCCCTGTCCAAGGGCTCTGAGACCTAATAGTTTGAGTCTGTGTTGAAGTGCACTACCCAATTAAGGGAACCCACCGGAACGTCTTAATTTATACTGAAATTAAGTGCATCCTTGCATTTTAACACCGGTGGAGGTGATGTGATTTTTTTAAGGCCTTTGTTTACTATTGAACAAAATTATGATTGCTATCAAATGGTGGTGAATGCTTACCTAACAAAGCTGTTTCATTTTTTTAATCTTTAATCGTTTTTTGTTTTTTTGAAGCTTTCTAGAAAATTGTTTTCACTTGGAAATTGTGGGTCATGGACTGTAGAACAAAGCACCTCTTTTAATTTCTAGATCGGAGACAAAGAAATGTGAACATTTCGAAAAGTCGTGTACACTTTGTGTGAGAACTCTATAGCTGTAGCAATTCATTCAGCTGTTTGTCAAGAATGCATGTTTGGTTAGGGTTTCAGGATTGCTTCAAGGTATTAGGAGCGCAACGCTCCAGTCGTGGACTATATTTATAAACGAGTGCCTCCTGGTACCCAGGGTACAAGTCGTAAAAAAAGAAGTGTAAAAAAAGAAGTGGGGGGACGCTGTCACCCGAAGTGACGTCACAACAGGAAGTGACGTCACGAAAGGTGCCGAGCTCCTCGTCCCAGAGAGGCCAAAGAGTGAAATCCAGCTGTTTGGCAGGGGGGACGGCGTCCCCCTGGTAAAATAAGTGGGCGGATGCCGTCCACCCGAGTGGTACCCCGACTCGAGCCCTGCTGGTACCTTAACCTAGCCCATGTGACCGAGGCCTATATGACAGTGTCTTGAAACTAAAACAATGGCTTGATTATTGTATCTTCTGTCCTTAAAAGATACGTGTTTGTACCTTGTTTCCAGCAGGGTAGTATGTGGCTGGGCACTCAAATTGTTCCTGGCCAGTTTCGAGTTCTCACCTCTGACCTAAAGATGCCTACCACCAGGGAATAATATCTTTCATGCAGCCATTACCCAGTAACATGAATGTATTTCGCTGCCTCACGAGCTTTGCACGATGGATGTCATATTTACTGACCTAATTAAGCAAAGGGCATAGGCTGCAGAAAGCATCGGCTGAATAACGGGAGTATGAATTGACAGAGGGCCCCGGGGTCATGTTTCTTCTTTCTGAGGAGGAATTGTTTCAGGTGCACTCATGCTGCATAAACAACCTGTACTCGCCAGAGCTACGGATCTCTTTCCAGCTACATTTCGGTTTGGCTGCTAGTGACCATGCCGCATTGAGGGCTTGGGCTTGCCAGCCGTTCTTTAAATCGTTTTGCAACCCGTTTGGTGTGAGAAGTGTGCTAGTAAATTATGACGCCGAGCAGAAGTGCGCTTTTCTATGTCGTCTTAACCATTCCTCGATTTTAAGTGGTATTTTGTTAAGTGCATAGTTGTTTATACCAATGTGTATCTAATGAGGTAACAATTAAAGCAACATTGTACGAGCCGCTCAGGTTGCTCCTTTTTCTAAGAATAAAATTCCGCCATTTGCTTATGTTTCGATATTTTGTAAGGGCCAAAAATGTGGCTTGAATATGTGTTTCTACAAATACCAATATTCTTTTTCACCACGGGCTTCTGCCTTTGTTTATTTTGTTTACAAATCACCAGGGGGTACCTCGCTTGGCTTTAATTTCTAATAAAAATCTCATCTCACTTTTTTTTTATACTGGTGTTGTGTGTGTGGTGCTACCTGACCTGGCATTCCCGCAACTACCCCCCCCCCCATCAGTTTCAGCCCCAGACCTCCCCCCGTTTGGAGAGCTCTGGCATAAACACATGTGGCTGCACAGAGTAAAATAAGCTATTAATGAGCTTTTTAGTGTGGGGAGTTGCCGTAATAAAGCGAGGTCAAGCAACAACTGGGTGATGATGCCTCTCAAGATGGTAATAAATAGCATACTACACTCTGCACATCTGCATACATGGTTATATATGTATGTGCTGTATCAGTGTTTCAGCACTGCAGAAAGCAGCAGGCGTCCCTGTTGTTCCCCGAATCAGTACCAGTGATTTGATTGCTTTAGGAGGGATCGGCCATTCCCCTGGATACACTTCTCATAAATGGTCTGTCTTAATCAGCTTGGTTTCTTCTTTGTAGAACCTTCACTCTCACTTTTTATAATGCACCCAAATTATGTCATTGTGAAAATGACAAACAATCATACCGGGCACTATTATGACAATAGTTTTGATTTGCTGTATTTGAATTTGTTGATGGTAATGGCCATATCACATAAGCAGATTGTGTTTGAGGTATTTGAAATTTGCAGCAGTAGATGCTGTTGGTGACATTCAGACTTGTCAGCAGGAAAATGTGCGGTGCTTAATTAGAACACCACATTGTACCATATGTGTTGTGAACTGTTGCCAGTTATATTTTTATAAATAGTGTTTTCAACATAAAATAAGCTACTCCTGGCAGATTGAAATACAATTGACAGATCAGTTTGTGATATTGCCAATGCAGCCCACACATTCAAAGAGCTTTGGCAAAGCCGGTAAATCTCAGCCTTTTTAAGTAGATGTGCTCTTTGTTGTAAAGGGTGTACGTAGGATGGATAAAAGGTTCCAGGTACATCTGTGAAATGCATCATAATGCTCAAAACAGCACCCCCTGACCACTGCAGAGGTTCCTCCCACTTACATGAGGCTGAACGAAAGGAGGAGTGCAGGACAATGCAAAAACGGTTAGATGCCTTTATTGCATCATTACATTTAACAGTTGCAGCTCCCCATTGTAGCAAAACCTATGGTGCAAAAGCTAATTCTATGTGAAGGGAGGACAAACACACCTTGGTTGGTGTGCCATTAGTAGTTGCACCAGCGATCACTTGACTCACAGTGCATTTGTATAAAATGCACTGAGTTATAGCATAGCATAATATAGAAAGAAGGTTCTTCTGCTGCGAGCTAGAATTTTCAAGGTGGGCACTTTTTCCCCACAGAAGCACAAATGCTTAAAGGACACCAATGTTCTATGGGGCCATTACAAATTCCATAAAAATAGAAACATTTGCAACTTTTCTGGTTTGTTGCTACTTCACTGTTATCAAATGTGGAAGGTATTGGGGCCCTGCTTTGTTCTCTCTGGGTTACTGAGATGAAAACCCTGGAAGATGATTGAGATGTCTAACGATAAGCCTTCGTGTGGTTGGCTGTGGAGTCCCGAGGCGATCCGTGTGGCCTCATGATTTTATTGTCGAGTGTATCTTCATTCAGGCAGCCCTACTAAAACTTTGTTGATATTTTACCAAAAAGTAAATGTTTCTAAGTAAGGGACGGAGGAAAGAGAAAATAAAAACCAGGTTGAATTAAGGTAGGTGGAGACTGCAACTTAAAATCCTTCACCTAACGTCAAATCAGAACAAGGTGTTCTTAGCATCCTGGTGACCACCTCAGTCAGATCCTGTTTTCATGAAAGGCCATGCTTAAAACCTTGCCAAATTGAACACAGAGTCAAGCAGAAAGTGTCAGGCGAGTGTTGTCTCCCACACATACTTGACACCTCTTAATTTTATCACAAATATAATTTCAAAAGCCAAACATGAGAAACGCAAGTATAATGATTCTTTTAAAGAAACTCTTCTGATTTGTTATGCAATTTACACATACATTCAGATGCAACTATTGATGGCAACACAAGAAGTGTAAAAACATACAGTAAAGCAATATGTGAATTCTGAAAAACAATCGCCAATCTATTACATTTCCTCCTTATTAAGCGCTCTCATTCCAAGAATTGAAAAAACCTTGCCAATCCCACTAAAATGGGAACTGCAGAGACCATAAACTTACTTTATGAAAGTAGTTGTAAGTGAATGCCTATCAGTACACTACTGGTAGTACTTAGCACATAGAAATGCAAGACAACCCTCCTGAAACCTTTAGAAAGAGATCAAAAATGGATCCTGCTGTAGCGGGAATTAGTATCAATTAAAATCTCGGTTCACGATCATCAGTGCTAATCCCCGCTGTCTCTGGGCCGATGGACTTTTGACGTTGTGTAAGGATAATCAGGAGCGGTACATCACATGAAATTATAAACACAATTTAATT
The DNA here is from genome assembly GCF_964261635.1 of Lissotriton helveticus. Classification (NCBI taxonomy): domain Eukaryota; kingdom Metazoa; phylum Chordata; class Amphibia; order Caudata; family Salamandridae; genus Lissotriton; species Lissotriton helveticus. Next base: position 1,585,873,205 of record NC_136067.1, on the reverse strand, counting down.
ATCTAATTATAGTCAACAGTGAGAGTTTCTTGTGAGTTAAAGGTTTTATTTTCCAGATCTTTTGTAGGTCATCTTTAGTAAAATCACACGTTGAATTAATCAATCTTAGTCATTAGAATCAATGAGCAATTAATAAATCACATTAGTGTGCATTAAGCATGTTCTATAAAGGAAATAACACCTATTCTACGAATGGGAAGAAAATGTGTCAGTCAGAATCCATAACGAGTTCCAGTTCGAGAGTGAGAGGGAAAGCATAAAGTTTCAGCATTGATCAAGCAGAACGTCCCATAATGAGTGGTTCAAGAAACCTAGTAGAGTCTCAAAGCAGCATGGAAAATGGATGTACAGTGGGGAAGGATGTTGGAGAGATCTGAGAATGAATGAGGGTAACCTACTTTAGGAACACATACTATTATAGACAAATTATTGTTGCAATCTTCATGTTGCTTCTTCTCTCTTCTGTCGACCAGTCAGCTTCTGATGCTCTCATGGAAACAGGATCCCTCCTTGTCTTCTCACCAAGAGTACAGTAGACCAAAGACAGCATGTTGAGTGAAACATTTCTTATCAAATACAATGTTAACTCTCTTAGACTTTCTCATCATTCATTCCCTTTAGAAATGCGGCATCTTCATTTGTGAATTTCTTCATTACTTCACTAAATGACAAATCTCTAACAGGGTTCTTTGTGTAAGTAGAAACATTTTGCAGAGTTTGATGAAAGCATTTACCCAACTGTTATTCCTTATGAATAACATGTAGATGGGTAGGTCTAGAAATAAACATCTTATGCACATTAAGCATTTTCTAGTCATGCCAGCTTGTCAGGCACTGTTACTTAAGCCCTTTGAGGCATAGCGGGAGTAAATGTGGTCACCAATAAATTTTTAGAATTTAAACGCATTTTTATTTTTCATTATAGCCTACACTTTAATTTTGCACGTTTACTATAAACTGTTTTATTTTCTCGATATTATTACACGCTTCCCAAAGCTAATCATTGATATTTTAGAAAGGCATGGTAGTGTGCCACTACATATCCATAAGCATCTGTATGTGGACACAAATCAAACCTGCTATCTAATTAACACTGGTATCACATGGTCCACTCGCAGGTTTATTGAGAGCTATGAACGTACACTTTCATTGGCTTCTCCATACCTAATCTTTTTCCATTCTGGTACTTGCAGTCTTTGATTTATAAGTGAAAACGGTTGCTACAGTCTAATCCCAGCAAACAATTTTAGACCATGTCTCATTGTCCTCTCCCGTTCTCAAATGGTGTTTGTTGAGACGTTATAATACTCTTGTGCTGATGGAAACCCTGCTACCAACTCTTGTACCATGGATCTTCTACAACTCCAGCCATTGGTAGCACAGATGTTTAAAAAAAAAAAAGAAAGTCAGGCAGGGAGGTCCAGTATTCTTGGCTTAATGTAACCAGAACCCTATTGCTGCAGTGTTTTTTTATTTTATTTTTTTATTTTATACAAACCATGTTCATACACTACTTCAGCTCAATTAATTTGGCTTATGTCAGTGAAGATTAATATTCCCAGAATGCCTGAGTCACTTAAATGAAAACTTGGAAACAGTAGCATGGTGTCATTGTGACACACATATAATGGGTTACCTTATGTAGATCGAAAGGGACCACTCGTATGGGCTTAATGGAAAGGAAACACTTGGATGGGCCATGTTACATGCCTGGAAGATTCAAAGTTGCGTAAGAGAAATGAGAGGGACCCCTTTAACCAGACCAGGGGAATAGGGTACTCTTAACAAGTAGAAGTGAAAATCCCTTGGTGGAAATATGTGCTAGTACTGGGTCTCAAGATTCCCTGCACAAACAGTTATAGCCCATATGTTAAATCATGTAAGGTTAAAGATACTACTACACAACTGTGACATGTATATTAAAAAATAAATTGCTTTATTAAAAATCGTCACTTGATATGGTTAAAACATACTACAAACCTAATTACACTGAAATGGACTTCCAATTCATATACCATTAAAATACTTTTTTACATACATAAAGGAAAAAACACAATAATTCAACATAGGAGTGATTACAAAGACTTTTGACACCTAGTGTGTGCCAACAAACATTTGACAGAGATACAAATACAGCCAGTACATTTTGTCATTTATAAATGAATCCGTTCTGAGCAGTTCAATTGCAAATCCTATATACAATCTATTGTTCTTATCTATAGGATAAGTTATTCACATGGATTGTGTTGAAAGATTCAAAGTGTGTGCCTGCACTTTTCTGCCCTGTGATGACTGTATTGTAGACCACTGCACTGAGTTTTCTATTGCTTCTTTGGGGAGGCTTTAAGGGCAGTGATAGCGCGGAAAGAGTCCATATTTTCTCTCCAGTACCAGTTCAATCTGTGACTTACAAGAATGTGCTCCAACTCCGTGTCAAATCTTCTTCTTCAAGATTACTTTTTTGAATGGAAGCTAAATCAAGTCCAAATTTCATCATAATTTACAGTTTAAGTTCAGTAAGTGATGAGAGTTTTACGTAGATTTTTAAAACTTTATTCTCTTTAAGAGTTTAGTAAGTTCATTTTATTTCTCCTTTATTTAGTTAATAAATGAAATAAATCATTTTGCAGAAATTAAAAATGAAAAATGTAGTAAGAGTCATCAATAAGGCAAATTATCAAGTGTGTTCCATAAAGGAATTAATCCCTATTCTATCTAAGAGGAAACTTAACCTAAATAGACCCCATAAAGAGTCCTGGAAAAGAGCAATATCAAGGGAGCATCAAAATCAAAGTCAGAATTTGAGTAATGGAACTCCCCATAAAGAGTAGTTCATGAAACTCAGCCGAGTCTCCTTCATCGTCGGTTTACAGTTGCAGTAGCAAACCGTACAAAGTAAGTCTCAACTGAGAAACAAGGGAAACAGATGCAGCAGTAACTACACCTGTCAGGATAGGGAAGGATAAAGAAGCATCACCTGCAAAGTGTCTATTTTGTCGTTTATTCAGTGTTTCACTGGGGAACAATGAACTACACTAAAGACAGAAGCAATTGGTTGCAGGTCTCGAGTTAAGTAATGGCATTGGTATTTCTTATAAGTATACGTTTAATGTTTAAATGTGTGATTCTCTATTCAGTATTATATGAACATGAGATAGGCAGTTCAAGCTTGGTCCATCAAGACTATGTGGCTTAAGAAAGGAATACATTTTATAACCTCTGCGCATTCTGCAGTTATGACAAAATCTAAGCAAGTCACTTTAAAGTGAAACCATAAAATACATTTGTGCATTGTTCAGCATTTCGTAAAAACAATCTATTTATTAAGAGAGAAGTTTAGCTGAGGCCTACCAGTGGAAATTAATGCCTGGTGCATTTTGCAGATTTTTACTACATGTCATTTTAAAATCTGTTTTTCATATTAATACCTGAGGCAATTTTTCATTGTTGTTAATTGATTTATATGCAATTTTTCTACTTTAACAATTCCCCCATCTGATGGTTATCTCAACCATCACACTAAAGGTATTTCACATGCAAGTTCATTCAGCGAACACTCATCTGTTGAGTCTTGCCTTTCCCTTTTTGACCTTTGTATTTTAGTTATTTCATGTAATCCTCATTCATGTTCCCATTTAATCTGATTTTTTCCCCATATTTGTGTTTAATTCCTGTTACTTTCTTTTACGCAGAAATATGTACAGCTCAAGAATAATGTGTACAGAAACAGCAAGCAAAGCCCTAATATTATTGCTGGCATTAAAACACCCTTTAAAATGCCACCACCTGCTGTTGTAATCCAATTTCCAATAGTTTGAACTCTCTTTCCAACATTTCCAGTAAGCACTAGGTGTTTCCAACTCTTCTGATTAATGTTTCAAGTCTGAAATGTTCCTTTCAATGCCTTCAGCCTCCTCCTTACTATAATCAGGAATGTATGAGTAGCAATGGGTTGTTTTAAGCATCTGGCGGACTCTGCTCTTTTCTGTGAGTAAGAGGTCTAATGCAATTTTTAATCTTTTCTCCATTTAATATGATGCCTACAGGTTGAATGATTGCACCAAATATATCGCCTACTAATTTAGCTCTTGTTACAGTACTACGCTTATGTCTGTGTGCGGGTGTCATTGTTAATGCATCTAAGCTCTGCACATGATACAGTTTAGGAATTAATACACCTGAATTGCAAATACCCTCACAGTCACCAGGTAGCAAGAAATAAGCATTCTGTCCACCAATAAAATAAACAGCATGATTCCCATATTCTTCTCCTTATAAATGTTGCCATGTTCCCCCTGTTAATTCAAACGTGTGTTCCCAGCTACAAATCCCTACATGTCTTGTTCTTTTGGGGGTTGTTCTTCTGTAAACACACATTTTTCCTTTGTGTTGACTGTCTAACCTCAATTTGGGGTAAATCATTTTCTTTCTAAATTTATCTTCTTCTTCCAAACACTTTTCAAAACATCAGTATGCTTATCTTTAGTACGTGTTATGTTCATGTATCTTTCTTCTAACACCATTACGTAAGATTTCTCCAAAGTTTTATCAAGGTTACATTATTTTTGAAAGTCTTAACACTATCTGTAGGTTAATAGGGAAAGAAATAGTACCGATCAGTATCCCTTTCTTTAGCTTCTGGGTGTAAATTCATACTCTCTTCCAGATGTACTCTTGAAAGAATTAGATCATAAAAGGAATATAAATACACATGTGAAAGCAAAATACTACAGGAAAGAGCATATGATAATGGCATTAGAAATTAAGTGTCTTCTGATGCAGATATGGGTAAATTAGTGCAAACATAGCTGTCCTTTGCATTATTAGCATGAGTGTATTCTTGTAGTAGTCTAAAGTAGCCGTTAGTGAAAAAAATCACCTTTCTTGTATCTAATAAGCGAAGCTCTTAGTTGGTCTTCATCATTAAGGTATACATGTGGCTTAGTTGTATTATTTGTTCTGTGTTCTACTTCTGGTGTTAAATGAAACTAATACTATATTGATCATTATTACTGTAATTACAAAAATTGAACCCATAACGTATTTACACTTCTACTTAATGCAACACATTTCTCTCTAATCAGGCTAGGTAATACAAATTCAGCAGTAAAGTAGAATTTCAGTAGTAGTACTTATTTGGCTTAGTATTAGTGATCCAGTGGAAACCCAGGGATGAACACTTCATAAAACAAATGTCTCAATGGGGCCATACACATTTACTCAAATGCTCAAATGCTCATTCACACTCCCTGGTAGATCCGCTGGGGGTTAAGTTTTATAAATCACCTACGTTCTGATTAGTTAATTCCCTGCAACCACAAACTATTTGTTAAAATATTCAGTGCCTAACTAATCTTTCACAAATCAAACCTCTTTCCTCTGGCCGATGGACCATTAGTTGATTTAGTTGATGGTGATATTAACAGTTAACTAACTAATTCACAGATCTCGGTGAAATAACCACAGACTCTGGGTAAGATTCATTAATTCTATATAAAGATTTTCAGTCATAAATTGAACGCTCATTGATACAATTTCACTGTGCAAACTCCATCATTCTTCATATGGGAGAGAAAAATTCATATAGCGAATACATTCATTGAGACAAACTCATTCAACACATCAATGCATAAGAATGGGTAGATGAAGACACAAAAGATGCAAATCAAAATACATTTGCAAAAGAATATGCAAATCTTTAGAAAGAATAATATTTACCTAATAGGAATACTGAAAATCACCCCTCTAGCCAAAAGACTGGTGGCGGTCCCCTGAATTAGAATCAGAAGACAAGGCTATAGGACAAGATCAGGACAGGACAGATACTTACTAATCTTCTCTACAAACCCGACGCACCTGGGCATATCCCTCTCCTACACTCTCTCCCTCCTCAATGTTCTTCCGCAACCTTCAAATCTAATCAGGCTGGATCTGAATCTTACCAGACTGCTCTCTTCTGCTTTCTTTCGACCCAGCAACAGCAGCTCTCGCTTGGTTCTCTTCTCTCTTACCCTAGTTACAGTCTTCATTTCAACATGTCCCACACTCAATAGTTGCAAATATTAGTAAAGTACGCAATGTGATTTGGCAAGTCTAGGGGAGTCTTCATCACACTATGCTGACATATTCATTTTTAATAAGGTATTATTGTCTTGCAAACCCTTCCCCTTTAGCTCAGTGATGATTTTTTCTTCCCATACATATATTTTTGCTATTTTAATAATTTCATTCAATACAGGCTACACAGACTAGTGATACATGTCTTCGTTTTCTCACGTCTTCTGTCCTTGGTGTTTGGCAGCTATTCAGCTTTTCGGTCATCGGGTCATGTCACGAATTCACTGAGATTGCGTGACTTGTTTTGATCCACCGCCATTTTCCTCCCTCTGTCAGAAGCATAACAGGCCCAAATGCACACTATTAATAAAAGAATCATAAACCGATATTATGTTCTTAAACTTATCATTTTCACTGTTCACCACCCACTTCATCTCTATCCCATGTTAGTATTATTTCTCTGGGCAAAAGCATTAACAGCAGCTTTCTTTTAAGTTAAAGCAAGCATGTGCTGGGCATGTGGTGCCTCACGACCACATGTTAGTCGTTCTTGCGCATGCGTGAGAGTTTTTCCCCCTCAAAGCGGGTTAGTCACGTTATCTCTACGTAATTCTGGTTTGCACATGCGCAAAGCGTATTTCTGAATTAAAGCGGGTTTTAGTCGCGTTGCATTTTATTCCACATTAATTAAGCATGCGTAAAGCTTTCTCCCCATGTGTCGGTGTCTGGTGCGTATTACTTTCATCTCATCTACAGTTTTAATGGATAATAAAAGTTAATGAAGGATTGCTCCGAGCAAGTTTCTTTTTCTTGAATCCTTGCTCCATCATTAGCACTTCACATTCTAATTAAACAATCTCTAATCCTACTCCATGTTTTTCTATATTTTTATCTCTGCTCTTCTGCTGAAGACTCTGGCCTATGTTGATCTTCTGTAAATTAACAAATGTAAACTATGAAGGTCCAACAGGATGGTTCTTTTTCATTGTTCAGTTATTGTTCTATTTCAGCTTTTGATAGTTCTCAGTTATTTTTTTTAGCTGTTCCCAATTTTCTCAAAGTTTAAGCGTCAGGGTGGTTCATACATTTTTGATCTCACATCACACAGATCATCCAATGTGACGTTCAGTACTTGATCAACATAGTAAGTCCATTCAGGTGCTGAATACCTTTTGACAAGGTACCCTTGCTCCCTTTGAGCTTCTGAGAGATTGTTTATTTTGCTCTATACCACTTTAATTACTTGACTCGGTTTCCTCAGGCATGGTTGCCGGTATTTGACCAACCAATGTACTCCTTCTCAATCTTTCTGGTTCATAGGAGTGTGGCCATTCAGCTCTGGGGGTGACTCTCCTTATTCCAGTGCTTGTTCTCTCACCTGGATCTTTCAGTAGGACTGATGGATTTTCAGTAATGTCCCCATTTTGATGAACAGTCTCTGCTTCTATTTAGTTAGAGACTTCGAAGCCACTCTGTGTAACTTAAGGCACTTGAATCTGTTTTCCAACTTGCAAATGTTCACCCCTCTCTTCTTCCTTCTGTTCTTGTGGTGGCGGGCCACTGGTCTAGGCATTCTCTCAGGTGGTAGTGCAGTCATCAATGCTTTTCATTTTGGATCGAAGACCACAATTGCTTCTTCTGGGTTTCTCACTTTATTGTGAAAAGCATGAATCTAATTTGGAACTCCAGCACACTTAACAGTAGTGTTGGTCCTAAGTATTGTCTATAAGGGGCCTTTCCATCTCAGTTCCAAGCAAGTCTTTCGAACGTGCTTCTTGATCATGACTCAATCACCTTGATTGAGGGCATGGCACTGTTCTTGGTTTGGTTCTCTTGTTATAGCTGTAACCTGATAAGGAACAGAACAGACTACACCAGCCAACCCTTTGCAGTAATCGAGTATCCTATCATCTGTGATGTTCAAAAGTGCATTTGCAGGTACAACAGACAGTCTCATTGACCTGCCTACTAAAATCCCGTAGGGCGATAAGTCAGTCTTTCTATCTGGGATACTTCAGATTCTCATCAATACCAAAGGTAATGGCCATTTTAATAGTACCATTGACTCATTCAACAATCCCAAAAGCTTCAGGTCTGTAACTGCTCAATTTGTAATGTTGTGCAAATTGTCTTCAGGACCTCATTATTGAAATGGGACACCCTATCTGTTTCAAGAGAAACCGGCATTCCACAGCAGTTTTGCAACATTGAGACTGTTATTCCTCTTCAATATCAGAAACCTCTACGACAACTTGAACGACAATACTCCCCACTCCGTAGCCAGCCTGCCCTCGGGCAACACCAGCCAGACCACCATCTCCACCTGGACACCGATCACGGCCGAAGAGACCACCTCGACCATGAAAGGCATCCACTCAGGGGCCCCCACCGACCCCTGCCCACCACACATCTACTACAGAGCCGCTATCGCACCCGAACTACCCCATCAACACCACCTTCAAGACCGGCACCTTCCCCAACGACTTGAAACGTGCAGAAGTCAGGCCCCTGCTTAAGAGGCCCTCAGCCGATCCCATGGACCTCAAGAACTACCGGCCCATCTCCCTCCTCCCCTTTGCAGCGAAAGTCTCTGAGAAAACCGTCAACTCAGAACTGACAAGGTTCATCAAAGACAACCCCGTCCTCGACCCGTCTCAGTCTGGATTCCGAAGCAACCACAGCACTGAGAGCGCCCTACTCACCGTCACAGACGTCATCTGCACCCTCCTCGACCAAGGCCACACCCCAGCCCTGATTCTACTTGACCTTACGGCAGCATTCAACATCGTCTCCCATCGCACACTTGTAGCCAGACTACATGATGCCGGCATAAAAGGAACCACCCTTGACTGGATTCGGTCATTCCTCCCCGGTGGAAGCCAAAGGATCAGACTGCCGCCCTTCTGCTCCGAACCCACGGAAATCAACTGTGGAGTCCCATAGTGGTCATCACTCAGCCCAACCCTCTTTTGCATCTACATGGCCCTCCTCGCCGCCATCGTTCGACAACACGGCCTCAGCATTGTATCCAACGCCGACGACACCGAGCTCATCCCCTCCCTCACCAAGGACCCCTCCACCACCAGACTCACCTTTCAAGAAGGAATGCAGGATGTCGCAGCCTGGATGACAAACAGCTGACTAAAGCTTCACAGTGAAAATACAGAAGTCCTAGTCCTCGGAACCGCCCCATCAGCATGGGACAACACCTGGTGGCCCACTGACCCCCACGGACCATGCCAGAAACCCCGGCATTGTACTCAACTCCTCCCTCTCCTTGAACCAACAGGTCAACGCCGTCACCTTCAGCTGCTTCAACACCCTGTGCATCCTCAGTAAGACTTTCAACTGATTCCCACCCCAAGTCAAGGAAGACAGTCACCCATGCACTCATCACCTGCAGGCTGGACTACGGAAATGCCCTCTACACTGGCATAAACCAGTCTATACTCCGCAAACTCCAGACGATACAGAAAGCCGCCGCCAGACTTGTCCTCGGCATCTCTCGACACAAGCACATCAGCCAACACCTACAGAAGCTCCACTTGCTCCCCATTGAGAAGAGAGTCACCTTCAAGATTCTCACTCACGCCTACAAATGCCTACACAACACCGGACCCCAATACTTCAACGACAGAATCACCTTCCACGTACCCAAAAGAAACCTCCGATCAGCCAACCTCGTCCTCGCTGAAACCCCACTCATCGGCAGAGCCAAAGTTGAGGGAAGATCCTTATCCTATATCGCAGCCAAGACCGGGAACGAGATCCTGATCGACATCAGACACCCCCCTCCACTCTCAAGACTTGCCTCTTTGGCTGAACGGAACATCTGACCCACCTCCCTAGCACCTTGAGACCCCCATGGGTGGGTAGCGCACTTACAATTCCCTGCGTGATTGATTCTGGTTGGGTAGGCTTTCACCCATAGCGACAAACTATGACTAGTATATATCTTAGCTCATTGTAAGCAAGCAATTTGTTAAATTGATCTGCATTCTATTGAATAGACCACCTGATCTCCCTAAGTGATTCAGTATAATACTTTGTTTTCTTTTCCTGCAATAATTTTTCACATATTACACATCTATGACAAATTTATTCTGCCAGAATCCTAAATCTAGGACTGAACCAATTCTGTTGAAAAAACCTAATCATGGTATCTCTGCCTAAATGTGTATATCTGTGATAGTACTGTGTCATTGGAAACAACACCTTGTCTGGCAACACAGGTATCCCATCAGCTGACATCTAAATGTCCTTAGTTTTTCTTACAACCTGCTTTAATCCATTTAATCCAACTATTTTGCTCTGTTTCGGAAACATTTTTTCCTGTACTCTTTTAATTTCATCCCAAGTATCTGTCACTTTCATTAACAAAGTGAAAGAGGTTTCCACTTCTGACTCACTTGTGACATTTCCATTAAATGTGCAGGCCAACAGAGCACAATACCAAACCGCTGAATAAGGTATCTATTCCCCATAGCAATGTAGCCATTGCCACTCTGAGCTGAACACTTAACAACTGCAATTTTGTCTGGTAACTGTAACGCTTCCAGCAAATTTCTAACATGCATTCCGTTTCCTATTGGAGTACCAGAGGCCATCAGAAATCCTCTCAGTGACCACAATTGCCCAAAAACATGGACAACACCTAAGCCATACTGCCTATCTGTAAATATGGTTACTCTCATGTCAGCATTTAGACTGCATGCTCAGATAAGGGAAATCAATTCTGCAACTTGTGCTGAGGTAACCCCATGAATCCAAGAAGCTTCAAAAACATGAGAAAACTGAACCATGTTTAGTTTAGTGAGTGTCTCTGTGTCTTGCGACCAGAGTCTTAGCAAACAAAAGTAACATGCATACATACATTTCAGGATTACATAGAATACAATGTACAGCAATGATCTCGGCAGGAAAACATTAAACCGGTCAGAAGGATCATGGAGATTACACAGCTGCAGGATGGAGGCTTCCAGCCAGATTTTCTCGTTTGTGGTTGTCATCACTAACACAATTCCTTCAGTTGTCATGTTTCCAGACATACATCTTACAACATATTAAAGTAAACCTTGAGATGAGAAACAGCGAGTTGAAAGCAGCAGCCGTTAAAACAGCAGCCGTTAATCACAGGTGATCCTTCGACACTGTCTGCGAGGATCGACCACAAAGCAGTGGTCCGACTGTGTGGATCAGATCTGATGCATCGTGTTGTTGAAGCTTTGCTCCATATATGGTACTTCTTCAGCGGACCCTGCATGCTTTCGATAGCTGGTCTGCCCTGCATGGCTGTCGGCCTGAACTTTGTATTTGCACTGGTCCCTCGCGACCTCAAATACCCTTTTCATCGCTAGTGGCTTCAAAGCACTGTTTACACAATTAATCTTTAAAAAATTAACCTTTAAAAATCATATCTTGAGTTCTACGTGTTGGATTTCTGCCTTTTTTGGTCTTGTTTGAATCAGATAAATATTCTCTATTTCTCTAAACCAGTGTGAAGTCTTTTGTGGTGTTTTCTTTGTGTTACTGTAATTAAAGTGTGCACAAATACTTTACACATTCCTCTTAAGCCTGGATGGTCTGTGCCAAGCTACGAGAGGGTGAGCACAGGTCACTTTAGATTGTGTATCTGACTTACCCTGACAACAATGGTGGTCCCTGCTTGGACTGGGTGCATACCTTTGCCAACTAGAGACCCAATACTAACTGTTTGTAACTGACTAATCCTTTTTTCAGAAAAGTAAGTGCCATAATGACAATTGCATAATGCTGGTGTGGGTTAAAGATTGTATTTGACACCTGGGACTACACCATTTTACATCAGCCACTCACGTGGCTGCTCTCTGTAAGCATACGTTTATTTCTTACATTTCCATCAGAATAAATAAATATCTGCATGATATCGTAGGCACCAGTATTAAGTGTGCAAACTGAATTGTGCAGGGCGGAAGTGTATCATCTTTGCTCATGTCACACAAGTCAATCAATACCTTCTGCCACTGGCCCGGTATTGGCTTTTTTCTATAGCCTTTAATTTCCTCGAGGTATATTAGAATAGTTTAGCCTCTGTCGATGTCTGCACATCTGATTGCCAACCCTATGGCTTTCTGTTTCATTGCAGTCATACTCTTCGCTAACTGAAGTGCGAAGTCTACAAACCTAGAGATTACTTTTCCAGTTGCTGTGCGAGGGTACAGTCCCAATAGGCAAGACCCTGAACCACACAAATTTACCAGTCCATGAGGGCTGTTGATGTACTTATGTGCTTCCAGTTATCTTCAATTATAGGTCATGAACAGAATATATGCGTGACACCTGCTTCATCAAAAGAAAATCTCGGGCATCTAGCTGTTACGGCAGTATGTAGCTCATGTAACATAGAAGTGGCTAAGTATGCCCTATGTAAGCTATTACATTGGCTATATTTAAAACAAGCATTCCGTGAAACACTGAAATTAAACTATAGTGGCATTCCACTTGTTAGATTTGGGGGTCTCTAGTTGGCAGAGGTAGGGACCTTTGTCCAAATAGGCACCCTTGCTTCTAATCAGGTTAAGGGGGTACATTCCTAAAATAACCCCTGCTCACCCCCTTGGTAGCTTGGCACCAGCAGACAGGCTTATCTCCGAGGCAGTGTGTAAAGCATTTGTGAACACATACAGTAACCCAGTGACAACACTACAGATGGACACCACACAAGTTGTAGTATAAAAATAAGTATTTTTATATAGACTTCACAAAAGACCACAAACGACAAAAATCCACAATACGGTACTTTAAAAATGGTAGGAATAGCTTAGTTCTCTTAAGATGACTAATGCGACAGTTAGAGTTCAATTTACCTTTGGATGCATAACGCTATACAACGAAAGTGTTGCAGGGAAGCTTGATGCCTCTGTTCCTTACATGCAAGAAAGGTGATGCGTCGGATCCCTACTGATGCGTAGGGGATGCGTCGGTTTTTCTCGGCGTGGTGAGGTGATGCATCGGTTTCTTACTGTGCTTCCGTGGAAATGCGACCAGCAGTGCTGTGATGCGATGACGATCTGGTGCAATGAACAAAATGGCATCTTCTTCTTGATGCGTGCACGCCCGAGGGCCGTGCGGCTACTCAGCGATCCTTCTGAGCCGCGACAGGCCCTGGGACACGATTCCTGGTGATGCGGCGGCGTCTGATGCGACGTCGATCCTCTTCTCCGGCGATGTGAGGCGCTTCGGCGATGCGATGCGACAGCTGCAGCGGCAGCACCCTTCTTCAGCGATGCGACGACAGCGGCTGCGGCGACACGCTTCTCCGATGATGCGGCAGAGTCTGATGCGACGTCGATCCTCTTCTCAGGCGATGCGAGGCGCTTCTGCGTTGTGAAGCGACAGTGGCAGCGGCGACACCCTTCTTCAGTGATGTGACGACAGCGACTGCGGTGGCAATACGCTTCTCCTGCGTGAGACGCACTTCCCGCTCATTGCGACACACAGTACCTTAGAAGGCCCAACAGCAGGCACTTCCAAAGAACTCTTGTGGAGCTGGTTGGTGAAGTCTGTTGTCCCTTAGACTTCAGCAGGAGGCAAGCTCTACCTCAAGCCCTTGGAGACTCTTCACAAGTTGAATGAAAGTAGCACAAAATGCCTTTCTCCTTTCTTTGGCAGTCAGGCAACCACTGCAGGCCAATCCCCCAGACAGCACTCAGCTTAGGGATAGTCTCCTCCTCAGTTTCTCTGGTTCCTCTGCTCAGCAAAGGTTTCTTCTTGTTTCCCAAAAGTGATCTAAAGTTCTGGGGTTTGGGTCCCCTCTTTTATACTCATTTCCCTTTGTTCTCTGAAGGCAGAGAGGCCTTTGCCTAGTCTAAACCAGTTCTGGTCAGTCCTGGAGCACTTTGTTGACAAGACTCCTCCTTTCGTTTCGCAGTGTAGGCGAGAGACATCAGACTCACCACAGGAGTTGGAGCCAGCATTGTGGAGGGAAGGCACAGCCCTTCTCAGGTCCCAGGTACAACTCCTCCCACCCATCTACATACATATCTCTCTATTCAGCCCTGTGCTGACTCACACTGTCTCCTGGAATCCCCCAGCCCCTGTCACTCAAACTCCAGACAAGGAATACACAACCTAGCAGAGGCAGGCTTGAATAGTTAGGCAAGAAAATACCTACTTTCTAAAAGCGGTATTTTCAGAAAACAGAATGTTAAAACTAACTTCTCTAAAATATGTATTATATCATTCTGAGTTCAGGCATACTAAACTCGAATTTCTACCTAGTTCCCTGAGTCAGTTAGGATTATAAGATGTAATAATCAAACTGCCCATTCTGGCCTATGAGGAGCAGGTACCCTTGCAATAGTGAAAAACGAAAATGGCTGTAATTCACTATTAGGACATGCCACACACATCAGGGCTTGTCCTACCTTTTACCTACAATGCACCCTGTCCTTGGGCCTACCATAGGGGAGACTAATATGCAGAAAAGGGAAGGTTTAGGGACTGGCAAGTGGGTGCACTTGCCTAGTCAACATGGCAGTACCAGACTGCACACAGGCTCTGCAATGGCAGACCTGGGACAAACTTTTACGGGCTGCTTCAGTGGGTGGCACAACCAGTGCTGCAGGCCCACCAGCAGCTTTTGGTTTACAAGCCCTGGGTACAGTCTGTGCACTTTACTAGGGTCTGACAAGTAAACCAAACCAACCAATCATTGAATCACTAATCCATACATCAATTTGCCATAGGTAGCACTTGCACTGTGGCACTGGACAGCAGTGGCACAGTGCCCAAAGCATATATAACCAGCAAAAACACATGAGGCAACAGCAAAAAATGGAAGGGAGACCCACGCCAAGGTGCCATGTCTAACACCACTCTGTATCATTCCACTCTTTATCATTAACAGATCTCCCCTGTTTGGCATTCTGTTTATCCCATATCCAAGAGGTGTGCAGAATAGAGAGGCCTACAGAGAAAAGTTCCTCCTGTGATCATTTAGCACAGTTTGAGAAAGATCTTTTGACCAATTGTTTGGCTGGCATCAATCCTACAGAAAGTGTGTTTAAGTAGGCCAAAATTGTTACAACGACTCCTGAAGATTTACTGACTACTGCCTCTTCCACTGGACAAAAAGATTTTTGGGGACTGTCTTGCAGCTTTAAAGATATGTTCTTTTAGCAAAGAGCATGTGCCTTGTGTTCATCTGATGTAATGCCCACAAAGCTGTCCAGCTTGAGTGCCAATGTCCACTTCTTGAGTCTGTGGAACCCTCACTAAACAGGTCTTGTCAAAAGGATATTTCATAACCTTGAATTATCCTATGGCCATTGCAAGGCACCTTTTGTCAGCTGGAGCTATTTACATTTTATTCACTGATGGCTCCTCCTTAATATATCCAGAACTGTGGAAATCTGTTCAGATACAGCATTTAGCCTCGTGCAACAAGGCCCATTTTTTGCTGCTTTGCAAAGATTAAATTGGATGGTAAAATCCTTGTACAACTATAATTGCCAACTTTTCAAATCACCTGCAATCAAGAGTGATGGTAACCTGTGCTGTAGGTCCAGCTGATAGTACCACCCTTTTTTCCTTCCCATATTGATTTTTTTTTAATAAAACAGTCATTTACCTTAATTGTATTACTTGTGAAAGGAACCTCCCACTTTTCAAGTTTTTGTGTTTAGCATTTGATTGTTACTATGTAAAAGCGTGGAAGTCGACAAATGTGGCGAAACGGAGACCCCAATATATCAAAACATTGTGAGAGAACCCCTCATCAGTGTTGCTAGCTGAAAGAGAAATGCATCCTGGATCTGCAAGTGACATCATTTCCAGGTCGGAGACGCCAACCTGCAGAAAGGCAGAGGTGCAGGATGCTAAGGGCGTGTAAGACGAGTTTGTGTGCTGGAAACTAGAATCAGGCAGAGAAAGGATAAAGAAGAGTCTAGATAATAACGTGGAAGGGAGGAGGCTGAGAGGAGCGTGGAGCCCAAAGAAGGAGAAGTGCTAGCCAGAGGTGACCTGAGCCATTACAAAGCAGCAAAGCCACGAGAGTGATGGGGATGCTTCTGAGCACAGCGACCAAGGGGAGAAGGGTGCTGCCTTCCCCTCTGTCAGGGTCTGTCTGGAGCGCCATGGCTTCAGGCAGGTAGTGCACACCTTTGTGTTTAACACATCTCACTATTGGTGCTGGGCATATGTATTGGTGAAATGTTAGTTACACAAGTATGTTGATAATTAAGAGAGAGAGTGGGGACAGTGAGACTCCAATTATCCCTTGAACCAATCAGGCAGCGAGACAGGGAAAAGGGAAACAATTTCATGAATCTGACTCAAAGACCCTGATACTGGTTTTATGTTTATGTAAGAGCGGAGAATATCTACAAAATCTCCTGAGGAAGCCAGAGAGAATACGGATCATAGAGGCTGAGGAAAAGTCTGAGACATCCAGTTGGGAGATCAAGCATGAAGAGCTCAGTGAGAAGAAACATTGAGACATATGTGGGACTCTAAACTGATGAGTCAATAAAATGGTTTTCTCTTTCCATAGTTGTGTCCACTCATGATATTTTGGTATGCACCATTGTCCGTGGTCGACTAGCCACTGTCTACTGTAGCAGCTGAGCCCTCTCAGAGAAGGAACAATCTCTCCAAGAAGAAATTTGTCACTACCAATGATTCAACTTCCTCTCTCGTTGGGTCAGAAGATTTGGATTCGGAATCGCGAGAAGAAAAAAACAACCACACAGCTTGAGTGCTGCCTTGAGGAAGATCTGCAAAGTCCAGGATATCCAAGTAACTTTCTTGTCAGTTCATGATCTCTTTTTTTCACTGAAGGTTTCTCATGTATCGTGCAGTTATTCTTCGAGTTATTTTTGTTGCCTACTTCTGCTATGGTTATATGTTTCCCATTTCTTTTTCCCTGTTTCCCCCACAAGTATTGTGTGCGTTCTTTTTGATTCAGGAGATGTGCAATATCTTGGGGCAGCTGCCTAGCTTAGTCGGTATAAAAAAGCTGACTGCAGTTCTTCTCGAGAAGTATCCTATGCAACAGGTGGAGAGGAACTTCGAGCAGTGGAAACTACAAGTTAGTTGAAGACAGGTGGAAAGAGCCTCTTGCTGTAATAAACCGAAGTCTTTCTACAGCTTAATGATTTATGTTGGATTCATCTTGAGCGGCCAGCACTTTCCACATCAAGGATAGAGATGGGACTTCAACAGACCTTTCACACACCGATCTGCTTTGGAATTGTGAACAAGTTTAGTCATTCTTATTTTGGCCATCTCCCCTTATTAAAATGCTGTACCTAAGTGGGCTGCCTGTTCTTTATTCAATTAGTTGCTGTCTTTTGAATGTGCATATGCCAGACTCGTATGAGGCCATTTCAACACATAAAATGTGTGCGGAGGCAAGATAAGCTGGCAGCCAGTTGGGCAAAAAAAGTAATCTAATGTTTTTAGGTTTAGGCTGATGTACAAATCTCTCCATGGGAACTGCCCTCAACCCTTACTTCAAGAGCATCCTTGTAGTAGTCCCCTTGCAGGTAACAACAATGAAAGGCAGCGTTCTAGTTGAAAACATGGCACTTTGAAAGCACAATCAAATAAAGTTAAGTGAGTATGGAAATGAAGGCTAACTAGGGCTAGGAGGATAGACCAAGAAAAAGATGGTGTCTAAAATCTTGTGGAAGCTAGCATTGACAAAGCCAGTAATTCTGGTATTTGGGGCGTATTGGCTTTGCCAGTCACCTTTAGCTATGCTGCACAGCATCCTGGATGATGTGCAGCATGGCTAAAGATTAAAAAAAAAAAGATCCCTTTCATGTGGTCAGCTGTGCCATTCAGCACCACTGATGCATGCATTCGAAATTACATTGATGTATTTTTTATATTTTTTATTCATTTATCAGTTCGGGTTGGATCCGTAACTAAAAGAAGAAATAAGCAGGCGGCATTTTTTTTAAGCTGGGGCAAGCAATATGGTTTAGCTAAAACAGCCGGCGTGGAAGCCACAAGGGACCACAGGTGGTGGGATGAAGCAACACCGTTGGGGTGGAAGCAACACAGGAATGCAGGACAGAAGAAAAACGGGGTGCGCTGGTGGAGGTTAAGCAACACAGAGGGTGTGGACTGGGGAGCAAACTGGCAAAAGAGAGCCTTATAGAGCTATTGAGGAGAAGCACACGGGAAAGAGAGAGGAACATGGAGCGCTGCTAATAGGAAAGAGAAGTATATGAGGAAGTCCACTGGAAAACGAACCCACTCTCGTGAAGTACTTATAATAAAAAAAAAAAAAAAATAGCGCTTGGAAAGCGAGCATTGGAAGGACACAATGCGTCCATAGTCCGGGGATTGGACAAACGCACGAAGAAGGAAAGCCCACACGACCTAGAAAATAAGAAGCAAGTACATGAGAGTAACAATTAAGTCACTAATTGTACGTAATTGGAGAGCTGCAAGCCCACTGGAAGCATGCTCTGTCTAATAGGCAAGATCTAAAAAGAGAGGCGATGCAGTTTTGCACTTTGCTCTGGCAGCAGATTTTATTGAAACTAAAACGTTTACTAGAACTTTTTGTGACTGTGTTTTTTGAAGTTTTGTCTCATGATTTAAAAAGTTGTGGATACAATGAGGCATTACAGGGAACACTGTATCCCTGGAGGTAAGCGTTCTGTATCCCTGGAGGTAAGCGTTCTGTTTACCTGGAGGTAAGCGTTATGCATTACAGGGAACACTGTATACCTGAAGGTAAGATTTCTGCTCAAACAGTGGCACCTAGACACAAACGGAAAGTTGACCGTCTGCGAGTTTGATTCATGTCAGCTGACAGTGCTCAGTTGTGAACAGCCACTTCCCTGAGCCATTTGCGAATGACCTCCAAACTGAGAAGAAGTGCCATTCACAGCTCTCTTATTTGCATTACACATTTTATTTTCTCGCTGGTGCTCACATTGCCATAGCAACCCTTCCTTTGGAAAACACATGGAGAAAACAAACGCTACTTTCCTATCAGATAGGTAGGTAGAAAAGTACTTTGCAGGTCGATTTAACCTTGATATTGCAGAGACTAGTTTTACCTCTTGCTGCAGCTCATTCCTTCCCTTCTTTAGGCGGTTGTCTTGAAAGACGCCTGCTTTAATATTTCGAAACCTTTTGACCCCTTATATAAGACCTACATTTTCTGCTTTTAACTTGCAGGTTTTAATCACGTATAATTAGTGTAACTACGTTATACTGAGGCTTGTGAATAGCTAATATTTACCCTCTACTTTTTAGATCGAGCATTCGACACCTCTTGTATATACTTTAGTATATACTTATATGTGTATGTACTTTGTGGGCTCTGGAGATCAGCCCTAGGACTTGTTTGCTTCCGCTTAGGGACTTTTTTTTCTCTTAAAATGCGTCTATTTAACTGTCTTGATAGAAAACGACCAGCAGAGGTCAGTAAACTACCAGAATTGCTTTCTGCTGAAGGACTTTTAAAAAAAAAAAAATGTTGGCAACTGCCTCTATTTAACTTTCTTGATAGAAAACGACCAGCAGAAGTCAGTAAAATACCCGAATCGCTTTAGCATCCTCTAGATTCCAGTCCATTGAAATTGTCTTCCACGAGCACCGGTAGACAATAATATATTTTTCAAATCTTGTACTTTCAGTGATATGACCACCGAAGGCCCTGATTTTATATTAAAAACAGAGCTTTGGACTATGCCATTTCCAGCTGAAAGGCAATATTTCTCTCCATTTGTTTCTATACCGGCCGTGTCACGCAGTTTGCTGCTTACTTTCCCTCTATGTTAAAGAACAGTAGATGTTTCAGCACCCTGGCTAATGTGCTGCATAGCTAAATACATACAAGGTCCCAAAGGCAAGAACATTGCATTGTAAATGCTTGTTTAACTTTCTGTTTACTCCATTCTACGGATTTTATATCAATTGAATCAACTACACATGCTTATCTGGACCCTTACCCGCCACTTATCTTCCTCATCCAGCAACTCCTCAGCTCAAAGCTTGGCCAGCCCTTGCAATTTATGCCCCAAACATTGATCCCACTTTAGCCCTCAATCCATGCAACGCAAATAGTATAGACTCTACCAGCAGTATACTTACTCTCAGTTATTTTCAGCCATCACTGTCATGGATGACACATTGAGTGAGATGCGGTCCCCTTTCCTTATTCTTCAATATTGCAATACATTCAAAAAATGAATAATCCCAAAAACTGGTTTACTCATGGATGAACAGAGGCCCACACCTGAAGGGAGGCTGAAGGTGCCAGTGTGTTAAACTACGCTAAGGCCTGGGAAAGTGGGCCCCAGAGGGACAATGCCCAGGAAATGGCATATCTGCCTCCCAAGCAAGGTAAGAGAGGGCGAGGTAAAAAATGGCAACAAAACAGGCGCGAAAGGTGCACATCCAGCAGGCCAATGACCAGGCTGGAAAGGTTTTGAAATTCACCCTCCAGGCATCTGAGCCCCTTAAAGCGTGGCAAGCGCTTGTGCCCACTCATCCTATTCGGGACATGCACCGCAACAACACTACCTCATACTCCCCATTGTGTAGTAAATAGCTTGAGCATCCCCCAGCAACCCACAACCAATAATAAACTCATTAGTGAAGTACACTAGATGAGGTAGAGGAACTTTAAAAGTAACTGCCAATTAATTGTAAAAGAGTAATTTTCTTCTCGCCTCTTTTGCCCATTACCTTTCTTGGTTGTGAAGACGCCCCTTCTTTGGCGCCTTCTCACCTATCATAAATTAAACAGTTTTGCTTTGTGGGAACTTTAGCTATCTTCATCTAAATCAATACCCAATATTCTAGTGGCATCAGCTGTCAATGTTGGCGGTAAGTTATTTCCTTTATAAAAGTAGTAGTTTAAAGGCGCAGTTCAACCTATAATGACTTCTCACTTGTAAGGTGGGTGGTAACATCTTGTGTTTCCCTCCTGTCTCGCTACTGAGGCCTGCACAAAGTCTTGTAAATATTGGATCTAAAGGTCACAGATTTGCATAGATATCTTTCTCCCTACAGCCATGATTGAAACTTTCAACCTTAGTTGCTTACCTTAGTCTGGACGACTCAATTTCCTCCCTTGTATATTCCCTCCTTTTCCCCACCCTAATAAGTCATTTGCCACCTTTGCGGTTATTTCAGATTTTTATGAACCATTTCAGTCTTAATGTTGAACAAATGCTGGTCACCTTATCGTTATCAATCACTCTCTGGTTCTTCAGGGTCAAGTAATTTTTTCTTCTTCTGGAGTTCAAGTGATTTTGACAAGTATGATATTCACCAGTCTTACTCATCTGCTTGATTTTTACAACCACACAAACGTGGTAACCCAGTAAAAAGTGAAAACATCTAAAAACGGAGTTAAATCGGCTCACTGGTCTACATATATATATTAATGAATATACAATTTATTTAGAACAAGGTCCTCCAAGTTTGGTCCATGAGGTCAACACCATTTGCGGGTTGTGAGGATAGCCACTTGCTCTGTAAATGTTTGCCATTCATTTTAAATGTCCCTTCTCTGCCAGTTTTTAGCAGACCAACATTCAGCTGCCAATACAATCCATCAGGGTTTGCAGATTTCAATATTTCAAGCCACAGAAATATCATCTGTGAGTATGATCCAGCGGGCTATAGAAAATATATCATAAATTACGCTACCCAACTTCATAACCTATAAACAAAATTCTATACTAAACATGGACCCATTTATGAACCTGATATATTTTGGGCCTACTGAATCAGGTGGTCAGAATAAATCTATATACACATTATCAACACACTATATACATATTTATATATTTGCAGAAAGAATATTGTCATTAGAATAAAACTCAACCATTTAAACGACCACCATAGGCGACGTGATCTAACTAAAGGTAACCTATACTTCTAAATAACCAAGACCAGCTTGTTTGTCAAAAGTAAGATTTTATTTTCTAAATTATGATATATATGTTGTAAGTTTTATAAATGAAATTTATTAGCAATAAAGCAAGCATGATGGTAAGAAATATGAGAAAAATACAGTTTAAGCAATTGAATCAAGTTTAAAGAAATTATATAAAGTTTAGCATTTCTAAAACCTATTTCCCTAACTGAGCTAAATAGACAGAAATTAAAGTAAAGATCTTTGAGGATTCTTACGTGCTCCACGCAAAGTCCAGCAGCACATCACCCTCATCGGAAAGTTAGAAAGCAGCAGCCAGCCCAACCCTAAGGGCATGACTTTTTATACCTTTCTACGCTAACTAAACTAGCAAAGGAAAGTTTTCAGAAATCTACGACGTCCCATTGGTTGAGAGTGACAAGTGACATGTCACCCGATTCTTAAAAAGTTCCACAAAATCATGTCTTACAAAGACCATTGTCTCTTCCACGTGAAGCCAGAGGCTTCCTGCGACTGCAACTTTGTATTAAGTCATCCTCGCAGCTTCCATAGTCTTTCAGTGCAACTTCCGCGGATGCCAAGTTAAGGACTGACAAAAAGTTCACTTTCGACCTTGGCCATGTCCGACAGAATGATGTCAGCTCATCAGTTTTTGCTTTGTGAATGCAGCTTCAATAAACGTTTTAATTCAGAATGGGCGTCTCGTGACTTTCTGCAGAATTATAGATCAGCTTTTATTTTGCGGCTCAAATAGCTAGGCCTCAAAAGCAGGCAACTTATGATTTCTAGTATAAAACAAACACAAGAAAAGTATTAATGTGAGAAATAAAGTATAATCTGTATCCACCCCATGGTTTACTAATTAATTAACCCACCCTATTAATCAAAATGTTACCTAGCCATTGCAAACAAATAAAGCAGCGTTTATATTTACCAGTCTCCGTTTTTCAATGAGACCCATATGCACCTAGAATAGTAGAAATGACATTACACAGACAAGGAAAAGCAAAACAAGCACATGCTTATTTAAGTTTGCAGCAGTTAGTAATGACAAAAACGAAAACAATAAATTATTTTATTATTTTGCACGAACAAAAAGATGCAACATTTATGCACGTTTATGAGCACACATGTTAGTCCCCCCACGTGTAAAGTTTAATCTAGGTTGTATTAGCACGACATATCACAAATCATTAATAATTTTATTCATGTTATGGAAATGTGACTTTGCGAGTTTAAACAAAATTTTTGTTTTCTATCTCGCTCCATCAACTCCCTCATCTGGTGATTAACAAATCACCACACCAGCACTCAAAATTTTGGTAAATTAAATTTTTAAGAAATCGATTCAAATTCATTTGTATTAGTAAACCTAAAAGTCTGTTTCAGCATAATCTTTGCAATTAACATGACGCTCTCTATGTAACTCCTGTAACTCGATCTCCCTTTCCTCTTCTTTTCTGAGTTTATAGATTCTCTTCTTTTCCTTCAAGTGTTTCTTTCTTTTATGTAACAAACAACCTACTTTAGTCAAAATAAAAATGAATACTATTATAATCAAAGGTGCCAGAATCTTGCCAAGAATTGAACTTCCGATATTATGAAACCAGTTTTTAATAGCTTGAAACCTTTTTGAAAGTTTCCCAGTAAAATCTTCTTCTTCTAAAGGAATTATCTCTGAATGCATTTGTGTAATATTCTTAATATACATTTCAATATTTTTACTTTCATCCGGTATATAAGTACAGCAATGTTGGACATGTAAAATGCCACAGACTCCTCCTTCTTTTGCTAGGAGTATGTCTAAAGCAAGACGATCTTGAATTACCATGAATCTAATAGCAATAACTTCAACATTCACTAATTGAAATCCATCAGCAGTGTCAGTTGATAATCTATCAACTATAGTGGACAATTTTCTGATTCTCCCTGCATTTAGGGTTATACCAACAAAAGGTATTACAGCTTGGAAAATATCTCCCAGAACTTCAGTAAAAGTTTCTCTTTTAGCTCTATTTACATAATTATGAATTTTAAACAATCCTTCTGAATCTCTGTCAACATGAAACACTTTAGGAAAAACAATTCCCACATAACAAGTTCCATACCAATGGTCTGGAAGGTTATAGTAAGCTTTGTCACCACAAACAAAATAAATTCCAGGGAAGATAGGATCTTTTCCACCTTTAAATCCCCAACCTCCCATAATCTGATAAGTATCTTCACAGTTACTTGCACCTACAAAATAATTATCAAAAAGTGTATTATCTCTTCTAATGCAAAGCTTTCCACTAACAGGTTTGTCTATGTGAATTGCAATATTTTCAAGCATTTTGCCATTTAATTTCTCATCCTCTTTTTGCCAGAAGGATGACTTAGTCTGCTTGACTAATTCATTTCTCTTATAAATTGCTCTTCTCTCCTCAACCATATTCAAAAATTTCTTTCCTTCAGCACTTAATTTACATGTTAGATTATTCTTATAAGCATACTCATAAGTGAGTTCGTTAGTAACAAGGAAATAAAAAAATAAATTTTAAAATTTATATACACCCCCCTTTTAAAATATATTTTTCTTTTATAACCCTAAACAAGATTTCTTCGACCTTATGTCATACATAAGTTTTCTTCTACTAAACAGTTTTTCTTCGACCTTGTGTCAACTAACAGGATTTCTTCAGCCTTTTGCCAATTTAATAATTTTGTACTTCAATCATTGTCACTAATTTCTTGGATTTCGTTTTCTTCTTCACTACTATCATATATGTCTATAACAGGTGGAATTACCAAGTAAGTCCACTCAGGAGACTTGTATTTCTGGTTTGGTTTAATTATTCTCTTCCCTTTTCTCGATATCACTTCTATTTTTCTTCCAACTCCAACTTCTTTTCCTGGACTATTTTGACTACTTATTTCTTCAACTTGTTCTATTGGCTTTTTAATCAATCTGACTCTCAATCTTCCACCAGGCCAGTAGTCTGCTTTTCTCACGTACTTCTTCTTTGGTTCAGAATTATTTGATTCTGACTTCCAAGTCCTTTTCTTTCCGTTTTCACTTCCACCTTCCACGTCACTTTCTTCAGTTTCGTAATCTGAAATTTCAATTGACTCAGGAACTTCTCTATTCGGCAATTTCACTCCTTCAGGAACTTCACTTTGTCTTCCATCACTGGTACTCGGTAATTCGTTCTCCTCCTCTTCTTCAATTACCTCTAGCTTCCCAGATTTCGGATTTTTGTTCCTTACTTCAGAGCTTGTTCTCTGCCTTTCGATACTCTCCTGGTCTGAAACTTCTTTTGGTTCAGCTTCTTTATCTTCAATATAGACAACTGAATCTTCAGTTATCTTTCCTTTTAACAGATTCTCTTCACCTTCAGAATCTATTTCAATTATTTCTAAGTCTTTTCTCGTCAGATTTCCATTCACTGGCACAGTTTCCAGATGTCGACTTTCTTGTCGATCTTCAGAATCTGGAATTACTTCACCTTCTGTTCTGTCTTCTGCTTCAGAATCAGAATCATCTGTGGTATCACTTTCAACATCAGAATTCTCAGGAGTTGGTATTGGAATAGTATGACTTGGATGAATCCAGCGCTTCAATCCTCTGCACTTTACAGCATTAGTAGTGATCAAGATTACCTGCCTAGGTTTCTGCCATCTAGGAGATAGACAATTCCTCCTCCGATGTACTTTCGTTCTGACCCAGTCTCCAGGTCTCAGATCATGTGTCAAAACTTTGTCATTTGATTGAGCTTCAGTTCCCACCTGATTAGACACAGAAGTTACCATATCAGATAACCTTTTACAGTAATCCAAAATTGCACTGTCATTTATGCTCAACAGTTTACCTACAGGTACAAAAGCTTGCCTCATAACTCTTCCCATTAAAATTTCATGAGGACTCAGACCTGTCTTTTTATCTGGTGTACTTCTTAATGACATCAAAACAAGTGGAAGAGCATCAGTCCACTTAACTCCTGTCTCTAGACACATTTTTCCAATTCTGTTTTTGATAGTTCCATTTATTTGTTCAACTACACCTGATGCCTCTGGTCTGTATGCACAGTGTATTTTCTGCTCAATGCTCATAGCTTCACAAATTAACTTCAACAGTTTGTTATCAAAATGGCTTCCTCCATCACTCTCAATAGTAACTGGAAAACCGTACCTTGGGATGATTTCTCTGAGCATTAGTTTTGCTACTGTAATTGAATCACAATGTCGTGTAGGGAAAGCCTCTACCCACCTTGAGAATAAGCATACAATTACAAGTACATATTTCAAACAGTTGTGTAAAGGCATTTCAATGAAATCTATTTGTAACCTAGTAAAGGGACCACCCTCTCGACCAATTATTCCTGTCCCCACCACTGATTTTCTGTTTGGATTCATTTGTTGGCATGACAAACACCTTTGACAAAAAGATTCTGCAATGGTTCTAAATTTGGTATTGAACCATGTTTCTCTAAAAAGTCTGACCATGGAATCTCTTCCTAAATGTGCAGGACCATGATATAATCTGGCCATGTCAGAAATCAAACAATTTGGTAAAACTACTCTGCCATCCTTGTAAACCCACACTCCATCTTCATCACGTGGTCTACAATCTGATCTTAACCATAGGTCTTTTTCTTCATCATCTGCTTCGTTTTGTAAATCTCTAATCTCATTCCATGTTTCTACAACAGTTGTTAGCATTAATGAATTTGAATCAGTTTCTGTACTTCTATTCCGATTGTAAGAATAATTTTTTCTTGCGCAGTACTTTGCTGTCTCGTCTGCGAAGGCATTTCCTTTGGAAATATAATCAGTTCCTCTAGTATGCGCTGCACACTTGACTATGGCAATTTCTTTTGGCAATTGTATTGCCTCAATTAATCTCCTAATGAAAACTGCATTTTTAATTGGTGATCCTGTTGATGTCATGTATCCTCTCTGTGACCAGAGTTGTCCATAATCATGCACAACTCCGTACCCATACTGACTATCAGTAATGATGGTAACTCTAATATCCTTTGATATTTCACATGCACGAATTAAAGCAATCAATTCAGCCACTTGTGCTGAACGAACTCCTTCAAGACATGATGCTTCTTCAACATCTTCGACTGTACAAACTGAGTATGAAGCTTTCAAGACACCTCCTTCGGATCTTAAGCATGAGCCATCTACAAAGTAGACAAAATCCGATTCAGGCAAAGGTCTGTCTTTGATGTCTTTTCTTGGTTTTGTGCAGAATTCCATGACATCTAAACATTCATGTTCTGTCTCAATGTCATCAACAATTTCAGAATCAGGCAGTAATGTAGAAGGATTCAGATTCAGACATCTTGAAATCGAAACATTATCTGCTCCCAGTATGATTTTCTCATACTTTGTCAATCTGCTACTTGTTAAATGTTGAGTCTTACCTCTTGTCAGTAATATTTCAACTGAATGAGGCACAAAAACTTTCACAGGAAATCCCATTATGATTCCTTCACTTTGTTCAAGGCTGATACTTGTAGCTGCGACTGCTTTCAAACAACCTGGTAATGCTTTTGCAATTGGATCAAGTACTGCAGAGAAGTATGCAATAGGTTTCTTTAAATTTCCATGTCTCTGTATTAATACAGATAATGCACATCCTTCTCTCTCACTGCAATACAGTTCAAAATCTTTCTCATAATTTGGCATACCCAAAGCAGGAGCTTGGCATAAGCTCTTTTTCAGGTTCTCAAAAGATTCCATCTCAGCATCATTGAGAATGATTGGATCTTTTACATCTGATTTGGTCAGTCTTTGTAGTGGTTTTGCAATTACTGAAAATCCACTTATCCATTGTCGACAGTAACCTACCATTCCCAAGAACATTCTAACCTGTCTTTGTGTTTTTGGAGGTAACATTGCTTGAATCATTTTTATTCTCTCTATTGTTACTTGTCTTTTTCCCTTTGCAATTCTGTGACCAAGATATTTTACTTCTTGTTTGCAAAACTGTAGTTTTGCTGGGGACACTTTATGTCCTTCTTCTGCAAGGCGATTTAACAGAATTATTGTGTCTGTTACACAATTTTCTCTTGTCTTTGCAGCTATTAACAAATCATCAATATACTGCACCATCGTAGACCTACCTGGTAAGTCTAAATCTTCTAGTGATCTTTTTAACAGTTCGTTAAAGATTGAAGGACTTTCTGTATAGCCCTGAGGGATTCTTGTCCATCCAAGGGTCTTACCTTGGAATCTGAAAGCAAAGATTTCATAACTGTCTGGGTGTAAGGGAACAGTAAAGAATGCATTGCAAAGGTCAATGACTGAGTACCATTCAGCATCATGTGGAATCTGAAATAGAATTACTGCTGGATTTGGAACCACAGGACAACATGGAATGACAATTTGATTAACCTTTCTCAAATCTTGTACGATCCTAAATGTTCCGTTAGCCTTTTTAACTCCCATAATTGGTGAATTACAAGAGCTACTCTTCATTTCTTTTAATACACCTTGCTTGATTAACTTTTCAATTATAGGTGTAATACCTTCAATTGTTTCTGTTTTCATTTTATATTGTGGAGTATTTGGAAATTCTATTCCCTGTTTCAATGCAATTTTTACAGGATCTACATTTTTCATTAGACCCATCTCATTTCCAGTAAAATCCCATATTTCAGATTTCACTGTTTCTTTTAGCTCTTCAGGTAAATCCTTTTCTTCAAATGCAGGAAACAATTTTGTTTCTTCTGCTTCTATCATCATCATTGTCATTCTGTACAAACCATCTTCCTCCATTGTTTGTAATTCAACTCCTTCAGGAGAACAATATATTCTGCAATTCATTTTACATAGGATGTCTTTACCTAATAGATTTACTGGACTACTATTACAAACCACAAATCTGTGTTTGTCTCTGTAATTTCCAATTTCGACTGGTACTGGATCAGTTAAGTCTGTTTTAATTTGCTGATTACTTACTCCCACGACTTGGATAGTATCCCCAGAGAGAGGTAGGTTTTCAATTTCCACTGATCTAACAGTAGAACGGGTAGCACCAGTGTCCACTAGAAAAGTGATGTCTACATCATTAACTTTCCCGTTTACATAAGGACCAGACTGGTCAACCTCAAGAGTGGCTCCAACAACACACTCTTCCTCCTCTCTCGGGCACCGTCAGCAATAATCATCAGAATCACTGTCTTGACTTTCTGTTAATAAAAATTGTTGTGAAGCATTTTGCATTTGAACCTTTTGCTGCTTTTGCTGTTTTTGTGGTTTTATTACCTGTTCACATCCCTGAAATCCCACGTTTGGATTATATTTTTGAACTCCCCCACAATTCGGAAAAGGTGGTTGTGGCAACTGGTCTTGTCGATTATTCACCTGTTGTTGTTGCTGTTGTTGTAACTGTCGCTGAATATTAAATTCATTTAACCCCTGTTGCATCTGTAGCTGTTGCTGCACGTTAACACCATTCTGCATCTGTGGATTCAATAAGGGATTCTTTGAGTTTCTAGGAGGATGAGGACACTCGTCCCTCCAATGTCCAATTTCGCCACAATTAAAACAAGGTAATCTTTGTTTCAGTTCTTCTATCTTTGGGCTAAATTTCTTTGGGAAATTATTATTACCTTTAAACTTTCCTTGTATTTGGTTTGTATTTCCAGTTTGAACAAAATTAGTGTTCTTGTTTCCCATGCTGGCAATCTGTTGCTCAGCCACCTTTACCTGAGCCCACATGGCTTTCTCCTTCAGTTTCTTCTGTTTTACTTCTAATTCATCGCTACAATATTTTGCTTTTCTTAGAATATCATCTACAGATAGTGCTTGCCATCCGACAATACTAGTTCTGATCATTTCTCCAATTTCAGGTTTTAGTCCATAAACAAATCTATAGATAAAATGACTCATGTCTTTTTCATCTAATTTTTCATAACCACTGTATTGTTTAAAGATTAACAATAGTCTTTCATAAAAAGAATGAACTGATTCTTTTGTTTCCTGTTCTGTTCTTTCTATTTTAACCCAATCAACTTCTTTGGGTGGAATTTTGTTTTTCATCCAAACAATTACTTTCTCGTAAAAATCCATTACAAGTGGATTTGGGGCACCTGTTTCTTTGATTCGTTCAGGTTCTGCTTTTGGCCAACTAATAGATATTTTACATTCTGTCCAAAGATCAGATGGGACTACAATGTCAAAAAATCCATCTAAATCAATCCACAGAACTTTTGACACTTTGATAAATCTATCGACTTGCCTGTACCACTCAACAGGTTTCTCTCTTAATTTTGGAAAGTCATTTGTGAATAACAGAATGTCCTGTCTTGACCATGGGACATGAACATATCCTCCACCTGCAACTTCTCTCATTGGAAATTGTTTTGACAATTTTTCCAATCTTTCATCTTCCTTTCTTTTGGTCCATTTCACTCTCCATTTGTTCAGTTCTCCTAGTTTTTTGATATAGACAATCAAATCTTTAATGTGAACTATTCTTCCCATTGAGTTCAAACTCTCAATGTCACTTTCTGAAAAATCTAATCTGTAATGCTTTGCAAAATTCTTTTGTTTACTTACATCGATTTCAAGTTCTGCAGCTAGATCCTCTAATTGATCATATTTATTTTTCGTTTTCCACTGAATACTTTTGCAAATGAATAGTAGTTCATCATCCCGATAGTAATTTAAACTATCTGGGCCAATTGTTCCAATTATTAATTCTTCAATATTAGCTTTTAATTTGGCCACATCAAGTTTTGGTGTGGTTACCCTGACTTCAGGACTTCCTACATCTGACATAGCACCCATAGGTGTTTTTGGAGATAAATCCTCATTAAATGTTAAATCAGGCATTCTCGATCTAGAAGTGTTTAATTCAGTCAAGTCTGAATTAAATTTTTCAGCAGACTTTTGAATTTCTGTATTTAAAGGAATAGTTAATCCGGTTTTGTTTGTATCTCTTTGATCAAATACAGGCTGAACAGGACCTATTGTTACTGGAACTGTGACAGCTTCCATGCCTTTTGTCATTCTTTTAATTAATTCTTCTTTAGACCTTAAATATTCATTATAATCAACATCATCAACATTTCTTGTCTCTCTTGCATAATCTTTTGGAGGTTCCCTTGCTCTTGGAGTCATTGAAAAATGTCTACCTTCATTTCGAACATTCTCAAATTCTGATCTTCTAGGAGTTTCAGTGATTTCACAATTATTTGGATAAAGTTTAGGAGCTTCACTAATTGGAGGTGCACTCGGTGAAGTTTCAGTAGAAACTACCGGAGTAGACCATGATCTAGGAGGTCTCAAAGGCTGATTAGACTGTTTCTTTCTAGCAGTTGTATATATTTCTTCCATAACTGCATCCTCAGATTCACTTTCCATAGATTTTCCTGTAGGAGAACCCATTACCATTTCATGAATTAAATACAATCCTTCACTCATGTTACCCTGTCTCCACATTCGCAATCTATCTTCATGAGTTTCTCTTTTCCATGATGGATTTTTAGAAGGTCTTTTAATTCCACTAGCTTCTCTTTGTAACTGATACATCTCATCTTCCCACTCAACTAAAGCTTCAAATTGAGTTGGTCTCGGTTTTGGAACAAGAGCATTCATTTTTTCTCGTAAGTTTCTTAAAACTCTTACATTAAATGAACCATCATCAGGCCAAGCCAAAACACCATCGTTTTTAGTATAACGTTTCCAACTGTCGAACCATAAGACAGTATGATATCCGTATTCACCTTCCATGTACGCTGCAGGTGTTTTATACTTATGAAGTAGTTTACCACCTCGCGTTTCGATTTTCTTGTCAGGTGAAAATAAATTCTTAAATTTCTGAAATAATGTTGTCTTTTTCTCAACATGTTTAAAATGATAACTCATTTTTAAGAGTTAAATTTAATTCACAAATCGTTCGTAAAATATTTCCGGGATGTTCCGCAAAACAACCAATCCGTGCGCGAAACACACTAACAGGCCAATGGCAGTTGAGCTGCGTCACTTTTCAGCTCGACCAATAAATTTGGAGATTTTCCGAAAGACCAATCAGCTCACAGGCCGTCAGAGACTCAGGAGCCAATCAGAATACAGCTTGTGACGTAAGTCACCCAATCCCAGCGCGGCTCTGTGACGTACACAGCAGCTGCGGTTTCTCGCTTCTCACTCCTGGCGCTTACCCCTCCTTCACAAAATCTTTTCACAGCGCCATTTTAAGAACACTTTTCAGTGTAAATTAATTCTTAACAATGACTATAAAGACAACATCTGTTCGTTTCACTAATTAGGATAGTTTTACATACATTCAAGTATCCACACTTCGGAATAGACGGCGCTATTCACACTAAGGATAATATTCAATTGTCAGTAGAGTAACCTTACCCCACCCTTCTAACACGTATAATTATGAACTCGCTTTGCTCTGAACCCACCGCGAAGTGAAAGTTCTAAGAGTTCCACTTGAACATAAAATACAATTCAAATTCGCACTTTTACACGGAAAATTTCCTAAATTCAAACATACATGAAATCCGTACAGGACTCTCACCTGTTTATAGAATTCATGCACCGTTAGCAAAATTACGACGTTATCCGTACAGGGCTCTCACCTGTTTATAGATATGAAACATGTACCCGTACAGGACTCTAACCTGTTTATAGATAATCATGCACCGACGTTAAATTTTACCCTTCACTCAAGCTCGGATATAACTAATACTCTCATCACAGTGAGTTTTATGGAAGGCGCTTTGTCCCTATTCTCATGCTGCTTTGGTTTCTTAGAAAATCCTCACTATACAAGATTCGGACCTAGCCCTAAAACTGTGCTGCTCGGCGACAACACTATGGTACACGGCGATACCTCTTGTGATACTCGGCGATATCACTACAAACTGAACAGATGGCTTGCGTGACTAATTTCTCGTCACACAATCTATACCGGTATAGCTTACAGATAGGCACGAAAAACGAACTTAACAAGTGTTAAAACATCGATCCTATTTCCATACCATGACGCAACCCTTAGCAACCAACATATTACCTTGGTTACCTCTTAGCAACCATCAATTTCTGCTACCAGATAATTGATCCAGCGGGCTATAGAAAATATATCATAAATTACGCTACCCAACTTCATAACCTATAAACAAAATTCTATACTAAACATGGACCCATTTATGAACCTGATATATTTTGGGCCTACTGAATCAGGTGGTCAGAATAAATCTATATACACATTATCTACACACTATATACATATTTATATATTTGCAGAAAGAATATTGTCATTAGAATAAAACTCAACCATTTAAACGACCACCATAGGCGACGTGATCTAACTAAAGGTAACCTATACTTCTAAATAACCAAGACCAGCTTGTTTGTCAAAAGTAAGATTTTATTTTCTAAATTATGATATATATGTTGTAAGTTTTATAAATGAAATTTATTAGCAATAAAGCAAGCATGATGGTAAGAAATATGAGAAAAATACAGTTTAAGCAATTGAATCAAGTTTAAAGAAATTATATAAAGTTTAGCATTTCTAAAACCTATTTCCCTAACTGAGCTAAATAGACAGAAATTAAAGTAAAGATCTTTGAGGATTCTTACGTGCTCCACGCAAAGTCCAGCAGCACATCACCCTCATCGGAAAGTTAGAAAGCAGCAGCCAGCCCAACCCTAAGGGCATGACTTTTTATACCTTTCTACGCTAACTAAACTAGCAAAGGAAAGTTTTCAGAAATCTACGACGTCCCATTGGTTGAGAGTGACAAGTGACATGTCACCCGATTCTTAAAAAGTTCCACAAAATCATGTCTTACAAAGACCATTGTCTCTTCCACGTGAAGCCAGAGGCTTCCTGCGACTGCAACTTTGTATTAAGTCATCCTCGCAGCTTCCATAGTCTTTCAGTGCAACTTCCGCGGATGCCAAGTTAAGGACTGACAAAAAGTTCACTTTCGACCTTGGCCATGTCCGACAGAATGATGTCAGCTCATCAGTTTTTGCTTTGTGAATGCAGCTTCAATAAACGTTTTAATTCAGAATGGGCGTCTCGTGACTTTCTGCAGAATTATAGATCAGCTTTTATTTTGCGGCTCAAATAGCTAGGCCTCAAAAGCAGGCAACTTATGATTTCTAGTATAAAACAAACACAAGAAAAGTATTAATGTGAGAAATAAAGTATAATCTGTATCCACCCCATGGTTTACTAATTAATTAACCCACCCTATTAATCAAAATGTTACCTAGCCATTGCAAACAAATAAAGCAGCGTTTATATTTACCAGTCTCCGTTTTTCAATGAGACCCATATGCACCTAGAATAGTAGAAATGACATTACACAGACAAGGAAAAGCAAAACAAGCACATGCTTATTTAAGTTTGCAGCAGTTAGTAATGACAAAAACGAAAACAATAAATTATTTTATTATTTTGCACGAACAAAAAGATGCAACATTTATGCACGTTTATGAGCACACATGTTAGTCCCCCCACGTGTAAAGTTTAATCTAGGTTGTATTAGCACGACATATCACAAATCATTAATAATTTTATTCATGTTATGGAAATGTGACTTTGCGAGTTTAAACAAAATTTTTGTTTTCTATCTCGCTCCATCAAGTATTAGTGCTGACAGATTTGTGGTATGTAACATATTTTCCAGCAGTATTGTGTTTATTGTTAAGCCAGTATAGCAGATGTTTAGTGTGGGGTATTCACAAACTTTTACTTCGTGCTTCTGACCTTGAAAAGTAATGTAAACGCTAGGAATATTGTATTGCAGCATCTCAGTAGCATTTTCCCACCTCCTAGTGTTGCTCTAAAGCACTCTACTACTTCTTTAGTAAGTTGCTGCTCATTTTATTGCGTGGGTTGAAAATAATGATGGCTGGAGTGTCTAAAAGTGCAGCTTTTTGATTTTGTTTATGAGGCATCAGACTTGTAGCAGCGGCATGTAGTAGCGTCTTCTGCATAGAGTACTATACCGACGGAGATTGGGGTACTGTTAAGCGCCAGGGGCGTAGTTATCAATACTGCAGCAGATGCAGTGTCATCAGGACCCGGAAGATTGAATTGCACGCTGCATACCAGTTAGGGGCTGTGTTTTTTCAATACCTAATGGATTGGGGGATAATTTCCGTTCTTACATTACTGGCCTCAAACCCTTGCTGTATCACTTATTAGCACGTTGTTAATGCAAACCAAGTCACTTGTGGCCTACCAGCTTGTCGAATCGTCATTTAGGAAACAGCCAAATTGTTATTGCTTGTCAAAGTTCTAGATGGCTTTCTATGATCTTTCTTCTCTTCTGGAATTTTTTCCTGAGTGTTTTTGTGTGAACAGAGAAGCAACCTCCATTTTGGATCTCAGGGTTCTTTTTTTAATGTACAGCGTGAGTTCTGCGTGTAGGAAGATGGATCCTGCTGTGCAATGCAGAGTGATTCTTCTCATTCCTGGTTGCCAGTGTAGTGCTTTGGGTGCACGGGTAACACTGTTTTGCCTGCTCTACTTTAGGACTTGTCTAGCTTATTTTTCTGGATTCTTAGTAGCTTACCTAAAAGTTGAAAAATAAATTCCTAGATGAAAGGAGCTCATGTGCCCCCAAGAAAATTGCTTTTCCCTGTGTAGATAAAAAAGAATTGCCTTCTGTGCAAATACACTATTTCATAGCACCTACTCATTTTGGTTGTCTACATTCTCCTGCGGAGTTTTATACTCGAACAACAGAAATATAATCTAAACCTAGATGTAAGTCTGCAATTTGTATGTATCTGACTTCCTACAAAATGTTTATTAATTGATCTTCAGAATAAATTGCATCCCATGTAGGTATTCTGAACTTTTCTCCTGTATCCAAAGCTGAGCACCCCTGAAAGACGGTTTGTGATGCTAAATGTGATTATTTTCAATCTGAATGACAGAGTGATTAGTGTATATTGTTTACTTTCTTGCCATTTCACTATTAACATGTACAAGCAATGATTAAGACATTTTTTCCCAGGACAAAGTACAAGACCAGTCTTGGTTAATTTTGATTTTTTTTTTTAATTCTTTCCAATTAGGTACCCCAGCCAGGAACGCTTCAGGTCTCTCATTTGCAGGAGGGAGCTTACGCCTTTCAACTAACGGTTACTGACACTGCTGGCCAACGGAGCTCTGATAATATCACGGTCACTGTTCTACCTATGGAAAGACGTGGAATTGGTGAGTAAGCTAGTGATTTTGAGCAGAAAACTTATTCAGTAAGGATCTTGATTCAGAATGATGGTTGAATTTTACTTTTTGCCCAGTTGTTCTCGTTAACAATTTATATAAGCTTTTCTGTTATTTGAAGGGGGGGCGTGCTAAATTAATTAATTATCTGGAGGGAGAGTGGCTATGACAGAAGCTCCACACAGCATACAAAATCAGAAGTTTTTTGAGGAAATGACAGATTGAAAACGGAGGTGATAGCCACATCTATGCGCAAAAGACAAGCACCATGCAGATTAACCTTGGTATCTACTTGTGCTACTTTTCCTAGGATGTCTTTGATGAGGGGGTAGATGGTACTTATCTAGTGGTAATTTGATTCAACCCTCGACACCTAATACATGGGCTGAACGTTGAAGCATGGACAAGGAGTCGATTCCATAGATTTCCCTGCAAGTATGGTTTTAGGACCTCATATTCCTTTTCCGGAAAAGAACAGACTCATTTGAAAGGAACATTGAAGCTTGGTTTGAGAGGGATGGAACTGTCAAACTCCAGATGAGGAAAGGAGTGAACTGATGGTTTTATGAAGACTGCAGAGAATATATGATAATGAGAAGTAAACTATGAGTGGTTTGCTACATTTAAAGCTGTTGTTATTTTGACTTCCTTACCTTCCTCTATGGGTGACCTGTAACTTCCTGTATCATAGCGTTGGTCGTGACAGTACAGCGGAGACAATGAAATGAGTCTGGTGGCCCAGTTTTAATATGGATTTTGTCCCTTTCATGAGGGTATAGCAAAACTTATATTGTAAATTAGAGACACTATTAAATCAAAAGAAAGCATCACTGTGGTCACCAACAGAGACTAGCAAACGAAATAAAATATCTTTCACCGTTCCTGAAGCCTGGGCAGTACCATCCCATCTGTATGACCAACTTCTGGGACCCATTTAGATAATGTGGGAATATTATTTCTGAGGGCCCAGTCATGCGCTATGAACATACAACTGGATCAACAATCGAAGCTGGCAAAAATATTAACAGCCAATCCTCCATGGTCTTTAGGGTAACTTGTAGGAGGGACAATTGATCATCTGTAATATTTACAGACATGCCCATGTACAGGAGTATAGGTTCACCCATCTCTTCCTCCCTCATAAGGGGGTGGTGTTTACATTTTCAAGGACCATTGCGTGTGTATGCTTTAACCAAATGCCCAGAATCACCACAGTGTAAGCAGTCCAGGGCTCTACCATCTTTTTAACCAAAACATCACTTGTACTGTCTGCCTCACTCGAAGGAAAGGCTTAAAAGGGGCCAGCTGATGCAGCTCAACACTTTCTCTGTTCAATACATCTTTCTTGGAGTCCGTCTTGAATATGTATGAAGGCATTGATGAAATCAGCAGATTTGGCAGCGCGGTACCCACAAATAATTCATCATTATTTCATCTTTAGAGCTACCATGAAACAAAGTAATTTAGGTTCTTTTTACCCAAGTAGTGTCTACCACTAATTGACTGGACTGTATGACATAGGTGAAAACATCCATATTCCCTTGGAGGATACCACAAAGTGCCTATTCTTTAGAATATTCAACAACAGGGTGCTTAAACAGACATTCTTTTAGATGCTAGAGGGAGTGCAGCATAGCTGTCCACACATTGGTCAGAGGCAGTTACTAAAAGTGTTTCCTAGGCCAGCGCTGCCCCAGATAGAGGCCCATTCATACATCCTGTCTAGGCATATACATTAAAAACTGTGCCCGTTGGAAGGCACAATGTTCCATAATAGTGTCCAAAAACCCATTGTGTTTTAAAGGGTCTCTTAAAAAGATGGGTAGTATAAGATGGAACTGGAAATATCAGTGCAGAGGATTGTGAGTGTCTGGTTCAGGGCACATTTTCCATACAAGGTTACTGCAGTTCCTGTGGTCATTATTGCAATGTGTGAGCCATGCCGTGAGATGACTTCATAAGGATCAGTTGTTTCTGAAACTGTTGCTGTTGCAACTTGCCAAGAGCTTGACCAAGAGGTCTGTCCTTTCTGTTTAACTGTAATTGCCTGACATATCATAAACGTAACGTGTATTTGTAAAGCGCTCGTTCACCCTGAATATTATCTTGACGGATGACTATTCTTACCCAAATCACTGAACTCTCATCAATTTTGGAAGGATGAAGGACTGAGTGTACCCTCCGGAATTCTAACCTGTGACCATGAGGTCAAACACAAATCCTGTAGTGGATGCATTGAGCCACCAGATGCAAGGTGACCTTTGCCAGAAGCCATGGTGCCACCCTGCTCAGCTAGACACCTGAAATGTCACTAATGTCTTCTTGATTCAGTCCCAAGAAGAGGAAAAAGCCTTAGGGGCAGAAAATAACGTTTAGACAGTCTTTAAGTTCTTGATAGAAGAACAATAAAAGTTGGAGTAATAGTAAGGTACCAACCCTACCATGAATTTGGGTAGTGAATAGTCAGCAATAAAATTTCTGAAATTCAGGAATACACAAGATTATTCCTGCAGAAAAGCCAGGGGCAAAAATGTACATCAAGTGCGATTTTCATGATAAAACATTTGAAGACAACAGGACCGCCCTCAAGCACGCCACCCGCAAACACCCTCAGCTGATCCGCGCCACCAAGAAGACGGCACTCAAAGAACGACTGGACAACAACGCCCACGACAGCAAGGAACTCTTCAGCATCGTCAAAGAGTTCTCCAACCCCAACGCCGGAAACAACAACATCACTCCCTCGCAAGACCTCTGCAACTCACTCGCCTCGTTCTTCCACCCCAAGATCGCCGACAGACACAACAACTTCGCACAGACCACGCACCCTACCACCGAACCAACGCCCGCCACCACCACCCTCTGCAACTGGACCACGATCAGCACCGAAGACACCACCCACACGATGAACTCCATCCACTCCGGATCACCAACCGACCCATGCCCACACCACGTCTTCAACAAAGCCGACGCCATCATCGCACCCCATCTCTGAGACATCATCAACTCCTCCTTCCACACCGCTACCTTCCCGGAGAGCTGGAAGCACGCCGAGCTGACCGCCCTCCTGAAGAAACCAACGGCGGACCCCACCGACCTCAAGAACTACCGTCCCATCTCACTCCTTCCTTTTCCGGCCAAAGTCATCGAAAAGACCGTCAACAGACAGCTTGCCGCCTTCCTCGAGACAAACGGATCCCTCGACCCCTCGCAGTCCGGGTTCCGGGCCAACCACAGCACCGAGACCGCCCTAATCGCTGCCACCGACGACATCAGAACCCTGATCGACAACGGGGAAACAGCGGCCCTCATCCTCCTGGACCTCTCAGCGGCGTTCGACACTGTCTGCCACCGCACCCTAGTGAAGCGCCTCAGCAACATCGGAATCCGAGAGAAAGCACTGGAGTGGATCATCTCGTTCCTCGCCGGAAGAACCCAGAGAGTCCGCCTCCCTCCGTTCAGATCCGAGGCCACCGAAGTCATCTGCGGCGTACCACAAGGATCTTCACTCAGTCCAACCCTCTTCAACGTCTACATGAGCCCCCTCACAGCCATCGCACGCCAACACAACCTCAACATCATCTCCTACGCCGACGACACCCAGCTGATCCTCTCCCTCCCCACCACCGCCAGAGCCAACCTACATGAAGGGATGAAAGACGTCGCCGACTGGATGAGGAACAGCCGCCTTAAACTGAACTCAGACAAGACGGAAGTCCTCATCCTGGTATCATCACCCTCCGCCTGCTCCTGGTGGCCCACAGCCAAACTTCAAAAAAGACTCCAACGCATCCAGAACGCCTCCACACGACTCTTCCTGGACATCCCTCGACACAGCCACATCACCGGACACCCGAGAGACCTGCACTGGCTCCCCGTCAGCAAGAGAATCACGTTCAGACTCCTCACCCACGCACACAAAAGCTCTCCACGACCTGGGCCCCAAGTACCTCAACGACCGCATGACCTTCTACACGCCAACCCGCCAGCTACGATCGACCAGCCACGCCCTCACCACCGTACCACGCATCCGCAGAGCCACCGCCGGAGGAAGATCCTTCTCCTACCTGGCAGCCAAGACTTGGAACTCCCTCCCCACCCACCTTCGGCGAACCCAAGACCATCTCTCCTTCAGGAAGCAGCTCAAGACCTGGCTGTTCGAGCAGTAACATACCCCTCTCCCCCAGCGCCTTGAGACCCTCCCGGGTGAGTAGCGCGCTTTACAAATGCCGTGATTGATTGATTGATTGAAGTTAAGTGTGTTGTGACACATCCCTCCCCACTACTATTTTCTTTATTTATGGTTTAGACAGAAATTGTTGTTAGAGGACATTTTCTCAAAATGATCTGAGATTGGTCACAAAATGTGATCTGATTTGACTTGGCAACCATCTAAGTATCAGGAAAATAAGATGTCTTGTCTTGGTGGTGGCATGGTCAGACTAAAAGAAAAGAACACGGAGGAAAGCAGAGTTAAGTCAAATTCCTTCTAGATTTCTTATGCTCTATTATTCATAATAGTAAAGGCTTATCTCTCCTACCTGGCGCTTTGGAACTTCAACAGATGTGAGCGGGATTGCGGAAACTTCATTGCAGTCAAAGGGCTGACAGGGAACTGCGGTTGCCTGCACATCCAAGTGCTGCCCCTTTGCCACTCTGAGAGAAAAAAATGTCTCATACTGCAGAGGTTACAGCACCTCCTAAAGGTTCCCGGGGCATGACACAGACATAACAACACCACGACCATCCATAACAAGGTGTGTGTAAAGCTTCACTGGTTATTTATGAAGATAAAAAATATAAAGAAGCGCTCAAGACGCAGGTTTTTAAGGCTGTTTTATGCTGCTTTGTTGATTAAGCATTTCGGTAGGTTTAGCCTAGTATGTGCTCTAATTTGTAGCCAACATAAAACAAACATTTGCAATACAATAGTTCTCGCATTACTGAAAGTTTGAGCTATTGGCGTTGCTAATAATATTGCAATGCGAATAGCTCAAACTTTCAGTAATGCGAGAGCTATTGCACTGCAAATGTTTTTTTTCTATTTATTTATTGTTTAAGCAATAAGCGCGCGTGCCGGGAATGCTTAAACAATAAATAAATTTAAAAAAACATTTGCAATGCAATAGGTCTCGCATTACTGAAAGTATGAGCTGTTGGTGTTGCATTATTGTTTAGCAACACCAATAGCTCAAACGTTCAGTAATGCGAGACCTATTGCATTTCAAATGCTTGTTACAAAATGGTAATAAGGCATCCAGAAGCGTGATTCTTTACATTATATACAGATATTTTAGAACATTATTAAAAGCTGGAAACGCAGCGTAATGCTTACATGAAAGCTTTACATATATTTGATTTTTTAGATCGATGATACACAAGCGCGATATACTAGAAGAATCCAGGAGAGGGCACACAAGGAATAAGAATTCAAAGTTGAATTCTGTAGCATTACCACATTGAAACTATGTTGGGTGCAATTCATGGTATACTGAAGCAAAGAAAGGGAGGCTAGAGGGCTTGTCGTTATGAGGAATACACCGAGTGGGGAGGTAGGAATGAACAGGAGTGAGCGAGAAGGCAGGGAAAGGGAGCAATAAAAGGAATAGATAAGGGAAAACAAGCCCAAATCCCAAAGATAAAGGCATAATTATATTCACAGGTAGTGGCATAGGAAGGACGGTGCCGGGAGGAAGGGAGGAGGCAATAGATGGCCAACCAAAAAAAAGCAATTGGGATGTCCGCTGGGATGGAACCAAGCTCACAAAGGCGGGACAGATGGACAGTATTTCCCAACCACAGTAAAGGAATTTAGAAAGGCAGGCCAACTAACTCACCAGAACCGCTGGACGCTTTGAATGCCCATATCCCGAATAGAGCATGTCTCGAAGAGACAGCGCAAGCGCTGCCTGTGCGAGACCTAAAAATGGGCAGTTCACCAGACCCAGTTGTCAGTAGCAGAAGGCACAGAAACAATGCCGGCACTTGAAATGAAATGAAATGAAATGAAAATAGGTTTTATAAAGCGCAGAATAGCTGCCCGGAGGCGTCCCAGCTACTTAGAGGATGGCTAGCTAAAGGTATTTGACGAACTTGAACCTATGGAGAACGCCAACAAAATTGAAATATAAATGTGGTAGTCGTTTTAAAGTCAATAAAAAACAAAAACAAAAACAAAGGATGAAGCAAACGTGGCAAATTACTTGCAGGGTCCGCCAGGCTACGTAATTCAGTCCATGCCTTAACATTTTCCTGGTTAGAAGTCTAATATTATGACCTCGAGTGACTACCTACCAGATAAACTGTGTACTATAAAGTACTGATGTGAACATATAATGTGCCTTGGTGATGGCTCATACAGAACATCAGATAAATAAACAGTGAGTTCTACACAATTTCTACTATTCAGCTCCCATAGAGTGCAGATCTGTATGACCTAGCCATCAGGATGGAGGCAGCAGTGCCTGCCACTCTGGTGTCCTCTCCTCTGCACTTGCTTGATGCAATGGATATTGTGGAACAGTTATGTGCTTGCACAATAATAATGGGTGGTACAGTTATTGCTAGAAAAGAAATACCATGTGTATTAGTTTCTTTTGCTTATATGAGACTAGCGAGACAGCTTAATCTTACTATAGAACAGACCCAAAAACGTAGTGTTTATATTAATTTTACCAGATGATACGAAATACATATAATTATTATGTCTACTGAATCGGTACAAAACACACAATTTTGTTTATCCATTATTTAATTACAGGAGAACAACTATTTCCGCCAGCTGGTTTGTAGTTGAGTTTTTGTTCAAACATATACATTTGTATTGTCCATATAC
The DNA here is from genome assembly GCF_964261635.1 of Lissotriton helveticus. Lineage (NCBI taxonomy): Eukaryota > Metazoa > Chordata > Amphibia > Caudata > Salamandridae > Lissotriton > Lissotriton helveticus. Next base: position 1,585,830,221 of record NC_136067.1, on the reverse strand, counting down.
CCGGTTAGCTCTATCTATAAGGATTTACTAAATATTACAGTGGCTTGTGCTAGACTGGTGATTGCTAGGGCTTGGATTTCTCAGAACCCCCCTCATATAATAGAATGGTGGACATTGGTTTATGAAATTTATATTATGGAAGATGCTATTGCCAGGAATAGAGGAATTAAAGCTAAAACAAAGTTTGCTAAACTATGGGGTAATTTTTTGCAATGCCAGTAATGATTTGGATTATGGATGTTCTTTCTGTTTACAATGTTATTAATTATTAGTGATGTGTTCTGACTAGGAATTACTTCTCTTACTTTTGTCTGTGTCTTTTCATAATATGAACTTGCACCAAATTGAATTCAATGTATTTTATTTTTCTGATTCTGTATTTGGATATGTTAATCTCCTTGACTTGCTTGTCAAATAAAAAATGTCAACAAAAAAAAACCATATACATTTGTATTGTTTAGAAATTGAAGAGGTTACTCCAAATCATTTTGCTTCACCTAAATGTAAACCGATTTCAGCCACTTGCAAGCCAGGGGAGCTACTCCTGCGAGAAACCTCCTTTAGGGAATGTACCTGTGCTTAAAGTATAGCGACACCACAAACCACAGGGGAACCCATAGACTGTGTTGAAACTGAGGTAATCTATATTACCTGCAACAGTGTCTAAACAGGTTGTAGTGCAAAAACATTTCCACACTTAATGAGAACATCAAAGGAAGTACCAAATATATTACTGAGTTTATATAAATGTCTGAAAGCACAAAGTAATGAAAAGCTGCATCAATATTACGCAACAATTGGTGCAGTAAAAATAAAGTGAACACTTAGTGCTCATGAAACAGTGCCTTTGAATGGCGCATGTAAAACACATTAAAAACAAGCATTTACATGGCCAATAGGTCTCGCTTTTGGGACCTTATAAGTATTTAGTTATGCAGCACAATATCCTTGGTGCAACAACATCAACTGTTGCATGGCTAAACACTTATAAGGTCCCAAAGACAAGACCTATTGGCTATGCCAATGCTTGTCTTCTTTTTTGCCACAGCGTGCCCCGCAGGTTGCTTTTGCTCTATTGCTGTCTCTGAAAACGAACGTCCAGATGTCCAATGCATAGGAACATCTGCCTTGATTTGCTTTCACTACACCCCATCACCTGCTAACTCTCTCTGAAACCACCTCCCTCTCTGACCCTTTTGTCGTTATCCATTCAACTCCGCTCTTACCGTCTGCACATTCCAAAAGGCCGGTTAAAAGCTTACATATACATAAAAAGCATTTCATATTTATAGTTTAAAATATCAACAAAGTTACTAACAATACAGAATATATACAATTTTCGGTAAGTGCTCGCCCATGTGTAATCTTCCTATTCAGTCATGCAGTAGTGTAATTGCAGTGCTAAAGGGGCACTTTACATGTGCAGAAAATCCATCTTTCCTCTTTCTTTTACAGCACTACTGGTACCACCCTTGCTTCCCATTGTTTCCTCTCCATCCCCTTTTCTTCCTAGCTCTTTACAAAGGCCAAATAATCACTGATTTGCAAACAAAAAAAGTTTCATTTGCATCGCCTATAGCTCTAACTTTGACTGATGCGTGACCGATTGCATTACTAATGTTTGTTATAATTATAATAAAGAGAGGGGGTAGAAATTCAATCATGTTCCAAGGAATACAGGGCGGTACTGCACAATCACTGCCGCTAAGCGAACCTGTACCGGAAGTGAAACCCTCAGTCAACCCTGGCTTTTATAAAGCATTCTGGGACCTGTAGTTTTGCACGTAGTTCAGGCTCAAAATCCCAGAATTTAAGATGCTGCTTGCTAACAACCAGACTAGCAGTGGTCACACGTAGCAGGGGCTCCCTGGCTGCTATAAAACTGGCCCCTCACCCGGGATTCAGCACCCCGAGTCAGCGGCGAACGCTGAAAGTTACTAGGCGTGGCGATGTACCCGGAATTGCTTTTTAGGGAGGAGGAAAATTAAGTTGTTGCTCAAAAGTCTGATTTGCTGCAGCACAGAGTGCATTGATAATAACTGTCACATTTTAAGAGAATGCCATGTGTGGACTACAATTAGTAATTAGTGCAGGATCAAATAAACCACCCAGCAAGCAGAACGTCAGCGGAATGTCACATTTAAATTGGACTGCATTCCCCCTCCTCCACCCTGCCTTTACCTCTGAAGGGTTTCCTTCAGCCCGCCGCCCATCACGGTGCTGAGCAGGGGAGGGTCCCGGGTAACCTCTCTCCTTGGTGCTGCCAGAAGCCTTGTTGAACGCGCCTTCATTTTTTTCTCACCATATAACTCCTCCGATAAGTCATTTTTGACTGAGAAATGAAAGTGAAACTATTCTAACTTCCACATCTTTTAGCCGAAATTACACTCCTCTAGTCGCCGCCGTTTGTATTATTTATTTTGCAGTATAGTATTTTACACACATGCACAGTTTATCTGCAGGCACATGCATCAAGCGCGCGCGCGCCTTGCGCTGAAAGGAGACAGGAGGGGGAGAGAGGAGGGGGCCTGTGCCGGTTTCCCTTGCAGGAGCGAGCAGGAACCATCTGGCAAAGCTCGCTCCCGTAAGGGAATCGCCAAACGTGCACGCCTTGCCATGCAAAGCAATGCAGTGCGTGCACGTTTTTGGCAGAAAACCTGAATCGATATCTTAAGATCTTTTTCCTATACAGCGCATGCGCACTGCATAGGCGCGACCTACAAACAAAGAAAAGGCATTGTACTTAAAAAGATTTGAAAGAAATCTTAGTACATGAGTACGATGATAAGGTAAATAATATATATATAATCATGTAGTAAGTCAAGAGAAACAAATTTCTGCTGCCTCAAGTGTCATTTCGGCCCCAATTACTGAGGATCATCATCAGGACAAACATGCAGGTAGATAATGTAGTGCTGATCATTAAATTAAAATTGAAGAAGCAAAAGGTTTTAGGCCCTTGAAGCAATAACTACCAGTTACGTTACCAAGGACACATTAAGTTTTGGTTAGCACGGGGAGATGAAGTAATTTGCCCAGAATCACAGGATGTTGAGCCGACTCCGAGGCTTGAACCTGGTTCTCCAGCTCCAAAGTCAGCAGCTCTGTCCTTAAGGCCACATCCTCTCCCCATGTAAACTGAGATATAGGTCACTAATTTGCAGGAATTTGCACATCTAATAATAACTGTGTACTAAAGATTCTGAACAACCGATATGTGGTCTGACATGATGTTAGAGCAAACAGAAACTCCTATAAAGTCGTAATGGCCGCTGTTTGAGAGGTCAGGTCAGTCACATTAAGACATTATAACCGTGTCCGAGAGATGAACCATGTCCAACTGAAAATGACTACTTCTGCTAAAATAAATTGCATCTAGGTAGTTGCATGACAAATAGGATTAAAAAGTGCAGGCCTATTTTTTACAACGGCTCACAAATATTGCTGAATACTTGGGACCCATCTAGTGTTAGGAGGAATAGGAGCACAGCTGCGAATCGGCGATCCTTCTTCCTTCCAAACTCACGGCTTCCTCGGTCTGCTGACAGGAGGAAAGCCCTGTCTTACGTCGGCACTTCCTCTGCTGGCTCTGTTAATGTAAACATCCAACCTGGCAGCCTGGTTGTCTTCTAGGGCCACCATGCCACAATTGCGGTGCCTCGCACTTTTTTGAGACGCGATTGCTTGCACTCATTTTCCCTTGTTGGTCCCCCAATGTAAGCATGGGGACATGGGTAGGGAAAATGTTAAGTGACCCCCACATACAAGAAGAAAACTCCACGCCTGTTGGGGCCATTCGTTTGTGTTGAAAAATCAACTCCTGCTTTAGGAGTGTACTCAATAGAAAAAAAAATGCAGAGCGGGCACTTTAAACACGCAAACCGCTTGGGACTTCCTTTACAGCACATAGATCCCCTCAGGGCAGATGGGACTCTCTAAATAAGGTAGGCTGCCCTCTGCCAAGACAGACTCCTGACCAGGGGCGGTGGGTGACATTTGAAAGTGGTGGGACGCAAAGTGATTTGCATACAGCACCGTAGCGAGCGACCCTGAACTCCAAAAGGGGGGTTTGGGGGGATAACCCCCCCAAGAAAATTTTGAAAAAAAAGAAGAAAAATCGTGCATTTTCAAGCAAATTTGAGAAAGCAGGAATGTTAATAAAGCAATTGTGAAAGTGCAGTTATTACATTAATAGATGGCATAACATAGGTAGCTGCTTATTCAGTATAACCACAGAGCTTCATACATTCCGTCCTATTATGCTCTGGTGCTGAATTCAGCATCCCACACACAACTGACTGAACAGTAGACAATTGCTCAACCTCAGTGAATGACATAAATGTAAAAGTTCTATAGCTCACTCACACCCTCAACCACCCAAAATATAAACTGCAAAGAGTCGGTGGAAACTCAACTGCAATACTGTAATGGTCCTTTAATCCAACAGGTACAGTCACTAAGGACAACACAGAACAAATCTATAGGTCCATAGACCCATCAAAAAACAATTGACTAATGTGGCTTTTGTCTGTGGAAAGCCCAAACTGTGAAGAAAGCCAAGCATGTACTACTGAAACATCTGTGAGGCAGAAATGGCCAATTCTAATGCTGATAACATAACACTTATTTACAACCCTGCTGTTTTATTATGTAACCTTTTTCGATATAGAAATGAGGTGTAGAAGATTATGGTAGTTATAAATAGTTGAGCTTTTTTGTTAGATATATAAAAGCGATAGGAAACGGAGCAAGGTTTTCTTATATGTTTTCTAATGTGACTGTTAAATTTTCATGTACTGCTTGTGAGATCTTTGTCAGAGAAAGTGAGAGAAATTAATAGGCCGAATTGAGGGGAAAGTTTTCTCCTCTACGTGTGGACTATAGTGGCACTCTCTGGCGAAGCACTGGCATTGGAGTGAGGGGCAATGTGAAGCTGATTTTAGAAAGAAGGTCAGGTCAGGTCATTGAAGGTGGTGGGTTACTGGCGCTAAAGAAATTCCCACAGTTTCAGGTTTTGATTTCGAGGGTCTCAGCAGGGCTGGCTCCCAGAAGAAGTGAAAGGGTAGAAAGGGTGGAGCGATGCCAGCTCGGAGCACTGGAAGGCGTGGATGCTCAGGGGGCATTGCCTGGCATAGGAGGACTTGACAATGTAAATTCAAGCTGTCAGCAGCCGCCGCTGCGACACCCGTCAGCCCCGGGTGACGAGGAGCACACAGTGAAGCTTCCTTTTACGTTGTTTTTAGAGCAGTCACCACATACTTGTGCAACAGTGAGAATCTGAATGACTGTCACAGTCAACCGGCGGCTGTTGATGATGGACTAGCCAAGCTTATACCAGCCAGAGGGAGAGAGGGTAAGGCACTGTGCTGCTCTGTTGGGTTTCATTAGATCCGTGACAATGCTCAAGCCTTCTCTAGCAGCTCTACAATTAGAAATGTCTGGCCCCAGTTAGTACATAAGCAATAATCAATGGAAAATATTTTGTGTCATTTTAAATCGGGGAACCTAGATATGCTCAAAGGCAAAGTGATCCAGCACAGGTGCCAAGGAGACTATCACCAACTGGTCACATGTCCGTTTATGCTTTAACGCTTTAACACAAACATACATACAAAGAATATACAAAGGAAAAATTTGGCATGCGTTATATCTTTCCTAAAAGCATTTGACTCAAACTGCTCTGAGGAAAAGATAACATGATATACTTAGACCACTGTCCTCGCAAACTACCATCTGTAGGTGATCTGGTTCCTTTGCCCCCCGACAAAAAAAAGAAAATCTATATTTAAGCCTCAAAATGATTACCTAGGGCTCGGTTACAGACGGACTCGAACTTGAGGCCCAAGGCCTTTGGTGATTAGAAACACACACAAAAAAACCAATGGTACGAAATCTAGGAGCTCTCATATGGCAACAGTCACAACAAGTGGGCAAAACCGCAAAATTGCGAAAGATGGAAAAGAAAGCCAAACAGACGAGCAGAGAGATGGGGAAACGAGAGACGGACTTTGATGGCGTGCATGTGTGTGAGAAGGACAAAGTGCAAGGAATGAGATGGAAACAGAGAGGGGTTGGGTGACCCAGGGCTTTAAGGGGAATGGAAAAGTTCAGGGGGGTCTAAAGGTGGAGGGTGGTCAACGAAGAGCGAGGGAATTCTTTCCAAGAGAGGTTTTCTATGTAATTAGCTGCATGGCTTAAAGCATGCAAACTAAAATCCTGTACCTCACACAGTATGCATACACCCTGAATAGTATTTGAGTGCCTCTTGGAAAGCCTGCTGCTATGGGTCTTCGAGTGTACCAATCACTCCTGTGCTGCCTTTCACACCACCTTCCTCCTTGGCCTCTCTGTAAGACACTCACCGCCTTTTTCAAAGCAAATCTTTCTGAACTCCTCCATCTGCATATTTGACACTTCATTTCTTTCCTCACCCAGACCCTATTTTCACTTTCTCCTTCTGCACCTATTTCCTAACAGTTTCTTCACTTCGGCATCCTCCACATATTAACCTGTAAGTACTTAATTTTCTTTTACTTTCATAGTCAATATTTCAACAACTTTGAGGCCCCTTCACACAGGTTCCCTCCATGCACAGAACACAACTACAGTGTATTGCTTAAAGAAACGGTAATGCGAAAGCGTGGACTTGTTTCTCACTTGTAAACTACACACCATGTGCACACCGAGGGCTCACGCTGAACACACCCAGCAGTCACCGTGGGTGAACACGGAGTACCTTCCGTACACATATTGTCCACTCGCCTGTTCTGCATTGTACGTACACTGAATCCACTAATCACCCCTGCCCCATCGGCTGCGCACTCTGAGCACCTGTTCTGCACAGATCTAGCTGACATCTTGCACAGTCCTGTATTGCACCCGCCCTGTACTGAAAGCTTCGGGCACCACCCCCAAGAGTGGATACACAGGCTGTGATTAGGATAATTAAAGGGAATCAAGAAAGGGTCCCAGATGGTATAGGGACTAGAAGGGTGGGGGCATACTGGATTATGGATGCTTGCCTTTAACGTGCACCTGTTAGAATTAGGAAAGCTAAAAGGCGCACGCACTGGGATTAAGGAAGATAAAGGTAGATGTATACTTATATCAGCGAGCATAATGTTGATTATGGACGTGCTGCAATAGTTAGGTGTGCTTTTGGTACTTTATCAAATAGTACACATTTTCACAGAATGCTGGAGGTCTGAGAGGATGAGTTAAGCTGGCGACCCATAGCACAGCATGCTTATCTAAATATAGAGCATGGAAAGGCCCCGCGCCTGACTCAAGGCATCAGACGCCACAGCCCACCCCAGAGTAACTACCCCCACGGGCCCCACCCCTTAATGCCGAACATCCATTCACATCGATCTGGGCCCAGCGCTCCGAGCAGGGCAGGGTCCCGCCTTTTATCTAATTCATGCCATTAGGTTAGGTGCCATGATTCATGCAACCACTCAATGCGCCCCTCCCCTCGCCCTATAGTTCCAGACGACCACATCTGCAATTCAAAGTTCCCCCAAAAGTGAGAGAGGATGAAATGAGCGCCCTCGTTTAATGCCGTGGAATGGGCGGCCACTAAATGTCTCCGAGACCTTGTCTCCCCGGAGCCCCCGCTGTGAAAAGATATCAGGCAGCGAGCGCATCGAAGCCAAGCGGATGAGAGGCATTCACCGCTAGCAGGAAATCCATAAAGCACCGTGGCCGCTGACTGGGAAATATTTATTAAAATGCATTACCATATTCTGTAGAATACAGCGCCACCGTGTTACAACGCGCGTTATTCTGTGGTTCTGGAAAATACCGCGCTTCCCATCTCACTAGAGTGCAGCGCTTCCGTGTTACTACGCACTAGATAGATTACAGGCCTTTCCGCCTTTCGTATTTCGTGTTACATCACACTCGGCTTCCGTGTTATTTCCCATCTCACTAGAGTGCAGCGCTTCCGTGTTACAACGCACTAGGCTTCCGCGTTTCATTACCCTTTTAATCTGCATCGCTGTAAAATAAAGAATACGGCACCTCCGTGTTACATTCTACGTTATTCTACACTTCTGAGGAGTCCAGCGCATACACAGTACATTACGCGTTATTTTACAAGTATGTAGAATGCGGCGCTTCAATGGTACATGCACTCACTGGCGCGCACTCACCTCTCCTCTCCCTCCCCAAGCTCCGTTATACTCGGCCAGTCCCAATTCCTTCAGCCAGGAATACTCACATTCGTTAGCTATCGTATGCACAATGGCGAGCAGTAGAGACTAGAGAGGTCAGCAGCGCACCGCAAAATGGCCAATCACTGCATGACTACATGAAGTCACACACAGTGATAGGCCATTATGCAGTGTGTGTGCACCACCCACGAGCGGCATCCAATAATGGATTGCCCTGCGGTGACCGGCCAATCCTGGCGCTGCAAGCAGCGCCAGGATTGCCTAGGGGGGCTCATGAATGCTCGCCCTGTGTCACCTTTGTAAAGCCGGGGGCTGCGGCCAGCTTAAACAAGCTCCCCCCTATGGAGGAACACTGATGCGCATGCGTGGGCAAGTTTCTGCCCCACGCATCACTTGCGCTCTAGATACCTTGGCTGGCTGTCTGCTGCTGCAGCTGAGTGCGTCACGTGGTCGTGGACTGTCACTCAAGCTGCGCAGCAGACCAGACCAGCCCCCCTGCACTCCCCACTCCTGGATAACTCGGGTGCTTCCCGCATTCCCGACGGTGCTCGCTCGAACTTTTTTTAAACAGTCTGAGTCACCAGTTTGTTTTACTGCAGCAGTGCGTCCATGGGGCTTGTGGGGCTACGCCCCTACGCCCCAATGGACGCACCGCTGCTGCTGACTGACCCCCTTCCCCCCACGTAGCCTCCCCCAGACCGTATAAACATTATAATTAGAAAGTAGTGCTGAGTAGGAGTTTATGTGGGCAGTCAACAGCACATTACGTGTAGTGCATTGTGGCCCTGCGTTCTGCCGCCAGACATTTTTTTTTCTCAAAGCCTCAGCCTGCAAAGATAAGATGACAACAGGTGGGACTATTTCAAGGAGAGCAGGAAGAAATTGCAAATATATTTTGTAGTCACTGGATAAACACCAGACGGTTCCCTTCTGTACGTTCCGTTCTGACCTTGTAATTAACCACTGCAATGCATAGTAAATATTGCTGTTCTGCTGTAATCTAAATGCAGTTGGAAAGTAAACCTGGATTAATAATATGAATGTTTTTTCCTTAAACCATTTTTGCGAAATGTACAACTATGAAAAAAAACAAATATTGTAAAGTCTACTCAAATGGCCCCTGTTGCCTACTTAATTATATTGTGTGGGGTGAAATGAATGCGTGGCACAGAGCCCTTTCATCTACCACCATTTTTAATGTGGCGGATCTGGTTGTGTAGCCACTATACATCAGATACATTAAGCAACCTGAGCATTTGTAGAGCGCGGCACTGTCAGTCCTGGGGATATCTGGGCGCTGGGGTGCGAGATCTCCGTCAAAAGCCAGGGGGAAACCGAGGGAAGAGTGAAAAACTGTAGAAAAAGGCAGAACAGAGGGCAGAAAAACGAGCGAGCAGAAAAAACAAAACAGGGCAGAAGAGGGCAAAACAGGGCAGAAAAACGATCAGAAAAGGCTGAACAGATGGCAGAAAAATGAGCAGAAGGCAAAACAGAGCAAGTAACAGGCAGCAGAGGGTAGCAGACTGCAGGCAAGCGGGACATGAGAACTGTCACGGGGGAGCTGGCACAAGTACTTGTATTGAGAAGAGGAACCGCGATTCAAAAGAGCTGCCTCCGTCTGCTGTCTTTTACTGTCTACCTTCAAAACATTCCTTCCTCCTCATAGTAATACCAGTGGCATCCCATTACGGCATGGCATGATATTTTACTTCATGTCAGTGCATCAACAACATGTTGTAACAGGATTTGGTGCAGTTAGCACTGCTTGTGCATCCGGACCCCACAACATCACAATCTCTTACACGCACCCACATATGTAGCAATCCATCAGAATCATTTGTCCGGTTTCTGACCGTGGGCCTTAAGTCAACACACAACCACTGAGGCCGTCTGGCACCTACCGCATTCGCTCCTTTTTGTGATTACAGCCCTTCCTGGCCTCTGCCATGTCCCTTACATGATCAAGCAAGGGCACCCACTGTCTCTATTGTCATCATTAGCATAGCGGGTCCCTCAACCTGCAGGCCTTGCTTCCGCATTGCCCGGCAAAGCTAGTACGTTCACAGGTGCTATGGCTGAATGGGGCTGTTCCTGCTCCTTGGCGGCAAGTATCACCACCAGTTTGAAGAGGTTAATCCGTGGAATGGCAGTGGACCTAGTCTGAAGCTGCATTGAGGTGAAAAGCAGGACCCGACACACATGCTGAGGTAGTTATAAAGTGAGAGTTACTCTTACCGATTGCTCTTAGTGATTTGTAGAGAATGAGTCAAAACAGAAACAAAAGTGACCAAGCTAAAAAGCTATTAAATAAAAATATCCACAGGTGAAAGATATATGTCCAGGTAACGAGTACCAGCATGAGATATCTTATTTCTAGAGCACATAGATGGTGAAAACCAAAAGAGACAGTTACTTTTAGGAGTGTGCAGTCACATCTGTGAACAACTGACATTCAGTGAGATTGGCCAAACATAGTGGTAGAGCGCGCGAGGTCACCCAACCAATAATTTCGCCGCTTCCGGCTTCGGGCCCATATATTTCAATTCACCATATACATTGACCGGGTGACTTCACGGGCTGCTACCAATTTGTGTGAATTCCCTACTGTTATTACTCAGCGTACCCGACTTACCATCCACCGACACGGGTACCTAAGACCACAATGGATCAGGGAGCTAGCTGTAAAAGGAAAGGCAGCAAAATACAACTCAAAATGACATTCAATACCTTTGTAAAATGACCACGGACAACTGGAAGTTTAAAGTCTTTATCTAAAGTTCATTTTCTGAAAGCATGAGATTTACAAGAATAAGGCAATCGATAATCAAGATAACGAAAAGTACATAACTATAGAGAAATAAAGTCAGGGTAACCATGGAAATGCTAAATATGGGATGCAACAGGAAACGCTATGCATTTAGGGCAAAATTTCTTTAGACAGTTTAAGAAAGGCCGTTCTAGACCATATTAGAAAATGACAAACTGCAATGCAAAATATGATTTCTAACAGGTAGGGTAACATGGGAACACGTTATGAAAATATGCAAAAGACTTTACGATTTCAATAGTTGCGGCAAAAGCATGGAAAAATCAACATATGCAAAGGTGTGTCTTTATTAAAGCAAAAGACAGAAAAATAGAAAGGTGCAAGTTCAAAGAATTTAGAGCAATATTTACCTAGACTGGTGTGGAAACCAAACCCCTGGCCACGGGTCTGTTAAGGACAGGAAACCCTCAAGGAAGGATACCCCTCAATGGACAGTAGGTGCAGAATGGACACCCAGGACAGGACAGGATACCCTCAGATTAGGAATCAGGACAGGACCTCAGGACAGGACAGGAAACCCTCAGGACAGGACCAGCACCCGCAGTTCGGAAGCAACGCCTGCACTCCACCCTCTCTGCAGCTATCGATCAAGACCCCGATTGGGTCAGCGAACTCCCAGCAAAGTGCTTCGCCAGCACTTTAAGGTTCAGTAGAACCTTAGTCTATGGTCAATTTCGGACAGAGTGCTCCGCAGCTCTCTGTATCTTCAGTCACCTATTGAGTGCGATGGGTCAGTGACAGGTCAGCTAAACCAGACAAGTCGGACAATTTCCCTAGGTGAACCCAGGGTAGATATACAGTTTGTGGACGGTGTACCACCCCCCAATGTTGCAAAGTGTCAGAATCCCTCAATTTGGATAGGTCCTAAGGTAGGCTTTGGGTAACACACCAATCAGAACACTCTATTTCGATGCCTACTTTGCATCTCTGGGTACCGCCTAGCGAGATTGGGGTTCTCATGAGAAAATTCAGGGAAATACAATGACAATTTTACATTGTTTCAAAATTGGGACACATGACTCCGTCCTGCTGAGTTCGCAGGTCAGTTCTCAGGAGCATCTTGCCCATCCCTGCCAGCTGGCTGAGTTCCACCAGCCAAGGTTGACTTCTCCCCAGGCGGACGGTCCTGCGCAGTAAGGACCTCCAAGATGGCTTTCGGCTCAGTCAAACCCCCATTTCCCGCGGTACATGAAAAGTAAGCGAGAACAAATTAATACATAGAAATAACGATATGAAAACACATCATTGGGTTTGTACTTTCAACTTATCACTATAAAATATACTTATGCAGTCTAAATGTTAGCTACATATACACAGGCACGAGAGCAATGGTACGAGCAGTACCACGTTATTGCCAAAGCTATGTATTACGCATGCGCAACTATTTCCCTCCAAACCTGCAAACACGTCAGGACACGTGAGTGTGACTGACGCATGCGCAAAAGCTATTTCAAAGCAGCGGCCATTTTTAGGACTCAAATTAGTAGTATTAGAAATACACATAGGCAAGCTTCATTGATTTCGTTTTAAACATAAAATAAACGTTAGTAAGACGTACAAATTATTACCTGGTTATACATGGACGAGGTTCATGACAAAAGCAAGTCGCAAATGCGAAGCTTTGCTTCATCAATCCCCTCTTTGATGATATTTACTATCATCACAAAATAAATGGAACCAGATGCCAACTTTTCACACCTTATACAGCACTATCTCTTCCAGCAAGCTATCCAGCTTTTCTCTTTCATTTTTGGTAGGGTGAGAATTCTTCACCCTTTTGTATATCTGATTATTCATTTCCTCCAATTCAAGTTCATCCACACTTCGTTTCACTCCTCTCGCATTCACTTGATGCTTTCCGGTGTGCTTGCGACATTTGCAACAGACAAATATGAAGAATAGGATAAGACCTATAATTCCAATTGGCATCAGTATCTTAAACAATAAGCTTTTACCTAAGCTAGCAAACCAATGACCTACATTTGAGAGACCATCTACCAGTCTCTTCCAGGCACTGTCAACCTCGAGTGGTTTGAGTTCCTTTTCCAAATTAGTAATGTTTTTCACATATCTTTTGAGCTGCACACTTTTGTCCGGAATATAAGTGCAACAATGTTGCGCCTTCAACATCCGGCAGACTCCGCCCTCTTTTGCTAATAAGGTATCAAGAGCAAGTCTGTTCTGCAAAACCATTGATCTGATCGCAACCATTTCGGTATTGACCAGCAGAAATCCATGAGCTGTGTCAGTAGACAACACATCCACTATAGTGGACAATTTGCAAATTCTGTGAGTGTTCAGAACCACTCCCACTCCAGGTATCAGTGCACTGAAAATACTACCCATTATTTCACCTATGCTTTCTCTTTTACTACGCACTAAGCCATTAGTATTTTCACTGCTTCCAGCAACTTTGTTCACATGATATATTTTCGGGAAGACAATGCCAAAGTAGCAGCTTCCATACCAGTGATCCGGCAATTTGAAATAAGCCTTGTCCCCACATATATAATAAATTCCAGGAAACACAGGCTCTGACCCATTTTTGAAACCCCAACCTCCAATTACCTTGTAATTATGTTCGCATTCACTGGAACCAATGAAAATGTTATTATAATAGCTAGTCTTCTCACGGTGAAGACATAGCTTGCCTTTCTTTTCAAAATCCAGCAACAGAGCAGGACCCGCTCCACCATTAGAGGGGCCCTCCATGGTCTCAGCCCATTTTGGCCTTTTCTGTGTTTCGTCATCTGCCTTTCTTTTTATTTTTATTCTCCTTTTCTCTGCCATGTTCAGGAACATCTTTTCCTGCTCACGCAAAGAACAGGTCAAGTTATCTCTGTGTGCGTCACCTAGGTCTATATTACCTATAGTCAGAAAGTATTCACCCATATAGCGAGTAACGTCACTTTTGGTATGTACAGGATTCAAGTTTCCACGTATAGGAAGTTCAGAAAAGATCACGTCACTGTTTGAGTAATAGTACTGTAACGGTCCTCTTTTGTAAAATAAACTAGCTAAAATGCTACAAGAAATTCCATAGGTCAAGGGCAGGTGATGGTATGTCACGCCTTCAGCTACAGAGGTAGGTAGCTTCATGCAGACATAGCAATCTTCAATTTCCATAGTCTCTACATAGTGTATTAACAGGTTTGCGAAAACGTTTAAATGCGTTCTATTCTTTACTCCATGATAATGTAGTCCTCCCTCATCTGATGCTTCTAAGTCTCAATTTGTTTGTCTAAGTGCTCTCTCATGTCTTGCTACACTCTGTGTTGTCAGCTCCTCACTGTCAGTATTTACAATTTCAGTAGGGACAATATTAGTATTTTTGCTCACCGCAAAAGGAATGAAAATTGTTAGTCCTATCCAGAGTAATATCAGTATAACTATACTACATACACATACCTTGCAGCATGTTTTGAAACGACTGCAACTAGGTCTACCATTCACGTTTGAATCAGACATTTTGGCTCAGAAGAAGTTTCTCGACCCCTCTTTGTGTCTTTACACCAGTAGCTTACTTTGTGCAAATTCACGGTGGCTCGTCTTCTTCTTCGGCAGAGTACTCAGGGACGGGTTCTCCGTCGCTTTCGTCAGTTAGATCAAGATCTTCAAATTCCTCCAAAACGAGCGTCCATTCAGGAGACTTGTACTTTTTGTTTTGTCTTTTTATTCGATCACTCCTTCTCTTGGAAGTACCTTCTGGTTGTTCTGCTATGCGAGCACTTCTCCTTTCTTCTGCACGTTTTTCTTCTACTGTTTTTATTCTCAGTCTCAATTTCTTTATGTATCCAGGCTCAATGTGCTTTCTTTTCTTAAGTCTTTTGGTTGGTACTGAAACCTTGTTCTCTTCTCTTGTCCTCTTGTTTTCATTAGTCTGTGGCAATTCTGTTTGTTTCTTCCTCTTCTATCTGACTATTTCCAGGGCTAGCATCTATTTCTTCTGCCTGGTTACCAATCTGGCCTTGTTCAGGAGAATTTTGTTTTTGCTTTTCAATTGTCTCTGTTTCTGTTTCCTGAACACGTTCTTCTAATCCTATCTGATCCTGTTCAAGCACTTCGATCTCTTGATTTTCTTCTGCTCGAACTATTACACTATGTCTAGTCTGTCCCTTCCCGACATCAGGAGTCAGTGGAGGAGTATCAATCACTTGTTCTGTATCAACCACTTGTTCTGTATCAATCACTTGTTCTGTATCAACCACCTGTTCTGTCCCTGTCTGACCTTCTCCTTCCTCAGTTTTGATGTGAATCTCAAGATCCTGAGGTTCTTCGCCTGTGCCTTGCTTTTCCTCTCTAGTCCACTCTCTACCTTCCCAAAGTCGTTCGCTTGTTCTGATGGGGTCTTCGGTGAGATCAATCAATGGTATCCACTCCTCTGGCCATATGCTCGGCAGCTCGTCTTCAGCTACTTCTGGCTCAGCTTCTTGGACCCCTTCAGCAGGCTGAACTCTTGGCAGTTTGTCATCAACTACTCCTGGGCCAACGTCTGCTGATTCTGCAGCTCGACTGGTACTGAGCTGTACGTCGTCAGCTACTTCTGGTCTGGCTCCTGCAGTGCCCTCTGCTGGACGCCCTTCTTCTTCAGGCTCTCCGTCTGGTAATACCTTCTGGGTGTGGCTGGCGTGTATCCAATGTGGAACCCCTGCACACTTTACTGCTGTGGTTGTTACCAGGATCACCTGACGCTTCTCTCCCCACCTTGGCTCCAGACAGTTCTTCCGAGTATGCTTCTTTATTTTTACCCAGTCTCCGGGAACCAGTTTGTGGAGAGGAGTCGTTGGATTGAGGATGGCGTCTTCTCCGATCTGGCGAGAGATAGAACGCACTTGGTCACCTAATCTCTTGCAGTATTCAAGCACCAAATCATCAGTAATACTCAACAGTTTGCTTCCTGGTACCCATGCTTGTCTCATCACTCTTCCCATCAAGATTTCATGGGGACTTAGGCCTGTCTTGCGGTCAGGAACACTTCGGAGTCCCATCAGGACCAGGGGCAGGGCCTTCACCCAAGTCATGCCAGATGCATCACACAGTTTTGCTAATCTGTTTTTGATAGTTCCGTTTACTTGTTCCACTATTCCAGAAGCCTCTGGACAGTACGCACAGTGAAGCTTTTGTGTGATTCCAAAGGCCTTACAGAGTTCGTCGATCACCTCATTCTGAAAATGTCGGCCTCTATCTGATTCAATAGTGACTGGAACCCCGAACCTAGGTATCAGTTCTTTTAGTAAACACTTAGCTACTGTCATTGCGTCATTCTGGGGAGTAGGGAAAGCTTCCACCCACTTTGAAAATAGGCAGACCATGACAAGGACATATCGCTTCCCTTCACAACGTGGCATGGTGATGAAATCAACTTGTATTCTCACAAAGGGACCCCCTGACCTCCCAATTTTCCCCAGTTCCACCGAAGTTCTTTTGCCAGCGTTCATCCTTTGACATGGCAGGCACCTCTGGCAGAGGGACTCTGCTACTTTCCTGAACTTTTTACTGTACCAAGTCTGTTGGAACACTAGAATCAAGGCGTCCCTACCAATGTGTGATCCTTCATGTATCAATCTCGCCATTGTGCTAAGTAAGTGTCTAGGTAACACAGGCATACCAGTTGGGCCCAAGATGACACCATCCACACGTCTTGGTCTACACCCATCTTCCTTCCACTTCTCTCTCTCTTGCCAAGGGGCCGCCTGCTGCCACTCTTTCACTTCATCCCATGTAGGCACTTCTTCAAACACTTGAAGTTGGCAGCTGGTTCCTGGCCCCCCTCGTTTTGGATTTATGATATATCGATCTCTGGCACACCATTGGGCCACTCGATCAGCAAAATCATTTCCCAGTGATACAGTGTCCATGTCCTTCTTATGAGCGACACACTTTACCACTGCCAGTTCCTTTGGTAACTGGATTGCCTCTAAAAGGTCTTGAACCACTTTCCCATTTCGAATAGGGGTACCTGATGAAGTCAGGAACTCCCTCTGCAGCCACAACTGGCCAAAGTCATGCACAACCCCATAACAGTACTGACAGTCAGTATACACTGTTATGCGTAGGTTTTTCCCAATTTTGCAAGCTTTTATCATAGCTATCAATTCGGCTACTTGTGCAGACTTTACGTCAAATAGATAACCTGCTTCTTCAATTTTCGTTAAGGAGACTACCGCATAGGCGGCACTCAGGCCTCCTTGCTCATGTCTTAGACATGAACCATCCACAAATAATTCCTTGTCATGCTCGGGCAATGGTGTTTCTTTAATGTCTGGGCGTGGTTTGGTATTGAATTCTGTTAAATCAATGCAATCATGCTCATCATCCACCCCATCTTTCATATCCATTGGATCGGGGAGCAGAGTGGCGGGGTTCAGAATACTGCACCTAACAATGTTTACATTTGCAGCACCCACAAGAATCCTTTCGTATTTAGTCAGCCGACTAGGGGTGAGGTACTGAGTTTTCGTTCTGGTCAGTAAAATTACCACTCCATGTGGAACATACACAGTTACAGGATGTCCCATGACAATGGACTCACTCTGCTCTAAACTTGCGCAGGTAGCAGCTACTGCTTTCAGACATCCTGGTAATCCAGCAGCCACTGGATCCAGGGTGGCAGAGAAATATGCCACAGGCCTTCTGGTCGTGCCATGTTCTTGTGTCAGGACTGACAACGCGCAATTATCGCGAGTGTCACAGAATAGGGCAAATTCCTTAGAATAGTCTGGCATTCCCAACGCAGGGGCTGTACACAGACAATCTCGCAATTTTGTGAAGGCTGTTAAGCTTTCATCATCCCATTCTACAATATCTGGTGTTCCTCTCTTGGTCATTTTTTATCAAAGGCCTAGCTAGGACTGCAAATCCCAGAATCCATTGCCTGCAGTATCCTATCACTCCCAGGAACATTCTGATCTCTTTCTGAGTACGGGGTAACTGCATCTTTTGAATTATTCTCACCCTTTCTGATGTTACTTTCCTGACACCTTTCTCTATCTGGTGCCCCAGATATTTCACTGATTTTGCACAGAACTGTAATTTGTCAGGGGCCACTTTATGTCCCTTCTCACTCAGGTGATTCAGTAGGGCAATGGTGTCAATCACACAATCCCTATGACTTTTAGACGCCACCAAGAGGTCGTCTATGTATTGCACTAGGACAGAGTTCCCAGGTAAGACCAAAGTTTCCAAACATTTTTTCAAGATCTGATTAAAGATAGAGGGGCTCTCTGTGTACCCTTGAGGGACCCTGTTCCAGACATACACGTGACCATTGAAGGCAAATGAGAAAAGAAATTTGCTATCTGGATGCAAAGGAATGGAAAAGAATGCATGACATAGGTCTATCACAGTGAACCACTCAGCATCCCAGGGAATCTGATACAGAATCACTGCTGGGTTCGGGACAATAGGGTAGCAGGGGACCACTATCTTGTTGACTTTTCGTAGGTCCTGCACTACTCTGTACTTGCCACTAGGCTTCTTGATGCCCATAATCGGTGAGTTACATGGGCTGCTCAATACTTCCTGTATGATGTTTCCTTCTAGCAATTTTTGTATTTCCAGAGTGACACCTGCTCTCACTTCTGCATTCATCCTGTAGGGTTTAGTATTGGGGTATACAGCATTGTCCTTGATTGCTATCTGTATGGGGTCCACGTTTTTCATTAACCCTACATCTTTCCCAGTAAAGTCCCATACTTCTGGCTTCACTGCTTCTTGGAGTTCTTTGGGCAAATCCTGCATAGTCATTCGTTTAATCTCTGAGTCAGGTCTGACTAACATTAATTTATAGATGCCATCTTCATCTGGGGTCTGAATTTCAACACCCTTTGGTGTGCAAAAGATGGTACAGTTCATTTTGCACAACAAATCACGTCCCAGTAAGTTCACTGGACTGGTGTCACAAACGACAAATCTATGCATTTCCTTAAAGTTTCCAATTGAGATCTCCATGGGCTTGGTAACAGGAGTACTAATCAATTGATTAGATACACCCACTACTTGGATAGCTTCTCCCGAGAGGGGTAGGTTTGGAACGTCCACTGTTCTCACAGTAGAACGGGTAGCACCAGTGTCCAACAGAAAAGTGACATCATTTCCGTCAACCTTTCCTTCAATGTATGGTCCGGACTGGTCTACCGGCAAGGAGGCGCCAAGTACGCACTCCTCGTCCTCCCCTCTCAGGCCCCGTCAGTACTGGTCATCACAAAGGAAGGTATCGTTTAACAAATACTGCGAAGTTGCTGCATTTCTGTTCATTGCTTTCCCAGACTTCTATCTCATCACCCTCTGTGACTTTTCCCCTATGTGCTTGCTTTGGAGCTCGGGGCACCTGAATCGTTTTTACCTGTGGTTGAGTCTTTCTTGGTCTTTCTTTCTGCGTCTGTGGAGTTAAATCAGGTGTTTTGGGGTTATCGTCAGGCAAATAAGGACACTCGTTTCGCCAGTGTCCAATTTCCCCGCACTGGTGACAGGGAAATTTCTTCATAGCCTCTTCTCTGCTCATTTTGGGCCGGGGCTTACCTCCTCCCCCACCCCCAGGACCTTGGTTCTGAGTGTTTTTAGCCATATTACTCAACTGTTTTTCCTGCTGTTCTGCGAGCTTCACTTGAGCCCACATAACCTTCTCTTTGAGGGCCTTTTTCTTTTCTGCCATCTCGTCCTCGCAGTACTTCGCGTACCGCAGGACCTCGTCTACCTTTTTGGTATGCCAACAGATTTTATTATCCTTTATCCACTGACAAATTTCGGGTCTTAAACCGTTTACAAACCTGTAAATGAAATGCGTCATATCCTTCATCTCGATGTTATCTATACCACTGTATGTTTTAAACACCTGCAACAGCCTTTCATAATAGGAGTGCACTGTCTCGTCTCTCTACTGCGTTGTTCTATCTATCCTGGTCCAATCTGTTTCCTTTGCGGGCACCTTATTTTTCAAATGCTGAATTACTTGTTCATATTTTTTCATCACTTTAATCGACGGCTCCCCTGTGTTAGAGTCCCTCGGGTACTCCTCACTAGGCCATGCTATGGCTATTTTACATTCGGTCCATAGATCTACCGGGACCACGATATCGAAAAATCCATCCAGGTCTTTCCACAGGCATTTTTGCACCTTTACGAACCTTTCCACCTGCCGGTACCAGTCAACTGGCTTTTCGCGCAATTTCGGGAAATCGTTAGTAAAGGACACAATATCCTGTCTGGACCATGGAACGTGCACATACCTCCCACCTGGTACTTCACGCATGGGGCATAACTGTTCAGGCTTGTCTACTTCTCTCAAAGCGAACTCAGGGGTCGTTTGTCTGGATCGAGCCTCATCTTTCTTTCGTGCCCACCTGCTTTTCCATTTTTCCACGTCTCCCCATTTTTGCAAAATTGCTAGCAGCTCTTTAATCTGCAACTTTTTCCCTGACACATTCAAGTTCTCTATATCTTTGTCCGAGAATTCAGCTCTGTAAGGTTTTTGCAAGGGCTTGGATCTTGAAATATCTACCCCCATACTAGCTGCAGTGTCTGTCAACTTTTCGTGGAGCACCCTGGTACTTCTGGTAAGGCTTTTACACATAAACAGCAACTCTTCTTCAGAGTAGGTATTTAATCTGTCCAATCCCACATTTCCTGCCATTAATTTCTACCCTCAGTTTGTAGAGGTCTAAAGGTTTCGTTTGCGGAGTCTGTTTTTCTAATTCACGACTCCAATTTTCAATTTCTTCCGGAGTTACCAGAGAGACACTCCTAGTACCTGACGTTGATTCTAATTTAATTTCTTTCGCATTAAAAGGATTATGCCTCTTCTGCACTCCCTTCCCGGTCTGTTTGTTTGGCAGGTCCAAGAACACAACCTCGGACTCGCACTCACTGGACTGATCGTCTATCAGTAGGGGCTCCGGCCTTGGTGGGGCCATGATTGGATTAATAACTGGAGGGTTTGGGCTTCCCTGATTATTCCCATACAACGGAACCACTGGTCCAATTGTTACCGGAATAGTCAAAGCCTCAGGACTGGTATTTAACTGGGAGATTTTCTGAATTATTTCTGTTCTCTGTCTAGCTAGGGCCTCTTGCTCCCTC
Organism: Lissotriton helveticus; assembly: GCF_964261635.1. Taxonomy (NCBI): domain Eukaryota; kingdom Metazoa; phylum Chordata; class Amphibia; order Caudata; family Salamandridae; genus Lissotriton; species Lissotriton helveticus. The sequence goes on along the minus strand of NC_136067.1, from coordinate 1,585,809,143 downwards.
TCATCTAGTACTCTTCCTAATGTCCGGTCAGGTATCATCTGTGGGGTCAGGTGAGGGGTAAAACTCGGGGCAGTAGGATGCGTTTCACTTGGTCCTCCACCATAATTTGGTTTTGGGAACAAAGTTCCTGTGCCAAATGACCTGCGCTCTTCCCCATAAGGAGGCTGTAAAAAGGGCATTCCTGAACTTAATGGTTTCTCTTCGTTTTCATAAAGAGGTCCGGGGAAAAAGGCTCTTTCACGGGAATATTTTTCCTCCGGGCTCACGGGCACTCTAGGATATATATCTCGTACCTCCGCGGGTCCGGGATTCTCAAAATAGGGCAGTACCTGACCACCTCCCCCCCTACTTAGGGATCTGTCCTCCTCCTTAATAGATGGACGCTGGGGATTCCCTCCTGTACTGGAAAGTCGGGCTCCCTCATTATAAGGGGGCGGAATTCTCGTAAAGATGTCATCTGATAATTCATCGTCTGACTCCCCAAGAGCTCCCCAATGCTTACACTTTTCTGTCTTTTTCTCTTCCGCAGAAGGGGTACATGCTGGCATCATGGGAAACAGACCCTCAACAATCATGCTCTGTCTCCACTGTTTCATCCTTTTATCCCTGGTCTCTTGTTTCAGCCTTGGGTACCACTTGGTCAGACCTTTGTCCATTCGGGGTTTCTCCCTTTCGAAAGCCTCAATCTCCCATTCCTCTAATGCCTCATACTGCGTTAGTCTCGGTCTGGGATGCAATTCATTCATTCGGGTTCTCAAATTAAATAAAATCCTACCATTGAAAGTACCGTCTAAAGGAAAAGCCAATATTCCGTCATCTTTTGTGTACTTTACCCAATTTTCCAACCACACACAGGTATTGTACCCTCGATCAAACATCATGAAAGAGGCGGGCGTATTGGGTGGTGGGACAATAACGCCCTCTCTGGATTTAATCGGTTTGTCCGTTTTGAAGTAATTCTTTACCTTATTTACAAGAGACATTTTTCTCTTAGTTCCGTACATAATATCGTATCTATTGGCTTTCCACTGATCCCTTTCAAACCCTTGGCTTCTTGGATCGTGTCTAGTCTCTGGACAATACGAATGCCACATACGATTTCTACGCTTAACTTTTTTAACAAAGTTACCTCCAATCAGAACGCGTCTTGCAATTCCGCGCGACCAATGGGTGCGTGGCCCCTTCGTGAGACAGTTCTCACTCTTCGGTGCTCACCCCTCCTTCACAATTCCAGCCCCGCTACCCGCCCGCTGTTTCTACCAATCCCAGCGCGGCACGGAGTGACGTCAGAGACGCTTCGCGGCTGACTCCCTCCCTTCACAAGGTAACGGAAACTTTCTTTCTTTCTAAAGTGCTAGTGCTTGGTTATTTTACAACGAATACACATTCGCCACAGTGCTCAAGTGTCTAGACAGAGAAAGAGTTATTTTACTGCAAGTAAACTACTTCCATTTACTTTTCACACGCTGCGGGTAAATCTCTTCCGCCTACCCTTCACTCTAGCATCGGTGAACCTGTTATTCCCCTAAACTCATCCACTTCTCCGGGATATATCTGAGTCTAAGGTTTCCCAGCGGACCCCTCTGCTTTCACCCAAGCTCCGATGAACCTGCTACTCTTCCGATGTGACCCTTACTAGGTTACGCCACTATGGGAATTTTGCCAATGAACCTCGTTACTGACATTTATTCATACACGTATTCAGAAAAAACCCTAGTTAGTGCTTCCCGGTTGTACCTAACCTGCACCTAACTTTCCTTGAGCCTGTGACCTCAAGGCAAATGGATTCTATTCACCACTTTGCCATTCAATTCCCCGGGGAGTTCAGACAACACTGAACGAGACGGTTTACAAATGCATGGATTAATACATATAACAATATAAGAACAAGAATAACAATGATAAAACAATTCATGAATTTCAAAGCAGCGTATTCTCAAGAGAATGATCAGGTCCCTCGGAACGGCCACTTCTTATAGCAGCATCAATATACTAGCAGCTACCGACTTGACTAGGCTAACTAGTCCTACCTAACCTTTAACTAGTCCCTAACCATCCTCTGCTACCAGAAAAACTGGTAGAGCGCGCGAGGTCACCCAACCAATAATTTCGCCGCTTCCGGTGTAGTGTAGTTCCTATTTTCCCAATAGGCTCTGCGCATTGGAATAATACCTACAGCAGTAAAGGCCTAGGCCAGACGTTAACTAGGTCTACTACTGTCGATACTAGACTTAAGTTTTTGGGTTTGCCAGCGTAGCTCAGAGTTCGCTAGAAACTTTCTCGAATGTTCAAGGAGGAATTAACTTCCCTGATTAGACAAGAAGGGATTTAGTTTCTGACAACCATAGAACATGACAACTTTGCTCTCCCCTAATCAAGAGTCAATCTCGAGAGTCGTGTGAGCACAAGGCAATTATTTTACTCAGTCAGTACGTGCATTCTTAGTCTCATCAGATTGTAGAGAAAAGGAAGAGACGGGCGTGTTCAATAAAAAGGTGTTATTTATTGATCAGTCTCTTTTCTCGTACAAGAGAAATGGATCGATATTATTGCAATACTTATAGTTAAGTAAAGTGCATACATTAAAAGCAATAGTATAAAATAATACTGTAAAAACATTGATATGGTTTCTGAGCCATATGATGTTTAAAATGATTAAAATATATTTACATACACATATACATTTGACTAAACGTACTCAACTGGTGTTTCTAAATACGCCTACCCCGTGTACCTGACCTAAGTCTAATGCGTGGGCGGGAATAGAAAGTTACAGTTTAAGTTAAGTTTGTTTTTGCCAAGTGAATAACTAAAAAATTCTCTGTGAGGGGTTATTCAGTTCTGTACCTGGAATTTAGGATGAATGAGGAATGGTATCTCTTTCTCTGCTCTCGATATTCCAGGCTGCCTGCGAGGGCTGCCCAGAAGCGCCGGTGCTGGGTCTCTCGGCTTGAGATAGCAGCGCGTCTCTCAGCGCGTCAGGAAGGCGGGGCTGCTGCCAGCGGGGTCTGCTCCTGCTCTCGGCTTCGGCAAGTGTGGCTGCTCCGTCTCGTCACCACGCGTGTGTTTGCATAGGGCAAGATCGGCAATATTTATACCTTAAAGGTGCCGAGATTGACGTAAGGATGGACATAGATACGTCAATAAAGATGTCATACGACTTGCTCGTTAGCACATTCTTTACTAAAGTTCTCTGTGAAATCAAAACAATGGCCGCACGGATTTTCCAGGTTGTCATAGGTTTGATTTGTTATGAGAACGCCGTATGCCTTATCAGGGGCTGGAGGAATGTCGCTTGTCTAATTAGATCTCAAGCGTTATGACCTAATCAGATAACACGTTCCTGTGCCGTAGTGTGACTGCGTCAGATAACGGTATCTGCATCATGGGGGCTTTTCTTGCCTCATGGGCTGACTGTTAGTTAACTTGATAGTTAGTTTAACCAGAATAGGGTCAGGAATAGGGGGATCGATTCAGAACCTATAGGAATACATGACACCCACTCCATGCTAACTATGGTCATATTTACTAATCTATGCATAGTATAACATAGTACAACATACTATAGAGTATAGTGTATACCTTACCACCCCAAAATACATAAATGCATTTTGAAATTTTCAAATATACTGAAAAATTGCAGTCATATATATTGTATGCACTTAAGCCATGCTACGCATTTGTAGACATTATTGCTTATTTGGTATATGAGAAATACACATGAAATGGCTCTTAATATGGCTATACAGAAAGAAAGTTCGAGACCATTTCATCACATAATAAAATATTTGTGAACATCCCAGCGGGCAACTAAAGTTCATAAAGTATCTAAAAATAGAAATCTTAGTTCTCTAGGAATAGTTTCTTACTTTAAGCAGAAGATAAGTGTCCCGAAAAATTTGTGAAAAATAATTTGGGGCTGCTGAAAAATTGTTGTCCGTGAACTGGTGGGAAGAATTGTTCATGTGACTTTATTTTTAAAGTTGAAGGCCGAATTCAGGGAACGCCGTGTGCGAGCTTGCTCAAAAGTCTCTATTTCTGTTCCGGAGAGAACATCATATCATTAAGGCTTTCGAAAAAACTGTCAACAGCTTCATGGGAAAGTTCCACTAAGTCGGAAATAGGGGTAACCATGCATTCGTGCGCATGATTGTCTGCATTGACATTCTGTATCGCATTGCTGACAGAAGGTCGTACCTGATTAATGCTGCTTTCATCTTGAACTTCACTACTCTTCAATCGTAGTGGTGAAGATTCCAGGAATGCCGTCATCAGGATTGGCAGCCTTTGAGGGCAGCACAAAGCGTGAACCTTGGTAGGAACCAACAATGTATCCGCATCCACTGGCGCATCCGATTGTAGCGTCAGACAGGTGTCTAACACGCATTCTTCTCCGCATAGCAGACATCTCAATACAGGTAAAACACATCTTTGCCACATTGGTCGAAATGATAGAAACCAAGTCATGTTCAGGTCTCTAAGCCGGGATAGTCCCAGGATTTTTGATATCCGGTCCCGGTATCCAATGGCTAGGATCGTTTCTTCCATTGTCGCGAGAGTTTGATCTGTGACATGGGTTGCCATAACGAAAAATAAGGACTAAGAATAGGATTCCTGCAATTAGTCCCAGGATCAGGGGAAGTCCGCCAAAAATCGAATGGACGAAATCTGGAAAAATACCCAGTATGGCTTTGAATGGTGTTAATGCCATCGAAAATACTGTCTTAAATACCTTTGAGACCCCAGTGGTATCAGAAATATTTAAGATTTCGCTCAGGATTTCCGCGAAATGTACGGGGGAATTAGTTGATAATAATGTATGTATCTCTGCAGTCGTCCTTGCGACTTGTAGATCATACGTTTCTTTTGATGACGTGAGCCTTGTCGGCGTCTGAAGAAGCACTGTTTTCATTCTGCTTAAAGTATCTATTCGAATAGAAGTAATTTTCAAACTGGGCCATGCCCTTGCCTCCCTGTCTGGAAAGGAGCTGGGGAATAAAGAACGTCCACAGCACTTGACCTTCGCCGTCGTAGTGACTAGATAAGGAGTCCCGGGCATAAGACTACAACATCTGCGGTCTACAATAAGAATGTAACTCCCATTATAGAGTCTTTGAAAGAATGGTTCTATTTCAGTTGCAGGTGCGCCTTGCTGGTGACATGAAAGGTTGTATGAATTCCCTTCACAGGCTCCATGCAAACTAATTCCGTTACACAGAAGCGTGCCGCTTAGTGACATAGCACAATTGTTGCCACTAAGAAACACTTTCTGTCTTTTATTACTGACACATGCATGTGAATAGGGCAGGTTCCAAGTTGTTTTAAGGTACCCCTTTCCCAATTTCTCGTACATGCCAGCCTGTATATATTTTTGGCAGTATTGAAACCTGAAGGTTGAGATTGGAATATTTATGATTCCGTGGATTATCCATTCACTGACAGGTCGTTCTGACATTGTCATTGGTAATCTTTCTAGTTTTTCAATGCTCAAGATTGTATAATCAGCACCCTTTTGCGCCATACCGATTTGTCTATCAGTAAGGTTAAAGATTTGGAATAGTGACGTTGTGTTGATTAAACGCCAAGGCACATAGCCTGAACGCAGATTTTGCAACGTCCAGCCAAGCTGTACAATAGAACGCAATTGTGACTGACCATGTTGTAATAACAGTAAGTCTTGCGATAATATATCGATTGCTGACGACACAATGCTGTCCAAAGAAAAAATTCTGGAGGACAGAGTCATTAACCCATTGTCCACTACAGAAAGTGATTTTTCCAAATTAATACGGTCAATTTCCCGTATTCTCTCTGCTGTTTCAATTTGAGTAACCTTCCAGGCCTCATTGTATGCTGCATATACAGAGGCTGCTATGAAACGCTTTTGACGCTGTTTGCGTGGTCCCATTATGAAATCACGCAAGTCAGCACCATCAGTAAGTAAAGTTAGGTGTTGCTTAATTTCGGGCAGTGTGGAAGTTTGTAGCCATTGAAGGCATAATTTGCCCACACTGTAGGTTGTTATTATCCCTGGGTGATGTCTTTGGGGATATCTAGGGTCTGGCCTGGTCATTTTGAAACCCTGTGTTTTATTCAGGAATCTATCTTGACAGTTATTTGTATCTGTGGGCCAGATCAACCATTGTTTCCAATCAGGATGTGTTCTGTTTTGGTTTAATATATGGTTTACGTCTATCTCTTCCTCTGTATCAGAGTTATTGCTAAACATTATTGGCTTTGGAATAGACGGTTTATTTAAATCTTTGATTTTGGCTAAGCCAAGACAGGTGGTTTGTTGAACAGTGTCATTTAAAAATATCATTTGTTCTGGGATCATGCAGGCTCTAAACAAAGCTTCTATACCCTGTACTTGCCAATCTTTTGTACCCCAAACACTTTTTAAATCAACATTTTTGTCCCAATAATCAAATCCAAAAGTATTCATTTTTTCGAAGAATGAATCTGAATATATCAACTTTGTGTTGGTTATCATGGTTTTCATCCCTGTCTTGTTTGACATTTTATAATAAAATGTTTCAGCATTACTTGTGTTAAAACCTGAAAAATATGAATATTTGTCGTAAACAGTTCTTGAGCTCCCTTTTGGAGGTGTTGCACAATGTTCCCATTGATTATAATTTAAAACATTTCTAGGTTGTGCAGATTTATGCAAAAAATGATTACCATAGTGGTTATAGCAATACATACTATCATAATTTGTAGAACCTTGCAAATAATCATGTTTTGTAAATTTAGCAGACATTACTAGATCAGACATCATGTTGTTAATACTTTCGAAGTCCCAATCATCAGCAAATGAGTTTGGTTTTGCAAAGTCACTCAAGGAGATCTTGATTTGGTGTGGATATTTCAGGATCTCGACCGGACCATAAATTTCATAGTCAGTGTTGTCCCAGGCTACCCCACCAGGTATAGGATTGGCTGTGAAGTTGGCTGAAGAAAGTTCTCTTTTCTCGACGTGTGAAGATGTGTGTGGTTTGAGGACCAAGTTGATGTTCTGGCTTGCTGTGTCCATTTTAGCATATTTTCCCTCAATGGAGCGTCCCAAAGTAAATACCATGATGAGCCAAAGTATGAGGATAAATGCACCAAAACCCACCCAAAATTCAATCCATGGAGAAATCAGATATGTTTCTTTCAGTTGGTTCAAAAGTTCCTTAGCTTTGTCTTTAAAGGATTTTGATGATGGCTGTGTCTTTGATTCACTGAAGCCTTCAGAGGAATCATCGAAGTTGATGAAGTACCCGGATGCAGTTCTGTCAATTGTTCCAATTGCTTCAGGATTTTTGTTTCTTGCATTGTCATTTGGTACTTCATTGTAGATTGGTGTGTCTCTGCTAAATGTTTTTATTTGGGTTGTCAGAGGTCTGAGTTCTATTGCATTGTTGCATAGTCCTTTTTGTTCTTCTGTAGGCGTGTCGAATGTGATGAGCCTCTTTGTTAGGACCTCTGTACTGGTAGCAAACCTTGGTGTTCTGCTACTTATTGGGAGTCCACTTGGCCTACTGTTTGTTATCGGCCACATGTTGTGGTTTTACCAGGTCGATGGATACAACTCTGTTCTCCTTTTTACCAGCAAGTGGCGGTAGTACAACTGATCTTGTCCCGTTGACAGACAAGACAGGAACTGCTTTTCTGTAAGAAGGCCCAAATTCCTTCTTTACCGCGATCTTCTCCCTGACTAGATCCCCGACTTTTGGAATCCAGACAGGTCTTGCTGGGACAGGTGGTGGTTCTTCAGTGGTTGTTGGCTGTTGTTTCAACTGTATGTTGCTCAGGTCTTTTCTTGTTTTGTTTAAGTCCTGCAAAATAGCCAAACGGTCTTTGACATCAAAGCTTTTTTCTTTAACCACTGAAGTCTGACTATCAAGGTCAGAGATTATCATTCTAGTTCCAAATAATAATTTGTACGGACTGAATCCCTTCAGAGAATTTCTTGGCAAGTTATTTAGACTACGTTGGACACTTATTAGATGTTTGACCCACCCAGCTCCCGAACCTAATATCCTTTCCATTATAGATTGCTTTCTGCCTTGGTTTTTTCTTTACACCATCCCGTACCCTCAGGAAGGAAGTGAGAAGATTCCCGCTGGGCTGTGCTCATTTGGCCATGTTTCCCCCCCGGCCGGAGGGCTTGAGTGAAAACAATGGTCAAACGTAACATGCTCTTAGCGTATATGCCATTTAGACTCGCAAATCTTTTATAACAGTTCGGACGTCAGCCGAGTGCTGAGGATCGACATTATAAGTGGAAACTAGCCTGTATATGTTAATCGCAAGCCCTGCTTTTTACTGGTGATATTATCTGCCTTGATACGACGAGGTATTAAACTGTTTCTCTCCCCACTGCGATCTCTGTTGCAGTTTGGGCAGTTTTTTACAAACATGGTGTAATGCAGGCTCATGCCTGGCCACCAGTACCGTGATTGTAATTCTTCCAGAGAATCTTTCAGTTTGAGGTGTCTGAGACCCTCGCCCATATGTGCGTCTGCGATTAACAAGCTTCTCCTGTCCATGTTTGGAATCACTCTATCCCCCACTCCAGGGATTCGAGCAAAAGGGACGGAGTTTGCATCGATTATGTATGTATAATTGAGTGGATAGTTGATCGGTAACGCTGAGCAGTCGCCTTTTGATGACGTTTTCACTGCCAGCATTGTTTCACCGTCAATGTATTTTAATGTACGCTTTTTTCGATCTACGGGAGCCGGTATAGTGGCTGCCGCTGCGGCTGTTTCAGCCAATTAATTCCCTACAACGTGAACGCCATCACGCTGATGACTCAGTGAGTGAGTCACGTGAGTCTTTGGTAGTTCTTTTTGTAAAAGAGCTATTTGTTCCCAGAGCAGTTTCTGCTTTATTGGTGCATCTGTGTCATCTTTGTAACCGTTCTGAATCCATGTCTGCAAATCCTTGTTATATGCTTTGACGCAGTAATATGAATCTGACACTATAAGTGTCGGGAATTCGCGATCCGCATTATCTAGCGCCATTTTCAAAGCTATTATTTCAGTTTGTTGTTCTGAATTAGTTTCTACTGAGTGCGATTTTGTTAATGGAGGTCTTAGTTTACCTCCGCGCCACACTTCTTTTGTAATCTCACATGTGGGGTTGTATGCATGTTCTCCCCAAACGGAGGGTTGAGCATGTCCGTCTGTATAGATTACACAGGCGTAATGTCGTAGAGGCAGAATGTCGATTGGCAGAGGATACGTCTTTTCATACTTTAGATTTTTTAATTCTTCTAGTTCTTTAGAAAATTGTCAACCAGGCTATACTTGATAATTCATATCCTACGTATAAGACCGTTAAATGGGCAATTCGTGACTTTTTAAAGTTGAATTTGTAACCCTCTGCTGCGAACCCAAGTATTATGGTGTTCACTCTTTTCAAGTGAGTATCCAAGTCATCATCTGTTAAGTAAATGTCATCGACATAAGATAACGCTTCATTATCATATAATTGTAGTAATTCTGTTACTCTCGCTGAGAATACCCCCGGGCTGTTCTTGTACCCCTGGGCTAACCGACAGAATTGCTTTTGAGTGCCATTTACTGAGAATGCAGTTAAATATCTGCTCTCTGGTGCTATGTTTTGACAAAAAAATCCATTGAAGATGTCCAAGGTTGTTTTGTATTTTTTGCGCACTATGTTATTCATTAGTGCAGCACTGTGTGAGTTTTGCACTGCAAAGGTTTTGCAACATGTGTTAAGGTGTCGGTAATCCAAAACTAGACGATATGAATTGTCTGGTTTGGAGACCGGAAACAAAGGGTTGTTCATTTGTGAGGTGCAAGTTTCAATCACCCCCTGGTATTCTAGCTGATCTAGTATTTCATTTACTTGTTTTTTAGCTTCTTGCTTAATTGGGTACTGCCTTTGTGCAGTAGGTTGTGATTTTAACTGGATTTTGTGAGGAGGAGAATCCTCATCCCATCCTACATGATTTTTATATAAAGCAGGTGCTAAGGCCACTGCCCACTTTCTAGCAAGTGTGTATTTTTTATGAATCGGTATTTGATTCGAGAAGGCATAATTACTTCTTCGCCATGAGGGCACTCCCTGACAAACTCTGGTGGCCAGTCTTTTTCAGCTAGAAGGATATCATAGCCCTTGGAGAGGTTATCCCAAAATAGTCCTCTTATTTTCCTAGTCTTATCTCCCTCTATACGTAATGTTATCTCGTATATCTTGTGGGGCTTGCTAACTCTGGTGTCTGCAATTTCCACTTGAAGGTATTCATTCGTGTCCACTGTCTCCAGATGATTCATAAGGACTTTGCGAGCTATGCTCACCTCTGCTGCGCTGTCTAGCATTGTCTGAGCCCATTCTCCGTTTTTCAGTTGTGTCCTCAGTATTCTCGGCATTTTTAACTACCTTGATACTGGCTACCTTCTTTTTTGGAAATTGTAATTTCTTTTTTAGTTGAGCAGGTTCCTTGTCTTTGGACTTGGCGTGCTCTTCTCTTTGTTCTGATCGTCCTCTTCTTTCCGATTTCTGCGAGGAATTCTGAAAAGATTGAGAGGGACGTGTATCAATGTCTTGATATCTATCAGGTTTTTTAATATTATCCCTATTTCTAAGGTTATATCTATTCCCAGAGGGGTCACTCTGCGGTGACCTCTGTCTTCGGTTTGGAGATTTCTCCCTTCGCCTAGGAGACCTTCCTCGGGACTGGAATTTCTTTTCTTTTGGATTGGATTGTTTGTTTCCATCCCAGTTCTTTTTTGGTGAATTATTATTAAAAAATATTTTTTCTGGATTTTCAGTCAGTTGCGGTTTTACTGGTATTCCACCTAAACTATCTCTACCTAGTTCCTCATAGGATTTTTCTATGATTCTGGCAATTTCAGCTGGTTGGTCTGCTATATCTGTCTCTTTTAACCTCTGGCGGATTGCCACGTTTGCTGCTTCACCTTTTATGTTGGCTAATAATATAGCCGAGACCTGCTTGAAGTCTTTCAGTAATTTCATACCAAGAGTTAAAGCTGGTTCTGGACCGTATTCATCTTGAATTTGTTTTAGCACATCTGGTATCACCGAAATGGATGGAACACCGTGCGTTTTTGTGTAGATGGAAGCAAAGACTGTACCCCAAGTGTCACAGTCCTCTATGTGTGGTGCGATTCCCATTGGGAGACATATAGTCAGAATCCTGTGTTTTTCTATCGAGGTGGTGTCAGGAAACACCGCCTCTATTTGGGTGATTTTCTGTGCTAACCAGAATGGTATCTGTTCCCGTTTAGCCGGAACTTTACCTAGGCAGGATTGGATGTTCTGTGGCGTGATTTTATTTGTGTTCCCCTGGTGAGGGGTCAGCTGTGGAAGTTTAATCGCTGGCTGAATTGTTGAAGTCCGCATTACATACTGAACTAATTGTCTATGAATTTTTAGTAATTGTTTTAGCTGTATTAACAGCTCTCCTGTAGACATTCCTTCGATGTCTGGGTGTGGTGTGTATCTGGCTAAGACCGGCCACGTTGCTCCTGGTCTACCTAAAGGACCGAGCCTGGTGATGTGATTATTATGTTTTAGGGCGCCATCAAATAAGAGCAAATGCTCTTGAAATTTGAGTGGTACTTCCACCTCCTCGAAAGGAGTGTACTCGTTAGGAGGTTCCTCTATTTTGTAATAGTGGAAGTACTTTGTTACAGCATTTGCTGCTGGAAAATGTATCCATGAATAGTATACCTCTGTCTGCCGATATTCGTGTGCCTCAATTACGAATATGACTGTGCCACCTCTAGGTGTCAGTCCATTTTCTATAAGTTTTAGAGTTATAGATTTTCTTTTGATGACCGGAATGAGTATTATATCCGCGTCTGCTGCTTGCATGGTAGCATCAGCATCTGCGATTTCAGTTGCTAATCTAACTGCCTCTCTTTCTTCATCACTTTCTGACATTTTACTGTTAGAAAGGTTATTTTGTTTATTTGCAGATCAGGTTTCTCAATGGAATAAAGATTAGATGCACAATATTTTGGAACAGTGTATCCTTCAACGTTGACTAAACCAAGAACCTTACATAGGAGTTCCCTCCTGCGAGGTTTTGGAGGATATTACCTTTCACCCACTCCAGACGTCTTTGGAGTATTTGGAAAAAGGGGTCTGAGTGAGAAAGCACGACTGAGTTACTCTAAATGTCTTACGTTAGTTTTATCGCCCTTTCCAAACGCGTTGGGCGCCATGTAGTGTAGTTCCTATTTTCCCAATAGGCTCTGCGCATTGGAATAATACCTACAGCAGTAAAGGCCTAGGCCAGACGTTAACTAGGTCTACTACTGTCGATACTAGACTTAAGTTTTTGGGTTTGCCAGCGTAGCTCAGAGTTCGCTAGAAACTTTCTCGAATGTTCAAGGAGGAATTAACTTCCCTGATTAGACAAGAAGGGATTTCGTTTCTGACAACCATAGAACATGACAACTTTGCTCTCCCCTAATCAAGAGTCAATCTCGAGAGTCGTGTGAGCACAAGGCAATTATTTTACTCAGTCAGTACGTGCATTCTTAGTCTCATCAGATTGTAGAGAAAAGGAAGAGACGGGCGTGTTCAATAAAAAGGTGTTATTTATTGATCAGTCTCTTTTCTCGTACAAGAGAAATGGATCGATATTATTGCAATACTTATAGTTAAGTAAAGTGCATACATTAAAAGCAATAGTATAAAATAATACTGTAAAAACATTGATATGGTTTCTGAGCCATATGATGTTTAAAATGATTAAAATATATTTACATACACATATACATTTGACTAAACGTACTCAACTGGTGTTTCTAAATACGCCTACCCCGTGTACCTGACCTAAGTCTAATGCGTGGGCGGGAATAGAAAGTTACAGTTTAAGTTAAGTTTGTTTTTGCCAAGTGAATAACTAAAGAATTCTCTGTGAGGGGTTATTCAGTTCTGTACCTGGAATTTAGGATGAATGAGGAATGGTATCTCTTTCTCTGCTCTCGATATTCCAGGCTGCCTGCGAGGGCTGCCCAGAAGCGCCGGTGCTGGGTCTCTCGGCTTGAGATAGCAGCGCGTCTCTCAGCGCGTCAGGAAGGCGGGGCTGCTGCCAGCGGGGTCTGCTCCTGCTCTCGGCTTCGGCAAGTGTGGCTGCTCCGTCTCGTCACCACGCGTGTGTTTGCATAGGGCAAGATCGGCAATATTTATACCTTAAAGGTGCCGAGATTGACGTAAGGATGGACATAGATACGTCAATAAAGATGTCATACGACTTGCTCGTTAGCACATTCTTTACTAAAGTTCTCTGTGAAATCAAAACAATGGCCGCACGGATTTTCCAGGTTGTCATAGGTTTGATTTGTTATGAGAACGCCGTATGCCTTATCAGGGGCTGGAGGAATGTCGCTTGTCTAATTAGATCTCAAGCGTTATGACCTAATCAGATAACACGTTCCTGTGCCGTAGTGTGACTGCGTCAGATAACGGTATCTGCATCATGGGGGCTTTTCTTGCCTCATGGGCTGACTGTTAGTTAACTTGATAGTTAGTTTAACCAGAATAGGGTCAGGAATAGGGGGATCGATTCAGAACCTATTGGAATACATGACACTGGCTTCGGGCCCATATATTTCAATTCACCATATACATTGACCGGGTGACTTCACGGGCTGCTACCAATTTGTGTGAATTCCCTACTGTTATTACTCAGCGTACCCGACTTACCATCCACCGACACGGGTACCTAAGACCACAATGGATCAGGGAGCTAGCTGTAAAAGGAAAGGCAGCAAAATACAACTCAAAATGACATTCAATACCTTTGTAAAATGACCACGGACAACTGGAAGTTTAAAGTCTTTATCTAAAGTTCGTTTTCTGAAAGCATGAGATTTACAAGAATAAGGCAATCGATAATCAAGATAACGAAAAGTACATAACTATAGAGAAATAAAGTCAGGGTAACCATGGAAATGCTAAATATGGGATGCAACAGGAAACGCTATGCATTTAGGGCAAAATTTCTTTAGACAGTTTAAGAAAGGCCGTTCTAGACCATATTAGAAAATGACAAACTGCAATGCAAAATATGATTTCTAACAGGTAGGGTAACATGGGAACACGTTATGAAAATATGCAAATGACTTTACCATTTCAATAGTTGCGGCAAAAGCATGGAAAAATCAACATATGCAAAGGTGTGTCTTTATTAAAGCAAAAGACAGAAAAATAGAAAGGTGCAAGTTCAAAGAATTTAGAGCAATATTTACCTAGACTGGTGTGGAAACCAAACCCCTGGCCACGGGTCTGTTAAGGACAGGAAACCCTCAAGGAAGGATACCCCTCAATGGACAGCAGGTGCAGAATGGACACCCAGGACAGGACAGGATACCCTCAGATTAGGAATCAGGACAGGACCTCAGGACAGGACAGGAAACCCTCAGGACAGGACCAGCACCCGCAGTTCGGAAGCAACGCCTGCGCTCCACCCTCTCTGCAGCTATCGATCAAGACCCCGATTGGGTCAGCGAACTCCCAGCAAAGTGCTTCGCCAGCACTTTAAGGTTCAGTAGAACCTTAGTCTATGGTCAATTTCGGACAGAGTGCTCCGCAGCTCTCTGTATCTTCAGTCACCTATTGAGTGCGATGGGTCAGTGACAGGTCAGCTAAACCAGACAAGTCGGACAATTTCCCTAGGTGAACCCAGGGTAGATATACAGTTTGTGGACGGTGTACCACCCCCCAATGTTGCAAAGTGTCAGAATCCCTCAATTTGGATAGGTCCTAAGGTAGGCTTTGGGTAACACACCAATCAGAACACTCTATTTCGATGCCTACTTTGCATCTCTGGGTACCGCCTAGCGAGATTGGGGTTCTCATGAGAAAATTCAGGGAAATACAATGACAATTTTACATTGTTTCAAAATGGGGACACATGACTCCGTCCTGCTGAGTTCGCAGGTCAGTTCTCAGGAGCATCTTGCCCATCCCTGCCAGCTGGCTGAGTTCCACCAGCCAAGGTTGACTTCTCCCCAGGCGGACGGTCCTGCGCAGTAAGGACCTCCAAGATGGCTTTCGGCTCAGTCAAACCCCCATTTCCCGCGGTACATGAAAAGTAAGCGAGAACAAATTAATACATAGAAATAACGATATGAAAACACATCATTGGGTTTGTACTTTCAACTTATCACTATAAAATATACTTATGCAGTTTAAATGTTAGCTACATATACACAGGCACGAGAGCAATGGTACGAGCAGTACCACGTTATTGCCAAAGCTATGTATTACGCATGCGCAACTATTTCCCTCCAAACCTGCAAACACGTCAGGACACGTGAGTGTGACTGACGCATGCGCAAAAGCTATTTCAAAGCAGCGGCCATTTTTAGGACTCAAATTAGTAGTATTAGAAATACACATAGGCAAGCTTCATTGATTTCGTTTTAAACATAAAATAAACGTTAGTAAGACGTATAAATTATTACCTGGTTATACATGGACGAGGTTCATGACAAAAGCAAGTCGCAAATGCGAAGCTTTGCTTCATCAATAGGATCTTATATGTCTCAAGTTTACAAAAGAGGAAGTATCTGAGATAGTTCATTACATACTTCCTTATCTTTGTAAGACGTCCTGGAGGGGCTACTGGTGACCACTGACATTGTTAACTCATTGTGTAACCCCTTTCAAAGTGGGAGCTCAAAAAAAGCTACAGTCATAGCAATCATGATTAAGGCAGAAGAGGGATGTCTAGTCCTGCTAACAGAATCCAAGATGAGAGAGGCAAACGTCCGGCACAAAAGAGTAGGCACACACACTGCTTCAACGAGATCTTCATGTTAAGTCTGATGTCCTCGGGATCGGTTTGAAGATTATGTTCCACCTCTCAATCTATCCAATGTCTGGACTACCGTAATGGCACAGCACATTGAACGGATTAAGTAAGGGATGTTGTGGGGTGTTTAGGGAAACAGGAAGGAAAGGAAGGGGACAGCATGGAGGGAGATCTGGAAAACACAACAAGAACAAATCTCATGAATACCTCCTCCTGAATGCGTTCTACACATAGTAAATTCTCATGATACCTCTATGCACTTATAAATACCTGTAAAGTAAAATGACACTTCAGAAGATAGGTAGGAGACGGTAGAGGATAATAGGGAGATGTTGCTGCAATAATACAAAATCAACAGGGACATGTAACCTCAACACATATATGCATACCTGTCAGTATAGCCACACTTATCAGAGGAAGTATAAACGTACCCCTAGCTCACTCCTTAAATGCGTCACAAGGATCGAGAGTAGAGACCACCACTCCAGATCAATCCCTGTTAATTAAAGGAGCCAGAGACAATAGGGTTAAACATCATGCACAGCAAACCACCTCTATCTCCTATAATTGGTACTGCAGCAGAAGTCGCTTCTGTATTCAACATACACAGAGACAATCAATGTTTGAGGAACGATCCGAAAGATCCCTTTTATGAAGTCAAGAACCTTCTGTCAATCCCTCCAGTTAAATGAAAGTAAAGAAAGCCAATCCTCTTGTAAACAAAAGATATCCGTGGATTAATAATCATCCACTTCTCCGTCGGTCGAAAACACCGACCGGGTCAAATCCTACAGTGCTGGAGTCAAGTTACCCCCAGAAGATCGTAGAACAGAAGTGCCAAAAGTCTGAAAGCAAACACGAGCCAAATCGGGAAAGTACCACAGCAGTAACGAGATTCTGGTGCAAGCACCCTTACCGCACCCCACTATGAACAGCAACCACAGACGACAGCTCGGACCGGAGGAATTCCCGACACTGAGCACTGAAAGTCTTCCTCCTTATGCTTCCGCGATCAAGTCTCGCGAGAACCGCAAAGGAGCATGGGAGCGGTAGTTCCCCACCACGTCTTGCCGGGAAATGTAGTCCGTTCCACAGCGCGATCGTGACACTTCAAACAAATCCTGAAGAACGACTGGATTTGAAAGCGGCAATGTTGTAGTTCGGAAGGTTTCACTGCACGGGAAATTCCATTTCTTTTGCCAGATGATCTCTGCATTGGCATTCGTAGAGATGGACTAACTCTCCTAGTTTTAAATGTTATTTATTGTTCATCCAAGGTTTCAAAAGATATTGTATTAGCTTGAGCCAGAGATGAAAGAGAGCTGAGACTACAAACATGCAGTAGACATGTCATCAACATTATTGGTGCATGCCCTGTTTCTCTCGTTCTCTCCTTGATTCTCCATGGCCATCTGTCCATCCCTTTCTTATGAAGGAAGGAGCTCCGAGTTGGACATAGTTTGGGAATATAAGGTGGCTAGAATTTCACAAAGTTTTAAGCACTGGAAGAGTTGAAAACATTTTAGTAGTCAAACGGCCAACAGATGGTGACTGTAATGTTTGTACCTAGAATGTTCACATTAGGCACTACGCAATTTGAACCAACATTGTGGGTATTGCTGTTCTACTTTTAATGGCATATTGCCTTTTTTATTGCGTCAGCCACTGAAGTGTCTTTCCATCTGTACATGATAAAGGAAAACACATTGTTGCCTCCTACTACTTGGTTTAAATCCAAACCAAGAACAATCTCCGTCCTTAAGTGTACATGTTTCAGTTGTATTAAACAACATAGAGTTCTCTCTCTTCCACAAAAATGAAATTGAGCATTAGCTTCTGTTTTGTTGACTTTGCTTCCAATTAATATTCTTTTTACTTTTCCCTGAGTGAGTGAATATGCTGCTCACATTCCAGTAACCTTAAAGAAGGTCCTTCATTATTGTTATCCCAATGTGTAACATAACATAACATAGCATAACACTTTCCCACTTTGTTCCCTCTGTGTTAATTCTTCACGTGATCATTTTGCACATGTTCAAGTGAAATCATCTACCTTGCTCACACCATTTAAAGTCATTTTACAGTTCCTCAATTTTGATATTTGCTACAGTTTCTGTACCTATTTTCTAGTTTCATGTCCTATTCACTGTTGTTTTTAAAATAAATGTGTATTATCTTCTGTTTACCTAAGCCTATCCCTTTGCTGGATCTACCAATACATCATCTACAATGGGCCTACAGGCCATGAAAATATTTAAGTCTCTATGTTAAGGTCTCTTTGCCTGCTGTTCGAAGTCCATGTGACTGCAGTGACATTTGTGATTTGTTATTGTTAGGCCTGTCCGCCTTAGGGAGGTCTTCCCCCAAACTTTTTGCCTTAGTCCTCGATATTCTTCTGATCTTGTTTCTGTTGGTCTTAGGACTTTCTGCACTTTACTACATTTAACCATTGCAAAAGTGTATGTGTTCACACACTTTAAAAAATAGTAACATTAGTTTCTCCCAATTGTCGTATTTAGTTTACTTGTAAGTCCTAGTAAAGTGGTACTGCCTGTGCCTGCAAACTAAATGCTACTACTAGGTTTTCAGCTATGATTGTGCCACCAACATAAGTTGCCCTATAACGTGTATCAGGCCTGCCACTGCAGCCTGTGTGTGCAGTTTTGAATGCCATGTCGACCTGGCAAAATAAACCTGTAGCCAGGCCCTACCCTTACTTTTGAATACACATAAGTCACCCCTAGGGTAGGCTCTAAAAAGCCCACAGTTAAGGATGCAATGTATTTGAAAAGTAGACCATGTAATACGTTTTACATGACTTGATAGTGAAAAACCCTTAAATTCATGCAAGGCATACCTGTTGCCTACCTCTCTCATAGATTAACATTGGTGCTACCTTACTGCATTGAATAGGGATAACTTCCAAATGGGAACAGGTATCCAGTTCTTTGGAATTGCAATGAACAATCCTCTTTTATAGTAAAGTCAGATTCTGAATACAAATTTTGAAAATGCTGCTTTTAGAAAGTTGGCTTTTTTATGCCTTATCAATTTTTTACCTGCATTCTTCTTTTTGGGTCACATGACTTGGTGTAGCTGGCAGTTGGTCTGTGTCTATTCCCACTTAAACTTGAATTGGCTCTGTCCTGCCACCACACAAAGAACTACATGCCCACTGTAGTTAGTCTGGAGGCAGGGATCCTATGCACTTCAAAGGATAATCTCTAGAAGCTTCTCCTACTTCAAAGAAGGAACCAGGTATAAATATTGGACCTCAGACTCCAACTCTTCAGCCTTAACAGAACAGCAGTTGCCCCTGAGCATCTTCAACACAGTCCCTCACATTTTCTTCTTGTGATCTGTGTTTAACAAATACTTTACACATTGCCTTGAAGTTACGCCTGACTGCTCTGTGCATAGATACCCAGGGGTTGAACCCAGGTTAATTTGGGGTTTGCTTGTGACTTCACTCTGACAAGGATTGTAGTTGGTGCTTGAGTAGGATTTGAACCTCCTCAGCCAGTAACCCAATTTCTTCAGTTTCCATATAATTGCACCCCCTCCCTGATGGTGAAATCTAACTTATATGCCACCGGGACTCTCTGTTCAGTGAGCAGACGCTTCAATATATCAACAGCTCTAGATGTTAGAGAGTTATTTTCTCTGGGGAGTTGCCAAGGGACTGCTGGCATCAAACACAAATTATAACAGATGCTAATTGCTAATGAAGCAAGACACATTTGTTTATATTAATAACCAAAATGTATGCAATCTCACAATAAACAATGGGCAGAATGCACAGCTTCTGTCTATACAACGAAAAGTTTGACACATTCCTAAATGAAAGACATACTGGTTTAAATAGGGAAACATTCAGTTTAATACAAAAAGCAACTGGATTGTCCTTTAAGGATGCCCAAGATCAAAACTATTTGGTTAGCCCACACTTTCTTTTTTACTAGCACCCGAGGATAAGGAATGCAGGAATAGTCCTTCTAGTACGACTCAAGTGTCTGGCAGTCTGGAACCATGAAACTAGTTTTAAATTGATATGCAGACATCTGCATAATGGTTTTAATTTCTGGTTGGAAGAGGTTTACACCCTGTCCAATTAGGGACCACAATCCTAGTCAGGGTAAATGAGATGCACAACCTTAATTAACCTGTGCTCACCCACTGGTAGGTAGCTTGGCACAGAGCAGTCAGGCTTAACTTAAGAGGCAATGTGTAAAGTATTTGTGCAACACTTAAATCACTGTAGCACAGGGAAAATACCACAAAAACACCACACCAGTTCAGAAAAATAGAGAATATTTTTCTGAGCAAAACAAGTCTAATTCAGGAGAAGTCGAGATATGAATTTGTAAAATTTAAATCCAAAAACAGTGCTTAGAAGTCAATAGCTCTAAAAGGTTACCTGAGATCGCTCTAGACCAGGGTAAATCCAAAGTTCAGGCCGACCACGATGAAGGGCAGGCTGGCTACAGGACCCACGCAAGGCCCACTTAAAAACTACCTTGTATGGCTAACTGTCGGCGTCAAGAACTCCCTGCATCGGTTCCGAATCACGCAGTTGGTTCGATGCATAAAAGTTGAGCCTCGCAGCAGCGTCTTCGGATCGGTGCTGTGTTGTCGAACCTCGTAGTCGAAACCCACATCGTTGGCACTGCATCGCAGGACACTGCATTGGTTCCGATCAGCACAAAGATGTCGGTGCTTCACTTTTGCAGAAAACAGCTGCAGAATCCACTTCTGAGGTCCGGAACTGGAGGGGGCACATCAGGAAAGGATAGGACTCCCAGATGGCAGAGTCCAGCAGAATTGCAAGAAGTCTTTTATGATCCTTAAACTTCAGCAAGCTAGCAACCCCTCGGAGAAAACTTGGGTTTAAGGATGTATAGAACAGGCCCCGTCCTTCTCACTTCCAGGCAGTAGGCCACTACAGCAGAGCAGGTAGCAAGGTGGCAGTCCCTCCTACAGCACAGCAGGCAGCAGGCCAACACAGCAATGCTGGCAGCAAAGTGGCAGTCCCTCCTATGGTACAGCATCTCTTCTTCTTGGAAGAATGTCCTTGGTTCAAGCAAAGTTTTGCTTCTGGTTGTGTCAGGGGTCCAGTATTTATACCCAAATGTGCCTTTGAAATGGGGGAGACTTCAAAGAGGCCTCTGAAGATCACAAGGTCCCTGCCTTTCCTGCCCTGGCTCCATAGTCACTACAGGGGGGCATGCAGCTGTTTGTGCGAGGACAGTCACAGCCACAGCAGGTGCAAGTGTCCGCTCCTCCCTCGCCATCTGCCTCAGGAAGGCCCATCAGCCTGGTGATGGACCATCAGAATGCAAATGTCACACCGCAGCTCCCCTTGTGTGACTGTCTAGAGGCAATGCACAAAGCTCAGCTGATACCCAACCCAGACGTGCATTCAGCGACGGACAGAGGCACAGAATAGCTAAAGTAAGAAAATGCCAATTTTCTAAAAGTGGCATTTTCAGACTTATAATTGAAAATCCGACTTAACCATTAATTGTGATTTTAAATTGTGAGTCCAGAGACACCAAACTCCAATGGTCTATCTTTTCCCAATTGGAAATTACCCTTAAAAGATGTTGTATGGCAATCCCAATGTTAACCTATGGGAGAGATAGGCCTAGCAGTAGTGGAAAACGCATGTAGCAGTTTTCCATTACCAGGACATGTAAAACTCAAAAGTACATGTCCCACCTGTTAAATACACTGCTTCCTGCCCATAGGGCTGCCTAGGGCCTACCTTAGGGGTGACATATATGTGATGAAAGGGAAGGTTTGGGCCTGGCAAGTAGGCCAACTTGCCAGGTCTAAATGGCAGTTGAAACTGCACCCACAGGCTCTGCAGTGGCAGCCCTGAGACCTGTTTAAAGGCTAATGAAGCGGGTGTCACAATCGTTGCTGCAAGCCCACCAGTAGCATTTCATTTTCAGGCCCTGGGCACATATATTGCACTTTACTATGAGCTTATAAGTAAATTAAATATGCCAATTGTTGATAAGTCCATGTTATCACATTTATTTAGGAGGGAGCACATGCAGTTTAGACCTGGATAGCAATGATTAAGTGCCCAGAGTCCTAAACCCAACAAAAACGCTTTCATCAAAAAAGGGAAAGAAGAGGTAGACAACAAGTTTGGGGGTGACCCTGCAGAAAGGGCCAGGTCCAACAGTGAGCAACAGTGTCATTTTCTACACATCACTATACAAATGCAAAAGTTATACATTTATTTCTGTTAAAATTATCTTGCCTAATGCAAGAGTATTGTACTGTAATTCTGTTTTCAAAATACACATAAACTGTTTTTACCCTTCGTGTAGAATTCTGAGAACCAGAATTCCACCTGGCGATGTCTTTTCATGATCTTTACGACAAAGTCCATTTCTATGTGCCCAATACAGTTTAAGAGTTACCCACATGAGAAGTGTAATGCAATGTTTGTCCTTAATTGCAACTTCAAAGAACCTTCTAATTCGTCATAGGTTAAGAGAAGCAGATAATTGCCTGCCCTTGTGAAAAGGGTTCATGCAGTTGTAAAAATATCAGTTAGACAATCGACGATCCATACGGAGGCTGGAATACTGGTCTTTTGGTCTCTCACCTTTATAACCAATGTCCCCAAAATAATTGTACTAATTCCTTTTCACCTGATTGTTAAATCTCCTATGTATATAATTGATGTATTTGTTTATATCTTCAGCTAACGGAACAAAGAAGGTTAAACATGACATTCGCTCTTTTGAATGTGTTAAATAGTTCACTAGTAATCCATTGTCCTTATGACCAGTATTTCGCCTTCATATCATCTTATAGTCTTAAGTTAATTGCAACCAGCTGTAGTTGTTACTCACTTCTAGTAAAACAAATGTTACATCACATTATCACTGATCCCAGAGTCTTGTGTTGGGTATTTCCTGAATAAGCTAGGAAAATCATTTGCAAATCTCAAATGTCAGTTTATGAACTCGTTGTGGAATTTTGAGGACATTCCATTCTTTAATTACAAATCCACCAGCAGTCGTAACTGTATTTTAAAATTATTTGACGTTAGTACAAAGAAAATATTACATATAGGATAATTCCTAAAACGCACCTTCCAAAAGAGAGTGACAAAAAACCTTGTTGAAAAATAAGGGGAAAAGGAAGAAGTGGTGAAAAGATCTTTAGCTTAATGTTATTCTACGTTTACATGTACTAATCACCGCCACAACCCGGGACCATTTTCCCACCACAAATTGAAATCTTCAGTCCATCTGAACCTCTTGGCTAAGCAGATTTATCACAACTGTTCTGTATCACTGCACGATAAACGGAATACTGAAACTTCTTGTTATTATGGAAACTGAAATATTTGGAGGTTCGTATGTGGTGGCCTGTCCTTAACACAACACTTTAAAGTCAGATTTAAAACAGAAGAAAATGGAAGCGCTTAAAGGATGTAAACTATTTACACCCACTGCCCACAATCCCACAAGGCAGTTTTTTCCATCAGTCTTGAGAAGTATCAAGAAAGTACCGAAGATAAGACAGAATAGAGTCTGGCATCTGTGCCTGAAGTAATATTTGAAAAAATATGTATTCGATAGAAAAGTGGACATGGTCTACATTAAATTGAACCTTATTCACCAACAGATAAAATGCCCTAACAGGAAGAGTTAATCAAATGGGAGACCAGTGAACTCGGTAGGAAGGGAGAACTCACTGGACCAACGACCATATGTTCTGGCTCCCTGAAAATAAGAAATCGGACCATAGAATAAAGTGTTGAGGAATCCATGTGGAAGATCCTCAAGTTAACTTGACAGAGGTGTTTCTGACTGAAAGATCCAACACCTACTTGGTGCAAAATCCAGTACCAAGCAGCAGCCTTAGCTTTCTACTCCTACTCAGTGGAATGGTTTGACGTAATCCTCATGCTTTCTGCTTAGGCACACTCCTTCATTGTATTTCATATATTCATTTATATGAGTGCACATTTCTCATTCAAAAATACATACTTCAGTTAGTATTATTTGCACGTGTATAAAGTATACAATAGTTTGTTAGTTCATCAATTATTCATGTGTGTACTCACATGATTTATAATGCTAAATTGAATTAAATGAAGGTGCAATGAGATTATTTTTAGGATTTATAGAGCGCATTAGACCAGTCAAGGCAGGAGGGAGAACTGAGAAGAAGAAAGCAGCTCAGCAGCAGCAGAAAACTACCCCCTTCCCGAAGAGGTATTAATCTGCAAAAAGCAAAGTTTGACCTGCCTACGGAACAACAGGTGCGAACTAAGGCTCCTGATATGCGCCGTAAGGGAGTTCTAGAGCCTGGCAGCTGCCACAGTAAAGGCCCGTTCCCTCCACCTAACTTTCTTACACCGAGGAACAGTCACCATATACTGACCAGCCGAGGGCAATGGTCTCTTAGGGACAGGGTTGTCCTGTGAGATAACTCAATCCCTGAGACTGGAGAGCCTTGTGAGTCAAGCAGAGTGCTTTAAAGCGCACTCTCTTCTTTATTGTTAGCCATTGAAGAGCAATCAGTCCTTCCCTAACCGAGGAGAATTTGTTTATACCCAGAACCAGGTGTACAGCAACATTCTGGATGATTAGGAGCTTATTTAAGGAATATTGGTTGCCATTTAGATAAATGGCATTAAAAGGGCATTACAGTAGTCTAAGCAGGAGATGATAAGAGCAATGACCACTGACCCCCTCAGCTCCTTTGGAAGAAAGGGCAATATTTTCTGCAGAATACCAATCATCCAGAAGCAGGAACTCATCGTTCTATTAATCTGGGTGTCGAACGACAAGGTGTTATAAAAAAAAAATCACACCCAGATTTTTTGCCACAACCACCGGAGTGGGGAGATTCCACCTATTTCTGGCCACCAACGGTTATTCCAGATAGAGCTGTCAGCTCCAAACACTAAGATCTCTGTTTTTTTCGTATTCATTTTCAGCCAGTTCTCCCTCATCCATCTTCTGATCTCTTGCATACAAGCACTGAACATCTCTGCCACCTCATCCCAGTCATCAGATATGGACACGATGATCTGGTATCATCCGCGTAGGAAGATACCTGGAAACCAGAACAACGTACACGTTTTGATAAAGGGGCAACATACAAGTTAAATAAAGTGGGGCCCAAGGATGACCCTTCGGCAACCCCACAGGGAATCTGAAAGGGGGTGCTCTAAATTCTCTGCAGCTGACTGTGATCGTTCTGTTCCATAAGAAAGATTCCAACAGTCTAAGAGCCACCCCCTTCAGCCCTGCCTGTCGCAGCCTGTGCACCAATAAAAATGGAAATATGGTGTCCAAGGTTACTGACAGGTTAAGCAAAAACAGGATTGCTGCACCTCCCTGATCTACTTATCTCCAAATAGTATCAGAGGTATTTATAAGCGCTGATTCAGTACTATGATTTCTCCTTAACCAATTTTGGGAATGGTATATGAGTTCTTGATCCAATAGGTACCTAGCTAATTCCTGGTTTAAATGCTTCTTAGAGATCATAGCACAAACAGGTAATAAGGAAATAGGGCGAAAGGTTTTCAAATATCCTGAGTCTCCCTTTGGCTATTTCTTTAAGGGAACGACAGCTGCCTCCTTCCAGCCCTGGGGGTACACCCCTGAGTTCAGGACATCCCGGTAAGTCTTTTCCAAGGCCTCTGTCATATTATCTGGAACTAGCCCCTGGAACCGGGGCTATCTGGAGAACCCACAGTAGTGCCACCTAACAAGATTTTAATTTTAGGTGCAGTCAGCGTGGACAATCTGGCTAAATCCTCATGGTTACAAGGCTCAGGGGCTCCACCTTCCTTTCTAAGAGGCAGCAATATCCCTGTCTACAGAGCTTGTCATGATCAGAGGAAAATCAGCATAGACATTTGTGATCTTATCCTAGAAGAATTCAGCTACTTTATTGAAGAAGACCTAGGAATTTTTGGCACCCTGATACGTGGGAGGTGACATCAAGAGACGTCCAGTATTAAAAGGTTCTCTTGGGACATTGATGGCTGACCTTATCCTAAGGGAAAATACTTGGATTTGGCTTTTTTAATCTCACTTATATTCGAGAGTGAGCTCCATCGGTTTATTTTCTCTGCCGGCCTTGGAGCTAATCTCCATTCACGCTCTTGCCTCCTACGTTGTCTTTGGAGCTCCTTGAGCTCTTAGAAAACCTTAGGACTGATGGATTCTCTCTGCTTTTCAGACCGACCCTCATCAAAGGCACCACCTTTTCCACAGCTGACCTGTCCTAGTCGTTGAAATTCTCTGCGCAGGCACCTGGGCCTCTCAGAGCCTTGTCCTTCGACTTTTCGAGAGCTTTAGCAAGCTCCTTCACTTTATTTTAACTTTAGATTAATATGTTGATAGTTGCATTTGACAGCATATGATGAGAGGCCTGCTCTTTAAAAAATAATCAGAAAAGTGAATTAAGCTGGGGTCCAGTTCAGGCAAGTTCAAGGCAGAGAGGAATTCTTCGGCTTCCAGAGAAACTCAGTTCAAGCAAGCAAAAGCTGTAAACATCCTTCATGAGGGCCACAGGCAGGCATCTAGGAGCCAGCCTGTCCTTCATGGCTTGCTGAGAGAACGACCTTCTCAATACAGAACAACACATATGTTGTTCTGCAAAGGTATGCGAGTGACAGGTCACCTTAGAAAACTCAAGAGGCCCTTTGGTGCTAGGACAACATGGCTAGAGACGAGAAGAGGGGGGTTGGAGAATAAGGAATGGTTCCATCTTTCCAAAACAGGAAATTCTGAAATACTGGTGCCATCCGTTTGTGGGATACAGTCCATCAGGTTTACTGTCTCATGGTGATAAATTGTCATTGAGCATGCACTTTCGCTTGAGTGTTTAGAAACCTCATCCTCGGCTGCATTTTGTAATAAAACTAAAGAAAACAAGCATTTACAATGCAACGGTCTCGCCTTCGCAAAAGTTAGAGCTATTGGCATTGTAAATGACAAACTTTTTATTTATGTGTTGGTTTTGAAAACATATAAATAAATGGCATTGTCATTTACAATGCCAATAGCTTAATCTCTCGCAAGTTTGAGCTATTGACATTGCAAATATCAATGCGTTTTATTTATGTTTCAAAACCAAAACATAAATAAAAGGTCTCTCACACTGCTGTCTCTCTCACACACCATGATCTCCCTAGAACACACACACTGCTGTCTCTCTCACACACACTGCTGTGTGTATATATATTATATATATATGTGATCGCGGAGGCGATCGAAACGCGTCTGAGGCGGACACTTGTCTGTTCAATTTGGGTGAAGAATAAACTGCACGATTGAACTTTAAAACCAGCTTGCGTAGCTTTTTGAAGAGAATTCTGTTGTGGGCTGTGCCTGCGAGTAATCCCTTCTCGGATTTGGAGGGTCAGGACTTTTGACACACACACACACACAACTCCACTGAAATTATGCAGTCCTGCGCCCTTGGCTGTATTTGCCCCATACATACTCCCACACTTGTTGCCGCCAGACAAAAGTCTGATTGGTTACCTCACAGCTGCTTAGTGCTGTGTTTGGGGGGTGTTAAGTTGACACAAGTGAGGAGAAACTTCGCACAGACAGTGTTGACTTGTAAAATTGAGAAAATAATGAAGTAAGGCTAACACAAAATGAACTCTGTTAACCCGAACAAGTTCCCCAACCCCAAAAATGAAGAATAACTTACACACCGAGTAGTTGATGTGTATATATATATATATATATATATATATATATATGACTGCTCCAAGGTGCCCACGTGGCAGGAAAGCACCCCAGATCCAGCAATGCCTGTAGATGCCCCAGTAGAGGAAAATGCGGCCAGACGCGTTTCGAGTTCATCTCTTTTTCAATGGCCGTTCACCTATGTCCTACGGCCGTGCCCCGCCTTACATACGCTGCTGCTGCCTCCTGATAGGCGAGTGTGTTACAGGCAGTCCCCACAGAATTGTGGTTAATGTAGTGCGGCACAAAATAATACCCTGGATGGGTGCCGTAAGTTCAGGATCCCTCATGCACGCCCTGGATGGGCTGACCTCTCTGTGAGCATCTTTGTCGGCGCTGTTTCCCTCGAAAAACTGGGGAGATCCCCAGCTGACGACCCGCTGTAATATGGGCGGTGGTGCTCTCCTCGCGGCTGGACCAGCCGCGTAAAAATGACTGCTCCAAGGTGCCCACGTGGCAGGAAAGCACCCCAGATCCAGCAATGCCTGTAGATGCCCCAGTAGAGGAAAATGCGGCCAGACGCGTTTCGAGTTCATCTCTTTTTCCGCTGTAATATGGGCGGTGGTGCTCTCCTCGCGGCTGGACCAGCCGCGTAAAAATGACTGCTCCAAGGTGCCCACGTGGCAGGAAAGCACCCCAGATCCAGCAATGCCTGTAGATGCCCCAGTAGAGGAAAATGCGGCCAGACGCGTTTCGAGTTCATCTCTTTTTCAATGGCCGTTCACCTATGTCCTACGGCCGTGCCCCGCCTTACATGCGCTGCTGCTGCCTCCTGATAGGCGAGTGTGTTACAGGCAGTCCCCACAGAATTGTGGTTAATGTAGTGCGGCACAAAATAATACCCTGGATGGGTGCCGTAAGTTCAGGATCCCTCATGCACGCCCTGGATGGGCTGACCTCTCTGTGAGCATCTTTGTCGGCGCTGTTTCCCTCGAAAAACTGGGGAGATCCCCAGCTGACGACCCGCTGTAATATGGGCGGTGGTGCTCTCCTCGCGGCTGGACCAGCCGCGTAAAAATGACTGCTCCAAGGTGCCCATCCAGGGTATTATTTTGTGCCGCACTACATTAACCACAATTCTGTGGGGACTGCCTGTAACACACTCGCCTATCAGGAGGCAGCAACAGCGTATGTAAGGCGGGGCACGGCCGTAGGACATAGGTGAACGGCCATTGAAAAAGAGATGAACTCGAAACGCGTCTGGCCGCATTTTCCTCTACTGGGGCATCTACAGGCATTGCTGGATCTGGGGTGCTTTCCTGCCACGTGGGCACCTTGGAGCAGTCATTTTTACGCGGCTGGTCCAGCCGCGAGGAGAGCACCACCGCCCATATTACAGCGGGTCGTCAGCTGGGGATCTCCCCAGTTTTTCGAGGGAAACAGCGCCGACAAAGATGCTCACAGAGAGGTCAGCCCATCCAGGGCGTGCATGAGGGATCCTGAACTTACGGCACCCATCCAGGGTATTATTTTGTGCCGCACTACATTAACCACAATTCTGTGGGGACTGCCTGTAACACACTCGCCTATCAGGAGGCAGCAGCAGCGTATGTAAGGCGGGGCACGGCCGTAGGACATAGGTGAACGGCCATTGAAAAAGAGATGAACTCGAAACGCGTCTGGCCGCATTTTCCTCTACTGGGGCATCTACAGGCATTGCTGGATCTGGGGTGCTTTCCTGCCACGTGGGCACCTTGGAGCAGTCATATATATATATATATATATATATATATATATATATATATATATATATATATATAATATTCCAAACAAAGTTTGCCTGCAGTTAAGAGGACCACACACAGGCTAGTTCATATCTTGTCACCGTTTATTCATCAAGGGCTGTCTCAGAAGTCCGACATCGCAGCAATTGGTGAAACCCATCCCGACGCGTTTCGTGCTTTACGAAGCACTTCTTCATGGGGTGCTGGATAATGCAATGTTCAAAACCGGCAGTTTCTGCGCACTATATTTATGCAGTGTTACCCCGCCCAACAGGGCGTTGCCATTCCTCTGGCCTCATGGTTAATGTAGTGCTCTGTATTACTTCAGTGAGTTGCCAGTTAAAAACACGATCAATTATAAGTTCCAATAAATCCCAAGTGGGTAGCTTGTAAATGCCAGTCTCTGAATAGCCTTTTACCTTGGTGAATCACACTCTCCCGACCTTAACACTGAAGTGCATTGTGGCACCTCAGCAGGACTGTGAAATCCACAGCGGGGTCCTCTCGCGGCTCAGGCACAGCCGCAACTATTCCAAACAAAGTTTGCCTGCAGTTAAGAGGACCACACACA
This sequence comes from Lissotriton helveticus, assembly GCF_964261635.1. Classification (NCBI taxonomy): domain Eukaryota; kingdom Metazoa; phylum Chordata; class Amphibia; order Caudata; family Salamandridae; genus Lissotriton; species Lissotriton helveticus. The sequence goes on along the minus strand of NC_136067.1, from coordinate 1,585,779,284 downwards.
GGCTAGTTCATATCTTGTCAGCGTTTATTCATCAAGGGCTGTCTCAGAAGTCCGACATCGCAGCAATTGGTGAAATCCATCCCAACGCGTTTCGTGCTTTACGAAGCACTTCTTCATGTGGTGCTGGATAATGCAATGTTCAAAACCGGCAGTTTCTGCGCACTAAATTTATGCAGTGTTACCCCGCCCAACAGGGCGTTGCCATTCCTCTGGCCTCATGGTTAATGTAGTGCTCTGTATTACTTCAGTGAGTTGCCAGTTACAAACACGATCAATTATAAGTTCCAATAAATCCCAAGTGGGTAGCTTGTAAATGCCAGTCTCTGAACAGCCTTTTACCTTGGTGAATCACACTCTCCCGACCTTAACACTGAAGTGCATTGTGGCACCTCAGCAGGACTGTGAAATCCACAGCGGGCTCCTCTCGCGGCTCAGACACAGCCGCAACTATTCCAAACAAAGTTTGCCTACAGTTAAGAGGACCACACACAGGCTAGTTCATATCTTGTCACTGTTTATTCATCAAGGGCTGTCTCAGAAGTCCGACATCGCAGCAATTGGTGAAATCCATCCCGACGCGTTTCGTGCTTTACGAAGCACTTCTTCATGGGGTGCTGGATAATGCAATGTTAAAAACCGGCAGTTTCTGCGCACTATATTTATGCAGTGTTACCCCGCCCAACAGGGCGTTGCCATTCCTCTGGCCTCATGGTTAATGTAGTGCTCTGTATTACTTCAGTGAGTTGCCAGTTAAAAACACGATCAATTATAAGTTCCAATAAATCCCAAGTGGGTAGCTTGTAAATGCCAGTCTCTGAACAGCCTTTTACCTTGGTGAATCACACTCTCCCGACCTTAACACTGAAGTGCATTGTGGCACCTCAGCAGGACTGTGAAATCCACAGCGGGGTCCTCTCGCGGCTCAGGCACAGCCGCAACTATTCCAAACAAAGTTTGCCTGCAGTTAAGAGGACCACACACAGGCTAGTTCATATCTTGTCACCGTTTATTGATCAAGGGCTGTCTCAGAAGTCCGACATCGCGGCAATTGGTGAAATCCATCCCGACGCGTTTCGTGCTTTACGAAGCACTTCTTCATGGGGTGCTGGATAATGCAATGTTCAAAACCGGAAGTTTCTGCGCACTATATTTATGCAGTGTTACCCCGCCCAACAGGGCGTTGCCATTCCTCTGGCCTCATGGTTAATGTAGTGCTCTGTATTACAATAAACAAAGAGAATCCAACTCGAAGGAGGGGAGAGAGTGATCGACACAAGTTGAAGCACTCAGTGTTTTGTAAAATACCCCTCACACACCAAAAGGCCCCTTGGTGTCATGCTTCATCATCGGGGTCTTCGCACCCCTCTAGCGGGATGCGGCGTGCTACGACCTACGACTACGCGGGAGCACTTATAGTAATGACTATGTGTTGTGTGGAGTGTGTGGGGTGTATTTATAAGTGAGTGGTGGGATGTGGTGAAAGGTTAAAAAGTACCTGGCACATGAGTCTATAGAAAAAACTTTTATTCTGAACTCTGGCTGGTACTGTTAAAAGAAGTGCAGTGTGAGGTCAATTCTGTTAATTAAAGAACAGGACCTCTGGTGTGCGTCGACATGTTTCGGAGTCAAGCTCCTTCTTCAGGACGGGGGCACAACTTCCCCACCTTACTCACGTATTCTTAATAAAAATGTTTGTGTATTTACAGAAAAGTGAAATATTTAGGCTTAGTGTGCCTACAGCGGTCTGCTACAAGTACAATGACCTGTAGAAAGACAAAAAACAAAGATAAACTAATGGTTACCCTGTAGCGGGTAGTTAAAGCAGGTGCAGTCACCTGGAACCTCACCAACTGCTTGTAATAAGCCCTGTAAAAAGAAGAAAAAGGTACTCACAACACAGCCTTTTACCTTGGCGAATCACACTCTCCCGACCTTAACACTGAAGTGCATTGTGGCACCTCAGCAGGACTGTGAAATCCACAGCGGGGTCCTCTCGCGGCTCAGGCACAGCCGCAACTATTCCAAACAAAGTTTGCCTGCAGTTAAGAGGACCACACACAGGCTAGTTCATATCTTGTCACCGTTTATTCATCAAGGGCTGTCTCAGAAGTCCGACATCGCAGCAATTGGTGAATTCCATCCCGATATATATATATATATATATATATATATATATATATATATATATATATATATATATACACATACACACACATACACACACACACACGAACACGCGTATATATATCAACAATGTAATGAAAACTAAACAAAACCTAATCATTAAAATTCCAAATAAGTGCATGTTGTTAGCTGCACTTTTTAAGAAAACAGCATGTTTGCATGCTAACTACCCTAAAATAAAGTCTGATAACTCGCTAAGATACAAACGCTCATAGGCACATTAAGCCATGCTCAGAAATACGCACTCGTCCACACACATCCACGCTTTCACGCACACTCACACACAAACACTCGATGCCTCACCAGCGGTATTAAGCGCAATATAAATGCGATTTAATTTAAAAACTACACACACACAGAAACACGGTGACATAAAGGCACATAAAAACACAGTGAGGCTGATACGCAAGCACAGTACCACACACACAGCAGACACACACTCACAGACACACACACATGCTGAGAATGCGTCAGAATGCTGCCTGATAAGTTTGTTCGCCAGCTCTCCGCAAGGTTACTGTGCCCCATTTTTAGGTAAGAATGAGTGCAGAGTGAGTGCGAGAGTGACAGTGAGTGCAAAGTGAGTGTAGAGTGACAATAAGTGCAAAGTGAGTGCAGAGTGACAGTGAGTGCAAAGTGAGTGCACATTGACAGTGAGTGCAGAGTGAGTGCAGAGTGACAGTGAGTGCAGAGTGAGTGCGAGAGTGACAGTGAGTGCAGATTGAGTGCGAGAGTGACAGTAAGTGCAGAGTGAGTGCGAGAGGTATTGAGTGCAGAGTGAGTGTGAGAGCGACAGTGAGTGCAGAGTAGTGAGTGCGAGTGACAGTGAGTGCAGAGTGAGTGTGAGAGTGAGAGTGAGTGTGAGAGTGAGTGTGAGAGTGAGTGTGAGTGCAGAGTGAGTGTGAGTTCAGAGTGAGTGTGAGTGCAGAGTGAGTGTGAGTGCAGAGTGAGTGCGAGAGCGACAGTGAGTGCAGAGTGAGTGCGAGAGCGACAGAGAGTGCAGAGTGAGTGCGAGAGTTACAGTGAGTGCAGAGTGAGTGCGAGAGTGAGTGCGAGAGTGACTGAGTGCAGAGTGAGTGCCAGTGAGTGCAGAGTGAGTGCCAGAGTGACAGTGAGTGCAGAGTGACAGTGAGTGCAGAGTGACAGTGAGTGCAGAGTGACAGTGAGTGCGAGAGTGAGTGCGAGAGTGAGTGTGAGTGCAGAGTGAGTGCGAGAGTGACTGAGTGCAGAGTGAGTGCAAGAGTGACTGAGTGCAGAGTGAGTGCGAGAGTGACTGTGAGTGCAGAGTGACTGTGAGTGCAGAGTGAGTGCCAGAGTGAGTGCCAGAGTGAGTGCCAGAGTGAGTGCCAGAGTGACAGTGAGTGCAGAGTGAGTGCAGAGTGACAGTGAGTGCAGAGTGAGTGCGAGAGTGACAGTGAGTGCAGAGTGAGTGCGAGAGTGACTGTGAGTGCAGAGTGAGTGACTGTGAGTGCAGAGTGAGTGCCAGAGTGACTGAGTGCAGAGTGAGTGCGAGAGTGACTGTGAGTGCAGAATGAGTGCGAGAGTGACTGAGTGCCGAGTAAGTGCGAGAGTGACTGTGAGTGCAAAGTGAGTGCAGAGTGAGAGTGAGTGCAGAGAGAGCAGGGTATGCTTGTGCGCTTACACGGTGCACTGACACACAGGAGCTAAAACAAAGAACAGCTGAACACATGTCTTGGAAGCTTCATGGAGGCAGCCGGCCCTCTGTGAGGGGAGCAGCAAGGAGGGGACGCCCCAACCAATCAAGCGCAACTACTCACAACCTACTGTACGATTACAACACAGGCCAAAGGGCAGAGCTAGGTCTTTTCGCATTACGTAGGGTGAGCAGTGTGTGAGCGTGCAGGGTGAACAGTGTGTGAGCGTGCAGGCTGTGCAGTGTGTGAGCGTGCAGGCTGAGCAGTGTGTGAGCATTCAGGGTGAACAGTGTGTGAGTATGCAGGGTGAGCAGTGTGTGAGCGTGCAGGGTTAACAGTGTGTGAGCGTGTAGGGTGAGCATTGTGAGCGTGTAGGGTGAGCAGTGTGTGAGTGTGTAGAGTGAGCAGTGTGTGAGTGTGCAGGGTGAGCAGTGTGTGCAGGGTGAGCAGTGTGAGAGTGCGGTGAACAGTGTGAGTGTGTAGGGTTAACCACGCACACACACCACCAGCCATCAGTGCATGCTTTTACCAGGTACACACACCACCAGCCGTTAGTGCACGCTTCCACCAGGCACACACACCTCCAGCCGGCAGTGCACGCTTCCACCAGGCACACACACCACCAGCGATCAGTGCACACATCAATTGTTAACGCATCCACAATTAACTATTGTAGCAATCGCAGTATGGTGCACTTTACTTTTAAACATATTCATCTAAAGCGCAGCATGCCACCATTGCTACAATTCCAATCCAACCCACATAATTCCACTACACACCACATGCATACACTCCATAACACATGGCTAAAAAGACATTGCCATTTACAATGCCATTAGCTCAAACTCAAATTAATCCGAGACCTATTGCATTTCCAATGCTTGTTTTGTAATGCTTCAAATCAACTGATAATATTACCACGACATGACTTAAACCACGCCCTCTGCTTCTGGTGGCCCCATCGCTCCAGGGAAACATGTGTAGAATCACCACAGCACACACCAGGCTTTACCAAACATATTTCAAGACGACATTTGCATTTTACTAACCTCCCCTCCTGTTCCCACACTTCCTCGTTTTTGGCACAATGATTTGTTGTTTGTAAAGCCAACCGAGAAACAAATATCGGCATTTACATTACAGAAAAAGAACTTACTACATTTATAAGATGAGTTCCTATTGAAAAACAAACAAACCAAACCTTTCGATGCAGTAGCACACAGCACCACCGAGCACACAAGTCCTCTGTGAGCACAAGCATGTCCGCAGCGCCTAGTGACGGACACACAGTGCTGCGAGGCGCCAGCCATACTTACAGCCTCCCATCGGCCCGCTCTGCTCTCACACGCCCAGGCACCCGGGTTGAAGTCGGCCGTGGCCTTCGGAGCAGTCTGCACCCGCCGAGGTCACCCCCTCAGCCCGCCGAGGTCACCCTCTCAGCCCGCGGCCGCTGCCTCCATCCCACGCTGACACACGTCTAAAGTCTGGTAAGTTCTGAGGCGCCCGGAGACGAAGGCTTCTAAGATGGGAAATAGTGCTGGAGCGGGCCCGCTGCAGGGTACACCGCAGGGGTTGGGCAAGCCAGAGGTTTCAACACACAGTGTGGCATGGCCGGGGTTCACGGCTTCTGGAAGCAAGGGCCGCCTTCGGCTGCAGGGGTTTAAATCCCGCCCGCGGACTCTCTGCACCCTCCGAGAGTTAGACTTTAAACAAGAAGCGAGCGCGCTCATTAATTCTCAGATGAATCTCTTGCTCCAAGAGTTTGCAGATTTCGTTAGATAAATCTTGCCCTGTGTAAACTGCAGGCCCTGACTTGTCCCCTGCCCATGGCACGCGCAGGAAGAGCCCGCCTACCACGGACGCACTTCCGAGGGGAGCGCGCCTATTAATTATCAGATGGTACCTGTCGGAGCACAAGTAGCAGTGGCTGAAACACAGAAATAAAAGCCAATCAAACAAGCCGTGAGCGTGCACGATCCCGAACTTCCGGTTTCGGGATGTGCACGCTCACGGCTGTCGTGGGGCAGGACTTCCGTCTTTACGAGAAGCCCGCGTCCACGGAGTGAATGGCCCAGAGGAGCGGTGGCAGCAGAAGTCAGGAGTGGCGGCTGATGCGGTAAGTAGGGCTTGGGGGACTTGGCACGTGTGTGTCTGCGCGTGTGTGTGTCTGCGCGTGTGTGTGTGTCTGCGCGTGTGTGTGTGTCTGCGCGTGTGTGTGTGTATGCGCGTGTGTGTGTGTATGCGCGTGTGTGTGTGTCTGCGTGTGTGTGTGTGTCTGCGTGTGTGTGCCTGCGCCGGCCTTCTTAAGCACGTCCACAGACCCTGGTAGGCTCTTGCACCACTCTGTCTCCCTTCAGAGGCAAGTGGGCGACAATAGGTCGAGAGAGCTCGACCTAAAAAATATTAGGTACAAAATCTCAGTGTCTGGCAAACCATAATGCACGCAGCCAGAGAGAAAGGAGACATTTAGTACTATAATAATAGGGTTTGCTTTTACCTAGACTTTTTACTCATTGTGCAACAGTTAAGAAAATAATCTGCAACAGTGAAAGATGCATTACGGATGTGCCGTGGGACACATGGCTTAAACAAAAACAATGCTGGAAGACACACTCGCAAGTGGATTTCGTAGAAGCACAGAAAGTGCAGCAGGACCAATCAATAGTAGGCACTCAGTATTATTCACACATAGGATCACAATTTGGTAGTTTGGCTTCAGCCTATTATACTACATAATATATAAACTTGAGAAGTACCATGTAAAAGAATTGCCACAAACACTTTGTGTCTATGATAGAAAAGACACATGATGGATAAACTTCATGACAAAATGCGACTAGCATCGTTGAATCATTTTGATTTAGCCACCCCACTCTTTCAAACATGATTCACCACTACTAAATTTAATGTGCATATGATATATATTCTTTTACACTTTAACAAATCCGGAAATCTAAAAACTTTGTCCTCAAATAATTATGGCGAGCCATCTTTGATGAAGTGCGATCAAATCCCTTCCAGCAAACGGAAACTCCACATGTGATAAAACCTGTGAAGAGCTAAATGGTTAAGGCTGCCATCAGTCCACCCTCACCTCAAGCATGCTTCAAACCAACCTCAAATTCATATTGGACCACTTGCAGGTGCAATAAGCATGTCCCTTTTTCTACCTTATTTCCCAATGGAATCCTCTATGATAACTAAATTAAAGGGACCAGTCGGTGGGAAACAGCCATTCTCTGAAATTTCCATGTGGAGAGCAGCAACAAATAGGGCCAACTTGAGGTCACCTGGCGGTATAAACCCCTGTGCATGTCAAGACTATGAGCTTTCCCTGAGTGTGCCCAGATCTTAACATCTCATCTGCTCCTCAGGGCGATGCACAAAGACTGCCAACCATTTGTTTGGGGTGGACTTTACAAAAAGCCCAATTTCTGTAACCAGAGAGAGTATGGCTACATGTGTTGGCCTCCTCAGTTTGGACTAAAGAATACCCTTTGTTATAGACAAGGTGCAGTCTGCCAGAGAGTTTACATTAAAAGTAGTAAATAACAATGGTGTTGCTTAAAGTTCTTAAGATGAATGGACTTCAATGACAGGATGGCTGGTTAATAGAAAAATGAAGCAGAGACATGCCCTGCTGTACCGCTCACATTTTGTTATTTTTAAGCCATGCCTCTGTGGGCTATACCATTGGTTGATATTGTCACTCCTATTTGCTTGTTTCTCATTCTGTGTCTTTCCTCCCTCTTTTTGTGGTTGTTTCTTCCCTGGCGCGTAGCTTTTTTACCATCCTTTCAAATGGCTGACTGGTATCCTTCCACTGCTCACTTTAGGAAACCACTTTTTTTCTTTTTCATTAGCATTCCATGAGAGTACATGTGTTGCGGATCAATCCCTTGTGCGCTTCTCGCCCTCAAAATACCCCCCTCTCAATCCACCATGTTCTCTGTTGCTCTCGACCTTATATGATGCTTTTCCCCTCCTTTATCCCCTCCACCCGGCATTATTCTTTTTTTTTAATCTCACGTTTTTAACATTTGTTGAAAGACATAGTAGCTCCCATATGCTGCAATGCTACCAGCTTGCTCAAGTACGTTGATAAGCATCTTGGATTGACTGTCTTGTCCAGTAAGCACACATGCATAGGCTATCATGCATGTGGACACCCACTGAATATTGCAGGTGCCACTAGCGTCACAATACTGCACACATCACGTCATGACTCTTTTTTATGTTTGGGCCCATGCTGCCCAGCATCAGCAAAAAGTTTAGGCAAAGGCAATAGGTCCCAAAGGCAAGAGTTATTGGCTTTGCCAAATGCTTGTTTTATGTTTTTGGTTCACGTAAGAATATTTGTACTTATGTGTACACTTTGTATAGATATATTGTAAGTGAAATTGTACTGCACACTAGATCTTACTTTGCACAGAATTGAGATTTGCTGGGTTCGAGAAATTTGGCTGGCTAGGGGGTGCTAGGTGGCACATGCGCAGAATGGCCACACTGACGTGAGGCTCCTGCAGCTCGGAGAAAAAATCTGAACAAATATCCTGCCCAGATGGTCCTAATCGGTAACTGATTGCAGCAACAGACAGCCTATACATCCGTGCACTGATCCTGAGAGTTTGGAGTCCGAGGAATGCTGTTAACTACCACTGCGACGCTGCTGTACTGACGCCGCTACTAGTGGCCTGGACGCCTGGAACTGCGGCCGGGCCCCGCATTGACTGTGACCTTCAACAGATGAACACAGTGAGTGGGCCGGCAATCCATCCCTAACACGCACCACCGCATCTGAAACCATACTGCTTTTGTCACCTACGGTGCCCCCGAGCCCTGCCACTGGCATAATTGCCCTGAGCTCTCTGCCACTGCAGCGCAGTCAAGGCCCCTACCAACACTGAAGGGCGGCTGTATTTTGTGGAACACAAGTGCCTGCTGATCGAGGCATAACTATTGTAGCACTAGGGCGGAGCCTAACTCTTCATCTACTGGCAGTACCCCAGCTCAGTGAAGCGACATCTTCCTCCTATACGGTGCGAGCCAACTGTAGACAACGGTGGAAAAAGTCCAGTCTCCTAACCTTCGGATTGCTGAAAACATCAGCTGCAGCGATAGACTGCACGCTGCAGAAAAGGAGACAGCACTTTACGTGCCTACTGGCCGGCACTGCCCCCACAACCGCAACATACCCAACATGGGGAAACCAGACGCGCGACAACTGCGGCTCACGTTTGAGGCCCAAAAAAGTGGTAGTATACAGCACAATGATCCTGAAGTGGTCAACAACGCTCCTGCGCAGGGAGCTACTCCTACACCTGAAGATGATATGAAAGCCATACTCCTGGAGGTCCGCCAAAGTCTTACATCCATAGCCGAAAAAATGGATGCCATGAATACCAGGGTGGACACCGTAGTGCATAAGCTGGAGAGCCATGAGGAACGCATCAAAGAGGTAGAGAGACCCATCTCTGATACTGAAGGCACTAAAGTCCATCTCCCGAAGAACGTGACAAGCATGAATAAACTGTTGAAAATCATCTCCGCGAAAAATAGGAATTTAGAAGCGCGAATCCGAAGGAACAACATACGTGTCCTTGGTATTCCCGAGAGCACCACCACTGGGAAGATGGAAGAATATATTGAAAACTACTGCGAGACACAATTGGTGCTGTATCCTTTTCGCCCTAGTTTATAGTTGGAAAAGCACCCAGGAAACTTGGTCCCAGACCTCCCACGGGAAGTACGCCTCGACCCATCATCGCCAGGCTTCTGAATTACTGGGACCGGGACACTGCCCTCAAGGCAGCTAGAGAGAACCACAAATTAACTTTTGAAGGAAACCATTTCACCATCTACCCAAACTTTTTTTTTTTGTAAGACCTTTATTGTCCTTTGATAAACATACACGGCCAGGAGCCTACAACCCTGGGGCCGGCTGCGAGTTATAGCGTTGATTAATGTTGGATTTACACAGCCCTTAAGCCGACAACGCTAGGTCCGGCGGCGTAATGCATTATATGAAGTCTTACATTTTATGATATTTTGTAGGTGACAACAATAAACAGAGGACCATAACTTAGAGACCAGAGATACATATTATTACATTAAGCAGTTCGAACAGCTCAAACCTTTCGATTACTGTCTTGTAATTCTTGACTGGGCATTATGGCACACTACCCTCCCAACATCAGCCCTCACCTCGCAGCAATCATAGTCAGATCATTCACCCGTGTCCGTCTCCAATGTGCTCAAGTAGTCCGTGAAGTAACTCCAAATGTTCTTGGGTCTAGATTTCGCTGGGAGCTCTTCCTCATATGTTAATAACTTATCTCTACAACTGGACATGTCCTTCAGCCATCTAGATGTCTGTGGCACTTTCCTACTGTGCCAGCATTGCGCAATCTGTCTTCTGGCAAGCAATAGGGATATCACACAAAATTTGCGCTTGGTGGCTTTTAGTTGCGGTACAATTCCCAGTAGACATGATCTTATTGTGCATTCTACCTCCACCTCTATCATAGTGGAGATCGTATTGGTGATCTCCGCCCAATATTCCTGTACCTTAAGGCAAGACCAGGCCAAGTGCATGAAATCTGCGCCCTCTCTACCACATCTCTTACACCTGTCGTCCTCCTGTAGGCCAAATTTAAGCATACGCGCAGGCGTGTAGTATGCCTGATGTATAAACTTGTAGTGTATAATTCTAAGGTTACCATTAGGGGTGAGTATTTGTGTTAATGCGCACGTTTGCTGCCATTCTAGATCTGTCAATGGATCTACTAAGACCATGTCCCACCTTGCTTTAGCCTTGTCAGTGGTGCGTGATATTTCGGCCTGTGCTGTGGAGTTTAGCCTTGACACTAAGTGCGATAGATCCTGGGTGGTAATGATCATCTGTAGCCTGCTCAGACTTTCTGGTTCATCGGGGAATGTAGGATAGAGTTCTTTCAGCGCCCGTTTCGATCTGTAATACGTGAAGCGGAACATGGGCGATTTATTTTGGATATATGTTAGGTTCTCAATGTCTAAGAATGTGCCCTCATGGAACAGGTCCCCCATCCTAACTATGCCTGCTCGTTGCAATAGTGACATGCCCACTTTTTCGCCTGTTACTGATAACGCTTGATGGTGATGTAATGGCATTGCAGGTGCGTATAACGGGGTTTTGTGTGCAAGTTGCCCCAGTTTCCGCCAGGCTTTGACCGTGGTGTCTATAGTGTTGATGTCTTGAGCATGAAGGGGCTGCCTGACATGAGACAGGATTGCTGTCAATTGGACGGGTTCCGCATCACCCTCCTCAATGGCAGTATGTGTGAGGTACGGTATCTCATGGTACCAATAAAGAGCGTATTGCGCCTGAGCACACAAATAATATAATAGAAAATCTGGCATCCCGAAGCCTCCACGTATATATGGAAGAGTCAGTGTTTGAAGATCTACGCGAGCCTGTTTGCCTGCCCATATGAGCTTCAGTACAAGCGACTTTATGCGGTGGAAAACCTCTCCAGGGGGTGTGATAGGGATGTTATTAAAAAGGTACAACAGTTTAGGTAATACATTCATTCTTACGATCGCTATGCGGTCTGCCAAAGACAATGGCAGTTGTATCCAACGGTGTACTTTGTCTTCCAATTTGGAGATGGCTGATCCATAGTTCGACCTGATCACCACCGCAGGGTCTCTATGGTACATCACGCCCAGGTATCGTATGGGATCATGCTGCCATTCCAGTGGATACTCAATGTCAACGGGAGTCGTCGCATCCGTTAGAGGGATAATGGAGGATTTCGACCAGTTTATGGCCAATCCCGAGTGACCCCCAAATTTGATGTACTCCCTGAGCAGACTGTTTAGGTGTGTGTCTGGATCGCGAACGTATAGCAACATGTCGTCTGCGTATAACGAGATATGAAGCGGTCTGGAGTTGATCCGCAGAGCCGACGCTTTGTAGTTTTGTCTTATGAGGCAGGCCAATGGTTCTAGCGCCAGCGCGAAAAGCAAGGGCGACAGAGGGCATCCCTGCCTTGTGCCTCGCTCTATATTAAAGATGTCGGATATGTATCCATTCACATGAACCCGGGCGCACGGCTTGGTGTATATCAACGACACCCATTGCACGAAGCGTTTGGGGAACCCCATCCTGTTCAAAATGGTAATCAGATAACTCCATTCAATGGAGTCAAAAGCCTTGGCGGCATCAAGCATGACTGCCACCGCTTTCATGGAGGGCTGGAGATAGTGCGAAAGGGCAAACAGTGACCTAGTGTTGTGTGATGTTGTCCTTGTAGGGATAAAACCTGCCTGGTCTGGAAGGCTCAGTTTCGTCATCAGTGGAGTCAGCCGAACCGCCAACAGTTTGGCGAGTATTTTGGAATCCGCGTTTATAAGCGATAACGGTCTGTAAGAGTCACACATCTCCGGGTCTTTGGAGGGTTTCAAAAGAGCGATTATCACAGCCTCTCGGAGTGTGGGGGGAAGCTCTGATTGTTCGAAAGACGCACCGTACATTTCTACCATATAAGGTGCAAGGACATCCGCGTATTGTTTATAAAATTTGTTCGTGTACCCGTGGGCCCAGGTGCCTTCCCATTAGGAAGTGATTTGATCACGTCAGTCACCTCCTCCACCGTAATAGGTAGTGCCAACCATTCTCTTTGGCCATCCGACAGCCAGCCTATTGCCTCATCATTCAAATATCTGAGGATCTCCTCCACCGAATGTATTGGCTGAGATTTGTATAATGTCCCATACGTGTCAACAAAACTATTCAGAATGTCTGTAGCCTGTGTCTGTAGTGTACCATCCTTTGACTTGATGCGTAGTATAGCCGTGCGTCCCTTGCCCTCGCAAATTCTGTTCGCAAGTACGCCGCCAGGTCTACCTCCCTCACCGAAAGATCTTGCCGTGTGTTTCCGATCTAGGTATTTTATTTCATCTTCGACAAATGTTTGATGTTCTGTGTGCATGTGGCGTAGTTCCCCCAGTAATGTAACATCCTGAGTGGACTCATAGGCCACCTCCAGCTCTTTCATGCTTGTTTCGCAGCGCTTTATTTGCTGTCTAATGTCCTTCAATATGCCTATTGTGGTGCTTATACACACGTCTCTTATCGTGGCCTTAAAGGCCTCCCACAGTAGTCCTGGGTCCTCGATCACTGGTGCATTTATCTGAAAGTATTCCTTAATCGCTGTATTGATGGTGTCAGCGTAAACAGTGTCAGTTAGAGCACGGGAATTGAATCTCCAGTGAAACGGGGTGGTGTGTAGTTCGGTATCGTGAGTTTTAGCAATACAGGCTTATGATCTGACAGTGTCCTTGGTAGGACGCACAGATCCCGTGTCCATAATGTAATGTTATCTGTGCCTAGCCAGTAATCCAGGCGCGACCAACTATTGTGGATCGCGGAAACGTGAGTGGCTCCTGGTGTGTGAGTGTGTCTATGTCTCCATATGTCTGTTAACGACAGATCCGTCAGCATATGATCTGATTTCGCCCTTGCCTGCTTGTGTTGCTCTGATGAGTGTAGGGAACGATCCACCCCATCCACCCTAGTCACGTTCCAGTCTCCCCCACATATGATGTGTGTCAGTGAATATCTGTAAATGCCCCCACACTTCTTGAAAGAATTCGGGCGCATCCACATTCGGACCGTACACGTTGAGGAGCGTTATCCGTTGTCCACGTAATGCACCGGACACTATAACATATCTCCCATTAGGGTCCTGTATAACCCTGTGTACCGTGAAATTCACGCCCTTCCGGATCAGTGTGATCACTCCCCTCGAATAAGAGGAGTACGTAGCAGTGTAAGACGATTCCGCCCAGCGTTTGCCTATATGCTGATGTGCGTTAGGCGCAATGTGTGTCTCCTGCAGTACAGCCACATCTACATCCCATCTGTTTAGATAAGCAAACACCTGCCTTATTTTCTTTGGTTGTGTAAAGCCTCTGATATTCCTCGTTAGGAAATTTAAATGCCTTCTGCCTGTAGTTCTACCTTCCAGTGTCATTGAAAAGGCCATACAGTCAGGAGCAGATAACAAACAGGATCAGAGTACAAACTCATTGCAGTGTGTGAGGTCATTCGTGGCCGATTAGCCCTTTGCCAAACAATACACAGGATCTCGACATTTTTCAAATTTCTTGCTCTCTTAACATGAACAATATCCCTCCTCCCCCCCCCCCCACCCACTCCAGCAACCCAAAGCTGCCGAAGCCATATTCCCTTTTGAGACATACCCTTCAAACTAGAGAACTTCAGGACACTTCCTATCATAACAAAGACTTATTTGGGGAATACCCTTGTGGAGGTCCGCTTGGGGCACAACTCAGCACCCAACTTAATGGATGTGGAACTATTCATTCACGTTTGGTGTGTCAGGCTGCCCTTACCCCATACAACGCCAAAAATAGCTCGAATAAAGTCTGTGAGCATCAACATCAGTGCTTACACAAATCATGGCATGCATGCCGGAAAGTTGCCAGCGGTTCAGGAATGTCCTCACCCTGGCGGTGTCCAGCAAGCGCCTCGTCTTATATGTCAAACTGGCAATGAATTGTAAAGCGTACAGTTACATGTAACATTTACACCGGTAATACTGCAATTTTGAGGGTGTCAGTGACCGTATGGATCACATAATCTGCGCAACTCAGCGTCCCCAACCCGCCAGAAACAAGGCTCTATTTACGTGCGTCAATAGCCCGGACGGGTATGGCGTGTTGGTCCACCCCTCGTGTGCAGTACATCACAATAAGTGGTCTCTGGAAGGTCTGGGACCAGTGAGTTAATGACCCTCTGGACGGGATCTTAAATGCAAAAGAGAATTCAGGTCACGTTGTGGGTCAATACCATGTCCAAATACTTAACGCTATATCAGATCTCCGTAATCAAAGTAATAGGAGGCTTAGTTGGTGGGCATAGTAACTATACAATGTTTGTGGCAGTACATGGGCTTCCATACTGATGTGGGAGGCATCACGTTTCATCTGTTAATGTACCTCGCAAGGACACCACCCAACTTTACCAGCAAGCGTGTGATACCTTACCGCATTTCACTAGGGGTCCTCACCAGCACCGTTATTCTGAGTCCTGATGCCGTTCCTCACGAGCATTAGCCTTGTTTTGTTTCAACACTTTTTTTTACGAATTCCTGTGCCGCTTTGGGAGACGACAACAGCACTGCCTTGCTTTCCCATGTTACACGCAGTCTGGCCGGGTACAGCATGGAATAAGTGATGTTAAGATCCCTAAGTTTGGCCTGCATGGATGCAAATTCCTTCCTCGCCTGCTGTACTGCTACGGTGTGGTCCGGGTAAAATTCTAGAGTATTTCCCTGGTAGGTGACCGTTCCTTTCTCGCGTGCAAGTCTCAAGATGGTATCTCTGTCGCGATAATTCAGTATTCTCGCTACTATTGGCCTAGGCGCAGCTCCAGGTGGTGGACGAGGCGCAAGAGACCTGTGTGCACATTCCACTATAAAGATTTACGAGAGCGCTTCTTCTCCGAAGGGGTCCCTGCATAGTTTCTCTATGTATACTTCCATTTGCCCGGTGTTTGTCGTCTCCGGAAGGCCCGTGATGCGCACATTATTGCGTCTCGAACGCGCTTCCAACTCCTCCTCCTTCGCTTTTATCACCTCCAAGACGCGTTCCATGCCGGCGCATTTGGTGGTTGTTATGCGCGATTCATCCTCTACGGCTGAGATGCGAGTTTCGGCCGTGTCTAGCCTCTCACCTTGTTTTTCCTGCTTAGCAGCCATACTGTCCATCCTGCACGTCAAATTATCCAACTTGCCGTTAATGTCCTGCAGGTTTGACTGGATAGATAGCAATATCTTTTCCATGTTGCTGCCTGGCACTGGGTCTGCCGGTCCATCGCTTTCCGCCATTTGCTCTGAGGGTTTGGGTGTTTTTTTACTCTCGAAGGATATCTTTTGTTGCTGTTTGTCAGGTTTCACCATCGTTACTGGCAGCGACGTTGGCGGTTTGGCAGGTTGGACTGAGGACCTGGTGACCCTGGCTGATGTCGCCGTTTTGATTCTTGGGTTGGGATATGCGTCTGGAGGCCACGTGTATGACAGTGGGTTAGACGTCTCTCCTGCTATGGACTGGTGACAGCGCCCGGCGAGCAGTTGTGCGCCACAATCCGAAAGATCTCTGAACTGGGTTCAGCGGTCCCGCGCGCAGCGCCTGGACTCTTCAGTCTCACGATGTATGCGTAGGGGAGATCGTTGTTTAGCTTCAGTAGGTAATAAGGAGCCTCCGTAGGGTGTATTAGCGCCCGGTACGATGCTCGTAGTGTCCCCCCTTCTCCGACCCTCAGCAGTGTGCACACGCTTCCCTCTTCTCACTCATGGCGCTCTGCCAGACCCATCACCTAGGAGTCGCGGTCCTGTCGATAGACGCGGCATACAGTTTCGCGCCGTTTTGCCAGCTTCTCATCAGAATCAGCAATATCGGTTGTGCCACGATGTCACCCTTACTTGAACAAAACCGATGCTCACAATGCACAGCATAGGCTCTAACGAGGTATGCGTAGGTTTAATTACTTTTCCCCGTCGTTGGTGGCTGCCAGCAAGGATATTTACTTTTGTCGAGCACCGGCTACTTGGGCGCCGCCATCTTGTCCCATCGCATATTCGGGTGCTTAGAGGACATTGCAGTGCGGCACTCGTGAACCGATACGCGGTTCTTGATCACTGAACGTGCCCCAGCAGTTGCGACTTTTTCCGTCCCTCCAGCGTCCTCAGTGTTCTTGTGCTCCGCTTTACTCACTGTTTCGCTGTGGTAGTGCTCGAAACGGCAGCCGCGTCCAACGCCATCTTAGTCGCCGGTCAGCCCCGCTCACAGAATGAGGCTGTTTTCACCACGTTTGCGTGCAGTGTTTCACTCCATCTTTTACCCGCATATGCACGGTGTGTTCACACACCTTGGGGAGTGGTCAGCTGGCGAATTAGTGGACCTTGAGGCAGGTACAAACCATGACATTGTCGGTCGTCCGGCGGAGCTGCGGATCACACAGCCATTCCGCTGTGCGCCCCCTAGCGCCTTCCACCATCTACCCAAACTTCACGGCAACTGTGCAGGAGGAGCGGCACAAGTTCACACCCGCCAAAAAGAAGCTGTGTGAGGCCCAAATCAATTACACACTCTTATACCCAGCACGTCTATGCGTCACCCATCAAGGCGAACAGACATTCTTTACTAAACCGCACCAAGTGGACGAGTTTTTAAAACGTCTGAAACGCCACAAAAACCCTCGACCACATCGCCTAAATCACGATCACAGGACATGGAGTAAAGAACACTAGCAACAAAGCAAACTCATCTGTTGAGACACTGGTGGTATCGTAATACTGTAAAGACGCCCGTCATTGAGTAGCATACATTCCTTGGACTTAGCCGCATGGCAGCGCATATCTAATAAACACTTGTTGAGACCATGGAACATCTCACTACCGGGCACCCCTGCCCTCTTGGAGCACAGCCACTCCATAGCTCAGACTCTCTGAGGGTGGGGGAGCACACATGTGTGACCCTAGGAGTTCCCCCTCGAGGGCGCTCCCCCCTTTGTTCTATACTGCAGACTCACACGCAGCTTGTTCTTGAAAATACAGGGGTTTAGGGAGGGGGGCGGGAATAATCTTTCTGGCATGTTTGGGATGCTTCAGTGGGAGGGGGTGGGATTAGGGATGTTTCTTGAGTTTTATCACATACGTCGAACGTGACGAACAGTTGCATTGTTGTTTATTTACTATTCACATACACAGAGTAGTTACCATCTCGCTCATCATGGTGCATCACAACACATGGCTAGCCTAACACATTCCAAGGTTGTGCAGATCCTCACCTGGAATGTCAGGGGGCTGGGAGACCCGAAGAAATGCCGCCAAGTACTGGCATACTTGGATAGACATCAGGCCAATATTGCAATGTTGCAGGAAACCCATATCAACTCCAGGCATACCGCCTTTGCAAGCAAATGGGCAGAACATAAAATATTCTCGTCTTATTCCTCCTACTCCAGAGGGACGGCTTTACTTATCAAAAAACATACCCCTTTTATCCTAGCTGGATCAACACAAGATCAGCATAGGCACTACTGTCTTGCTTGGGGCAAGCTGGGCACAGACTCTTATCACCTTAGCATGTTTCTACGCCCCCAATGTAGACTCCCCTACTTTCTTTAATATGCTTTGGGGGAAGATCATAGAAATAGGGGCTACCCACGTCATATGGGGAGGAGATTTTAACCTTGCTCTCAATCCTGCCGAAGATAGATCAAATCCTGCTACACACCACTACAATGGATCACAGCATGCGATACATGGCATAGTCACGAATAATGGATTACTAATGGCTTGGTGCTATCTAAACCCTGGAAACACTGAAGGTACACACTTCACTGCTAAGTTTGTGTCCTGGGCTCGACTAGACTACTTTTTACTTACAAGAGGTTTAGGTCCCTTGATCACTACTGTCACGCTCTTAGCAAGAACATACTCCGACCACGCCCCTGTGCGACTTGCCCTCACGCCCCCAGGCTACGATGCTCCACGCAAAATTTGGATACTCCAGCCCTTGGCGCTATTATATGCAGTGTTCCAAGATGAATTAGGAGCAGAAAATCAAGAGTTCTTAAGGAGAAACAAAGGTCCATAGATAGTGTTTGAGATGGTCTGGGAGGCCTTCAAAGTCACAATTAGGGGCTTCTGTATTTCTAAAAGCTCTGGGGTCCTGCGGGATATACAGGGTACACTGAAAAAATTGGAAATTGAGCTCAGAATGCTTGAAACACAGCTTGCTGCTGAAGCTGACGGAAAAAACTCGACATGCACTCCGTGAGAAACTGAGTACACTGCCACTGCTGACCGGGAAGTGAAGTTCAGGGGTAAGCACTGGGTTGCATGACGTTATGGTCAGCGGGAATGCCCTGGGAGGGCACTACCCAAAACAATACGAAGGCCTCGCTTCTCGAATCACGTATTAGAAATTACAGGCCCAGGAAACATCCTATACAGAGACACAGCGGATATACTCCGTACATTCTCAATGCACTACTCCTCATTGTACACTTCACAGAGACATGGCAACCTTGCTCTCGATAACTATTTGGAGGACGTTTCACTGGGGTGGCTGGGTGACATGCAGAGGGAGTTCCTGAGTGCCCATTTCCAGTAGGACGAGATATGGGAAGCCATAATGGGCATGGAATCAGGCTAAGCCGCTGGGATGGACGGACTCCCCATAGAATTTTATAAAAC
The DNA here is from genome assembly GCF_964261635.1 of Lissotriton helveticus. Taxonomy (NCBI): domain Eukaryota; kingdom Metazoa; phylum Chordata; class Amphibia; order Caudata; family Salamandridae; genus Lissotriton; species Lissotriton helveticus. The sequence goes on along the minus strand of NC_136067.1, from coordinate 1,585,760,176 downwards.
ATATATAGACTACCTAGCCCCTATCCTCCAAAAAAGTATACGTAGACGCTCTAGAAGTTGGCACACTCCCCCCATCCTGAGAGAGGCACTCATCACTTCCCTGCTTAAACTAGGATCACCTGCTCAACACTGTGACTCTTACAGTCCACTTTCTCTGATAAACTGCAACACCAAAATCCTCGCCAAAGTTATAGCTAATGGATTAAATTTGCTTATGGATAAGCTGGCATTGCCCAACCAGGCGGGCTTCATACCTGGTAGAGCAACTACAAACAATCTTGGCACTTTCTTCTCAATTCTCCATAATGTTGACCCAGATCTGCCGCTCGCTGCTGTGTTTTTAGATGCCACCAAGGCATTCGACTCCGTTGAGTGGGACTACTTATTAGGAATCCTGCAACGAATGGGATTTCCCCCATTGTGCCTCTCCTGGATTCAGTTGCTCTATCGCCTTTCCACAGCCAAAGTCCTAATCAGTGGTCACCTATCACCAGCTTTTCCCATTTCCAGGGGCACCAGGCAGGGGTTTCCCCTCTCCCCTTGCTCTTTGCCCTAGTGGTAGAACCATTGGCAGCCAAACTACGACAACATCATAAGGATAAAGCGCTTTGCTGTAATCTCAGGCAGAGATTGTTATCTCGCTATCCATGAACCCATTACTACGTGAATTTATTGTTTTTGGGAAACTATCTGGAATTCACATAAACTGGGGCAAGTCACAAATATTCCCCCTCGCCGCTGCAGTCACGCCATTCCCCCAGACTTCCCACTTGAATGGTGTCATTCAGACATGCGCTACCTAGGGATACGCATCACCAGAGATGGGGAGGAGCTCATGCATCTAAATTATGGTAAAGCACTAGATCATATCATGGACAACGTTACTCGGTGGATTTCCCTACCGCTCTCTCTAGCAGGCCGCTCTTCCCTGATTAAAATGGTGGTTCTCGAACAGTTGTTATATCTTTTCCTTAATATCCCGTATAGTTCTGGGCGACATTTCTTCACGGCATTATGGTCCGAAATGATCAGGCTTGTAATAGAACATACTCACTAGACCTTACTCACTGGGGGGCTTCGCCATTCCAAACTTTGACCTCTATTATACATTTGCTCAGGCGCATTACGCATATTATTGGCTCCATCGTACCCGTTATATGACACAGGTTGCGGCAGAACATTGGCTGGCTAACCCCGTGCCCCTCAAAGGTGTACTATGCGACCCCCCCACCGCGAGACAAGACCCCGATCACAATTACATGCACGATTAATGCCTGGAATCGCATCTCACATTTATTGCAATGACACCTGCTCTACTCTCCGTTGTTTCCACTATCATACCACCTCGCAAGCATGTTTCACGTGATCCAGCCATCCCCCCTCGACGTATTCCTCTATACACGACTCGGGCAGGGCATCCGCTCCATCACTCCTGGGTTTCCCCTTGAACCCCCCACACTGGCCCCTCTGCACTTCATACTTCAGGCATCTTCTCCAGGGCATCTGGTTTCCTCACTTTACCACATCCTACATACGACACAGGCAGCATCACCATGCCCCTCCCGGGCGCACTAGGACTCGGAGCTAGGCTTTGAGCTCACAGATGAACAATGGACCTATTGCTGTTTTCAAATGGAGCAAATTTCAGCAAGCACTAGACTACGCCTCACACACTTAACATTTCTACACCATCTATACTAAACTCCAGCCAAAGTGTACAAATACAAGTTGAGGGACTCCGATGGTTGTGATGGATGCAAATCCCCGCAGGCTGGTTATCCCCACTTAGCCTGGGAATGCCCAGGAGTGCATGAATACTGGGAACAAGTGTTCAATGCCCTCGATCATATGGTACTGATGTCCGTAGAACGTACTCCCTTGTTGCCCTACTGGGCTACACAGAACTTATTGCCAAACCATATCGCAGGTACCTCACCATTGCCTTACTCATGGCTAAGCGCTGCATTGCCTGTCGTTGGGGCAGGGGGCGCGCGCCCAAATTCAAAGACTGAGCGCAGATTCCCTGTGCCAGCAAGAACCCCCATTGCGGACTTGCTTTCTGCATCGCCAGACCCGGATACCGAGAGCATTTTCCTTCGGATCTCATTCTACCCTGAATCATTTCCAAGATCATTTTCATTTTTTTGCTTTTTGAGCAAAACAAAATTCCTTCTCTCAATTTGAGTGCTACACAATTGTAAAACTTTTACAAATGTGTATTCGTAAGGCAATTACCCTCTGTCCTGAGGATGAACCTTTATTGTTTGTGGTTCGAAACGTCGTCGACACAATTACACTAAATGCATAAGTTGATTTACACTTTTTCTTGCATATGTGTATGTTACAGATTGTCTGGCATATGATTTACAATAATCAGATGTCCTGTTATTGCCTGCTATTTCCCTCATGTTGTATGTTCTCTTAGTGTGTTAGTCGGACATCGGCTGGTGTCCCGCTTCTATCACACTCTGTGTTTTATTGTTTTATGATTTTTGTGTATTAGGGTAATAAATTGTCCGGCTGGACATTCCCCTAAAAAATATAGTTCCATTTGGTCTATATTCATTTCTCTCAACTGTTTCTCTTTCTAAGGACCCTTGTTTTTTGTAATAAAGTACCTACCCATGGTCCTTAGCATATTGCGCCTTGGGTTCCCTTGTCTTGGTCAAACAAATTCAAAGACTGGCTCACCGATTTAATATATTGCCATGAGCCGTTAACTAATTATGCAGAACAGCTCCCCCGAGCCTCACGCCCCTAAGACATATGGGGCCCTCTAACAAACTACCTCCTCGCACATACTCCTGACACGTCCTCTGCAGCCCCATCGTTATCCACACCATAGCCGCGGCACCTCCAGACATCTAAACGACAAACACACCTTGCACTTGGGCTTCCCACCTCACCCCCATCTTTCAATACACCCCTGACTAAAAGCCGAGCATACAGGTCTAATGCCAAGCTATTGTCGGCCAGAAATGTATCATAATCTGTATTCATGACAAATGTGCAGATGTGCATGATGCTTAGCAAGTTTATTGGTGTATAATATGGGACAATGCTGTGTGACAGTGGAGGGAGGGCTACAACTATGGTATGAAACTGAATGATACTTTGTAATGCCATGAGTTACGTCTGTGAAGAAGAAACATTGGTATTCTAGTACTCACATGTCTGATTCTACATATTTACTACTGTGACTGTATCATCCCATTATGACCAAAACAGTTATACAAAAAAAATGGCTGGCTAACACCACATACTGAGAGTTGTCACTGTAGTTGACCACCATTAATAGGACATCTGATAGTGGCTGATAAAGTTTCTTGTTGCACCATGAGCGGTAGATTGCATTATTTTATGGCATTTTACTTCTTTCTTGAAATGAGGCTGTCAGGCTCACTATGTTCTTCTCATCTTCCCTGATGGCGGTAACTGCACCCGGAACCTTGAATGGAGTAAGTGGCACTTTTGCAGCTTCTCCGCGATCGTGCTGCGATTGGGCAGTCTCAGTTGTTGAAACATGTTATATGAGGTTTAGTGTCTTGACAGTACTGATATGAATTAACTGACAAAGAGGAACCCGCCCTAGCAGAGGCAGAAAGTAGCAGCAAGCTGCACATATTGAAACACAGCAGCAAAATGATTGTAATTATCTAAAGCAGGGTCAGTGACAAGTAACCACAGGCAGCTATGCAGTCTACAGTAACACTCACTCGCAGGCACAACCATGGACGCACCTCATATCCTAGCTGTTAGATTTGGGGGTCTCTAAATGTCAGAGGTAGGTACCTTTGACCAAATAGGGACCCTTGCTTCTAGTCCGGCTAAGGGGGTACACTTCTAAAATAACCCCTGCTCACCCCCTCGGTATCTTGGCACAAGCAGACAGACTTATCTCAGAGGCAGTGTGTAAAGCATTTGTGAACACATACAGTAACCCAGTGACAACATTACAGATGGACACCACCACATGTTGTAGTATAAAAATAAGTATTCTTATATAGACTTAACACAAGACCACAAACGACAAAAATCCACAATACTGTACTTAAAAATGGTAGAATTAGCTTAGTTCTCTTAAGATGTAAAATACGACACTTTGAGTTCAATGTACCTTAGGATGCGTAACGCTATACAACAAAAATGTTGCAGGGAAGGTCATGTGTCTGTTCCTTACACGCAAGAACTGTGATGCGTCGAGTCCCTACTGATGCGTAGGGGATGCGTTGGTTCTTCTCTACGAGGGGAGGTGATGTGTCGGTTTCTTACTGCACTTCCGTGATGATGTGACCAGCAGCGCCGTGATGCGATGAAGATCCGGTGCAATGAACAAAAATGGTGTCTTCCATGGATGCGACACTATGCGTGCACACCCAACGGCGATGCAGTGACTCAACGATGCGACAGCTGCAGCGGTGACACACTTTCTCAGTGATGCGACCACAGCGGCTGCAACTCTGTTCTCTGATGATGCGGCGGCGTCTGGTGCGACATCGATCCTCTTCTCCGGCGATGCGCGGCGCTTTGGCGTTGTGAAGCAACAGTGGCAGTTCGGCGACACGCTTCTCCTTCGTGAGTCGCACTTCCAGCTCCTTGCAACACATAGTCCCTCAGAAAGCCCACCACAACTGCAAGCACTTCCAAAGAACTCTTGGGGAGGAGCTGATGGTTGAAGTCTGTTGTCCCTGAGACTTCAGCAGGAGGCACGCTCTATCTCGCAAGTTGAATGAAAGTAGCACAAAAGTCCTTTCTCCTCTCTTTGGCACTCAGGAAACCACTGCAGGCCAGTCCCTCATGCTTAGGGATAGCCTCTCCTCAGTTACTCTGGTTCCTCTCCTCAGCAAAGGTTTCTTCTTGTTTCCCAAACGTGATCTAAGGTTCTGGGGTCTGGGTCCCCTCTTTTATACTCATTTTCTCTTTGTTAACTGAAGGTAGAGAGGCCTGTGCCTAGTCCAAACCAGTTCTGGTCAGTCCTGGAGCACTTTTTTTCCATGTGCAGGGCAGGGACATCAGCCGCACCACAGGAGGTGGAGCCAGCATTGCAGAGGGAAGGCACAGCCCTATTCAGGTCCCAGGTGCAACTCCTTCCATCCTTCTGCATACAGATCTCTCTATTCAACCCTGTGCTGACTCCCCCTGTCTCCTGGAATCCCCCCAGCCCGTGTCACTCAAACTCCAGACAAGGAATACACTACCTAGCAGAGGCAGGCTTGCATGGTTAGACAAGAAAATACCTACTTTCTAAAAGTGGTATTTTAAAATACAGGATGTTAAAAACAACTTCACTAAAAGATGTATTTCATCATTCTGAGTTCAGGCATACTAAACTCGAATTTCTACCTAGTTCCCTGAGTCAGTTAGGATTATAAGATGTGATAATCAAACTGCCCATTCTGGCCTATGGGGAACAGGTAGCCTTGCAATTGTGTAAAACGAAAATGGCTGTAATTCACTATTAGGACACGCCACACACATCAGGGCTTGTCCTACATTTTACCTACAATGCACCCTGCCCTTGGGTCTACCATAGGGGTGACTAATATGCAGAAAAGGGACGGTTTAAGGACTGGCAAGTGGGTGCACTTGCCCAGTCAACATGGCAGTACCAGACTGCACACAGGCTCTGTAATGGCAGACCTGAGACACACTTTTACAGGCTGCTTCTGTGGGTGGCACAACCAGTGCTGGAAGCCCACCAGCAGCATTTGGTTTACAAGCCCTGGGCACACTCAGTGCACTATACTAGGGTCTGACAAGTAAACCAAACCAACCAATCATGGAATCACTAATCCATGCATCAATTTACCATCGGGAGCACTTGCACTGTGGCACTGGACAGCAGTGGCACAGTGCCCAAAGCATCTATAACCAGCAAAAACACATGAGGCCACCACAAAAAATGGAAGAGAGACCGACACCAAGTTGCCAGGTCTAACACATTCCTTATAGTGAGCTACAGCAGAGACAATTTCTGATCTAGCATGTCATCCTGTTGGTTGTCCAGGAGCATACTCCAGACAAATCATCTCTTACGCCGACGACACACAGCTGATCCTCTCCCTCACCAGAGACCCCGACACCGCCAGAACCTGCCTACACGAAGGGATGAAAGACGTCGCCGAGTGGATGAAGGACAGCCGCCTGAAACTGAACTCGGGCAAGACGGAAGTCCTCATCCTGGGATCTTCGCCCTCCGCCTGGGACGACTCCTGGTGGCCCCCAGCCCTGGGCACCGCACCCAAGCCAACCGACCACGCACGCAACCTGGGCTTCATCCTGGACCCCTCCCTCTCGATGACCAGACAAGTCAACGCCGTCTCCTCATCGTGCTTCAACACCCTGCGTATGCTTCGCAAGATCTTCCGCTGGATCCCGACCGAGACCAGGAAGACTGTCACCCAGGCACTCATCACCAGCCGACTGGACTACGGAAACGCCCTCTATGCCGGAACCACAGCCAAGCTACAGAAAAGACTCCAGCGCATCCAGAATGCCTCCGCCCGACTCATCCTGGATGTCCCCTGACGCAGCCACATCTCCAGCCACCTGAGGAACCTGCACTGGCTCCCCGTCAACAAGAGGATCACGTTCCGGCTCCTTACCCACGCACACAAGTCTCTCCACGACCTGGGCCCCAAGTACCTCAACGACCGCCTGACCTTCTACACGCCCACCCGCCAGCTACGGTCCACCAGCCTCGCCCTCGCAGCCGTACCACGCATCCGAAGAGCCACCGCCGGAGGAAGATCCTTCTCTTACCTGGCTGCCAAGACTTGGAACTCCCTCCCCATCCACCTTCGGCTGACCCAGGACCATCTCGCCTTCAGGAAACAACTCAAGACCTGGCTGTTCAAGCAGTAGCATACCCCTCCCCCCAAGCGCCTTGAGACCCTCCCGGGTGAGTAGTGCGCTATACAAATGGCATGATTGATTGATTGATTGATTGCTGGTCCAAAGATGTCAGAGGAATATGCCCAGTTGACAGGCCATGGATGAACTACCGGACCATGCTGTTATCGCGATCCCGTTTGGGGTATGTGTGGCCACCAAACAACACCGCTTCTGTAGTAGGGGATCTCTGTGTATAGTCATAATCTAGTGAATAGTCCCGCCCATGCGCGTGGACCCCGGAGCAATCAAAAATAATCTCTTAAGCTGTCTTCATTGCAGTCCTGCATAGACACTTAAGAGAAAATTAAAGACAATAATGCAGCCTGTACCTACAAGGCTACACTGTCCAGTACTTCAACTAGAAATGGCAAGGATATTACGAACACATTTAACATAATCTGTCAAGTTTCCCCTTTTATAGAAACTTTCCTCCCCTCACCAAATCTTTGAAATGATAGAGAGGAAGGGATGGACAGACAAGCCTCCATAGGCTGCTATTATGTGTCTGAAAAAGGGGCACGTACCTTTAAGGAACTCTCTAGCCCACTCCTTTTACTTTCAGTTCTTTTTTCCGGCTCCTGCTAGCAGGACCCTGGAGCATTGAGCTCTCCCTTTTTGGGTGTTTTGTGTAATTTTTGGCACTTTTAAAGTGTTAGAGTGTGTTCACTCTACGTATTTTTGCTACTGCTTCCCTTTGCTGGAGTTTTCTGGTGCTTTTGGCCCTTTGTTTGTCAAATATGCCTGCCTTATTTGATAAATGCCCAGAGTGTGCCAGGAAAAAGGCAAAATCAGATCCACACAGGGTGTGTATCCTGTGTCTCCCTCCTTCTCATGTTCCTGGGACTTGTGAGATTTGCCAGCAGTTCTCCAGCAGGACCCTGAAGGACAGACAGAAGATCAGGCTCCAAGGACTGGAGCAAAGAAAGCAGCGGGGTCCAATTGGGTCTGGGCAGGAAGGGACCTCTTCCTCTGCCCGTGCTTCGGCCTCTGGGGGGCTCCCCAGTAAAGAGAAGGCCAGAAAACTCCACCGGTCTCCGTCAGCGTCGATAGCCTTGACGTCGGCGTCGAGAGGAATGACCACGGTCTGCTCCCCATCTCCCCAGGTCTCTGGGTTGAAGCGACGTCTAACGAGGGGATTGTCGTTGAGGCCTCCGAGGTCGACATCGAGGACTGCTTCGTCGTCGAGCCATCATCGACGTCGAGAGGGTTCAAAGAGACGCAGGCGCTCGCCGTCGAGGCGTCACCGCCGTTCACCATCGACGTCGATTCGACGTTCGGCATCGAGGAGGCGATCATCGACGTCGAGAAGGCGATCATCGATGTCGAGACGACGGACGTCGAGACGATGGTCATCGACGTCGAAAAGCAGCTCAGCGTCGAGGAGGAAAGCATCGTCCTCCAGGAGGCATTCCAGAGCCAGGACTGAGTCCTCGGTTGCCACAAGTCCACGGTCGCGGCGGCGCCGTCGCTCGGCTACCAGGGGTACGGCCTCGAGGTCCCCCCTTCAGGTCCGGCAAAGAAAAGGAGAGAGGAAGAGTCTCCGGGCTCGGAGCACTCACAGGTCTATTCGCCCTCCAAGCCGAGGTCACCTACACCTCCTCCGTTACCCAAGGACCCTCCTCCACGTAATCCGACGCCTCCTCCACCGCCTGTTCCTCCGCATCGTCCACCGCCTTAGACGACATAGTCTCCTTCCAGGACGTGTTGCTGCGAGGGGCGACTAAGCTGGGCATCACGCTCACTGTGCCCGCACCATTGACTTCCGTCATTTTCAAAACTCTGCACAAGAAGCAGTTATCTCGCCCTTTGCTGCCCTTGGTGCCTGGGCTGGTGGAACCTGCCATGGAGCTGTTCCTCACCCTTGCGGCTACGAGATCAGCACCTTCAAGGCTGCAGAAAAAATATAAGGCTCCTGACTCGGACCCAGCGTTTCTTCGTGTGGATCCCGCACCTGACTCGGTAATTGTGAAGGCAGTGAGAAAACAGCACGCCACCACCCCGTCATCGACAGTGCCTCCTGACAAGGAGAGTCGCTGGATGGATTCGGCAGGCAGGAAGGTTTGCGGGACGGCCTCCACCTAAATGAAGGCCGCGAGTGCCTCAGCACTGTTGGGACGTTACTATCGGGCTCTGTGGGAGTCCCTCCAACAGTTCTCGGAACACCTTCCCCGGGGGAAGATTTTTAAGAGATCCTTGCTGAAGGACTGCTGGTCTCCAACCAGGTGATAAGCTCGGCTGCAGATTCCTCCCTCTTGGCAGCCCACGGGTACTGCCATGCGGTCAACCTGAGGCGCCACGCCTGGTTACGTCTCACATCCTTGAAGCCCGAGGCGCAGCAGAGAGTTGCCAACCTACCCTTTTTGGGCGAGACCCTCTTCGGGAAACATGCGGACGACGAGATGGCCCGGATGAAGGCGGAGGCGGAAACCCTGACGGCTGTCGGGTTGGAAAAGCCCAAGGAACTTAAAAAGACCTTCCGCCCGTCCCAGAGGCGGTACGGGGCGCAAGGCAGAGGGCAAGGTCGACAGGCTGGACAGCAACAACAACAAACAGCAGCAGTTCCAGCGGAAACCGTTCCAAAAGCGCCAGAGGGGCCGAGGTGGTCAACAGTCTTCCTCCGCGACCAAATGCCCGGCTGGGTCTAGGCCCGGAGGTGCTACTTCCCCTTCATCCGTTACCCGCTCCGGTGGGGGGAAGCATTCAACATTACCTGGCAGAGTGGAGAAACATTACTCAGGACAAGTGGGTGCTGAATATTATTTGCAATGGATACAGTCTTCGTTTCACCAGCCCGCCTCCAGCAATTCCACCGGTCGGCCCGTAGTTCCAACTGGGAGAGCTCCAGGCGGAGGCCGATACCCTGTTAAGAAAAAGGCCGATAGAAGACGTCCCTCTGTCTCAAAGGGGAAAAAGTCTTTACTCACGCTTCTTCCTAGTACAGAATAAGGACAAGAACGAGATCAGATCCATTCTGGATTTGCGACAAGCAAACAAGTGGATTCGCAGGGAAAAGTTCCGCATGCTGTCTTTGCACCAGATTTATCCTCATCTGCAGAGAGGAGACTGGCTGTGCGCGATAGATCTGCAAGATGCGTACTTCCATGTGCCCATTGCACGGAAACATCGGAAGTTCCTGCGCTTCCTGGTCGGCACCAATCACTATCAGTACACTGTACTACCGTTTGGACTGAAGTCTGCACCCAGGACTTTTTCGAAAATGCATGGCTGTGGTAGCAGCGCACCTGAGAAAGAACAAGGTGCTTGTCTACCCGTACCTGGACGATTGGTTGATCAAAGCCTCCACCTTCCAGGACGAGCAATTGCACTTCAACAGGACTGCTGTCCTGTTGAACCGTCTGGGGTTGCACATAAATCTGTCCAAGTCTGTCCCGATTCCTGTGCAGTGCCTGCAGTACTTGGGAGCCTCCATCAATAGGCTGTCGGCAAGCGTGTCTCCTACGGAAGAGAGACGCTTATCCATCCTTCAGAAGGCTCAGGCTCTCATAGCTGCTCCATCTACAACAGTGAGGACGGTGTCTTCTCTTCTGGGATCGATGGCCTCTTGTATCTTCCTCACTCCGCACGTGCGCCTACACATGAGGCCGCTACAGGAATGTTTGGAGGACCAGTGGGACCAGAGGAAAGGGTGTTGGGACGACCCTGAGATGGTGGTGCTCAGCAGAGAATCTCCTTAGAGGGGTTCCTTTCCACAAGGACATCCCGACTCAGACTATCGTTACGGATGCGTCTCTCCAGGGCTGGGGAGCGCATTCAGACCATCTACAGATCCAGGGAACGTGGTCTCCGACAGAGTCCACGTAGCACATCAATTCCCTGGAACTCAGAGCTGTTCACTTGGCACTGAAGGCCTTTCATCCGTCCTTCCAGACCAACTCCTTGCTTGTGCAGACGGACAATACGACCACGATGTATTACCTCAACAAGCAGGGTGGCTCGAGATCGCGCACACTGTCACAGGAAGCGCAGGTGATCTGGCCCTGGCTGTAAGCCAGAGGACTGACGATAACGGCAACTCATCTGCCAGGTGTGCAGTATGTTCAGGCGGACGCCCTCAGCTGGTTGCTTCACGAAAACCACGAGTGGGTCATAAACGACGAGGTGCTCGACGACATCTTCGCCATGTGGGGCACTCCAGAAGTGGATCTATTCGCCACCGCCGAAAACAGCAAATGCCCCAACTTCGCCTCGAGGTATTACCAGCCGGGGACTCTGGGGAACGTGTTATGGATCAGCTGGTCGAACAGCTTTCTGTAAGCTTTTCCACCCATTCCCCTGTTTCCGGCGGTGCTCATCAAGCTGGCCCGATCCCGGGCGCGAATGATCCTCATTGCGCCGGAATGGCCCAGGCAGTGGTGGTTCACGGACCTGCTTCACCGGTCGATCCTACCTCATCGGCGGCTGCCGTGTCGGCCGGACCTTCTTACGAAGTTCGGTGGGCAGATGGTGCACCCCAACCTGTCATCGTTGAGTTTGGCGGCATGGCCCCTGAGATAGTGCAATATGGCCACTTGAATCTTCCTGAGGATTGCTTGGACATATTGAAGGAGGCTAAGAGGCCGTCTACTAGAACCTCTTATGCTTACAAGTGGAAGAGATTCTGCATCTGGTGCATGTCTAAGAACTATGATCCGACGACCTGCAAGGAGGATGTTATCCTTCCGTACCTTCTGCATCTAGCTCAGTCGGGCCTTAATTTCCATTCCATCAAGGTTCACCTGGCTGCTTTGACTGCTTACAGAAAATGCCCTTCGCAGACATCCTTCTTCCAGATTCCTGTGATTAAGGATTTTTTGGAAGGGCTGAAGAAGGTGTTCCCTCCTGTTCGGCTTCCTTCGCCTTCATGGAAACTGAATGTGGTGCTGTCCAGGCTGATGAAGAATCTTTTGGAGCCTATTCATAAGCCTTCACTGCAGCACCTGTCTGGGAAGACGGCGTTCCTTGTGGCCATTACATCGGCCCGCAGGGTGAGTGAAATTCAGGCATTGTGTTGCCAGGAACCTTATACTGTATTTCATGCTGCTAAGGTTGTTATGCGTACTCACCCTAAGTTCCTTCCCAAGGTGATTTCTGATTTTCATGTTAATCAGACTATAACTTTACCAACATTTTTCCAGAATCCTTCCACTCCAGCGGAACGGTGTCTTCATTCCCTGGATGTCAGAAGGGTGTTGAAATTCTATCTGGATAATACCAAAGGTATTCGTAGATCCGACCAATTGTTTGTCAACTATGGGTCGGTTAGGACTGCTCTGGCTACTTTGAAACAGTCCATCTCATGTATCCAGCTCTGTTATCAGAAAGTGAATAAGACCTTAGGGTGTAAGCCTAAGGCTCATTGTACCAGGGGCAAAGCGGCTACAACAGCTTTGCTTCGAAATGTTCCCATTGCAGAGATCTGCAGGGCGGCCACTTGAAAGTCGGTCCACACCTTTGCTAAGCATTACTGTCTGGATTCTGATGCCAGAGCAGATGCTCAGGTTGGGCAGGCTTCGCTGCGGAATCTGTTCGCACAATAGTGGTGTTGTCTGTTTCTCCACCGCCGGGTTGTTTTTTGGATGGGCTTGCCATTCTATTCACTAGATTATGACTATACACAGAGATCCCCTACTACAGAAGGAGTAGTTTCTTACCTGTAACTCCAGTTCTGTAGTAGGGGTATCTCTGTTATAGTCATAAGCGCCCGCCCTCCTCCCCGGTGGAGAAAATGGTACTGTGATGTATGCTACAGGCCTTGCTTTATGCACCTTCAAAACTAACTGAAAGTAAAAGGAGTGGGCTGTGCATGCTGGGATACCGAGGGTCTCTAGAGAGTTCCTTAAAGGCATGGTACCCCTTTTTCAGACACATAATGGCAGCCTATGGAGGCTTGTCTATCCATCCCTTCCTCTCTATCATTTCGAGTATTTGGTGAGGGGAGGAAGGTTTCTCTAAAAGGGGAAACTTGACAGATTGTGTTAAATGTGTTAGTAATATCCTTGGCATTTCTAGATGAAGTACTGGACAGTGTAGCCTTGTAGATACAGGCTGCATTATTGTCTTTAATTTTCTCTTAAGTGTCTAAGCAGGACTTCAATGAAGATCGCTTAAGAGATTATTTTTGATTGCTCCGGGGTCCACGCACATGGGCGGGACTATTCACTAGATTATGACTATAACAGAGATACCCCTATTACAGAACTGGAGTTACAGGTAAGAAAATACTCCTTCTTTTCCAGTGGGGACCCACTGAGCACAAACATTGGCTTTTGGACTGACAAACTCCCATCATGTAAAAACTGCATTACTTTGCATGGACTCCACTACTTTAATAGAGGAGCACACCAGAACCCAGTGGGGTTGTTGAATGGATTGTCGCATCCTGCCTTTCCAAAGGTCCTTCCACCCACTGGCATATTCTCTTTCTTTGACGTCACACATAGCAAATGCGGTCATAGCGAGGTTTCTTGTTCAAGCCATTTACAGTAATTTACTGGATGCCCCAAACTGCACTCACATAACACTGTTCACCTACCGCACTAACCCAAACTATCCCATGCCCAGCTTCTCTGTCAAACACCCCTTATGGTCTGTGATCCAGTTAAGCACTCTTTGTTGAAGGGGTATTTCCTGCCCCTGTGAGATGGACAGCCCGGGACGTTCTCCTCCATGATCTGGATGGTGAGGGCCCAAGAGAATTAGAATGTGGAGCGGATGGATACAACTTTGGAGGCGTGGTGCTACATTTCCAAGCTGTGAAGTACCATACTTGTTGCAGAATATTGTGTTGTTCCAGAGTCCTATTCAGCCCCTTCAGTGCTGCTTGCAGTGCCACCTGAACCTCTGGTTGGTGAAGGCACGAATTGAGTCAGTCTGTTGAATGCACGGCAGACTGTGTCTCTACTTCTGTTCTTGCACCAGATATTGCTGTACCAACCTGACCTGGCGACTGTAGTGTAGTCTGTGTAGATATGGCCCCCTTCTGGTTGATCGATCCCATCAGATTTTTAATGTACCATATTCAAGTCAGTGTCGTGATGGATGCTGCCATCTTCTAATGTCTCTGAAAGGGCCGCATGTTCTCCCTCTGTGGCTGCCATACGCTGCCCGAGATCCTGCATTACTGGTGCAATAGGATCTGGAGGCGGGGCAAGGCCCAGATGTGTCCTCGTGCACTGGAAGTGAAGGAGTCAAAGCCTCTAGAATGGCATAATGCTCCAAGAGAGGGGCACTCTCACCTTCCTCCTTCATGGAGGCTAACACAAAGTCACCTTTGTGGGGGTGGGGTTACCTCCTCACCGACCTCCCTGGGCATGAGGAAAGCTCCAGTGCAGACAGGAGCAGAATAGCTCTTGCAGTGGCAATAGTGGCTGTGGCACAGACAGAGGGGGCTGTTGTGTCGGCAGGAGGAGCTGTTAGGGTGACTGCAGTGGCATGTGTGGCAATGGCAGCATGGCTTGCTGTGGCAATTGCGTTAGAAGCTGTCGTTGATGTTGCTGCGGACGCGGAAGTAGCGGTAACCGATCTGGGCGGTGGCGGTAGGAGCTGCTGTGGTTGCAGGGGTTATGTGAGAAGTAGCAGCAGGAGATGGTGCTCTTTCTAGTGCAGCAGTGGTTATAATTTGGACTGTCCTGTGCCTGGTAGCTCTGGTTTGGCTGTACCATGTCTGGTGAAAGGGTGTCCATCCTCACTGGTATCCTTTGGCCACTTCCACTGCTTTGCTAACATTTGCAGTATGTCTTCAACCTGTCCAATCAAATTGAAATTTGACACGAGGCAAGCTCAGCCTAGTGCATCATAGTTGCCTGTGCCATTGCGATTCCGTTCTAACCTCCAGTTCGTATGTACGGCCAGCGGGTTTGCCCAATTAATTGAAGTGTGCCCTATCGCCTCAGATAATGAACTCTGGTACCAGCAACATACTTGTACCTCCTGACTGTTCGTGACATATCATTCCCTCAAAGGCGTAGCTGACACTCCAATCAACTATCTGTATTCCTCCTAATTCCGCTGCATGTCACTACATATTAAAACTGACCCAAGGTCTTGCCTGCTTTAATCAGTTAGTGCGTTCACAATCACATACACATATTAAATTGCTAGTGTTGATTGAATTAATAATATGCATTGACGAAGCCCATAGATCTCGCCGTCGTAATCTGTTTTGTTAACCATTCTGCACAGCATTTCTGATGCTCTGCAGTACAGCATGACAAAAAGAAAAAAAAGCCAATGACACTGCCAGCTGCCTCCTGTTTTATGTATGCTGTGCACACAATTATTATTATTATTAAAATTTTATATAGCGCGCAGCTACCCTGAGGCATCCCGGCGCTTTGAACAGTGCATCAACAGTAAAACCATGAGAAAGTTGGGTCAACTCACGCAGGGAACAGATGTGTTTTCAGGCCCTTTCGAAAGCGCATGATGCAGGTCTCAGCACGAAGTTTTAGGGGCAGAGAGTTCCAAAGCGTTGCTGTGTGCACAGAAAAACGTCTCCCGCCCGTACGTGATCTTTTTACTCTCGGGACATGGAGCAGGCATTTCTGATCGCAATGCAATTTGTGCACCTTCAAAATGACTGCTGCAAAAGCAACAATTGATGGCATGCCGTACAATGCATATATTCACGCCCAGTCACAAGGATCTGGGTTTAATCCATCATTCTTTTGCTCACCACACCACCCCAGTTTGGACCCAACCATATGCAGATCAGGCTTGACCCTGTTCCTTTTGGGAACAGTCCAGCCCGAACTGCCAAGCAAGGTCGTCTCTGGACCAGAAACAAGCATCCTTGGACAGGTTTCAGGAGATCACCCTTCATCAGCAAAGCTAGCTTGAATCCCGTCTGTTAGCGAGCACGGGACAAACATCTGGGCATACCCTTCCCACTTAGGACGACATATGCAAAGAAACAATTGATGGACGGAATGCTGGACAATGCAAACATTCACCCCAAGTCACAAGGATCTGGGTTTAATCCATCATTCTTTTGCTCATCACACCACGCCAGTTTGGACCTAGCCATATGCAAATCATTCTTGACCCCATTCCTTGCGGGAACAGTCCAGACTGAACTGCCAAGCCAGTTCCTCCGTTGACCAGAAACAAGCATCCTGGGACCGGTTTCAGGGCATCACCCATCATCAGCCAGGCTAGCTTGAATCCAGTGGTGTAGTGAGCTCGGGACCCAATTCTGGGCTTACCCTTCCCACTTAGGGCGATATATGCAAAAGAAACAATTGATGGACGAAATGCTGGACAATGCAAACATTCACCCCTAGTCACAAGGATCTGAGTTTAATCCATCATTCTTTTGATCACTACACCACCCCAGTTTGATTGCGGTGCTTTTTTCTTTACCGATCGATCAGCTTTCTATCAGTAAATGAAGAGGAACAAAAGGTATAATGAAAGCGAATAATAATACCACTAATACAGCAACTAATAACAATTACAATGGCAAATACAATTATCGATTTAATTGTAATCATCTTAGTGGTATGATGAAACATCACTGATGTTGCATTAGTTACTTACCTAGAAAGGTAATAAGCATAGCAAAGGAACTACTATTTCTATTTGGGTGCCAGTTAGGTACCATTTTCATTTGTTTTATGTGACATCGCAGACCATGACAGCTGATCAAAAAGTGATGCTGATAATTCCTTCTTGGCATTCATTGCAGAAAGCAATGTTCCTCATGTAGGTGCATTGTCTACCATAATGTCTATTCAAATCCTACCAACGTAAATCTGCAATCCTTGGCTGTGGGTTCGTTTGTGCTTTGGTGATGCCTGACCGCTCTGGATTCCTATGTAACCGGAGACGTGGGCGGGTCACTGTGATGTTCAGGTGATATACTTTTATTTTATTTATTTATTTATTTTATTTATTTAGTGTTTTCTATAGCGCGAACATGACCCTGCACAGGGTGTCAGAGCGCTTTACATGATCATTACACACCAATCTTTACAAATTACAAGACATTACTGATTTGCTACAATTACACTTCTGAAAGGTATAGAAACATATATAGTGTTCAACCGAGAGACTACATAATGTCTATGGAACACAATAAGACCAAATCTAATATACAATTCAAAAAATAGTACAGTGAGACATGGAATGAATTAAATACAGATTGATCAGCTGAAGGTATTAGGGAAGAAATTTCCTCATATAAAACAACTAGCAGCCCGTCCCGACCTTGTCCGGGAGCAATCAGGCTTCAGGGCCCCCGCCTCGGCCCCCGCCCGCCCCGACATTGTCCGTGGGTCCCCCGGAGTAGCAGCCCGTCCCGACCTTGGCTTCAGGGACCCCGACCTTGGCTTCAGGGCTCCTGCCCGCCCCGACATTGTCCATGGGTCCCCCGGAGCCTTACCTCATCCGCCGCACCTCCCCGCGCTCCTGAGTTCACCGGTCTGCCGCTCCTCCCCGCCTGTCCGCCGCTCCTCTCCGCCTGTCCGCCGCTCCTCTCCGCTCCTCCCAGCATGTCTGCAGCTCCTCACAGCTCCTCACCGCTCCTCCCCGCCTGTCCGCCGCTCCTCCCCGCGCTCATGTCTGCCGCTCCTCGTCGCGCTCCTGGACGCCGCTCCTCCCCGCGCTCCTGATGTCAGCACGCACGTCGCGGCCGGCGCTACTTCCATGGGACTACTTTTTTTTCTGGTAAATTTTTTAAACAACTTATATTTTTTAAATTTATATAGCCTATGTCCATCTGCACACCCTGACAATTACAACGATGTATCGGGTGTGTCGATTGGCGCTGTGGTTCCCGCGTTTACCTGCCTCAAAGGTTCAAAGTTCTTCCTTTATAATAGTAGTATAGATAATTTATATAGCCTATGTCCATCTGCACACCCTGACAATTACAACGATGTATCGGGTGTGTGGATTGGCGCTGTGGTTCCCGAGTTTACCCGCCTTTAAGGTTCAAAGTTCTTCCTTTATAATAGTAGTATAGATTTTGCTTCCTTTTTAAATGTTGTGATGGAAGGAATTGTTGAAAGGAGCCCAAAAGGGAAAGGAACTTCTGTGTGCCGCAAACAAAATAATCCTCCACCTGGCTGTGTGGCAACAGCTGGACACAGCAAAACAAACTCCATTGCCTAATCCGAACAGTGTTCTGCTTCCAACATGTCTGAGGAAGAGGAATCTGGAAAGTGGCCAGACTACTGACTGATCAGAGCAAGAGAGATTTGTTTACAGAGATATTAATAACGTATCTCAGTACTGAGTGGAAGCTAACACAGGATAGCGCAAGCCAGAGAGGAAAATGCTCTGCAAACGCTCCGATAAAATCAGAAATTGTGGAGTAAATGAAGAACAATTAGTATAAGAGAGATAGTGATCACAAAAAATGTGCAAAAGCGTGTTTTTTTGTGAACGCGGTGGAGTAAGGAAGGTGGGGCAGAGAGCCACATGGATGCGAGAGAGTGACATGAAGCACAACGGGGGTCGGCGGGAAGGGCATACTTGGGAGACAACTGGAAATAACATGCATTCTCATGGAGTGCTTCACTAAAAATAAAATGTTCCTGGAGAGTCTGCACTAGGGGAAAAATAGAAGCTGCCAATGAGATGTTAAACAGGCTGTGCTCCACAGGAGGGACAAGCACAAGCTTCTCAGGCTAAAAAACAGAGAAAGGCACCTAATAGAATGTAAGCAAATGTGAATGACAGAAGGCAAATCCTTGCCTTAAGCAATGGACAACATGCATTGTTAGATAAGCTTTTGGAATTTCCCTATTAAGTCTTTTGCTGGCAGACAGATGTGCTGTCTGGTGGGTTTCGCCCAAAAAACTGTACAGGAATGCAAGTTATCTCATGTAAAAATATGTTTACCAAACAAATCAAGAGCAGCTTTATTCGATTGCTGTATCATACAATCATAAAAACACATAAAACCAATCAATTTGTTACACAAGATGGCAATTAAAGAGCGTATTATGTACAAAATCATTATAAAATTCAAAGTTAATAACAATATGCCTGTATGTCTTTACGGCCTCAGTACTTAGATTACAATGCTTTTCCTGTGGCTAAATACTTTCTTTAGGAACATTCCTGTCCTCCACACTTTATGGACATTATCAAGAAGCTGTAATGAGGGCCGGGCGACATTGTCTAATCCTCATAGATTTTAAGATTGGAATAATCCAAGCTTTTCTGTATTCACTATAGAAGCTACAAAATAGGACTACATGTATAGTGGATTTATCTGAGTGATTATCACAAGGACACAATTCCAGTTCTCGAGCCCAGTCCTTCATTTTTGGGAAGCTTACTAGTCTGTGGAAGATCCCAAACCTAAATCTAGTCAATAAGAACCTATTTGTGGCCACCAGGTACAAATGTTAAATATGGTTGAATATTAAAAGTAGTTAAAATCAATTGGTTATACTGGACACTATGCTTTATGATCCCAGCCGACGTTCTTAACGTGTCCAGTAACAGAAGACCCTCTTTTTTTAGGTCCTTTCTCGTTACGGTCTGAATCGTAGACGGGTCAGTAAAATATTCTATGTGACCTAACTCACGTATAAAATTTCGGACATGCCTTACCCAGGGGATCTTTAGAACCCTTCCAATTTGAAGCTGTCCATTAAAATATCCCTTTTTAACTGTGGCTCTGTTTTTGACCATATCCTGTGCATAATAAAATAGGCTCCATTTTGATAAATTCAGAAATGTATGGTAAGCCTAACTCTGCATAGCACACATACGAAGATGCACTACTCCGAACAGACAAAATATATATCTCAGGAAGGAATTTTCCACCGTTTGTAACAGATATGTGTCAACAAAACCCCATCCCCCTGCCACATACATAGCTGTGGAGACACTTTTCGCTTTGTAAATCTGAATAAGCTCTACTGGCGGTCTCCTGCCCAACTTTCTCGAAAAGTTAACAAGTGTGGTAGTAGTCCTTAAAAACTGTAGTGTTTTTTTCTAGTACAGCTTGGTCCCATGAGTCATTTTGATCAAAGAGTATTCCAAGATATGAAAATCTCTTTGTGGGCTCTATCTTCTGTCCTTCCACAAACATATCCATACACCTCCGACTACCCCGGCCACACCTCATAATAAAGGCCTTTGAGGTGTTCACCCTGAGACCAAGATTACTTATAAAATTAGAAAAACTATCTAGCCCCCTCTGCAGACCTACTTGCGTTCGTGACATCAGAACCGCGTCATCAGCGTAAATAAGGGCTGGTACTGGACGTCCAGCTATTTGGAAATCTTGATTATCTTTAGTCAGCGCCTCCCCCAAGCCATCAATATAAAGATTAAAAAGAAAGGTGACTAGGACACATCACTGCCTAACTCCCTTCCTTATTGGAAATGGGGCAGTG
This sequence comes from Lissotriton helveticus, assembly GCF_964261635.1. Classification (NCBI taxonomy): domain Eukaryota; kingdom Metazoa; phylum Chordata; class Amphibia; order Caudata; family Salamandridae; genus Lissotriton; species Lissotriton helveticus. The sequence goes on along the minus strand of NC_136067.1, from coordinate 1,585,739,927 downwards.
CAATCACCACTCGGGGCCAAATCAAACTCGCGCCTTCGCATCGCTATATAAGCGCCTAAGAAAATATATAATTTGGACGTCTACCCCATCTCTTCGAGGATCTCCCAAAGCTTACCATGTTTCACAGAATCAAAAGCTGTGGTGAGATCAACAAAAGCTAAAAACAACCTGCCCTCCTTCACCCGTGTGTATTTCCCGACAAAAATAGCTAAATTTAAGCTCTGTTCAATTGTCCCTAGGCCCTCACGGAATCCATATTGAATATCAGATAGGACTTTGTAATCTTCTGCCCATACGTGTAGCCATTCTAAAATTATTCAACCAACTACTTTGGTCCGGGAGTCCAATAATGAAATGAGCCTATAGCATCCAGGGTCCTGGTGGTTCCCTTTTTAAAGATTGGCACAATAGTTGATACAGACCAAGTTGTCAAAAAAGGGGCAAAACAACTAGCAGTGATTACCTGAGTGATAATTGGCCCCCACAGAGTCATGTTTGACTTGAACAAGTCTACAGGGATCCCGTCCGGGAGGGTCCTTACCGCCCAGGCTTGCAGGGATAGCCCTATTCACTTCCTCCAGTGTAAACTGGAGATCGTAATATTGGGTCAAAGAGTCCAGGTAGATTTCCCCTTGATTGGTATTTGCTTGCACATCAGGGTTACCCTTCACATTATACACTTGTAAAGTGCTCAATCCATTGGTCCTCAGTTATAGCAATTTCAATTGTCGGACCACCTCCAGGAGTCAAAAAGGGAGCTTTTACAGCTTTCCAAAAGGCGAGCTATCTCCCATTGAAGAGACCTTGTGTAGAGATTCGCATGCTTCATTTTCCAGGGCAGTTTTTCTTACCATGAGTGCTAACCTGTACTCCCTCTTGCTTGTCTCACATCTATAGGATGTTTAGGGATCTTAAGTAGTGCATGTTCTAAGTTGGTATAAGCTTGTGTACAGTTTGAGTCGAACCATCTCTGTGATTTTCCTTTTTTCCGGTTCTGAACAAATAATACCTCCCTTATAGCACCTGATATAGAGTGAAGGGAAGGCAGAATACTATCTGGGGCAGCTGTTTCACTCCGGCATGTCCCAAAGGCCAGTTTGCATATGCCTACTGATCCAGCGGCCTATAGAAAATATATCATAAACAACGCTACCCAACTTCATAACCTATAAACAAAATTCTATACTAAATATGGACCCATTTATAAACCTGACATATTTTGGGCCTACTGAATCAGGTGGTCAGATTAAATCTATATATACATTATCTACAAACTATATACAATTTTATACATCTGCGGAAAGAATATTGTCATTAGAATAAAACCTAACCATTTAAACGACCACCATTGGCGACGTGATCTAGCTAATAGTAACCTACACTCCTGAATAATCAAGACCAGCTTGTTTGTCAAAAGTAAGATTTTATTTACTAAATTATGGTATATAAGTTGATAGTTTTATAAATGAATATTTTTAGCAATAAAGCAAGCATGATTGTAAAGAAACGTGAGAAAAATACAATTTAAGCAAGTGAATCAAATTTAAAGTGAATATTTAAAGTTTAGCATTTCTAAAACCTAAGTTCCTAACTAAACTAAATAGATAGAAATTAAAGTAAAGTTCTTTGAGGATTCTTACGTGCTCCACGCAAAGTCCGACAGCACTTCACCCTCATCGGAAAGTCAGAAAGCAGCAGCCAGCCCATCCCTAGGGGCATGACTTTTTATACCTTTCTACGCTAACTAAACTACGCAAAGGAAAGTTTTCAGAAATCTTCGACGTCCCATTGGCTGAGAGTGACAAGTGACATGTCACCCACATTTCAAAAGTTCCATTAGGTCACTTTTCTTAAGGACCATTGTCTTTTCTGTATGCAACCAGGAGCTTCCTAGGTTTGCTACAAATGTCTCATTGCTTCCAATTGACTTCCGCGGATGCCAAGTTAAGGACTGACAAAATGTTCTTTTTCGACCTTGGCCATGTCCGACAGAATGATGATAGCACGTCAGTTTTTGCTTTGTGAACGCAGCTTTTGACGAACATTTTATTTCAGAATGGGCGTCTCGTGACTTTTGCAGAAGTAAAATTCAACTTTTTTGTAGCTCGAGTAGGCCAGGCCCAAAAGCAGGCAACTTATGCTTTCTAGTATAAAACAAACACAAGAAAAGTATTAATGTAAGAAATAATGTAGATTCTGTATCCAACCCAAGATTTACTAATTAATTAACCCACCCGATTAATCAAATGTTACCTAGCCAATGCAAACAAATAAAGCAGCGTTTATATCTACCAGTCTTCGATAATCCATGAGACTTATATGCACCTAGAATAGTGGAAATGACATCACACAGACAAGGAAAAGCAAAACAAGCACATGCTTCTTTTAAGTTTGCAGCAGTTAGTAATGACAAAAACGAAAACAATAAATTATTTTATTATTTTGCACGAACAAAAAGATGCAACAATTATGCACGTTTATGAGCACACATGTTAGTCCCCCCATGTGTAAAGTTTAATCTAAGTTGTATTAGCACGACATATCACAAATCATTAATATTATTATTCATGTTATGGAAATGTGACTTCACGAGTTTAAACAAAATTTTGTTTTCTATCTCGCTCCATCACTACCACTTGTTTAGTGATCACTAAAGGGTCAACCATTGACCAATGCAGGGTATAGCCATTTGTCTTATCAAGTATATTTGCTAAAGCCTGGTCACCTTTGACATATCTGTCAGACTTACTTATGGTCAATAATACAGACAGACACAATGGAAAATGATCGCTCAATGAGTTGTTTTCTATAGAAAAAGAACGAAGTCTGCATGCATTGCTTTTATACAGTAGTATATAATCTATGGTAGTGCATTGACCTCTGCCATTAAAAGTGTTGCTCATGGGAGCAGGTGTAGCACATAACTCGTTTGCAAAACCCAAGTCAATGCCAAAAACCATTTAGTTATACGTCTCCCCCAGTATAGAGTGTCGAAAATGTGCATTACTAGTCCCTTCCTCATTTGTAAAACCACATAATTTTCCATTGTCATTTGGACACAAGGCACAGTTAAAGTCCCCTCCCACAATTAACATTGTATCTTTTGTGTTGTCGTTGCATAAAGTTGTCAAATCATTGCCCAGTTTTTTTTACCACAAACCGCACTTTAGCGGGGGGGGAATGATATTAAAATATGGCACTGCAATACAATGTTTACTATCCATATGGATTTTGATCAATTGATAATATATTTCCTCTATATACAATTCAATAATTTTTATTTGCAACCTGTTAATTAAAATAATACACGCCTAAAAATGACTTACAAATAATATATTAATATATAGTATTTATATTAATTTAAAATAGAAAAATCGAAGTTAAAATATTACATTTCAAAATGACTTTGAATACATGTAAAAAACTAAAGGAAAGTTTTAGGTGGGTTCCCTCCAAATAACATATAAATTAAAGCATGATATTTAATAACATTAAAGGAGGTTAAATAATTTAAATTAATTGAAAAAAGATGAATGTTATATTTAAGAATATCATCAATCATGGTTTAAAATACAAATAAGGCCGTTGCCGAAAAACAAAAATGCATTATTAAAATATTACAATTAATATCATTTACAAATATTAAAGGCAACATATTGCAAACAAGCTGAAAAATAAATAAGCGGTCTTTGGGGTTAGCACTCAAAATTGAACAATTCAAATGATGTTATTAATAATAAAAAAATGGTCTTAATTAGGGGTATAGCTAAGTGATTGCAAAATGGTAACATGCAGATAAAATCTAATTTGAATAAAATAAAATGCAGATGGTTGTATAATTGTGAGGAAGAAGGGCAATAAATATAAAAAATAAAGTAAGTATAAGAGAATCGAAAGGCAGAAAATAAAATAAGTTGAAAAAATGAAACACATTAAAACACTAAAAAGAAATGGACACCAAAGAAAAAAACGAAAATTGAATCTAAAAATAATTTGAGATAAATATAGGGACGATGTAGCTGGAGTTAATATAGTGGTAAATTGCATCAAATACTTGCGCAGGCGATATCATAATCCAAGATGTGTTTGATACTGTAATTTAAAAAAATCACCATGTACAATGATCCCACACGGTGCTACTGATACTGAAGGATGCGATTCTTGTGTTTAATCACATGGAGGATGTGCAGATTTGCTCCACGCTCTCAGTATTACGAGGTGTAGTTTTGCTAAATCTTTTTGAAATGGATATCATAGTCTGGACTACAGTGCGTTTTTACTACCCTGTCTCATCTCCTAATCAGTAACCTATAAGGTTCATGGCACCGCCTGGCAGTTTGCGGATACCTGAATAAAGATGGGTCTGTGACAAAACAAAGTGCTAGGAGACCGACACAAAGAATTCTTATCGGTAATCATGCCAGTAGAAGCTGCACCTTAAAGTGATTCTGGAGCTTAAAGGAGGAGTGCCTTCCTCTGATCACTGAATTGTATATGTTTTGCGTTCTTTTTCCTAGCAATATTTTATGTCTTGCTAATTGAATCATCTCTAAATATATAACAAGAGGAACCACTGTTCAATGTCATATCCTTTTGCTGGTGCAGAAAACAGACTGAAAACCCTTTGCACATAGATAATTTCTGTTTGACATTATTTTGATTTTACTCATATGCTCAAGGTGACTTGTGTTACTGATGTTTTCCTCTTCAGTCATGGAAGTTGATCAAGTTTCAGGGTTCTTCAACCGCAGATCTATTCTAGACCACCTCAGAAGTATCATAATAATTGTGTTCCCTTTATGAAAGCAAAGCACCCGTAGACACTTCACGCCTAGGCCTCATACTAGCATTGCACCATAGTTCTTATGGCTTGTGGTCTCATACCACTGTGTTAAGGGTAGAGGGTGTATCTGTGAGCAGTCTTATTTGCTTGCTGCTCCTGGTCAGTCTGTGCTGAAGACACATATGCGGGTCTTTCCTTTGCCTGGTAGTCTGCTGTGTGGTTGCAGAGCCTGCTTATATAGGTTTTAAGGGCTCTGTTTCCTATGTGTATTGCTTTCCACTAAGTGCCATGGACTGAGTACTTAACACCATGTTTACTGATATATTTACTTGGATACGTTAGTATTAGGGATTTTAAAATATTAATATTTGAAGGAAATGTAGTATGGCAGCTAGCAATACATTGATATGTTGAGTTTTTTTAACAGATTTATTTGTGGTAGACGCTACCAGCAAATGTATTGTAAACCCCTACATCAGTGGGGAGTGGTGGTGTTGGTTATGTATGCTGTTTCCTATACACATTTAAAGAAATAAATACTTTGGGTCTTGTTCTCAATCAGATAACAATTCTACAGCTGCATGTATTTGATCTTGCATAATTATAGAATTGTGAATTTTTGGCATTAACAAAATGTTTCCAGGTTACACTTGGAGCCTCCAGGCTGCTGCAGATTTTGAGAAAAACTCATAGCATATATTTCTGCATGAATAAAATGGGCATCACAAGTTCCAATGCACTTTTTCCTTTTGTTGTCAACCCAAAACATTTTCCTCATTGGAGAAACACCTTTCCCGACCCCACCACCAATTATTTGGGTGTTCCCCACACCTTTACATTCTGGATAGGGATTTCCTCCTGCCTTTCACAGGTGGCAAAGGTTTGGAGACAGGTGTAAGTTTGTGGGTGTGCACAAGCTTACAGGGCATTCTAGGCATATGATGCCCACTTCCCGCCCTGATTGTGGATTTACTCCTAGAAAATCTTTCAGTGAGTAGATCGTTTCATTGTTCTTTGGAGCCAACAGTACTTTTGAGATTTTCGACGTTTTTTCTTGCCCTTAATAGGCAAGGAGGTTTGAGTACAAATGAGTCTCCTGCAGGAATCAACTTGTGAGGTTTTATCAACTCTAAGGGGCCGATTACAATGGCAGGCGGGCCTTGAGTACGCCCGCCATCGTAGCGGGATCAGGACCGCCCGTCTGTAATGCCGCGGTCCCGCACCCCTAATTACGATGCGACTGCCACCGCGGCGGTCGCATCTGGCAATTTAACATTGCGGCAAGTGCTGCTGGTTGCAGCACCCGCCGCAATGTTAAATGGCCATGTTGTGCATTTCCCTGCACAACGTGGCAGGCACCACGCGGTACCTGCCACCTTGTGCATGGAAATGCAGGGAGTGCACAACTGGCCCCCCCCCACCACAGAGGGGGCCTGTAACGGGCCACCCGAAGCCAACCTCCACCAGCCTTTCCATGGCAGTTCCACCACCATGGAAAGGCTGGCTGATGTCAGCATTGTGATCGGGCAATCGCAACGATTGCCTGTAGCGAAAGCGTGGCAGGCGCTCTTTGCGGTCGCCACGCCTGTGGAACGATTCCCCCCGCCGCCCTGATGTGGTGGGGGGAAATGGGTATTCAGATGGCAGAGGGACCGCCACCGCACATCTGGCGGTGGCGATCCCTCCGCCATCGTAATCAGCCCCTGAGTTATTAGCTTGGGTATGTTTCACATTTCCTGATGTAGATTTGAGAATCTTACGAAATCCTATCTAGTAAACTGTTTAGAACTTTTATTTGTTTTCTGTTAGTTACATATCTTTGCTTGGAAGTCAGAAGTACCTTGGTTCATATATCTTCTCTCCACTGAATCTCCGTTTATTTAACATGTAAAGGTTTTTTTTTTCCTATAGTTCTGGAACATGATTGTTATTTGTATTTTCTGCTCTAACAGGCTGCACAGGATCTTGCTCTCGCTATCAGTTTACCTGCGATGACGGTTGCTGCATTGACATCACATTGGCTTGTGACAGAGTGGTTCAGTGTCCTGATGGTTCTGATGAAGCATTTTGCCAGAACTGTGAGTAATGCAATGTACATTAATAAAATATGAGTTCTTGATCTTGAACAACCAATAAGCAGAGAAGATCGTTATTTTAAGCCTTGGGTTTCCATAAGAGGGTTTATTACTGATGTCTTACAGACCTAATTAAGTTCTATGTGCAATCTATCCTAATATTTACTCTAAATATAGCAATTCAATTAACAAATGGCTATTGTTAGACCTGTCAGCCTTAGGGTGGTCGTTTTTTTTTTTTTTTTTTGTTTTTTTTTTTTTAGTCCTCATTAGTGCAATTTTATTAGTAAGGAGTTGCCGGGGCCCCAAACTCTCTTTGATTTTAGCCTTCACCGTCATATATCCGAGTGTATGTATCTAGACAGTTCCCCTGGAGCGTTTGAAAGAGAGGAGGATTCCCTTATTTCCATTACTTTGTAGAAGGATTTAGTGTAGGGGGGAGAGCTAGCCATTTTGGCTACTCAAACAGGCCTTCTTCCTGATTTTCTATTGCTTACACATAATCATTGGACTTTTGTATTGGTCTCTATGCGCCGTATCAGCCTTAGAAGCAATATCAAAACAAATACAAGAACAGTTAATCAAACAAATTAGCTTAGGCTTATCTGGTAATTTTCCCAGATGTCCCAAAATTTAAGCTTTTTACTTGGGGCTTTTCTTTTATCAAATTTATATATTCTTAAAATCGATGTTAACCAATCACTATGGGATGGAGGGACTGGGTTTACCCAATTCACACAGATTTCTCTCCTTGCCAGCAGTATTAACATGAAAAGTAAATTTTCCTGTGCTATAGAGAGTTTTTCTAAGACATTTGGGTTCCTTACCCCAAATATAATTAAGTCGATACTTACATTTAGATGTCTTCCTAGGACCCCCTCAAGTGTCTTACCCACATCACTCCAGAATCCGTCGAGAAGGGGGCACTGCCGAAACATATGTAAGTCGTTGGCCCTTTCCAATCCACATTTTGGGCAGACTTTCACTACTGTCCCAGCAAATTTCGACAGATTTTTCGGGGTCCAGTAGGCTCTATGAGAAGTGAACAGATGGTTTCTCTTTAATGCAGCTGATGTTACAATTGTCCAGCATTTATTCATAGATACTTGCCATTGGTTGTTTAACTCCAGCGTCGGCAGATCTTTCCCCCATACTCTCTCCGGAATCCGAAATTCTTCTTCCCCTGCCAGAATCAAGGCCCAGTACCAAAGCGAAATTTCTTTTTTTATAGTCTCATTTTTCTGCATTTCTTTTTCCAAGGTTAGATTGCCCGCTCTAACTTCTTTAAGAGATTTAGCCCAGCTAGATAGTTGATAAAACTTAAATTTTGTTAATAGGCCATTAGTTTTTGAATACAAGGTGTTCCAGTCCAGAAGGATGTTTTCAGACATTAGATGACCCCACTTGGTTATTCCTGCTGATTTTATCGGGAGTGCTAGTTTGTCTTTAAGACACTCTGGGGTGCCAGGGGAGTCCCATATGGGGGCCAAGTCACTGTGGTAAGGAATGTTCAATGTGCATCTTATACCGAACCAAGATTTGGCCGCAAACTTCAGCGTCTTAAGTTTAATTTTTTTGAAAAATTTGAGATGTCCAAATTTATATAGGAAGTGGCTGGTTTTGTTAGTCATTGTTTGGAGGTACGACGGATAAGTTTCAAATGTATTGAGGAGCTTTCTGGTTGACTTAAATTGAAAAAGCTCTGCAGTACTCAAAGAGATCCGGGCTTGCGATCCCCCCCTGCACTTTTTTCCTTCTTAGTTTGCTCCAGGCAATTCTGGGGGTTTTTGAAGACCAAATAAAACTTGCGATTTCGCTCTGGATTCTTTTTATTACTTCTTTTTTGAATTCCAGCGGGATGGCACCAAAAGCAAAAGTAAATTTTGGTAGAATTGACATCTTTATTAAGTTCAATTTACCTAGTAGGGTCAAGGGGAGTCCCTCCCATACCTTCAGTAACTTTTTCACTTCCTTTTCTATTCTTTGTATGTTAATGAGGGTCACCCTGTCTAAGTCTTTTACTAAATCTATACCAAGATATCTGATTTTAACCTTATTATAAGGGCTAATTGAACTATCATTCCAACTCATAGTTTCCGTTTTATCTTGGTTGATTTGATAACCAGAAATACTTCCAAAGCTGGTTAAGGCCTCTTCGACTGTTGTTATTGATCCACTGAGGTTGCTTGTGAAAATCATCAAGTCGTCTGCATATAGGGCAATCTTCTTAGTCCAGTTTTGGAAGGAAAAAGGAGATATAGAGGGATCAATTCTGAGATGTTCCGCCATAGGCTCAATATAAAAGTTGAAGAGCAGGGGGGAGAGGGGGCATCCCTGCCTCGTTCCTCTCTTTATCTGTATATTAGAGGTAAGGCTTCCATTAATTAAGATTTGAGCTCTAGGAGAGGAGTATATTTTTGTGACCATGTTCAGGATATTTACCCCTAGATTAAATTTTTTCAGAGCTTCGCATAGATATACCCAGTTAACTCTATCGAACGCTTTGGCGGCGTCGATGGTGATTATTGATAGAGGGATTTTCTCGATGGTGGCGAGATCTATAACTGCGAATAGTTCTTGCGTTAGATCTTGTAATTGTCTTCCGGGTATAAAGCCCTTCTGGTTGTTGTTTATTAGAAGTCCCGCTATTTTTCCGAGTCTCTTTGCCATGATCTGTGTGTAGATCTTGTAGTCACAATTCAAGATCGAGATTGGACGGTAGGATTCGCATTTTTTGGGGCTTTTCCCCTGTTTTAGAAGGATGGTAATTGTCGCTTCATTCCATGAGTCTGGAAGATCCTCTTTTCCTATAAATATTTTGTTCAATAGTGTGGTTAGGGGTAAAAGTAATGCTTCTTTTAGTTTTGTATAAAATTCGTTAGGTAGAGCATCTGGACCTGCCGCTTTGCCTTTCTTAAGGTTTTTTAATATCTCTTCTACTTCCTGGGACGAGATTTCTGCGTTTAGTTCTTCTCTCAACTCTATTGATAAGGTTGGAAGAATTAGGGGATCCAAAAAATGTTTTATTTCTTCCAATTTGGGATTACAGTCCTCGTTGTAAAGATCTGAGAAAAAAGTGTGGAATTCTTGTTTTATTACGGCTTCTTCAGACCCATTCTCCGCTGGGTTTTTGGGGTCGATACAAACAACCTTATTCTTAGCTTGCTCTGTCTTAGTTTTCCAGGCGAGCATCTTGCCACAACCTTCACCATATTCATAGTGGGCGAATTTGCTGGCTTCCCATTTCTCTCGCACTTTGTTTTCTAATATTTCTGTTAAACTATCTTTTTGACTCATCCGGTCCACCTCTAGTTGTTCTTTGTGGGAGGGAGAAGTTGCTGCGGCTATTTGTATATCTAGGATTTTGATTTTTTCTTCCAACGTTAATATTGACTGTTTCATGCTCTTTGATTTATGGGCTGCTAGGCTTAGGATGTGTCCCCTGATCACCGCTTTATAAGCGTCCCAGGTAGTCTGTATCGAAGTACCTTCTTTATTATCCTCAAAGAAAGACTCGGTCCTTACTTTTAGCTGGTCAATGATCTGGGGGTCTAGGAGGATTGTACGGTCCAAAGTCCAAAGTCCATCTTGTACTTTCCTTAATAGAGTCTAGTTTCAAGGTGATCAAGGTGATCAAGACTGCAGAGTGATCCGAAAGGTGGGCAGAGATATGTTCTACTTTAACTGTTTTTTCAACTAGACCACGCTCCAGCAGAAAGAAGTCGATTCTTGATTGGGTTCCGAGTCTTTTGTTTTTGAAAGTGAAATTGTTCTGTTTTTCCCCCTTTAGTTTCCATATATCCACTAGGCCCAGATCTCTTTTGTATACCCCCAACCAATCTCTCATTTTTGGCAAAGTAATTTGTTTTCTAATGGGGAGGCGGTCTGTTTTTGGGTCGAGTATTATGTTGAAGTCTCCACCTAAAATTATTGGGGAAGAAGCCGAGAGTAAATGAGAGTACAAGGTCTGCAGCGGAACCGGGTCGTCCATGTTTGGACCATAGTAACCTACCACGGTTAACGGATTGTTCCGTATCCTTACTCTAGCCAGGGCCCATCTCCCCTTTGGGTCAGTTTCTGAAAATTCCACTTTTACCCTCAGAGATTTTTTAAAGAGAATGGCAATGCCTTTAACAACGCACTCTTGATTAGTGCAGATATATGAGTCTACCCAATGCAATTTTTTCATGATGTCATCCCACTCTTTTTTTTGTAAGTGAGTTTCTTGGAGGATTATGATCTCGCTATCTATTGTTTTTAAATATTCTAATATTCTCCTTCTTCTACTCTTAATTCTTAAACCATTCACGTTCCAGGATATTATTTTGACATGAGTTGTAATTTTATTCATTTTTGAGATTAGTTCGTTCTGTTTTTACGGGGCTCCAAGTACTCCTTCTATTTCTAATTGTTGCTGAGGACGTTTTTTCCTTTTTTTTCCCTATTTTGCTCCCATTTCCCGTGTGTAATTTTTGTTTCATTTTATCTTTTCTATAGTGCAAAAATAAAGTAATACGTTAAAAAATTCCCCCCTTCCCTGGAGAAACCTCCCTTTTACCTTGGGCTTGTTATGGCCCTCTTTTGAGCTCTGTGCTTTATTAACATTTGGGCAAGGCATGTAAAGGTGCAATCTACTTTTTCGTCTGATCACGTAATTGTTCCAGAAAATTTTCGGCTTCTTTGGGGTCTTTTATATTGTGCATTTTATTTCTCCACATTATCCGGAGAGAAGCCGGAAATTTCATCTGAACAGTAGCGCCCAGCGCTTTCAATTCCGGCATCATCTGGCCCAACTCCCACTGCCTGTCTTGCGTAGCTTTTGAGATGTCTGAACGGATCCTGAATGACCAATCATCTTTATTGTATGATCCCGTTTTTATTGCTTCGCTTAGTAGTCTCTCTTTGATTGAGTATGTGCGAAAATTCACCAGGATCTTCCTCGGATTCTTTCTTTCCTTATTTCTTCCAAACGGGTCTCTGTGCACCCTCTGAATATCATCTTCCAGCCCGAGCTCTTTGCACCATGGGAAGAATTCCTCCAGAAGCGCAATGGTGAACCTTTTAATGTCTGTACCTTCTCTGCCTTCCGGAACATTTAAGACTCTGAAGTTGTTTCGTCTGGAGTTATTCTCTAATGATTCCAGCTTATCAGCGAAGGTTTTATCCGCATCTCTCAACGATCAAATTTCTTTTAAGTTGGATTCCACTCTTCTGTTTATAGAGACTACCTCAGCTTCTACTGCAGTTACTCTGTCTCCTAAGGCATTTAGCTTGGAGTCTAAGAGATCACATGCTTCCTGGATCTTATTTTGATTTCCTTCTGAGATCATGAATCTGGATTTCATCTCTTCCATCATTTTTTCTAGGAATAGGTCGGTGGGAGTGGGAGCGGGAATGAGAGTTTTCATCTGACAAGGAGTTTGGGCTACTACTACTGTTTGAGGTACTGTTGAGGTATGAGTCTCTGTTCGGGTTTCTGTTTGAGCTGAGCATTGGTCTAGGTCTTGAGTAAGATGGTCTACATCCCTTGCTAGTGACGTATTTGACATGGTTAAGCTGATTGGGGGCCCTGGTGGATTCCGGGTGTAATTAGTGGAGACTCCTACTTTATTCTGGACTACAGAGTCTCGAGTCTTCTCTCCCTCTTTTTCCTTGTCCAATTTTTGTTCTTGTAATTTGAAGAAGGATCTCAATGAGGGAGTAATTTTGATCCTTGCACAGTCCGGACCCTCCCGTGTATCTGTAGACCCCCCTGTTTTTTTAGTGGTCTTTCCTGCCTTTGTTTGCACTTTAGCGGATTTCTTGGATTTTCTTTTGGTGCTTCTGGGGAGGACAGGGAGGACAGGGAGTTTGGTGCTCGTACTCGTGTCTGGGTTAGTATTGAGAAACAGCCTATTTCTTAGGCAGTAAGTTGATCTCCCTTTACTCTCTATGATCTGACCCGGCAACTCCAGAATTTCAGCACCCTCTGATCCCCCTTTCTCAATTTGTATACCAGGGCTTGCTCTAGCAGTTTGTTCCTGATTAGCCTTTTCCCAACCCTCTTCGTCCGCCCTCCTCGTGCCCCCCCCACCTTCTGGACTTCTTCCTGGCTTACCCGATTCATATACTGAGAGCACGGCCCCCCGGAGCCCTTCCTCTCCGTGTTCACCTCCAGGTAGAATCGCGGGAAGTCCTCTGTTGGTTCCTCCTGTTCCCATTCACTTTTTTCAGCCTCTAACCTGCTCCGTGGTTTTACTGCATTCCCAGCACTGTATGCGCTGTATGTGCTGCCTCTACCTCCCTTGCCCCGGAAGAAGACGGCAACTCTCTGAGCAGCCCTCCGGCAGTTCCTGGTTGCCTCTGATGCCGCCTCCCACCGACCGATGAGTATATGGAGCAAAGAGCTGGGTTGCTGTAACGGATATATGCTTTTCCCAGGGATTGAAGCGACAGGAGGTGAGCCTCGTGTGTTTTTTACTAGCATCTCTTCCGTCTCTCCGTCTCTCCACAATCCAAGCACCCTGACCGGCCGTTGCTAAGGAGGGAAATTCAGTGGGGGGTATGAGTCAGAGTCAGAATGCCGCCGGCAGGAAGGTCCGAAAAAAGTCCATGGAAGAACCAAACTCTTGCCCGTCTGCTCTAGAAACCGGGATTGGATGTTTCTTTTCTTTTTTACTGTTCCATACCGAAGCCGACTGATGAATTATATGAAAAAAAGCTCACCGCTGGCAGACTGCACCATTTTCCAGCGTGAGAGTAGCACAGAGCTCACGACCGGGCTCACTGACCGGCCGCCATCTTTCTCCCTTCCGCCTTAGGGTGGTCTTCCACCAAAGTTTTTGCATTACTCCTCCTGTTTTTGCTCAATTAGTGTTTGTTGGCCTTAGGAATTTGCAAACTTTAACACTGCTAACCAGAGCTAAAGTAATTGTCGTCTTCCCTTTAACCATGAAAAAATTAGCTTACACCCAATTGTCACATTTCATTTACTTGTAAGTCCCTAGTAAACTGGTACCAATAGCCTATACATTAAATGCTAGTAGTAAGACCTGCAGCACAATTTGTGCCACCCACGTAAGTAGGCTTTTAAACATGTCCAGCCATTGCAGCCTGTTTATGCAGTTTTAAACTGCCATTTTATCCTGGCAAAATAAACCTTATACCAGGCTTAGGCCTTCCAATTTGATACATATGTCACCCCTAGGGTAGGTTAAATCCATTGTTCTTTTGCTCACCACGCTGCCCAAGTTTGGACCCAGCCATATGCAAATCAATCTTGACCCTGCACCTCATGGGAACAGACCAGCCCGAACTGCCAAGTAGGGTCCTCCCTGGAATGGAAACAAGCATCCTGGGAACAGTATCACTGTATCACCCCTCATCAGCCAGGCTAGCTTGAATCCAGTGGCACAGCCAGCAAGGGGGCCTGTGGAAGACTCAGAAGGACTTCTGTGCTGCTATTCAAGAACGACTGCTACTCTGCTGCCCTGCTGCCTGACTGAGAAGTCCTGGACCTGCATCTTGAACCCAGGACCACCAAAGTGACTGCAAGGTCTAGTTGGCCAGCCTCCTGATCAGACCCTCGGGGACAGAAAAGGCTCCAGTTACCTTGACCCCAACACCTGGACTCTGTCTGCAGTAAGTTGTGTCTCCCAAGTGGGCACGACTCACTGGCTGCTAAAGACAGGTTATCTACAGTCAGTTTAGCCCACTCGTGCATAACGGTGGAACTCCTGACGTCATTGCTGTTCACCATCAATGAGCCAAAGTTCCACCTGAGCCTCTTGCAATGTGTGCCATTCGTTGGCTGCAGTTTTTGGCACAGTAGCGCTCGAGGCCTTTCCTCTGCCCCAGTACATTCAGAAGATGATCCTAATATTTTGGGATTAGTACTGGTTTCTATGAGTCTTCTTGGTCATTTGGCCTATTAATTCACCTCATCCCAAAAGTCAGGTGACACATGCAGGTGCTCAGTAGACCCTCCGATCCCAGTGGGCCCAGGATCAGGGCTTTTTCTCAGACTCCATTCAGTCCTCGAAGGAGACCGCACAGAATGTACAGTGGTGGCTGACAGGTGCTAGCCCTGACTTGCGGCCACTCTTGCTTCCGTGCCCAGAGTTCACAGTGAAGACTGATGCATCTGCTGAGTTGGGGAGGCCATCTGGGAGGGAGGCTATCAGAGGCCTTTGGTCTCTGGCAGAGCGCCAGCTCTGTATCCTTCTTCTGGAACTTTGGTGTTTCACCTGGTTATAAAAGCCTTCCCAACATCAATAAAATGGGGGCTGGTGCTGGTCCCTACAGACAACACCACCCCCATGTGGTACTGCAACAAGCGGGGTGGAATGGGGAGACATTAACCATCTGGATGTGGCTGGACCAGAAAAATATCTTCCAAGTCTCAAATCGCTTGGGTCCCTGAATGCCAAAGTGGAATAATTGAGCAGGCGCTGTCTGGCAGCCTATGAGTGGCATCTCCATCCATGAGTGACTCATGGCATCTTTGATCAGTTGGGTATGCCCTTGTTAGACCTCTTCTATCAAGAACTTGCATTTGCACTGCTACCTCTCTTGCCTATAGTTCTGAGGAATATTAGTCCAGCCTGGGCCCAATTAATTTTCATCACCCTGGACTTGGCCAGCAGAGTGTGGTACCGATAGCAACTGACCCTTAGTATTTGTTCTCTGATCAAGTTTTCACTTCAGGAGGAACTTCTGCCTCGGCAGCAGGGCAGCAATCCTGAAGTACTTTTGTTATCCCAGCAGCCTTGTGGTTTACAAAGGGAATAGTTATTTTGTTGACTCTTTTAGCCTTTCTCTGTTTACCAGCCTTACCAAATTGTTTAAGGCATCAGTTATATTGCGGTTTATAGAAGGTCTGAGGCACTTGTTTCCCGCTCCCAAAGCGTTTGTTATGCATAAATGGGAGTTCAATCAATTAGGATTTATAATACGCGGCTAATCGCCTGATAGTGTATCCGGGCACTTGCAGGTCCAGGAGGCTTATTCGAACAGCCAGGTCTCGAGGGCCATTTGAAATTCCAGAAGTGACTTGATGGTCAGGAGGTGTGGGGGGACACTGTTCTAGGTCTTTTCTGCAATGTGGGAGAAGGGGCATCCTCCACTTCTGCTTCGGTAGATGCGGGAATCTGGGCAAGTGAAAGGGATGCGGAGCGTGGTCTTCTCAGCGGTTGGGGGAAGTTTAGGTGGTGGTAAATGTAGGGGGGTCCTTGGTTGTGTAGAGCCTTGAGCACGTGAATCAGCAGCTTGAATTGTCACCTCATCTGTACGGGGGGCAGTGGAGTTGCCTGAGACCAAGTTTTCAAAATCTCAAGACCAAGTTGAACTTGGTCTTTACATTTTTTTCCTGTGCATGCCTTTTGAGATGAACTTTTCCATAAGGTTCTTAACACTAAGAACTGTCTTCCTTATTGCCATAACATTTGCGGGGTGCATGAATAAACCACAGGGGTTTTAGGTATAACTTTCTACTCCACCTTCTTTCCAGACAAATTGGTCCTGAGGACCCGGGTGATGACTCTGGCATAATTCTTTGCCCTCATTTTTTGCCTTTTATCACCCCTCGAAAGAGGAAGATAGGTGATGAGCTTTTAGATAGACCACACAAAAGTCCATTACATGAATGCCCAGCTCTTGGTGGGATTTTCTGGGGAAAAATAGTCCAAAACGCTGCAAAAGAGGAACCTGTCTAGGTGAATAGTCAAAATCTGCTACTCACTGGCCAAGAAGTACCACCCGGAAGGTCTGCAACTCATTCCACCAGGGCCAAGGTTACTCAGATAGGTTTAGCATGAGTTGTCTTGTATTGGATGTCTGCCAGGTTGTGATGTGGGCATCAGTGCATATGTTCAAGAAACAATACTGCCTTAACAGGTAGGTCTGGTGGGAAAGTCACTTCATCCTCTTAGTTCCGCAGGGCTTTTTGGTCTGAATCCACTCCTCAGACCCTTCATCTTTGGGAGGTACTGCTATGGTATGTATTCTAAATGTGAGGAATTTATGGTTAGAAGTTTTGGCAATACTCTTTCTGGTGATTACTATTGATAACCGCAGATTCTTCACTGCCCTTCAGTCTCTCCATTCTTTGTAGTGGTCTCTTTACTATCTAAAAGGTTTCCAAGTTAGGAATTCAGCACACTCTCTCAGACAATTTGTTTTATACTCCACATATGAAGAAGCAAAAGGAGAAAGTTACAAGAAATGTATATCAGCACGCAGAGGTGACTCTTCTTCGTAACTATCATGGTGGTATGTAGTCACCCACTGGCGCATGGGAGCATTGCTGAAAGCATTTTACAGATCCTGGGGATATGACAAAGGTGAGGAACCGATGTTAAATAAAGCATCCACCAGAAAGTGTTGCGCAGCTACATTACTTGTTCATAAGATGGAGTATTTTTCATGTTACCATTTAGGTGAATAGTAACAAGAAGCCTCCCTGTTTGGGGGGGGGGGGTGGAGGGGGGGGGGTGTATTTTTCATGTTACCATTTAGGTGAATAGTAACAAGAAGCCTACCTGTTTGGGGGGGGATGGAGGGATGGGGGGAGGGGAGAGAGAGAGAGAGAGAGAGAGAGAGAGAGAGAGAGAGAGAGAGAGAGAGAGAGAAAGAGAGAGAGAAAGAGAGAGAGATCGTGTGTGTATGTTCGTGTTTGAGATAAGGCTCCACTGTTTTTGTTCTGTTGGGATGCATTGTATTATTGATTCTGCCATACTCATTTTAAGAATTGTGGTGAGTCTTAATGTGGTTAGCTTCTATGAAAAATGCTAATCTTCTGGTGCTTTTCGATGAACCATTATGCTGAGAAAATACTCAACTAAAAAGAGAACACATTTTCTATAAAATCATAAATACCTTCCTAGTCCATGTGATTAAAAAGTATGTCTTTTCCAGCAGCTTGTCTCCCAGTACAAGCACATTCTCTGTGCTGGTGAACACTAGTGCTTTATGAGAACTCTGTGAACTTCACTGGCAGCTGATATGTGAATAACGTGATGTGTGTTGATACAAAAAGAGACTTGTTCTGTGGCACAAACTATAAATCTCCTGGGTAGAGTTCAACCATCTAGGAGCCAATCAAAATGTAGCCTTTTGGTCATATACAGCTGTCTATTTTACAATATGTTTTAGTGACAACTGTCAAAGTAATTGTTGTTTCAATTAGTTTGCGCTTTGCCTTTTCTCGTTGCCATCACTCTGTTTTCTTTTTTGGCTATATTTTACTTTTTTGCCATTTTCCCTTTGTGTTTTGTTTTGTCTGTTTGCCTTCTTTGTTCATAACTAATCCCAGATACACATGGTGCTAGATACCTTGTTCGTCCAAGGACACCAGAATAAGAAGGTAAACATATACATATACCTAAGAGGGGTTTGTTTTGCACTGGAAATTCACAATTTAGTTTAAGTGCCGGTCTTGGGGTTCCTTCTAAAGAACTTAGGTTTCATTTTGGCTTCAATAGAAAGGGAGCAGAATGGTGGTATCAGTGTGTGCTATCAAGCCTTGCAGCCATGATTCAAGCATCATACACGGATACGTTGATCAGTCATCACCGGTAAACAAATAACATTCAGATTGTCCCTACCCAGCATTCTGTGTGCTGGTGCTTCCCACAAGATGTGAGAATGGATGAGGTACAAAAGTGAGTGATAATGAAAAATGTCCTAGCTAACGTAAAGGAAAGTTTCAATTCTATTAAGGACTCGGAGGCGAGGATTATGCTTTTCTTTCTTCAGTTTATTACATAACAGCCATTCAAAGTTGAACAAACTACTATTTCAATGAACCAAAAGGAATAACAAAACACAAAACAATAGAGTGTCCATGGATAGATAGTCCTCTTCCAAAGAACCAATCACATGGCTCCCAGGATTATGTAGTCCTCTGTCCCTCTTTAGTCTCCCTCTTTCTTCGCTGCTTGCAGCCAGGATAAGTGCCTTCTTTTTCTCTATGGCTTTGTGACTGTTTGTAGTCCTATACTTAGTTTTGACTGGTTTTACTGGGGTTTACGCCTTATGGTTATATGTTCCTTGCATGTATTTACTGTATTTAGCTGCTCTTGAGCTCATGCTGTGATTCTTTTGTTCCTGTCAGCACTTGAGCGCGCCACACGTTTCTTCATCAGCGCTTTTTGTATTCTGTTCAATTATTGCTGTGCTGTTGGTCTGTTTTAATTTTTGCTGTGCTCTTGGGTTTTGAGCGTGTTTACCGCTATTCGGTTCGCGCTCGGCAGTGGGAGGTTTTCGCTCTCCCTAACGGCAGTTTGTTGTGGTGCGGGCTCGCTGAGCCTTCTTCCTGCCGCCAGATGCGCCGGTGTGCGTCCTCTCGTTCGGCGCGCGTCTTCAACATTCCGCGCATTGCTGACGCATGCCGAGCTTAGCCCTTGCCTGCCAAATACGCCCATCGGCGGCCTGATTTACTGCTTGTAAGCAGCGTTATGCCTCATTACGCCCCGTGAACGCTCGCCTGCTGTTAGCAAGTCTGTATCGGCCGTTTTTGGTGAGTTGTGGTTCCCGCCCTCTGGGGGTCCGTATTCCTAGGCCACGCTCCCTTGGGAGTCTGTACAGGGACAAGTTTGTCGCCTCCGGTCCTGACCTAGAATCTGTGCCACCGATTCAATCTCCTCTTCATTCCAAGCATGTGCCTCCATTGAGCCTCTAGACTCACAAGATGGCCTGTTAAGTGCCACACGCCACCGTCCCCCTTGGTATTGATGCCTACATTGAGACCCTCCTGACAATAAGTTAGTTACACGATTGAGGCATACATCTATTCTGCTTTATTCAAATACTGATAAGGAGAATACCTCAGCCCTAATATCTCAGACCTCCTCAACACTGTGTTGTCAACTTTGCATACAGTAAATTGAGCATGGCTAATTAGGAATTCTTTAAACCTCTAGCCCTCAAAACAGCTGATCGTTTGTCTCAATTCAGACTTTTTTTCCCTCAAATTGAGACATTTATAGTTAGGTGATGAGGCGATCTGGGCCTTTGAAGTGGTCATTTGCTATTTAGGTAAATGCATTTATCCAGGCATGTAGTACCTGCATACCCTCAAATGTATTTGCCTTTTTATTTCATGTCAATGCCCTGTCATAGCCCTTACATGACTTGTCTTCACAGCTGGATATACCGTTAGTCTTTACGTTTTATTGCATTTTTTATAGCGCGTACCTGGCCCAGGGATTTGAAGCACTTTACAACCGACTCAAGGGTTCCCGTGCTTCAAGAACTGCAGCTCTAGCCACTGGGCCTTTTCTCGCCTTTATTTAAGTGTAGCAAATGTATCTCCTTGATAAAGTGCAGAGTGGTGCAGCAAACTTACACTGGCGACTTGGTACAAAGAGGAAACCTTTGTCCGAAATTCGTGCCCACACAGTTTACACTTGTTAGTCAACACTTGAAGATGTTACCTGAAAAACAACTTTTTATATAGCCCGTTGAACAACAAAGATACAAATTGTTGGGAGTGCTTTCTTGACTGCGTGCCTTTAGTTTGTCTTCTATCACTTCATAACATATTACTTTTAGATGCACTTGTGTGTTTCATCTTCGGTAAACTAGCAAACAAAATACTTGGCATAATTGTAATTTAAAAAGATACAGTGATGACATAGTTATGATGCACGAACGCAGTAGGCCGCTCTGCATTTTCCAACCTTTGTGTAAATAATACCATCGTGTTAAGAGATGGGTCTTGATTAAATGTTTCATTTTGCCTTTTTATGTTTTTTGGCTACCTTTCAGAAAGTGATTGAAGTGGCTGGTTCATCACTTTCAAAATGTCATTATTTGTAACAATCATGACTTCATTTCCTCAGTAAACAACGAGGCGCAAGGGGAGTCTGTTTTCGTAGAGCCTGCATGTTGATTTGAAGGGGATTTGAAGTGTGGCAGCCGAGGCACATAGCAGAGTCTAGGAGTGTGCACTGCTGTGCTTCAAGTCACCAGTGCACCATAGTGTTCAGACAGGTGCACGCGCTCCCTGGAGTAGCGACATCTGTCGACGGGTAGCACTGCTCAGGGCCAGTCCTAGGATTTTTGGGGCCTGAACGAAAGGGAAGCTGTGAAGCTCTCTAATTTGCATGTGACATCAGAAGAAGTGTCATCACAGAAGGTGACACCACAGGACTATTGAGCTTTTTAGTATCGCTTAAGTGATTTAGTGTGGATATCAGGAACATGGATAAAAGGCTAAATACTCAAATGAAATAAGTTAGTCTATTTTAAAGCTGCATTACGTGGATTACAGTAGCCAACTTGAACAGATTAGCCAGGCACAGGTCTCACAAAGATGAATTTTCTTACTCAATTATAGCTGACTGTATCCAGATCAGTGCATGATAAAAATTGCAAAGCATTGCGCATAATTAATTGAATGCCATCACTATGGTAAAATATTATGCAACAGGGTGTAGCGAAATAAGGTTGAGTTCAAATACATGCACCTTTCCATTTTTATTTGAAAGCTTTATAAATCAAAGTTCAGAACTAAAATAGGATAGCAGTGTTTTGTAGAAACAAAACAAAGCATGTATTTTAGTCAAGTCCCTATACCTTCATGTGAGGCTGCATCAAAGAAGGGTCAAAATCAGCCCTGTACCGGAAAGGGTGTTTCAAACACGAGTTTTTAGAGTTCTCAAGCGTATACATCATTTGATGTATTTCTTTAATCGAGATCTTGTACTACTGGATTTATGATGTAAAAATCAAAAGGCACGTACCGAAATAAAAGGAACTAACAGCAGGATGCACTATTTAGTGTTGCGTAAAGAAGCAGCTTGATACCTCCTCTGGTGGAAGCCTGTGCTAGTGAAAGTTACAGTTACTGTAACAGAAAAGAAAGTTCGAGGATGCACTTATTGTGGAACCATTAGTCATGCACGTTGTGAGAATAAGGCAGTGGACAGCTGTGGTGTGAGTGTGTTCACGCAAGTGTGTGTTAGTTGCAGCAGCATTCCAGTGCTGTTTGTTCCTGCTGCTGCTATGACAGTTCAGGCCTTTGTATCATCAGGACAGAGAAACAATATCAACAATTTGGGTTTGCCTCTAGACTACTGCGGAACAGCTCAGTTTCTTAGCTAGAGACTGGAAGCTGACCCCTTACTTATACCCAAAGAATTGGTTTTATGTACTCTCTGAGTATTTAAGAAGTTCTTGCATGGCACTGCTGTGGGGATGTTACTAAAGAAGTCTTGCTCTGGTGGTGAACGAAGAGAGGGGCTGCTGTGATGGGCACACTATAGGGAATGCATTATGGATGTGTCAGCAAGTGGGACCTAAAACCGGGAGTCAGACTTTGTTTACAGTGGCTTCGCAGAGAGCTGCACTGGCTAACCAAGGTCAGAAAGGTGTATTGGCTTGGAAAGGGTTATGTACTCGAAGGGGCGCACTGCTAAGAATTAGCTTAGAATCAGTTAATTCACTGTTAGATGTGAGGTGCAAAACAGAGGGGCTGAGGGGAAAACCCTATAACCCTCTAAGAAGTGTCAACACTGCATACAAAGAAACTCGAATACACCTGCACCCGGTAGTGGTCTACCACTACCAGGTACACAGAGCGATCGAACACTACGGACAAACACGTCGGGAAGGAATAGGAATGCCAGGAAGTATTCCGTGTACTTTTGCTCGCCACGCTTCAAACGTGCACATCCGAACCTTCAGCTCTCGAGCTTCAACTCTCTACGTTTTCTAAGGAACTCGCCAATATCGCTCTGTGTAGTCACACTTTATACACGTGCTTTACAATTTGGGTTCACAACTACTACGTGACAAATCTGAGAGTGTCCCACACTCTTACTCACTCATCACTTCGGCACCATAGGCACACTGGCAAGATTTACAGTCAACTACGCAAACCTCCACCTACAAGTCTCGGGCCCTGTCGGGTCGGAATTATCACCGACAGAGTGACTTCCACCACTTGCCCACAGCGTCTTTAGCCCTGAGGTGTCGCAGGAAGATTGTCCCATAACGCGACGAAACACGTGTCGGCTGGTTTACTTGTTATGAACATTAAAGGCATCACCTACCAATGAAAGACTTGAAGAGATATCAATTATTATTGTTCAACTGATAGGCTTTGTCCTTGCTCTCCAGAGTCGACACCAATTGACTGTATATATTTTCTAGAGTGTGCAGGGGTATTCGAGTTTCAAGGTCAGAAAGGTGCCTTTTCCTGTAGCTCCCTTGAAGAAGGTACTCAGGATACACTATTACACAGGTTATTTTAGGCACCTGGCCTATAATTACAAAGACAATATACATCTCAAGCATATCTCATGGCACTATTACACTCTCTCTAGAACCTTACACTCAAAACAATACTTGCTACAATTTACAATTACTACTGCAACGTTCAAGTAGCAGTTGGGTGTCACTCAAAATGATATCCGTATGATGTGGAGATGCCACACGTAAACACACCGCATACCGAAATATCACATTAACAAGTGAGTAGCGAGAAAATAAAAATACCCTCCCCCCCCACTTTTAACCAGAGTGAAGCAAGTCGATATTTTGCCAATGGGACAGGCTTATCTCCATTTTTAAAGTCATATATGCTGATGAAGCCCTTTGAACAATTTTTTCATGACTATCAATAGGAGTCTTATTTAAAAAGTGACTGTCTGTGTTAGATCACCAAATTATAGTTGATCTGTATTGTAGTTCGACCTGCCAAAAAGTGTACAATACAGCCTATGGCGAACATGCATGCCTGAGACGGCCGGCTAACTTGTCATGCGCATTTAAGGTGCAGCGACTACTCCTCCATCTAGGTCACGGAAGCCCCGCCCCGCCCCGCCCTGCCTAACCTAACCTGGCTTCAACTTAAAGCTCAAAACAAAACAAAAAATGATAATAACGGAGCTTTATTATCATTTTATTGTTTGTATCGAGCTTGCAGTTGAAGCAGTGGGGCGATGCTCTTCTGCCTTAGTGGAGGAGCCACCGCTGCAAGGTACCTGTATATACTTGCCTTGACATACATTAGTAGTCGATATTGTGGAAGTAATATTTTTGCAGGTCACCATTTCAACCTCAGTATTGTGACCTACCGCTGCGGCAGCACACCCTGTAATAAATTAGTGGAAGGAGGCCTTGCGGCATTGATGTACAGTAGCAGTAATATTTGCATATGTTTACATGAAAGCGCTGCTGGGGTCTCAGACCGCAAGATTCCCAGCAATGACTTTTGGTTCAGAAAGATGGCGGCAAAAAAGGAAGGGCTGTTTTTGCACTGTTCTAATGATATTGTCATGCGTCTCTGAAAAATACAAATGCAAAGATTCAGATAGGCCTTCCTAGGCATGAGAGAGCCACTTGTGTAGATAGATTCATAACTGTGCTAACAGTGTTTTCTTTTTCCTTCAGTTGGTCCTGATAGAAAAACAGTGACTCATTCAGTGGACAGCAACATAGAGAAGAAGACCATGGTATCGGCTAAAACGGATAAAGTTGCTAACATAGTAAATGACCAACAAACCATGGAAGGAAAGCAGCCTTTGGTGTCACCTAATGAAGAAAGGTCTGAGCAGAATAGGATACCGGAAATGAAAGAAAACAGTGAGCAGTTTATACCAGGTAAGAAGGCAAAACTCTACATTTGCCTTTCTACGTTTGCTGGGGATCTATTTTAGAGAGGGATGTGAGTTGTCAGCCAAAGTGTCCATACAACTGAGACCTGCAATAATATAAGATGGCGTCAGAGCAGGACATGGTAACATTGGCCCAAACTGATCATAGGAGCATGATTACTTTGAGCATTGATGTCCTGCCAAGGTATTGTAAACGAATACATCTATGCATGAAGCACAAATGCGATCATTGTATATTTGCAGGATTAATTATTTCTTTAAATGAAAAACTTAATAAAGGAAAAGTTAGAAAAACACAATTTAAGGAAGGACCTTTCGGTTGAGGGATGTGCAAGTTTATAAACCCAGCAATCTGCGATCTGAAAAAATGTTTAGGGCTATGACAGTTGCTCAAAAATGTGCATCACAAATTCCACCTAATACCCAGTACTGCAGCTTGGACGACAACAAGTTACTATCTGATGTAGGAATGTCCCCTTTCCACTGCCTAAAAGTGGCTTTACTGTAATTGATAGTTATAATGAAGACAGAAGAACCATTCTGCTGGGCCAATTTACACGTAACACTTATGATGTGGGGAATGTCGAGTATCCTACTGAAGATTGTTGTTGCTAAGAGACATGTAAACCTACAGCATGGCCAGTAATTTTCCATTCCTACTTTACCTGAATTATAATGCTGCTTAATTCTTCCATTTCAAAGGACACGACTCAAAATTCTCCAATGAAATCGAATACTCCATTTCCCCTTTTGTTTTCCTTTTTAAAAGCACACCCCAAGCGTAAGGGGATTTTGATGTAGCATTAGCACAGGGATGACTTAACATCTTGCTCATCCTGTTAATGTCTGTTTAATTCTACGGTTTATTAAAATGTCCATTATTGTTGTCACAAGCTTGCTGATTATATTGTATTCATTTTAGTTACCACTTTGAGTTACTACTTTCATGCTTCAACGTTTTCTCCATGGATATGATATGTATATATTTTTTCTTGTGTGTTCCTCTGACCAATCAGAGCGCTGCTTAGCTCCCCCTGTCACTGGCCCCTGCAAGGGCCTCTTCTCTCGCTGGTACTTCGATGTCTCTTCTGGCACGTGCATGCATTTCTTCTATGGTGGCTGCAAAGGCAATGAAAACAACTTCCTACAAGAGGCGGACTGCATCAGTGAATGTGTAGATGTTCATGGTAAATTCATGTTTACTTTAAATCATTACTCACCCTTTTAATTTGCTGGATGTATGGCTTCTGCAGTACTCATCTAAAAATATATGCATGGTAAAATTACCCTTTACATTATTTTGCCTATCATGCTGTTATATAACGTATTGCATGCACTTATTTTTCATCTGACATTTCTAAAATGCTGTATTCTCAGTCTCCTTCAATCAGATAGCATAGATATTTGCCGTTTTTTTTGAGTTAGGCGCGTGCCTTTATCAATCTTCCAGAATCCTATTGTTTTAACTTTCCACTAAAATGATTTATATTTATTCCATGGTAAGTGGAGAATGTGATGGGAAGGCGTTTTTATGTATGTGTGCATGCAGATTTTCATATCACTTTGTAATAAGAAGCTTTGGCGCCCATTTCAGATTATGTGAAGTTATGACAACAGGAGCTGTCCTGTGTTTTCTGAAGTCTTGCTCATTTGGCTGCTGCACTTTTAGTAGAGTTGGTTTCTTGAGGCGCTCTGCTGGTGCAAAAGGGTGGTCGGTTAGCTCTAAGGTCACAGTCACCTCTTGCAGACCATGGGAACAAGCTAGGATGGTGCAGCCTCTCTGACCAGTATTCTAACATTAGCCATGGAAACTTTACAAGTACAAGTCTCACTTATCCTCCTAGTAAAACAGAGCAAAGGGGGCTCTATTTATTAAATACATTCTTGATCTCTAAAACATCCTTTGCAAGCTAATAGCCAGCAACCTTGGTCTGGGATTTTCCTTACTCTATAATCTAAAATTCAAATTTTCTCTTTCCTCAAATGTGTTTAGACTTCAATTCTTCCACTTTGTCAGCTCTGCAGAACAGAGATAGTATATACCAACTACGTACATTAAATTGGCCATGTACATTTTATTAGGAGATATACATCTTGAAACGTAAGAGTAGAGCTTTATTGTCCCACATGAGCTGTTAATTTCGGGGGTTAATAGTCACAGCAAACAGTGTTGGCAACAGAGGACTGCCTTTCTGGTTACCTCTTTAAATGCAAAGTATTTTCAAATGTGTATCCCCAACACTAAGCAACCAGTGGGTCAGTGCCCTTCCTAGTTTCTTGAATAGATTGGTAAGTCCAGTGTACATAGTCAAATGTTTGCTTTGAGCCATATATGTAAATAGACAATATGAAAGTCTGCGTTAGATCTGTCAAAGGACTGAATCAATGTATGTGCCAATAATGATGGGCATCTTTAAGCAATAGACTCCTCTTCATATTTGTACACCAGGGCCCCTGATACGAAGTGAGCTGAGCACCTAACATTTTTTAAAAGAGCTTCTATTCACAGGTCAATAGGGTGATTGAATGATATGTTCTAGGCTCTTTGATCAGGCCATCGACGTAACTCATTGAAAATAAAGGTTTTGCCAAATGTCTGTTATAGACACACTCCCCAAAACGAAGTTAACCAAGTTAAAGAAAGACTTCGAAACCCAATACAGCTAGAATCGTATCTCTAGTGATCCAACCATCCACCTTGGGGAAAACCCAAACCATTCATAATGCTGTTTATGATGGGGCTCATCGTCATCGTGCCTAGTACCATAGTGCTTTTACAATGCTTTCAGAATCTCTGACACACTGGATCTTAGCGCCCCCTTGCTGTTATCAAGAATTCTTTAGATGTACTTTTACTTTGAAGATTTTGAAGTTTTTATTCCCGATCGAACTCTGTGGTACTCAAACACCGGTATTGTTTTTGATTCATAAACCTGTTCTGTTTGCCTATACAGGACAGCAGAGAATTTATTTGAGCTTATGGTCAACTTGCCTAAAATGATTTAGGTCTATTAGCCTCTAATGGAGGTTCTAGCTTGTTTACTTCCTTCTCAAGCGAATCCAGCCTGATCCTCCCCAGCTTCCAATTTATTACACTCTTCTGGGGGAACCTGCCTCTGAGAGTTGAGTGACCCAGCATTAGTTGCAAAGAACTCAGAGTTGGAATCTTGCAAATATTCTCTCTCCTGATCTTTTTGCTAAATGATAATGCTGACCTAACTAAATACCGCTTAGCATCGGGAGCGAACCAAAATGAATCTATGGTGGAGGTTACAATTCAAAACCTTACCAAGCAGCCTACTGCTCATCAGAAAAAAATATGTCCTGGAGAAATTATTGTTTTCTGGAGTAAAACGTATACTCTCTTCTTGACTTATGCAGGGCCTTTCATACATCCAAAAGTGATTGGATGTTGCAGAATATGCCTAATACCTAGTGAGCCAGTGCAAGTAGGATTTCACACATACTATACTCAATATGTCAGTAATTTCTTGGTTACTCAACAATTCATAAATGTTGAATTAATGTGATGGGCAGTGTGCAGTGAAATGCATGCAAATTATTCAGTCTTCCGCTAGTGACGTCTAGCTTATTAGCACCACCATATAATTTCTAACCAAGGTCGTTTTGAAATATTTCCAAAGTACCTTCCATAAAGGGACTTCTATTTCTCACTGAAAATGTCACTCTTTCTAGAGTCACTTGATGAGATTGTTTCTTAATACAGTCCTCAATTTTAGTATAACCTTCAACTTTTCATTTTATGTTGTATTTGTTTTTTTAAGCAATGACATGTTTATGATCCATAGCTTTATATGCAATTATGTATTTGCATGAATGAAAAATCAATTACATGAACAAACTTCTCATTCATCATAATCTCCTCCTAGAACTCTGGACATTTTCTTTGATGTTTTGTCCTGGAAAACTTTAGTCCTTTAACATTAAAATAACATGTATGAGACTTCTCACTTTACCTTAGTTCCAGCCTTGTTGGTGTTAAGCACTTTCACTCTTCATTTTTGTAGAATACACCTCTTTTCAACTTTAACCTAAAGATATTAACCATTTTCCTCTTGAATGATTACCTAAGAAAATAAATTCTAATGGCTATAGATTGATTAACTTCTCCCAAGAACATGTGTCAATAAGATCTTCTTCAATTTTAAACATTCAGCTTGTCTATGGTTATAGAAAAATCTCATGTATTTTTATATTTCATAAAACAAATGCCCCTTTTTGCAGTAAGGTCTATATGCGTGAGGGCAAGATTAATATTTCTCCTACTCTCAAAAGACCTGTAAAAAATGTACTAATAGTGATTAGCACTTGCTATTATGGTTTACTATCTGTTATTGTGAATATTTATGTGATTTGTGATTGGAGTATCTGTTTTATTAAATTTAGTTTTACCTATAATCCTGGTCTAAGAGTGTTATGAGTTTCCATTTTTCCTTTTTTGCCTTCAACCAAGGAACTTTACATTTCTTTTGTTATGTTTTTCTCTGCCTTTTGTAATCCTAACCTCTAGCGATGGCAAAGTATTTATCTCACTTAAAGGGCCAAGTTCAATATTTGGGTTTGACCTCCCCTTTCAATAGAAACTTTTCCACTGTTTTACACCATTTCACTGTACACTGTGAAATATTTCTCAAGTCACATATTGGCCACATAATGACTACAACTATATTACCGGAGTCAGAAGTTAATAGTTACTTGCAAACCCCATAATGCAGAGTTTGAATCATTGTTAGGCCATGTTCATTACCTTACACCCTCTCACAATTCCTCAAAATGGGAGTTAACATTTCCAAGGTGATATTAAATAATAGTGATGCCGGTCCTTTATAAACTGTAGAAAACAATCCGAGATCATTCTATTCTCTGTTGAGATCGCAGTCATAGAGAATTACACCTAAATACTAGATCTTCAGAACTGATAATAGAATATTCCAGTTTACATTATCAAAAGTTCTTTGAGCTTCATGTAAATCACCACAGCACTCAGATTTTCCGCCTCTTCACAGTTCTTGGCAATACCTGAAATAAAGCCAATCATGTCATTACTATACCTCCTTTTTTTGAATAGTAATTGATCCTTATTTAATATTTTCCAGACATCTTGATCTAAACCTGAAGCGTAGCATTTAGTTAGCAGATCCTACTTGTTTTGTGATTTATAAAAATGAGCAGATGTTTTTTCTCAACTGTAAACTTGTCATTTCCACAGTACATTAATATGGTTTAACAAGAGTAGAACTTTCTCTCTGCACATGATTTTCTAAAAGAGACTGTTGAAGCCACCTTGACGGGGCAATTAACCCCTTTTAAGTTCTGCATTGCTTCTTTCACTTCAAAATATGTTACTGGCGCTAGAGTTGCCTCTCGGTTTTTTTAATAGTTGGGATAGGTTGCTTATTCGAATAGTCGTCTTTGTACTCTAACTGCACTCTTTAGTTACTTACAAGTTACTGTAAAAAATTGATTGTGTCACAAATGTTCTTCCTTTTCACGAAAAAGTGGTTTTATCTAGTATTGTTTTTATGATATTTGAGGCTAGTAATCTCCAAGTACTTGTCTTATTGTTGACTTTATTTCTGATTCAGACAAACTAGTTTACATTCTGCTGTCTTTGTATATTGTTTATTTTATATTTTAGTTTTTGCTTCTTTGTCTTCAAGTATCTATAGCCTTTGAAGCACGTATTCTTCAGCTCTCTTAAATACTTTTCCAATTTCTGAGGATTTTTTATATGCTAGTTTTGTGCTTCAAACCAAATGACATTTGCTCCTCTCTACTATGAAAATCTTCAATTTCTGTTCAATCAAATTTCATTCTCAATAAGGATTCATTGAGTTTCTAACGATGATGTGTCCCCTCTCCTGTGGCGCATGCTAGATGTAATAACGCTGGAGCATGATGCGAATATGAATACTGCATTTCTAACATTAATCTTTTACTCCAGTATTTTTATATTTTCCAGAAACTAATCTAACCATGAGTAAAGTCACATGAAAAATAAGTAATATAGCTAGATTCGTGAACTATTTCTCTCTTCATAACACAAGGAATCCAAAGCCAACGTGGGGTATTCAATAGAATGTAATACATGAATCCTATACATTATGAATTTATAGCATGCCAAAAACTTAAAAGTGGCTAAGCGCTACTGTACCTGGAGTCCTCTTGAAACGGATAGCGACTGCTTAGCAGAGTGGGATGAAGCATGCATTAGCTGTTGTGCATCAACTTAAGCCAACCCTTCAGGGACATTTTTTTTTAGATTTGGTTGCAGGCTGATGTTAATTCCTCATTTAAGTGGCCTACCTTCCATACCTTCTTAGCTGTTTTCCTGCACATGTCTGATCATAATTTAGAATGATATTGGATGCTAAACGGAAGAGGAGAAATGAGTATCAGCACCTTGGCACTGTAAGTTCCTACTCCTGATGTAGTGAGCTCACCGGTCTCCCTTCTCATATGGTCGGCAGTTACTTTCTCCCATAATTGAGTTTGACAGTTGGCTTTTGTTTGTTTTAAACATTGGAGTCATACATACAATCATGAATGAAGCAAGTGAAATATTCAAGTGTTCATGGAATAAGACCAGCAAAGCCCAATTTGAACTTTTCTGGAAATAGATTCTACCACAAGGTGATCACCATTCAATGTATACAAAATTAAGGGACTGGCAGTTGTCTTTACATACAAAGAGACAAGGAAATGCTTGTTAGAGCTCAAAACAACCAGTTAGTAAATATGTTTTAATCAGTATATCTATGTGAGGTGTAAATTCTAGAAGGGATGAAGTCTAAATTAGAGATTTAACCATAGGAACAGGCATTGGGCAAGTAATAAATTAAGACCATGCGAAAAGCCAGGCCTAAAATGTTTGAAAAGCAGGAGGTGTGTAATCAACAGAAAAATAGTTTAAATCAAATATTTATTCAAATAAATAAAGCGACCCTCAATCCATGATAAAAGGATGACTACCTCACAGGTGGTGCACATCCACAGCAAATGACACCCTTAGATACATTTGGGTGACAGCATAAGTTGGGGCTGACAACATTTTCAATTAGTACCATGTAGACCTTAAAGAACAATGATGTCAGGATTAATTGGCGAAGTGGGTCAACTTGGGGGAACACATCTAGACAACTGGTGTTCTACACCACTCAAATTACTTTCATATTTAACTTTACTAATTCACCACTAATCCTTTATGGGTTACCGGAGTAGTGTGCTACTCGGCGAGAAAAAGCGCTTCAACACCTAATCGGGGGTAGCAAGCGCTATATAAATGCAAACCTTTTTCCTTTTCTATCCCTCCACTATCCTTCTCAACCCAAATATCTGACTAACATATCCACCACTCAAATTATTTCATATTTCACTATACTAATTCACCATTAATCCTTTATGGGTTCCGGAGAGGCATACTACAAGCCTAAAAAGCTCTTCAACACCTCGTCAGGGGTGGTAAGCTGTATATAAATGCAATAATACAATACAATATCAGATAGGAAACATCTAAGGCAATCCATGGTATGGAACCCCATACCCATCGTAGAGGAGGGAATGGACAAAAGTACTCCATGATCCCTTACGTTAAGGCCACCATGCCATGCGCATAAATAATATGATATTGTATCCTTCAGATGGTATCTTCACCTCTCTACACACATGCTGAAGTATCTCATCCTATCCCTGAAGTGGAGTTGCTGGATTAGAATGGTGCTAGACGGTGCTGTCTGTGTAAGGTGGGGGAGAGCCAGCTCTGTGCCTTTGCTGAACCGAAGAGGAGGACATCCCCTTTAGCTGTAGGATGTTAATACCTATGTCTCCAGGAATTTGTTATTTTCACCTGATCTCTACTTTCACAGGAAATTGTGTGAAGCACAGATTATTTTGCCGAGACCATCCTAACACATCTTTCACCCTCGTATCCGACATTTGGTTTATTTCATTGAACTTCCTAATCTTGTTTCACTATTCTACATTTTAAGTTTCAGCTCCCGTTGGTGCTTCAATCTGTGTGTTTTTCTACCTTGCTCATGTCAGTGTAATTAAGTTAATTTGTACTGCCATTGTATCTTTTTTTCTCTAGGCTGGATATAGACCATTGGGTGACATTGAGTAGGTTTGCTGGTGAGGGCTCAGGCGATCGTTTCTTCTCCTACGATAGCGGCTTTGTTCGGGATTGTCTGCTTTTTTGCAGCAGCTGTGTAATTTTGTTTTGTTGTTTTCCCTACGTTTAGGAGTTTCGGTAGTTCCCGAGTTGCACCACTGTAGACACGCTTTGTTGACACTATCACGTAGTAACTTTCCCGCATATCATATCCCAACCAATAAGTGCCTAAAACATACCCTTCAGAGTTCTAAAATTTGAGGTTTTGACAGAAGAGACTCTTCAATTATTAACTCCCTTGCGCTACGTATGCTCTCGGTGTTGCATCGCAGTGTTCTGCATCTTACCAGTCCACCAACAAATGGGAACAGGAGGGCCCTTTCTTAGGTTCAGTAGCTTAGAATGCCTTTCAGATCTGCTTTATTGAGCTTTGTGATGTATATATTGTATGCAGGATACTGCTGACATTCAAGGTCTTCTATTGAAGCACCAAAAATGTACATGCTATCCGCCATGTTACCAGGCCAGGCCCCTGAAATACAGTACTTATAATGGTTGGCAGACAAGAAATGTGACTTATTATTAAAGACCGTGACATCAAAGGTAGGTTTCAATAGAGTGCACAGAAAGTAAACTATGTACTTTTCTTTTTTCTCCAGGGGCAGTTGAAGAAGAGGCAGAAACAAAGGCCCCATCCCTCGAAAACATTAAACCAGGTTTGATTTGATTTTTGTATTAAGTGGAGGCAAATGTATTACATTGATATGAACAAAGCCACAATCAGATAGTGAAGATGTTAAAGAACCTGTGTTTAGAACTTTGATTAAATGTTCCTATGGTAACAAATATGTCGATCTGTATGACCAAACTCATGGAACTGGTATTTTAATCCAAAGGGTCTTCAATGCAGTGAAATGTACATTTGACTTTAATTGCACTGAGTAAGTGCATTAAATGATTGTGCCTTGCTAGTTGTATTGGGCACACTGTGCATGCACACTGGTGGACTGTAAGCACCAAATTAAATGTCTTATGTGATTAATGATTGTAGTACTAATGCTGTATATGTGATAAGTAGATGTAAGTCATTTGATAGGATTTTGGCATGCTAAAGTATAATAATCATTCTTTAATCTACAGAATCGGAGAACCCCACTACTCAACACAGGGTTGCATGTTTCTGAAACCATAGTTGGGTCCCTTTCCAACAAGCTTGATGGCAATAGAGCGCTGTATAATAGTGCAGTGCAGTTCAGTGCAATAAGAGAAGATAGAGGAGTGTATGGTACTTCAGAAAGGCAGGTCACAGCAGGGCTGCCGTGCTGGGAGTTACAGGAGAGGATGGATTCTGGTTTGAGGAGCAGCATTGGAGGGGGCTGGAAAGCCATTAGCTGGGAGACGCTTGACCAAGAGGGAGGATAAGTTGCAGAGCAAGTCTTAGGTGAACTGTTGCATCCAATAACCAAAAAGCTGCTTGAAAAGCCAATACAAATAAGCTCTGTGATGTCGAGAAGGCATGGAGCTTGGCGAATTTCGAATGGGATAAACGTTCACTCCCTCGTGTCTGAGTTTTTCCTTTCTGCGCTACCTTGATTTGTGTGTGGCGATGCTGCCACTGCACATCTTGTGAAGCCCTGTGGCTACCTTGATGTTGGTCTCAAGGCACAGAGGGGAGCCATTGTTTGCCTTGTAAAAGAGGAGGTAGCGAGTCTTGAAATAATTGCAATTCACCAGGAGTTTTATTAAAGGAGGAGACACTTGTACACCCACTCACAGACCCATCTAGGCACTCACACACCAACTCATACACCCACTCATACACCCACACAGCTACTCACACACCCACTCACAGACACGTACACCCACTCACTGATGCACAAAACCGCTCACACATCTTCAAAACTACTCACACACCCACTCACACTTCCATACAAACACCCACACACCCACTCAAAGCCATTCACACAACCAGTCACATACCCATA
Source organism: Lissotriton helveticus (assembly GCF_964261635.1). Classification (NCBI taxonomy): domain Eukaryota; kingdom Metazoa; phylum Chordata; class Amphibia; order Caudata; family Salamandridae; genus Lissotriton; species Lissotriton helveticus. The sequence continues at coordinate 1,585,705,353 of NC_136067.1, read as the reverse complement.
CAGTCACTCACACACCCAGTCACCGACCCGTACAGCCATTCACACACCCAGTCACCGAACCGTACAGCCATTCACACACCCAGTCACCGACCCGTACAGCCATTCACACACCCAGTCACTGACCTATACAACTACTCACACACCCAGTCACCGACCCACACAGCAACTCACACACCCACTCAGACACATACACCCACTCACAGACATATACACCCACTCACAGACATATACACCCACTCACAGACATATACACCCACTCACAGACATACACACCCACTCACAGACATACACACCCACTCAGACATACACACCCACTCACAGACATACACACCCACTCGCAGACATACACACCCACTCGCAGACATACACACCCACTCGCAGACATACACACCCACTCGCAGACATACACACCCACTCGCAGACATACACACCCACTCGCAGACATACACACCCACTCGCAGACATACACACCCACTCGCAGACATACACACCCACTCACAGACATACACACCCACTCACAGACATACACACCCACTCACAGACATACACACCCACTCACAGACATACACACCCACTCACAGACATACACACCCACTCACAGACATACACACCCACTCACAGACATACACACCCACTCAGACATATACACCCACTCAGACATATACACCCACTCAGACATATACACCCACTCACAGACATATACACCCACTCACAGACATATACACCCACTCACAGACATATACACCCACTCACAGACATATACACCCACTCACAGACATATACACCCACTCACAGACATATACACCCACTCACAGACATATACACCCACTCACAGACATATACACCCACTCACACACCCATACACCCACTCACACACGCATACATCCACTCACACACCCATACATCCACTCACACACCCATACATCCACTCACACACCCATACATCCACTCACACACCCATACATCCACTCACACACCCATACATCCACTCACACACCCATACATCCACTCACACACCCATACATCCACTCACACACTTACTCAAGATCCATGCAGCCACTCACACACCCACTCACACCCTATCCAGCTGCTCACATACCCACTCTCAAAGGATACAGGTTAGTTAGGAAATAAAATATTTAAAAAGAACCTTTAAAATGCACTAAACAGAGGGTAAACGGATGTTATAAAAAAGCAGAAATTCAAAGAAAAAAAGCAAAGGTCACAGGGTTGTTGTAGTTAGGAAATGAAACTAAAAAAAACCTTAGACATTCAATGAAAAAGTCAAAGGTTAAGGGGATGTAATAATTAGGCTCAGATTATCCACAGACAAAACCATAGAAATTCAGCAGTTATAATTAACTGAGCTAACTATAACTTATGGCCCGCAGTGCACTGCTTATGACCTTGCATATTACATCACTCATGACTTGGTCATGACATGGTCAGTAATATCAATGATGACCTCACTGATGACATCTCAAATGACATCACTGATGACATCATCTAGTGATTGTGAATATTTTCTACATGTTCATGAGCGTTAAACATATATACAAAGGTGCCACAAAAGTTGAATTAGCGTACTTAGTGAACTATTAATGGGTGATACTATTTCTAAAATATATTAAATGAGTGGCTGTATGACTGTTGTATCTGTGTGTGAGTTGCAGTATGGGTGTGTGAGTGGCTGTTTGGCTGAATATGTGGGTGTGTGAGTGTATGTGACTATGGGTGAATAAGTGGGTGTTTCTGTGACTATGGCTGAGTGAGTGGCTCTTTTGGTGAGTGAGTTGATGTGTAAATGAGTGACTGTGTGAGTGGTTGAATGGGTGAGTGATGGTGTGTAAGTGGTTGTATGGGTGAATGAGTGGCTGTTTGAGGGGGTATTTGGTTAACTGAGTGGTGTGTGCGAGTGGCTGTATTGAAGAGTGAGTGGCTGTGTCAGTGACTGTAAGGGTGAGTGAGTAGATTTGTGAGAGCTTGTATGGATGTGTCAATGTGTATGTAAGTGGTTGTGTGTTGATGAGTGAGTGGCTCAGAGAGGCTGCATACATGAGTGGGTATGTGAGTGGCTTTATAGGTGAGCGAGTGACTGTGTGAGTGACTGAGTCAGTGGCTGGGTAACCTTCCAGCCCCGACTGCTGTTGCAAAAAGTCTGGGGGTTAAGATTGACATCACTCTCTCCTTTAAGTCCCAAGTCAAGACCACTGCTGGAGTTTGCTTTGCCCTAGTGAAAGCATTGGGAAAGACCCTTAAGTGTCTGACAGAAAACATATGGAAGGACCTCATCCAGACATTAAACAAATCACAGTTAGATTATGCAAATGTCCTGCTTCTTGGGTCCCCCAAGAGCTGACAGGTAGCAGCGGGTCCAGAATGCTGCTGCAGTGTTGGTGCTTAACATTCCACAATGGCACTCAATTATGAAGGGCTTAAATACCCTAATTTGGCTATCTATTAGCCACAGAATAAGATTCAAACCCTTCTTTTTACATTTAGGATGATGAAACAGAAGGGCCCATTGTACATAAAAAACAAGATTAAAAAGTATCAACCCCTTAGAAACCTTCGTTCGACTCACCAGAATTTGATTGTGAGTCCCTAAGATATACAAATCATGAACTGGAGGCCTAACCTTCTCTTTCCTGGCTCTGAAGCTATGGAATTCTCTTCTTTATCATATTTGGACTATTTCTGCAGAGACCATTTTTAAGACTAGCTTTAATACCCATCTCTTGAAAGAGATATGATCTTTCTTGATTTCTACACCTTTACAATACAATACACCAACATTTGTAAAGCACTAGAGCTACCTTAACCAGAGCTGTCCCGGCACTAGCGTGATCCAGCAAACATGGGAGAGAGAGAGAATCTCCAACCAAAACGAAATAGAGCTAATCACGGCCAAAAAGCCATGTCTTTAAAGCTTTCCTGAACTCCCCTTTATCCGGTTTCAACCGAAGTCTGTCCGGAAGGGAGTTCCATAATCTGGTTGCTCCTACTGAGAAAGCCCTGCAACCGGTGCGTGCTTTCGCGAATTGGGGAACACACAGCAGATTTTGTGAGTTAGAGCGTAGCGAACACATTTGCTGATAGGAGCAGATGTGTTTCTTTATGTAATTGGGGCAGCTGCCTTTCTGGGCCTTGAATTCTATACGCTTCACTACCGGCAGCCAGTGGAGCTGTTTGACATGTGGAGTTATGTGTTGTCTAAATGTCACTCTTCTGATCAGTCTCACCGCCGCATTCTGCACCATCTGCAGTCTCTTTATCACAAATATGCCGGAAGACCAAGAAACAGACTGTTGGCATAGTCATGCCTTGAAGTTACCGTAGCATGAACAACTCCTTTTCGACAACTATCCGGAAGTAGATAAAGAAATGTCCTCAGCCCCTTCAGAATTCCGAAGCAAGTGGATGTTATGGACCATATTTGGGAAGCAAATTTCTTATCAGTGTCCCATTTTACACCCAGGTTTTTTGCCGTAGAGGTCGGACAGGGTGGGGAACCCATTTCCTCTGGCCACCACAGACCAGGTGGTGGGGGGAATTCTTGCAGAAGAACAGAACCTCAGTCTTCTCTGTGTTCAATTTTAGCTTGTTGTTATTCATCCATCTGGAGACGTCACACAGGCAGCCCCTAAACCTCTCGAAGGAATTTGCCGACAGGTCCTTAAGGGAGAACACCAGCTGTGTGTCGTCTGCATAGGAGATGGTTTTAATTCCCCATTTAGAGAGGAGCCAGATAGATATTAAAAAGTAGGGGGCTCAACGCTGAGCCCTGCAGCACCCCACACCAGAGGGGTTTAGCTTCTGATTTAAAAGGGTGTAATATCACTCTTTGTGTGCGTTCGCTGAGATAGGACTTAAACCAAGCGTGTGCCGTCCCCTTCACTCCCACCGGCCTCAATTTAGCCAACAGTATTGGATGGTCCACCGTACCTTTCGCCTCATGGAATCTCTAGGGCTCCTGAGGAGGAATACTTCCAGGCCGTTGTATTTTTTCAGCAACAAGCAGTGATCATTTGGAGCAGCTGCTGCGCTATATAAATACCTTCATTCATTCATGAATGGAATCTTTGAACTATTCTCTGCTACTAGCAGTTGCTTGGGACGCACTCCAGTCCATCATTTGTCACCCACTATGCCACCTCCGTTTGGACCCAGCCATGTGCAAGTCAGTCTTTATCCTGCTCCAATATGAACAGCCCAGCCCGAGCTACCAGGCCAAGCCCTCCCTGAACTGGACTACAAGCACGGCAAGACTGATTTTCACCCTAATTGTGGCTCCTTGGTTGGATGTAGCTTGGTTCCAGTGGCACAGTCAGCACAGGACCCAAATCTGGGCGTACCCAGCGCACTTTGGGATGTAGCTGCAACATTAACAAGATGATCGATGGAATTCTTGAATTAATCTTAGCCACTGGCAATCACTCAGGTTGCACTCCAATCCATCGGTTTTCACCCACCATGCCACCTCAGTCTGGACTTAACAGACCAGCCCAAGATACAAGATAAATTTAAGCATACCATTCATCACTTTGTTTTTCCTGTCCTAAGTGTGGCGGGTATGCCCAGAGTGGTCCTATGCTCACTGTGCCACTTGAACCAAGCTATATCTGGATGATGAGCCCTAATAAGGGCAAAACCGGTCCTGAGTTTCCTGTGTTCCAGTTCCAGGAGGATCTGGCCCAGCAACTCAGGTTTGACGCTCTGGGAAGGGCAGAACTGGCCATCAGTCAATGTCTCTACCAGCATTCTGAAGAACTTGAGGAAAAAGTGACAATTCTTACTATCAAAAGCATCCTAGAGAGAGTAGAATTGCTAGCTTCCCCCTCCCCTCCAATATCTAAGACAAACTTTTCTCAGTATGTTATTATTTTTTGTCGATCCACATTAAAACACAATTTATTTAAAGTGGGCAAGTCAATGGCTTAGTGTGTTAGCCAAATGCTTTGTGAACTTTTTGAGGTCCTAAGTAATAGTATCAGTGGGGTTGTCATGACTGGTTTTCTTGTGGCCTCTACATAGTTAAGGATTGACAACGGTGTCTCCTTTCCTCAAGGTGTCCATGATCCCAGCAGTCAGAGGTGAAAAAAATCAGCTTTTGTTTTTTTAAATGCTAAATTAATTAACCTGAAAATGATCTTGTAAAAACCCCTTCTATACCTGTCCAAGCCCAGTTATTTGTTAATCTCCAGAGTCTTAATGCATGTGGTCTCCTCCTGATATCTGCCACTCCAAGAACAGTTGCCATGATTGATAAATGTTGAGGTTACCAGATAATAATTCTGAGAACTACTGTTGGGGGGGTCGGGTATATGAAGTGACCCAAATGGAATGCCAATCTTTCCTCAGAGTCCAGCCATCTGAAAAAACTAGTTGCCACACATTTGACCTTTCACTGTCAGCACTGGGTATTTATTTCCTTGATCTCTTACCCTGTACTGGGTTAGCTTGTTCCAGGTAGAAGACGGTAAGGATGACTTGTTCATAGTGATTGCAGTAAGCTGACCCTTTCCTACTGTAAGCTTTCTCAGGGGTTTGAGGGTGCAGTTGTCCCTATACATTCTTCTTCTAAAGCATTCTTTGCAGTTTCTAGGCTTTTGTGGTAGCCACCTCATTCAGCCTACTCAAGTTTTACATTCATGTTTTCGATTCCACCCTCATGCGAAGCTTGAAGGCATCTCATCTAGTGATCTAAGGCACTTCTGCCTCCTGGCTACATGCAGAGAAAACCAAACCAGTCTGGCTCCGGAAAAACTCTAAAGCATTACCCCTGCGCGTCAGTAAGCACCACCCTTCCCCGCCGACATCAGTTACTTTCTATCCACTCATTCTGACACCGATCCGGAGCTCTACTCTTTGATCTCTGATAAGATTTTTTCTGATTTATTTTCACACTCATATTTTTTCGAGAGTGGAAGGGAGATGTCCCCTTCTAAAAGGACAGAGTTCACATTTTGTAGGGATTGTTACAAACACATGTCTGTGATTGATCTCCACAGGATATGCCTCTTGTGTTTTGGGTCGGAGCTCGACTCCAAGACTGGAGACTCCTGTGACAGGATGAACCCAAAGGTCATACGAGATTGCAAAGAGAAGCTCATCATTGCAAAACATTACCAAGACTCCATGCTGTTTCTGGTCGAAGTCAAGAGTGAGGTCCTATTCGCACTCTTGAATTTGTTCCTGTGGCAGTTCTTCATTGTGGCCGTCTGGTAATCAAAGAAAAAGCATCAGAAGTCCAAGCAGGAATCTATCCCTTCCGGCCATTCTCGATCCCCAGAGAAGACACTAGGGTGTCAACATGCCATCTCAAACTCCAGAGGAGCTGATTCTGAGTCTGGTCCCAATGCACCCTGCCTCTCCAGGTCCATTGGCAATGTCTCATCAAATCAAGGCTTTTAGGGAGGCAATGCTGTGCATTTTTGGCACACTTCTGGATCCCTCTGGCACACCTTCGGGCCCCAAGGAGCCACAAAGGCCTCCAGTTGGGATGCCACCGGCGGATTTACCCTCAGCCTTGTCTCTGCCCCTCAAACACATTTCAGGTTCCCCACTGTCTTTGGTGCCGGCTTTGGTGCCGGTGCTACAATTTGCACTGCTCCTTTCAACATCAACGCCGCCGGAGGAGGATCCACAACCTATAGTGGTTTCCGATTCGGACTCAAAATCCTCTCAGCCAAGGCTGCCCCCTGATTCCATTGTGGCACCACTTGTTGGCAATTGTTACAACTCCATCATACTACCCTTACTAGACAGTTGCTCCCATACACTAAATCACATTTTTGGCTCAGACTCAGATCAAAGTCAGACTTTCGATGATGATGAATTTGTCCCTCAATATGACAAAGCGAACTGGCAAATAGTCCAACAGGATGCCAGTGGTCTGGGCACTTCCCCAGCACTGGATTAGTTTCTCCTTCTGGGCCAGCCAGAGAGGAGAGTGTATCATTTCCAGTGGTTATCAGAAGGGCTACAGAGGTCCTTGACCTGCAGCTCCCAATAATGGAGGTCAAAACTAATGTCCTTACAGAGGTCCTTCTGCATCACCATGCACCTACCGAATCTCTTCTGCCCTTTAATGAAGCCCTGTGCATACTCTCTTGTGTACTTGGAGAAAACCATGCTCTAGACCTTCAATCAATAGACCGGTCACTCGTTGCCACAAACAAGCTCTGAGCCCAACTGACTTTCTCATGCAGCATCCAGCGCCAGAGAGCTTGGTGGCTCAGGCATCCACCAGCAAAGTTAAATGTCTTTCCTACAAACCCTCCTGACCACGAATCCAAACATATGGAGGCATTTGGCAAGCACGTTTTCCAGCACCAGCCTTGCCTTACACTATGTAAATGCCAGCAGCCTCCTTGGGTTCTGCACCCATGCACTGTGGGACAGATCTTACCAACATCATACCAACCAAATCTTACCAATGCAACTTGCAGACCTCTTTAGCACAAACTATTCTGGATGGCCGGGATGCAGCTAAATAATCATCCAGTCTGGCCTTGACATAGACAGTTGCTTGGGTTGGGCAATTGGCATGTATGATGACACTTGGATAAGGTCTTCGGGCTTCTCAGGGGGTGTCCAGGCATCTTTCATGGATATGCTGTTCGATGGCTCTTGCCACGTTGGTGAGAAATTGGATACAACCCTAGATGGGTTCAAAGAGAGTCATGCCCCAGACCTCTTTGGGTTACTCCACAACTGTCATGCAGTTTCCTCCATTTCCGAAATATGCCAATGGGTTAGACCTATTGACACCACCAGACACCACTGTCAGTGCGACCAGCATTTTTGAGTTCAGGCAGCTGTTCCTAACGGCAATATCCAGGACATAAGGGACAACACATGGCCCAGTCCTCAGCCTTTCTGACAATAACTTCAAAACTGCTTTAGATTGTCCTTTCCAGCTAACAGTTCCCCTGTAGGAGACATGAGCTGCCATTTCTTCCAGGGGTGGCAAGACATCACTTCAGACGGATGTCTTTCAAAGTGTCCAAATGTGGCTACTCCTTCCCATCTCTTTCTACCGTGCGACACCTTCCACCAACATCTGAGCCGCTGCCGGAGGACCATATGTCTATTTTGAAATAGGAGGTGCAGGTTTTTTTGGTCAAAGAAGCTATGAAGAGGGTTCCAGCCTCAGAAATAGGAACTGGGTATTATTCCCCCCTACTTCATTGTACTAATGAAGTATGGAGGTCTTCGTCCTATTTTAAACTTTTACCTCTCAATGCCTTCCTGTGAAAGGGCAATTCAAGATGCTTGCACAGGTTTGGTCTGCCCTAGATCTTGGATACAGGGTTGTAGCCTTGTACCTGTTGGAGACCTATTTCCATAGCACCATACTGCAGGCCCACAGAAGCTATATGTGGTTCACTGTAGGCCAAGATCATTTTCAGTTTGTGGTGCTCCTTTTTGACCTGACCAGAGTTCATTGAATGTTCACAAAAGTTATTTATGTTTGTTGCAGTAAACCTTCGGAGGTTGGGTTTTCAAGTCTTTCCCTACCTCGACAACTGGCTGTTGAAGGTGGGCTTGCCCCAGGCAGTCGTTGACCACCTGCGGGCCGTGGTAAACCTTCGAACATCAAAGGGTACTACTATCAACATGCCAAATACACACCTGACTCCTTCACGGATGCTGCATTTAATCGTAGCCATCCTGGATATGGTGCAATTACGTGCCTTTTTCCTGGACTGCACAGTCCAGGGCATTCTGACTCTGATCCTGATCTTTCAGCCTCAGTCCTGGAGGCTATTGACTCTCCGACGCCTGGGCCTTCGTTCCTCCTGCTTCCTGTTCATCAACTTTGCCAGGTGACATTTGTGGGCTCTGCAAACGGACGTGAGGTCTCAGTGGGCACAGCTCCATGGAAACCTAACAGATTCCATCCAGGTTTTCGTAGGAGACCGCAAAAGATTTGCAGTGGTGGCTGCTCAATCGCGATCGGACTGGCGGCAGACCCCTCTCCTTATCCCACCCAGACCTGATGGTGGTGACGGACGCATTGCTGCTGGGTTGAGAGGCCATCTAGGAGACGTGGAATTCAGAGTTGTTGGGTGTCAAGCGGAAACCCCACTCAACATCAAGCTTTTGGAATTGGGGATTATCAGCTTGGCTTTGAAGACCTTCCTGTTAACCATCAAGAGGAGGATGATGCAGGTTCTTATGGATAAGGCCACCGCCATGTGGTACTGCAACAAGCAGAGCGGAGTGGGGTCTTGAGTCCTGTGTCAGGAGGTTCTCTGATTGGGACTGAGTGAGTCGTCGAGGAATATCCCTGAATGTGAATCACCTGGTTGGGTCTTTAAATGCAAGGGTGGGTCAACTCAGCCACAGACACCGAGTAGGTCATGAATGGCAGTTACACCCATAATTGGTGCAGTGTCTTCCAGTGATGCCTGCATCCAGTCCTGCGCAAGCCTACCTCCAAACATGGAGATTCCATTTGATTCACTTTCAAGGTTGTTATCCTGGCAGTTAAACATTGTTCCACGAAATCTGTGTTTGCCAAGCACTGGGACAAGTTTATGGTTTGGTGTGGTACCACTCAGATAGACTCTTTGCAGGCCAAACTGTCAGATGTATTGTTGTGTGTTTTGTCTTTGATCCAGCAAGAACTTGCTGTGTGCATTGCAAAACATTTTTAGCTCTTCCGGTCTTTTCACATTTGCAGGACCAGCCATCCTTGTTCAAATCACAATTCATGATGCTTTTCCTTACATGTACAGTGTGCATGGGTGGTGCTTATATGAAACTTCGGTTGTCATTTCCAGAGCAAAATAGAGTACTGCTTTATATTTCTCCTGGTTCCTGTCTAACCTACGCAATGCTCCCCTTGTGAGGAAGTATCTACCCCAAATAGCTTTACCGAGGGTAAGTAACTTGTTATTTGTGCTCTGTGGGGACTAGTTGGATTTTCACCCAGAATCTGGTAGGGCTATAATTGTGACGAGGCCAATATTGGGTTTATAATTATCATGTCAGAGAGATCAGCTAAGAAAGAGTTAGGTTACCAGGTAACATAGCGTGTGAAAATGACATGTTTCGTCCTCCTTTTCCTTTCCCAAACAAGGCATCCCTAAGAGAAAAACAAGCATTGGCATAGCCAATAGGTCTCGCCTTTGGGAACTTATAAGTGTCAATAAAACGACTGAATCACCACTGTTGCATGGTTTTGTATAATTTCTGGAAAGTGCTTGGGGCCTTGCATCCCTAACAAACTTCCACTCTACTCTTGTGCTCTTTGTGAAAGGGTTTGATGGTTCACAAACCTCAAACTTTAATTCTGGGTCATTTTATAAAAAGTAGTTTACGTCGGTTGTATCATAAGTATCTTTCAAGAAACTCGGCTTTTGATTTTTTTTAAAACTTATAGTATACAAGCGTACAACATTAGGACCCTCGGTAAAAAAAAGACAAAATAAAATACCTAACAATAGATGCATATCAGACTCCAGGCCCGAATGTTGTGGCCTCAGCACTTTCCTTTTTCCAAAATATAAATTAAGTTCTTCAGCAGAGGACACATGTGTATGAGACAGAATCCCCTCCCATTTTCTTAACAAAAAAACATCACATTTTGTGTTTCCGTAGTGCTGCTGGGGCGCACATTTTGATGTGTAACTGAGTGGGATTCAGCGTTAACTCATTGTGTTCTTTCCGCCAGCAGTGAAAGAAAGGACTCTGATAGCGTCGCACAATGCCTGTCGCAGTTTTGGAGGGAGTACTGGAGTGCCATACTCAGACGTCGACTGGACGTGCCACAGTCCTAAAACTGTGCTGAGAGACGACAAAAGTCCCATGTTCCAATATTCCGCACCAGCTCATGGAGAACCAAAATCGCAGAACTAGACCTACTGCTTTTGCCAAACCTAACAAAACACGCACTCCAAACAGCTGACTGTGGAGTAGAAACAACATGATCTATTTAGCATTAAAAAAAAAAACAAGCTGTTTGGCAAGGACATGATAATGCACTGAATGCAGCTCTTTAACTTCAAATAATGGTAGAGCCTAGTCCCGAAACGGAGCACTGGGGCAGCAGACCATCTGTGGAGTGACGAGATAGCTTGTGACTGAGATAATACAAACAAGCAGCCGCAAAAGTGAACGCGACCGCCATCTGTTTCCAATTAACGCGAGCGCGGATGTGAGGATTGGAAACATATGGTGCAGCTGCTTGCTCCCGCAAGGTAAACGCCATTAATGCACGAGTGCTCATTGGAAAACATGCAGTACATGCACGAGTTTACCAAAACGTCCTGAGTGATTCCAAGAGGTCATTCCTAAGCAGAGCATGCATGCTGCCTAGGCGAGACCTAATAAGACTAAATACTGAAACAAAAGGATAATAAATCAGCTTCATGGGTGGGATTGTATTCTTTTTAAGATGGTTGAGCACAAGTTGTGATCTCATAGGACCATTTTGTTGATGTACCTTGAAGAATGTAGGCCAGCAAAACATCCCCTGAGCAGTGGTTCGTTGTACCGCTCAGATCTGTCTAGATTATCACAGACATAAATACAAACGGAGCTGAATAGTTTCACTTGCTGTTGTCTTTGCATGTCCAGCTATGTAAATGAATAACTGAGCAATGTAGCTGCACATGTCCCTTGCAAGCTTTATTCTGAACTCTTGTTTGTTGTTTTTCAGTTATCGGTTCTTTGGGAAAAGTTAAAGAACCTACGAATGACAATGGTAAAATCAGATCACAAGGCAAAGTAGCAGGAGGTCACCCTGCCCCAGAAACAGGTAAGCAGCAAACATTGGGACATTTGCATTTTACATGTAATTTTGTAAACGAGAACCATCACTAATTGGTATCAAAGCGCTGACAAGTATTCAAGGTGGTGCATCCCTGCATACACAACGATTGGTCGCCAATTCTTTTTTAGTTTTACTATGCGGTCTTCACCTTTAGCGCCAGGTTTTGGGGAGGTTTCTGGCATTTCGCTTGCTGGCCCTATAATCTCTTTTGGCTCCTCCGCTGTGTAAACCATGTGTGATCTGATTTGCAGTTGGAACCATAATCCAAAAGGAAATGTCCATTAGTAACAGATGTGTCTGTAGTAGTTCCGCCGTGATCAGGGCCATAGCGCGTTGATTGTGAGATGTCTTGAGCACATCCAGAGTTTGATCTCTGAATATGATTTAGCTTCTGAATCTCGCTTCTCTCATTTTTTGATCTTTCAGCTCAAATAAGCCTAATTTTGCACTTATGTCCCCCTGCCTCAAACCCAGCAGGTGTCTGAGTGCACCCGCTCTGTGCGCTCGCATAATGGGTATTACGTAGAACTGATCTTCACAAATAATTGTGGTATTATAAATATCTCCAGTAGTCAATTATTTGTGGATTTCTTTATTCTCATAAACATTGCGGATGCGTATATTGTCCCTGCAAGACCGGTTTTCCAAATCTGTGCGTTTGTCCTGGAGAGCTTCCATCTTCTTTTCCATCACTATTTGTTGTTCATGTGTTCCGGGTTTTTTGTCTGTATTTTTCAAAGAGCGGTTGCAGGTGACTTGTATGATCCACAGAGTTTGCCACTAAACCTTCATTTGACGCTTTGATGATATTAGGCTGTAGTATATTTTAGTTTTGGGCTATTTTGTTAGCTTAGTAGACAGGAGTGGGCCATCGATATAGGAGAATGTATAGATAGGGCTTTGGGTTGAAAAAGTGACTAAATGTTCTTTGGTTTTCACTTCATTGCAATATTTCGCTGTGGCTCATTTTGTTGTTGAGTGCAATCTCTAATGTTAAAAATAAAAAGAAAATGTTAACAATTTTGAAGGTCATTTCAGTGGGCCATGTTGTGTTTCCCATGAACAAATGAAAATCATTTTACGTCTATTTTGTACTTGATTGATCCATGTCCTGTAAAATACTTTGCTAGCCTTTTAAATGTTGCTTTTGAAGGTCTTTTCTGAGCCATACTACAAAAATTAGTGCGTGCTGATGTCTTGGGTGTTGGTAACATAAGATGTACATTATGTATACCACAGTACTACACTGTGAAATGCAAGAGTACTGTAATTTTTCTGCAGAGGAAGGCACAAAGCGGTTACTTATTTGAATGGAAATTGACACAATTTTTGCTTTACAATGTCAGTCAGCCAAATAAATTATACGCATGCACTTGTTACATTTATGTGCGTTACTGCAGACTGGAAGCCAAGCTCAATTCTGAAGCGTTTAAAGTAAGCAGACTCGCTATATATTTTCTAGTATTTTCTATCCTTCAATGTTGGGTTGTTCTTTTCAAGGCTTTTTTTCAGATGAGTTTTGCTTTGTAAATGTTTGCTGCTTGGATTACCTCATCTTTTCCCTCTTTTTAAAAAGCTTAACAGATCCAGTCATTATATGGAGTTAGTAGGCTCCTGAAATGCAGGTGTCACGAGGTATGATCATTCACATGATTTACTAGGGAAAAGTACACCGTTATAATACTCCTGTTTGTGGCTCTTTGTTTGTTACAATTCTCCATGTTTGCTACCATTTACAAACAACAGCATCAAAGACTGACATATGTCAATAACACACACTTCTAAATAGCAATTCGTGTGCATACGCAAAATAGTCAATTCCTTTGCTTTCATCACCCTGAGGCATATACATAGTAATTATGGCTAGAACACATGTACTGCTGCTTGTTAATATCCTTTTGTATTTTGTTTGCTTAGTGAGATCCCCTCACCACTCCATCAACCTCCTTTTAATACTTCCCTTCACTCTCACGCCTTTCATGCCACCTCCTGCCAGCCGCGCCCAAGGACTAGAGAGTAGAAGTGGGCATGGGGATGCGATAGGCATTGCTAGTGTAGGATGTAACCGTGCACATTTCCCCTTTTTCCATTATAATATTGTGAACTCAGGTGTCCTCTGCGACAGACGTAGGTGGGCCAGTGAATTGGGCTACTGTTCCAAGAGTTAGTGGTTCTCACGTAATTAGGCTTTTGCGTACTGCAAGAGTATCGGGCAGGAGGGGTTGTGGGGAGCTTATCCTCCTTGCACTTGCTATTCTGTGCCTTATCGCAGTCTTTTCTATTAGGAGGTGTATGGCCTACCTCTCTCTGAGGTACCACGCACCTGTGGACGAACAATCACTATCTGGGATACCACATTCATTAGAAAGCTTTAGCTATTCTAGGCCTGAACAACATTTTTAAAATTTCAATAATGTAAAGTAATTTAACCATGTGCCTAGGATCTCAAGTTGCATACACTGTGCCCATCACCAGACAATTTTTCAAGGCTCAGCAGATGAAAGGAAAAATAGTGCATTCAGCACAAAATAATCTGAAAACAAAGTTCATGTGCAATTAAACACATTTGAATATTTCGTTTCCAGAAGTTTTCACATCATTATAAGATACGTTATTCATGTCTTAAAGTTTTAATTGTCTTTTAGTTGAAAATAGCCCCCTTTTCGGTAAGATGTTTTTCAAGAAAACTACTTAGGATGCTCTCACTATTATTTTACATGATTCAATAAAACATTTTTAGACTCCTATCATGTTCCTGAATTACTTTTCATATATATATATTTTAATTTATCTCAAACGTGCTTTGACATTATTCTATTGCAAAAAACACAGTTGATGGACAGAATGTAGAACAATGTCATACATTCACCCCAGTACAAGGATTTGGGCCTAAATCCATCGTTTTTTTGCATTCCACACCACCCTGGTTAGACACTGGCTATATGCAAATCAGCTCTGACCCTGTGCCTCATGGGAACAGTCCAGTCCGAACTACCAAGCCATGTCTTTCCCAGACCTGAATCAAGCATCCAAGGACCGGTTTCTGGCTATCAGCCTTCATCAGCCTGGATAGCTTGACTCCAGTGGTGTGGAGAGCCTGGGACTCACGTCTGAGCATACCCAGCCCACTCGGGGTGAAAATTGCAAAAAACACAGTTGATGGACAGAATGTAGAACAATGTCATACATTCACCCCAGTACAAGGATCTGGGCCTAAATCCATTGTTTCTTTGCGTTCCACACCACCCTTGTTAGACACTGGCTATATGCAAATCAGCTCTGACCCTGTGCCTCATGGGAACAGTCCAGTCCGAACTACCAAGCCATGTCTTTCCCAGACCGGAATCAAGCATCCAAGGACCGGTTTCTGGCTATCAGCCTTCATCAGCCTGGATAGCTTGACTCCAGTGGTGTGGAGAGCCTGGGACTCACGTCTGAGCATACCCAGCCCACTTGGGGTGAAAATTGCAAAAAACACAGTTGATGGACAGAATGTAGAACAATGTCATACATTCACCCCAGTACAAGGATCTGGGCCTAAATCCATCGTTTTTTTGCATTCCACACCACCCTGGTTAGACACTGGCTATATGCAAATCAGCTCTGACTCTGTGCCTCATGGGAACAGTCTTGGCTTGGTAGTTCGGACTGGACTGTTCCCATGAGGCACAGGGTCAGAGCTGATTTGCATATAGCCAGTGTCTAACCCAGGGTGGTGTGGAGTGCAAAAAAACGATGGATTTAGGCCCAGATCCTTGTACTGGGGTGAATGTATGACATTGTTCTGCATTCTGTCCATCAACTGTGTTTTTTGCAATTTTCACCCCGAGTGGGCTGGGTATGCTCAGATGTGAGTCCCAGGCTCTCCACACCACTGAAATCAAGCTATCCAGGCTGATGAAGGCTGATAGCCAGAAACCGGTCCTTGGATGCTTGATTCCGGTCTGGGAAAGACATGGCTTGGTAGTTCGAACTGGACTGTTCCCATGAGGCACAGGGTCAGAGCTGATTTGCTTATAGCCAGTGTCTAACCCAGGGTGGTGTGGAGTGCAAAAAAATGATGGATTTAGGCCCAGATCCTTGTACTGGGGTGAATGTATGACATTGTTCTACATTCTGTCCATCAACTGTGTTTTTTGCAATTTTCACCCCGAGTGGGCTGGGTATGCTCAGACGTGAGTCACAGGCTCTCCACACCACTGGAGTCAAGCTATCCAGGCTGATGAAGGCTGATATCCAGGAACCGGTCCTTGGATGCTTGATTGGGGTCTGGGAAAGAAATGGCTTGGTAGTTCGGACTGGACTGTTCCCATGAGGCACAGGGTCAGAGCTGATTTGCATTTAGCCAGTGTCTAACCTAGGGTGGTGTGGAGTGCAAAAAACGATGGATGTAGGCCCTGATCCTTGTACTGGGGTGAATGTATGACATTGTTCTACATTCTGTCCATCAACTGTGGTTTTTGCAAATTTCACCCCGAGTGGGCTGGGTATGCTCAGACGTGAGTCCCAGGCTCTCCACACCACTGGAGGCAAGCTATCCAGGCTGATGAAGGCTGATAGCCAGAAACCGGTCCTTGAATGCTTGATTCCGGTCTGGGAAAGAAATGGCTTGGTAGTTCGGACTGGACTGTTCCCATGAGGCACAGGGTCGGAGCTGATTTGCATTTAGCCAGTGTCTAACCTAGGGTGGTGTGGAGTGCAAAAAACGATGGATTTAGGCCCAGATCCTTGTACTGGGGTGAATTTATGACATTGTTCTACATTCTGTCCATCAACTGTGTTTTTTGCAATTGACATTATTCTATAGCAGAGACTTCATGCGGGGACAGAACAGTGTGTGTTTTATCAACTGACTCACATTATGTAATTTTTCAATTCTGGTATTAGTGGGTCAGGCGGTGTGAATTCTTGTGTTTGTAATTGAAGTATTTGGCCTTTCAGGTCCTAAATTGCTTTTCTGTGGGGCCTTATTTTATCTATAGCTTTTTTAAGGTGAGAAACTAATTTAAGTGAGTCCCAAGTATGCAATGCAACTGCAGTAAAATGAAACACGTTCGATGAGGAACCATACTTATCAGACATGTTCTGGTCTTTAAGATTATTCTCTGATTACAAGCCTGAGGGGAGAAAATATGCCCTAATTACGATGTAAGTCCACCCGACAACCTTTCGGTGTGGGAACCGATCGACCATAGGTTGTCGGTTCTGCATTATAAACTCCCATTTCTCTATGGGACCTTGTGCTGCGGCTGCTTGCCTCATGGTGCCTGCCACACGGTGCAGGAATTAACAGGGTGGCACCATAGATGCCCACTTGGCCCCAACCAGAAACCACAGGGAGGACGTGGCCCTGTTAGGGCCTCCCATAGTCGCTTTCCGACAGGCTTTCCATGTCAGAAAGCCCGACATGAAAATCCTGTCGGAAACGCTGTCCTTAGCGATTATGTTGCGGTTTCTGTCTGGCTGACCGGCTCCTTGAGCCCTTCGGATGCCAGCCGGAATGACCGCCTAATAACAATTTAGGTGGCCGGAAGTCAAACCGGGGATGTTGGTCGGAGGCTTTCTGACCGACATCCAAATGAGACCCATACTCATATAAACCATGAAAAAAGAGAAGAGTATTCTGCAGCCCAATCATAGGCCAGGAGTAACATGTCAGCTAGCTGGTCCTGGGAACGTATAGAAGGCCATTGAGAGACCTTGCATTGTCGGTATGTTTATGTATCTAGCAGTTCTGCACATTTGTCTGTGGTTTGATGGGTGTCTTAATTGAAAAAGGTTTTGCGATCCCACTTTGATCTCTTCCATTATTGCGAGTTTCTTAACACATGAAATAGATTATACTGTTCCATACCCAACTTCTGGGCTTGTGCAGCCATATCTAAACTAAGGTGACTAATGGCAGAGACCATCATGGTTGGTTAGAAAGAAAGGTCATCATATTCCTGTTGTCATACAAGGCCATCTGTTGCACAGAGAGGTGGGGGGTGGGCTCTACACTTTCTCAGGAACTGTGTAGAATAGTGTTATGGAGAGGCCTGATAATCAACACAAAGAGGCCTTCACCTGCTCGAAGACTTTAGACTTAATTTACACACTGAAGCCAGAAGGCAACACCATGAATCATCCTATGCATTCATCATCCAAGGTGTGTTTAGAGCATGTCGGGAGACTACCTCCTTAAGACTGCACATAACGGACGCCATCAAAAGAGATTGGCAGGGGTGGCACCATGTGGCAATGTCTTTAAACTTATATACCTACAGAAGACAACAGAAGTGCCTTCCACTGATCCTTCTGCCATTTAATTGGCAAAGGGTAAAATCACACTGCTAATTGCTCATACTGTAATGGGGAACGGTATCTACACCCCCCTTATGATACAAATAACTATCTAGTGTTGCAAGTATAATAATCTGTCAGAAGCATAATGCTGATGCAGACCACCAGAGCTGCATTATCAAATTAATTTATAAAGCTCCTAAAACTTGGCAAGCAGCAGAACAGTGTGTAGAATTTGAGAGGAAGACAATTCACTCAAATAAATAAGTATTTAAGGCTTTCCTAAAAGATGGATGCTGGCTCAATTGCCTTAGTTCTAAATTCCGAGCATTTCACAGTGTGTGCGTCATTACAGAAAGGATTCTCCCCAGCCTTTTTTCAGATGAATTTGGTTGGGACCAGCAGATGATTGCCAACAGATCAGTAGGCAGTGACATATTACGTCAAATAACCAACATCACTACCAAACATTGCCATATGAATTACCAGAAGAGTCTTGAATGTGTTCTTTCCTCTTCTTTTAGCCAGTGCTACATCCGTCGGCAAGAGGAAACCTGAGCAGATCCCAGAAAGTCACGTACTGCTTGTATAGCTGATCTGATTTCTGCAACAATTGTAACTTACTGATATTGACCGTAGATGTCCCCACTGATACAGCATAACTAATACCAGCTTGACCCATACACAATATATCCTTCTGAGAAATCAAGCGTCTTCCCTTTTTTCGCATTTTCAAGTGATAGAGAATTTGGTAATAATATTTCCTTGGCTATCCATCAAGAGTTTGTGATCAAAATATCCTGAGAAGGTTTTCACAGCAATATCAGTTTCCATCCTGGTAAGAACAGTTTGCAGATCTCTGGGTCTCGAGCCAGTGCACGCCCCCAATACATAAGAACTCCGTTTATGAGTCATTGACACCTAACCAGTGTCTATTTCTATTAATTCCATCTTGGAATTTATCAAAAGTATTTGCAACTATCTGTTGATATCTAACCAAGGCATTAGTCAAACAAAACACCTGCCTGATGTGCCTTTGGGTTTGGCAAGGTGCCCTTTGGGGCCTTATGCAACACGAACATATCAGGGGTTATTTTGGCATGGATGGTCTTCTTCTCCACAGCAGCAAGGTGCCCTTTGGGGCCTTATGCAACACAAACATATCAGGGGTTATTTTGGCATGGATGGTCTTCTTCTCCACAGCAGCATGGCCATGACCCTGAAGCAGGTGGACAGGTCCTGGACATAATGCTGTAGGGTGCCTTTTGCATGGTTACTTTTTCGTTACTTTTGTACTGAGAGCAGCTATCCCAATGCAACTGTGACTGTTTATCAGACTCTTCTCTGAGATGCCACAGCCACTATATTGAGTTATACCAACAGTTGTGACTTTGCAGTTTAACATGAAAGACTATGTAACTGCATGGGAGTTCAAAAAACCTCATAAGGTGCCTTAAGGAAAATTACCATATCCAGTACCCTCATAGGTGCTTTTTATAGGCCTGTTACCTGAGCTAAATTTTGGTTTTACATCTGGAATTCTGTGGGCGCAAACGGCATGTAGCCCTTGTTTGGTAGTGGGCCGGAGGGCTCCCCATGCACTGGCGGTGCACTGTACATGTTTTGACATTTCATTCAAGTGCTATTGTCCATAGAGCTGCCACTGTCCACTTCTATTTCAAAGGTCTTGGTAACCTTTCAATAAGTCCACCTCATGCATGAATATGGGTTTTGGAAAATGTTCTGGGGTTGAGCAGAAGGTGGCAGGCCCCTATGTATTAAACTCCAGTGGTGCACCCCTTGCTCCATTTCTAGTGCCTGGCTCTCTCACTCTCTGGGCCATTTCTAAATATTTCTCTTATTAAATGGAGTTACTAAGTGATTCCATAAACCTATCAACCTGAAACTAACTATGCACTCTGATTTAGGTTTGCAGCATTTCCGACTTGTATAATAGCTCATAGGTTATTTTAGATTATGCTTTTTGGGCTTAATTTATAAGATTCTGAACTGCTCTCTTACAGTATGATGCCATTGCATGTTAAGCATGAAATTGGTTGCGTGCCCTGCATCACCAAATGCAATGCAGTGCACGCAACGAAATGCGTTTTATTTATTTATATGTTTACTTACCTGTTAAACTCCGTAATCCATACATTACTAACCCCCACCCTGCCCCTCCCCTCCCCACGTCACCGCCCCGCAGGAACTCCTACTACCGACCACGGCTGCCTGGAAAATGGGCTGCATTTGAACAAAAAAAAAACTTGCTTTATTTAAAACCAATCACAGACAGGGTGGTCATCCATGTATTTTTAATTCTAATTTCTATCCCAAATACATCTCTACAGTTAAAGGTGTTTATTTTATTGATTTCTGAGATTATTTCACTTGTTTTTGCTAAAGTGGGTTCACCTTTGCTTTTTGTCCCACCCTTTTTTTTTTTTTAAAGAACATGGATTGCTTCCTTTGGACTCTAGGATTGCCTCCTCGGCATCTGTGCAGCATTCTTTGTTGTGGATTTCTTGTCATGGTTTAGTGTGCCCTTCTGAAAAAAGTGTAAAGAGTGTCTTTTAAAATCGGTTGTAGGGAAACTAAACAATGGTAGAAACAGCAGATACAAACCCTGTTTACCATTGCTGTTTTCTCTGACAGTATTATATTGGAATGTTCCCCATTCATTACAATGTCTAACAATAATATATTTGGTACAGGTAATAATTTATTGAACAGAGGAATATGAAATTGAAACAATTAATTTTACACAGTCACACCCTATATATATTGTGTCACAAGATATGTTCCTGCGCTCTTAACATAGGAAGTGAACGCACATATATCCTACTTCAAGTGTTGAGTCTGCTAACAGCAAACATTTAAATATGTCTAGGCTTGTTTCATAGAATTTTCATGATTTCATAAATCAGCTTCTTTAGACTGAACATTATTTTCCATTTAGTAACAAATGTTTGGTACATCACCAAATACTTGGGGTTATTTTTAATACATTGAAAAGATTACTTTTAGATCACAAATATACACTCATTTTACAAGTTTGGATTTGTAACTGTTCATGATGAAAAATCTAGATAATTTCCCAGAATTCAGAAATATTATCTGTCTCTGGGCTACCCCAAATACTATGGTCTCACGTTTATATGGGATACCACCAACATTTCACATCAATTTATATAAAATACACCAAGGTCTAGATTAAATATATGGTTGCCACTCCTGAGTATCTGTTCTCTGAACAAGAACTTATTGTCTTTACTTGCTTCCTAAAACTAGTAAACCACGTACTAAGGAATTTTGAGAAACTGGGTTGTTGGTTGACTGGGGTGTGTACCCTGGTCAAGCAACATCCACAATCCTTTACAGGGTGAACCAAAAAAAAGACGCTAAATGAACCTGTGCTTAATCCTGGGTTGCTTGGCACAAACAAAGCATTCGGGCTTAACTTAAAGGCAATGTGTAAACTATTTTTGCAGCATACAAACCGTAATCAAGTAAAAACACAAAACAAGAAAAATACCAAACCAATTTAAAAAATAGAGAAGAGTATATATTCCATTATTTGACACCAAAGAATATAAATTGATTCATTAGAACTATATTATGATTTTTTCAAGTTTTTGTAAGATCTAATGCCTAAAAGTTCAAAGCGCCAACCATGGTTATCTAGTCATGTGAGACTAGGTCAAAGTCAAAAGTTAAGACAAGATCGTGATGGAGTGCGGTTCGGATACTAGAAATGGTTTGGGCCCAGTAAGCGCTTGCATTCTAACTTTAAAAAAAGTCTTGAAATAAAATGTCTGAGAAGGTAGCTGTTAAGTGGGGCAAGGCTCCACGAGTGTTCGAGGAGGGAGTGTCAATGTTGCATGGCTTTGGAACAAAGCCACAATGAAGATTTTACCCTCTGAATCGCTCTTCGGCGAACAAAAAATCTCCAGCGAGGCAGAGGGCTGTAGCCAAAGGCAGTTCCACGAGGTTGGATACCCCTTCAGCAAAGGACCACTAAAATTGATTTTCTGCTTCAGAGGGGAATGTAGCAGGAGAAGTCGCAAAATCAATTCAACTGGCGATGCACCTCAGGCAGAAAGGTGAGCAGGTTAATCCCAGTCCTCTCCTGGCCAAATTGTGTTTTAAGTCCTCAGTTTTGGAAATTGGCCATATGGGTACCTTTAGCACCACAACCAAGGGTCCAGTACTGGCAGGACACCTCTTGGGGTTCAGGACTCACTCAGACTGGATCCATTTGAGGATTCAAGATGTTGGGAGCCTTTTATGTCCCTATGGCTCAGAAGAGGAGGCCATCAAACTAGTTTTTGGAGTCACGTCTAGTAGTCCTGGTTGCAGATGAAGATGCAGGGCTCAACAGCAGGGCTGGCCTCTGAGGGTTCAAGTCAGGCTTTAGGCAGCCAAGCAATCCTCCCAGGTACAGCAGCAGTCTTGCAGAGCAGCAGACAGTCCTCAGAGTCCTTCCACGGGTCCAATAGTGAACTGAAGAGTGGTTCTGAAGTTCCTATTCCTATACCCTGGTGCGATTTGTCTGGAAGGTGGGAGAAGCTTCTGGAAAGGTTCTTTGAAGTGCTTGGAATTTCCTGTCTCCCCTGGCTCAAGTCTGGCTGAAGTGACAATGCAGGGTCTTGAGTCCCTTTGAGACAGGACACCGCCTATTCAGGTGCAAGTGGGGTTGTGCTCAGCTCCCCCACCCCCATCCTGCCAGTTAATGGCCTATTGAGGCACACTTAAGCCCTCTATTGTGTGATAGTCTGGGAGAACGTCACAAAGTCTGTCAGCTGCACCCAGTCATATGGTCCAAGACAGGGTGCAGGTACAAAGGGGCCTGACAGGAAAATGGCAACTTTCTAAAAGTGGCATTTTTAAAATTGTAATGAAAAGTCTGACTTTATCGTTAAAGAGGGTTTATCATTACAATTGCATAGGTACCAAACATGAGATATCTACCTCCTCTCAATTAGGAATTACAGCTTATTAAAAGTAAAACTGAAAAGTACATGTCCAACCTTTTAATTTCACAGCACCGAGCCTATGGGCTACCTAGCACCTACCTTAGGAGAGGCTAATATGTAATAAAAAGGGAGCTTAAGGCTTTTCAAGGGGGTTTACGGCAGTCGACATGGCATTGTGACATTGCATTTAGGCTGCAATGGCAGGCCTGGTACATGTTTTAAAGTTCTATTTAAAGGGGTGGCACAATATGTGCTGCAGGCCCACTGGTAACATTTAATTTACTGGCACTGTGCATGTGGTATACAACTCTATAAGTGCCTTATATGCAAATTAAATATGTCAATTAGGTTTATGCCAATCAAACCAGGTTTAGGGGAGTAAGCACTTGGATTTTACCCCAGGTTCGTGATGGTAAAGTGCACAGAGTCCCAAAGCCCAAAAAACGAATGTCAACAAAAATGGGAGGCAGGTAGGCCAAAAGTTTGGGGGAAGACCACCCTAAGGCTGAACGGTCTAACAAGAATGAATCTCAAATAGGGAATTTTCGGCTCAGAAAGATAGTTTGTAAGGGTGTTGGCACCTTACAGACTTTATGCTGTTGTTCTTAGAAATCTTCTTTATAGTGCCTTACTCTCCGCTGCATAGCTAAGTACAGGGACAAAGTGCTGTGGATTATTAAATAATCATGTGCATTTGAATGAAGGTCTTTCTTGAACCAAGTCCCCCTCAGATTGCTTTTTCAAATGTCATCAAAATATAAAAAAGCAGGTTCAAAGGGTGCTTGAAAAATAGAAGACAAGGAAAAAAATAAAGATATGCATTGTCTCTCTATTTTTAAAATGCATTTTACAATACGTTCTATACAAAGATCTGAGCAGTGTCTCATAGTACCTTTTAAATCGACTGATGTGGAGTAGTAGGACTGCTAATGTGAAATATCATGCTCGACAGTGCAAAGCAATGTAGGTAATATACCTACTGTTAGACCCGGGATCCCTGGTTGGCTGAGGTAGGTACCTTAGGCCAAGTAGGGACCCGTGTTCCAACATCAAGGAAAAGAAGGTCACCTCGGTAGCTTGGCACGAGCAGCCAGGCTTATCTTCAAGGCAAATGTGTAAAGTATTCGCAACCACATTCACAATAATCCAATGATGACACCACAAATAGACTCCACACGAGTTTTATGAAACGAGTATTAACTTTATATAAAAAGATATACAATAAGACCACATGATATAAAATCAACATATGATGTTGTGTAATATTTTTCCTGGCCGGTTGTTAGGCCAGCCAGCCCTTGTTCTGGTGATGTTAATGAGCACTTCTAAATATTCTCCCGTACTCCTAATATCATGTCATACAGTTCGTAATGTTAGAATCAGGCACTTGCAATGTAAAAATACTGTAACGCGTAGCAATCAGACACTGCAATGAAAACAATGCAATGCGTAACTCAACAATCAGGCAGTTTGCAAGGTGAAAACAATGCAATGCGTAATACAACCACCAGATATGTCGTTCTGCAAAAATAAGGCAATGCGTATACACTAACCAGGTAATTCTTTATGCAAGAAAAATGCAATGCGCAGTACGCTAATCAGGTAGTTCGTTATGCAGAAACAAGGCAATGCGCCATACGACAATCAGGTAGTTCGTCATACAGAAATGATGCAATGTGTAATACGTCAGTCAGGTACTCCGTTCTACAGAAATGGAATACAACGTAGTACACTCAGGCCCCGATCACCGGGCCTTAGGCTGTCTCTCCGCCTCTCCTTCTGACCTGCAGTCAGCCTTTCCCAGTTGCCCCCAACTCAGTACGATGTAATCCCAAAGTGCAGCTTCTCACTCCGGCCCCTGTACCACCACTCCCTTGGCAATACGGACCGCGATACGAGCCAAAGCAGAGGCTCGCACTACCTACACGAGCGAGAGGCCGAGAACGTCTCCTTCCATGCCCGCTCCCCGCCCCACGAGTCGACAGCTGTTACCTGGGGAGCGCGAACCCACTCTCCTCTCCTCGTCCAGCGGCTGGGCCTCCAATGCAGCTATGTGAAATGGCAAAGGCTCGGGCCGGCAACTCAACTCCCCGGCACTGCCGGTCCGGGCCTCTTCACTTACGAAGATCCCAGGCTGCCACAAAGTACACGCACACAGCGTCGCTGAGTCTTCCATCACTCCGGGTGCACGATCACTGGGCACTCCACACACAGGTCTCAGGCTGCACAAACATCACGCGCACAGCATCGCTGAGACTCACTTTCCTCCGGTGCACACGATAACATGGCAAATCTTCACGAAAGTCTCCCAGTGCACCACGCACCTCCACAAAGTGGCGATGAGACTCACTTGGATTCCGGTGCACACGATCACTGGACAATCCTCACAGTGGGGTTCAGGCTGCACAAAGCAAACGCACACAGCGTCGCTAATCCTTGCTTGTATTCCAGGTGCCCACGATCACAGGCCGATCCTCATGAAGGTCTTAGACTGCACAACGCACACGCTCACAGCGTCGATGAGACTCACATGGATTCTGGTGCACGCGATAACAAGGCAAATCCTCACGAAGGTCTCGAGGTACACAACGCACCCGCACACATCGGCGATGAGACTCACTTGGAATCCGGTGCACACGATCACTGGACAATCCTCACAGTGGGGTTCAGGCTGCACAAAGCACACGCACACAGCGTCGCTAATCCTTGTTTGGATTCCAGTTGCCCACCATCACAGGCCGATCCTCATGAAGGTCTCAGGCTGCACAACGCACACACTCACAGCGTCGATGAGACTCTCTTGGATTCCGGTGCACATGATCACTGGACAATCCTCACAGTGGGGTTCAGGCTGCACAAAGCACACGCACACAGCGTCGCTAATCCTTGTTTGGATTCCAGGTGCCCACAATCACAGGCCGATCCTCATGAAGGTCTCAGGCTGCACAATCCACACGCTCACAGCGTGGATGAGACTCACATGGATTCCGGTGCACGCGATAACAAGGCAAATCCTCACAAAGGTCTCCAGGTGCACAACGCACACAGCGGCGATGAGACTCACTTGGATTCCGGTGCACCACGATCACAGGGCAGTTCTTACGAGGGTCTCAGACTCCAGCAGGCACACTCACACAGCGCCGCTGAGACTCTCCTGAAAACTTTAGTGTTCCTGTGTTTCCGAACAGGGAGCCAGCTCACCTCAGGCCCTTGGGAATAAGTTACTTCAGGACACAGCAAAGTCCTTCAAGCAGTGGGACACAGCACACAACAAAGTCTGTTTAGCTTTTCCTTGGTAAAAACAGTAACCTGCAGGCCAGCCCCAGAACACACAAAGGGTCAGTCCTATCCTTCAGTCTCTTCAGTTGTTTCTTCCTTGGCAAAGGTTCTCTTGACCACTAATTAGCTCCAGTCTTGTTCACACTTGATCAAGCCATTCTCCAAGGTTCAGGGCCTTCAGCCTTCATAGTTATACCCCTCAATGGCTTTGAAGTATTTGTGTTTCAGGGGGCACTGACCCCTGTTCATACAAGTTCTGGGTGCCTCCCTGCCAGTGGCACCTTTCTTCCTTTGATTAATGGGGGTCTGGATTCTCAATCACTCAGCAGGAGATGAGCCAATTGTTTTATAGCAACAGCGCAGGCCTCTTCACCTCTAGGGGCTTCTCCTCCCCCTCCACTCCAGATGCAGGTCAGCCTGTTGCTATCTTACCTCCTCCCCTGGGTCAAGACATTCCACAGATCCTATCACTTTCAAATCCAGACAGTCAATCCATAGCCAGGCAGAGACACCCAGAAATGTTAGAGCACAACAACTCAGCCACTTCTAAAAGAGTGGCTTCTGAACACACATTGCAATAAACACCTTCATAAAAAGATGTGTTATTACATTGTAAGTTCAGGCATACTAAACTTCACCTTTCCATCTTAAGCCTTTGGGAAAATAGCCTTCCCATTCTATCCTATGGGCAAGATGGCTTTTCAACAGTGACAAACGAAAATGGAGATTATTTCACTGTCAGGACATGGCACACACCTTAGTTCATGTCCTACCTTTCACATGCACTACACCCTGTCCAGGGGGGTACCCTAGACCTACCATAGGGGTGTCTAATGTGCATAGAAATGGAAGGGTAAGGTCTGGTAAGTGAGTGCACTTGACAGAATAACATGGCAGTTTAACAAACTGCACGCACCATGGAACAGTGAGTCAACCGACTTACTCCACTAACTGCCTTCACTGTGAGTGACGGCATTCTTTTCTTTCACAATGAGCACATCTGCACAGAAAGTAGTTCTCTTCAGTTTTAGGGACTAGTATGCCAAAGTGTACTTTGTGAGGCCAAAATATATTTTTGCTTTTAGTTAATTCTTTTTATATTGGTGAGGGCCTGACAGCTCCATAAAAATGATTTTTTACAAAAACCATGACAAAACAAGCCTCGACAAATCGCCTGACTGCAATGTCAGATATTGCCTTTGCCATTGCTTATTTCTCCTTATGACTTGCCATGCAAAACAATCCCTCTTAGCAATTCAGATTAGAGAGGCAGCCGTCTTGAATTAGTCTGCCAAATGCCAATGTCAAACATTATCACATTTTATATTGAGACTAAGTCGCACTAAATCTGATTAATATCTTTATTGTTTTTCTGTCTGGTACATAATCTTGAAAAAATAGTGGAAAGGTAAAATATCAGCTATCTTGATAATACGCTAATCACCATAGTGGGAACACTACTTTGTGCTTCAAAATATCACCCACTGTGACAATAGCTATACAGAGGAATATTAGAAACTGGTTGTAAAAAAACCTAGAAGTGTAGTCCAACTCCCCAAGATATTTTGTTATTCAGTCTATCTTTATGAGTACCAAATTCTAATATCCAGTATTGCTCCATAAGAAGTCTTTTAACCCCTTGCACGCTGATGACGTGCTGGGTATGTCAATAGGTAGCCTCCTCGCACGCTGATGACGAGCCCAGCTCGTCACGTAAAGTGCGCTTTTGAAAATCTCAGCGTACGGGCGGAATTCCGCCCGCACGCATGCGGTTAAAAAAATAATCAATATCACAACCCCACCACCACCACTATTAGGCCATATCTTTTCTAATGTAGTCTGTCTGCTATACTTTTAAGAATGTTCATGTTCCAAGTACTGCCTACGTAGAGGTGATGTATGTCTTTGTTCTTATGGATGATTTATGTTCTCCAGATCTGATCCTAATCTCTAAGCCTGGCTCTTCAATATATTCTTTATTTCAGGTAAAAAGAATCAAGAAAGCAACATTTTTGTCCTGCTATTAGTCAGCTGTTTAAGAATGTTTCTCTTTCCGTGTAGTTCCACATCAGCCACACATGCTGCAGCACATTTATGGCAAGAGTCACAATGGGTGATCTCTTTTGTAGGTGTAATACCCCACAGGGATTACACCGTTACATCGTTAGAAAGAATCTACATGTCGATGGCTGAGAACCTGCTGGGCAGGCATACATAAAGATACAGCGTTACTACACAAGATAAAGTTATACATTACATGGAGTGTGAACTTTTGGGCTTAGAGAAGGTAAATCAAGTGTGTTTTCTCTATTATTCCACACTGTAAAACAATCTGAAATCCTTAATGGAGGTGAATGCATCATTGATCTGTTGGAGCGCAATCTGATATGGGATGGCTGTGCTGAGTGATTTCTTTGTTGTCACATCCGGTGAGAGCAGAAGCCATGATTCTCCCTTTCAATTACCCCAAGTATACAAATACCCAAAATCATCTGTAAGCTCTGCCTGTTTGCCCACGTTCCATTTACCTTAGTAGTATGCAGAGGTCGTCCTGCCTTTCCCCACGTTGATGGACAGCTTGACAGAAGGACCCAGAGTGTGTTTCCAGTCGATTTTGGTGACGCATTATTGATGCAGAGGAATACGAGGACATCCCCACTAAACAAAGAAGCACATACTTCATTTATTTAAGAGGAAGTACCACTGTTTGGTGGAGAGTGACCTCTTTGTAATCTCGTCAACTTCTCTTGAAGTGGATTCACGTTATTATCACAGATTTGTGAATGAAGATGCTCGAGGGGCAATCATATTGCTGATATTCCATGCACACAAGTCACTCAAAGCATTACCTTGTGGTCCTTTACGCAGCTGTAGTGCAAAATATGCACAAGAAATTTACTAATTAACCAAATAAGAGTACTCCATTTGGGTAGACGTTTTAGGCAAAACTGGGAACTCTTCTTGGAAAAGATCATGTGCAATTCTGGCCCTGGTGTTGATTTCACAGAAATTAAACCTCAACAGGAGAAACTTACAAATACAAACATAGCCGGAGCCCCAGCTGAAGCACCACATCAGTAAAGCACAAACAACCCTAACTTCTTGTGCTGGGCGAAGGCAAATCAAGTGCGTTTCCTCTTGTATTCCATGTTGAAAAACTATATGAAATGCTTAATGGTGGTGAATTCATTGTTGATCTATTGGAGCACAATCTGATGGGTAGTGACCGTGAAGAGTTGTTTCCTTCTTGTTGTTTCCTGGTGAAAGAAGAGTCCATTGTTCTCCCTTTTAAATACCCTAGGTATGCAAATGACCAAAATGCATAGCACCTCTCACACACCCACTCACACATACACAGTCACACATAGAGCCACATCGGTGCTCACAGAGCCACACAGGCACTTCCGCCCCCACTCAAACACTCAGACCCACTCACAGCCCTGATCATGGCAACAGATGGCATCCGAGCCCTACTAGACAGAGGAGGATCAGCCACCCTTATCCTCCTGGATCTCTCCGCAGCCTTCAACACCGTCTCCCACCACACATCGATTGACTACGCCGAATTGGACCCTCAGACGATGCACTCAGGTGGATGACTTCCTTCATCACGGGACACGTCCCAGAGAGTTCGTCTCCCTCCTTTCACCCGCAACCCAAGCACACGATCTACGGAGTAGCCCAAGGCTCATCCCTCAGCTCTACCCTCTTCAACATCTATATGATTCCTCTCGAAGACATCATTCGATCGCATGACATCAACATCATCTCCTACACCCTTGACACAGCTCATCCTCAACAAACCCCACCTTGACGAAGACTAACTTCCACAACTGCAATAAGAAAAGCGCAACATGGATGAAAGACAACTGCATGAAACTCAACATGGACAAAACAGAAGTTCTGATCTCCCTTTGCAATGACTCCTGGTAGCCAGAGGAGCTCGGACCCACCCCCATGGCAAAAGTAGACGCCTGCAACCTCAGCATCATACTGGACAGCAAACTCTCCATGAAATAACAGGTCAACACGTCGCCTCAGCCTGCTTCCACACAAACGTCTTCTGCTGGCGCGCCATCATCACATGGAAAATGTGACGCAGGCCCTCATCACCAGCCAGCTAGACTACAGCAATGCACTCAATGCCGGCACCTCCACTGAGCTCATGCCAAGACTCTAGACAATCCAGGAACACTGCCGCCAGACTACTTGTCAACCTACCAAATAGGGCACACATCACCCAGCACCTGAAAGCCAGTTACTTGTCCAGAAGAGATGCCAATTCAAGCTCCTGACCTACGCATACAAAGCCCTCCACAACCAAGTGCAAGACTACATGAACCACTGCCTGATCTTCCACCAACCCTCCAGAAACCTCTGATTCGCACACCTAACCCTTGTTCAGACACCACGTATCCACTGCTCTGAAGGATGCTCCAAGTCCCACCTCTGCAAAGCCTGGAACACCCTCCACCTCTGCACTTCTCCGTCGCTGAACCACTTCAGGAAGGGACATAAACCAGGCTCTTTGACTGATACCTCAGCACAGTACCTTGATACATCTGGGGTGATTCGCTATGCTATACAAATACCACACGATTGATTGTTTGACTCACAGACCCACACAGGCACTCACAGATCCACTCACAGGGACTCGTGCCCCTACTCGGACTCACACAGACACTAACCTTCCTCACACCCACTCTCAAAAGTGACAGGCTACTGTTAGGATCAAAAATAAAAAAATATAGAAATTCTCTGAAAAAATAAAGGTTCCAGGGACGTGTTAGTTAGGAAATAGAATTAAAGAAACCCTTAGAAATCTACTGGAAAAAACTGGTTCCTGGGACATTATAGTTGGGCTTAGATTTTACCTGTATAGACCAATGTTCCTTCTAATTTTCTTTCTCTGTGTGCGGCAATAAAGATGCTTTGTGCACTGCAACTAAGGCTGCATGCACTGAAGATAAGCAACTTAGTATACAAGCATGTGCGGTGTGCAAGCTACCAAAATCGGTGCCATGGACCCTAATACGAACCAGTAAAAAAAGAACACCCCTGCATGGTACAGGTTATTTGCATCAGACATATTAACCATCTACGCTACCTGACAATGAGTTAAAACGTCTGCTAGAGAAAACTCTGATCTCTCTCCAGGAAGAACATTAATCACTGGAGATATTGTAACATTTTTATTGTTGACCCGACCAGGGCAGCAGGTGCTTTTTAAACTTTAATATACTTGCCCTAGAGCCGACCCTGCAATATTCCCAAGTTCCAGTGTCAGCAGACCTGGCATAATGACACATCCACACCCTCTCATTGCAGTGTGAAACACACTCACATATGTATTGTTTCACCTTGCCTGCTAGGGGCCTCTCCAAACACTGGAAGCAGCCCCTTTGTCACTTCATTGATTTATTGGGCCTCCTGGTGCGCTGCCCACTCTGAAAAGGGACGTTTTCACGCTGCCCTTTAGTTATGTATTCTGCTCCTCAATGGGAGAGTGCGCTCGCACGGAGTGTCTGGGCGCTGTAAGAAGCAAGGTTGTGCGCGCACACACGCGCGCAGCCTTGAGGGAACATAGCTCATGACATGGTCAGTGATTTCATTGATGACATCTCAAATGACATCACTGATTACATCATCCACTGAACCACTCACAAGCCCACATACCCACTCACACACCCATACAACCATACAACCACTCAGACACCCATACAACGACTAACACACCCACTCACAGATCCATACAACTACTCACACATCCAAACAACTGCTCACAAACCTACTTACAGACCCAAGCAACCACTCACACACCCCCAAAGCCACTCACAGACCCATACAAGCACTCACACACCCAAACAACCACATACGCACTCTCTTCTGTCTGTCACTTGGCCTCGTCGTTTAATGGCCTGTGTATCCCCAACTTGCTTTGTTCTTTCTCTTCCCACGATTGGTAAAATGTGCATTCTACCTAGTTCCTCTAAGCAAGGGCTGGCTTACTCTTAGTTAGGTTTGGCTATTATTTTGAGCAGTGTTTGCAGCTTTGATTTCCAGTGGTTGATTTCTGCTTTTGTGAGCTTCAGCACACTTTTCCTTAAGCCTTCTTACATGGGAGTAATATGTCTGGATGCCTTGTGGCCCTTACTCAGCTGTGTTCTGGTAATGGACTGACCCTTGTGTTACTCATTCCTGCCACTAGTTTTTCATTTTGGTTGTTCTTTAACATTTCATACTTCTCTGAGAAAGGCGACGGCACGTTCCAATGAGTATAAAGGTTTCTGACTCAACTCTCGTATTAGAACAGCACGTTCTTCAGATGGTCCATCCTACTTTTCCACCTTCTCTGTGGTTTAAAGTGCAGGAAAGAAACCGTTGAGACTTTAGTGGGGTACACTGCATCCAGGCTTTAAAGTTTTCTGTTTTCATGCTTGGCATAAATATCTCTATTCTATCCGACCTGCTATGTGGACATCCCATGTGTTTGTGGAACTAGGACTCGGCTAAATACTATTTGCACAATGACCACTTCATTATAATATTTTGATTTTCACACTACACTCTGAGGCACAATTCAGCTGTTAAAGGGGTTTAACCTGAAAGTGATGAAAGTGGCTGTGATGCCTGTGTGTCAGTGTTCTGATTTTGTCATATCTTCTCTTCTACTAGGTGCTGTGTTGCCTCTGGCCTTGGGCTTGGCCATCACCGCCTTGCTGTTGCTTATGGTAATATGCCGACTGCGGTTGGTAAGGCAGAAACTGAAAAAAGCCCGCCCACTAACCTCCGAGGAGTCTGACTACCTCATAAATGGCATGTACCTGTAGGAATCTCCATGTGGGTCTTCAACATTTTCTCCTTGACACGTTACCAATGTCTGGCTTTCCAGTCGCTGTCTTGCATCTACAGCTGTGGCCGCAGAGGTGACTTCAACCAGGTCCAAAGGAAAGGCCAATGCCACAATAGAGACTAGTGCTTTCACTTCTGCTCTACAGCCAAACCTGGACGATGTTGCGGTCTTCAGGAATTATGCAGCATGTTTCTTTCTGAGAAGAGGTTTGAAAGATAATAAAGTAAATCATTACCTGGACTGGAAACATTCCCATGTTACCTTCGAATTTTTTTTTTTCCTCAGGCTATCTCGAAATGACTCAAACACTCACTTGGCACTAGTTAAATGTAAGCTGACCCATGCAGAGATGCGTTACCTGCAAGCACATACAATAATGCAACTTTTAGGAAGAATGGTCCAGCATCATCAAGAAGCACTTTGTCTCCAAGCACTAATGCTCAAAATGGAAGCCATCTAGAATGAGCATTCGCTGGACATTAACTGCATGTACAGCTAGCAAAACTTAATGAAATAAAAAAAAATGTGGCACGATTCCAAAACTCTAAACGTTGTGATTCATCACTGCACTGCGGTGAGCGCGATCCACTCAGTGGGTCAGTATGCCGATCAGTTCATTGGGAATCTGCAGATTGCCTGTCCTGGGCTCAGCCCTTCGTCACTGTCCGCAGTTTTTTTTTACAGGATTCGCCAAAACACACACCAACATTATTAAGCACATACTATTTGCTAAAAAACCT
The DNA here is from genome assembly GCF_964261635.1 of Lissotriton helveticus. Classification (NCBI taxonomy): domain Eukaryota; kingdom Metazoa; phylum Chordata; class Amphibia; order Caudata; family Salamandridae; genus Lissotriton; species Lissotriton helveticus. Next base: position 1,585,671,438 of record NC_136067.1, on the reverse strand, counting down.
TCAGAAAGTACAACGTTCACAATCGTTTTTATTGTTTTCTTTCAATTTGCCGATTCCCAATTTTTTCAAAAGCTGTTTTTTTTAAAATCAAAGTTCAGTCCGTGCACTCTCCTAATTCTGCCGCCCATGGCCAGCTTGTATGAAGGCTTGAGAATAGCACGCATACGTCCTTGAAATGCTTATTTTGGTTTTTAACGGTAGGCTGTCGCAAAAGTGTGTTCATCACCATACTGTGCACTGTTCTGAGGGCAACATCCTAGCAGAAGACCTCAGTGCATCAAAACAGGCCAGCAAGCCTACAAGCGATGAAACTCACCTCGTGTTTAACGCCATTTTTGGTTTGGGCTTCTTTTTCAATTATACATGTACCTATGCTGGCTTTACTGGATCGAGAAAGGCCCCTAGGAAAAGCTGAACTGGCAGTAAATTTAGAAAAATGTGTTCCAAACTACATATATAACAGAATAATTGAATACGACTCAAATTTCACTTGTCTGTTGTATCCAGAAAAAAAGTTAATGGGTAAATGTTGTAATATTTACATATTGTCTTGAAGTTCTTGATCATATCCACAGTATTTTGTGCAATTATTTGAACTATTATTGGGTTCATATCACCCCCTGAAGAATCTTCCTTTTCCAGGCTATTTCTACAAGCCTACTCTTCCGTCAGAATTTTTATTACTGCACATAAACCTGACAGCTTAAATAATTTGTTTTGCTGCATTTGTTCTACTGTATTCTCAATGATACTTTACACAATTGCTGTGAAAAAGTTGGAAGCATGATTACAACACATTATTGTACAGAATTCAGCTACTCTACCAACCGTAGTAGTATTTCTTTATTTGAGTTTGATTTCTTTTTGTTTTGTTTTGCTGCCTAGCACCAATGCCCGCACCCGTGCATCATGGTGCAAATATGCCTGTGTTATAGGATAGATTATTTTTTGTGATGGAAATTATACTTTGCTGCGCAAAAAAAATTCTAACAGGCAGTTTCCTCTTTCTATGTGAGAGGCAGAATGCATCATGCATAGAAAGAGGAAGTAACAAGGAAAAATAAACATATTTCTCCTTGTTACTCCATGGTTGGGGTGGCGTACCATTTGGGTGCAATTCAGGTTTACTGATTTCAGTAAACCTGGGACTACTTCAAATTCCGTAGGTGGATGCTTGGCAATGTCCATGCTCCAACCTTGTGATGCCTACTACTGCAAATGTAGCGTTGTTACCTTTCTTCAAAGTTATGCAAGGCGGTTCAAATCGCCCCTTTCATGGCTTTATAAATCTTGCTTAAGCCTTTGTTTTGCACAACACAAGGACTGAGCAAAAGGTCAGTCATTCTGAGCCTGAATTTAGGCCACAGGAAGTCCTACAGAACTCACTTTCTTGTAGGCTTTTAGCCACTTGATGGATTACACATTTGACCTCCTTGTTCAGCATTAAGGTCAACGGATAGACAAGATGTGTTCCCTCAAAAACAGTGTTGATCCAAATTCATCTGAATGAGCTAATTTGATTAGTGTTTCTTAAAAGTGCAAAGAAATATTTGAATTCACAGTGACCTTTACTGTACTCATAAAATAGATTTTCTGGTACATAAGTAAATTAAAGATTTGAATAGATAGTTGCACTGTGTCTGCTCTCAGGGTTGTCTACTATTTGGTTCTTTCTCCACATAGCCAAGCTGAGACATCTCAATTGTCCCTCAATCATGTCCCTACATCTTTCTCAGGCAGTCTCTTAAATTAACCTTTCCTCTGAAACTGGAGCTTTTTCCAGCTCCATGAACAGGATTGTAACTTGTACTAAACCCCAGGTATAGTGCGGACAATGAGTTTGTTGCCTCGTAACAATAGTTAGTGACAATTGGAAACAGACTTCATTTTAACTTCTAGATATTCAATTATTACATTCCTGCCTTTTGAAATTAATCATATTCCACCATCTCTTCCAGAATGAATGCTGTTATTCCCACCAATACTGCTGCTAATACAAGGCCCCCCATTCCAAGTCTGGTGCAAGTCTTTATACGTGCGCAAACTTTGGTTTACACTCGTTGCATGTTTGCCTGCAAGATTTTCACCAGGTAGAACTTTGTGAAAATTGTGCGCACAAATAGCACACAGTTTCAGTTTATTCACCTCGGAATGGGGACTAAGATAAATTATTATTATTAACAAATTCTGAAGTTCTTACATTGGAGTGACAAGCAAATGACGCTTCTGGTAAATACGGAGACATCTAGCAATCAATATGAGTGTGCAGTTTCTAGTTAGAATTGCACCCAATGGGAAATGAATGAGGGCAAAGACCAGTGGAGGCTCCTCTGCTAAGGCGTAGGGCTCCTCCGCTAAGCCGGAATAGTATCACCCCACTGCTTTCAGCAGTGTAAATAAAGGAAAAATAAAATGATAATAACTTGTTGTTATCATTTCATATGTTCCTGCTGCGGCATCTTTGCTGGGTGGAGCTGCTCTGCCCTCAGAGCAGGGGGAGGAGTGGTGGGCACTCCGTAAGTGTGTAATGACAATTTAGCTGGCCCTCTTGGGCTGGTCAAACACTCATGCAGACGTCGTATGTTCTCCACCCAGGCTGCATTACAGCCTGGGTGGAGAACATGCCCAGGCTCCCATTTCCTGGCTGGGCGACAAACCATGGCGCTCAGACCAATTACAATGCTGCATTGCAGCATTGTGAATGGTCAGAGTGCTTCTTTTTCTGATAGAGCGGCGTGGAAACGCGGAGAGACGACGGAGGAGAGACACGACCCGGCGAGGAGGTAAGTTTTATTTTTTTTCTTTACCCCCTCCCTCTGCCTCGGCACCCCCGATCCGTGCCAGCCGCTACTGGCTAAAACATTAGTGAAACTCAGGATTAGGCTGAACACGTTACGCAGACAGATGCTGCACCTGCAAACTGTGGTGTCAAGGCCTCTGTTGGGTGAATGTTTCATTGGTGTTGTGAAAGCATAAATGTAAGTGGATGTTCTAAAAAAATCTTTTGAAAACTTGGCAAAGTAGTTTATTTTCAGGGTTGACGGCCGTGTGAAGATATATTTCGATAGTACCATTTGTGTCTACCACTGTATCAATGTTTTATGAATTGTACACCTGCTACTGTTTTCTTTCTTATGTCAAGTTGCTGCACAAAGGGTATTCTGAATAAAGTATAAGAAAGCAGAAGTATATGGTTTCCAGTATTGCATTTCTACTTCATTAAAACACATGTTGCTAAACATAGAGGCATGAAAAGAAGGGGCCTTTTCTGCAGTGGAGCTCCACAGTGCACATATACAAAATGTAAATGTTCAGCACAACCTGGATATTCATTTAGTTTCAGACGCCAGAAATGTCATGGTTGAGTGCAGGGACGGTGCTGCTGTGCATGCGATAAAGACAGTTCAAATTGATGTGCTAGAATAATCCCCTCGATCTTATTTTTTTTTTTTTTTTTAAATCCACTCTATAGTTTTTCATGTTGAACAGAGACTTCAGCGATTTCTCATGAATTCTCTAGTCAGGTTTGGGCTGGACATCCACATCATTCCAAAGTGCATGGAAATAGCTGATGCTTCTGCATTGGAACTTATTTTCCCCTCCAACGACATATTCAGTAGAACCAGTACCGCGGCAGAGACCTAGATTCCACTGTGTTGTGGATGAAACGAAGAGCTGCAGTGTGGAAGGAAATGGCCTTTATTTTTAAACTGATACTCTGCCAGATGAGAGCCCAGAACCAAGTGCGAAAAAATATCCTTATTCCTAGACCCAGATGCCAAGAGCGGAAATAAGTGGACCATTTCCTGCCTACAACGTGACTAATTCTGATTTACATTTCTACCACTGTAAATAGGAAGCCGAGACCGTAGAGAAAATGATAAGACACCCAGACCCTGCAGACATGGCAACTTTTTATGAAGTTCATGACCAGTAGTGTGATCCCAGTCAAATGGGCACACATAATGCTAGTTAAGTGAGGCTGCAAAGGATATGAGTAAGATGATTGTGCAAGAGTAAATTGGAAATTTATCAAATGTTCATTTAAAAAAAATCCTTTGACAGAAAGTCCTAAAACTGAAGAATTCACATATAGTTGGAACCGCAGAAGAATTGCCAAAGCAAAGAGGGATTTTATTTGTTTGGGCTAGCTCCTCCAAGGCTTGGCCCATTAATGACATCCACCTCCTGTAAAAGTACTGCTACAACCACAGCACTGATTCCTTTTTAGATCTCACCTGAGACAGCGCATGCCATGTTGATTGTGAGTATCTTGTAAACAAACCAACAAAAAAAGGAGATTAGAGCCTGTCCATTATTTGCTATAGCTTGGCTTCCACATCATGCTTGTTTCCTTGCTTCTCATTGGCCATCACCTTCAAACGTACCCCAGTTTCACTTTTTCTTGTCACTTCGATGGAGCATGGACCAAGTACCACTTCCTGTCCACAGCCAGTATCCTTCCATTAGCCGGTTGCTTCTGGAGGTGCTTTTTAAAAAAAATTATTTTTAAATTTGCTTTATGCACTCCATTAGAGTGCGTTTGTTTACAGTCTGTCTGCCCCGCTGTGCATCTTTGCTTGTACCATCCCCTACCCACCCTCCTCCCCTGCAGTTTCACTTGCTGTTAATATACCTAAAGGCTTAGCAGACAAAGTATGCTTAGAAACAGACGTTTTGGAATATGTCAAACTAATAACAAGGTTGCAACGATGTAGGTAGGAAACTGCAAAATCAATGACATTTTATACAATCTGTGTCATGCCTTGGAAACTGACACTAACATAAGATACTGTTAAAGGTTTGATTTGTGAAACTAAAGATAGATAATGAAGGAATTACTTTACGTGGAGTGTTGGGTCAGTATTGGGGCTAAATGTCTTGCCTTAGCACTCCAGGGCTGGACTTTCAGTCCGTATTAGAAAGTCTCAGGGTGTCTACATGCAGTCAGAGCCAGCCTGGTTGAGGCCAATTCGTATAATTTAGCTGTTTCTGGAAGGAGCGAGTTTACTGAACAGGCTCTCTGGCAGTGGAAACTGAAATGTAAGAATGTAAGATCTTCCTTCCCTTGCCCCTAGTGTACGTCTCCTGACTCAGCGTCCACTGTCCTAGGGTTATTAAGTCAAATGACTCTGCTCTCTGGCCTAGCTGTTCCCCAACATACCTATCATTTAGATGCCCCTCTTTAGCCATACTTCAACAAAAAAGAGAGAGGTCTGGTCAGTCGCAGGACTGCCACAAAATTGGAGCGAATGAAGAAGGGGTAACACACACACTCAATTTTGAGTAGGAAGGCCCTCACACACCGACCTGGTCAGTGTCATGCTTCATCATCGGGCCCCACCAAAGAGGCCGAGTGCCTCTTTGGTGTGCTGCGACGCCAGAAATACTGCGGAGCTGGTCGTGTGGGGAGGGCGTGATGTGAGTGAAGTATAATTAAAAGTGCCTAGGAGGGTATCAAAAAAAGATTTTTTTAATGAGTGATCCCTAAGACACAGGTAAGTGGTATATGTGTCTGAATTTACGTGCCAAGGTTGTTAGGATTTGGTTAAATTCAGCTAAGTACCACACAGTTAATTAATCAGTCAACATGTTTCTGCCATACTAGTGGTATATATTCACCAAGGCATTCTTCAGGACTATACCCCGGCGGTATGGACACTCTAATAGTCCACCCTAACCTGGGGGCGTGAAAGTGAAAAAAGAAAAGGTGAAAAAAGTGCTTAAAATTAGAAGAGCGTGATGCTCATTCTAAAGAAAAAAGCCCCAAGTTCAGGGGTATTTCAGCACCTGTGGAGAGAAGATGTACAAACAAACACACAAGGACATACATACAATTAGTATACGCCATTGCGAATTATCATAGTGCTCCATAGATGGTGGCAAATACTAGTGTGCCCATAGTAAACGCTATTTTAAGCACCATCCAAGTAGCCCTTTGGGGATGTTTAGCGTTAAACTCTGGGAGGTGAAGTGCTAGTGGTGTTTAAAACTACAGCTGTAGAAGGGAAATAAAAACACGGTATGAATTCACCTTGTAGCAGGGATCAATTGACCAAGAGGTCGGTGACCCCCCTAAGATAGTAAATATGGGTGATATCTCACTTTAAAAGAGGGCGCTACTAGCACCATGGGTCTCGGGAGGAGGATTGGAGCGCGCCTGGCACATCCTGAAAAGGAAAAGAGTTAAATGGCATTGCTTCCAAGTACTTAGCTCGTGGAGATTGAGATGACCGTCCTATCGGTAATGTAAGACTCACGCCCTCAGCACTCGCAACCCGCTTTTGAACCTTCAAAATTCCTCTGGACCGGACCCCGACGATGGAGAGCGGGACCGGAGAGTGAGTTTAAATACGCTGTGTTTGTGTTTCAGCGCGCGATTCCGGGTTGGGCGTGTCTCGCTCAAAGCGAGGCTTGGAGCGCACACGCTCGTGTGGGCGGGGTACGGTCGGTTTCCAGAGCGAGGCTTGGAATCACAAACCTGACGCTCGCCGGCCGTCAATGTTGTGACGGTCGGTGTCTAGTGACAGAGTTTCTGCCACTTCGGGATCAATAAAGGATAATTGGTAGTGCTCCTATGATTTAAGGAAATGGGCATAGTTGTAAGGCACTAGACGTTCAATGCATGAATTATAAAAAATATATATAAAAAATATATATATCAATAAAAACATTGAGAGGGCATTTTATGCTCATACACACAATATCAGTAATGCTAATGGGAGTATTTAGAGGGCTTTGCTTTTCGACACGATCTCAGTGGTGATATTGGGAATAATTACAAGGCACTAGTTGTTTAAGTGCACAGATAGTCAGCAGCAGGAAAAATAGGAGAGCATTTGTATATTGCTGTTACACATGATATGATAATTGGAGCCTGGCTCAAGGGTTTACGACAGAACAGTGTTCCATGGGATGTCGTCGTTAAGGCCATTGATGTTGGTCCCCAGACGATATACCCAACGCTGCTCTTTTTCAAACAATCTGTTTTGTACATTCCTTGTGCCATCAATTGCTTCAATGATGGTCCATCTCATGTCATTGGTAGTGTGATTATTGTCCAGGAAATGGCGACTCAGTTTAGTTGTTACTTTTTTGCACCTTATATTGCTCCGGTGCTCGCAGATGCGTTGTTTGACCTTTCTCGTGGTCATGCCTATGTAACGGAGCTGGCAGGGACACGTGATTAGGTAGATCACGTTTACTGAGTTGCAATTCGTGTGTTCACGTTGGGTCCACACTTTGCCTTATTCAAGTGACAATGTTTTAGTAGCTTGAGTCAAATGGCAAACGCTCTTTAGCCATGACATATCACAGACCCTTAATTAGACTAGCAAATACCTCAAAGTACTGCCTCCCAGACTGTCTGCTAAACGACCAACTCTGCCTCAGCCCTACTAGTCCTTCAGAAACGCTTTTTCGCAAGTTACTAACTCTGCTCCAAATTTACTGCTCCTCCAGGAATACCACTTAGGTGGGCCAGGACCCTCTCCCGGTAGTAACTACAAGCACTGGCAAAGCCTATAGGTCTCACCTATGAGAAGTCTATTGGCTTTGTCAATGTGATTTTTAGCCATTTTGTATTGCATCATGGCTGCTCTACAGAAAGGCTGAAAGGAAAAAAAGAGCTATGACGTGGTCAACCCTGGCCACATCATATTGATTAAAAAACATTGTCAAAATCAAATAGAGCTAGAGCAAGTCGTCTGCTGTGCAGTATGGCTGAAAAGCAAAAAATAAAATGTAAAAAGCACTATGGCCGAGCTTACGTCATCTATTGGCTTTGCCAGTGCTTGTTATTGCACCCCACAGCCCATAGGTTTTACAAGTCAGCCATTGTTTTATTCACTTAGTATTTATTTTGAGTATTTATGGACACATTTGAAGTTAGACCCTCTTCCCAAGCATCAGGGTTCAAATCTTGCAAGGACTGTGTAATGGCGCTACTTGTTAGTGCACTGATCTATCTCTCCACATATACTAGATGAGACCTGAATCCATACAATCATTTTGAAAGCCTAGAAATGGTTTCAACAAAGCAAAAGGACCTCTGACACCATAAATCACACTGTATTATTAGTTGCAGTAGTTATTACTGTCTGGGTTGAGTAGGCTTCTATCTCGCTTCTGTCGACAGAAGCGAGATCGAGCAAAGGAGATTGGCAACTGCAGCCCGTCATACAGCTCCACCTGGACGAAAAAGAAGAAAGAAGCCTAATCAACCCAGATAATTCCGGACCCCAGAGAATAATCAAAGATGATAGAGGGCAGTAAAAGAAAATAGTTCATATACTTCTGCTACAAAGACGACCACGTCAATTGTCCTACTACAGTCGATATCAGCCCTGATGAAGACCTTGCAACAATCTAATGTGTTGGTCCCACAACCACAAGGTTGAAACGCGTCGGCATAAGGAAGTGGTCTAGAAGGACTCGTATGAATATAAATAAGTTGGTTCTTTCCATTTGATAGAGTTAGAATAACACAAACTCCACCCTTGTTAATAAATTATAGAGTTTCTTTCAGACCACCAACTAGGACCACAATTCAGGAAAGGTGGACAAGATTAACTTTTTCTATAGTCTTGCCACAGTAAATAAAATAGGAAATTCGAATTTTGTTGAAATAGGAATAATTCCTACAAAAGAGCAAGTTAATCAAAGGTGTTAAATGTTTTTCAGTTTTTTAATGTAAATATGTAAATGTTGTGTAAATTCTTTACGTGGTGTATTATATACTGTACATGTATGATAAGTGTTCGTCGCATACAGATGTATATTGTGTGTAAAAAGTCTTTTTCTTCTCTGTTTTAAGAAAGACATTGGTTTATATGGTGAAGGAACACGTAACTGCAGAGTTCAAGATAAAGATATAAAAAATAAAAAGAAATGCAGGGTCAATAAAAGGGACTACTGCAACTAATAATACAGTGTGATTTATGGTGTCAGAGGTCCTTTTGCTTTGTTGAAACCAGTTTTTTGATTCCAGCCTCTGACTTCCTTAATTGAATCAGTCCCCTTCATTAGTTTCATGCCTAGAAATGGCAGCACTAACTCAGGGGGGTTTGACCACTAATCATCAAGGAAGAACTAGACAAGTACATCTCTTTCCAATTAGATATTAGCACATATGACTTATTTTTAATGCACTTTTATTAAATGTTGATTCCTGGCGAAGTGTCTATCTTATCAGTAGCAAGAATTAATACTTGCCCATGGAGAGGACCAATAGGTGAAACAATCTCTCATGTTCCCCAATGCAGAAAGAGTTATTTTGCCAGTCTTCAGTGCTCAGGGATGAAGTTGAGCAGATACTTTTATGCAGTCATTGACATTTTTAGTGATAGTTTAGGATAATGAGAGTTCTTTTCATTTTAAACCCTTAGATGGTGAGGCTTTTCTCACCCAGTGCACAGTCTGTTTCTTTGATGTTCCAAGTACTTTCTCCTTAAGCCTTCTCCACATTTTTCCCCACAATACAAAATGAAGCCAGGCCAAATTTGCATCTATTTTTCCCTCACGTTGGAGACTGTAAATCAAGGGTTTGTCGATTCCACTGAAAGAAATCCACAAAATACCCAAAATATTGCAATTGTTTATATATATATATATACCATAGGTTTGACACCAGTTATAGTTAGCTGGAAATTTTACTGACATAAAACCATTGAAATTCCCACGTTATAGTTAGTTGGACTCACTATAACTTGCGCGCCTGCAATGCACTGCTGATGACGTCACATATTACATCACTCATGACATGGTCAGTGACATCACTCATGACATCACTGATGACACCATCCAGTAAATGTGTGTCTTTCTGAAAAATAAATATGTTTTATATATGTATATGTAAAGGTCTGTATGGTTTGGTGGGGGTATTACTTAACACATAGATGCATCAATGACTGACTCACTGTTTGTATGTGTTTTGAAGACAGCATATGTGCAAGACTGTATGGGTGGATGAGTGTGTATATGTGTGTGTTAGTGAGTGAATGACTGTCTCACTATTGTCTTTATCAGTAACTACATATGTTTTAATGTAGTATATGTGAATATTGATGTGATTGAAGCGCTGCGAGGCCTCCCGGTAGTTACGCGCTATATAAGTGCAATTTTTCATTTCATTTCATTTCATATAAGTGACTATATGTGAGAGTAAGGGATTGTAAGAGTTTAAATAAGTATGTGTTTCTATAAGTGATTGTTTAAGAGAGTATGTGTAAGGTTCCTTAGAAGTAAGGTGGTAGTGTGTGTATAGCTGTATATGCAAATAAATGGATGTTCAATAGTTTATTTGCATGTGTGAGTATGTGTGAGAGTATCTTTTGGATGACTGTCGGTTTGTAACAGGATGTATAGGTGTATCACTACATATGATGAGTGAGTATACGTATGAGTGATTATATAGAACTCTTGGTGAATGAGTGGATGTGTATATAGATGGTGGAATTACTGAATTGGTTGTTGTAACTGGTATGGGTATCTCCATTTTTTTGAAAATGTGAGTTTCTATTTTTGAATATGTGTTTCAAGGGTTACATTACAGTGAAAGGAGGTGTGTCACTCTGTCACAAGGATGGTGTCATCAGTGATGTCATGAGTGATGTCACTGAACATGTCATGAGTGATGTAATATGTGATGTCATCAGCAGTGCATTGCACGCGCAAGTTATAGTGAGTCCAACTAACTATAACGTGGGAATTTCAATGGTTTTATGCGAGTAAAACTTCCAGCTAACTATAACAGGTGTGAAACCTATGTTTTTTTCAGTGAATCTAATAGGTTTTTTAAATGCCAATTCCTAACTATAACTGGTGTGAAACCTATGTTTCTTTTCAGTGAATTTCAATGGTTTTTTAATAGCAAATCTCTATAGGTATAAAAAGTAAAAAAATGTATAACGAATTTTATATTGTATAATTATGTAATTTTTTTTAATTTTTATTTTTTTAATTTTTTGCCCCGGAGCGCTCCCGGGGCGCGTACCGGTGAACGCACGGGTAAGCGCAATGTTACGGCGCGCCCCGGGGCGCGTAACGGTGAGTGTCCCGTTAGCGCTATTCTCGCGAACAAAAACAACATCGTGACGTTTCGCGTAACCGCGTGATGCGTCATATGACGCACTGCGTAAGCGCACCCGGAAGCACGCGAGCGCATACGATCGTGCAACGTCCTGACGCGCTTACGCTACGCGCCCCCGGGCGCGCCCGGGGTCACGTAGCGTAAGCGCGTCGGGTCATGTGATCTGAAAATAACACTTTATTGGTGCAGATCAGTTTTGGTTTCCAAATGATGAAAACTCGGATCATGTGACTTGAAAATAACACTTTTCATTGGTCCAGAACAGTTTTGTTTTCCAAATGATGAAAGCCCCCACCTTTTTTCCTTATTCTGACTTTGTCCTTTGACTGAGGAAGACCTGTTTGGAGATCTGTCTCTAATCTTTTCTACTTTAAAATGGCTACAGTAGCAGCAGCAGCTGGAGCATCTGCACCACCACCACCACCACCACCAAGAGGACCACCACAACATCACTTTGGTGGTCAGGAAGAAGAAGAGGAGGAGGAGGAGGATGAGGAGGGGAGAAGGACATTCCTCCAAGAAGACAATACCCCATATAGGCCAAAGGAGCACATAGTATGTGATTTTTTTTCTATTCCAGAGGGCAAAAAGAAAGTCAATGCACCAAAGGTGACTTGCCTAATCTGTGGCATGGAACTTTCAAGGGGGAACCCTAATAGGAAATATTCATTTGGTAATTACACCATGATTAGGCGTATGCAGCGCAAGCATCCCAGGAACTATGCTGCGCAGAGATGAGAGAAATGGCCAGTAACCTTCCCCAATCTTCACCCAGCACCTCCAAAAGAAAGCAACCCACTCCATCGGGACCAGACACAAGGGAGACGATGCCAATCATCCAACCACGGTTTGGTGAATTCAGGGTGACTTGTATTTTTTGTGGTAAGACCATCAGCTATGGTGAGCAGAGCGTAAAGCTCATCGTTCTTGCTGGTGACAACCACAATTGCCCCAAAAAACCCTAATTTTTTCCTGATTTTTTTTTTTTTGCTCCAGTTGAGCCGTTTACAATTCCCTGTTTTTTGTTTCTCCCCATAAAAAATACAAATTTTTTTTTAAAGTGTTCAGAAAAGCCAAAAAAAGTAAAAAATGTTCAAAAAACAACAAAAAGAATTAAAAAAAGTTATTTTTAGAACTACCTTTAATTTATAAAAATAAACCAATATTTTTAAAGAATCTCTGTCATTCTTTTTTCCTTAGGGTACGCGTACCGGGGCGCGCACCCAAAAAAAAGAAAAAAAATTAATGAAGGAGTGAGCATGAGGGAAGAACACAGAGAGAGTAATGTTAAGAGGAAGAGAGCTAGAGAGAGCAACACAGAGGGATTGTTTATTACATAGTAAAAAACAGAGAAGGTATAATAGGATGTTATTGAGAAAAGGAAAATGAATAAGGGAGCGAAATTAGGGAAGAGAGACGAAGAGTAAAGTAGAGGTACTGGGAGAATGTGAGTGGGTGTTGAAAGAAAAAGGAAGGACAGTAAAGAATGGGGAAAGAAGGGTAGTGACGGAACCGGGATAAATGAACAACGGTGAGGGAGGGTGAGAAAAGAGCAGTGAGTGTAAGTAAAGAGGGGTAAAAGAGGGTGAAAAAACTGAATAAGGGTAAGACATGGGGAGTGACAGACAGAAAAGAGAGAGAGAGTAAAGGAAACAGTGACTGAAAGGGTCTGAGTGAAACAGGAAAGAAAGGTAAGTAAGGCAGTGTGGGTGACTTATAGGGAGTCAGTGGGTGTAGGTGGGGTGTGGGTGTGTAACGTGTGTGTGTGTAGGTGTGAGTGTGTGGGGTGTTTGGGTAAGGGTGGAGGTGTGGGTGCGTAAGATGTGTGGGGGGTGTGTGAGTGTGGGGTGTATGTGTGTGGAGTGTGTGTGTGTGTGTGTGTGGGATGTGTGTGTGTGTGTGTGTGAAGAGTGTGTGTGTGTGGCTGTGTGTGTGTGTGTTTGAGGTGTGTGTGTGGGGTGTATGTCAGAGGTGTGTGTGTGTTGGGGGGAGGTGTGTGTGTAGGAGTGAAGTAAATGATTAAGGTAAAGAGAATGAGTGAGGGAGCAAAGGAAGGGATCAGAGGGTAAGGGAAGTAAAGAATGGGGACTGAAAGAAGTTGAATGTGGGAGGGGAAATAGGGAAAGGGTATTAAACATGAAGAATATGAATAAGTGAGAGAAGCAGAGTAAAGAAATAGGAGTGAGGTGGGTTGAGAAAATAGTAGTGAGGTTAAAGCAAAGAGTCATGACAAACAAAATTTTTTTAGTCACACTTACCATATAATAAATTTAACTTTCATTACATTTTTTTACTATATTTTTTATCTGTAAAGAGAGAAGAAAAAATAAGTTATAATTAGTAAAATATGTATTTAAAATTAAAGATACAAATGAAGAGGTTAAAAATCATGACAGTGTATTTAGAAATAAAGAAAGGTAGAAGGACAAAAAGAGGAAAACAGAAATAGAAGGAGAGCAAATTACTAAGAGTAAGGCATATAGATTCACTGACAGAAAGGAAGAGAAGAAGAGAAAAATGAACTGAAGGTAAGAAAGATACTAAAAGAATATGAGTTAGCAAAACTAAATCAGGAAACAGGAGTAAGTAAAAAGATAATGACTGAGAGGGAAAGGAGTCTAATAAAGGATGCATTTAGAAGAATGAGGAATGGAAGATAACTGAGAGTAAGTGAAGTAGAGTCATAGAGTGAAGGGATGAAGGGAGAGAGGATAATATAGAAGGATTGAGGGAAAAGGAGTGAGGAAGTTAGTAGACAGAGAGACTAAGGGAAGGACTGAGTGAAGTGGAGTACAATGAGTGAGGAAAGAAAAATGAGTAAGGGAGCAAAAGAAGGAAAGAGAGGAGAAGAGGACTAAAGCAGTGGTACTGAGAGAAAGTGATTCGGTGATGAAAGTAAAGAGAAGGACACTGAAAGATAGGAAATGAGGGGTAGTAATGAAACCGGACTAAAAGAAATAGGTTGAAGAACGATGAAAGAGGAGCAGTGAAGTTGTTGTAAGAGAAATGATAGAAGGTAGATAAACACAAGTGAACATAACACAAGGAGAGTGAGGGACTGAGGACATAGCGGTAGTGAACGGAAAATAGAGAGAAGAGGTCAAAAGAAAGGAGGAAACAAAGATAAGCGAGGGAGAGTGGATGATTTATAGTGATAGAGTGCGACAATACTGGTGAGTGAGTAAAGAGGAAATACTAAAAGAGCAAAGGAGGAAAACACGGAAAAGGAAAGTAAAGCAGACAGACTGAAAGCTGAATAGTTATGCAAGGGAGAGAGGGGATGCAGACAGTTGAAATGAGAATGAGGGGTTGTGAAAGAAGTGGAGTAAAAGAACGGGGTTGAAAGAGAGTGAAAGAAAGACATAAGTGAGTAAAAAGAGCTGGAAGAGGGTGGAAAAAGGAAAGTGAGTGAGACAATGGGAATATAATTTAAATTACAGAATACAAACTATAGATTAACTTGTACAACATGTTACATAGTTTATTTTTGCTGTTCTCAGAATATATTGAATTGCACTTTAAAAAGTGAGTTCAAACTACTCATCATATGACAGCGGGGGAAAAAAACACAATCAAAAAGATTGTGTTTTAAAAAAAAACCATCTAAACTTAAAAATAACAAATGTACACTAATCTTTGATTCACTTACTTTTCCTTTAGGCCAAATAGTATATCATGAAGGTCCTTTTCGTTGGAAAGTACTCTGCTGTTCTCTAAAAATTCCATTTCATCGACTTTCTAGAAGAAAACCTCGAAGAACATCTGAAATATTTTCATTATTTTCATATACTCCTTCTGTTCAGTCATAACTCTTTGCTCATTCCGTCACCATTCCTTAAGGCCAAATAGTGTCTGATGTATCAGTATATTTTCCAATTAATTAAAACAAACTCTAAAATTACAGTTTTTCCGACGTTCTGAAAGAAAGGCTCAAACAACATTCTCACAATATTAAAATTTTCGTAATTCCATCTCTGACTCACTCATGTTCATCATTTCCTATAATACTGATATCACTTACTATGAGATCCACTTACAGTACCTATATGACAACTCAATTTTTTATATTATCTTAATCACTTTTACTCAGAATATAATTTTAAACAGCAAACTAACCTTTATTAACTGCTCCCGTCTTCATAGGCCAATTACCTTTACTTATATTTTGGTTCTAAAAACACTAGGTATGAATTTTTTAAGTCAAAAGGCAAACGTTGTTTGAAAGTCAAATGAGTGTCATTACAGTGGGTCCAACCTTTACGACTTTTTAAATAGCATGTGTAATGCCCTGATGTTGTTGAAGGACCGTCATGATAAATAATAGCTACAGTTGCAAAGGTTCTTCCTGAAATTGATAACTGAGAAGCCACGAAATTTTTAATAGAAGTTGACAATTTACTTCCATCAGGTCTACATTGTTGGAACATTAAAATCACATATTTACCATAAGTTTGTAAAAATAATGTAGACAGCATTGCAGACTTACATTGGGTACACACCATATTGTGATCAGCTGCTTTAACTAGATTATTAAAAGACACTGATTTGCAGTCTGGTAAAGTCAAATATATAAATCTTCCAGTGTCTATTGTAGTACTACTTGATAAACTACAGTTGTCGCAGTCATGCTGCCATTGATAAGAAAGGCTAAAAAGATTTTTTATATCTACACCTTCATCTTCCAAAACATCAAACATATACATTAAAAATTCCTGACAATCCTGCTGAATATTCTGTGAAAATTGATTTTGACCAGAACATATGTCTAGAAGATTTCGAATTTCTGAAACACTTTCTATTTTTGCTCTATCACTGCTACATTTCTCAAACACAGAATTCAATAAACAGTAGAATGTTTGATCCCGATTTTCAACAATCTGTTCTTGTAAATTTTGAAGAAAAAAAACATTAACCACTACATTAGCATAGCAGTTGACACCAGAACTGTTTTCAAACTCAAATCCAACAACATCTTCAACAGAATCCTTTTTCTTTCTACTTACAATTACAGTTTCATCTACTTTTTGTCTTTTTGCTACTACGTCACTGCAATTATTCTCATTTCTTCTCTTTCGGCCTACCACACGTTTTTCAAACAGAGGATATTGAGGCAAATGTGGAGCATACTCTCTTCTTAACCTATTGTATTCTTTAACACAATCTAGATCAGCACAAATCTTTGTTTCATCACACTCAATCAAGTACAATCCTGATAAAGTTCTGACTCGTGATAATGCCACATATGCCATACCCTCTTTAAACACAGAACTTCCAATGTTCACCAAAGCACTATCTACACTTAAACCTTGAGATTTATGAATTGTCACCGCATATGCTAAACAAACAGGAAACTGTTTTCGGCGAACATATAAGTCTTTCACAAGCAAAAATCTAGCTGAACAACGACAAATTTGTTCTATTTCGTCAATGCCATCCAATTTAATTTTTAAAATTTCTATTCCATCTCTATTTTTGTAATTCACAAAACCAACAACATGACCCATTGCTCCATTTACCAGACCTCTTTCAACATTTAAATTCCTTCTCAAAATGATACGACAATTTAAACACACATTCAGAGTCTTATCAAAACCAGCAGTTTTATATATAGTCTTCTCTAATGAATCCAATTTTGATTTCAAATTTTCTGACAAAATAATTGTTGCTCCCATATGCTCTATTTTATCTATAGCTTCCAGTTTCACTATCTCTTCATTTTCTCACTTTAACATTTTGTTGTTGAACATGGAACATTCTTTCAGAGTAGGCATCAAACATATGCCAGATTTCTTCTCGTTAATTTTCTTAAAAATATTCTCTGGAAGAATGTTTTCATTTGGGTACAAATTTGAAATTAATTGTCCATGTAAAGCTTCTTTCCCATGCTGACTTACTTTTCCGATTCTTAGATCTTGTAGAATATTTTTATAATCTTCATCCTTTGCCTGCCGCATATTTTGGAGTAGTTCTGCATATTTGAAATTTAACCATATATTAACGTTTCCAATGCTTCCTAGGCACTTCCTGGTATCTTCATGCGTGACCATTTTAAACACTGGTTGTCCTTTCACTGGAGTCAACTGCAGTAGATCTCCAAAAACAATAATGTGTTTTCCTCCGAATAACACATCATACTCTGTTCTAAGAATTTCTTGCATTCTCAAATGCACAAAAGCAAGCATTAGATTTGAGACCATGCTTACTTCATCAATGATAAGAAGTTTCATTTTCTTCAGGACTCTGGAAACTTCGGAACACGCATCTCCAGATAGCTTGTGGTATTGCAATTTGTTATCATGCTCCACTGGCAGCATCAGTAAACGATGTAAAGTAATCCCTTTAATATTATGTGCTGCCAGCCCAGTTGGAGCGGTAACAACACAAGACAGCGGTGATTCAGTCCTTTTCTGCAGATAAGTTGCAATTGCTTTAATCAGAAAACTTTTTCCAGTTCCCACTTCTCCACTCACGTACAGGTGGACAGGCTTAAATGATGTACATGAGCACTCTTTTTTCTCATGACTGAATCCATGTTCAACTTGTTCTGTGACTTCGTCATATATCTGCTTCTGCTCAAGGTTTAGTTGTTTTACCAAATCTTCTAAGTTAACTACATCATCTTGAGCTTGTTCCATAGCTCTTTCCACCTCATCCATGGCAGTGGCAGCTTCATTTTGGATAATTGGTCCTCCTAGTGGATCCTGACTCAATGAAGCAGAACTCTGACTGTCTTGAGAACTGTCTCTAGCAATCTCTACAGCAATTGCGGCTTCTTGCTCTATTTCTTTGTTCAACATTTGCAGATAATTTGGAAAAACAGGACATTCTATGGTATCCTTGGTTGCATTAAAAGAATCTTCGTAACAGAGAAAATCTCCAAGTAGTTCCTCTTCTGTACCGGTGACCGCTCAGCCCTCCACAGGGCTTGGTCGCCCCACTCACTGCTGCCGCTCCTGCCTGCGCCGCCTCCTGCCTGCAGATTCCTTCGCTCGCTGCCCGCTGCTCCTGGGAATTTCCCGCTGCTCCTGGGAATTTCCCGCTGCCCGCTGCTTCTTGGAATTTCCCGCCGCTGCCTCCCTGCGGCCCCGCCCCCCTGTGATTCCATTCGCCGCCCCGCTCCCGCCACCCAGCTGCTCCTCCCTCCCGGCTCCTTACTTAAGGGGACCGTAGGGGACCACAGAGTGTGACCGCTCAACCCTCCACAGGGCTTGGTCGCCCCACTCACTGCTGCCGCTCCTGCCTGCCTTTGTCGCCTCCTGCCTGCAGATTACTTCGCTCGCTGCCCGCTGCTTCTGGGAATTTCCCGCTGCTCCTGGGAATTTCCCGCTGCCCGCTGCTTCTTGGAATTTCCCGCCGCTGCCTCCCTGCGGCCCCGCCCCCCTGTGATTCCATTCGCCGCCCCGCTCCCGCCACCCAGCTGCTCCTCCCTCCCGGCTCCTTACTTAAGGGGACCATAGGGGACCACAGAGTGTGACCGCTCAGCCCTCCACAGGGCTTGGTCGCCCCACTCACTGCTGCCGCTCCTGCCTGCCTTTGCCGCCTCCTGCCTGCAGATTCCTTCGCTCGCTGCCCGCTGCTCCTGGGAATTTCCCGCTGCTCCTAGGAAATTTCCCGCGGCTTCTTGGAATTTCCCGTCGCTGCCTCCCTGCGGCCCCGCCCCCCTGTGATTCCATTCGCCGCCCCGCTCCCGCCACCCAGCTGCTCCTCCCTCCCGGCTCCTTACTTAAGGGGACCGTAGGGGACCACAGAGTGTGACCGCTCAGCCCTCCACAGGGCTTGGTCGCCCCACTCACTGCTGCCGCTCCTGCCTGCCTTTGCCGCCTCCTGCCTGCAGATTCCTTCGCTCGCTGCCCGCTGCTCCTGGGAATTTCCCGCTGCTCCTGGGAATTTCCCGCTGCCCGCTGCTTCTTGGAATTTCCCGCCGCTGCCTCCCTGCGGCCCCGCCCCCCTGTGATTCCATTCGCCGCCCCGCTCCCGCCACCCAGCTGCTCCTCCCTCCCGGCTCCTTACTTATGACGCCCCCAGAGCGACGGCGCAGTGGACGCACGCAGCGGGAGCGCCGAAGGTGCGCCAAAGGTAAGCCCGTCTGTGCCCGTCCGTGCCTGGCCCGCACCCAGCGCCAGGACCCCTGGCCCTCCCCGCCGAGGCAAGACGACCCGACTGACCTACGCCGCCGCCACTCTCAACGCACTCAATGCCGGCCGGAACCATGCCTGCTGCCGAGCCACCCCGAGACGCACCCACGGACCCTTCACCTGCTGCACCTGCAAGTTCACCTGCCTCCGAACCTGCCCCGCACCCGCCAAGACAAACACCAGCAGCAACCACCTCAAGTGCATTCTGATCAACACCCGCTCCGTCGACAGACACGCCGTGGAACTCTGGAACCTCCTCGACGCTACATCACCGGACGTCGCCTTCCTCACGGAAACCTGGATGAACGCCTCCTCTGCACCCGCCATCGCCATCCCGGACGGGTGCAAGATCATCAGGAGGGACCGCATCAACCAGACCGGAGGTGGCATCGCCATCGTCCACAGGAACACCATCCGCATCACGACCGACGCCAACGACTCCTTCGCCGCAGCCGAACATCTCCACTTCCAGATTCACACCGACCCTAAGACGACCCTCAGAGGCACCCTCGTCTACAGACCACCGGGACCACGCACACAATTCAGCGAAGACATCACAGACTTCATCAGCCCGCACGTGCTCCCCTCCACTGACTACATCCTCCTCGGGGACCTCAACTTCCACCTGGAGAACAACAAGGACCGCAACACCACCGCCCTGCTGGAAAACCTCGCCAACCTCGGACTCAAGCAACTGGTCAACACCCCCACCCACTACGCCGGCCACACGCTTGATCCCGTCTTCTCTTCCAGCAAGTACATCACCTTCAGCCACGCCACCGGACTCCACTGGACCGACCACTGCTGCGTCCACTTCAGCTTCAAAAGATCCACGACCCACCACCACCCGCAACAGGTACCTCACAGGAATTGGAGCAAGATCACCGCAGACCAGCTCACCACCTCCCTCAGCCGGAGCCCACCCGCCAACACAACGGACCCCAACGAAGCAGCCCGCAACTTCACACAGTGGCTGACCGCCTGCGCCGACGACCTCGCGCCACTAAAGAACCCTCCCAGCAGACCCAGAAGCAAGAAGGCATCCTGGTTCACCGACGACCTCAAGGACTCCGAGAAGACCTGCCGCACCCTCGAGAAAGCCTGGCTCCTCGACCGGACCACCGACAACATGACCGCCCTCAAACATGCTACCCGCAAGCACCACCAGCTCATCCGCACCACCAAGAAGAAATCCCTGAAGGAACGACTGGACAACAACGCCCACGACAGCAAAGAGCTCTTCACTATCGTCAAGGAGTTCTCCAACCCCAGCACCGGCACCAACGTCATTACTCCGTCACAAGACCTCTGCGACTCCCTCGCCTCGTTCTTCCACCGCAAGATCGCCGACATCCACAACAGCTTTGGCGCCCCACCCACGCACCCAACCGTCGAACCAATGCCCCCCCACCGCCACCCTTCGCACCTGGACCACGGTGACCACCGAAGACACAGCCCGCACGATGAACACCATCCACTCCGGATCACCGACCGACCCCTGCCCACACCACGTCTTCAACAAGGCCGACTCCACCATCGCACCCCAACTCCGGAACATCATCAACGCCTCCTTCAACACCGCCACCTTCCCGGAGAGCTGGAAGCACGCCGAGATCAGCGCCCTCCTGAAGAAACCTACAGTGGACCCCACCGATCTCAAAAACTTCCGCCCCATCTCGCTCCTCCATTTTCCTGCTAAAGTCATCGAGAAGATCGTCAACAGACAGCTGACCGCCTTCCTCGAGACGAACAGATCCCTCGACCCCTCGCAGTCCGGCTTCAGAGCCAACCACAGCACCGAGACCGCCCTCATCGCAGCCACCGACGACATCCGGACCCTGCTCGACAAGGGGGAAACAGTGGCCCTCATCCTCCTGGACTTCTCCGCTGCGTTCGACACGGTTTGCCACCGCACCCTAGTCCAGCGCCTCAGCAACATCGGTATCCAAGAGAAGGCACTGGAGTGGATCATCTCGTTCCTCGCCGGAAGAACACAAAGAGTCCGCCTCCCCCCGTTTCGCTCCGAGGCCACCGAAGTCATCTGCGGCGTCCCGCAAGGATCTTCACTCAGCCCCACCCTCTTCAACATCTACATGAAACCTCTCGCAGCCATCGCACGCCAGCACAACCTCAACATCATCTCTTACGCCGACGACACTCAGCTGATCCTCTCCCTCACCAGAGACCCCGACACTGCCAGAACCTGCCTACACGAAGGGATGAAAGACGTCACCGAGTGGATGAAGGACAGCCGCCTGAAACTGAACTCGGACAAGACGGAAGTCCTCATCCTGGGATCTTCGCCCTCCGCCTGGGACGACTCCTGGTGGCCCCCAGCCCTGGGCACCAACCCCAAGCCAACCGACCACGCACGCAACCTGGGCTTCATCCTGGACCCCTCCCTCTCGATGACCAGACAAGTCAACGCCGTCTCCTCATCGTGCTTCAACACCCTGCGTATGCTTCGCAAGATCTTCCGCTGGATCCCGACCGAGACCAGGAAGACTGTCACCCAGGCACTCGTCACCAGCCGACTGGACTACGGAAACGCCCTCTACGCCGGAACCACAGCCAAGCTACAGAAAAGACTCCAGCGCATCCAGAACGCCTCCGCCCGACTCATCCTGGATGTCCCCCGACGCAGCCACATCTCCAGCCACCTGAGGAACCTGCACTGGCTCCCCGTCGACAAGAGGATCACGTTCCGGCTCCTCACCCACGCACACAAGTCTCTCCACGACCTGGGCCCCAAGTACCTCAAAGACCGCCTGACCTTCTACACGCCCACCCGCCAGCTACGGTCCACCAGCCTCGCCCTCGCAGCCGTACCACGCATCCGAAGAGCCACCGCCGGAGGAAGATCCTTCTCTTACCTGGCTGCCAAGACTCCCTCCCCATCCACCTTCGGCTGACCCAGGACCATCTCGCCTTCAGGAAACAACTCAAGACCTGGCTGTTCGAGCAGTAGCATACCCCTCCTCCCGGGTGAGTAGTGCGCTATACAAATGGCATGATTGATTGATTGATTGTACGCCATGGCTTAAAGAGTTGCAAAAGAGCTAAATAGTAAAATTCCCTTTTCTCTGGATTTTCGCAACTCAATTTTCGATGATTAGTCAAATGGCCTTTTCTCTGCTTCACTAGACATCCTTCACACCCAATGACAGCATATATTCCATTATTGATATCTTCTCTGATGTTCTTTTTATAAATATATCTTTGCAGAACTTCATAGAGACAAGCGTTCTCAAGGTAAGGACTTCTATTTGGATAGTATGTATCCAACATGTTTGTCTTCAAAATATCTGTACTTTCTGGTTCTTTCTCCGCCAAATACTCAATTTCTTGTACAGATTTCAAAACTCGGTTTCGTGTTGCAGCAAGACCTAGACTCACCCAAATAATTGTTCTAGACTTGGCGTAGAGACTTGCTGATGATAACCGATCAGAACATTCATATGCTCCAATTTCTCGATGCGACAACATCTTCAAACTGAAACTGTATCATTTCTTGCTTAGACTCTTTTCATGTGAAATGTCCTCCCACATTTCCTTCAGTTCTGTTTTTTCTTTTTTTGTGATGTAAGACGTCACATATCGAGCCACAGCAATAGAGTTGTCAGCAACGAACTGAATATCCATGTTAGCATTCCACATGGACAAAATCACTGGGTTGTAGTCGTTGATGTACTTGGACTCTTCGTTTCTTTTTAAATTGTATGTATTTTTTGGTGATTTCCTCGTCACAGTATGTCGCAGAGAAGACATCAAATTATTTACTCTTCCTTTAGAAATCAATGGTCATGGAAACACGAAACGACATTTTGTATAGAATTGTCTTTGTTTCTGAATTTTCGACGACAGTACTTTCCACAACGATGGGATTGAAAGCGTAAAACTTGTTGCCTTAAACTGTTTTCTTCAGTACTTTTCGGAACAGCACATGTTGAATACTCTTCAATGAACCTCATCACTGTCTCATCCGAATCTGTTCCAAATTTGGGTGCATCTTTAATCCACAACAACATATGTATGTGAGGAGTACCTCTCGCTTGATACTCCTTTCTCCAAAAGAAATCAAAAACCTCTCCAAGGGGAGGATTTTTTTTGTTGGTAATAAAAGACATCATAGCTTCAAATCTATGATTGAAATAATATCTGCATACATTCACTGGATCCAAAGAACACAGTTCTCCAGCAGTTTTGAATTCTATATTTTGTATATTTGCATTTGCCTCTCGTAGAAATTGAAGTAAGTCGTCCCATGCATACTCGGCACAGCTAAGAGTGAGGAACCATGTAGAAGTTCTTAAGTTTCTTAGCATACATTTCAATTCCCCATGACGACGGTACTAATACTCATTTGTACCACGCTGACATGCCATGAGATTGATTAGATGAGATTCCAAAATATTGTCTTGCAGATTGACTTTCTCCATAAAGTCCCTCGCCGAAACATTTTGCAGATGTGCTCCACTTTTCAGTATATGGTTCACTGCATAAGAAAGCCCAGACAAGTCACTTTCATACAGTAGATGAAACAAATAAGGAATGCATTGCCGAAACCTTGGATCTTCAGCATATAATCTTACAGTTCGATATTCAGATGCAGGAATTTGAAGTGGTCGATCGTCATATCGTCCACCTCGACCTGTTGGAAATAAATGTGGAAAACAACGAGCTTCCAAACTTTCTTCCCAAACACTAATGGGACTTCCTTTTGCTGCTTTCATTTGAACCAAGTCAATTGCATTCCCCATCACTTCTTTGGAATGCAAAGGATGAACAGTATCATGTTCATATATTTCTTCACTTCTAGACACATCAACTTTTTCGATTTGGCCAGCTGAACAATCACTGTCTTCATCTGCAGCTGTTTCCTCTGCTTCAACACATACATGTTTGTAGTACTCATTGTTTTTGACCAAATACAACGTTGCCTTTTTGACTTTCCTAACATCCACTAAATCTTGCGAGATTTTCTTACTCTTTGTCGGAACCCCATTAACTAGAATAACCAGAGGTTCCTCTTCCACTTTCTCTACACCAATGGTATCAATATTTTTCTTGAAATCTAGAGGCAAATAAACAACTCTTCCCTTTAATCCTCTCTGTAAATCTGAAGGAGGCAATTTCCCTATCTTAGGCTCCATGCGAACAATAGCCTGAAAAGGATGGACACATTGAATCAAAATAGACTCATATGTATTTAAATCCATCAATTCAGGAGGAATGTCTACCAACTCCAGATTATTATGAACAGCTCTAGCAGGCATTCTGTTTTGATTTAATTTATCATAACAATATTTACAAATACGCTGATCAGAACTCAAATCAAAACAATTCTCCACCCACAAATAAGTTGCAAAATCCTTCCACTCATAATTATTTATCTTTTCACTTTTTACGTATAAATCAACTAATCTAGTTTGATGCTTATAATGAGTTCGTCGACAACACACACAAGTAAAATTAGGCCTTTCACTTGATTTCACCTTAAACCTGGTAATTTCCTGGTCAAACTTTTCTGTACTTAAAATCTGTACATTGTCTTCCACATTACCTTGAATTTCTGTGTCAATTTCTACACTGTCCTCTTTTTCACCAAAATAACAAATCTCAATTTCTTCACAAATCTTCTTCACATCTAAATCAGTTCCATGCAAAAGGGCACTGTTTAATTGTTTAAGCTTAAGTGCTGGACTTTTTGCATAATACAACCTTCTCACTAATTTCCTCATTTTGTTATGATGCACTGCTAACATCCTAAAATGATGAAAAACACTCTGACAGACTTTTCTAGAAAGACAAGCCAGTGAATGCCCTTGCAAACCTGTGTTTTCTCTCACTCTGCAAGGATCTAAGTCTTGCAACATCTTCATTTTCTGTTTTAGACTTTTCTTACTATATGTACGTAAGAAATTACAAAACAAATCGATTGATTCCTGTCGCACACTACAAATACTACTACACTTCCAAGTGTACACTGGACCCTTAGTACGTCTCCCTAAAACTTCATCAGTTAACACCTCTTCTGGTTCTCTAGGCACAAGTTTCTCTTTTTCAATCGGACAACCGTCTTTCACCTCATATGCTCGACCACTGGTGTCAACTGCATGCACTAAATCATTCTCCTGAAAGTAACTCTCCTCATTAAAAAATGGCTCACAACTTGAACTGTGCATCCATTCTCCTGAAAAAACTTTACAAAAATTAGTCCGATTAATTACTCTTTTCCATCTACTTTTTGATTTGAAAACATCAATTGTCTTGTTAAGTGTCCTAATTCTATTGATTATTAAAATAAAGAATTTTTTCTTAACTTCAAAAGCCTGATCAACAATCTTCTCTACATTTTTATTTTTCTTATAAAAAGCAGCTCTCTGTTTACCTTTCCTAATGTTTTTAACAAATTTAAAACCACCCTATTGCGAAACATTCGTTTACGAATGTCTTTAAACTGATTCTGCCTTCTATTCCTTATTCTCTCCTGCTGCAGTAGTAACATTTTTTAGGGATCTCTCCTTCCTCTTCAAATTTGCTCTCTCCTTCTCTTTTTCTACATTCTGTCCAACATTTTTTTTTTATCTACATATGTTCCGTAAGAAAGACTTAGTTGTCTTACCAGGAGCTTTTTTCCTGTTTTTCCTGTTTTTTGAAGTATTTGTTGTAGGAGACTGCTTTAATTCCGTTGCTGTTTTTGATTTTTTTCCGCTTAGTATCTTTTCGTCTCCTTTCCCTTGAGGGCATATTTCCTTACTATTGAAATCTTGATTTTAATCTGTGGTAAACAAAAAAAATAAAAAAAACTCATTATAGACCACTTTTACCAAACAACAAAACAATGACAATAAGCAAACAATATAAACACTATGATGCTTATACATATGACCTTATCTCTGTTTTTTAAATATAATTCTAAAAAAATATTTCGGGCACATGAATTGGTTTTACATTATTGACAAGGATTAGATAGTATCTGCATGATTAAAAAAATATATTTACACATTTCACAATCATATCACCTGTGTTTCCTCAGATTAGTAAGCAAATTGTGCACATGAGGTAAGGCCTGTCCAGAGGAACACAGGTGGTCAGACCGGTGTCTAAGAGTGCACTGGACCAGACTTTATGAAGCCTATCCCCCACTACACTCTTAGATACAGCCGTCACCTTCTTTCCACCCCTGGACAGACCTCTCTTCCACTACACTCTTCAACACAGGCATCACTTCCTATGCACCCCTGGATAATCCTCACCTCATCTGCAACCCTGAATAGACCTCAACACATCTGCACCATGAAACAGGCTTCAGTTCATCTACACCCCTGGACACACCTCATCTCATCTGCATCCTGTTACCATCAATTATACTCAATGTATTGAGGTCTGTCCAAGGGGGACAGATTAGTTAATGCTTGTCTAAGGTTCAGAGGAGGTAAGTCCTCTCCATTGCACTCATGGACACAGGCCTCAACTCCTTTGCACCCCTGGACATGCCTCACCTCATCTGCACAATCCACTTCCTAATTTGAGGAAACACAGGTGACATGATTGTGAAAGGTTCAAATATTTTTATGTATTCATGCACACACTATTTATTCCTTCTCAAAAATGTTAAAACCATTAATTTACCCCAAAATCGTTTTTGTAATAACATTTTAGAAACAGAGCGCAGTTCCTATATACATTTATGAGGCCATGCGTCACTTTTACGCCGCCAGTGCGTCACTTTTTGTGACGCATCGGCAGCGTAAAACATGCCACCTGTTGCGCACTATTTACAAAGTGACGCATCTAAGCAGATGCGTCACTTTACAAACCCCTGCGCTACATTATACCTGCGTCAGGTATAATGTATGCAGAGGGGGCGCTCCCCCGCAAGAAGCCTCGTAATAGTGATGCAGTAAAATCTATGAGATTTCACTGCGTCACTTTTAGGACGCTGTTACGACAAAATCTTACGACTGCCTCACAGCAGGCGTAAGACTGACGCAAGTCCTTTCACATGGGGCTTTCCCCATGTGAAAGGACGCATTGCTGCAGTTGCGTCACTTTTGTGACACACCCCAACCATGCGTCACTTTTGTGCCGTACAGATACGTCAGAAATACTGACTTATCTGTAAGTCCTTGCGCCATGATGCGTCATACATTAAATATAACACATCATTGGTGTCACAAGGAGTGCGCAGTGAAAAGTGACGCATCGCTGTTTTCATAAATAAGGCTCTGTGTGCTTCCTAATCTGAGGTAACACAGGTGACATGATTGTGAAAGGTTCAAATATTTGTATGTAATCATGCACACACTATTTATTCCTTCTAAAACATGTAAAAGTCATTGATTTGCCCCAAAATCGATTTTTGAATAACATTTTAGAAACAGAGCACAGGTCCTATGTACAAGCATTCCATTTCAATACTGAAATCTCAGTATTTTACAAAATACATTTCCTCTCTCTTGCAAACATTCCTACCAAGCATTACCAAACAAAATGACACAAACCAACAGCAAAGAAGCTCAGTCTGATTCCTAATCTGAGGTAACACAGGTGACATGATTGTGAAAGGTTCAAATATTTGTATGTAATCATGCACACACTATTTATTCCTTCTCAAAAATGTAAAAGCCATTGATTTGCCCTAAAATCGATTTTTGAATAACATTTTAGAAACAGAGCGCAGGTCATATGTACAAGCATGGAGTAGTGTGGCTCACTGGTTAGAGGCGGCAGACCCGAGAGCAGAGGACGGCCCGGGACCAGGGTTCGATTCCCGACGCGGCAGGTTTCTGGACCAGGGTCAGCGGACTTGATAATTCTCTCGCCTCGGTGCCCACTCTGATCAGCGATCACACTCGGCAACTCTGGGCACTAGCTTGCCTCATCTTCACTAACGGCCCCACCAGACCGCCGGGGATGCCTGGTCTCACCCTGGAGATACCCATTAAGGGACCATCTCTCAGGGAAGCCAGGAAGGGTTTCGCAGCGGTCGAAGCGCGGAGGTACCCCTTCGGGAGTGATTCCAGCGCTATATAAGCACATAATTAATTAATTAATTAATTCCATTTCAGTACTGAAAACTCAGTATTTTACAAAATACATTTCCTCTCTCTTGCAAACATTCCTACCAAGCATTACCCAAAAAAATGACACAAACCAACAGCAAAGAAGCTCAGTCTGATTCTTAATCTGAGGTAACACAGGTGACATGATTGTGAAAGGTTCAAATATTTTTATGTAATCATGCACACACTATTTATTCCTTCTCAAAAATGTAAAAGCCATTGATTTGCCCCAAAATCGTTTTTTGAATAACATTTTAGAAACAGAGCACAGGTCCTATGTACAAACATTCCATTTCAGTACTGAAAACTCACTATTTTACAAAATACATTTCCTCTCTCTTGCAAACATTCCTACCAAGCATTACCAAAAAAAATGACACAAACCAACAGCAAAGAAGCTCAGTCTGATTCCTAATCTGAGGTAACACTGGTGACATGATTGTGAAAGGTTCAAATATTTTTATGTAATCATGCACACACTATTTATTCCTTCTCAAAAATGTAAAAGCCATTGATTTGCCCCAAAATCGTTTTTTGAATAACATTTTAGAAACAGAGCACAGGTCCTATGTACAAACATTCCATTTCAGTACTGAAAACTCACTATTTTACAAAATACATTTCCTCTCTCTTGCAAACATTCCTACCAAGCATTACCAAAAAAAATGACACAAACCAAC
Source organism: Lissotriton helveticus (assembly GCF_964261635.1). Lineage (NCBI taxonomy): Eukaryota > Metazoa > Chordata > Amphibia > Caudata > Salamandridae > Lissotriton > Lissotriton helveticus. The sequence goes on along the minus strand of NC_136067.1, from coordinate 1,585,642,466 downwards.
AGCAAAGAAGCTCAGTCTGATTCCTAATCTGAGGTAACACTGGTGACATGATTGTGAAAGGTTCAAATATTTGTATGTAATCATGCACACACTATTTATTCCTTCTCAAAAATGTAAAAACCATTGATTTGCCCCAATTCGTTTTTTGAATAACATTTTAGAAACAGAGCACAGGTCCTATGTACAAGCATTCCATTTCAATACTGAAAACTCACTATTTTACAAAATACATTTCCTCTCTCTTGCAAACATTCCTACCAAGCATTACCAAAAAAATGACACAAACCAACAGCAAAGAAGCTCAGTCTGATTCCTAATCTGAGGTAACACAGGTGACATGATTGTGAAAGGTTCAAATATTTTTATGTAATCATACACACACTATTTATTCTTTCTCAAAAATGTAAAAACCATTGATTTGCCCCAAAATCGTTTTTTGAATAACATTTTAGAAACAGAGCACAGGTCCTATGTACAAGCATTCCATTTCAGTACTGAAAACTCACTATTTTACTCACTATTTTACAAAATACATTTCCTCTCTATTGCAAATATTGATACCATGCATTTTTAAAAAGCATCACACAAACCAACAGCAAAGAAGCTCAATGTGCTTCTTAATCTGAACTCTCTATCTATATTGAATGAATCATAACTCACCTTTACAAATGCTTTGGGAGATTGAGAACAGTGTCAGATACACACACCAATATTTCTTTAGCAGAGCAAAAGGTATGTACTCCAGGCACTGCAATCATGAATGGCACAGAAAACCTCTCATTCTACACACATATTCCTCATGGTAACCAATCAAAACTCTTCCCTCTCTATTTTTCAAATCAACACCCTTCCCCCCCTCAGCCCTTTCTACCTGTTACCATAGCAACTCCCTCCTCACGGAACTCTCAGGGTTAAAAGTTTATTCTACAATGTTGCAAATGAACTCAGCAAGGATGTTTGACCTATCAATAAACCAGCTTATCAGGTGCAATCTTTCTTTTAATGACCTTTTCTTGACTATTCAAATGACTTCTTTCACAGAACAGAACCATGCACCCTAACTTTCAGTTTTCAACTATCTGAATCCACCAATCATTGCTTGTGATTCAAGAGCACTGAAACTCCACAGTTTTTTTTTGCTAACTCCTACTGTTCCAACTGCCATTTCATTCCTACACTTCATCTGACTGCACCAGAACCTCCTCTCACCATGTACTCTGTCTGGATTATTGGACATAGCTACATTCACTGGGCTCAAAGGTATGCAGCTATCAGAAATTTTCACAACCTTGATTTACCAAATGTGCACATAAAGTGGATTGGCCAAAGAGGATTGAGATGTCATCAATTGATACCATTGGTGAAAACCTTTCACCATCTGCCACACCCTGACCTTATAATTTTGCACTGTGGTGGAAATGACCTAGGCAGTTTGACTGGGGTAGGTCTGGAAATGGTTTTAAAGGACACCTTTGGGCAATTGATGACACTTTTTCCACAAACTGCCTTGGTGTATTCCAATATATGCCAAAGACAGAAATGGAAGTGGTCCAACCAATTTTTGTCCACAATTTGAGAAAGCACGGAAACAACTTGCGTTACAACATGCAAGATATCTACAGAGGAGATGGTGTGCACTTCTCAGATGAGGGGAATAGAATATTCCTCCTGAATTTAAGATTGTGCATTGGAACCTACTTGTAGGTACCTAAATCAGCCCCAGAACCCAAAAGCTCTTTTCAGGGCTACCCTACATCTGATCACTCAAAATTATTATTTTACTCTAACTTTTTTCACTAATTTTCACCAAAGTACGCTCCCCGGTATGCTTCCCGGTGCACGTACCGGGCGCTCACCCCTATATGGGCCTCCTAAGCCCTCCTCAGAAAACCTAGGGGGTCAGGAAGTGTCTACCGTGCCCCCTTTTACCCATTCCCAACGTTGTTTGTCCTCCATCTTGTGCCTCAAATCTACTGAAACACAAGATGGAGGACTCCCATAGCGCTGCCGGTGCGCGTACCGGGGCGCGCACCGGTGAGCGCTCCCAACATTTTTCAAAAGTTAATTTACATAAAAACCTCTGTAGAGAAGTTCACCAAATATAGAATAGGCAATACTACCTACCAGTCCCTACCATTTTCCCAAATTTGGTGGAATTCCATTGAGCCATTTGGCCTGTAGCCCTGTCTAAATATCCTGGGGTAAATTACATGACAAAAACACATCTGAAGTGTTAGAATTTACAACCAAATAAAATGTTACTTTCACTTTCCACTATTATTTCCTGACATTTGATTGGTTATGTACATGAATATATATAAAAAAAAGAGAGGGAAACACAGCCATTTTGACTACTACTTCCTGAAGTACATTTGAAAAGGATTTTCACTGAGAACTTCAACTGCTTTCACAGAGGTAAGTTGTTATTTTGGAAAGTGAAGTATGTTGTGCACTTAAAGTTAATTTGGGAAAACATTTTCTGATAGTTATATACTATCCCTCTATAATAGTTATAGATTGAGATAGGCTTCTCTGTTATAGTTATGGATTGAGTTAGACTTCTCTTGTATAATTATGAATTTACTTAGGCTTTATCACATACACTTTTTTATATTTCTACTTCCAGCCTGATACCATAAACTGCCCAAAGATAACTTCACTGTTAAAAAATCAAAACTACCTGTCTGAACTTAAACCCAACAGTGCCCTATCTCTACTGATATATTTATTTTTTATGCAATTTACAGCAAGACAATGGAAGGAGAACAGAATAAAATTAATATTTCTTTCGAAATTGTTATGGAAAACAACCCTGAAGAAAATATTGCTGAGAATGATGACTTTGACTTTATGGATGAGTCTCTGGACCATGAATTACTTGAGTGTGTGGAAGCAATAGAATCACAGAATGAAAATGAGGACATTCCAGACAATATATTGTTAGAAGTTTTATTAAATTTTGAAAAAGAATCAGAAAAATAAATTTATATTTAATAATCAAAAATTGTTCGAGACATTATTCATTTTTATATGTAATTCATGAAGTAGTACCAAAATGATTATAATATAAAGTGAGACTTGTAGTATACTGTGCAACTTTTTTGTGTTACATAGTAATTTTGCTCATAGTTACTTCCTTTCTCCCACTTTATTATCTCCAATGTGTATTTGACATCTCTTTTTCATCTCCTGCCTCCATGTTGTTTCTGCTTTCCTGACAGACTATAGTATAGATTCCATATACCACAATAACTTCTGTAACAACATGCAAATTATCTACAGAGGAGACAGTCTACATTGAATTTAAAACTCTGCATTGGTACCTACATGCTGGTACTTATATCACCCACACAACACAACAACTCTATGCAGAGCTACCCTACCTCTAAGCACTTTCAATTATTATTTTACTGTTTCACTTGATTTCCCCCGTGGTACGCTCCCTGGTACGCTCCCCGGTGCGCGTACCGGGCACTCCCCCCGCGAAAATCGGGCAGTCATTTAAATAATACTCGCTAATATATGTATTCACTAAGATACACTTAATAAGCCAGTTAACCAATCAATTTAAAAAAAAAAACATCCATTAAGACACTTATTTAAACATTTATTCTTCCATCGACCTTTACATATACATATATAAAACGTATTTATTTTTCAGAAAGACACACATTCACTGGATGGTGTCATCAGTGATGTCATGAGTGATGTCACTGACCATGTCATGAGTGATGTAATATGTGACGTCATCAGCAGTGCATTGCAGGCGCGCAAAAGTTATAGTGAGTCCAACTAACTATAACGTGGGAATTTCAATGGTTTTATGTCAGTAAAATTTCCAGCTAACTATAACTGGTGTCAAACCTATGGTTTTTTCAGTGAATTTAATAGGTTTTTTTAAATGCTAATTCCTAACTATAACTGGTGTGAAACCTATGGTTTTTTCAGTGAATTTCATAGGTTTTTTTTAAATGCTAATTCCTAACTATATAAGGCCTGAAACCCATGCTTTTTTCAGTGAATTTCAAAGGTTTTTTTAATGCTAATTCCTAACTATATAAGACCTGAAAGCCCACCAGGAATCTCCAGTATGCGCCAGGGGACTGCATTGCAGAGAGGTGTAATGAAGCCACGCCCCTTTTTACACCTCTCTGCAACGCAGCCCCTGTGCATGTTTGAAGAGGGGGAACTAATTCCCCTTGCATACTGGGGGCCCCTGGGGGCCAAGTAGCCCACCTGGAACCTCCAGTATGCGCCAGGGGGCTGCATTGCAGAGGTGTAATGAGGCTATGCCCCTTGTTACACCTCTCTGCAACGCAGCCCCCTGCCACGTTTGCAGAGGGGGAACTAATTCCCCTTGCATACTGGGGGTCCCTGGGGGCCAACTAGCCCACCAGGAGCCTCCAGTATGCGCCAGGGGGCTGCATTGCAGAGAGGTGTAATGAAGCCACACCCTTTTTACACCTCTCTGCAACGCAGCCCCCGTGCATGTTTGAAGAGGGGGAACTAATTCCCCTTGCATACTAGGGGTCCCTGGGGGCCAACTATCCCACCTGGAACCTCCAGTATGCGCCAGGGGGCTGCATTGCACAGAGGTGTAATGAGGATATGCCCCTTTTTACACCTCTCTGCAACGCAGGCCACTGGCGCGTTTGCAGAGGGGGGACTAATTCCCCTTGCATACTGGGGGTCCCTGAGTCATATCTGCCCAAACACCGATATTCCGAACGATTGAAAATGACTTTTCTTGAGAAACATTTGGATTATCATGTCCTATACTTTGGAATTTTTGAAAGACTGACTTTGAGGATGCTATAAATTACTCAAGTCTGTCCGAATTGTGTGGGTAAATTTGATACCTAGTCACTTTGAATAAGAATGTACTTACGTCTCGTCTAACATTTGGAAGAAATATCTAGTTATATGACAACAGGATAACGAGATAACTTGAAGGAAATAAGAACGCCCTGAAGAAGTTCTGTTGTACAGAACGAAACGTTTCGGCTGGCTGTGGTACATAAACTTAAGGAAAATAAAAGCATTTGAATATACACCAAGATTCAGCGCTTCAATAAGGATTCTATGTGATATGATTTGATTGGACTTATTGTGCAAGTGGTGCTGTGCCAAACTTTGGAATATTCTCCACTACTCTCTACTACTTACTCTCTCCTACTCCACTACTCTCAAATACTCACTCTCTACTACTCATTCTCTACTACTCTACTACTCTCTACTACTCTCTCTCTACTACTCGCTCCCTACTACTCACTATCTACTACTCTACTACTCACTCTCTACTACTCTCTCTCTCTACTACTCACTCTTTACTACTCACTCTCTACTACTCTCTACTACTCACTCTCTACTTCTCACTCTCTACTACTCACTCTCTACTACTCACTCTCTACTACTCTCTCTCTACTACTAACTCTACTACTCACTCTCTACTACTCTTTACTATTCTCTCTCTCTACTAGTCTCTATTACTCACTCTCTACTACTCTCTACTATTCTCTCTCTCTACTACTCTACTACTCACTCTCTACTACTCTCTACTACTCACTCTTTACTACTCTCTACTACTCACTCTCTACTGCTCTCTACTACTCACTCTCTACTGCTCTCTACTACTCACTCTACTACTTACTCTCTACTACTTACTCTCTACTACTCACTCTCTACTACTCACTCTCTACTACTCACTCTCTACTACTCTCTACTACTCACTCTACTACTCACTCTACTATTCTCTCTACTACTCACTCTGCTACTCTCTCTACTGCTCTCTTCTACTCTCTACTCTCTACTAATCACTATCTACTCTATTACTCACTCTCTACTCTCTACCTCTCTACCTCTCTCTACTTCTCTCTCTACTAGTCTCTACCTCTCTACCGCTACCTCTCTACCTCTACCTCTCTACCTCTACCTCTCTCTACATGCACACATATACACATATATATATATGCATATATATATGCATATGCATTTATATATATGTATGTGTATGTATATACATACATATATAATCTGTATATCTATATAAATACAAATATAAATGCATGCATACATATACATATATGCATACAGATGCATGTTATTTACATGAAAGTTAAAAAAACACTAATAAAAGCAAAGCTAAAAAGCCACCTCATTACAAACAGAATGGCTTTAACTTAAACGAGGGCGAGATCTATTGCATTTTCAATGCTTGTTTACTTTGGTTCCATCAAGAAGGCATTCAGATGTGTCACACATTTGCCATAAATTCTGAATGTTAGCACTCTAGTTGCTCATTAGATCACTGTAGTAAAGCTACTGCTCACCAGGGAAGTCTGCTGCTGGTATTCAAAGTGCATGTTTCAGTCTGCATGTCAGAATTTTTTAATGAAATAGAAGAGGATTTGAGAAGTCACTCAAAATGTGCCCTAATTTTTCTTTTTGCAGCACTAATAATACTTTCTATGGCATAATATAGCCCCTCATTTTGTTCCTTTTTAAATTAAATGTTTTAAGAGTTACCACTTTATTCCCATCACGATGGCTTCAGGTGTGCTATACCTTTGTAATAAGTAGGACTGTTAGCGCTCTAGTTGTTCTTTAGAACACTCTAGGAGGCTGCAGTAGAACACAAAGGAATCAACTGACAGTCTCTGTCCTTGTTGGATCTACATGTTTTACTGAGAATGTCAGACTTCATTCTCACATGACTGAGAAAGATAAAGTGAATTTACAGAAAATATGTTTTCAGTTTAGCATATAGATCCCCTTCCAAACCACTGTGGGAAAATCATGAGATATTAGTTTTCTTTCAAAAATGATTCATGATATCACAGCAGAAGGCTTTTTCACATGGTAAAATCACCTTAGAACACACCACAATTCCTAAAATGAGTATGGTACCATCAACAAATAATTTATAATGTAACTAAAGTCCTAAAACCCTCTATTAACTACAATGCTTTTTAATGAGGTGCTATCATGTATATTGGTCCCAAGATGGCTGCCAACACTTCTTGGTTGAAGTGCTGACAGCCAATCAGATCAGATGTGTGGTTAGGCTCCGCCCAGATATATATATATTTTTAACCTAAATTACTCAAAATCCACTGGAGCACATATCTTGAGACCTAGCAAAGGCACATCGGGCTACCAGTCCCTACAATTTTGCCAAGTTTTGTGGAAATCCATTCAGCCGTTCGGGCTAAAAGTGAGTCCAACCGCCCTATGGAAATTAACATGGGGAAAACACATTTTGGGACCCCCTTTTATCTCGGCCCCCGCTTGACGAATCCCCCCCAAACTTTCAGGGAAGGAGCAGAGCGGAGCGGGCCATCTTCTTTGAGAAATTTGCGAAGATTCGTCCACCGGCGCCAAAGTTATTCCCAATAGAATGTGCGGATTTCCTATGGAAATCAATCCTAACTATAACTACCTACTGGCGACCGCCAGTAGGTAATATATATAAAACCTATGAAATTCACTGAAAAAACCATTTGTTTGACACCAGTTATAGTTAACTGGAAATTTTACTCGCATAAAACCAATGAAATTCCCACGTTATAGTTAGTTGGACTCACTATAACTTGCGCGTGCAATGCACTGCTGATGACGTCACATATTACATCACTCATGACATGGTCAGTGACATCAGTCATGACATCACTGATGACACTATCCAGTGAATGTGTCTTTTAAAAAAAAAATGTGTTGTATATGTATATGTAAAAGTTGATGGAAGAATAAATGTTTAAATAAGTGATTACTTGGATGTTTTTAAAAAAAAAATTGATTGGTTAACTGGTTTATTAAGTGTATCTTAGTGAATACATATATTAGAGAGTAATGTTTAAATATTTAAATATATGTATTAGTGTTTCACTTTGTGTATAAGTGGTTGCATGGGTTGGTGAGTAGCTACATGTGTATGTATATGGGTTATTAGATGTTTTTGTTAGTATCAGTATGAGTGTTTGTATGGTTTGGTGGGGGTATTACTTAACACATAGATGCATGAATGACTGACTCTCTCTTTGTATGTGTTTTGAAGACAGCATATGTGCAGGACTGTATGGGTGGAAGAGTGTGTATATGTGTGTGTTAGTGAGTGAATGACTGTCTCACTAGTGTCTTTATCAGTAACTACGTATGTTTTAATCTAATATATGTGAATATTGATGTATATAAGTGAGTATATGTGAGAGAAAGAGATTGTAAGAGTTCCTGTTTAGATAAGTATGTGTTTCTATAAGTGATTGTTTAAGAGAGTAAGTATGTGTAAGTTTCCATAGAAGTAAGGTGGTTGTGTGTGTGTAGCTGTATATGCAAATAAATGGATGTTCAATAGTTTATTTGCATGTGTGAATATGTGTGAGAGTATCTTTTGGATGACTGTCAGTGTGTAACAGGATGTATAGGTGTATCACTACATATCATGAGTGAGTATATGTACGAGTGACTATATAGAACTGTTGATCAATGAGTGGATGTGTATATAGATGGTGGAATTATTGAATTGGTTGTTGTAACTGGTATGGGTATCTCCATGTTTTTGAAAATTTTTGTTTCTATTTTTGAATGTGTTTCAAGGGTTACATTACAGTGAAAAGAGGTCTGTCACTCTGTCACAAGGATGGTGTCATCAGTGATGTCATGACTGATGTCATTGACCATGTCTCGAGTGATGTAATATGTGACGTCATCAGCAGTGCATTGCACGCGCAAGTTATCGTGAGTCCAACTAACTATAATGTGGGAATTTCATTGGTTTTATGCGAGTAAAATTTCCAGCTAACTATAACTGGTGTCAAACCTATGGTTTTTTCAGTGAATTTCATAGGTTTTTTGTAAATGCTATTTCCTAACTATAACGTGTGTAAAACCTATGGTTTTTTCAGTGAATTTCATAGGTTTTTTAAATGCTACTTCCTCACTATAACGTGTTTAAAACCTATGTTTTTTTCAGTGAATATATATATATATATATATATATATATATATATATATATATATATATATATATATATATATATATATATTACCTACTGGCGGTCGCCAGTAGGTATATATAGTTAGGATTTTTTCTCTATGGGATTTTTGAAAATTCTATGTCTAATAACTTTGGCGTTTGTGGACGGAATTGGCTGAAATCTTCAGGAAAATGGAACATTTTGTTTCTGAGCAGCCCCTGAAAATTTGGGGGGGTTTCGTCAAGGGGGGGCCGAGAAAAAAGGGGGATCCCAAAACGTGTTTTTAACATTGAGTTTCCCATAGGGAGGTTGGCCTCACTTTTAGCCCGAACGGCTGAATGGATTTGCACGAAACTTGGCAAAATTGTAGGGACTGGTAGCCCGATGTGCCTTTGCTAGGTCTCAATATATGTGCTTCAGTGGATTTTGAGAAATTAACGTTCAAAAAAAGATATATATCTGTAACAGCGGACCGGGCAGCGCTCCGGTTCGCGGACTTTTCGCGGTACGGAGCTTTGTGAAGCGAAGCTGATTGGTTCTCCGGCGTCTGTGAACATTCCAAACAGTCCGTAGCGGCCGCCATCTTGTCTCTCGGTAGGATCGAGAGACAAGAGGAGGCCAAAGCAAAGGGGCAAATGACCATAAGGGGGCATAGTAGATCCTCGCTGACCCCCTAGGTTTGATGTGGAGGTTTTAAAAGGGCCCCGCGGGGCAAAAAAAAACCAAATAATAATAATAATCGAACGGCTGAATGGATTTGCACGAAACTTGGCAAAATATTAGGGACTGGTAGCCCGATGTGCCTTTGCTAGGTCTCAATATATGTGCTCCAGTGGATTTTGAGAAATTAACGTTCAAAAAAAGATATATATCTGTAACAGCGCTCCGCTTCGCGTACTTTTCGCGTTACGGAGCTTTGCGAAGCTGATTGGTTCTCCGGCGTCTGTAAACATTCCAAACAGTCCGTAGCGGCCGCCATCTTGTCTCTCGGTAGGATCGAGAGACAAGAGGAGGCCAAAGCAAAGGGGCAAATGACCATAAGGGGGCATAGTAGATCCTTCCTGACCTCTTAGGTTTGATGTACCATTTTGCCAAGTTTGGTGTAATTCCGTTCAGCCATTCAGGCTGTAGACGTATGTAAATGTCCTATGGAAAATTGCATGGGGAAAACACATTTGAAAGTGTTGAAATTTAGAACCAATTAAAATGTTACTTTGGTTTTGTATTTGTGTGTGATGAAAGTTAATTGGTTATGTATATATCTCAAATGAGAGGAAACCACAGCAATTTTGTGATACTACTGTCTGAGGTACATTTGTGAGGAATTTTTGGTGGTGAATTTCTGGTGTTTGATTTACACAGTACTAACACTTCTCCTACTTTTAAAAAGGTGAGTTGTTAATTTGTAAGGGGAACTATGTTGTACACTTGAAGATAATTTGAAAAATGTTTTCTGTTATTTATTTGCAGTCCTTCTGTTATACTAAATACTTGATAAAGTTAGTTTTATATTATGTATTACTAAAAACGATAAATGAAAGTGATTATTTTTTTCTGCAATTTACAGCAAGCAATTTCAAAATAAAATGGCTCACAATGAAGAGACCATGGTAATTTCTTTTGAATTGTCCACTACATTGATTGAAATTGACAGCACCAATAATGAAATATTGTCACAAGGAGGAGATGACTTGAATGATTCCACTACATTGATTGAAATTGACAGCACCAATAATGAAATATTGTCACAAGGAGGAGATGACTTGAATGATTTTTTGGATCAATCTGTTGATGGCGAATTTATCGAATGTTTGGAGACCATAGAGTTACAAGAATCATCATTGCAGACTTTTAATGAGGAGATTCCAGATGAGATGATTGAAGAGGAAATTACTGATGAGGACATGTTACTAGTTCTTTCAAATTTAGAAAATTCAGAAGAATAAATTTATATTTAGAAATCAAAAATTGTTTGAGACATTATTCATTTTTATTTTTAATTTATGAGGTTTTAGCGAAGTGATTGTAGTATAAAATGAGACTTATAGTATAGAGTGCAACATTTTTATGTTACATGGTAAGTTTACTCATATTTACTTCCCTTCTCCCACTATATTATCTCTAATGTGTATTTGACATCTCTTCTTCATCTCCGGCCTCCTTTCTCTCACTGTGTGTCTCTGATGCATCTTATCGCTGCTATTTTGTGTACTTACAGAAGAGAGTAACATAATATAGTTCGGAACGTGAAAAGGGGGCAAAGTAGAGTACCCCTCACCCCCTAGGCCTTCTCAGGCGGTCCCAAAAGGATCAGTTTCTGCTTTCCTGAGAGATTATGGTATGAGTTCCATATACCACAATAATTTGCATTACAACATGCAAGATATATATCTCCTATTACCAACTTTTGGAGATATTCGCGCTAAGCGCGAATATCTCCAAAAACTAACACCTGCCCTGAGCAGTTCTTAGCCATGTTATCCAATGGGAGGTGGATAACATGGCTAAGAGCATTAGCTCGGTAATGCATGAATATCGCTGAGTTTTCAGCGATATTAATGCATTGCGGTCGTTTTTTATCGCATTTGCGATAAACCTTGATAATAGCAAGGTTTATCTTCGATAATTTCTGACGATGCTTAGCGGTAAAAAATTCGTTGGTAAGCATCGTTAGCGATAAATATCGCTTAACTTTGGTAATATGCACCAACGTCTGTTAACGTTCGATTCGAAGGAAATGAGGAAGTGTTGAAAAACATTGTTTGCGCCATCTTGCCTTTTTTGAAATGCCACACTTTTGTCGTGCACGGCAGCCATTTTAGATGCCTTGACCAGACCCACTCTCTGCACGCGGTCGATTCGTAGCATGGCTCCCCACCCTCGCAAGCATCTTCCACAGGCACTGGTCACCCCCGCTCTCTGTGTTATGCATGGGCAATAAACCTCTCCCCATCTGCGCTGCTCTTCCCTGAGAATCACACTCTGTGCCCACCCGACACCTCCCTTTCGCCCTATTCACTACCGCACCCTCTGACACTCCTCTTCCTCTGTGTCCGATTGTCCAGGCTATCAGCTAGCCCTGCAGATGTAGTTTATGGCCCCAGCTGTAAAGAATCACCCCTCTTCAAAGGAGTTATAGTAGATCAAGGCCCACACCCGATGAGATCCGTCACACCACACGTGTTCCTACTATCTGAAAACCATCCTGTATTGTGATTGGGGAGGGGACCGAGCCTGAAGCGGAAGATTCCAGGGATGACTCTTTGTACATCAAAGTTTTTACATTTATGTGTCACATTAAAAATATATAGCACTCCAACAAAGTAGTAGGAATATAAAACTTTAATAACATATAAATATATACAACAAAACAAAAACAGTAAAAACATTTAAACAACGAAGAGACCGTGGCAATTTCTTTTGAATTATCCAATACATTTATTGAAATTGACAGCACCAATAATGAAATTTTCTCACAAGGAGGAGATGACTTGAATGATTTTTTTGATCAATCTCTTGATGGCGAATTTATCGAATGTTCAGGAAATTCCTGATGAGGACATGTTACTAGTTCTTTCAAATTATGAAAATTCAGAAGATGTTGCCTGGGGGTGGGTCGTCAGTAGCAGTCTGTTGTGCGAATAGTTCCAAGGCAGCAGAACGCGCTGAAATCTAGATGGCACAAACGTGATGTCTAGTAAGTTGCCGCCCAGCAAATAACGGCGTGGGGCGCCGCGGGGGTGAGTGAGTCCAGTAGGCACCACAGGTATTCTTACCGGCATTGCAGAATTACTGCTGGGGACAATGCCTGTGCTGTAGCAGGGTCACAGCAGAAACAAAAAGGATTCTGTTGAAGATGTTGTTGGTTTTCAATTTGAAAACAGTTCTGGTGTCAACTGCTATGCTAATGTAGTGGTTAATGTTTTGTTTTCTCTAGAAAATGTAAAAGAGGGGGAGGCAGTCCAAAGTTCTGGTAAAAGGGCAAAGGAAAGGATCGGTGGTTTGAACTATCAGTCAAAAAGGGGAGGGGGTGCAACAATTTTTCCTACCGGGTCACAGTGTGCTTTCACCGGAACTGAGGTTTGCAGGATTCTAGTAATTCAAAGTGAGGCTGGCGCCAGCATGGGAGCGCCGACGTCCCGCGGATAGAGTTTCGTCACTCCACGGGCGATCATGGCAGTCATTCCCCATCGGGGGTGTCTGCGGGGGTCGGAGACTCCCGCGGCTCCTCTAGAATCTTCAAGGTCGTGGAGGACTACTGTGGTGGAGTCAACCAGTGACCGGGCCATTTCTTTATGCTGGGCCCGCTCTTGCCACGTCGATCGCCATTTTGAGAGTTCGGTAGCTACTGGCGATCGCGGGGTCAAATGAGCGGACGGGCTCCACCCTGCCGGGCGAGACGTTGCAGCATCGCCACAGTGGAAGAACCCTTTTCCGGGCGCCTGGAGCGCTGAGGGTGCAGGTGGCAAGCCTCCACTGGGGAGGCGGGAGAGGCCTGTTCGCACCGTCTCTCCCTCCCAGTGCACCCCACGGCGTCTCGCTTGAGATTTGTTATGGCCGGACCAGGCGATGAGGACGAGGGGGGGGGGGTCGGAGGCATGTGCAAGACATCCCCCCCAGTGTTGTCAAAGCCATTATTCAAGAAAGAAGAAGTGTCCCGTCCGTCTTCGGGCCGGGCTTCCGGTGGATGTCGGCCGGACGCCCCTTGCTCTGGCCCCATGAACGGGTTCCTTGGTTTATCGGCTGCAGCCGGATCCCATCGGCCCCGGCCGTTGGTGGCCGGACTGGTAGAGAATGTGGCGGGACTACCTGAAACTGTCAAGGGCCACCGCGGCCGGACTGGGAGAGAGAGGGGAGGGTCGAGGACACGGACATTCCCCCCCCCTGCAACTCTCCAGCGTTGTCAATCCCCCTGGCCGGGTCCCGCTGGCCTCGGCCTCGGCCTCTCCTCCGGCTACACCCTACGTGATGATCTCCGAGGCGTGGCAGCAGGACCCGCCTTATATGTGTTGCTTCCGGCTGGGCGTAGCCGAAAACCTGTTGCCCTTTGGAAGTTTCTAGAATGGGGCGGATGTCTGCTGACTTCTATCTTTCCCAGTTTGCCGTTATTTGGCCGTGGCAGGCGGTGGGACAGACACGTTTTGGGGCAGTGAGGGGCGATGTTTTCAGGTTTCTTATTACGGGCTTACTTCTAACGTTTCTTGTTTCTAGGACAATAATAGGTTTTATCATTACGTATTGTTATCGTTTCTTTGTTTGTTATTTAATAAAAAGTTCATCAGTGGCCTACTGATTTTCGTTTTCCTATTCTTTTCTTTCCAGGTTGTTTCATGCTAAAGTTTCTGTTAACAGGATACAGTGATCACTTCGTTATTATTGCATACGTCCTTTTCACTAGGGGTGCTCTCTTGTTGGGCCAGATATCTCTAGTAAATGGTCCGGGTGAAACAGGTGCATCAATCAGTGGGGAGTAGATAGGCATGACAGATTACAACGGGGGAGAAAGGTCCGCATTACCTACCCTTTCACTACTTGCAAAGATTTTCCTACGTTTATTTGCAAACAGGGAATACCTCCAAAAAGAACTAATTCCCAAACAGTCAATGTTCGGACAATCAATCAATCAATCAATGAGGAATGAAATAGGTACGACGTGTTAAAGGCTTGCGTTACCTACCCTTCACTATCTGCAAAGGGAGAGAGAATATTCCTATTCTTCCTTGTTTGCAGGCAGAGAAGATCCTTAAGAGAACCAACTTCGAACAATTCAATGCTCGATTCAAACAATCAACAAGGGGTACTGTGAACACAAATGAACGCCGCTTATGTACATACACATTGCTATTTTCAACAGGTTGTTCCTAATGTTTCTATTTTAGCGAGGTCAAAAAGAGATCCCATTAGTGGCCTACTGATTTTGCTCGATTCCTTTTGTTTTTTTACACGATTTTTCGCCATCTGCAAAGACTAAACAGAGTATTGCGACTCTGTGCTTGTTTGTAAATAGAGAATGAACCAAAGAGAACAATCAATCAAATGGAGAGAGAAGCAGGCACGACGGATTACAACGGGGGCAAAGGCCTGCGTTAACTACCCTTCACTATCTGCAAAGAGAGAGTACTCCTAATAGAAATGAGGGGTGGGGGGCAGCATTCAAAGCAGATCAGTGTGCATAAACACGAAAATGTTTTTACTTACCACGTACTTGACATTCGACAGCTTATGATATTTGCTATTAAAAAACCATTGAAATTCACTGAAAAAACCATAGGTTATAGACCATATATAGTTAGGAATTAGCATTTACAAAACCTTGAAAATTCACTGAAAAAACCATAGGTTATAGACCATATATAGTTAGGAATTAGCATTTACAAAACCTTGAAAATTCACTGAAAAAACCATAGGTTAGAGACCATATATAGTTAGCTGGACATTTTATTGACATAAAACCAATGAAATTCCATATATAGTTAGTTGCACTAACTATATATCGCGCACCCGCAATCCACTGCTGATGATGTCACATATTACATCATTCATGACATGGTCAGTGACATCACTGATGACATAACTGATGACATCTCAAATGACATCACTGATGACATCACTGATGACATCTCATTTGACATCAATGACCACATCACTGATGATATCATTCATGTGACAATACAATGCATCTTCTCACATTTTAATATAACCTCTGTTTCACCCAGTGTTAAATACAGAGTATAATTTTTGAAACCATTGACACACCAATACTAGTTACTACGTACGCACTCACTGATTGCTACGTCTACACACACCTTCACTCATTCACCCATACAATCATTCATACATACAATCACTCATCTTTACAACACTATCATATGCACTCATACACCTATACAGACACTCACAGTCTGCCACTCATCCATGGAGTTACTCACACACCTAGTCAGTCCTGTAAAGAATCAATGACACTTCCATTTTCTTGTCTATACAGTTAAACATAGAGCACCTTACATTTTCAAACATATACTAACACATACTTACCTTCTTATACAATCATTGATACAAGTACACATTGATCTGCACAGAGTCACACACCTCCCAGCTAGCCACACACACACTCAGTCTCCCATACAAATACTTGGGCAATCAATCAATAACCCATATAGTTACTCATATAGCTACTGATCAACACATGCAGCAGTTTACAGAACAACAGACATAATGATGCACAAATTAAGACAGTTTAGTCACTAACCCATGCACTCAGTGAGACACATTTAATCACTCACTCATACAGTCAGTCATGCACCTACTAAATCCTTCGTCCAGACACTTACACATCCACTCATTCTTCAATATGTAAGACATATTTAAACTTTACAGAAACAAAAAATCACTGGATGTTATCAGTGATGTCATCAGTGATGTCATTTGAGATGTCATCAGTGATGTCATCAGTGATGTCACTGACCATGTCATGAATGATGTAATATGTGACATCATCAGCAGTGGATTGCGGGTGCGCGATATATAGTTAGTGCAAATAACTATATATGGAATTTCATTGGTTTTATGTCAATAAAATGTCCGGCTAACTATATATGGTCTCTAACCTATGGTTTTTTCAGTGAATTTTCAAGGTTTTGTAAATGCTAATTCCTAACTATATATGGTCTATAACCTATGGTTTTTTCAGTGAATATATATATATATATAAAATTTCTATGGCAAAATGAACCCCCTCATTTTGTTCCTTTGCAAATTAAATGTTTTAAGTGTTAACACTTTATTCCAATCAAGATGACTTCAGGTGTGCCATACTTTTGTCATAAGTAAGACTGTTAGCGCTCTAGTTGTTCTTTAAAACACTCTGGGACATTCTGTCATTGGGCTATAGTTGGGCTACATCTGGCTGATATTTGGGCTACATTTGGTTTTTTTGTCTCTGGTGGCCATCTTTGGGCTACATTGGGCTACATTTGGGCTCTAACATATATATAGCCCAATGTAGCCCAATATATATTTTTTCAAAGTTAATTTTCTCAGCAACTACTGAACAGATTTACACCATACAAAGAAAAGCGTAATCTGCGAGCCGGACTCTACCTTTCTACCAAATTTCTTATAAATCCATTCAGCCGTTCGAGCTGTAGCCGTGTCTAAACGTCCTATGGAAAATAACATGGGGAAAACATGTTTTGGGACCCCCCTTTTATCTCAGCCCCCACTTGACGAATCCCCCCCAAACTTTCAGGGAAGAAGCGGAGCGGAGCAGGCCATCTTCTTTGAGAAATTCGCAAAGATTCGTCAACCGGCGCTAAAGTTATTCTCAATAGAATGTTGCGGATTTCCTATGGAAACTAGGTCCTAACTACTGTCATTGGGCTATAATTGGGCTACATCTGGCTGATATTTGGGCTCTTTTGTCTCTGGTGGCCATCTTGGGAGACTGCATATCAGAATTTTTTTAATGAAATATAAGAGGATTTGAGAAGTCACTCAAAATGTGCCCTAATTTTTCTTTCTTCAGCACTAATCATAATTTCTATGGCAAAATGAACCCCCGCATTTTGTTCCTTTGCAAATTAAATGTTTTAAGTGTTAACACTTTATTCCAATCAAGATGACTTCAGGTGTGCCATACTTTTGTCATAAGTAAGACTGTTAGCGCTCTAGTTGTTCTTTAGAACACTCTGGGACATTCTGTCATTGGGCTATAGTTGGGCTACATCTGGCTGATATTTGGGCTACATTTGGTTTTTTTTTGTCTCTGGTGGCCATCTTTGGGCTACATTGGGCTACATTTGGGCTCTAACATATAGATAGCCCAATGTAGCCCAATATATATTTTTTCAAAGTTAATTTTCTCAGCAACTACTGAACAGATTTACACCATTCAAAGAAAAGCGTAATCTGCGAGCCGGACTCTACCTTTCTACCAAATTTCTTATAAATCCATTCAGCCGTTCGAGCTGTAGCCGTGTCTAAACGTCCTATGGAAAATAACATGGGGAAAACATGTTTTGGGACCCCCCTTTTATCTCAGCCCCCACTTGATGAATCCCCCCCAAACTTTCAGGGAAGGAGCGGAGCGGAGCAGGCCATCTTCTTTGAGAAATTTGCAAAGATTCGTCCACCGGCGCCAAAGTTATTCTCAATAGAATGTTGCGGATTTCCTATGGAAACTAGGTCCTAACTATAACTACCTACTGGCGACCGCCAGTAGGTAATATATATATGTATAAATATGTATGTATATATGTGTATGTATATGTATGTATATATATATGTGTGTGTGTGTGTATATATATATATATATTCACTGAAAAAACCATAGGTTATAGACCATATATAGTTAGGAATTAGCATTTACAAAACCTTGAAAATTCACTGAAAAAACCATAGGTTATAGACCATATATAGTTAGGAATTAGCATTTAAAAAACCTTATTTTACTCACACAAAACCATTGAAATTCCATATATAGTTAGTTGCACTAACTATATATCGCGCACCCGCAATCCACTGCTGATCATGTCACATATTACATCATTCATGACATGGTCAGTGACATCACTGATGACATCACTGATGACATCTCAAATGACATCACTGATGACATCATCTAGTGTCTGTGTGTTTTTGTAAAGTTTAAATATGTTTTACATATTGAAGAATGAGTGGATGTATAAGTGTCTGGATGAAGGATTTAGTAGGTGCGTGACTGACTGTATGAGTGAGTGATTAAATGTGTCTCACTGAATGCATGGGTTAGTGACTAAACTGTCTTAATTTGTGCATCATTATGTCTGTTGTTCTGTAAACTGCTGCATGTGTTGATCATTAGCTATACGAGAGGCTATATGTGTTATTAATTGGTTGGTTGCCCAAGTATTTCTATGGGAGATTGAGTTTGTGTAGGGGTGGCTGGAAGGTGTGTGACTCTATGCATAGATGTGTGAGCAGTTTATTCACTAGGTGTATGAGTTCAAGAGTGCATGTGGAAACAGCTACATGGGCAGTTGACTGTGTGCATGAGTGTATTGATGAGTGAATGGATATCTCAATGCTACATGTCATAGTAAGTACATATGTAAAACACAGTACATGTGAGAGTTGGCATATATAAATAACTGTGCATGAGAGCCACTGAATGAGTGAGTAGTTGTATCGATCATTGTGAACTTGTATCAGGGATTGTATAAGAGAGTAAATATGTGTTAGTATATGTTTCAATAAGTAAGGTGTGTTTAACTGTATAGTTGAAGAAATGGAGGTGAGATTGTTTCTTTGCATGACTGACTGGGTGTGTGAGTAACTCCATGGATGAGTGGCAGTGTGTGAGTGTCTGTATACACTGAGTGTATCTAAGGTTATATTAGAGTCTGAAGAGGTTTATCGTATTAGCACAAGAATGATGTCAAATGAGATGTCATCAGTGATGTCATCAGTGATGTCATTTGAGATGTCATCAGTGATGTCATCAGTGATGTCACTGACCATGTCATGAATGATGTAATATGTGACATGATCAGCAGTGGATTGCGGGTGCGCGATATATAGTTAGTGCAACTAACTATATATGGAATTTCAATGGTTTTGTGTGAGTAAAATAAGGTTTTTTAAATGCTAATTCCTAACTATATATGGTCTATAACCTATGGTTTTTTCAGTGAATTTTCAAGGTTTTGTAAATGCTAATTCCTAACTATATATGGTCTATAACCTATGGTTTTTTCAGTGAATTTCAATGGTTTTTTAATAGCAAATATCATAAGCTGTCGAATGTCAAGTACGTGGTAAGTGAAAACATTTTCGTGTTTATGCACACTGATCTGCTTTGAATGGTGCCCCCCCCCCTCATTTCTATTAGGAGTACTCTCTCTTTGCAGATAGTGAAAGGTAGTTAACGCAGGCCTTTGCCCCCATTGTAATCCGTCGAGCCTGCTTCTCTCTCCATTTGATTGATTGTTATCCAAGTATTTACTGTTTTAGAATTAGTTCTCTTTGGTTCATTCTCTATTTACAAACAAACACAGAGTCGCAATACTCTGTTTAGTCTTTGCAGATAACGAAAAATCGTGTAAAAAAAAAAGAAAAGGAATCGAGCAAAATCAGTAGGCCACTAATGGGATCTCTTTTTGACCTCGCTAAAATAGAAACATTAGGAACAACCCCTCATGACAAATACAAAACTAGTGAGATGAACTGAACTCCACACAATGATGGCTGCAAAACAGCTCGGCTCCGCCACCCACCCCGCCCAAAATAACGATAAAGAACGGCTGCCATGATTGGTTGCGGAATGACCACGACGGAGCTACGAAATGGTGCTGCTCTCATGCTAACCCCAGCTTCAGTCTGAAACATCCAGAAACACTGTAGACTACCAATTCGATCAGTTCCGGTAGCGCCCCAATGTAACCCGGTAGAGAAGAACTAGCCCTCCCCTCTTTGACTGATGGTTCTTGTTGCCTGTCCCTTCTGTTGTCATTTAACAGAACTATTTAGCCTGCTGAAAGGGGTTGTGTTCCGACCGCTGGTTGGTGGAGACATTTTGACTATATTCTGTACCTGCGTTGTCGCGTAATGCGTCATATGACGCGCCGCGTTAGCGCATCCGGAAGTCATCCGGGGCGCGCAGCGCGTAACGTAAGCATAACAAGTCATGTGACTTGTTAATAAAACTTTTCATTGGTTCATTTTACTTTTCTTATTGTAATGATGAAAGGCTTGGTCATATGACCTAAAAATTACGCTTTTCATTACTTCCGAACATTATTTTTTCTTAAATATATGTTATAATGTTCCAGGCTAATGTACTTTCCCGGAAATTTTACAACTGTCCTGCAAGTAAAATATATTCTTTTTTCGAGAAAAAGAGCGTTTCTTCGTCCCATGACGGAGCCGTTGAGCAAAAGAGGGTCGACCTGCTGTCTTAGTCGCCGATACGCCTGAATATGAGATTCTTATCGATCACTTTATGTTGCAGGAATAGAAAACACAACAGCCCTTGACCATTTATCTTTACTGCGTTCCTTCGTATTATACCTTTTACCCTTCATGTAATTGGTCTGCTTTATTTCACTTGCCTTTTAATGATTCTAAAACAGTCACTATTATTAAAAACTTTACCAATGTATATACTACTACCATGTTTTCTTTTAAAAACCTTTATTGTGAAATTTTCATTATACAAATACGAGCCTATAACCACGTGGGCCTGCCACAGAGCAAACTGTAATCGTATATGATGAATAGACATTTACACTGTAGAGGAACGTAACGGGCGGGCCATTAGGTTGCAAGAACTAAGGTGTCTAACAGTTACGGAATCGGTGGACGTACATTTTATAATTAAAATACGACAGGGCCAGTTACAATAAAATTATCTAGATATACATTTGCGGGCAAGTACCATGGGTGACGTTAATTCGAACTTTCAACAGTACAGTAATCAATAACACATCAGAACTTAATATCAATAGGGATGTCGAAATATTCAATCAATTCTCGTCCCCGCCCGCCATGTGCTTCAAAACTGCATACGTATCTCGTGATTTCAAGGTTCTGCAACCAGTACACAACAAGGAGTTACGAGTCCCATTTATTCCGGCGCCATTTTGGGCGAGGACGGGCAGGTCCAGGATATAGTCAAAATGTCTCTACCAACCATCGACTATGATGATGTTCATATGCTGTATTTATTAGAGTAACACTCATCTGTCCACATGAAATTAATTTGCCACAATCTAAACTTGTCATTTTAATCTTTCCAAAGTTCTTCTAAATATTTGGGACCGTTTCCCTTGCCTCTGAAGCTCTCAGTGCCACTTCTTTGATGAATGTACTAGCAGGTCAGGGGTTCTCCTCCAAATCTCTCTTTTATGCAGCACTATAATTAATTGGTGCCACCTCTCCATATGACGATGCATGGTATAGTTACCACAACTATATTTTTTTTCGGTTCCTCTGGAGAGTTCATCGTGGCAGATGAAGCGTGTAACGTACCGGGCATTTACCTTTTTTTGCATGTACAGGAAAGGAAAAAGAAATCGAGCGTCCGAGTTCTAAGTTGTCCCAGGGCCATTTTAGTGGACCAGGCCCAAATCCAAAGAACAGGCCGCCATTTTGAGAGTCCTCTTGCAGCCGCCTGTCGCTGTAGCATCAAGAGCAGCCGAAACTCAGCTGAATGGCAACTGAAACGGTAAAGGGGCGCCCCACTACAGCAGACGAGCCTCCACCTAGGAAGGCCCATTCACGCCGGCTCCCCCCCCCTTCGGGCACCCCACGCCGTTATTCGGAGCAGTATTGTAGGATGGCCACACCAGTGCGGCAACTTGCTAGACATCACCTCGGTGGTAACCGAATCTCAACGCCTTGTGGTGTCTCCTATTCAGAAAACATTGTTATGCTGCCTTCGACCTATTCGCCGCAAGTGCGCACACAACTCAACTGCATAGCTTGCTAGACACCACCTCGGTGCCATCCGGATCTTGGAATGTCAGCACCTTTTGGTGTCTTCTCTTCAGAAAATATTGTTGCGCTGCCTTTGGCCCCATTCGCACATCGGTCCGCTACTGACGCCATCTCACAGGCTAATGGGGCGCCCCACGCCGAGTTTCAGAATTGTAGAATAACCACACCAGTACAGCAACTTGCTAGACATCACCTCGGTGCCATCCGGATCTCGGCGCCCCACTGCAGATGAAGTGCCTCTTAACTATGAAACCACCACGGTGACATCCGGATCTTGGCGCGTTGTGCTGCCTTCGGCCTATTCGCACATCGGTCCGCTACTGACGCCATCTCACAGGCTAATGGGGCGACCCACGCCGAGTTTCAGCATTGTAGGATGACCACACCAGTACAGCAACTTGCTAGACATCACCTCAGTGCCATCCGAATCTTGGCATCTCAACGCCTAGTGGTATCTTCCATACAAAAAATATTGTTACGCTGCCTTTGGCCCCATTCGCACATCAGTCCGCAACTTAGACATCACCTCGGTGCCATCCGGATCTTGGCATCTCAGCGCCTTGTGGTGTCAGTCAGAAAATATTGTTGCGCTGCCTTTGGCCCCATTCGCACATCGGTCCGCTACTGACGCCATCTCACAGGCCAACGGGGCGCCCCACGCCGACTTTCAACATTGTAGGATGGCCACAGAAGTGCGACAACTTACTAGACACCACCTCGGTGCCATCCGGATCTTGGCGCGTTGTGCTGCCTTCGGCCTATTCGCACATCGGTCCGCTACTGACGCAAACTCACAGGCCAACGGGGCGCCCCACGCCGACTTTCAGCATTGTAGGATGGCCACACCAGTGCTGCAACTTGCTGGACACCACCTCGGTGCCATCCGGATCTTGGCGCGTTGTATTGCCTTCGGCCTATTCGCACATCGGTCCGCTACTGACGCCGCCTCACGTGCCAACGTATTTTCTCCGCATTTTATACCCTATGCCGCATAACAGGTCATGTGACTTGTTTATAAAACTTTTCATTGGTTCATTTTACTTTTGGTTTCCTAATGATGGAAGGCTTGATCATATGACCTAAAAACAACACTTTTCATTGGATGAAAACTTTTTTTTTCCCCCAAACGATGAAAGCCCCACCTTGTTTCTGGATGTTTCAGACTAAACTGGCGTCAGCATGAGAGCACCACCATCTCGTAGCTCCGTCGTGGTCATTCCGCGAGCAATCATGGCAGCCGCTCCCCACCAGAAGCCTGCAGGAGTCGGGGCCCCCAAAACTTTTGATGAATTCTCAAGGCGGAGGGGACGCTTTCGAGAATGGGGTCCAAGACCTAGCAGACAAGCGTCCGATTTCCAAGGTGTCCCAGGGCCATTTCAGTGGACCACGCCCAAAAAGGAAAGAGCCTGCCGCCATTTTGAGAGTCCTGTGGCAGCCGCCTATCGCTGCACCGCAAGAGTGGGCGCAACTCAGCTGAATGGCGGATTTTGACACAGTGGACCAAAAGCGGACGGAATGGCAACTGAAACGGTAAAGGGGCGCCCCACTAAAACAGATGAGACTCCACCTGGAGAGGCCCGTTCACGCCGCCTCCCCCGGGGCGCCCCACGCCGTTATTCGGAGCAGCATTGTAGGATACCAAAACCAGTGCGGCAACTTACTGGACATCACCTTGGTGCCATCGTTCTGCTGCCTTGGAACTATTCGCACAACAGTTTGCTACTGATGACCCACCCCCCGCGACGCCCCACGCCGTTATTTGCTGGGTGGCAACTTACTAGACATCACTTTCGTGTCATCTAGATTTCGGCGCGTTCTGCTGCCTTGGAACTATTCGCACAACAGTTTGCTACTGATGACCCACCCCCCGCGACGCCCCATGCCGGAAATCTGGACGTTGTGCTGCGTTGGGACTATTCGCACAGCCGACCACTACTTCGTTGTTTTTCCCTAAAAATGTTTATATGTTATTACTATTTTTGTTTTCTTGTATATATTTATAAATTATTAAAGTTTTATAATCTTACTACTTTGTCGGAGTGCTATATATTTTTAATGTGACACATAATTGTAAAAACTTTGATGTACAAAGAGTCATCCCTGGAATCTTCCGCTTCACGCTCGGTCCCCTCCCCAATCACAATACAGGATGGTTTTCAGATAATAGCAACGCTTCTGCTGTGACGGATCTCATCGAGTGTGGGCCTTGATCTACTATAACTCCTTTGAAGAGGGGTGATTCTTTACAGCTGTGGCCATAAACTACATCTGCAGGGCTAGCTGATAGCCTAGGACCGGCCTGGACAATCGGACACAGAGGAAAAGGAGTGTCAGAGGGTGCAGTAGTGAATAGGGCGAAAGGGAGGTGTCGGGCGGGCACAGGGTGTGATTCTCAGGGAAGAGCAGCGCAGATGGGGGGAGGTTTATTACCCATGCATAAGACAGAGAGCGGGGGTGACCACTGCCTGGGTGAGATGCTTGCGAGGGTGGGGAGCCATGCTAAGGATCGACAGCGTGCACAGAGTGGGTCTGGTCAAGGCATCTAAAATGGCTGCCGTGCACGACAAAAGTGTGGCATTTGAAAAAAGACAAGATGGCGCACACAATGTTTTTCAACACTTCCTGATTTCCTTCGAATCGAACGTTAACAGACGTTGGGGCATATTACCAAAGTTAAGCGATATTTATCCCTAACGATGCATTGCAAAGATTTTTTTACCGTCAGAAATTATCGCAGATAAACCTTGCTATTATCAAGGTTTATCGCAAATACGATAAAAAACGACCGCAATGCATTAATATCGCTGAAAACTCAGCGATATTCATGCATTACCGAGCTAATGCTCTTAGCCATGTTATCCACCTCCCATTGGATAACATGGCTAAGAACTGCTCAGGGCAGCTGTTACTTTTTGGAGATATTCGCGCTTATCTCGAATATTTCCAAAAGTTGATAATAGGAGATAGCGATGTTAGCGACTGTTTCCAGTCGCTAACATCTTGGCATGCCCACTTTGCATGTCATTAGTGATAAATATCACTCACATGCAAAGTGGGACCCAAGATGGTCGCTATCTCCTACTAGCCGTCGCTAACTGGTGTTAGCAACAGCTAGGTAATACAGATATAATTTTATCTCCGCGAAGCGGAGCGCTGTTACAGATATATATCTTGTTTTTGAACGTTAATTTCTCAAAATGCACTGAAGCACTTATATTGAGACATAGCAAAGGCACATCGGGCTACCAGTCCCTAGGAGATAGCGATGTTAGCGACTGTTTCCAGTCGCTAACATCTTGGCATGCCCACTTTGCATGTCATTAGTGATAAATATC
This sequence comes from Lissotriton helveticus, assembly GCF_964261635.1. Taxonomy (NCBI): domain Eukaryota; kingdom Metazoa; phylum Chordata; class Amphibia; order Caudata; family Salamandridae; genus Lissotriton; species Lissotriton helveticus. The sequence goes on along the minus strand of NC_136067.1, from coordinate 1,585,616,686 downwards.
ACTCACATGCAAAGTGGGACCCAAGATGGTCGCTATCTCCTACTAGCCGTCGCTAACTGGTGTTAGCAACAGCTAGGTAATACAGATATAATTTTATCTCCGCGAAGCGGAGCGCTGTTACAGATATATATCTTGTTTTTGAACGTTAATTTCTCAAAATGCACTGAAGCACATATATTGAGACATAGCAAAGGCACATCGGGCTACCAGTCCCTAATATTTTACCAAGTTTCGTGCAAATCCATTCAGCCGTTCGATTATTATTATTATTTTTTCTTTTTGCCCCGCGGGGCCCTTTTAAAACCTCCACATCAAACCTAGGGGGTCAGCGAGGATCTACTATGCCCCCTTATGGTCATTTGCCCCTTCGCTTTGGCCTCCTCTTGTCTCTCGATCCTACCGAGAGACAAGATGGCGGCCGCTACGTACTGTTTGGAATGTTTACAGACACCGGAGAGCCAATCAGCTTCGCTTCGCAAAGCTCCGTAACGCGAAAAGTACGCGAAGCGGTGCGCTGTTACAGATATATATCTTTTTTTGAACGTTAATTTCTCAAAATCCACTGAAGCACATATATTGAGACCTAGCAAAGGCACATCGGGCTACCAGTCCCTACAATTTTGCCAAGTTTCGTGCAAATCCATTCAGCCGTTCGATTATTATTATTATTATTTTTTTTTGCCCCGCGGGGCCCTTTTAAAACCTCCACATCAAACCTAGGGGGTCAGCGAGGATCTACTATTCCCCCTTATGGTCATTTGCCCCTTCGCTTTGGCCTCCTCTTGTCTCTCGATCCTACCGAGAGACAAGATGGCGGCCGCTACGGACTGTTTGGAATGTTGACAGACGCCAGAGAACCAATCAGCTTCGCTTCACAAAGCTCCGTTGCGCGAAAAGTACGCGTCCTGGGCCGCTGCCCGGTCCGCTGTTACAGATATATATCTTTTTTTAAACGTTAATTTCTCAAAATCCACTGGAGCACATATATTGAGACCTACAAAAGGCACATCGGGCTACCAGTCCCTACAATTTTGCCAAGTTTCGTGCAAATCCATTCAGCCGTTCGGGCTAAAAGTGAGGCCAACCGCCCTATGGAAATTAACATGGGAAAAACGCGTTTTGGGACCCCCCTTTTTTCTCGGCCCCCCTTGACGAACCCCCCCAAAATTTTCAGGGGCTGCTCAGAAACAAAATGTGCCATTTTCCTGAAAATTTCAGCCAATTCCGTCCACAAACGCCAAAGTTATTAGACATAGAATTTTCAAAAAACCCATAGAGAAAAAATCCTAACTATATATACCTACTGGCGACCGCCAGTAGGTAATATATATGTGTGTATACATATATATACATACATACATATACATACACACACATAGATATATATATATATATATACTAGTAGCCCGTCCCGACGTTGTCCGGGTATGAATCGCTGCCGGCCACTAGTATATTGTTTTGTAGGATTTCGTTTTGATAGCATTTCTTATCTGTGACAGGCCTGTGAAACGCTCCGATTCACAGTGCACTGCTGATGCACTTAAGAGTGCGCGTTCAGTAGTGTGTGAACTCGAGTTTCCCTACTTTATTTTTCCTTCCAATATTATATAGCGCGAACTCGACAACATGGCATGAGCACAATTTACATTACAGAAGAACACATTCATTTGTGGTAGGCACGGGGAGACAAAGCGATTTGCCTGGAATCACAGTATGTTGAGCTGATGCCGAGATTCGAATGTAGCTCCCCAGCTCTAAAGTAAGCAATTCTAGAAGTTGTGGCGGGAGGTGTGTCTAAAAGTGTATGTCGGTGCTGGCCATCAATGAGAGAGACCTGTGCATTTTTCAAATTGGTGGTGAAAAAATGAGTATGTTGCTGGAGATGTGGGCCACCGTGCCACCAATGTACTTACCGGGGGAGGGTAAACACCCATTATTCCACAACTTTCTTTCCGCATACCATCATACTTTCAATACGAAAGTACCATGACTCCGCAATGCCATTATAACGCATGGCATTACATTTTATATGCTTTTACCACGCATACATTCACAACAAAATTTGTTGTAAATGCATGAATGGTAAAAGCATGTTTTTTTTTAATGTTTGGATAAGGTAAGTATGGGTATAGGGGTATATGTTTTGGGGTACTGAGGTATATGTTTTGGGGTGTTTGGGTATTTTAAGGGTTCAGATATAGTTTTGGTTTATGGGGTACAGGGGTAGTTTTAGGGTTTAGGGATAGGTATGGGTTTTGGGGTATAGGGGTATTTTTAGGGTTATGGGGTAGGTTTGGGTTTTGGGGTACAGGGGTATTTTTAGGGTTCAGAGCTAGGTTTGGGTTTTGGGGTACAGGGGTATTTTTAGGGTTCAGGGGTAGGTTTGGGTTTTGGGGTACAGGGGTATTAAGGGTTCAGGGCTAGGTTTGGGTTTTGGGGGACAGGGGTATTTTTAGGGTTCAGGGCTAGGTTTGGGTTTTGGGGTACAGGAGTATTTTTAGGGTTTAGGGATAGGTTTGGGTTTTGGGGTACAGGGTATATTTATAGGGTTAAGATGGGTTAGTGTTTAAGGGTGTTGGGGTATTTTAAGGAGTAAGGGTGGGTTATGATTATGGGGCGCAGGGGTATTTAAAGGGAGCAGGGTGGGATTAGCACACGATATGAGACATGGCATGAAGGGCGGAACGTACCACACGCCCCCAGCGTTTGTCACGCCCCCAGCACACGCCCACAGCACAACGCAGACCCACCCACAAGGGACTACTTTGCTGAAACGGTTCTTTTACCTTTTAAATGTATATGGTGGGCGTCTGCATAGCCTATGTCCTTCTGCTGCAACCGCCCTTTCCAACGCTGTATTCGGTGTTGTGATTGGTGCTGTGGTTCCTGAGATTACGCGCCTCAAAGGTTTGGGCTCTTTCTTTATTATATTAGTATAGATATATATTACCTACTGGCAGTCGCCAGTAGGTAGTTATAGTTAGGACCTATTTTCCATAGGAAATCCGCAACATTCTATTCCCAATAACTTTGGCGCAGGTTCACAAATCTTCGCAAAGTTTTCAAAACTCGTGGGGCGCTCCGGTCCGCTCCTTTCACGGTGATTCGTCAAGCGGGTGCCGAGAAAAAAGAGGTCCCAAAATGTGTTTTACCCATGCAATTTCCCATAGGAAACTTTAGTCGCAGCTACAGCCCGAACTGCTGAACGGAATTACACCACATTTGGCAAAGAGGTAGCCCTTGGTTCAGAAAGGTGCCTTTTTGTTAAATGGTTTAAATCCGTTCAGTAGTTGCAGAGAAAATCAAAAGTAAAATCACATATATATCCATGGCCGCTCAGGATCCGCGCACCCTCCTGATGACAAGCTGTATGCTAATTGGCTGTCAACACCCCAAACCAGGAAGTGTTGGCAGCCATCTTGTGCCTTGGTAGAACTGGGGCACAAAAAAGCAGAGAAAAAAACACGAAAAGGGGGCAGGGCAGAAACACCTTGACGCCCTAGGCCTGCTTAGGGGGTCCCACAAGTACCCCCAGGGCCAAATAATTTTTTATTTATTTTTTAAATCTGCAAAATCCGCACAGGGTGCACAGATCCTGCCGATAAAAAAAAAAAAAAGCGCAGGCTCCCGCCACCCCCCGGGGCTTTTCAAATATGTGCGGGGGGCTCTCAGCCCCAGGGACCGCCACCCCCCAGGGCTTGAAATACAAAAGGGTGGGGGGGGGCGCACAGGCCACCCCAAGCCCTGGGGACCACCACCCCTGAGGCTTTATGTCAATATATGAGGGGGGCTCACGGTCCCTCGCAGCCCCGGGGACCGCCACCCAGGGGCTACAAATAGAAATGGGTGGGGGGCTCAAAGGTCCCCCCAAGCCCCGGGAACCGCCACCCCGGGGCTTTAATTTAAAAATAATTAATCCTGTGTGGGGGGGTTGAGCCCCCCACATGCCCCGGGATCCCCACCTCCCCGGAGCACTAAGTTTTTTAATTTGGGGGTCTGTTATGGACCCCCAAGCCCCGGGGACCACCACCCCCGGGGCATTGAAAATGTTGGGAGGGGGGCTGCGCGGCCCTTCTCCTGGAGCCCTTGATGGCCCTGGGAACTGCCACCCCCTGGGCCGGCTCCTGCAGTATTCCGGCGTGCCCACTGACACTGTAGTTTGCTATGGCAGGGCGGGAGCCTCGTGGCTCCCACCCTGCCATAGCAAACTTGGGTTGAATTTTGAAAGAGAGAGCAGGAAAACCTGCTCTCTCTTTCAAAATTCAAACCAAATTGCTTTTCCACACGGGCAGCAACATCTTAGCAGCTCCCCATGTGGAAAAGCAATGCAGGCTCCCTAAGGACGCGGGGAGCTGGCGAGACCATGGGGGGATTGGTGACCCCCCATGGTCCCCAACGAAGATGGCCAGACCCGGGGGATGGGGTCCCCTTCTCCAAAATTCTTTTAAAAAAAGGCCAAGAATATTAGGAAAAGAAGGCCACAGAGCCCCCCCTCTTAAAAAAAAAGACCAGCATCACGCCCGAGGTCACGTCTCCTCCTTTGAGCACTCGCGTTTGCAGATGGGGAACGAATTCCCCTTAAATACTGGGAGTCCCAGTGGGCCAACTAGCCCAACAGGAACCTCCAGAAAGCCCCAGGGAGCTGACTTGCAGAGAGGTGTTCTGAGTCCACGCCCCTTTCTACACCTCTCTGCAACGCAGCTCTGTGGCGCTTAATGGAGGTAGCTGGTGAGCTAGTTGCAGCTCAGGGACCCTTAGTATTCAAGGGGAGTTAATCCCCCAACTTAAAACGCGCCACGGGGCGCGTTTGCACAGTGGTGAAGAGAGGGGGCGTGGCCTGAGTTGACATGTGTGCAAACACACCCTGTGGTGCGGTTTACGTTAGGGAATTAATTCCCCTTCAATCCTGAGGGTCCCTGGGGGCCAACTAGCCCACCAGGTAACTCCAGTATGCGCCACGAAGCTGCGTTGCTTAGCGGTGGTGCAGGCCGTGCCCCTTTTTACTCCTCTCTGCATTTGTGCTTACTGGACGTACCTAGTTGGCTGATTTGCCCCTAGGGACCCTCAGGATTCAAGGGGAGTTAATCTCCCAAATTAAAATGGCCACAGGGCGTGTTTACACAGTGGGGAAGGGAGGGGACGGGCCTGAGGTGACGTGTGCAAACACGCCCTATGGCGCTTTTTAAGTTGGGAAAATAATTCCCCTTCAATTCTGAGGGACCCGGGGGGCTAACTAGCCCACCAGGTGCTTCAAGTAAGCACCACTGCGTTGCAGAGAGGTGGTCTAGGCCGTGCCGCTTTTTTACAACACTCTGAACTTAATCAGCCAACTTAAAACGACCACCAGACATGTTTACACAGTGGTGAAGGGAGGGGATGGGGCCTGATGTGACGTGTGCAAACACGCCCAGTGGCGCGTTTTAACGAATGTATGACACTACAACGCATACCATTACAACGCATTTTTTACAACGCAAATACCATTACAACGAAAGTTTCTACAACGCATACCGTTACAACGCAAAGAACTTTAATAGATTAAAATGTACCCTTACAACGAAAAAGAAAAACCATGCATACCATTACAACTCAAGTACATTTTTTTTTTTTAAAGTATGTAAAATACCTCCTGGGACGGGATGCACGGAAATTAGGGGTTTTGGGTGGGGAAGTGTATTAAAATGTGGAAAGCAACTGAAGACATATTTTTATTGTAATGCGTTTTTCCCCAAAAATTAATACTCCGGTATTAAAAAAAAGTACTCTAGGATTAATAGAGATAAAAAATTATGTAAAATAACTCCTGTGACGGTATGCAGGGAAAATAGGGGTTTTGGGTGGGGAAGTGTATTAAAATGAGGTAATAAACTGAACACATATTTTTATAAAAACAAGCATCGTCACAAAATTAATACTCTCGTATTAAATGTAATACTCTAGTATTAATTGAGTAACAAATATTATTACAATTTTAAAGAAAATCATTTATTTAAATTAAATAAACAGTAAAGCAACATAAATTAAACACAATCACCTAAATAATCCGGAAAAGAGTTACTAACACATAAACAGAGCCGCCATTTTAAAACAAGTCCTACAACAGTTTTCATGACCCGAACCCTAAGCACCTGAATAGAAAATGGAGGAGTAAACACTATTGAAACGATAAAACACTATGGGGGTCATTAGGATGACGGGCGGACCTGGGTCCCGTGGGGGGGGTATTAGGATGTGCCTGCCACAGTGGCGGGCACATCCTGTATTTTTAGCATTGTGGCGGGCGGTGCTCTCTACACAATGCGGTGCCTGCCGCTTTGTAAATGCAAATGAAGGGCGGTACCACAGGTACCCCCCGTGTACACCCCCCACCTCTCCTTCACTCTGGGGGCCCACAGGGGGCACCCAGAGTAAAGACCGCATGCCTTTCCGTGGCGGCATTGCCGCCGCGGAAAGGCACCTGAATACAACCATCATAATATGGCTCGCGGTGTCCCATAGACACCGCCACCATATTAATCCTTTTCCGCCCCGGCCGCAAGGCGACCGGGGCGGAAAAGCGGCGGACGGTCTTTCCGTCCCCCGAGGTCACCCCCGCCATACTAATATGGCGGGGGGAAAACGAGTGTGGATGTCGGGCGGATTGCCCCTGCCAGGCTGGCGGTGGCTACAGCCAGCCTGGCGGGGGCAATCCGCCCGACATCCTAATGGGCCCCTATGTTTTAAAGACTTAATTTAAAATATAAGTTCTCACATCAAACGAAACCAAAAAAAAACATTGAAAAACTACTTTTCTCAAAATTTATGGCGACACCCTCAAAAACCTATAAATACTAGTAAAACACCATTTTGAAGCCAGTAGTTAACGGACTACCAGTGAGAGCAGACGGATTTACCTGACTCTCCTACGTTTAACGAGCAAAAAAAAGTTGCCAAATTAATACTACAAGTCTTGAAATTTCAAGTAAGTATAACTCATAGCAAATAAATACAGAGCATAATTGTAAATAATTTTCCTGTTTTTAAAAAAAAAATTCATTTCATATTTCAGTTTAACAAACTTGAAAATCGATTAAAAGAAAGAGAAAATACAGTTATTCATTAAACGATATTAGATGTAAGTACATTTCTTTAAATTTAATAAATTTTAAGAACTATTTCGGACCGAAAAATTCTAATTTGTTTAAATAAGTCATTGACATCAACAATATGTTACATGTTTGTATTTTTGCTTTAAAGTCAGATAAAAATGCTGTTATGAAATAAAAAGAAAAAACTGAAGTAAATGTATTAATTTAAACAACACGAAAAAATATTTAGTAAGCTAAACAGTTTTAAATTTACAATTTTTCAGCTTACTAAATCGTTTTAAGTGAGGAAATCTTTTCTTTCTTAAAAGAAAGAAGAAAGGACACGAACAACTTAAACAGACTGCTTTTTGAAAGGTGAGGAAAATAAACTGTGATGCAGTAAATTTTTAAATATTAAATGTCTTCATACAAATTGTAAAGTATGCCAAACTAATTTTTAAGCTGCCTGAAAACGATAGAAATGACATGTTATGTAAAAAGACATTTTAAAACATCAGAAACTCTATGTTGTAACAATAATATTTTTTAACTAGATACAAACTGTATCTCTTTTATGATGTTTTCTTATGTATTTTTTTTCACAAAAATAGGAGTTTTAAAAAATAGAAATTAATCATTTATTTAACTCCTACCTCCCACAACAGATAAATAGAAAGAAAAAAACTTGGAAAACAGATTCAAATCACCAAACAGTGACCTCTCCAAAAAAAAGCACACAAAACTAACACTTTTTAAAAAATTTCAAACAGTTTTTCAAACCCAAAGAGCATCAAAGCACAAAGAAAATCAACAAAGTTCGTGTAAGACCCAAGACATATTAAAATAAGGTAAGTGAAAAGTAATGCAATTGCATTAAATATTTGTAAAAGTCCAGAGAGTCGAAAAAATATGGAAATAAGTGGATAATGCAGCAATAAAAGTTTGAAATGTAACTCAACTGGAATATACCATTAAGGAAAATGCAGAATAATGCAGCAGAAAAAAGTACTAATCTAACTTCAAAAAAGTGTTGCTGTTGAATAAATCTAGATTTATTAATAACTATTCTAACTCAAAATTGGTTATGTTGAAAAAACTGGTGAAAGTGCATTTGAGAAACAAAACTCAGAAAAACAATATAGTAACTTAAATATTTTAAGCAAAGACATAAATGTGACTTTAACTCCTATTTCATAACACAGATACCTTCAAACAAAAACAATCTTAAAAAAAAAGCCCAAAGACATCAGAGGAGCATCTTCGTCAAATTAAGAAAGCATCCACAAATCTTCAAAGTTTTTAAAAAAGGTAAAAACTAATTAAAAGTGAACAGAGATATCAATTAAGCACTTGTAAATCCTCAAAGTTAGCACTCGAAACATAAAGGACACAAAAGTAACATTTTCTTTTTAAAATTGTAAACAGGTCAACATATTAGAAATTCAAGATTGCAAAAAGAAGACCAACGAACAACATATTCTGAAAGAGCCATCCAAACAAATATAAAGGTAAACAAAATAAACACATTTTAATACTATTAAATATTATTACTATTAAAATTCACTATTCTAACTCAGGTGAGGTGTTGAAGAAGGGTAAGTGTTGGAAAGGGTAGAGGTGAAAAATACTATTCAAACTCCAGGTAGATGTAGCAGTAGGGTAAGTGTTGGATAGTGTAGAGTTTAAAATTACTATTCTAAAACCATAAGGTGTTGAATTAGGGTAAGTATTGGATAGTGTAAAGGTTAAAATTACTATTCTGACTCCAGAGGGGTGTAGAAGTAGGGTAAGTGTTGGATAGTGTAGTGGTTAAAAATTACTATTCTAAATCCAGGGAGGTGTAGCAGTAGGGTAAGTGTTGGATAGTGAAAGGGTAAAAAAATACTATTCTAAATCCAGGGAGGTGTAACAGTAGGGTAAGTATTGGATAGTGTTGGGGTAAAAATTACTATTCTAACTCCAGGGAGGTGTAGCAGTAGGGTAAGTGTTGGATAGTATAGATTATAAAATTACTATTCTAACTCAAGGGAAGTGTAGCATTAGGGTAAATGATGGATAGTGTAGAGGTTAAAATTACTATTCTAACTCCAGGAAAGTGTAGCAGTAGTGTAAGTGCTGGATAGTGTAGGGGTAAACATTACTATTCTAACTCCAGGGAGGTGTAGCAGTAGGGTAAGTGTAGGATAGTGTAGAGGTTAAAATTACTATTCTAAATCCAGTGAGGAGTTTAAGTAGAGTAAGTGTAGGATAGTGTATTCTTTAAAAACAAAAACCTATTTTTACAAAAACTTTTTTTTTTCATTTCAGACAATGTCAGCAGATACAACAGCCAAGTACATACTGTTAAAACATGCAGGGTACATATATTGCAAGGAAAGAATAACTGAACCAAGAAGACATCGGATGTGCGTGCAATTTTACTCAAGCCATTGCAAAGGCAGAGAGGTTACTCTAGGTGACAGAGTAATTTAAACATCAGACCATAACCACTCTGCCTCTGCAATGGACATTGAAGTTAGAGAAACAATTAACAAAATTAAGGATATTGCAAGCACCTCCAATGACACTTCTGGTTCAATTTTAAGGGAGGTTGCTCAGCATGTCCCTAGTCATGGAGCTAGCAGTATGTCAATAATACCTAATCTGAGAAGAATAATTCAAAGAAAAAAACAGGCAAGTAACCCACAGAGAACTACTCCACAAACCTTTTCTGATATTCACATTCACAGGAGAAGTGTGGCTCAGGGGTTAGAGGCGGCAGACCCGGAATCTGAGATCGGTCCACGGACCCGATAATTCTCACCCCGGTGCCTCCTCGACTCACGGGTTCACACTCTGCGACTCTGGGCAACAGCTTGCTTAATCTCCACAACGGCCCCTCGCGGCGGGATGCCTGACTTTCACCTTGTGGATACCCTGCTATCTCACAGGGGAATATCAGGAAGGGTTCCCTAAGCAAGCGCCGGGACACCTGCTTTGCGGGTAGCTGTGCGCTATATAAGCTCAACTACATTTACATTCCTCAAGAACTCTCTGTATCTAACGAACCTTTCCTCCTGCATGATCACCAAAACCCTCTAAAACGTATACTTATCTTCAGTACACCCCGTAACATTGTCAAATTAGAGAATAGTGAAATATGAATGATGGATGGGACATTTAAAAGCACGCCCCATCCATTCACTCAAATTTACACTATTCATGCAAAAATTAACAACAATGTAGTCCCCTTAGTGTACAGTTTGCTACCAGACAAACAATCCACAACCTACACTGAACTTTTGACAGTGATTAAATCCACAACTTCTAACAAAAGTCCTAGGAAAATAATTATAGAATTTGAATTTGCAATGATAAATGTAATAACCAAAACGTACACGGATACCCAAATTCAGGGATGTTTTTTCAATTTTTCCCAGGCATTTTGGCATAAATTACAAAAAACATCCCTAGTTGTGGATTATTCTTCGGATAGCAAACTGCAATTCGAATTAAAAAAACTAACATCACTTTGCTTTGTTCCTCCTGAAAGTGTAGACGAATACTACACTGCAATTACAGAATCTGAATTTTATACAGAAAACTAAGAAAAATTGGCACCCTTACTAAATTATTTTGAGGACACATGGATTGGGCATCTAAGCAGGTCGGGTCGCAGGAGGAAGCCACGTTTCCATGTGGAGTGGTAGAACTGCTACACGAGCTGCTTAGAAGGAGAAGCAAAGACAAACAATGCCATTGAGGGATGGCATAACTCCTTCAATCACACAATTGGTAAACCTCACCCTAACTTCTATCATTTTTTGGAAGCTTTGAGGAAGGAGCAAAGTTTCCAAGAAATGAGAATGTCTCAAGCATTAACTGGTAAGTCTAAATCCACGCATCTCTAAAAAATCAAAAGAAATGTCTGAGAGACTATTGGGAATCTTACAACAATTTTCATTGTGTGTGGCTTTAGATTACCTAGATAATGTTGCTCACATAATACATTATTAACTCTAGCTACAACATTACTTTCTTGTTTTGCCCTAAATTAATTAAACATTTCATTTCAATTGGCATATTTTTTACAAAATTTTAAGCATTTAATGAAGTCGGGTCACTTTACCTTGATGTCTTCTTTCTTCATCCTTTTTTCTTTGAAAATCCAAAACAAATCCAAGCTTTTTTTGTATATTCCATCAATAAATCCACTCGTGAGCAAAAATCAGAAAAAAACATTGTCCAAATATGGTAATCCATTCAAAATGTTTAAAAACTGGGCATAAAAAGATCGATTGAAAGTATTCCAAAGGATATCCAAAACCAATTTGAAATCCAAAAATTCTTCTTTTTTTTTTTTAAATCCACCACCCAAAAAAATTTAAAAAAAATAAATCGATCCATCTTCTTTTGTCTCTTCCGATACCAAATTTCCAAAAAACCACAATCCAAAGAATCTCCCAAAAAATCCATGACTTCCAGGAACCCAAATCAAAGAAATCCATTTTTTTTCCAAAAATAATCTCCTTTAAAAATCCAAAGCAACGATTTCGATCTTCTTCTTGTTCCGGTTTTCGCCAAACATTTTTTAAGTTCGAATAAACTATACATATATCTTTTTTTACTGTTCTATAACAATTATTTACATTAATAAATTACATATTCTAAATTTTAAGTAATAACAGGTGACCCGACCATGGCATACTCTAACTACACGATCGGTGACATGCTGGAAGCGTAATAACATTGTTATAACATTAAAGATCTATTCCTCCCTATTCTCTTCTTGCAATATATTTACTTTAAAACATTAAACTGTTTATAAATAAAGTTATTAAAGTTTCCTACCTGAGCGCCAATCAGCTTCCTGCTGCTTCCTCCATCGACGCTCCTCAAAATAGCCGAGAGGAAGCACGTCAACGCGTCTACGTCATCAGGAGCAATAAAGAGAAAAAAAGGACAATTTAATTCTATTTTACTGTTAAATGTATTCATATTTACTTTAACAATTATTTTTATAATAAAATAATCATTTCTAAAATTTCGAAAAATATATATTTATTAAAATATACATTTTTTTTTTATTATTTTTCAAAATAAAAAACAATTTAAACAAACGTGCATTCCAAATTTATTATTATTTCTATAAGTATATTTAACATCTATAATCAAAGTTATGTTTTGTAAAATCACTTGAAAATGTACTTACCTCTAGACTTGTCCCATTTGCTTCTGATCTGTCCCGCATCACTCTAATAATGAACTGATAGCGATCCGCGGCAAACATATAGACGTTTACCGAAATAAATGAAGGACAATTCATTACATTGAAAACAATGCTAAAGCGTGAGAATATATATTTTTTATATTACGTTTATTAAAATATCAAAATTAAAAAAAATATTTAAAAAAATATTATTCTTTTTTTAAACATACCATAACTTTTATTTTATTACTTTTTTTAAAAAAAATCTTCAAACTTAAACATTTATTATGTAAAATTATAGTTATAATTTTTTTTATTCTTGCAACATGTTTTAATTGTATTTAGTATTATTTCTATTTTTACATTTTTTTAAATTATTTTTTTCATATAAAAATAATGTTGCATATAATTTAAATATTACTAAATACTTAAATTATTTAAATAATTTTAATTGTAATAAGAGTATTTTTATAATTGTAATATAAATAATTTTACTTTATAAAAAAACCTTCATTTCTTTAAATTTATAGATTATTAAGTTTATATAGAAACATATATTTTTGTTTTTGAGTATTAATTTAAATTTCATTTAAAACTAATGTTTTTAAAAAAAATCACAAGTAATTTATAAACTATATATTCTTTTTTAAATACATGAGTATTAATTTTTATTTTGAATGAGTACTAATTTAACTTTCTAAACAAACTTAAACTTAATTACTAAACAGTATAACATCATTAAATATAAGTATTGTTTAATTTCAAATTTTTAAATATATTCTATTTTTTAAATATTTTATGAATAATAATTAAACTACAATTAAGTACTAATATGATAAAAAAAATTAAAAAAAATTATACAAATACTTACGTTGTAAAAGCATGCGTTGTAATGGCATCTGAGTTGTAATAGCATGCGATGTAAAAGCATGCGTTGTAAAGGCACTTGCGTTGTAATGGATTTGTTGTAAAAGTACTGCGTTGTAAAAGTCGTGTTGTAATGGATGTTCTCCATTTTAAGTTGGGGAAATAATTCCTATTCAATCCTGAGGGCCCATGGGGGCCAACTAGTCAACCAGGTGCTTCCAGTAAGCGCCACTGCGCTGCTTTGCAGAGAGGTGGTCCAAGCCGTGCCCATTTTAACACCTCTCTGCAACGCAACTCTGTGGTGCTAACTAGATACCTGATGGGCTAGTTGTACCCAAGGGACACTCAGGATTCAAGTGGACTTTATACCCCAAATTAAAACCGCCACAGGGTGTGTTTGCACAAGTCGGCTTAGCCTCCCCCTCCCTTCACCAATGTGCAAACACGCCCAGTGGCGCATTGTAAGAGGTAGTTTATACTAGGGGCTTACAGAGGAGGTCATGCTAATAACAGATATTTACCAACGCATAGTGTTCCCTAGTGTATGTAGGTGTTGTAACTTTATTCTAAGTGTCTTTTAGCATAGCACTGGCTCTAGGACTGGTTAGTCGGAGTCCGTTACCACCAGTACCCATCTGAAAAAGTTGAGGGTACAGGATGATTTTGCAACAAGGCCTCTTTCTGCTCCTCTGTTTGTTCTTTCTGCACGTCTTCCTTCTTCCTGCACTGTTTTGGTCTTTGAGGACTTCTGTTGCTTCTTTCTGCATTTCCTTTTATTCTTTTTGTGTGTTTTTTCTTCTTTCTTCGCATGTCCTGCCTCTGTAGGCATAGTTAGAAATTAGCATTGAAGAAACCATAGGTTTCAGGCACGTTATAGTTAGGAATTAGCATTTAAAAAACCTTAGAAATTCACTGAAAAAAACATACGTTTCAGGGGCTTTATAGTTAGCTGGACATTTCACTCGTACAAAACCATTGAAATTCCACTGTTCTAGTTAGTTCAGCTAACTATAACTTGCGCGCCCTCAATGCACTGCTGATGACGTCGCATATAACATCACTCATGCCATGGTCAGTGACATCACTCATGACATCATAACTGGTTATAGCAGACAACACATGGAATTGTATAAAATTATCAATCGCAATTGGCCCACAATCCTAAGTGATACAGTTATTGGTCCCACCCTACCCCAGAGAGCCTCTATCACTTTCAGTAGGGCCCCTTCCATGAAAGGCCGACTGGTGAATACCAGCCTGGAAATTATTGAGAAAACTTCATGGTTACATACCAACAGTGGCTTCTTCAAATGCAAAACGTGCAAGTCATGTACTCATGGTACCAATATGAAAACCTTCAAAGATGGTTTCAGCAATAAAGAGCATCGCATTAATAAGGTACTTAGTTACAAGACCGAATTTGTGATTTACGTACTTCAGTGTCCATGCGAGTTAAGATATGTTGGTAGTACGAAACATGCGGTGCATAAACGCATATTACAGCATCTTCGGGCAATAGCCATTCAGGACAACTCCTATCCTGTAGCTAGGCATTTTAAAGAATTCCACCACAGTGACAATAAGTGCCTGAAATGTTATGTCATTGATGCAGTAGTTGCAAGCAGGCGAGGAGGCAATAGGGAATCCAAGCTCCGCAAACTTGAAACCAGATATATATTACAGCTGGATACCAAACACCCAGGAGGATTGAACATCACAGAGGATTTACATACATGTTTACCTTGAGCCCTGGTTTGAAATGTTCATGTATAAACAAAAGAAACTTTGATCTTAGTAGGTCAACCCTGTGCTGGGTTTCACCTTTTTGATAATTATTTATTGTTTTAATTTCCAAAACTGTAGAGAATGAGTAAATAGATATGTCTTCTGCTTTTATGTTACATGGTAGCCAACCAGAGTCTTTTACAAGTTTGGAATTCTTGTGGTCAGTATCACTTCATTGGTAGAACAATTAGAAGTAGGAGACAGTTAGAGTATAACACCAAGTATTCTCCCTGTTTGCCAGTTCACTCTGTTTACGAGACTCCAAGATAGGGTCCCTCGTGCTGAGAAATTTGTCCCTAGTAATAGGGGGCATCTAAGATAAAATTTGGGACTATCAAATCAGATTTGTGTATATAATGTACAATATCTGCTATTAGGATATGTATGACTGGGCTCAGTCGAGCATATATCTTATTCGTGATATGCTTCCTCGATGTAAAGAATTAGTTATAATGAGTTTTTAATACTTTGTGGATAGGTTTTATTGGGATTGTTTAGCACTCCTATTTTGCACATTCTTTGCACAACAGACCGGTAAGATAAGACATGTGGAAATTGAATTTGTTAAGCAGGAAGACGACAGTGACCTACAGTTATTGGGATTTAACCCATGATTAACCCAATATGTGGTGACCCAGACCTATACTCTAGGACCACTTGTTACTATGCTGGTATTAATCCAGCATTCTGTCAGGCACTATGTCATATCTGTTGGGACCAACAGGCTTCTGATTCTCATGTGTTTTTGAATTCACATGCTTATTACATCACATGAAAGGACTAAACCTGCCTAATCTTATAACACAAGCTGATGATCTTCGATCTATCCAGATATTATTGATATAATGTTATCATTGTGGTAGCTACTTGGCATATACGACAACCCCGTTGCCACTTGTTTATAGCAGCGCAAGATGCCCAAATAAAGGAGGATTGTTTCTCTAAGCTGTCTTTGCACATCGTATTTTACTCATGGATTTATCCTTTTATATGTTTTTTATTGTACAGATTCAACAATGATTTTGCTAGAGGCTATGACAATGAATTGGCATTTATCCATTTATTTATATAACCTTGAGAAAAATTATGATGTTTACAGCGATGGTTTGCACATTTGCGTGTTTGCACATTTATTGCGATTTTTGCACAGTTATAAGCTACCCATTAGAATGTAATATAGAAATATAGAAAATGTAATTTACATTCAGGTATATGGTTATTTCCATATGAACTATGCCACAGTATGTCTTTTATGTCTATTGGCAATCAAGTCACATGGTCTGTTTCAAATTTTGCACTGACACTTAATAAGATGTGGTCTAAGTGGTTCACGTTGTCATGTCATGTGATCAAGGCTCGGAGGAACCGAAAAGTTATGGCTGCAAAACTGCACAGAATAAAATAATTTGCACCAACCCTTTTTGGTCTGTGTCCTTGAATGTTGGGGAAGTGGCGAACACACACACACAAAAACAAAAACACACACACACACACACACACACACACACACACACTTTAGTTATAATATAAATTATTTTTGGATGGTACCATACTCATTTTAGGAATTGTGGTGTGTTCTAAGGTGATTTTACCACGTGAAAAAGCCTTCTGCTGGGATATCATGTTTGAGAGAAAACTATTTTCTCACGCTTTGCCCACAGAGGTTTGGAAGGTGATCTATAAGCTAAACTGAGAGCATATTTTCTAAAAATTCACATTATCTTTCTCAGTCATGTGAGAATGAAGTCTGACATTCTCAGTAAAATATGTACATCCAACAAGGGTAGACTGTCAGATGATTCCTTTGTGTTCTATTGCAGCTTCCCAGAGTGTTCTAAAGAACAACTAGAGCGCTAAGAGCCTTACTTATGACAAACGTATGGAACACCTGAAGCCATCTTGATTGGAATAAAGTGGTAACACTTAAAACATTTAATTTGCAAAGGCACAAAATGAGGGGCTTCATTTTGCCATAGAAATTATGATTAGTGCTGCCGACAGAAAAAATAGGGCAGATTTTGAGTGACTTCTCAAATCCTCTTATTTCATTAAAAACAATTCTGACATGCAGACTGAAACATGTACTTTCAATACAAGCAGCCGACTTCCCTGGTGAGCAGTAGCTTTACTACAGTGATCTAATGAGCACCTAGAGTGCGAACATTCGGAATTTATGGCAAATGTGTGACACATCTGAATGCCTTCTTGATGGAACCAAAGTAAAACACTGAAAGTATTTCCTACTGAGGAGACTGTAGTAAATGAGGAAATTAGGAAACTTCATAACAAATAAGTCTCCCAAGATGGCTGCCAGAGACAAAAGGGCCCAAATGTAGCATAAATATCACCCAGATGTAGCCCAATGACAGAAGGTCCCAGAGTGTTCTGAAGCACATCTAGAGCTCGAAGAGTCTTACTTATGACAAAAGTATGGAACAACTGAAGCCATCTTGATTAGAATAAAGTGGTAACACTTAAAACATTTAATTTGCAAAGGCACAAAATGAGGGGCTTCATTTTGCCATAGAAATTATGATTAGTGCTGCAGAAAGAAAAATTAGGGCACATTTTGACTTCTCAAATCCTCCTCTATTTCATTAAAAAATTCTAACAGACAGACTGAAAAATCCACTTTGAATACCAGCAGCAGACTTCCCTGGTGAGCAGTAGCTTTACTACAGTGATCTAATGAGCGACTAGAGTGCTAACATTCAGAATTTATGGCAAATGTGTGACACATCTGAATGCCCTCTTGATGGAACCGAAGTAAACAAGCATTGAAAATGTAATAGGTCTCGCCCTCGTTTAAGTTAAAGCAATTCTGTTTGTAATCAGGTGGCTTTTTAGCTTACTTTTATTAGTGTTTTTCAAACTTTCATGTACATAACTTGCATATGTATGCATATATGTATGCATGCATTTGTATTTATATAGATATGCAGATTATATATATGTTTATATATACATGCATATATATATATATATACACATATATATATATGCATATATATGTGCGTGTAGAGCGAGGTAGAGAGGCTAGAGGTGTATAGGTAGAGGAGTAGAGTTAGTAGAGAGAGAGGTAGAGAGTGAGTAATAGAGAGTAGAGAGTAGCAGAGAGTGAGTAGTGTAGAGTGAGTAGTAGAGAGTAGTAGAGTGAGTAGTAGTATAATGAGTAGTATAGTAGAGAGTGAGTACTAGAGTGACTAGTAGAGAGTAGTAGAGACTGAGTAGTAGAGAGTAGTAGGGAGAGAGTAGTAGAGAGAGTAGTAGAGTGAGTAGTAGAGATAGTAGTAAAGTGTGAGTACTAGAGTGAGTGGTAGAGAGAGAGAGTAGTAGAGAGTAGGACAGAGTGAGTAATAGAGAGTAGTGGAGTAGTAGAGTGAGTAGTAGAGAGTGGGTAGTGGAGATAGTAGAGTAGTATAGAGTGAGTAGTAAAGAATGAGTAGTAAAGAGTGAGTAGTAGTGAGTAGTAGAGAGTAGTAGAGTGAGTAGTAGAGAGAGTAGTAGAGAGAGTAGTAGAGAGAGTAGTAAAGAGTAGTAGAGAGTGAGTAGTAGAAAGTGAGTGGTAGAGAGAGTAGTAGAGGGAGTAGTAGAGAGTAGTAGAGAGTGAGTCGTAGAGAGTGAGTATTAGAGAGAGTAGTTGAGAGTAGAAGAGTAGTGGAGAGTGAGTAGTAGAGAGTGAATAGTAGAGAGAGTAATAGAGTGAGTAGTGGATTAGTAGAGAGAGAGTAGTAGAGAGAGTAGTAGAGACTGAGTAGTAGAGAGTGAGTAGTAGAGAGTAGTAGCGAGTGAGTAGTAGCGAGAGAGTAGTAGAGAGTGAGTAGTAGAGAGATAGTAGTAGAGAGTAGTACAGAGTAGTAGAGAAGTAGAGAGTGAGTAGTAGAGTAGCAGAGAGTGAGTAGTAGAGTAGCAGAGAGTAGTAGAGAGTGAGTGGTAGAGAGAGAATAGTAGAGAGTGAGTGGTAGAGAGTAGTCAGTCAGTGTCAGTCAATCAGTGTCAGTCAGTGTCAGCTAGAGCAGCTCTGCTGACCTGCTTCTCTGGCTCTAAAGCAGCTCTGCTGACCTTGTTCTCTGGCTCTAAAGCAGATCTGCTGACCTGGTTCTCTCCCTCGAAAGCAGCTCTGCTGACCTGGGTCTCTGGCTCTAGAGCAGCTCTGCTGACCTGGTTCTCTGGCTCTCGAGCAGCTCTGCTGACCTGGTTCTCTGGCTCTCGAGCAGCTCTGCTGACCTAGTTCTTAGGCTATAGAGCAGCTCTGCTGATCTTGTTCTCTAGCTCTACAGCAGCTCTGCTGACCTGGTTCTCTGGCTCTAAAGCAGCTCTGCTGACCCGGTTCTGTGACTCTAAAGCAATTCTGCTGGCATGGTACTCTGGCTCTAGAGCAGCTCTGCTGACCTGATTCTCTCCCTCTAGAGCAGCTCTGCTGACCTGGTTTTCTCACTCTAGAGCAGCTCTGCTGACCTGGTTCTCTCCCTCTAAAGCAGCTCTACTGACCTGGTTCTATGGCTCTAAAGCAGCTCTGCTGACTTGGTTCTCTGGCTCCAGAGCATCTCTGCTGCCCTCGTTATCTGGCTCTAAAGCAGCACTGCTGACCTGCTTGTTTGGCTCTAAAGCAGCTCTGCTAGCCTAATTCTCTGGCTCTACGGCAGCTCTGCTGACCTGGTTCTCTGGCTCTAGAGCAGCTCTGCTGAACTGGTTCTCTGGCTCTAAAGCAGCTCTGCTGACCTGGTTCTGTCCCTCTAAATCAGCTTTGCTGACCTGGTTCTCTGCCTCTAGAGCAGTATTGCTGACCTGGTTCTATGGCTCCAAAGCAGCTCTGCTGACTTGGTTCTCTGGCTCTAGAGCAGCTCGGCTGACCTGGCTCTACAGCAGCTCTACTGACCTGGTTCTCTGGTCTCTCGTGCTTCGATGCTAATTAGTCCCCGGGGGGCCAAGGTCTGGGGGCATGTGGAAAATAAAGTTTGGCGGGGCCCAATCCGCCCTCACACTGCCCCAGGGACCGCCACCCCCGGGGCAAAGTATGAATAATTGCGGAGGCACACGGCCCCCACGGGGACCACCACCCCCGGGGCTTTATTTAATGAATAAATACACTGTGTGGGTGGGCTCAACCCCCCCACATGCCCCGGGGACCACCTCCTCCCCGGGGCACTAAAGATTCAAATTGGGGAGTCCATGACGGACTCCCCAGCCCCGTGGACCACCACCCAAATATGGGAGGAGGGCCGCACGGCCTGCCTCCTGGAGTTTTTTCGTGGCCTGGGGACCGCCACCCCCAGGGCCGGCTCCTGCAGTGTCCGGGGGTGCCCACCCTCGGGACACTGTTGTTTGCAATGACAGGGCAGGAGCCTCGCGGCTCCCACCCTGTCATTGCAAACTGCTTTGCTTCATTGAAGCGAGAGCATGGAAACCTGCTCTCGCTTCATTGGAGCAAAGCAGGTTGCTTTTCCACATGGGGAGCAGCATGTTAGCTGCTCCCCATGTGGAAAAGCAATGCTGGCTCCCGCGGGACGTAGGGAGCCGGCTGGAACTGTGGGGGGGATTGTTGACCCCCCACGGTCCCCAACAGAGAGGGCCAGCCCTGGGGCATGGGGTCCCCGGGGATACAAGTGGCCCAGGAGGGGGGCCACGCGGCCCCCTCCCCAACAGTTTACAAAATAAAAAAAATGTAAAAAGGAAGAGACCATGCCCCTGGGCCCCTTCCACATTTTTTAAATAAAAAATAAAAAAATAGGGGGCAGGCCCTGGGGGAGGGGGTCCCCATGGCCTGCTTCATGAAAGCTTCAGAAATATCACCAACGAGGCTTTGGCCCCTCTTATTCAAAACTTTAGCATTCCATCTCAGTGGTCGGTGGATGAGGCGGCACAGGAACTTGCCAACTCTATCACTAAAGCAGTGGATGAGTTAGCTCCTACCTCACTTAGATATGTGGCGCGACAAAAACCGACAGCCCCCTGGTTTACAGAAACACTGAGGCTCCTTAGACAAAAATGTAGAAGGAAGGAAAGAGGCTTGCGCAAATCTTGGGATCCGATGGATCGGGAAGCTTACAGGTGCCTGTTGCGAGAATATAAAAGCAGGGTTATCAAGGAGAAACAGGATTACTTCACCAACCTGACCAGTTCTCTTACTTCATCTAAAGAGCTTTTTAAGATCGTGGACTCCCTCTGCTCTCTTCAGGCACCTGACCCCGTGGTAGCCTCACAGGAGCTATGTAATAACATCTCGTATTTCTTCTATAAAAAAATAGATGACATCTATCTGGCTCTACTATCTCAGAGGAATTCCCTGAGTGACGAGGATTCCTCCCGAGTTAAGCACTTTGAATTTTGGACTGGTGATTCTTCCCAAATCCTTACCCACTTCCCTGCGCTCTCCGTGGACGGACTTAATCTTCTTTTAGACAGAACGAAATCAGCCTCTCCCCGGGACCCTGTTCCTTTGAAAGTACTAAAGGACTGTAGGGACATTATTCTTCCTCCTATGTTGGAAATAATGAATGGAGCTATGGAACAGGGTATCTTTCCTATGGCATGGAAGAAGGCCATTGTGAAACCTCTTCTTAAAAAGCCTACCCTGGATCCTGGTCTCCTGAAGAACTTCAGACCAATATCTCTTCTGCCGGCCCCCGCTAAGATGTTGGAAGCGCATCTGAACTGTCATCTATCCAACTTCCTGGATTCCTCGGGGTTCTTGGATGGGTCCCAACATGGCTTTAGAAAGCTACACAGCACGGAGTCTGCTTTGACTAAGGTTGCAGACAACATTCGCCGGAAAGTAGATCTGGGCCACACCACCGTGCTAGTACTGTTGGACCTTACTGCGGCATTCGATACCCTGTCTCCCTCCACTTTAACATCCAGGTTAAGGGAGGCAGGGGTAACAGGGTCGGCCCTCAGTCTCCTGAACTCTTTTTTACAGCAGAGAGAGCAGCGTGTGATGCTTGGAGATTTCCTCTCCCCTGCTAAGTCTCTGCAATGTGGGGTGCCACAGGGGTCGGCATTGAGTCCGACCCTGTTTAATATCTACGTGGCCCCCCTTGCGAGACTAGTAAGATCTCAGGGGATGGAGGTGGTGTCGTACGCCGACGACACGCAGATTATGGTGTCCCTGACCCACTCTGTGAGTACTACCGCGTCCAACTTTAGGTCCTGCATGCAACTCGTTGCAGAGTGGATGATTCTCAACTCCCTAAAGTTGAACGGTGACAAAACAGAGGTCCTGGTCTTTGGCAAAGACCAGGACATGTGGTCAGGTGAGTGGTGGCCTTCATCTTTAGGCATCTGCCCCACTCCCACACAATCTGCCAGGAATCTAGGCATCATCTTCGACACCTTGCTCTCTATGGAGCTTCAGGTCAACAGGACTGTGGCCACCTGTTGGGGTGTCATCAGGACCCTTAAAAGAATCCTTCACTATCTTTCCCCACAGGCACGCAAGCAGATTGTGATTGCTCTTGTTGGCTCAAGGCTTGACTACTGTAACTCACTCTACGCCGGGGCCAACAAGGGCCTTCTGCAGCGTTTACAGGTTGTGCAGAATGCGGCGGCGCGATTTGTGTTGGCCCTGCCATGGCTGTCTTCCGCCACCATGGCAAGGAAGAGTCTCCACTGGCTCCCTATCACCTTCAGAGAGTCTTTTAAACTCCTTTGCCTCACTTATAGTGCCCTCATGGCTGGCCCTGCCGATGCTCTTGGATCCCTGCTCACTCGGTATGTCCCGAGCAGATGTTTAAGCTCTCTAGAGCTAAACCAACTGGTAGTCCCGCGCTTTAGGAAGGTTAGATGGGGGAGTAAGGCCTTCTCCATCTTGGCACCCCAATTATGGAACACACTTCCCTTGGAGATCAAATCACAGCCCTCATTGGATCTCTTTAGGAAAGCTCTGAAAACTTGGTGTTTCATTAAGGCTTATCAGTAAGCTCCTGTCACCTGGTGTTTTCTGCTAGATATTGAGTTAGGCGCCTTGACGCCCACCGGGCTAAGTTGCGCATGCATAAATCCCACTTCATTCATTCATTCATTCCATGGCCAAAAAAATATAAAAAGAAGGGAGGCTACACAGCCCCCTTTCTTAAAAAAAAGACCGGCATTGTGCTGGAGACCACGCCCCCTCCTTTCATTACTCTGCAAATGTGCCCCCTGGCGAGTATGCATAGGGGAAACAAATTCCCCTTGAATACTGGGGGTAACTAGCCCACCAGGAACCTCCAGGATGCGCCAGGGGGCTGCGTTGCAGCGAGGTGTTCTGAGGCCACGCCCCTTTTTACACCTCTCTGCAACACAGCTCTGTGGAACTTACTTGAGGTAGCTGGTGTGCTAGTTAGCCCCCAGGGACTCACAGGATTGAGGAGGAATTAATTATCTAACTTAAAACACGCAACAGGGCGTGTTTGCAGACATGTCACCTCAGGCCACGCCTCCTTCCTTCACCACTGTGCAAACGCGCCCCGTGGCGCGTTTTAAGTTGGGGAATTATTTATCTTTTAATACTGAGGGTCCTTGAGGGCCAAATAGCCCAACAGGTATCTCCAGTATGCGCCAGTGAGCTGCGTTGCAGACAGGTGTTCAGAGGCCACACCCCTTTTTACACCTCTCTGCAACCCAGCTCTGTGGCGCTTATTGGAGGTACCTAGAGGGCCAGTTTCACGCTAGGGACCCTTAGGATTCAAGGGGACTTAATCTCTCTTAGAATGGCCACAGAGTGCGTTTACACAGAGGTGACGGGAGGGGACGGGGCCTGAGGTGATGTGTGCAAACACCCCCTGTGGCACGTTTTAAGTTGGGAAAAAAATTCCCCTTCAATCCTGAGGGACCATGGGGGCCAAGTAGCCCACTAGGTGTTTCCAGGAAGAGCCACTGCACTGCGTTGCAGAGAGGTGGTGCAGGCCATGCCCCTTTTTACATCGCTCTTCTACACAGCTCTGTGGCTCTTACTGGATGTACCTAGTGGGCTAGTTGGACTCTAGGGACCCCCAGGATTGAAGGGGAATTATTTCCCCAACTTAAAATGCGCCACTGGGCGTGTTTGCAAAGTGGTGAAGGAAAGGGATGGCGTAGGAAAGTGGCTCTATATATACTGGACTGAAGTAAAAACAGCCGAACTACGAATTCCGATTTACTCACATGTTCAATTTATATTAAAAATATGTAATGTAATCTAAAAAATAAAATATCTAAAAAGAAATAGTTTAAAACAAAATGTAGTAAATCAGTATAAAAAAATAAATATAACAATTAATACATTTAAAAATTGTCATTTACAAAACCTTTGAAATTCACTGAAAAAACCACAGGTTTCTGACATGTTCTAGTTAGGAATTAGCATTTAAAAAAACCTTTGAAATTCACTGAAAAAAACATAAGTTTCAGACATGTTATAGTTAGGAATTAGAATTTAAAAAACCTTAGAAATTCACTGAAAAAAACATAGGTTTTAGGGGTGTTATAGCTAGCTGGACATTTCACGTGTACAAAACCATTGTATTCCTCCGTTATTGTTAGTTGTACTAACTATAACTCGCACGCCCGCAATCCACTGCTGATGATGTCACTTATTACATCATTCATGACATGGTCAGTGACATCACTGATGACATCACTATTACATCAATGATGACATCATCCACGTGACAATCTGATACATCTCATCATACACTAGTATAACCTCACAACACTCATTATAAAATATGGAGTACCATATTTGAAACCATTGACACACCAATACAAGTTTCTAACAAGCCACACTGTGATTCCTACATCTACACACACATCTAAACACTTACCTATAGATTCACTCATACATGCTAACAAAGATTAATAGAACACTATTAAATATAGTTATACACGTACATCCACATTACACACCAGCACATATCCTATTCACTTATGCAGTCATCCTACTCACTTATGCAAACAATTGATCTTACTTACATTTCGTAAGCTACACACTTCTACAAACACCACTTGATGTATTCATATAGATAGTAACTCATACTTAGTGTGTTATAAAATCACTATTACAAGTATACAGTTTTCGATACAGTCACTCATACAATCACTGAGTCTTATGTATACCTATTCATATACAACTGTCACGTACACTGCCTTTTATATTTCTACTTTGTTGGACATGTATCATTGAGAAATATATTTACTCATCACCACACCCATAAAGAGATTCACTCACCTAAACAACTGTTTCCACATACAGTCTTAACCTCATATACCTACTAAATCAACTATTTACACATCCTTGTACAGTCACACACCTCACACCCAACCACACACACATTCACTATCCCATACAAATACTCACTTAACTAATTAATAACTAATATAGACTTTCACATAGCTAGTAACCAACTTATGTAGTAGTTTACACAACAAGAGATAGTGATACAGATATTCACACAGTTTAATCACTATCCCATATATTTAGTGAGATACTTTAAATTAGTCACTTAGACAGTCAATCACAGTGCTACTAAATCCTCCATCCAGACACTTATACATCCATTCATTCTTCAAAGCAGATTGCTATATATATAATACATATTTAAATATAGAACCAAACCACATTCACGGGATGATGCCATCAGTGATGTCATTTGAGTTGTCTTCAGTGATGTCACTGACCATGTCATAAATGATGTAATATGTGACATCATCAGCAGTGGCTTGCGGGTGTGCGAGTTATAGTTAGTACAACTAACTATAACAGAAGAATTTCAATGGTTTTGTACGAGTGAAATGTCTAGCTAACTATAACACCCCTAAAACCTATGTTTTTTTCAGTGAATATATATAGTTTACAGTTCAGTTCAATATGTCTTTATTCGATCATAATCAATCATAAAAGACACATGTAAACAATACAATCTGATATAAAAGACATAAAATCTCATACAATAATATTTTTAAAAGAACATATCATTTTAAAATCCAAAATCTATTTAAAACAATGATTATGTTTAAAAGGGAGAATTCAAAATCAAAGGGTGTTAAGGCAGAATTACACAGGGCATAATTATAGTCTCCAATGTTTAAAATAAATATTTTGGGGGAGACTTGGGAACACCAACATATAAGCAAACATGTTATATACTGCCTCGCAAATTCTTTCTTCTAAGGACCCAAGTCCAGCTCAGGAACTTAGCCATGGCAATGACTCTGACTTCAGTAGTTCCGGTTTTTAGAATACACAGGGCTATTTGCCAAGATCTTTTACCAAGAATTCTACAAACCGGCTTGAGCCATTTCTGTCGGGGGCCCTTGTAAGCATGGCATACAAACAGGACATGCAATAAAGTCTCATCCTCTGTTAAACAAGTATCACATTTTGTATACCGGTCATACCCCCACTTATTAGTGAAAGATTTTAGGGGGAGTGTTCCCACTCTAAATTGGTGGAAGAGTTTTCTATCACCAGGACATGTGATGATGTCCCAGTAGGCCTCAAACTTGTACTCACACTTAAAATCTAGAAGGAGGAATGTTAGGGAACCACTAGCAATTGAGGATAGAGACTTTACATAAACCTTGTCCCTATATAAGGCTTTCAAATCTTTTTTGGACGGGAATAAATTCCCTTTCGGATCCTCCCACAGGTGAATGAGGCCCATATATAATAACAATGCCTTAATCTTTAATAACCAAGAGATTTTATTTGACTTGTCCGCTTCTCTAATAAACTTAACGGCTCTTGCATAGGGTGCAAGCTCCGGGGTAGTCCAAAGTCTTTGCCAATAGGCAAGTGGTCTAAAGCCCGCAGCCTCCTCAAAGGGAATACAACCTAAATCTAAAAGTAGGAGCCTAATAGGCGAAGATTGAGGAAGGCCAGTCAGTGCCCTCAGAAACTTATTCTGGGCTAAGACTAGTGGAGCTAAATTTTCGAACCCCCAGAGTTCTGCCCCATAAATTATTGAAGGTCTAACCTTCCCTTGGTAAATGGATAGAGCCGGTCCCACTGGTTTGGTTTAAGACAACCGGAATTCTTTTAGGAGGGCCCCTGCTAACTGATTATGCCTTAAAATTAATAGATCTAACTGTGGCTTCCAGTTCAAACGTTTGCCCAAAGTAACGCCCAAATATGCAAAGAAGTAAGTTTGTTCCAGAGGCACATTATTCATTTCCACTCTAGCTTTCACTACTTTATGTTTGTGCAAGACCATGAACTTCGTCTTTTCGACGTTAACTACTAAATCATGGTCATTGCAGAACAATATGAACCGATCACGGGCACGTTGCAGACCAGATTGCGTCTTGGATAAAATAAAAGTGTCATCTGCAAACATCAAAAGTGGAACCCTGGATCCGGCGAGAGTAGGTGCGTCCATGGGATATTCAGTGTAGTATGAGATAACATTATTTATGAACAATGAGAAAAGGGTAGGGGCCAGAACACACCCCAGCCTTACTCCCTTGCTCACAGGAAAGCGGTCTGTTAACTCACCCTGCTGACCCCATCGTACTTGGGCGTATGTTGATTCATGTAGTTTTACAATAAAAGATAAGATCTCTGCAGGCATTCCTGATTCCTTCAGGGTATCCCACATCTTAGGGCAGGGGACTACGTCAAAAGCAGATTTAAGATCCACCAATGCTGCATAGTGTACCCCTGCTAAGACTACTGTGTTCCAGTATATCAACATGAATCTAAAATTTTGGTTGTTAGTGCTAACATGGGAACGAAATCTTGCTAGATAAGTGGATAGTATTTTGTTCTCATCTATTAACCTGTTTACCCTACTTAGCACTAATCTCACCACAATTTTTGAAGAGTGTCTATAAGGCTTATGGGCCTGTAATTAGATGGTCAGGCGCGATCCCCCTTTTTATAAATGGGGATTATTTCAGCCCCACGCCAAGATTCTGGAATGGGGGCGCCTCTAGCCAAACCATTTACAAGGATATGGATATATTTTAGCCAGCTCTCCTGATCTGATTTATATATATCCGCCATAATACAGTCCGGTCCTGGTGCTCTGCCTGCAGCCACTCCATCAAGAGCTCTCTCAATTTCCCCTAGTGTAAAGGATAGGACTGAGTCCGTCTCTACACAGGGCTGATGCCCAGTACTTTCTTCGGGTGATGAAAATTGGGCCCGATAGTGTGCGACCCATACTTCTGGGGGAACGTTATTAACAGGAGCCGGGCCAGCACTACCATTGCCCCATTTTATTAAGTGCCAGAACCCACACCAATTTTTCCCATTTGTTGTGTCTAGGAGGTCCCTCCATCTATTTTCATCATAGGCCTTCTTTGCCCTAAATTGAGTGGCCTAGTAAACTGCCCTGAGTTCCCCTATCTCCTGCGTAGATCCCACCCTTATTGCTTGGGACAATTGTCTGAAAGCTAACCTGCATGCCCCATCATACCATTTTGTGGCTTTATGGATGGGGGGCACATTAGATCTTTTTATATTCTTTGTGAAATAGCTTTTCAGCTTAATAAACAGGGACTCGGGCTTCTGTAAGGGTTGTAAGGCTGGCCTCGCTGGAGTCAAGATGGGATAGGGCTACAAGAGACTCTTCAAGAGTGGACCTTATCTGTGCCATAGTGCCCTCATCCTCAGATACCCGTGCCCATTTTAGTCTTCGGTAGTCGAGAGACATAACAACATCTGCCGTAGCAATCTCCGTGCCTCCCCTCCCCAGTGGGCGACCATTAATCTCTAGAGTCCATGACAGGGGGTCGTGATCACTCTCTGGTCTATTTACAACTCCATAGCCTTTAATCTTGGCCACAATTCTAAGTTAATAAGTAAGTAGTCAATCCTGCTACTTCTCCCATTATTAAAGGTGGGATTACCTTTACCATCCGATTTTGTTCTCCCATTGCCAGCCCGGAGCCCACCCTCCATTGTCAAACTTTTTAATTGTAATACTGCCTACGTCCATTTATTGATTGGGGGAGCGTTAAAGACGGATACCCCAACTCGCATCCTCCTTGCTAGTAAGACTAGCGTCTTCTAGGCCAAGGGGCTCAAACGTACAATTAAAATCCCCCGAAATACCCCAGCTACTTGTCTCTTCCAATGACTTAATAAAATGATCCAGGCTAGAGATGGTCGGTGAGGCTTTCCCTCCGGCCATGCCTCTAGCATAGACATTAACCAGTATAAAACCAGGGTCGTATTCAAAATTTATTTTAAGAACCTGGATGTCTGGGTTATCAATTCCAAGTTCTTCAACCTGGAGACCCACCTGCTGTCTTACCCAAACCGTTAATCCTCCCAAAGGGCGCCCCTTAGAATTTGCAATAGCAGGTTTACCAAAGGCCAAATAACCTGGTCGAAAAATAGTACTCAAGGACCAGGTCTCCTGAAAGGCAATAATATCATTAAACTCAATGAAAATAGACCAATCAGAAGAAGTAGTCTTCGGTAATAAGGTGATGGATTAAACCCAGATCTGTTGACTGGGTGTGAGTGTTTGATTGGTTCAGATGCTCCGTCCATCACCACCCCCTTTTGTACCACTTTGTTCGCCATAAGTTGGCAGGATATGCTCAGACGTGAATCCTTGCTCACTTTGCCACTGGATTCAAGCAAGCCAGGCTGAAGACGGCTATAATGCCAGAAACCGGTCCTCTGAAGCTTGTTTCTGGTCCAGGGAAGGCATGGCTTGGCAGTTCGGGCTGAACTGTTCCCATGAGGCACGGGGTCAGACTGATTTGCATATGGCCATGTCTGAACTGGGATGGCAGAGAGGGCCATAGAACGGTGATGGATTAAACCCAGATCTGTTGACTGGGTGTGAGTGTTTGATTGGTTCAGATGCTTCGTCCATCACCACCCCCTTTTGTACCACTTTGTTTGCCATAAGTTGGCAGGGTATGCTCAGACGTGAGTCCCTTGCTCACTTTGCCACTGGATTCAAGCAAGCCGGGCTGAAGACGGCTGAAATACCAGAAACCGGTCCTCGGAAGCTTGTTTCCGGTCCATGGAAGGCATGGCTTGGCAGTTCAGGCTGGACTGGTCACATGAGGCACAGGGTCAGACTAATTTGCATATGGCCATGTCTGAACTGGGGTGGCAGAGAGGGCTAAATAACGGTGATGGATTACACCCAGATCTGTTGACTGGGTGTGAGTGTTTGATTGGTTCAGATGCTCCGTCCATCACCACCCCCTTTTGTACCACTTTGTTCGCCATAAGTTGGCTGGGTATGCTCAGACGTGAGTCCCTTGCTCACTTTGCCACTGGATTCAAGCAAGCCGGGCTGAAGACGGCTGAAATGCCAGAAACCGGTCCTCGGAAGCTTGTTTCCGGTCCAGGGAAGGCAGGGTTTGGCAGTTCGGGCTGGACTGTTCCCATGAAGCACAGGGTCAGGCTGATTTGCATATGGCCATGTCTGAACTGGGGTGGCAGAGAGGGCCAAAGAACGGTGATGGATTAAACCCAGATCTGTTGACTGGGTGTGAGTGTTTGATTGATTCAGATGCTCCGTCCATCACCACCCCCTTTTGTACCGTTTGCAATAGCAGGGCGGAAGCCTTGCGGCTCCCACCCTGCCAGTGCAAACTGCTTTGCTTCTTTGAAGTGAGAGCAGGGAAACCTGCTCTCACTTCAATGAGACAAAGCAGATTGCTTTTCCATATGGGGAGCAGCATGTTAGCTGCTTCCCATATGGAAAAGCAATGCCGACTCCCGCAGGAGGCGGGGAGCCGGCGGGACCGTGAGGGGATTGCGGACCCCCCCATGGTCCCCAACGGTGAGGGCCAGCCCCGGGGGATGGGGTCCCCAGGGCTACCAGTGGCCCAGAAGGGGGGCCACACAGCCCCCCTCCCCATTAACAACAAAAAAAAAAGGCCGGCCCTGGGGTCCTCGGGCCCAGAATTGGTATGGGGAGGGGGCTACGCGGCCCCCTTCCCATAAAAACATTAATACATTTAGATTTGGGGTCAGGCCCTGGGGGATGGGTCCCCAGGGCCCAAAAAAAGTACAAGGAAGGGAGGCCACACAGCCCCCTTTCAATTTTTTTTAATTTTTTTAAAAAGAAGTGATCGTCCCTAGGCCCGCCCCCTCAGAAACACACTCTGCAAACGCGCCCTGTGGCGCGTTTTAATTTGGGGCATTAATTCCCCTTCAATACTAGGGGTCCCTGGGGCCAACTAGCCCAACAGGTACCTCCAGTAGGCGCCACAGGGCTGTGTTGCAGAGAGGTGCTCCAGGCCATGCCCCTTTTTACACCTCTCTGCAACGCAGCCTTGTGGCGCTTACTGGAGTTATCTGGTGGGCTAGTTGGACCCCAGAGTGCCCCAGGATTCAAAGGGACTTAATTCCCCAACTTAAAACGCGCCATAGGGCACGTTTGCACAGTGGTGAAGGGAGGGTGCGGTGCCTGAGTTCACATGTGTGGAAACACGCCCTGTGGCGCGGTTTAAGTTGGGGAATTAATTCCTTGTCAATACTGAGGGTCCCTGGGGGCCAACTAGCCCACCAGGTACCTCTAGTAAGTTCCACAGAGCTGCGTTGCAGAGTGTTGTAAAAAGGGGCATGGCCTCTGAACACCTCTCTGCAATGCAGCCTCCTGGCGCGTACTGGAGGGACCTGGTGGGCTAGTTGGCCCACAGGGACCCACAGGATTGAGGAGGAATTAATTCTCTAACTTAAAACGTGCCACAAGGTGTGCTTGCAGACATATCACCTTAGGCCATGCCCCCTTCCTTCACCACTGTGCAAACGGGCCTTGTGGAGCGTTTTAAGTTGATAATTAATCTCTTTGAATACTGAGGGCCAAATAGCCCAACAGGTATCTCCAGTATGTGCCTGGGAGCTGCGTTGTAGACAGGTGTTCAGAGGCCACTCCCCTTTTTATATCTCTATGCAACGCAGCTCTGTGGCGCTTACTGGAGGTACCTAGTGGGCTAGTTTGACCCTAGGGACCCTTAGGATTGAAGGGGACTTAATCTCTCAACTTAGAACGGTGACAGGGCGCATTTACACAGTGGTGAAGGGAGGGAAGGGACCTGATGTGATGTGTGGAAACACGCCCTGTGGCGCGTTTTAAGTTGAGGAAAAAATTCCACTTCAAACCTGAGGGACCATGGGGGCCAAGTAGCCCACCAAGTGCTTCCAGGAAGCGCCATTGCGCTGCGTTGCAGAGAGGTGGTGCAGGCCTTGCCCCTTTTTACATCTTTCTGCTATGCAGCTCTGTGGTGCTTACTGGATGTACTGCGAATTCCAATTTACTCACCTGTTATCAGGAGAGACCTCAGTGCAGCATCTTTGAGCCCAGTGTTGATCCTGAAAAGTAATTCTAACCAGTAACTTGAATTCCCTTCCATAGGGTAACATTGACTGGTTTCACATGATGTAATAAGTGACATCATCAGCAGTGGATTTTGGGCGCGCGACTTATAGTTAGTACAACTAACTAAAATTTGGGAATTTCAATGGTTCTGTACGAGTGAAATGTCCAACTACAACACCCCTAAAACCTATGGTTTTTTCAGTAAATTTCTAAGGTTTTTTAAATGCTAGTTCCTAACTATAACATGTCTGAAACCTATGGATTTTTCAGTGAATATATATATATATATATATATATATATTACCTACTGGCGGTCGCCAGTAGGTATATATAGTTAGGATTTTTTCTCTATGGGTTTTTTGAAAATTCTATGTCTAATAACTTTGGCGTTTGTGGACGGAATTGGCTGAAATTTTCAGGAAAATGGCACATTTTGTTTCTGAGCAGCCCCTGAAAATTGGGGGGGGGTTCGTCCAGGGGGGGTCGAGAAAAAAGGGGGGTCCCAAAACGTGTTTTTAACATTGAGTTTTCCATAGGGCGGTTGGCCTCACTTTTAGCCCGAACGGCTGAATGGATTTGCACGAAACTTGGCAAAATTGTAGGGACTGGTAGCCCGATGTGCCTTTTGTAGGTCTCAATATATGTGCTCCAGTGGATTTTGAGAAATTAACGTTTAAAAAAAATATATATCTGTAACAGCGGACCGGGCAGCGCTCCAGTGCGCGTACTTTTCGCGCAACGGAGCTTTGTGAAGCGAAGCTGATTGGTTCTCCGGCGTCTGTCAACATTCCAAACAGCCCGTAGCGGCCGCCATCTTGTCTCTCGGTAGGATCGAGAGACAAGAGGAGGCGAAAGGGAAGGGGCAAATGACGATAAGGGGGCATAGTAGATCCTCCCTGACCTCTTAGGTTTGATGTACCATTTTGCCAAGTTTGGTGTAATTCCGTTCAGCCATTCAGGCTGTAGACGTATCTAAATGTCAATAATCGAACGGCTGAATGGATTTGCACGAAACTTGGCAAAATATTAGGGACTGGTAGCCCGATGTGCCTTTGCTAGGTCTCAATATATGTGCTCCAGTGGATTTTGAGAAATTAACGTTCAAAAAAAGATATATATCTGTAACAGCGCTCCGCTTCGCGTACTTTTCGCTTTACGGAGCTTTGCGAAGCTGATTGGTTCTCCGGCGTCTGTCAACATTCCAAACAGTCCGTAGCGGCCGCCATCTTGTCTCTCGGTAGGATCGAGAGACAAGAGGAGGCCAAAGCGAAGGGGGAAATGACCATAAGGGGGCATAGTAGATCCTTCCTGACCTCTTAGGTTTGATGTACCATTTTGCCAAGTTTGGTGTAATTCCGTTCAGCCATTCAGGCTGTAGACGTATGTAAATGTCCTATGGAAAATTGCATGAGGAAAACACATTTGAAAGTGTTGAAATTTAGAACCAATTAAAATGTTACTTTGGTTTTGTATTTGTGTGTGATGAAAGTTAATTGGTTATGTATATATGTCAAATGAGAGGAAACCACAGCCATTTTGTGATACTACTGTCTGAGGTACATTTGTGAGGAATTTTTGGTGGTGAATTTCTGGTGTTTGATTTACACAGTACTAACACTTCTCCTACTTTTAAAAAGGTGAGTTGTTAATTTGTAAGGGGAACTATGTTGTACACTTGAAGATAATTTGAAAAATGTTTTCTGTTATTTATTTGCAGTCCTTTCTGTTATACTAAATACTTGATAAAGTTAGTTTTATATTATGTATTACTAAAAACGATAAATGAAAGTGATTATTTTTTTCTGCAATTTACAGCAAGCAATTTCAAAATAAAATGGCTCACAATGAAGAGACCGTGGCAATTTCTTTTGAATTGTCCACTACATTGATTGAAATTGAGAGCACCAATAATGAAATATTGTCACATGGAGGAGATGACTTGTATGATTCCATTAGATTGATTGAAATGGACAGCACCAATAATGAAATATTGTCACAAGGAGGAGATGACTTGAATGATTCCACTACATTGATTGAAATTGAGAGTACCAATAATGAAATATTGTCACAAGGAGGAGATGACTTGTATGATTCCATTAGATTGATTGAAATGGACAGCACCAATAATGAAATATTGTCACAAGGAGGAGATGACTTGAATGATTCCACTACATTGATTGAAATTGAGAGCACCAATAATGAAATATTGTCACGAGGAGATGACTTGAATGATTCCACTACATTGATTGAAATTGACAGCACCAATAATGAAATATTGTCACAAGGAGGAGATGACTTGAATGATTCCACTACATTGATTGAAATTGACAGCACCAATAATGAAATATTGTCACAAGGAGGAGATGACTTGAATGATTTTTTTGATCAATCTGTTGATGGCGAATTTATCGAATGTTTGGAGACCATAGAGTTACAAGAATCATCATTGCAGACTTTTCATGAGGAAATTGCTGATGAGGACATGTTACTAGTTCTTTCAAATTTAGAAAATTCTGAAGAATAAATTTATATTTAGAAATCAAAAATTGTTTGAGACATTATTCATTTTTATTTTTAATTTATGAGGTTGTAGCGAAGTGATTGTAGTATAAAATGAGACTTATAGTATAGAGTGCAACATTTTTATGTTACATGGTAAGTTTACTCATATTTACTTCCCTTCTGCCACTATATTATCTCCAATGTGTATTTGACATCTCTTCTTCATCTCCGGCCTCCTTTCTCTCACTGTGTGTCTCCGATGCATCTTATCGCTGCTATTTTGTGTAATTACAGAAGAGAGTAAAATAAAATAGTTCGGAACGTGAAAAGGGGGCAAAGTAGAGTACCCCTCACCCCGTAGGCCTTTTCAGGCGGTCCCAAAAGGATCAGTTTCTGCTTTCCTGAGAGATTATGGTATGAGTTCCATATACCACAATAATTTGCATTACAACATGCAAGATATCTATCTCCTATTACCAACTTTTGGAGATATTCGCGCTAAGCGCGAATATCTCCAAAAAGTTATACCTGCCCTGAGCAGTTCTTAGCCATGTTATCCAATGGGAGGTGGATAACATGGCTAAGAGCATTAGCTCGGTAATGCATGAATATCGCTGACTTTTTAGCGATATTCATGCATTGCGGCCGTTTTTTATCGCATTTGCGATAAACCTTGATAATAGCAAGGTTTATCTTCGATAATTTCTGACGATGCTTAGCGGTAAAAAATTCGTTGGTAAGCATCGTTAGCAATAAATATCGCTTAACTTTGGTAAGATGCACCAACGTCTGTTAACGTTCGATTCGAAGGAAATGAGGAAGTGTTGAAAAACATTGTTTGCGCCATCTTGCCTTTTTTGAAATGCCACACTTTTGTCGTGCACGGCAGCCATTTTAGATGCCTTGACCAGACCCACTCTCTGCACGCTGTCGATTCGTAGCATGGCTCCCCACCCTCGCAAGCATCTTCCCCAGGCACTGGTCACCCCCGCTCTCTGTCTTATGCATGGGCAATAAACCTCCCCCCATCTGCGCTGCTCTTCCCTGAGAATCACACTCTGTGCCCGCCCGACACCTCCCTTTCGCCCTATTCACTACCGCACCCTCTGACACTCCTCTTCCTCTGTGTCCGATTGTCCAGGCTATCAGCTAGCCCTGCAGATGTAGTTTATGGCTCCAGCTGTAAAGAATCACCCCTCTTTAAAGGAGTTATAGTAGATCAAGGCCCACACCCGATGAGATCCGTCACACCACACGTGTTCCTACTATCTGAAAACCATCCTGTATTGTGATTGGGGAGGGGACCGAGCCTGAAGCGGAAGATTCCAGGAATGACTCTTTGTACATCAAAGTTTTTACAATTATGTGTCACATTAAAAATATATAGCACTCCAACAAAGTAGTAGGAATATAAAACTTTAATAACATATAAATATATACAACAAAACAAAAACAGTAAAAACATTTAAACAACGAAGAGACCGTGGCAATTTCTTTTGAATTCCTGATAAGGACATGTTACTAGTTCTTTCAAATTATGAAAATTCAGAAGATGTTGCCTGGGGGTGGGTCGTCAGTAGCAGTCTGTTGTGCGAATAGTTCCAGGGCAGCAGAACGCGCTGAAATCTAGATGGCACGAAAGTGATGTCTAGTAAGTTGCCGCCCAGCAAATAACGGCGTGGGGCGCCGCGGGGGGTGGATTGTCAGTAGCGGTCTGTTGTGCGAATAGTTCCAAGGCAGCAGAAAGCGCTGAAATCTGGATGTCACGAAGGTGATGTCTAGTAAGTTGCCGCCCAGCAAATAACGGCGTGGGGCGCCGCGGGGGTGAGTGAGTCCAGTAGGCACCACAGCTATTCTTACCGGCATTGCAGAATTACTGCTGGGGACAATGCCTGTGCTGTAGCAGGGTCACAGCAGAAACAAAAAGGATTCTGTTGAAGATGTTGTTGGTTTTCAATTTGAAAACAGTTCTGGTGTCAATTGCTATGCTAATGTAGTGGTTAATGTTTTGTTTTCTCTAGAAAATGTAAAAGAGGGGGAGGCAGTCCAAAGTTCCGTTAAAAGGGCAAAGGAAAGGATCGGTGGTTTGAACTATCAGTCAAAAATGGGAGGGGGTGCAACAATTTTTCCTACCGGGTCACACTGTGCTTTCATCGGAACTGAGGTCTGCAGGATTCTAGTAATTCAAAGTGAGGCTGGCGCCAGCATGGGAGCGCCGACGTCCCGCGGATACAGTTTCGTCACTCCACAGGCGATCATGGCAGTCATTCCCCATCGGGGGTGTCTGCGGGGGTCGGAGACTCCCGCGGCTCCTGTAGAATCTTCAAGGTCGTGGAGGACTACGGTGGTGGAGTCAACCAGTGACCGGGCCATTTCTTTATGCTGGGCCCGCTCTTGCCAGGTCGACCGCCATTTTGAGAGTTCGGTAGCTACTGGCGATCACGGGGTCAAATGAGCGGACGGGCTCCACCCTGCCGGGCGAGACGTTGCAGCATCGCCACAGTGGAAGAACCCTTTTCCGGGCGCTTGGAGCGCCGAGGGTGCAGGTGGGAAGCCTCCACTGGGGAGGCGGGAGAGGCCTGTTCGCATCGTCTCTCCCTCCCAGTGCACCCCACGGCGTCTCGCTTGAGATTTGTTATGGCCGGACCAGGCGATGAGGACGAGGGGGGGGGGTCGGAGGCATGTGCAAGACATCCCCCCCCAGTGTTGTCGCAGCCATTATTCAAGAGAGAAGAAGTGTCCCGTCCGTCTTCGGGCCGGGCTTCCGGTGGATGTCGGCCGGACGCCCCTGGCTCTGGCCCCATGAACGGGTTTCTTGGTTTATCGGCTGCAGCCGGATCCCGTCGGCCTCGGCCCCCCGACCGTTGGTGGCCGGACCGGAAGAGCATGTGGCGGGACTACCTGCAACTCTCAAGGGCTACCGCGGCCGGACTGGGAGAGAGAGGGGAGGGTCGAGGAGACATTCCCCCCCCTGAAACTCTTCAGCGTTGTAAAGGCAATCCCCTGGCCGGGTCCCACTGGCCTCGGCCTCTCCTCCGGCTACACCCTACGTTAGGATCTCCTGGCCGAGGCGTGGCAGCAGGATCCGCCTTATATGGGCTGCTCCCGGCTGGGCGTAGCCGCAACCCTGCCCCACCTTGGAAGTTTCCAGAGTGGGGGCGGATGTTCTACTGACTTGCATTTTCCCTAGTCTATCGATTATTTTGGCGTGGCAGGCGGTGGGACAGCGAGGGGTGATTTGGTTTCTCTTACTGTTTTTCTGGTCTCTCACCACTGGCATTTTCTAACGTTTTCTTGTTTCTAGGACATTAATAGGTTTTATCATTACGTTATGTTATCGTTTCTTTGTTCGTTGTTTAATAAAAGTTTATGTTCATCAGTGGCCTACTGATTTTCGTTTTCCTATTCTTTTCTTTCCAGGTTGTTTCATGCTAAAGTTTCTGTTAACAGGATACAGTGATCACTTCGTTATTATTGCATATGTCCTTTTCACTAGGGGTGCTCTCTGGTCGGGCCAGATGACGTATCTCTAGTAAATGGTCCGGGTGAAACAGGTGCATCAATCAGTGGGGAGTAGATAGGCATGACAGATTACAACGGGGGAGAAAGGTCCGCATTACGTACCCTTTCACTATTTGCAAAGATTTTCCTACGTATATTTGCAAACAGGGAATACCTCCAAAAAGAACCAATTCCCAAACAGTCAATGTTTGGGGAAACAATCAATCAATGAGGAACGAAATAGGCACGACGTGTTAAAGGTTTGCGTTACCTACCCTTCACTATCTGCAAAGGGAGAGAGAATATTCCTATTCTCCCTCGTTTGCAGGCAGAGAAGATTCTTAAGAGAACCAACTTCGAACAATTCAATGCTCGATTCAAACAATCAAGAAGGGGTACTGTGAACACAAATGAACGCCGCTTATGTACATACACATTGGTATTATCAACAGGTTGTTCCTAATGTTTCTATTTTAGGGAGGTCAAAAAGAGATCCCATTAGTGGCCTACTGATTTTGCTCGATTCCTTTTCTTTTTTTACACGATTTTTCGCTATCTGCAAAGACTAAACAGAGTATTGCGACTCTGTGCTTGTTTGTAAATAGAGAATGAACCAAAGAGAACAATCAATCAAATGGAGAGAGAAGCAGGCACGACGGATTACAACGGGGGCAAAGGCCTGCGTTAACTACCCTTCACTATCTGCAAAGAGAGAGTACTCCTAATAGAAATGAGGGGTGGGGGGCAGCATTCAAAGCAGATCAGTGTGCATAAACACGAAAATGTTTTTACTTACCACGTACTTGACATTCGACAGCTTATGATATTTGCTATTAAAAAACCATTGAAATTCACTGAAAAAACCATAGGTTATAGACCATATATAGTTAGGAATTAGCATTTAAAAAACCTTATTTTACTCACACAAAACCATTGAAATTCCATATATAGTTAGTTGCACTAACTATATATCGCGCACCCGCAATCCACTGCTGATCATGTCACATATTACATCATTCATGACATGGTCAGTGACATCACTGATGACATCACTGATGACATCTCAAATGACATCACTGATGACATCACTGATGACATCTCATTTGACATCATTCTTGTGCTAATACGATAAACCTCTTCAGACTCTAATATAACCTTAGATACACTCAGTGTATACAGACACTCACACACTGCCACTCATCCATGGAGTTACTCACACACCCAGTCAGTCATGCAAAGAAACAATCTCACCTCCATTTCTTCAACTATACAGTTAAACACACCTTACTTATTGAAACATATACTAACACATATTTACTCTCTTATACAATCCCTGATACAAGTTCACAATGATCGATACAACCACTCACTCATTCAGTGGCTCTCATGCACAGTTATTTATATATGCCAACTCTCACATGTACTGTGTTTTACATATGTATTTAGTATGACATGTAGCATTGAGATATCCATTCACTCATCAATACACTCATGCACACAGTCAACTGCCCATGTAGCTGTTTCCACATGCACTCTTGAACTCATACACCTAGTGAATAAACTGCTCACACATCTATGGACAGAGTCACACACCTTACAGCCACCCCCACACAAACTCAATCTCCCATAGAAATACTTGGGCAACCAATTAATAACACATATAGCCTCTCGTATAGCTAATGATCAACACATGCAGCAGTTTACATCACAACAGACATAATGATGCACAAATTAAGACAGTTTAGTCACTAACCCATGCATTCAGTGAGACATATTTAATCACTCACTCATACAGTCAGTCACGCACCTACTAAATCCTTCATCCAGACACTTATACATCCACTCATTCTTCAATATGTAAGACATATTTTAACTTTACAGAAACATACAGTCACTGGATGTTGTCATCAGTGATGTCATCAGTGATGTCATTTGAGATGTCATCAGTGATGTCATCAGTGATGTCACTGACCATGTCATGAATGATGTAATATGTGACATGATCAGCAGTGGATTGCGGGTGCGCGATATATAGTTAGTGCAACTAACTATATATGGAATTTCAATGGTTTTGTGTGAGTAAAATAAGGTTTTTTAAATGCTAATTCCTAACTATATATGGTCTATAACCTATGGTTTTTTCAGTGAATATATACATATATATATATATATATATATATATATATACTCTTGCTTGCTCTGCTTCGCACAAGGCGGTAGCAGTAAAGCTCCTATGAAGCCATAAGCAAACAGCTATATCCCGGTGGTGGGCACCCCGGGACATAGGAGGAGCTGGCCATGGGGGAGTGGCGGTCGCCAAGGCCATCTATGACTCTAGGAGAGGGAGGGAACGTGCCCCCCGAGGCCTAAGAGGTCAGGGTATTTCTACCCAACGCCCATTTTATTTTTTGTAAACCTTTTTTCTGGAACCCGGCTCAAGCCAAGTCCCACGGTGGCTGCCAACACTTCTTGGTTTAAAGTGTTGGCAGCAAATCCGACCTCAACATGAGATCAGAGGGGTCGCAGATCCTCCACGTCCCTATAGATACAATTGGAAATTTCTTTAAATAACACGGCAACTCCTGAACAAATGTATACCAAAGCACAAAATGGTACTTACCTGAATCAACATCTACCTTTTTGACAAATTTGATGTAATTCCGTTCAGCATTTCAGGTTGTAGTCTTGTCTAATGTCGTATGGGAATTTGCATTGGGAAAGACATGTTTTTTGACATCTCCATTTTCTCTGCCCCCACTTAATGCATCACCCCATAACTTTCCATGTGCAGCAAGAATCACCGGGGCACTTTTTCAGAAACGTTCGTGAAGATTCGTCAAACTATGCCAAAAATGTAGGCAAGTCAAAAAATGTCCTAGGGAAACTACATCCTAACCATACCTACCTACTGGTGACCCCCACTAGGTTATTTATTTATATATATTATCTACTGGTGGTCGCCAGTAGGTAGTTACAGTTAGAACCTAGTTTCCATAGGAAAAGCATTTTTTGATTTGCTAATAACTTTGACGTCGTTTGACGACTCTTCGCGAAATTCCCCCCAAAAAAGTCTATCCAGATCAGCTCTTATCCTGAAAGTTTGGGGCTGATTCATCAAGCGGGGGCTGAGAAAAAAGGGGGTCCCAAAAAGTTTTCACCCCCAAGGACCCTCTGGAGCCAAGGGGACTTCATCCCCAACCACAAATGCACCAGGAGGCACGTTTGCAGAGTGGTGTAAAAGGGGAGGACCTCCAGGGACTTGCCAGTCCCCTTTTTAAAAATTATTATTAGGGGAGGAGGGTCATGAGGCACACCTCCTCCCGGGCTGATTTTGGCCAGGGACCCCATCCCCTAGGGCCCGACCTCTATTGTGGGTGCTTTGGTTCCAGCCAGGACACCCACTCACCAAGGATGGGGACCATGGGAGAGCCTCAAGGCCCTTGCGGGAGCCGGCATTACTTTTGGCCGTAGGGAGCTGCTGAACATGCAGCTCCCTCTGTCCAAAAGCAATTCTGCTCTGCTGAAGTAAGCAAGAGCTTTTTTCTGCTCTTGCTTACTAGAAGTAGAGCAGAGTTTGCTATGGCTTGGCGGGACCGGTAAAGCTCCCGCAGAGACATATCAAACTGCAGTGTCCCGTGTCGTGTAGTTCCTACCAATCCGTCCGATCTGCGCATTTGTTGGACAACATAAACTTTGGGTGAGGTGACTGGACTGAATTCGGGCATCCCACTGGATATCTTGGCCTAGAGACCAGCTAGCTCACTGTGCCACCATAAGCCCTCTAATCTTACCAAGGATAGAATCGTTTCTGGCAACCACTGAACATGACATCCCTGACCCCTCATGGATCGGGGAAACAGATCAGAACCTTTCGCTAAGTCACTAGTGCTTTCTTGTGCTCAGAGAAATGTACAGAAAATACAGTGGCACGTTTTCAATATATTTATTAAACCAACTTTATTCTGTTGTAGAATACATGTGTTGCAATAATCAGTAGATAAGCATCAATAGCATAAATAGTATATACAGTTCTACCATGGTGCTAAAATAGTGTATATATGCAGACATAGGAATAATGCAGTAATCAGGCATACTCCTACTATGCAAACCCTACTCTGACTGTACCTAGAGTGTGTATAGGTGTGAAGCCGAGAATCCCCACAAGGGACGATCCAACTCCATTACCTGGCAGGAGACAATGTTGGAGTCCATCTTGGTTATGAACTGGATACCCCCTCAGAGAGATGTCAGACGCTGCTTTGTGAAGTCTCAGCATGCAGGGACCCTCGCTGTCAGCTGAAATGCCTCCTCTGCTAATCTATAGGGATGCTGATTATTTATAATAGAAAGCAGCCTTGCGATGTACATGCAGATTAGTGATGTTATGGATATATAAATAGCTCTGTCGCCCCCTGGATGAAGATAGAAGGGCTTTTGTACCTAGTTCGAGGCAACATAATAATGTTGTTGCAAAGCTAGATCTGTAAACTTGGGGCCATATTATCAAGACCGGCAATAAAATTATCGCCTCTTTAGCGGCAGAAAACTGCAGCTAAAGCGGCGATAATGGCCTTGATAATATGCCCTTGTGAATTCCCATAGCAGCCCAGGTTAACGCCAGGACCTGGGCTGCTATGGGAATTCACAAGGACATATTATCAAGGCTGATTGTTGGGGGATGTTCCAAGGCGGTGTTGAGAGGACTATCTTCGCTCCTGTGGATTACC
Organism: Lissotriton helveticus; assembly: GCF_964261635.1. Lineage (NCBI taxonomy): Eukaryota > Metazoa > Chordata > Amphibia > Caudata > Salamandridae > Lissotriton > Lissotriton helveticus. The sequence continues at coordinate 1,585,573,794 of NC_136067.1, read as the reverse complement.
AGTACAAGGTGAGTGGAGTCTTGACAACATATTTCCTCACAAGCCGTTTGTGATGCCACAGTGGGGCCTTAACTTGATTTTGATTTTACTCATTCATAGGCTCTGCGAGCCTTTTCCTACCTACTTGCTGCAGCTCATGACCTTGAAGTCTGTCTTATTCATTTTGCTTTTATCAGTTTGTCTCCTGAGTGAACTGCATGCATTGATTATATAGTTTTTAGGCAAACTGGTTCTAAGGATTCAGGTAGCATTTCAACCAAAAGTTGTGTCTCCCAGCAAGGGCGGACATTGAGACCCAACTGCATCTTTCCAGTGGAATTTTGTTCACAGAGGCTCTGGTGGGGGGGTAAGCTTTCCCTGGACCTCCGCACAGCAGTGATAATGGTGCTGCCAAAGGTCTGGAGACCTGGTGCCAGCTGTATTCCCTTTAGACCGATCTCGCTTCTGAAAACAGAGGTTAAGATCGTGGCTAAGGCCCTAGCATTCTGACTAACAAAGGGTATCGTTGGGTTGGGTCTCCAAGGATCAGATGCAAATTATATCTCGCAGGGCCCTGAGACAAAATCTCTTCCAACCCCACTGTTGGCTGGACTGTCTACTGGATACACAACTGTCCCTGGACCAAGAAAAGGTATTCAATTCCATACGTCGGGACTACCTCTTTCAGATACTGGCCAGGATGGGCATTGGCCCGACATTCTGCCAATGGGTGCGACTCGTACCACAACACGGTGGCAAGGGTGAAGGTGAAGGGCACCTTCTCGGAGTTCGGGCTGGAAATTGGGGTCCATTGGGGGTGCCCACTCTCGCCACTCCTGTTTGCATTGTGCCTGGAACCATTGACTTACTGGCTGAGAATCAGAAGGGGTGTAGTAGACTTTCCAGAGGTCATGGGGGAACCATGGAATGTCTCCATGTATGCGTACTACATATTGTTGCATCTCTCTGATCCAATGGTGTTTATCTCGGTGGTCCTGTCGATTTTCTTAAACTTCAAACAATACGCAGGATACAAAATCAACTTGGACAAGTCAGTACACTACCAACTGGGTCCGTGGCCCCCGGAGATAGTGATCTTGCCTGAGATGATGATGACTAGAGAGGGTTCGCGCTTCCTGGGAATATATAGAAGGTCCTTCAACAGCAGCAGTTCTTCAAACAGAACATGGAAGTTGTCTACCAGACCTTTCAACAAGATGTCGACAGCTGGAGACAATTGCCTCTCCCAATTATGGGAAGTGTCTCTTTTTAAGATGATCACCCTGCCCAAATGCATGTATGTCTTCCAGAATATCTCATGGCCAGTGCCAGAGGAATTCTTCAATAAGGTCGACAGTATGCTCCAGCCCTACTCTGCAACAGTGGCTGTTAGACCTGGCATTTCTTGGCATGGTTACCCCTGACTTTTTGCTTCTACCGCCTCTATTTTTGATGCTGTGATGGATTTTGTTTTGCTGGCTTACATGCTTTGGGCGCTTTGCCACTGCTGATCAGTGTCAAAGTGCATGTGCTCCCTGTATAAAGTGTTATGGTAATTGGTTGTCCATAATTGGTATGTTTTTCTTACTAGTAAAGTCCCGGGTAAAGGGCACTATGTGTGCCAGGACTGGTAATGCAAAGCTAGTGGGCCTGCAGCACAAGTAGCCCTAAAAAGAGATCTCAGGCCTGCCACTGCAGAGCCTGCGCGCAGTTTGTTAACTGCCTTTTTGTCCTGACAAGTGCACCCACTTGCCAGGCCTTACCCTTCCCTTTTTATGCACATTAGACACCCCTATAGTAGGCCCAAGGTACCCCCTGGGCAGGGTGCAGTGTATGTGAAAGGTAGGACATGTATCTGTCTCATGTCCTGACAGTGAAATACTGCCAAATATGTTTTTTCACTGTTGCAAGGTCATCTTGCCCATAGGACAGAATGGGGAATGCTCTGTCACATGTTTCCAGCATATCTTCCCATAGGCATGAGATGGAGTTTAGTGTGTCTGAACTCAGAATTTAATAACACATCTGTTTGTGAAGATGGTTTTTAAATTGTGTATTTAGAAACCACACTTTTCGAAGTGGCTGTTTTCTTGTCCTAACCATCCTGTGTGTCTCTTCCTGGTTGTGTGTTAACTGTCTGGGTTTTGATGTGACAGGGTCCGGGGAGTGTCCTGACCCCAGGGTGGAGTAGGTGAAACAGCAACAGGCTGGCCTGCATTTGGTGTGGGGGGAGGACATGAAGAGGGCCGAGTTGCTGCCACAAAGGGATGGCTCCACCTCCTGCGGAGTGTCTGTGGCCCAGACCCTTACTATCAAAGGAAGAGGGTGTGCACTGGCAGGAAGACACGTCAGGTCTGGTTTGGATCGGGCTCAGAGCCCCCTGAACACAAAGACTTCAAAGGCATTTAGAAATTGATTGATACTACTTCGTGATCTAGAGGAACCTCTGCCAAGGAAGAACAGCTGAAGAGAAGGACTGCCCTTGCTGTGTGTTCTGGGGCTGACCTGCAGTTTGCTGATTTTACTAAGGAGAGGACAAGGGACTTTGCTGTGTGCTGTGTTCCCCTGCTTGAAAGGACTTTGCTGTGTGCTGTGTCCTGAAGTAACTTGTCTCCAAGGGCCCGAGAGGAGCTGGCTCCCTGTTGTGGAAACATAGGAACATCAACGTTTCCAAGTGCGTCTCAGCAAAGCTGTGTGCATGTGGGTTTTGCAGCCTGAGACCTTTGTGAGAATTGCCCCGTGACCGTGGGCCCCGGAGCAGTCTTGCGCTCTGCTTAGATCGACAGCGTGACCAATAGTGCTGTGATCATTATCGCCATCAGCACGGACCATCGTCCCAAGGGGGAGCCGTGAGAAATCACCACCACCGGCCCGAGCCTGCCTTTGCCAAGGAGAGACCTGTGAATCTTCACCATCGTGGGTCTGAGGTCCTTTGTCCAAGATCAACGGATTTGCGCCAAGAACCGATCAGCTGTGAGGCCGTTGCCTGGTAGCCGACTCTCACTGTGAGGAGCAGCCACCGCCAACCCGAAGCCGCGCAGCATGACGCCCAAGCCACAAGGAGAGGAGAAAGAGACTGCACCCCCCCCAGGTAACGCTCAGCGAGCGTGCGTGTGTTGCCACCTGGGGCGGAGTGCGTGCTACGAGAGACAGCCTTTCCCATCTTTGCAGCGCAAGCCTCCGCTCAAGTCAATATCGCGGCCCGTACTCGCCGAGGAGTGGCAATACCAGGGTTGGTTTGTGGAGCTGCACTTTGTTTCCTTCATAACCATATTGGGGGCATATTTTGGCAGCCCTGAACAGACGGCCTGAATATGTTTTTCTCTCAGCCGGGAAGTATTCCTCCAAGCAGTCACTGGGACCTGATCTCTAATATCTTGATCTCTACCCTCGATGCCTTGATGGGTCTTAAAACTTGAAAAATTTTTGCCTTGACATAATGGTAATTCCTAACATATTGTTGGCATCAATAGTACGTTGCAGTCCAACTCCAACACAATGTTGGTCCAGGCAGTATGCGATTCATTTTTGTCATACTGTGGATATTCATGGCACAATGGTGCCCAGCCACAAGAAAATGATAACCCTAGGACTGCAGTGATCATTCTAGACATAGGCCCTCATTTATGAAAACTGATGTATCGCTGCGATGAGGCAGCAATGCATCAGAAAAAGTTGTGCTGTGGTGTAACAGTTCTAAGCGCCATATATTCCCCGTATTAATGGCATGGCGCACCATGTCGTAGGGTCCAAAGTGCGTCAAAATAAACAACTCATCCATGGGATGGCTGTTGCAGAGAAAAGTGATGCATATGCATCCAAAGTGATGCTAGGCTTCTTCGCAGGTGGTAAAGCTGCGATTACATGCCGCAAAGCAGCTTTGAGCTACATTGGAGTGAGTCATGTGTCAAAAATACCTCAATAAGTGACGTATTTGGGAAAAAAAACAGTTTTACCTACACCTCAAAAGGGATAGATGGAGCCGGTAGCAGTCAGGCCAACAACCCCAACATCAGTCAGACGGCCAGACAGAACCCCAGGGGAAGAGGAAGACTAATTTCAGTGAGGAGGAGAATCAAATTCTAATAACAGAGGTGACAAAGCATGAACATCAACTCTTTGTCGCCTCAAAATTGCCGTTAGGGAAGAAAGAGGCCATTATGCTTACCAGGGTGGACAAGATTAACAGTGTATGGCAAGCTAAAAGGACCGTGCCAGAGTACAAGAAGCACTGGGAGGAATATAAGCGTAGGACCAAGGAGACACTGGCCAATAACCTGAGGGCAGCCATGCAGACCGGAGCAGGAGGACCTGTGTTCCAGGAGGAGCTGGATGCCTTGGAGGTGCAGGTGGCGTCAATCATCCCAGCAGAGTTGGTAACAGGAGTGCCAGAAGAGTGCTGTGTTAGGGGACCAGGGAGCTCTACAGGGTGAGTGGCAACAAAGGACAATATGGTAAACAAGCATTGGCATAGCCAATAGGTATCACCTTTGGCCCTTATAAGTGTTTAGCCATGCAACAGTTGATGTTGTTGCACTAAGGATATTGTGCTGCATAACTAAATACTTATAGGGCCCCAAAAGCGAGACCTATTGGCTATGCCAATGCTTGTTTAGGACTTGTGCCCTGAGTACAAGTGTACCTGCGTCCCACGAGGTTGCTGAATAAAGGATATATTCTGCAAACCTTGTGTCAGTCTTCACTGCACAGCAATTCCTAATATTTATAGGTTTTCCTCGGCTTCATTGTTTGATTTTGCTCGGGAGAAATTGCCACTCATAGTCGTTTAAATGTCACTCATAATTACAATGGCATTTGAAAAAATGTCACACATATCAATATGAAACATTGGCAGCTATAGTTCTTCAAACTTTATTTGAAGTTGAGTTCCAGGTGCGAGTTGTATACTGTGAAACCTATAATTACAGCATCTTGCCTTTGGGCACATCGTAGAACGCAGCTCTTTAGACAGCAGGACTACACATTATGGAAGCTTTTTGAACCAAATAATACTTTTAAATAACACGTATAAGACTTGCAGGAGAGTAGGTAGATGATGTGAGGATAGTAGGGCTGGGGTGTTGGTTCTGGGGCTGGCTTGGTGGTGGTTTGAAGTTTGCAATTTGTGGGTATTTTGTGGGGCTCCCATGGCATCAGGACTGCAGGGGGATCTGTGTGGGGAGGTGCGCATCCTGGGGTTGGGGGTTGCAGGACAGGAGTTGTGGTGCTTATCACAGGCTTGGCACAGGGTTTAGCATACTAAAGGATCAATCTGGGCATGGTGGGGTTGATTACAGCATCATATACAAATCACGATTAGTCCGGTTTAGATCTTTCTCTAATGAAGTTAGGCACAACTAGTAGGATTAAACCTCAACAGGAGAACTAGCAGGAAAGATAATTCATTTTGGTATAGATGAGTTAGCAAACGGCATGTATTAAAAGTGCAGACACTTTACCTGTAGTGCAAAGTATGTGCAGCGAAGACACGGAGGCCCACAGAGTAATGTTCTCATGGTACAGACTGTCGACAGAGGCACACCTTTCTCAACCTACTTCTCAGTAGGAGAGATTTCCTCAGTGTCACACATTTTTAAGATTTGGTTGCAGATGCAGAGCTGGCTTCGTTATCGAACTTGAAGGACTGGGGGGGGGTGCGAGGAGGCGAGAGCTCCAGAGGACAAGGATGCCGGAACGGCTGGATTTGGCTCAGCAGTCAGTCCCATGGGACCACGGGCTGAGTCAGAGCAGACCTCAGGCCCGGCCACGCTCGCGCCTCCACTGGCTCGCCCCATAGTCTGCGTGCTTCATGGTCAAGGCTTAAGCAGGCTGAATCCTCCTGGTTTTCAAGACAGCAGTGGGGGTTATTCATCACGGGGGTGGGGGGGTCGGAGGACTTGGGGTGACTGGGCGGCGGTTCCAATCGTTGCTGAACATTTCTGCCTTTACCATAGCTTCTCCTGTTTAAGGAATGTGGTCATTGCGAAAACAAGTGTTTTTGGGGAGATGGCGCATTCTTGTAATCTCCTTATCAGCATGTTTAATTAGTGGCAAATGGCAGAGCGTGTAAAGGACTAGGCAACCTTACCTTTAGGCAATACTAGTTATCCCCAAGACATCACTGGCGAGGAGCAGAGTGAGTATCACTGTATTGCACTGTAAAAGTTCTGTAGCAGGCGCACAGCGTAAATAAAATAAGCATTGGCCGCTTAAACATATGCACTGCATTACATTGCGGCGCCGTGAAAGTAATCGTGGCGCCGCAAAAGTGAAAGTAATCGCCGCTGGTGACGCAAGTTATGGGCGCATGGTAGAGTAAACAATGCAGCACCATTTGGAGCACAGGACATGAAAGAGCGCGATCTTGCTGGCCACCAGCTTGCTATTCGGCGCATGCACGAGCGCTCTTGTGCGCGGTCTAGCAAGCTGATCGCCGGCAAAGTAGCATTTCTCAGAGCTACTAAATGTCTCGGCCGAGACCAGTGCATGAGCTGGATCAGGCCGAGACCTAAAAATGAAATGCTGTGAAGTGCAGCAACCTACGTTCCTGCGCTGCACTGTGCGGTGTGTAAGGGAAAGGGCAGGAATCTCTCACTTGTTAATTCATGCATTACGTAACTGTAAGTCATACTGCTCACTGGTCAGAGCCAGGAGTTAAAAAATGAAGATGAAACCATTTATTATCATTGTATTTTTCCCTGGCTGAGTCGAGTGCCTGAGTCGAGTGCCTGAGTCTAGGGCGGGGCCATAGTAAGTCCTGCCCCACCACTTAGTTTTGGTAGCAGCTGTCAGTGGTTTTAATGTGCGGGGTGAGAACACACAGGTGTTGGTTGCCATGGTAGAGACCATCCTACATCCTGTCATGTATAAATGTATACTGGGGGGGTGAATGCAAATGATGCCCATCAGAGGACCATGAGTGTATGTAAGAAGAATAGATGGTGTGTGAGCCTTGTGGGCCCCTGGTAGTGTAGTGTAATGAATGTGTGACTGAGCACATTGAACTGGTAATGTGTCTGAAGGGGGAGACATTGCATAGCAAGGAGGTGAGAAGTAACATGTACTGATAGGTAGCCTGAGCAATACTCATACATTGCTGTGTCTGATAGTGTTGCACTTGTGATGCAGCTGGAAAGGGATGCCATAGAATAGGCATTAGTGTACTACATCCTACAGAAGTGGCGTAGGGAAGAGCAACGAGGAGAAATGTTTAATTTCTCCTTGTTTCTTTTCTCTTTCTATGCATGCTGCAGTCTGCATCACACATAGAACGAGGAACTAATTATGTTCTTCAACTTCTAAGTGTTCTGCATTAAGCAGCACAAAGAAGTTCCAAAACGTAATTTCAGATTGTTTCTGTGTAGGAAGGGACATCTTCCTGCACATAAACAATCTTTCCCTCAATGCAGGCACCCTACCACTGTGGTGCAAGGGTGCCTGTGTTGGCGCATGACGGAAAATTGTGTGCCAGCACAGGGGAGAGCAAAGGAATCAGTCATATAGTTGTAGATATGACGCATCCCTGTGATTCGGAATCATCGCAGCACAGGGTACCCAAATGGCTTGCGGTACTGTGCTGCGTTATTTTCCTGTAAATGAGGCCCTTCATGACAAAAGCCACATCACTTGCTCAGGAGGTATGGGCCGAGTAGTGGCCAGAGGAAATACAGGCACCCTAGTGACTTGGTGCAATGTCCACAGTAGTGGTGTTAAAAAGTGAAACTCCATTTAGTATAGCCATCATGAAGAAGAAAGGCGATCACCAAGTCAGTGGACCTTACCTCAACTTACACTCCACGGCAGAGAAGGCAGCAAGCTCTACTATACACAGTTGCTAGGCTGTGGAGTGGTGTCAGTGAGATCCCAGCATCTCCCTACACCCTACTGTGCACTGTTGTTATAGTGTAATAAGGTCTCATTTGAGAGCCTACGTTCTCCCCACACCTTACAAACGGGCACTGTAATGCATAAGTATAAAAGTGTAAATTCTTTCTCTAAAAATATCTGTATGATCTTGCGATATTCTCGCAGGCTCATAAAAAAAAGTAGTGATTGAACTTTTTCTAATAATAATAAATTAACCTAAAGTAATTAAATGAGTATCAATGTGTTCTATGTATGTATGCAGATAAAACATGTGGGATTTTTTCATAAATCTAAGTGATTTACTTTTCCCCACAATGATATTATGTATTGCATTTCATTAAACTAAAGCCACTGTTACTATTCTGGTGTATATAAATTATACATACTCCATCAGGATATATTCAGTGCAAATGCAAAGTCCATTATAAAAAGTACGATCTTGTGAGAGGATTACAAGAGCAAACCCGGAAACACATATCCCTCAGACTGCATGCAAGAGATTGCCTCCCTGGCTCTTGCAAAAAGGAGAAACATATTACAAACATAGATCATGAAACTATAGGGTAGATCTGAAAAGAGCTGTTTTTGTGAACAGTTTTGAACAGCTATAACTTCTTTTGTGTTTTCAAACATTTCCAATATTTTGTTGGTATTTAATTGTTTTATTTTAAAGTGTACGACAAAGGGGGCATGGTCAGAAGCCCCATGGATCTGAATAGGTTCCTGTAGAGCTCTGTGCACAGTGGCCCACAATAACAAAAATCTTGAGCTAGGGGGCCACCACTGGAGCCCAGACTGTCCCGAGTGGTGCCCGAGCTCGAGGAGCATCTAGTGCAAGGGCCCACCTGCCGGCAGAGAGAGTCATGGCAGACTCACTGCGCAATACATCAAAATGGTGGTGGGCGGCCACAATAATGAAAGCACACGCCCGAGTCACAGCTGCCACTCAGCAATGTGCCTGCAGGTACGAGCTGTGAGAGTGGCCACAGTGTGGAGACTGTCCAGGAAGATGGCAGAGACTGTATTAAGGCGGGTAGGTAAGGCAGGTCCCTAGTCTTGGGCTGCTGTGCAAGGGGCCTCTGGTGTGGTGCTTCGCCCACCCGGTGAGTAAAGACAGGTGTGCCAATAAAGGACAGGGAGTGGTTGTAGCTCCATATGTGATTGCAGGGAGTGAGGCAGAGATAGCTGGAGAGCAGAGAGGTAAATTGATGGAAAATGGCCCTTTCTGCAGGTTCACCACAAACATTTTGCCTTCCTACTCCACTTTTTCTGATCTCATTTGTATTGGCTTTAGGACTCTTAGTACTTTACCACTGCTAACCAGTGCCAAAATTCATGTCTTCGCACCTCTAAACATGGTAACATTGGCTCATACCCAGGCATATTTAATTTACTTATAGATCCTCAGTAAAGTGCACTGCATGAGCCCAGGGCCTGTAAATTAAATGCTACTAGTGGGCCTGCAGCACTGATTTTGGCACCCACTTCTGTAGCCCTCTAAACATGTCTCAGGCCTGCCATTGCAGTGCCTATGTGTGCAGCTTTTAACAACCATGTCGACCTGATAAGTTAACCATGTTTCCAGGTCCAAATTTTACTATTTAATACAGATACGTCAACTCTAAGTTAGGCTCTGGTAAGTCCAAGGGCAGGGTGCAGTGTATTTAAAAAGTAGGGCGTGTACTTTAACATTTTACCTGTCCTAGTATGGAAAAAACCTCTTAAATTCGTTTTTCACTCCTGCAAAGCCTATCTCTAACAGTGGGATTAACTTATTACATCTTATAAGTGTTATTTCCAATTGGAGTGAGATGGGACCCCTAAGTTTGGTGTCTCTGGAATCAAAATTTAAAATCCAAACTGATGTTGAAGTTAGATTTTAAATTGTAATTCTAAACATTTAGAAAGTTGGCATTTAATAACTTTAGACATTTGGTGCCTTCTGCCAATCTCTGAATACACGTCTGGGGTGATGACAGCTGGGCTTTGTGCATTCCCTCTAGACAGCCACACGCAAAGGGATCTTAGGTATGGCTGATGGGCCATCCACATCCTTATGGGCCATCCTTGGCAGGATGGGAGGGAGGAGCGAACAATAACACCTGAATAGTCTGTCTTGTCACCACACAAAGGGCTGCATACCCCTCTATAGTGAGACTGAAGCCAAGGCAAGGACTCGATGCACTTCAAAGGCTTTTTTTTTCTCCATAGTTGTATATAGCACGAACTTGACCCGAAGATATCGGGCATCAGATCGCTTTACACAAGCATCAGTTGCATTACATGAGGACACATTAATTTTTGTTAGGCATGGGAAGATTAAGTGATTTGCCGAGAATCACGGGTTGTTGTGCATCCTTGCCGAGACTCGAACACGGTTCCCCAGATTTGAGGTTGAGCGCCCTAGCTGTTAGGCCAACTCCCCTCCCCTTACCTTAGAAGTCTCCCCCACTTCAAAGGCACAACTGGACACCACCAACTTTGTACACCTCTGGATCTGTGGACATTCTGCCTGGAAGAAGTACTGCTGTGCTGCTGAAAGGGCTGTCACTCTGCTGGAATCCTACTCTTCTTTGCTGGCCTGCTGCCTGCTCTGGTTATATTTATTGGATTTTTGTTGTTTTGGTCTTGTTTTGCTCAATAAATCATGCTCTATTGTTTAACTAGGTGTGGTGTTTTTACTGTTTTAGTGTTTGAAGTGTTGCACAAATACTTTACACATTGCCTCTTAAATTAAGCCTGACTACTCGGTGCCTAGCTACCAGAGGGTGAGCACAGGTTAATTTAAGGTGTGTATCTGACTTAACCTGACTAGGATTGAGGTTCCTGCTTGGACTAGGTGCATAACTGTCAACCAGAAACCACATTTCTAACAGTTTGTATAACATTGGAAGCCTAACAGTAAGTACAAAATAGCTCAGGAGAAAATCACCCATTAGTACTGCCACCAGACAAACAACTCACTTAGATGTTGAAAACAAGCATTATATGTAACATTGAGCCTATAGTATACATTTTGCTGGTAGCCTAGATCAAATTAACAATCAACCACAGATATATACGAGAAACACTCATTGACTGCAGTGTTCAATATCTATACAATTGTTGACAGCCAAAATAGTGAATGTTATTTCAAAAACAAATGCCCTACCATCAATGGCAGCCAGTTTGGGGTGGCAGGGGATTTGAAATTTCTTTTCTAATCACTTACCTGATCTCGCAATGCAGCGTTGAGACTGATAGCACACAGGCTCTCCTGAGCCAATCACGACACTGCGATGCAGTGTTGTGATTGGTCTAGGTTCCGTGGTTCAGCGCTCAGACTGGCTGGGGGTCTGGGCAAGTGCTCTACCCAGGCTGCAATGCGGCCTAGGTGGAGAACATAAAAAGTGCGCATGCCGCTTTGGGCTGCTCGGGCCGGCCGGCCAAAGCATCATGCACACTTTAGAGTGCGGCAACCACTCCTCCGCCCTGATGTCAGGGGAGCCAAGCCCCTCCTGATCATTTTTTTTTCTTTTACACTGCTCCATGGAGTGGAGCAACGCTCCTCCGCCTTAGCGGAGGAGCCGCCACTGCCTACTATAGACAGCTTTTATCTGTATCAAACCCTTGACACTGATGGACCTACAGTTAGAAACGAAGTTGCTATGAGCCAAAAAGTAGGTACTGTAAACAAAACAGTGCTTTTTCTATGGAGAGAGTTTACTCTGTATCACAGTGCTTGCAGACAGTGAAACATCTCGTCAGAAATTAACCACAGAGTATTAAAAAAATCTACTAAGAACAGTGCACTTTTTGCAGCAGCTGTAAAAAAAAAACACTATTTGCTCAAATATAACCACAATCTGAAGCTGCCAAGGAACATTCTACCTGCACTCTTCACACTGTAGTGAAAAGTTTACATATAGCTCATCTTTTCTAGCAAAAGTAGCACATGTGCATATCTTAGTTACTGGTACACACAGTCTTCTATGTTAAGTAGAAATTATCCTGATGTAAAGATTCTCTCTAATAACTCAAGGCAGCTAACAAAAGTTAGAGGCATATTTATGAGTGGCTTGTGCCGGCCTTGTGTCACATAGTTTTGAACAAGACTAGCACAAGCAGTAAGTCATATTTAAAAAAACAATACATCTGCAAAAATGTGTCTTTTTTAAGGTTTGCCTGGGGCAAATATTTAGCTGATTCCAGCTGTGTCACACAGAAAAAATCCAATGCAACCGTAACGCAGTGGTATGTATGACTTTAGCACTGCTTCACGCATTGTGGAGTAGCACAATGCTAGAAATGCACCAGAATTGCTGTGCATCAGCAACCCAGGCTTAGAAAATGACACAGTGGCTGTAGTATAAAATCATTTACATCACATAACATTTTGGCAATCCAATTCAACATGGAAGTAGTCATACTAGGAGTAGCTAGGAGACCACCACCATGTAGGCAGCGAAGGAGGAAGGAAAATATTTTCCGCCAGTGCATATCCCTCTTTGACCAAAGGGAGGAGGAGATCATACATTTTACAGGTTGATGAGGGAGTCCATCGTGGAACTGCTGGAGAAAATAGGGCTAAGTCTCCAGGCAGCAACTACAAGGACGCATACCATTCCAGCACATGTAAAATTGATGACTGTGCTACACATTTTGGCCTCTGGATCATTCCAAACCACAGCAGCAAGATTGGCTGGGAGCCATATCTGCCTTTCTCCCATCTGTGTTGAATGCCATAATTAAACTGGCCCCACAGTACCTACTCTCCACTAAAACGAATCAACACCAATTGGATACCAAGCAAGGGTTGTGCAATATTGCAGGATTCCCCCATGTGTTTGGTGCCATAGATTGCACACCTATACAGGAACCAGAAACATTCTTATTCAATAAATACCCAGGCAATAGCGGACCATCAGGGACTCTTCCTTAACATTCTGGCAAAATACCCTGGAAATGCCCATGATGCCTACATTTTCTACCACAGTCTCATCCAGGAGTGGTTTGAGAAAGGCAGTTACAGGAATGGCCTACTCATTGATAGGAAAAGCAGAATTACCAATAGTTTGCCTATTTTTAAATGAAAGACTAAATACCCATATGTGAGTTTGGATTGTGTGTGATGTGCACCTAGTGGTAATAGGTCACTCAAACATGTAGCCAATGATGTCCCAATGTGTGATTACCTCACAGATTCAGAAATGGAAGTATTTAAAATACATAGTGCTAGGTGTTGTGACCTGCCATACTGTGAGAGCTAATAATAAACAGAACAAATGCAAATACTGTTGTCCTAAATTCCCGTTATTCCTCACAGCACATTAAAATGAAATCAAATGTGGGTTCTAAGACTAGTGATTCAGTCTGATGAAATCATTATTTTATTATTTTCACTTTAAATACATATGTAAATTGATTAATGCAATTTAAACAAATTATTCAATCCCTCTAATCAAAAAAACATTATATACAATGAATAAATACAAATGTACACATTCCAAGACATTACAAAACATTAATTGTTTCCAAATCATCCATACATTCCACATTCACTCAGTGACTCTGACAAACATAAGAAAAATTGTCTATTTACATCAAGCATACAAAACACCATAAACAATACTTTTTTTGAAAGTTGTGTGTGTTCAACAAAAATGCCAATCATTTGAGATCTATTGGCGTATAAACTGGCAGTCTACGTGTTTCGAACTCCTAATAGGTGGGGAGTTCTCATCAGGACCTCATAACTGTAGAAGAAACAGAGAAATCTGTTTACACCCAACTCTTGGTTCTTTATCATTAGACACCCCCTACGTTATGCTGCCACCTCCTAGAGAAGAGGAATCCCAAAATCAATCCGACGAGGAACACTGTGGCAAAATAAACAAGCCACCATTACTAAACATTACTACTTTCCAAATGAAATGTAAATTCAAGACACATCTCAAACACACCCATAGTACTCACATGTGTCCCAGGTCGTGTGGGAAAGACGCAGTTATTTGATGTCACGGATGGGGACAGTCAATAAATCCTACATGAATGGAAGCAAAACAGGGGCAACTGTGAGGCCAGTTATTCTATTAAAAAGCATATGTCTTCCTTGAAATCAAGCGGAAATTGTACCTTTATCGAAGGATCTCTGTGGAACGGTCAGGTAGATCACGCTCCTCCGGGAGTGGTAGTGAAGGGGATAACTCTGAACCCCGCAGAAATATCAACAAACGAGGATCTTACCAACAACAGCAGGTCTCTTTTTTAGGAAGAGGTCAACCAAAACCGAGAGGAAGGATACGTTACAACTACCAACCATGGGAGATGTCGACTCGTCGACACAATTACAAGAACTAAAAACTTCTTGCATTTATAATCTTTCAAAAAAGATTTTGACAAAAGATGAAGAAAGCATTCTCCAAAAGGTACTCACATTTGTTCCATCAAAAAACACAGATTTTGTGAAACTAAAAACTGAATCCCAAAAGAAGTAGTAACCTTTGAAAGGACATTACTATCAGCTATAGCTGACATGGAAAAAAAGAAAAAATGGACAAAATATAACACAACTAAATCTGAGTCTGAGGCATTGATGAATCTGAAGGACACATTGGTTATAATAAAGCAAGCTGACAAGGGGAGGCGCAATAGTTGTATGGGATAGAGCTTTGTACACTATTGAAGTCAAAAGACAGCTAGAGGATGGTAAATGTTATAGGAAGATCAACAAAGATCCCACATCGAAATTAAAAAATCATTTATATTTAATTCTGGATGAGGGTAACAAAGAGAGTTTTCAGAGCAAAAAAGAACTTGAGTATTTAAAAATAAAGAACCCCCGAATACCACTCTTTTACGTACTGCCAAATGTGCACAAAAGTGAGACCACACCTCCGGGGAAACCAATTGTCTCCGGTTGTGATTCTTTAATGGAGCCATTGGCCAAATTTGTCGACTTCTTGAAACCATTTATGACTACTGTAAAAACCTTCATAAGAGACACCACTGACTTCATAAACAAACTCATATCAAATCCATTTGAAGAGAATGTCCATTTTTTGGTGACAATGGACGTGGTGTCTTTATACACCCAAATCCCCCAGGACGAAGCAATCCACGTGTTGGAATCATTTTTAGAAACACGCGACAGACCTACAAAGGTACCTACTGATTTCATTGTGAAACTGGCTAGTTTCGCATTAAAAAGGAATTATTTTTACTTTGATGGCGAGTTCTATTTCCAAACTAGTGGAGTCGCTAGGGGCTGTCCCTTTGCTCCTGAGCTAGCCATATTGTTTATGGCACGCTATGAAGAAACTTTTGTCTACAAAAACAACCCTTACATAGAAATGATTACCAACTGGAGTCGGTTTATAGACGATGTTTTTTTCATCTGGACCGGAAATGAGGAAGACCTTAAGAAATTCCATGGCTGGTTAAATAACCGTACACAAGACATACAATTCAGCATGAATTATTCAAACCATCGCATGCCGTTCTTTGACGTGACTGTGTATCCATCCAATGGAGGCTTGGCCACAACCCTCTACAAGTAAGAGACTGACCGCAACAATTTTTCCAGAAATCACCCACGTAATTTAAAAGAAAATTTGCCTTACGGCCAATTCCTTAGAATTTGCCGGAATTGCCAATTTAGAGATGAATATGAGATCCATGCCAACAAACTAATGGAAAACTTAATGGAAAGAGGCTAACCCAAAAAGCTACTAAAAAGATCAATGAAACTGGCATGGTGGATGCCCCGGGAATGTTTGCTAGAAAAAAAGATCAAGAAGGAGATAGACAGGATTGTCAGTGTATCCACACATTGCCCCAATTCGAATCTCCTAAAAAAAGTTATATGTAGCAATCGGCACTTGGTCAAAAATTTGGATGATTCTCTCAACAAAGTACCTTTATTTGCTTTTCGAAAGAACCAAAGTATTGCAAATCAATTGGTACGGGCATCGCTTCCACAAAAAGAACAAGTAACAACAAGGTCCTTGTTATGTTTACCACCTATAAAAGGCCACCGGAAATGTGGAACATGTGTCTGCTGCGCAACAACAGAGGAGGGTGACACTTTCAAACATAAAAATATATCCTGGAAACATGAATCTTTCACGAATTGTAAGTCAAGGTATGCAGTGTACGGAATCAAATGTCCGTGTGATTTACTATATATTGGTAAGACTAATCAGGAGGTAAGGTCGAGAATAACTCAGCATAAATCAAGAATCAAGAAAAACATCATTACGGCCCCCCTGGTTAACCACTGGCAGACCATGAAACACACAGAAGCTGACCTCAAGTGGACAGTTATATCAAAAGTGGAATGTGATTTCAGAGGGAGACCTGAATGCCAAATTAATCAGGAGAGAGGCAATGCTGATCGTAAAGTTTAACACAGCCATGGAAGGCTTGAATAAAATGACAGAACTTTATAAGCTAAGTTGGTCAGGTAGCCAATTGTGAGGGCTCTGTGAGCAATACGCATAGATGGTAGCGCACCACATTGGACACACAGGCATGGCTCCCACAGCCCTACAAATCATCTATACTTGTCAAGCACTACCGATAGGCTCCACTAATAAGTTTTCCCGGGATCATGCTTCATCCAGACTTGAGCGTGACCGCTTATTTGTATTTTCAGGTACCACTGGGACCATGTCGTATCCCTAACCCACTTCTATCTTCCTGCTCACTACGTACAACTGAACTGCATTACCCAGCATCGCCCGCGCACACCACGCGTGATGTTCCTAATGGCCAATTGGGGACACTCGAAAGTAATTACGGGCATCACTGTACACTGCTGCTATAATCATACACAAAGTGTATGTCCGGTACGATCGACAAACACTACTGCAACACGTCATAGTTTACTTCTGGCCCTCAATCTTTTCGTAAGTAATAAGGCAACGAACTACAATTCCCAGCACCACCTGGGCTTTGATAGGATCTGTTCCCTGCAAATACCGGATCCACACTAGACGCGGAAATAGCTGGAAGCTTGGCAGTGGCTCCTGCGGTGATTACGATACGCCGAGACGAGTGCACCAAAGGTAGGATTGTGACATTCCATCCATCGAGCAGAATTTAATGTCATTCGAACCCGCCTTATCTCATGCTGCAATCCCGCTTCATCACATGCGGCTAATACTTCTTGGCTTGCCTTTTCGCAGGCAACTTGTTGAGCGTGATCTACCTGACCGTTCTACATACACGCCTCCCCACAGAGATCCCTCGATAAAGGTACAACCTCCGCTTGATTTCAAGGCAGACATATGCTTTTTAATAGAATAACTGGCCTCACAGTAGCCCCTGTTTTGCTTCCATTCATGTAGGATTTATTGACTGTCCCCATCCGTGACATCAAATAACTGTGTCTTTCCCACACGACCTGGGACACATGTGAGTACTGTGGGTGTGTTTGAGATGTGTCTTGAATTTACATTTCATTTGGAACGTAGCAATGTTTAGTAATGGTGGCTTGTTTATTTTGCCACAGTGTTCCTCGTCGGGTTGATTTTTGAGACTCCTCTTCTCTAGGAGGTAAGAGGTGGCAGCATAAGGTAGGGGGTGTCTAATGATAAAGAACCAAGAGTTGGGTGTAAACAGATTTCTCTGTTTCTTCCACAGTTATGAGGTCCTGATGAGAACTCCCCACCTATTAGGAGTTCGAAACACGTAGACCGCCAGTTTATACGCCAATAGATCTCAAATGATTAGCATTTTTGTTGAACACACACAACTTTCAAAAAAAGTATTGTTTATGGTGTTTTGTATGCTTTATGTAAATAGACAATGTTTCTTATGTTTCTTAGAGTCACTGAGTGAATGTGGAATGTATGGATTAATTTGGAAACAATGAATGTTTTGTAATGTCTTGGAATGTGTACATTTGTATTTATTGTTCATTGTATATAATGTTTTTTTGATTAGAGGGATTGAATAATTTGTTTAAATTGCATTAATCAATTTGCATATGTATTTAAAGTGAAAATAATAAAATTATGATTTAATCAGACTGAATCACTAGTCTTAGAACCCACATTTGATTTCATTTCAATGTGCTGTGAGGAATAACAGGAATTTAGGACAACAGTATTGGCATTTGTTCTGTTTATTATTAGGTCAGTGGCTTCGTCTTACTGTTGGGAGCCCATACCCAGTAGTGCTTTTTGAGATACTGTGAGAGCTGGCAGAATCACAAATAGTGTAATTGCATTGAAAGCAAATGACAAACCATGGACCACACAAGACAAAATTATCACAGTCAAAGAATCGGTTTAAAAAATGTCAGTATATCTTTGGCTGATGAAGTTTTTTAGGACCACAAATGTGAACGGACATTCAAATATCAATGACTGTCATGCACTGAAAGTATTGGCTCAAATAATGCAATAAATATGTACACTCGGAACATAAGTCACACTAAAAGAGCAAATGGCTGGTATACACCAGCATTTACAACATTAAAAGTCATAAAATACACATTCATAATAAGGCACATTCACATTCTTCATCAATGTAATAGATACTTACATACATGCCACACGTTGCCCACATTTCCTGCATTTCACTTAAGGAAATTAATTGTCACACATTGCTTACAAAGCACAATACAAAAGTCATACACTAGGAACAAACCTGGGTCACATAGTGATGAAGAAAAGGTATTACAGTATAATTACCTCAAACAATTCTACATGTTTGTTATCAAGAAATGGTGTCAGAATCAAGTCCAATTAGTACTGATTCATCAACACTGAAATTACACATACATACATTTTCTGGCAAAACTTTAATGTGCAGATCTGCTGGACCAAGTCAGCCTTCCAAACATAATTAGGTCTCGTACAGAAAAGGGACACATTTACATTCCTATGTGTCAGTCTAAGTTCATCCGGACAACTTGCCACTGTAAATACAATATCTGATGTCAAACAATGGAAACATTTAATAAGCAACTGGACATGCAATTTCATAATAAATTATATAAAGCCCTGGCAACCATGTAGGCAACCTAGCCTATCACATTTGAAATAATGTCACATTTATTTGTGAGTGCCAAACTTAGTGTCACTATTTCAACCTATAGATCTCAATTTGGCTGCCAGAGATTCCCATCTGCATTTGGAGACATTTTACACACATAGTCCCCAATTTTCATTTAGCAGATACAAATATACACATTTGCTTATCTTGCCAATTGTCTGTCTAAACACATTAACTCATGTTGAATCCCTTCAATACATAAAAACAATTGAACATTTAGCAACAAGAATGTATAAAGCAATGATCAAAAATAACAAACATATTGTGTCACTTAAATTAACATGTGTTTCATAATACCTGCATGCAAATGATACATAGGTAGTTTTGTTGAAGGCACAAATAATGCAATCATTGACTTGTGATGTAGTCTATTTTCTGATGACCTGGCATATGGTTTGCAGCCATGGCTGATGACCCTATTCACTAATCCACTGACAGAAAAAGTACAGCTCCACGATTTTATATTCGGCGCAGTTGCGGAAGATGTTGCCACCGGCCACTCAAGTAGTCTTCCAAATTTGGAGGCAGGGCCTGCGCCGCATGGGATGGTGGAACACCTTGACTAAGGAGACCCACCTGTGGCATAATGGACGTTTACCTGGCCTGGCGACTTTACAGTGTTTCCGGGGATTGGACAGCATTGGAATTTCGACGCTAGGGAACGTGATGTCGGGAACAACGCTTAGGTCTTTTCGGGAGCTGAGTGAGGAATATGGAATGCCTCGAACTCACTTTTTTAGATACCTTCAGTTCCGCCATGCCCTTGCACCGAGCTTGGAGGGCCTTGATTCTCTCCCTGAGTTTAGCCCACTGGAGGCGAAGGTGTTCATGGGAGACATGGGGGACAAAAAAATATCCTGCATATACCAGACATTAACTACACACTGTTCCTCAACACTGCAGAAATTACGGGAGTCTTGGGAAAAAGACGTAGGAGAATTGGAGGAGAAAGATTGGCGGGAGGTGTTGGCGGCCCCCAGAGGTGCGGCCATAGCGATGCGCCTGCAGCTCGTCCAATTCAAGTACCTGCATAGGGTATACTTTACCAGGGAGAGATTGTGGCGGGTGGGCCTGATTGCGTCCCCCGACTGTCTCCGCTGTGGCTAGGAAGTGGCTGGATCTACTACATGTGATGGAAGGGGTGGGGGGTAACATCTATAAGAGACACTTACTGCTGCTGGGTCCTACATTAGCCAAAAGAGATATAGCCAAAGCATGGAAGGATCCACGGACCCCTCAGTGCTAGCGTGGAAGAGAGGGCTAGATTTTTGTATGGGTCTGGAGCAGCTGATCTTTGTTGCCCGAGGATGCCCATGAAAGCATTACAGGATTTGGAAATGCTGGGCAGACTATCGGGGCCCCCGGTGGAACGGGAGGATTATTCTGAGGTGCTATGAAGGGGCCAGGATAGGAGGTGCGCGCATGCTATCAGTTCAGAATGCAGTTCATGAGAGCTATGTGATGAAAACGTACGACTGGGCTGGGTGGGATCCGGGAGGGGGAGTTTGGGGATGGGGAGGGTTAAGGGGTGGGGGGGGGGGTATAGCATTGTTCAGTTTGATGCTTTCGTATAATACAAAAGAAAAGTAGATTGCCAATTATTTAATGTTGTTTATTTGACCTGCAGTTATCTCCGGAGTGTGGAGCACTGCGAAATATGTGCAATCCGTCAATAAAATTTGTTTAAAAAAAAAAAGAAAAAGTACAGCTCAACTATGTGTTTTTCCCTCTCATTCCCCATGACTATATGTTTTCCCTCCTAATTACTCCCTTGCTCTGTGCTCAGACCTGTATATTAGACCATCCACCCCCAGCTCCCATTTTGTTTTAGCAAGTGAGTGAAGCCAGACCCCTCCCTTCCCCCCCTAGCAACAGGGATAATTGTATGTGACACAAAGGCTAAAGGAGTGACGATGCTCGGAGGGCTGGCACTGAACGTCATGTGGTCCAGAGGGAGGCTCCACAATCACAATACAATCGTATTTGTAGCTAGAATTACTTTACCGATGGCCGCCTGTAGATTCAGCCACAATGCACTCCTTATATTATTGTTCTGGAAAAGGTGCTTGAATTTGTTAATGCTCACTCAGAAACTCATGCTTTCCTCCTAAATTACGTTGTGCACTGGTAGCTCTGGAAACACTCTGGATAGACTTGCAATCTGTACACTGAAATACTAACTGTTAGGAGAGTCTCCTGGGTAGGGATAAGCGCGAAAAAAGGAGACTGTATTATCAATGTTAAAAAAAAGCAATGTTGCACTGCCTTCCTCCAGTAATAAATTCACATGGAAACATTAAAGCTCACCCATTTGGCTTCTTACATTGCCCATCTACCAGTGCCATCAGGCATGCCAGATCCCAGGACTTTAACACTGAACATTATGGTCCCAACGTGAACTTATTAAGCCATCTATTGACATCCGACAGGTTCTAAGGTCCTTCATCTTTAAATTGGATGGGCCGACCCTTTAGCCTCTCGTTGACTGCCCCTGGTGACCTAGGGTATTGTCCCCTTCTTGCATCACAGCCCCTGCAGTCCTTCCGGACTTTAAAGTTATTTTGTGGCGGGCGTACGGGCCAAGTTGAACAATTCAGGCTGGCTGCAATTAATCAATAAGTACAAAATCTTCTGTGCCAAGAGACTTGGGACTATGAGCCACAGCATGTAAATGGGCATGTTACACTTTGTAGCCCTGCTATTTCGTCTCCAGCAAGCAGGGCTAAGGGTAGTTTGGCTAGATTTGTTTCCGTTAAACTTACAAAATTGTCTATCAAGGATCTGCATTACACCCCCTACTATCAAATACTACAACTGAAGCTCCAAACATCTTTCGATATTTTGTTGATAAACTTTTACCACACCATCTTTGACACTTCAGTGACCAAGGACATTGATTATCTAGAAGACCATCTGTTGAGAATGGAGACCATGCAAAATGGAAACCTCGAGTTTGTGTATGGGAGTTTAAATATTCACATTTGCAACCCAGAAACCATAGCAGCTTGTGGGTTATATATAACAATTTAGATTTACCACTTCTGCACTTTATACATACCCCTTATGGGAATGCCTCAAAAAGAATAATGTTGCCTAGAATTCTTGTGTTTGTGCAGGAGTTTTAAGTCTTATACTAGTAGTCTTTCTCCAACTTATCGTGGTATAGGATCATGCACTGTAATAGATTTATATATCGTTTTTATCTATTTTGCTCTCTCTTTTTTCAAATTATGAGGTAGTCAGAAGTTGGATCAGTGATCATAACCCTCTTACATTATACTTACAAATTGAACTTGACACCAAAGAGACTTAGGCTCCATGCAGAAACATTAAATTTACTAATAATAGGGGGGTCTACATTAAGTGGAACCAAGTGGATAAGGTTCAATTTATGAAGGAAATTCTGGAGAACAACCAGGTGCTAATTCAACAGAGCTTACTGCAGGAGGGTGACCCTAGAGTCACCATTATTGCATTCACCTCTCTTGGTGCCTACATTTCACTAAGATGTACTATGGGCAACAACACTGCTCAATCAAAACAGGTTGGTTAAATCATGCATGTGAAGGCAATGGCTAGGTTCGACAGGTGCACTCTACCACACTAGTTTTATAGGAAGTAAAAATGATTGTACATTCACAATCCATGTATCTTCTGGTGCTTCAAGAGGAGAAGGAGCCCTCCATTCCTTCTCAGTTGGACAGAGTCCAGAATATGCAAATCACAACGTCTCCAAGCACACAAAAATCCCAAGCTGAGGTATTGGTTTCAGTAGTCTTTCATTCAATCATATAAGACATGCCCCTTCACCAACACGTGTTTCGTCTTATGCTGTTCCAATCACAGCAGACTTCCTCAGGGAATGTATTTGGTCAAAAAATTACCAGGGTATAAATACGTCCAGATCAGGATTTTCTTACAGACCGGTCGCACATACTCTGCGGACCTAATTCAAAGGGATAACACAACAGACAAGACTCTAATAAATCACCATCACACTTTTTCAAGATCTTTGACCAAATAGTCAGAACAAGACACACCAACCCAAGAAAGCTATTTTTATGACCATGGGACTGCTATTCGTTTGAGCCAATCAATTGCCATTAATGGAGGGATACCCGCTATAGTAAGCAGCCTTCCAAGGAAAGCACCTGGACCAAATGGAATTACTTAGGATTGATTTAAAGGACATCGCTCTTTCTGGACCTCCATTATCACCTATGTTCTAAAAGCAGCTATTGCAGGCCCAGTGGGTCCAACATGGCAGGAGGCGGTAGTTGTCCCCATATTTAAACAAGCATTAGCATAGCCAATAGGTTGCGGCTTTGGGACCTTATAAGTATTTAGTTATGCAGCAGGTCCCAAAGGTGCGACCTATTGGCTATGCCAATGCTTGTTAGTAATAGTAGTGCACCAATTCTATTTTAGTATTAGTGGTGTACAGTAAGAATTTTCTCAGTTTCTATAGCACTTTGCTCTCTTTCTGAAGACGTGGATATTGGTACCTGGCTTCAGAAGCAAGACAATTGGCCAGGAATCTCAGAAAATACTAAATGCCAACAACAAATACATGTGACACAGCCACAGCCACTGTCCCGAGTTAAATGCCATGCACTTTATCTGTCGGCACAAGTCTCTCTAAAATCCGAAGCATAGTTTAGACCAGTATTCAGATTACATTTTTCTTTCAACAAATCGCCAGGCCGTTCCCATTATGTGCTGTAGGTGTTCTTGCATTTTTGAGAGAGCTCAAGAAAGAAAACAACAAATCGCAGCTTCTTGTCACGTGGAATGTAGTTCCCAACTGCTTGCCAGGACCTCCTGCTGCGCAGGGGGCAGGGATTGACTGAGAGGCTCCGGCTTCGTGCTGTTAGTGTGCAGCGGACACTTGCAATTGCTTGCCTTTACTTCTCCTGTGTGGGTTCCGTCAAGTAAGCAGGGCAAGGAATAGTTGTCTGAGCGGTGCCAAGGTCAGCCTGCTAGGGCTGACAGTTTCTGTCTCTACACAGAGAAGAGAATCAATACTTTTGGACTGCGGCAGTGCCCTTGGTGTAAAACAACAAGCGCGCGGCATCTGACATGTTTCTAGGCGATTCATGGCAGCGCATCCGGGAGCTGCCATTGCTGCGGTGGAGGTTTACCTCGCAGCCCCTGCCCCCTCGCTAGGTTGGATACTTCTCTCAGGTACCGTGGCACGTGCTCTGCCCGACAGCCACGTGCCACTCAATAAATCACACCGCAGAGCACAGGCCGCGCATACTGATCCGGGCGCTCCGGGAGCATCCGAGGGACAAACACCGCGATATGCAATAATTAGAATCAAAAATGAAAACATTTGCGAGATGCAATAATTAGAACCAAAAAGGAAAAAATTTGCCTAGGGCCGCTCAGACCCCTCCAGGCTCCACGGGGCACGGCGAAAGACAACGCGTGCTTCATTACCGAGGGCTGCTTTTTATCCTTCTGTTTCCCAATCTTTGCTGTTTTTCGTATACAGTTGAAAACACACGAGGGAATAATTGACAAGCGACCCCTGGAACAGCGACAGACCTCGGGAGGAGAGACAAGCGACTGTGGCATTAGTGGCGGCTGCTAGGGAACGGTGAAGGGAGGGGTGTTAGAAAAAAAGAAAAGACAACTTGCATGCTTGTCGCTTAACGCCATGTCGCCTCTGTCACTGTTGAGGAACTCGAATTTGGCATATTACGAGTTAATAATTAAAACTTCACCCGGGCCAAATCACTGCCTTGCTGTGTCTAAATTGAGAGGGCTTGTGGGCAGTTCGAGAGTTACGCAAGACAGGGAGAATGCGGCATGGCATTGAATTAAAAGGCAACTGACACGGCCACACAGCGTTTCCCTTGCGGGCAAGGGCACCATCTGTTTGCAAGATTATTACAAACAGATGTTGCCAAAGCTTGCTCCTGCAAGGGAAACGCCAAACGTGCACGAGTTGCAATAGAAAGCAATGCAAAACGTGCCCATTTTTGGCCAAAAAGCTGATCGATTCCAAGAGGTCCCATCCTATGCAGTGCATGCGCACTGTGTAGGCGAGACCTCAAAAGGAGACAAAGGTCAGCATAGTTATCACCCCATCTCATTGTTGGATAGTACCTTTAAAGTTCTGGGAAGGGTAGTACTGTAGAAACTTGAAAGATGGGCATTCGAGAAGAAGCCTTTGTCTAATGTGCAGCTGGGTTTCACCCAGGATTGGGAAATGTGGATCAGAGCCTTGATCTTTATCTCATCACACAAACATTTTAGAGCTAAGAGAGAAGCCATGCATTTAGCGTGCATGGATCTCACATGTGCCTTCGATACTGTGCAACGTCCCAAGCTCTGGGACATTATGTAAGGCATGGGGTTTGGTAGGGATACTGTTGATTTACTCCGCCAGCTACACTGGCAAACATCTGCTAAGATACGATGTAGCACAGAGGGCGATTTATCTCCCAAAATAAAAGTCTTCTTTGAGGTTCACCAGGGCTGTGTTAAGACACCCTTTGAAAATTCCTGTGTAAGAGATGCAGCGATCTGGCCAAAATAGGCTCCTGCTTCATACCTGTACTCTTGTACGCAGATGAATCAGTTCAGTTAGCTAGAACCGCCAATGGGCTACTGGCCCTTCTGCATGCTTATAATACATTTAGGATTGATCTTGAGCTGAAGACCAATCTCTCTAATATATTCACAATGAAATGTGGTCCTATATTTTATAAATCCCGGAAACTCACAATCTCGGGTAAAGGGATGGTGAAAGTTCATATCTTTATGCAGCCTTCAAATTGACACTTTTCATTCTGTGTTTCATTTGGCTGGGGTACAAACTGTGGTGACGCTCTAGTATTTGTATGAGCGCACGCAAGGCATGACAGGAACCTCACGCCGTGAGAGTGCCGCGGGAACGAAGCGGCAATACATGCTTTCCCGGCGTTTGGGAAATAAAGGAATTAATCAATCCACTACAACACGTCTTGTGCATTTATTACAGCGGAATTACACAAACGAGTAAAGGAGACAGTTCACATTTACAAAAGGAAATGTCTGTCAGCTAGCAGATCTGGTGCAGGAGTATAAGGGTACTCAGACGTTAGTGCTATACAAGAGATTGAGAATAGATTCATAGGCAGGCTTATGGCAGTTTTACAGTCCTCACCCACTATTTGTTGTCATGCCAGGGTGGGCCTTGGCTTTGTAGAAGAATACATTAAATTGCAACCTCTATAATGGTTAAGAGTTTGGAGGAAACCAGAAGCCCATTTTACCTGAGCAAAATTATTGGATTATCTGGTTTTAGATAACGTCATGAAAATACAGTGGCCAACATATATTAAGCAAACCTTTACTGAGTTGGGGTCCCAGAGTTGTACTCAAATCCCAAGAAATCTCCACACTATGGGCCATATGTATGAAGGTACCGATTTGCGATTCTGAAATAGCGATTTTTAAGAAATCGCTATTTCAGAATTGCAAATTGGTATGTATGTACAAATTCGCTTTTTTTTAGCGAATTCTTAGTATTCCTTAATTGCGATTAGCAAATTGCGAATCGCAATTAAGGAATACTTTCCCATTCATTCCTATGGGCCAGGAGGCCCATAGGAATGAATGGGAAGGTATTCTCAATTTTGCGATTCGCAATTTGAAAATCGCAAATTGAGAATAATTTCAAGGGTGCAGGGGTGTCCAAAGGACACCCTGTTGCACCCCTGAAATATGCATGGGTGCACATGTGGCGCACATACATGCCCGGCATGTATGTGCGTCACATGGCACTTTGAAAAATGCTGAAATGTGCGTTTTTCAAGGAAATCTCAACTTACCACCAACTAGAAGTTGGTGGTAATTTGCGATTCCTTAAGGGCATTTTGCAGATTTTTTTGGCTTCATACATTGCATTTAAGGAATCGCAAAATTTGTGATTCCTTAAATGCAATTGCAAAATAAGGAATCGCAAATTTTGCGATTCCTTATTTTGCACCAGATTTTACTTCATACATATCATTTTGCTAATTCGCATTCGCAAAGGCCGAAATTCGCAGAAATTCGGCCTTTGTGAATGCGAATTTGCTTCATACATATGGCCCTTAGCTACTGATCTGGTAAAAGGCCTGCGTTTCCAAAAGTGTTATAAGGCGCATAAGGCTGAACTGCAGGTGAGGGATCCGGGCATACCCCTCTTGAATACTATTGCAAGTCATGTGCCTGAGGTTTACCTCCAATCGATTTCAAATGAATGGAACCGATTTCTCCTCACGAGGCTACGTTTTAACCTGTTCGACCTCTTGGTGACGTTCCCCACTCAAGGTTCGAGGTTTTTGACCCTCCCCGCATTTCCATCCAATGGTAGATCAAAGCAGAGCAAAATGCACTTTATCCTATTTTGCAGACTCTACACCACTCCAAGAAAAAGCTTCTTTATTCCTTTTTTACGTTGATTTAATATCAGGTCTTATAGAGTAGCTTTTTCTCTTGTACAGACAGCAATTAGGAATCCTCGAGTTGTGTTATAGCCATGCTAAACTAAATTAAATGTTCTTTATTCACAAGAAAAACACATTGATTTTGGAGAAATTAGTTGTTTTTTATTTTTAACTATTTTAATTATCATAATATAGTTGCTGCTTCTGTATAAAACTATCTTTTTACTATATATTGATTGCTTTTGTGTAGTGTATTTGATATGCACTTTATGGTTGTTAACACAGCTGAATAAAGTATGACTTAAGAGTTTGTAACAATTGGTCAAATCCTGTTCAATGGCACCTTATCCTCTCCTAATACTCGTAGTCTCTTAAAGGACAATTCACCCATTTGCTCTCTCAAGTACCGTTTTTCCTTTTCTTTTTATTAATTGGTCGTATCAAAACGGAATGTTACTTTGTAAGCATCTGTATCATGAAGGGCTGTGGATTCACATGCTCTACATACACATAACGTCTAGTGTTGACCTCTGTCACAAGATATAGTGACTCCTTTAATTGGTAAGGAGCGTGGGCTACGGCTCCTTTGTTATCTCGCTTCCTGTACAGCGGGTGAGCATGAAGATAGAACATTAGATAGGAAATGTGACACCATGCAAGAAGGTATGTACGAAGATTTTGAGTAGGAGAAATGTACACCTGCAATAACCAAAGACATGCGGGAAGGTGTGTTGGTGCATATGAATCTACAGCATTACATGCCAGGTTTCCCTTCCTAGCATGTGTGGCTGTAGATGCACATGCTCCGCACAGACTGTAAAGAAGTACTCCCGTAAGTGGTGATGGGTAGCCAGAGGATCTTTCAAATGACTGAAATGGAGTTCTTAGAACAGCTTGGCCAGCTGTTGCTTACTGGCATATTAAGACATTAATACAATATTGATTGGTGTATGTGCATGGACTGGACCTGTAGTAAAAGTTATTTACCTCAGGTAACGTTATATCTGGTAGAGACACAGTCTAGCTGCAGATTCCTTAACTTTGAATTTCCCCCAGGCGCTAGCCTAGATCCGGAGATTTTTCAGCAATACCTCTGCACGCCAGGGGGGGGCGGCGTCATACCGCTCCATAGTGACGTCGTCTCCAGACATGTCAGTGGAGCATTATGAGTCCCCTCTGGCACGCTGACGTCAGTTTTCTACTGTGAAACTTTCACAAGAACTGATTGTGGAAACTGGGTGCCAAAAAGATTTTGAAATCTTTGAAACAACAATAAAAATAAACCACAGATGGTACGAAAATTCCAGACAAGAATTTTAGAAAAAATACCCAATAAGATATATGTTTAAACAGGGCCACAAAAAACTGTGCGCCCTAGAGAATAACCCATAGGAGGGGCGCAACCATACCCTCTAAGAACCAATCATTAACCCCTTCGGGGCTGATGACGAGCTCAGCTCGTCATGAGCGTAACCTGCCATGCGCTGATGACGAGCTGAGCTCGTCATGTAACGCGGCTTTTTGCAAAACGCAGCGCGCAGCGGGAAAACCGCTAGCGCGCATGCGGTAAAGGAATGAATGGCACAGTAGTAGTTAAACCAAAACCTACATCACCACCACTAACTGTTTGTTTAAATCACACCAGTACATGATCTATGGACATTACCGGTGTCAAGGTGCAATGTGTACCTAAAAGAAATAAATAAAAATTGCTCACTGGTGTAAAAAACAGGGTGCAAAAGAAGTACACACATACTTTACCAAACACACCTATTAAAAATCAAGGTGGTGAACGGAACATTTAAACAAAAGCTAAATGCCCAGGATGAGGAGTTTGTTTAGACCAAACAGAATGAGATAGTGATCAAAGGCATATAAAGCCAGCTTTGAAAGGGTATAACCCCATCTCAAAAGACCTCCACAGAGCGGGGAGGATGGGTGGGGCGTTAAGGAATATGTGGCTAGAATGTCTCTCTACTGTGTCTCTACCAGATATAGCGTTACCAAAGGTAAGTAACATTAACATCTGACAGAGACATCTAGCTGCATATTCCTTAACTTTGAATTAAATACCAAAGCTATACCCCACTGGATGAGGGTCTGCAAATAAATCCCACGAAAGTTCACAAAAGAGAAGTAGGCATTCAAAGAATGACTGACCAAGTATATCTGGGAATAGTAAAAACAAGCGTTGGCTCGTAATTAATAACTAAGGCAACCTTACAGGTCAGAGAAAAGTCAGTCCTTGAAGGAAAAAAGTTAAAAACTTAATAATCTCCGTCAGAAGACAAACATGAACCCCTAACCCTTAAAAAAGGGAAAAGAAAGAAGACTGGATGATCAAAGGGATCAAATGCATGACAGAAGTCATATAATCTGTATTGTTGTTGACAAAGATTCATAAAAAGAACCGTCCTGCCGAAATCCCAATAGGACCCATTTCCCCAAGGGAAAAATGAACAAAGACCTTGTTTCCTGATTTAGTGCGGATACAACTAGCGTCCACCAACATGCAATGCGACAAAAGATGTATATATATAGGCAAAACAAAATTATATATATTACCTACTGGCAGTCGCCAGTAGGTAGATATAGTTAGGACCTATATTATCCATAGTAAATCCGCAACATTCTATTTGGAATAACTTTGGCGCCGATTAACGAATCTTCGCAAAATTTTCAAAACTTTTGGCCAGCTCCGGTCCGCTCCTATCCTGAAAGTTTCACGGTCATTCGCCAAGTGGGGGTCGAGAAAAAAGGGGGTCCCAAAACACGTTTTCCCCATGCAGTTTCCCATAGGACCTTTAGCCGCAGCTACAGCCCGAACTGCTGAACGGAATTACACCAAATTTGGCAAAGAGGCAGTCCTTAGTTCAGACTTGTGCCTTTTGCTTAAATGGTGTAAATCAATTCAGTAGTTCCGGAGAAAATTACAGTTGGAAGTATTTATATATCTATGGGCGCAGTGGATCCGCGTACGGATCTGCGTACCCTAAGCGAAGCCTACGCGCACCCTGCCGTGCACGAGCTGTATTTTAATTTGTGTCAACACTCCAAACCAGGAAGTGTTGGAAGCCATCTTGTGCCTCGGTAGAACCGAGGCACATGAAACCCCCCAAAAAGTCACAAAACGCAAAAAGGGGGCAGGGTAGAAACACCCTGACCCCCTCGGCCTGCTTATAGGGTCCCACAAGGACCCCCAAGGCCCACATTTTTATATTTTTTCTTTAAACGGGAGGAAGCGCGCATCCTGCCGATGGAAAATAAAAAAAGAAACGCGGTCTCCCGCGCTAAATATGCTAATTTGCCCCCGGGGGGCCAAATCCTGGGGGGCATCATCAAAAAAATAGTGTAGGGGGGGTCCCAATCCCCCCCACACTTCCCCGGGGACTGCCACCCCCCAGGGCTCTAACTTAATATATGTGGGGGGTTCATGGGGCCCCCCGCAGCCCCGGGAACCGCCACCCCCAGGCTTGCTTAAAATGAGTGGGGGGGCTCTCAGCCCCCCTAGTCCCAGGTACTGCCACCCCCCGGGGCTTCAAAACATTGACTGAGGGGGGCTCTGAGGCCCCCTCAGCCCCGGGGACCGCCGCCCCCGGGCTTCTTCAAAATGTGGGAGGGGGGCAACGCGGCCCCCCTCCTGGAGGCTTGTCTAGGCCCTGGGGACTGCCACCCCCCAGGGTCGGCTCCTGCAGTGTCCCGGGGTGCCCACCGCCGGGACACTGTAGTTTGCAATGACAGGGCGGGAGCCTCGCGGCTCCCACCTTGTCATTGCAAACTGCTTTCCTATTTGAAAGAGACCTGCTTTCTCTTCCAAATAGGAAAGCAGATTGCTTTTTCACAGGGGGAGCAGCATGTTAGCTGCTCCCCATGTGGAAAAGCAATGCCGGCTTCCGCAGGACGCGGGGAGCCGGCTGGGACCGTGGGGGGATTGGTGACTCCCCACAGCCCCCAACGGAGAGGGTCAGCCCCAGGGGATGGGGTCCCCGGGGCCATAAGTGTCCCGGGAGGGGGGGGCAGGCGGCCCCCTCCCCAATTATAAAAAATCTTTTTTTTTTTAAAAGGCAAGGCCGGCCCCAGGAATGGGGTCCCCGGGGCCATAAATAGCCTAAGGAGGGGGGCTACGCAGCCCCCCCACCTAAAATTAAATAAAGGGAAAAGAATGGCTATGCGCTGGGGGATGGGGTCCCTGGGGCAAATTATGGCCTCGGGAGGGGGCCACGCGGCCCACTTCCCGATTTTTTATTAAAAATTGGGGGCAGGTCCTGGGGGA
This sequence comes from Lissotriton helveticus, assembly GCF_964261635.1. Lineage (NCBI taxonomy): Eukaryota > Metazoa > Chordata > Amphibia > Caudata > Salamandridae > Lissotriton > Lissotriton helveticus. The sequence goes on along the minus strand of NC_136067.1, from coordinate 1,585,542,210 downwards.
TGGGATCCCCAGGGCCAATAAGGGGACAGCACACATGTCACCTCAGGCCCTGCCCCCTTCCTTCACCATTGTATAAATATTCCTCTAAAATCAGCCGAACTACGAATTTCGATTTACTTACCTATTATCAGGAGAGAACCCAGTGCTGCCTCTTTTAGCCCAGCGCTTCCCCTGAAAAGTAATTCTAAGCATACTTTCCAGTAACTTGTATTTCCTTCCATAGGAATCCATTGTGTGGTTTTCACCAGAAAAGTTTCTAATTGTCGATTTTTGAAACATACAAATATTCCTCTAAAATCAGCCGAACTACAAATTTCGATTTACTCACCTGTTATCAGGAGAGAACCCAGTTCTGCATCTTTTAGCCCAGCACTGACCCTGAAAAGTAATTCTAACCATACTTACCAGTAACTTTTATTTCCTTCCAGAGGAATCTATTGTCTGGTTTTCACCAGAAAAGTTTCTAAGTGTCTATTTTCACAAAACAAAAAATATTCCTAAAAAATTGCCTGTATGACAAACGCATTCTTTCAACTGTTTACAGGAGATGCACCAGTGCTGGATCCAGGATCCACCACTGAGTAAGAAAAAGTGACGATAGCACTACTTACCTGCTAAAGGAATTTCCTGCTATAGGATAACATTGGTGATTCTATGTGAAAACATTTCTAAGTGTCAACTTTTAAAATACAATAATATTCCTTAAAAATCACTACTGTAACTAAAACCCTCTTACTCAACCGTTTACAGGAGATGTCCAAGGACTGAAGCTAGGATCCAGTCCTGTAGTTAGAAAAGTAATCCATAAAGTACCTAATTGCATTTAACTAGAAATTCACATTGAGGTCAATGTTGCTTTGTGTTTGAAATTGTGTTGCCCATTGCAACAACTGTAACTACTGTACTTAAAAGTCTATTGCCTATTTGCAAAGAATTTAAACTAAAGTAATTCATTCTGAGAAAGTATATTTTGTAATGCAATGTATAATGTAATTATAATGTAATTTAAAAAAATAAAATATCTAAAAATAAATAGTTTAAAATATGTATTAAATCAGTATCAAAAAATAAATATAACAATACATTTAAAAATTGTCATTTACAAAACCTTCGAAATTCACTGAAAAAACCATAGGTTTCAGACCTGATATAGTTAGGAATTAACATTTAAAAAACCTTAGAAATTCACTGAAAAAACTATAGGTTTTAGGGGTGTTATAGTTAGCTGGACATTTCACTCGTACAAAACCATTGAAATTCCTTCGATATAGTTAGTTGTACTCACTATATCTCGCGCGCCTGCAATCTACTGCTGATGATGTCACATATTACATCTTTCATGACATGGTCATTGACATCACTGATGCCATCTCAAATTACATCACTGATGACCTCATCCATGTGACAATCAGATACACCTAATCATACACTAGTATAACCTTTCATCACTCACTGTAAAATACAGAATACCATATTTGAATCCATTGACACACCAATACAAGTTTCTAAAAACCCACTCAGTGATTCCTAAATCTCTACACACATCTAATCACTTACCTATAGATTCACTCATACATGCAGTCAATGATCAATAGAACTCTGTCAAATATACTGATACACCTATATCGACATTACACACCAGCACACATCCTATTCACTTATGAGGTCATTCTATTCACTTAAGCAAACAATGGATCATACTTACATTTACTTATACAAATATCACTTTATCTATTCATATAGATAGTAACTCATACTTAGTGTGTTATAAAATCACTATTACAAGTAAACAGTTATCCATACAGTCACTCATACAATCACTGAGTCTTATGTATACTTATTTATAAACAACAACTGACACATACTCTGCCTTTTATTTTTCTAGTTTGCTGGACATGCACCATTGAGAGAGATATTTGCTCATCACCACACCCATAAACATATTCACTCACCCAAATAACTGTTATAACATGTAGTTTTAAATTCATATACCTACTGAATCAACTATTCACACATCTTTGGGCAGTCACACCACCCCCCCAACCGAACCACACATGCATTCACTCTCCCATACAAATACTCAGTTAACTAATCAATAACTAATATACACTTTCAAATAGCTAGTAACCAACCGGAGAAGCAGTTTACACAACAACTGACAAAGTGATACAGATGTTCACACAGTTTAGTCACTATCCAATATATCTCGTGAGACACTTTAAATTAGTCAAGTAAACAGTCAATCACACTGCTACTAAATCCTCCATCCAGATATTTATATATCCACTCATTCTTCAATGCAAATTGCTATATATATATAATACATATTTAAATAACGAACCAAACCACATTCACTGGATGAGGTCATCAGTGATGTCATCAGTGGTGTCATTTCAGATGTCATCAGTGATGTCACTGACCAAGTCATGAATGATGTAATATGTGACATCATCAGCAGTGGACTGCGGGCGCGCGAGATATAGTGAGTACAACTAACTATATCGGAGGAATTTCAATGGTTTTGTACGAGCGAAATGTCCAGCTAACTATAACACCCCTAAAACCTATGATTTTTTCAGTGAATATATATATATATATATATATCTATAACATCACAGAGTTTAGCCCACAGGGGTTTTTAATTACACAGTTATTTTACTGCTTCAATGATGAACTCACTCGAGACAATTGGTTCATGCACTACAAGATCCAGAAGGCCACTTTATCTGACCACGCCCATGGAGGCAGGCGCTTTAAATCACAGTGCATGCTGCATCATCATTGTTAGCAGAGGCCATTGAGAAAGGGATAGGACTCCCGAAACCGGTTTGGCTGAAACGAACAGATGGTGACTGTTTTCTCTGCGTCTCCTGTTGCAGTTGATTCCTAAATGAAATGGATGCAAATTTTACCGATCTTGTGGCTCTTCCTTTGAGGGCTAAACTCTACGATGATATATATATAAATATGTATATATATATATATATATATATATATATATATATTCTCCAGTGAAGAAAAACAACTTACAAACAACCACTGCCCACACTAAATGTCAGGAGTATGCAATCATGTGCATCACAGCACACATGCCTCGAACATATACAGAAACGTATCACCCCATACTCCTATTGGCCCATCCATTCACAGAATTCTGATGGCCAATGAATACTGCAGAAAGGCAGGGACATATAAAACTGCCCACTTTCAGTATCACAGTTCGAGAGACAGAACAGAACCTTGAGTTTTTTTATAATAATAAATAAATATGTGAATTACATAAAAGATGTAGAAAAGGGAAGGAAGGGCGCACATAAAAGTGCAGTTCAAGATATAATTATAGCCCTGCCAACAACAGGTACATACGACACTTGTGATACAGGACAATATAATAAGCACAGCAACACATATTCACATGAATACTCCATATAGCACCATGTATTCCATCTCTGAAATTAGAGATTTGGTAAAAAAATTATATTGCCCCCGGCAAAAAGGGGAAGGCACTATACCACCACCACAACACTGTGTGTGATTGTCATAAGGAAATTGCTGTCTGTCAGTTGGATAACTGAAAACGAGAATAGGCAGTCATGAAACCTCACAAAGTGAAAAATGCTGAAAGAAATAAGTACATCCCCTCAAGAAGAAAGGGAATGTAGATTAGACAGGACTACAGATATCAAAAAATATCCAAAAAGAAAGAATAGTTTGCAAAACTGGATGGATGAATGCACCAAACTAGTGATAACTTTGGGACAAGTTGAACCAATCGCAAACCTTCGGCTGCCAATGTACTGCACCACAACGTGGAGCATGAATAGATATTACCTATATTTAAGGATGATAATCACTTCTATAGCAGGCACTGTTCCTTACTCTAAAGAAAGAACTCACAAGCGAAAAGCCTCCAAAGAATGCAAATGTACACTTTGAAATAGAGCTACGTTCCAACTTGCTCGAACTCTTCAAAGTTCTGGTACACTTAAATACACACGTAGGACACTAAGAGCAAAAACATATTGCCTGGAGTCCACTGGTTTCAAAAACACCATAGATGGGTGAGAGTTCAAAAGAACCCTATGAAAGGTTATCACAAGTAGAAAATAGAGCTCTTAGCTCATTACAATAGTCCTTAGAAGAACATAACGCCATGCCGAGTAGGACACAGCTGTAGAACAGAGAGATTCCAAGTCGAGAAATATGCTATCAATACTCCATATCATAAGTCACACACCCATAAAAGGGGTATAATCTCTTCAGACTACCTCTTTAGGAACTCAAGGCTAGCGATTCATCAGAGAAAATTGAAAATAAAACTAAAGCACCTACCCAGCTGCAAAAACTATCTAGGAATTAAAGACCCAAACCCTGAGACTAATACTCTCAGTATAAGTCAAAGCAGTGCTTTACGCTTCAACACAAAAAATTCAATGAAGGCTATAAACATAGGGACCACAGCTGGGGATACCATAAGATAAATTAACAAGACCTGATGAGGTCCAATCACAAATTGCCAGCCATGAGGCGCTGGACTGCGGAGTCAGCATGGCTATCAAATAAATTGATTCCGTCGAAAGGCAAGTCCTTCGACTCTCCTGAATATTCTTGGGGAAACTGGAATCACGCAACCAAGTGTGCCCCCTCAGAGCTACTGGTCTAGCCATAGCTCTACCAACAGAATCCGTTGGGTTCATCACCGACCTGATAGAGAATTTAGCCATTTCATCACCGTCCTGCATCAGCTGAAAAAGTTCAGCTCTAACTTCTTCAGGGAGAGAAGGAAGTAGTTGGTCGACAGAATCCCATGGGGCAAAAGAAACCCTTCAAAACACACAGGACGTGTTTAACGATCTTAGGGCGAACTAGTGGAAGCAAACATATTTCAGCCACACATCTCCAACCACCGAGACTCCCTGCACGGTGGAAGCAAGGGAGGAGCTCCCAAATTTAGCAAAGCTGAGGCTGCCTGCACAACAAGCCCTGTAACCTTAGGGTGTCGACAAAGACAAACAGGATCATCTGGAGCAGGTCGATAATAGTGTGCAATGGCACGTTCAACAGAAACCCCTGAAGTTGGCCTTGCTCAAGTCCCTAGAAGAATGTTGTATAGCGACTCTCCAAAAGGAAGTAAAGGCTCAACCCCAGTGTCTCCTTGATGGAGCAAAACTGTTGCACAAGTTACTACTTGTGTAACGATAGATCTGTAAGAGACATTAGTTAGTGATAGATTCCTTACCTTAGAATCTCCCCAGGCGTCAGAGTAGATCTGGAAAGTTTTGCTTAGCAGTATCCTTGCGCGTCAGTAGGTGGCGTCCTGCGGCTCCGCATCCGCCACTGGCGTCGTCATCGCCGAGATTACATCACGGAGAGTACTTAGGCACCACCCAGGCACGCGAACGTCAGTTCTGTACACTACTTTCAGCGCCAGGAACGCAGAGCCATGCAAGATACAGACCATTGGTGCATAAAACTAGGGCCCTAAAAGGGGATGGCCTTAACCCTAGTAATGAGTTCCCAGAACGGGGAGGATTGGCGGGGCGATAAGGAATCTATCACTAACTAATGTCTCTTACAGATATAGCGTTACACAAGTCGTAACTTGTGCATCTGAAAGAGACACGTTAGTGATAGATTCCTTACCTTAGAATAGATACCCCAGCAATACCAAACCCGGTGGTGGGTCTGCGAACAAAATTACACCAGGAAGTCACGGAGAACAGAACAACCAAAGAAGCCGTCTCTCCGGACTTGACTGTCAAGGCAGTAGTGCTTTGTAAACGTGTGCAGCGAGGCCCACGTACCTGCCTGACAAATGTCCTCCAAGGGAAGGCCGCGTCCCAAGGCAGTAGTGGCTGCAGTTGCCCTGGTCGAATGGGCACGCAGCCCCAAAGGAGGCTCCTTCTTGGCCAAGGAGTAACATGCTTTGATGCACAGAACGACCCACTGGGAAATGGTCATTTGTGCACAGCCTGACCTCTTTTGGCGCCCACGTAGCCAACAAAGAGCTGATCATCCACCCGGAACGGTTGTGTACGCTGCAGATAGAAAGCAAGCGCACGTTTTGGGTCCAGATGGTGGAGCCTATCCTCTTCCCTGGAAGGATGTGAAGACGGAAAGAAGGTGGGCAAGTGATGGTCTGCCCGATGTGGAAGGGCGTGACAACCTTTGGCAAGAAAGAAGGACGGGTCCTTAAAACAACCTTGTCCGGATGAACAGAAAGGAAAGGAGGTTTAGTAGAAAGAGCCTGGAGTTCACTCACTCTTCTGGCAGAGGTGATAGCTACCAGGAAAGCCGTCTTTAGAGTAAGAAGAGGTAAAGGACAGTTATGAAGAGGCTCAAAAGGAGCGCACATCAGAAAAGTAAAGACAAGATTTATGTACCATTGAGGCATTATGAAAGGCACGGGAGGGAATGTGTGTGTAATGCTTTTGAGGAAACGGTTAACAACCGGGAACTTAAAAAGAGACGGCAGGTCAGGAAGACTCAGGACGGCAGAAATGGCAGAAAGATGACCTTTGATAGTGTCCAGAGCAGAGCCCTGCTGGGCCAAAGATAGAAGAAACAGAAGAAACAGAAGAACCTCAGAAAGAGGGGCCGAAAGGGGATCCACAGCCTTTACTGGGCACCATGCCACAAATTTGTTCCATCGGCAGGCGTATACTGTTTTAGTGGAGGGACGCCTGGCTTCCAGAATGACATTACAGACCTCAGGAGGAAGGTCAAAAGCCATCAACTGTTGCCGCTCAATCTCCACGCATGGAGGTGGAGGCTGGACAGGTTCGGGTGGAGGACCGTTCCCTGCTGCTGCAACAAAAGATCCACCCGAAGAGGCAGACGGATCGGAGGATCGATGCTCATACTGAGTAGCTCGGGATACCATACTCTTCGAGCCCAGTCCAGAGCCACAAGAATTACTTGGGTCCGGTCGCGCCTGATCTTCAGCACTCTGGGCCGAAGTGGTATAGGCGGAAAGGCGTACAACAGACCGCAGCACCACTCAAGTGAAAAGCGTCTCAGAGCGGGTGCCGCCTTGGAAATCCCAACGCGCAGAACTGATGACATTGCGCATTCTCTTCGGTGGTGAATAGATCTAACCAAGGCTCTCCCCACTGCTGAAAGAGACCTTGCGCCACGTCTGAATTCAGACGCCATTCGTGATCCATCAAGCACCAGCAGCTGAGTTCGTCCGCCGTGGCATTCAGAGGACCTGCCAGGTTGTGAACCCCCAAGGTAATGCCTTGATGTTCCAGCCATGTCCAGAGACGCAGAGCCTCCTGACATAGGGTCCAGGACCCCACCCGCCTTGTTTGTTGCAATACCACATGGCGGTGGTGTTGTCCGTGAACACCTGCACTACACTTCCCCGGACAGAGGGAAGGAATGCCTTCAGTGCAAGTTGGATTGCCCGCAGCTCCAAAAGGTTGATATGGAGCCGGGACTCCGCCGGAGACCAGAGGCCTCTGATCTCAGCCTCTCCCAGGTGGCCTCCCCATCCCAGGAGGGACACATCCGTCACTACTGTGTGCTCTGGTTGAGGAAGGGAGAGGGATCTGCCATTGACCCAATCGCGATTAGTGAGCCACCACTGCAAATGTCGTGCAGTGCCCTCCGAGATCGGGACATGAGCGAACAGGTTGCCCTGATGCTGTGCCCACTGGAACTTCAGGTCCCACCGCAGAGCCATCTGGCATGTTGCACTAGCAGGATGCAGGAGGCCATCAGGCCCAGGAGCCAGAGGTCATCCTGACTGAAACCCGGGAATACAGGCTGAAAGATTGGGATCATAACCTGAATATCCTGGACTCGCTGCTCGGAGGATAGACCAGAAATTGCCTCGAATCCAGAACCGCTCAGATGAAGGGAAGCTTCTGAGAGGGACTCAGGTGCGACTTTGGAACGTTGATGGAGAACCCCAGCAAATGCAGGAAGTCGGCCGTAGTCTGAAGGTAGGTGACGACTGCCTGGGACAAGCCCGCCTTCAACAACCAGTTGTCTAGGTAGGGGAAGACTCATTCCCCTGACCTACGCAGATGAGCTGCGACCACCGCCATCACTTTCATGAACACCCGAGGGGCGCTGGTAAGGTCGAAGGGGAGCACGATGAACAGAAAATGCTCCTGGCCTACCATGAACTGCAGGTAATACCGGTGGGCTGGCAGGACGGGGGATGTGAAAATATGCGTCCTGCAAGACAAACGCTACCATCCAGTCTCCAGGGTCGAGGGCAGTCAAGACCTGAGCCAGGGTCAACATCTTGAACTTCTCCTTCCGGAGGAAGCAATTGACGTCTTGGAGGTCCAAGATAGGACGAAGACCCCCTTTGTCCTTCTTGGGGACCAGAAAGGAGTGGAAATAACCCCCACTCCCTACTTCTGGCCCGGGAATGCACCCGATGGCCCCTTTGCCAGGAGGGCCGTGACTTCCTGTCGGAGTAGAACCAAAGGATCTCCTGACATGCGGTGGCACCGAGGTGGCATGGCTGGAGGGGAGGACTGAAAGGGAAGGGAGTAACCTTGGCAGATTATCTGCAGCATCCCCTTGTCTGATGTAATCTCGTGCCTACGGGGGACGTGGTGGTGGATCCTGCTACCCACCGGAAAGGGGTGCTTCCCGAATCTAAGAATAGGAAGGTTTGGAGGTGGAAGCAGCGGGGCTGGAGGTGGACGTGCCTGCACGCTGGTCCCCCGACCCACCCCTGCGGAAACTGCGACCACGGCCGCGCTGAGGCTGGTTCTACACAGACTTGGTGGAAAAGTGTGCCTGGGTGCATCTCCCCTGGCCACGAAAGGAACGAAAACGAGGAGTGGCCGGGTTTTTGGTAGAAAGACCCAAGGACTTGGCCGTAGCCTGCGAGTCCTTAAAGTGCTCCAGTGCACTGTCAGCCTTGTCGTCAAACAGGCGGGTGCCATCAAAAGGCATGTCCATGAGTGAGCTCTGGACATCGGGTGCGAACCCAGTTGAACACAACCAGGCATGGCGTCACAACGCCACAGTCGTAGAAATCGCCCTACGCCCAGCCGTAGAAATCGGCGGTGTCCAACCCACACCGAATGGCGAACTTAGCCGCATCCTTACCCTCAGCAATCGCATGAGAAAGTGCAGCCTGCACCTCCTCAGGACACTGAGGCAACACCTGAGCAACAGCATCCCACACCGCAAGGTAGTAGTGGCTCAACAAGCAGGCGGTGTTCACCGACCGCAGCCCCAGGCTGGCCGAAAAGAACAACTGCTTCCCAAACTGGTCCAGCCTTTTAGGGTGCTTATCCGGCAGGGCGTGGGAAAAGCACTCTGCGACGTCGAGGCATGAATGACCAGGCTCTCGGGCATAAGGTGAGTGGTCAAGAAAGCGGGGTCACCGGGCGCAGGTCGGTGGCGTCTGGCGAAGTTCTTATCCACTGGAGCCCCTGTGGCTGGCCTCGACCAAGTGCCCAAGACAAACTCCGCAAGGGCGTCATTAAATGGCAGCAGCTGCTTTGACGAATTAGACGCTGTCTGGAGCACTTGGTCTTGAGGGCCACTGTGGGGAGGTCAAGGTTGAGGGCCTCATCAGCCCGACAGAGCACCATCGTGTAGGAGGCACCCTCCTCCTTTGTAGGTGGGGAGAGGCAAACCCCGGGTCAGAGGAGACAGAGAGGTCTCCTGCATCCTCCAAGTCGTCCACCCAATCTTGTTCGGAGTCACACTGCCGAGCAAGCGGGTCCTCGGACCCTTCACAGTCATCGTCTGCCTCTGGCGTAGAGGGGGTCGTTCAGGGCGGCAGAGGGGACACATGGAGTCAGGAATGGCGCTGGCCGGGGCCAGACCGGTGCCGGTTCCCAATGTGGATCCCAGGTAGGAACAAAATGGTCTGGGAACTGGGGCAAAGGTGGGATAAACGGCACCCAGTGCAGCGCCGGGAGTGGAGCCGGCAACGCCGCATCTCGTGGCGCCAGGGCCAGAGCCAGCGGTGCAGGATCCTGTGGCGCCAGGGTGGCAGAGCCGCCGGGCCAACTGGATCTGGACACGGGACCACAGGCCCGAAGGCGCGCCGCAGGAGCCAGAGGCCTGTAACGGCGGTCCATAGCAGCAAGGAACTCTTGCATCTGTTCGGGAGCCGCCGACAGACCCGGGTATGGTGGGTAGGCCGCGGGACTCCCAGGCTCCAGAGGAGCCGCAGGGGTGAGGCCCCTGTACCCCTCGTCTACCTCCGAGGAGCGACAGGGGGACATAGGAGAGCGAACATGCTTCTTCGACTTCTTTTTATGGCAACGCTTACCGTAATCCAAATGGCCCCTGGATCCGGATTGGCGACGTGACGAGTGCTGGGCCTCCAGCAACTTCTGGTGCCGCTCCTGTAATCCCTTGGGGGCCATGACATGACAGTCACGGGAGTCGTGATCGGTCTCCAGGCAGTAGAGGCAATCATCGTGGGGGTCCGCCACCGACATATTTCGGCAACTGGCCCCACAAGACTTAAAGCCGGGCATACCTACGTGCACCAGGAGTAAAAAGTGGGGAGACAAGGTCTCAAAATAGTGGTCAAAAAGTGACCAAGGTACGTGCTCAATCTGGATCTGCGCTTACTGGCGTGGAAAAAGAAAGACCTGACATCAGAACGCATGGGTGGCGCCTAAGTACTCTCTGTGATGTCATCTTGGCGCTGATGACGCCAGTGACGGACACCGAGCCGCAGGACGCCACCTACTGACGCGCAAGGGTACTGCTAAGCAAAACTTTCCGGATCCAGTCTGACGCCTGGGGATATTCTAAGGTAAGGAATCTATCACTAACGTGTCTCTTTCAGATAGCCCTTGTATCATTGGCCTGAGTCTCCCTTCCATTTTGTACCGATTGCCTCCTCTGCTTTTGATATGTTTTGCTGGTTTAGATGCTTTGGGCACTGTGCCACTGCTATTCAGTGACGCAGTGCAAGTGCTCCCAATGTTAAATTGATGTATTGAATCGTGACTCCATGATTGGCTTATTTGATTTACTTGTCAGACCCTAGTATAGTGCACCATGTGTGCCCAGGGCCTGTAAATCAAATGCTGCTAGTGGGTTTGCAGCACTGATTGTGCCACACACGGGAGCAGCTTGTAAAGTGTGTCTAAGGTCTGCCATTGCAGAGCCTGTGTACAGTCTGTGACTGTCATGTCGACTTGGCAAGTGCACCCACTTGCCAGTCCCTAAACCTTCCCTTTTCTACATTGTAGTCACCCCTGAGTTAGGCAGGGTGCATTGTATGTAAAAGGTAGGTCATGCCCTGATGTGTGCAGCATGTCCTGATAGTGAAATACAGCCATTAAGTTTTTCACTATTGCAAGGCTACCTGTCCCCATAGGCCAGAATGGGCAGTTTGATTATAACATCTTATAATCCTAACTGACCCCGGGAACATGGTAGAAATTCGAATTTAGTATGCCTCAACTCAGAATGATAAAATACATCTTTTAGTAAAGTTGGTTTTAACATTCTGTTTTTGGAAATACCACTTTTAGAAAGTAGGCATTTTCTTGCCTAACCATCCAGCCTGCCTCTGCCAGGTTGTGTATTGTATGTCTGGTTTTGTGAGTGACAGGGGCTGGGTGGCTCCAGGAGACAGGGTGAGTCAGCACAAGGCTGAATAGACCTATCTGCATGTAGATGGGTGGGAGGAGTAGCACCTGGGCCTGAATAGGACCCTGCCTTCCACAATGCTGGCTCCACCTCCTGTGGTGTGTCTGATGACCCTGGCCCACCCTGCCAAAGCAAAGAAGGAGTCATGTAAACAAAGTGCTCCAGGACTGCACAAAACTGGTTTGGTCTAGGTACAGGACCCTCTGGCTTCAGAGGACAAACAATTTTGCAGTATAAATATGGGGACCCAGTCCCCAAGACTTTAGATCACTTCTGGAACAACAAGACAAACCTCTGCCAAGGAGAAGTGCCAAGGAAGCTGTAGGAGTTGGACTGCCCCCCTGCCAGTGTGCTGTGTTGGCCTACAATGGTGTCTTCAGTGGCAAGGAGAGGAGAAGGAACTTTCAAAGAACTTCCATCATCTTGCAGAATATTACTCCAAGGGCTTGAACCAGTGCTTGCCTCCTGCTGAAGTATCAGGGACAAAAGACTTCACCACCAGCTCTCCTCTGAATTTCCTTGCTGGGAATTCTATCTGCAGAAGCCTGCGTGTCGCTGGGAGTTGGAAGCACGACTCAACGATAAGAAGCATGTCGCAGTCGCAGCTGTTGCCGTCGCATCGCCAGAGAAGCATGTCGCCGCCGCATCGCCAGAGAAGCGTGCCTTTGTCAAAGCTGTTCCCCGACGCATCACCGGAGAAGCGTGTCGCAGTGCTTGTCGCGGCTCCAAAGTTACAGAGTTCGCCGCATGGCCGCTGGGCGTGCACTCATCATCTTTATGTTGTCGCATCAAGGGCGTGATCTTATCGCATCGGATTGTCGCATTTCATTGAGGCGCCATCTTGCCGCATCGTAACCGGGCCGCAGTCCGAGAATCTACACATCCCCTCCTCTCCGGTAAGGACCAAGACGCATCCCCTATTCTGCGCAAGCATTGACGCGTGCGACGCATCGTCTCCCCCGAATTAAGGAACCAACGCATCTCCAACTCTGTGAGCCTCTCTTTTGTTTTGCATTACGCATCCAGATACTTGTGAGAACTGTGTCGCATTTATCGCTCAACTTGAACTAAGTGACTTCTACCATCTTTAAGTCTATTTTAAGTACAGTATTGTGGATTTTTGTCCTTTGTGGTCTTGTTTTAAAATCTATATAAAAAATATATATATTTTTTAGACCTGTGTTGTGTCCATCTATAGTGTTTTCGCTGTATTACTCTGTGTGTTCACAAATGCTTAACACACTGCCTCTGAGATAAGCCTGTCTGCTCGTGCCAAGCTACCAAGGGTGTACCAGTAGTGTATCCCCTTTCCCTGACTTAGAAGCAAGCGTCTCTATTTGGTCAGGGTACCTACCTCTGCCAACTAGAGACCCCCAGTTCTAACAAGACCCAAAAAGGGATCAGAGGACAGGGACACAACAGGAAGCTGCAACTTCAAAATATCAGCAAACTTTTTAATGACCCCAGCAAAAGCTGCACTAGCCTCTGTTATCCTAGTTGGTGAAAGTTACTCATAGCTAGGGAACAGTTGTAGACGAACGTCCCCAACAAAGGCCAAAGAACCTCCTGCATGAGGCTAAGAGCACCCAAATGCTCAACTCCACCAGTATCTGTAAACTCTTCCTGCAACACTGGGGAAATGGCAACCAAGTTAGCCTCATCCTCAATTTGTAGAGGAGAAGGTGCAGAAGCCTCAGTGGCAATAAACAGCACCTCCAGGGCTGACCAACGTCGATAGAGTCACATCGACGTCCACCACTAAAGAGGTCTCCGTCGTTGAACGGTCGAACCCTTAAAGGTGTCTTCGGGGTCGCACAGCATCGAGCCAGAGATAAAGCCCCCTCTAAAGACGCCATTGACGTCATAACAAGGAGCAACATTGGGCTCTTTCCCGACATCTTAGCGACGCCAGCCACAGAGCCAGGGTCCTCGATTGGCACTGAGGGCAAACACGCCAGTGAATTCCCAATCAGAGGTACTTCAACCTCTTTGGGGCCCACAGGCGCACCAGGGAGAGGTGTTGACCCAAAAAAGACTTGTAACGCTTGGAAACATACTTCCTTTTGGGCCATACTAGCTCCCTCACCAGGGTATGGTGGAAAGCTCGGGTCGACTCCTGCGCAACTGCCTCCGGTAAGGACCGTGAGGAACTGGCACGGATGACATGACCTCGCCAGGCCAAAGGACTCTGTGACTTCCATCCCTTCTGATGGGATTTAGCTGATTTTGAAGAGCGACAATGAGGGAAATGGCTCCTCGACCTGCCCTGAGCAGGAGCCTCAGAACGGGAAGCAGAGCCAACAGCAACTTCATCTGACGTTCCCGTAGCGACTTGGGCCTCAGCTTCTTGCAGGCATTGCTCTCTTCGGCGTAGTGGTTCTCTCTTAAGTACCACATAAAATGGTATGTGGATCCATCGCCGACATCTGCCACGCACAGGTCCTGCATGATTTAAAGCCCGAAATCGTCGGCACACTGTTCCAGACACAAAAGGTGTTGGTTAGGCCACAAAACAAAAAGGGGCTAGAGGAACCGCTTCTCCTGGATCGGCGTTACAGCGTGGAAAAGAAAACGGACGTCAGCGCACCGGAGGGTAATTCTATAGCTCCACTAACTTCAGGTCCATAGACAACATCACTACGGAGCAATATGACGCTGCCCCCAGCACTCAGAGGTACTGCTGAAAAATCTCCAGATCCAGACTGGCCCCTAGGGGAAATTCAAAGTTAAGGAATCTGCAGCTAGATGTCTCTAGCAGGTGCTGCCCTACAAATTTCAACTATGGACATGTTTCCAAGGACAGCCATAGTGACTTATTTCCCAGTGTAAACAGGGTGGACAAATTCATTTTAGCCTAATGTAGCTGGTTTGGATACATTTGATAATCCATCTAGCTATGCCCACCTTTGAGAGAGGGCGTCCTTTGTGTGGCATGGTGGCAGTGACAAAGTTGCAGTCTTGGGAAAGTGAATAGTCCTATTAATGTAATACATGTAGGCACTCTTGACATCAAGGATGTGAAGGGCCCACTCTGATACAGTAATGGGTGATGGGGGAAAAAACGTGGAATGGGGTTTCCACCTTTGGAAGGAATTTAGAGTTGGTTCTAAAGTGAATTCTGTTATGAGCCAGAAAGAAAGGCTCTTCCATGGTTGAGGCAGGCCATTTAATAACATGCATCAAAGAATCAAAGCTGTGATAGTGACCAGGAAAGCAAATTTCCAGGAAAGAAATTGTAATGGGAGTGTAAAGGTTCAAAAGTCTGATAAGGACAATGGTAAGGTTCCACATAGGGGTGGAAGGGCAACCCTAGGCAGAATACACACGCAAGTCCATCCATGAAAGCCTTGATGACAGGGATTCGAAACAAAGACGAGTTTTCCCTGTTCTGAATGTAAGCTGCAATAGCTGCTAAGCGAAGGCATATGGAAGTATAATAAACACCCGCTTTCTGTAGATGAAGGAGGTAGCAGTCAATATCCTAAAGGGTTGGCCTAGATGCATAGGGATGCAATAATGAACAAACCTCTTCCACATGGCAGCCAGGCAGGCTTGCATAGAGGGTCTGCATGCTTTTTTGAACACATACATGCCCTCTTGAGGGAGGTTAAGATGGCCGAACTCTAGGACCTCAGGAGCCAGATTGCTAGATTGAGTTGCATGCAGGTGGGTGTCCGATTGTGCTGTGGTTCTGTGTGAGAAGGTCTGATGTGTTGGTGTGCTTCTGGTGTGGAACATCTCCAGAAGGGTCGAGAAACATGGTTATCTGGCCCACGTGGGAGCCACCAGGATGAGAGTGAGGGATGTTTGCAGATGCTGCTGGGTTACATACGGAGGATAGTGGGTGAGAAGGGAAAGCGTAGGCAAATACCACTGACCAATTCATCTGTGTGTCCATAGAACATTTCCTATGGACTGTGAGTGTGGGAACTTTGAGGCGAAGCTTTGGCATTTTGCGTTTTGGGCAATGGTGAAGTCGACTCCCAACAGTGCATGACTTCAGGTTAAGTTCCCACTCGTGAACTTGATGCTGCATCCTGCTGAGAGTTCTGCAAAATTGTTGCCCACTCCCAAAGATACTCTGCCAGCAGGTATGTCTGGTGATGAAGCGCCCAAAGCCAAATGCTTTGACTTAAAGCAGATGGTTGTGGAGTGTGTGTTCTCCTTTCCTTTTGGATATGATATATGGTGATCATGTTGTCTGTTTTTATCAACACTAATTTGTACTGAACTCCGAGAAAAAAGGCTTTGTGAGATAGCTGCATGGCCAGGAGCT
Organism: Lissotriton helveticus; assembly: GCF_964261635.1. Classification (NCBI taxonomy): domain Eukaryota; kingdom Metazoa; phylum Chordata; class Amphibia; order Caudata; family Salamandridae; genus Lissotriton; species Lissotriton helveticus. Next base: position 1,585,526,336 of record NC_136067.1, on the reverse strand, counting down.
CGAGATAATTGATGTGGTAGCCTTCTTGTTGTGGCGACCACATGCCCTACATGATCAGCTGCTGAAGATGCGCCCCTCACACAAGACAGAGGTGTCCTGTGGACCACCCGTGGAACTGGATATATGAAGGCCCAGCATTGCAACACTTTTTTGCTGTTTCACCATGGCAGAGAGTGATGGGTGCTGGCCCGTATCAACACTAGATGCTCCCACTGACTCTGCTTGGGACCATTGTGAGGACAAGCATTGTCGGAGGGAGTGAATGCCTGTGGGAATTACAGCTATATACGAGGCCATAATGGCAAGAAGGCACATAACTGTTCTGTCTGTCTGGAAAAGAGGCAGCAGCTGCTGGAACGCTTGCACTTTTGCCTGACTGTGGTAAGCCATGCCAGTGATTGCACTGAGTTTGGTTCCCAGAAAAGTTTGAATCCGAAGGGGCTGAAGGTGGGACTTGACGGTATTCATGGTAAAGCCCAGTTTGTGGAAGAGGGACATGATCTGGATGTGAGCGAGACATTGCTGCCCGTTTGCACTTTTGATCAGCTAATAATCAAAATATGGGAATACATGAATGACGCACCTTTTGAGATGGGAATCTATGTCAGTGAGGCCTTCTGTGAACACTCTGGGGACAGCCGTGACCCCAAATGGCAAAACTTTCAATTGATAATGCTGATCGCTTACCATGAAGTGTAGGTAGAGGCAATGGCTAGGATGGATGGCTATGTGAAAGCAGGCATGCTTCAGATTGAGCTGTCATGACGTTGCCTTGCTGAAGTAGCGGGATGACATCCTCCAGAGTGACCATGTGAAAATGTTTTGAGAGGATGTACATTGACAGGCCTTAGATAGAGTATTGGTGTTAGAGATCAATCCTTCTTGGAGATGAGAAAGTACAGTGAGTACATGCAAAGTGTTCCAATGGTCCTGGTTCTATTGCTCCATTGAGGATAAACACCTAAAACTGTTCCTAAAGAAGGTGCTGTGTTCTGCAGGGAGGGTGCATGGGTGGGGCTGAAGTGAGCTCCAGACAGTAATTGTTTTATATAGGGGAGAGTACCTGTTGTTCCGAGATGATCTCTTTCCCAATGCGGGAGAAACCCCTGTAGCCTTCCCCCGACAGGTGTAGTTTGATCCAGAGAGGAAGTTAGTTTGGAGGAGGCAGATCCTTTGCCCCTCTCTCTGGTGGTGCTGCCCCTGTAACCTCCTTTAGAATACTATTGTGTCCACTACTGCTGATATTATTGTTGCTGCTTCTGGCAGGAGGCTGGAGAGTCTGGAGAAGTGGTCTTGTTACCTCACCTGTACTGAGTCCTGTGAAAGAACCCCCGAGAGTGGCTGTCTGAAGGGCACCCATCACATTGGTCACATCCCAAACCTTTTTTTTAGCTTTTCAAGCATCTGGCCCAAACGCGGTCAAACATGTGCCCAGGGTCGAATGGCAGATTCAGCAGACAGAGCTGCATGCATTGCCTGATGAGGATGCTAGTATTCACACCCTTGGTCACAGTATTGGCTGCATCAAGAGTTCAGCAGATGGTGCCATTCAACATGGTATTGCCTTCAGTAACTAGCTCTTGTCCAAGCTGACTGTACTTCTCAGGGAGCTCCCGGAGGAGTTCCTTCATCTCACCCCAGTGCATCCTGTTGTACTGGGAAAGTAGGCCAACAGAGTTGGCAATGCGCGAGTGATGGCTGATTCTGCTGCCACCCTCTCACCTTCTGCATCTATCTTTTTACTCTCCTTGTCAGGTTTGGAGTGTCCTCTGTATCCTGGGCCCGTTTTCACGCCATGTGGACAACGAGGTAGTTCAGGAGAACGTGTCCATGGATATAGGGCAGGTGATAAGGTAAGGCTTCAATTTTTTTGTCGACCCTTGGCGTGATGACCTGGGGCTTGATCTGCTCTTTAATGGTCTCAGGCACTGTATTAGGCATATCTTTTGCATGGGGAAAAAAAGAAGGTGGGATGTATCTTGGAAAGGTTTTTGACCAGAAAGTCTTGGTCTTTCGGGACGATGTGAATATCTACTTTATGAATAGTTCCTGCCCTTTTCATAACCTTATGTTGCGAAGAAGTGTCATCGGGTGGGGAAGGTTTTGCTGGGTAGCGGTCAGAGTCTGTTTCACCAGGGGGATCGGCATCTCATCCCATGGGTCGTCCATGTGTACACAATCATAGGGGGCATCATTGGGTTCCCCTGGATACATTGGGCTATTGGCCGTATAAGAGGAGTGTTGTGACCCCTCCAGTGAAGCTGAAGGAGATGGTGCATATGTTGGTGGCAGCGGCGGAGGAGGGACGATGGAAGAGGAGGAAATGCAGCAGCAAGGGGGCTGGTGCCCCTGTCCTTATGTCATTTGTGTTTTGGAGGAGGTGGAGACCCCAGGGCAAGTTGCTCCTCAAAAGACAGCTTCCTCTTTCCTGGCATGGTCTCCAGTAGTTTAGGTGGCAGCTTGGTGGAGATACTGCCAGTTTGTAGATGAAGGAAAAGCTGTTTATGGTAATTCCTCCTGCAGTCACTGGAAAATAGGCTGTTCTGAGTTGCTGGAGCCAGCTGTCGATTTTGCTTTCGGCGCGGAGTCAGTTTTCTGCATCAATGGGGACTTAGACGTTGATGCCTTTGGTGCAACCGACTGCTTTTATATTGGCGTGTGTGAGAAGTTGGCCTGATATATAGTGCTCACTATTCTAGTGATCACTGTGTATCATACCAAACAACCCTTAATGATGATTGGTTGTATGTCAACCTTTCAGACCAGCTATCCTAGTAGCATGGACACGAGCAGTCTTCAGGCTAAACTCTAGAGGGCGTGTTAAGCCAGCTGTTTTACCATCACATATACCCCTTGAACACCAAGTGAAAGGACACCACACAAGTTGTTATGAAAATACAGGATATTTATTTATAACAAGTCTACCCTGAACTCTTCATGAGTCAGGGAGCTAAGCACAATACAAAACTCTTACGAAAATACTTAAGTTGCACAATTTACACAAATGCCCAAGGGGCACGAAAAACCATATACACAAAAAGTGGAATGCGAAATGCTAGCAGGTAAGTAACAAGATCCAGAGGCTTCAGGATCGCTAGGACTACACTACTGAACCTTAAGATTACGAGCAGGAGGTCTAGGGAGATCGTGTGCAGAAGGTGCACTCTCACGCGGGATGCGGGAAGAAGTCTATGGATGCTAGCGTTTCTAAAGTTACTGTTTCCGGACGAATCCGACTAGATAGACTGAAAACGAAAAAGGATCTGGACACTTGGAGAGTAAACCTGTGCTGGAGTACCGAAATACTCAAGTTACCTAGCCCAGGGGCCGCGGCTGCATAGGGTTCAAAAGACGTCGGGAATCCTCGTTGAAGTCTATGGAGCCTGAAAGAAGAAGTTGCTGGCAGGCGACCAGTGAAGATGTTCGGTGTGATCCAAGGCTGGATCAGTGAAGGAGACGACCTGAAAGCAGAGGGGACTTAGTTCTTAATCACTAGCCAGTGATTATGTGGGCACCAAGATGGCACCGGATGAAGTCACCTCGACCAGGTGAGTGGGCGACGCTGGACTCTGCAGTCACACGGGCTAAGAGGCATTGTCGCGTCCAGGCTGGAGGTGCGAGCTGTCCCACGAGGCTGTCAGCTGTCGGCGATGCTGGACTCAGGATTTGAGCAACAAACCTTGGCAAAGGCAAGCCCACGCGGTGGAGTCAAGATGGCGTCTGGAGTGGACCAGGAGGGTCCGGGGTGCTCCTCTCTTGGAAGGGAGCAAGGGCCAGTCTGGAGCAACCAGACCAGCAGTGAAATCGTCGTGGTACATCATCAAGAGGGTCACTAGCCAACGGGCAAGTGACCGGACAACGTGGCAAGCAGCAAAGAAGCAGAAGGGCCCCACGCAGATCTCGTGGATGCTGGAGGCTGGACTTCGGTGCTGGAGCTGCTTAGGGTTAGGGCTTCTCAAACCCCAATGCACTTACTCGAGGGTCTCTCGGGGGTCGTGCTGGTGAAGCGTCGTGCAGGTCTTGAAGATGGCCGGTCCCACGGGTCTCGTCACACCCACGAATCTCAGCTGGGCTGGATGATTTAGGTAGAGGTCAGAGATGGCAGGGAATCCGGGTCTCATCGAGCTGGGCAGTCTTGATCCGCAGAATGGACGTGCAGCAAAGCAGAAGAGCTTCGATGGTCCTTGCTGGTGCAGGGTGGCTACTCCTTAGACACAAGGGAGAGTCTTCAGAAGAGTCAAGAGTTCCTTTCATGGAAAGTAGTTTCAAGATTATCTAATTTGGGAAGGGGGCCTGCTCCTACCTTTATCCTAAGAAAAGGGGCTGGCACGCGACTAAGTCCGGCCCTATGGGTGGGAATAGGAGGGGGGTGGTTACACCCCTCTCCTTTGTCCGGTCTCTCCCCAGCTCAGGGGCTGGTGTGCCCCAGGAACTGGTTTGAGCCGGCATATGCACAGTGAGCACCGGGGTGCCACTTGCAGTCACCTTCCTTTCAGCCCTGCCTACCTGGGATACACAAAATCCTGTCTGGGATGGTGCTAGCACCGCCCCTGACAGGAAACCCTTTGTCCAGGCCTCCGTTGCTGGAAGGACTCCCAGCAGCAGGAAGGCAGACTTGTGTCTCGGTGGCAGCATCCATTTTGTGGAGCTGAGGCTATGTCTGACTTTAACCGGGGTTCACAGTTACATACATGTCGTGTCCCTCTAGAAGGGTGGAATGCTAACCCCGTCGCCAGAATTGGCGAGGGGTTAGTATTCCAATTCGTATGACACCTTACTCAACATGTTTTGATAATGCTATACCAAAGTTAGCATTTAACCGCGAGGATTATAATGCACTTAAGAGTATATGGTATAGCGTTATCATGGAACAGCTATTTGGACTTGGTTCCGCAAGCTGCAAACGGGCTCAGCTCATGCCAGAGCACCATCTCACATAATTCCAAGCACTCTGCCTACAGGATTGATAAGGCCTGCCATAGGAGTGACTGATAGGAATATATGTGTCCATTTTAGGGTTAGATATAGGAATACTATATCTAAAGCAAAGGGTGTTTACACCACCTTGCCCCAGCTGTCGTGCAGCCAGTTGTGTCTGTTTGGGTGGCCAGCCAGGGGTGGCATAATACATGCTTCAGCCCCTGGTAGGCCCTGGGTACACCTATGCCCTGGATACCTAAGGTATGCTGTACAGGGACTGATAAGGTGGCCCAGTACCAATTGGTAAAATGCACCTAAGGTACATGGTTGTAATTTAGAGAGAGAACAGCTAGGCTGTGGGTCTGATTAGCAGGCCCACAGCCAGGGAAAGTCGTAAATCAGTGAAGCAAAAAGCAAAAATCTGGGGTGGCCATGGGATTGCAGACCCCACTCTCCTACATAACCCCCCCCCCCCCCAAACTTAGGGACATTAAACTAACCTTGACCAGGTGAGTCTTCTTGCTCTAAGTGGAAGTACCTGGAGAGACCATCTGCATTACCATGGTCAGTTCCTGGGCGGTGCTCCACTGTAAAGTCCATCCCCTGGAGGGAAATGGACCACCTAAGAAGTTTGGGGTTTTCACCCTTCATTTGATTTAGCCATAAGAGGGGCTTATGGTCGGTCTGAACTTTGAAGTGAGTACCAAACAAGTATGGCCTCAACTTCTTCAGGGCCCAAACCACAGCAAAGGCCTCCCTCTCAATAGCTGACCAACGTTTCTCTCTAGGGGTCAGCCTTCTGCTTATAAAAGCAATGGGCTGGTCATGACCATCAATATTCAGCTGAGATAGAACAGCTCCCACACCCAACTAAGAAGCATCTGTTTGGACAATGAAAGGTTTGGAGTAGTCTGGACTCTTGAGAATAGGTGCAGTGCACATGGCCTGCTTTAGGTCATCGAATGCCTTCTGACAGCTAACTGTCCACTGAACTTTCTTTGGCATTTTCTTACTTGTCAGGTCATTAAGTGGAGTCACAATGGTTCCATAATTTCTGACAAATTTCCTGTAATAACCAGACAGGCCCAAGAAAGCTCTGACCTGTGTCTGGGTGGTTGGAGGAGCCCAGTCCTTTATGGCCTGTATCTTGCTCTCCAGAGGTTGAACTTGGCCTCCACCTACAAGGTGGCCCAAGTATACAACTTGACTCTGCCCTATCTGGCACTTAGTAGCCTTGATAGTAAGGCCTGCCTTTTGCAGGGCCTCTAAAACTTTCCTCAGGTGGATCAGGTGATCCTCCCAGGTGGAGCTAAAGACAGCAATATCATCTAGATATGCTGCACAAAAGTCATCCAACCCAGTGAGAACTTGGTTCACCAACCTTTGAAAAGTGGCAGGGGCATTTTTCAAACCAAAGGGCATCACCACAAATTGGTAATGACCTCCTGGGGTAGAAAATGCTGTCTTGACCTTGGCATCCTCAGCTAACCTGATTTGCCAATAACCAGCTGTCCGGTCAAATGTACTCAAGAACTTGGCAGAAGCCAATCTGTCAATGAGTTCATCTGCTCTTGGTATTGGATGGGCATCTGTCTTAGTGACAGCATTGAGACCCCTGTAGTCTACGCAAAACCTCATCTCTCTCTTACCATCCTGGGTGTGAGGTTTAGGCACTAGAACTACAGGACTAGCCCAAGGGCTCTCTGAGGGTTCAATGACTCCCAATTCCAACATCTTTTGTACTTCAGTTTTTATGCAGTCCCTGACGTGGTCAGGTTGCCTGTAGATTTTACTCTTTATAGGCAGACTGTCTCCAGTATCCACCTCATGTGTGCACCAGTTTGTCTGACTGGGGGTCAGAGAAAACATTTGTCTGAAGGATTGAAGGACTTGCCTACAATCCTGTTGCTGATGCTCAGAGAGGCTGTCAGAAAAGACTACACCATCCACTGATCCATCATCTGGGTTCTGAGTGAGCAGGTCTGGGAGAGGGTCACTCTCTTCCTCCTGTCCCTCATCTGTGGCCATGAGCAAGCCCATGTCCTCCCTGTCAACAAATGCTTTGAGCCTATTCACATGAAGTACTCTGTGAGGGCTCCTGGGAGTTCCCATGTCCACCAAATAGGTGACTTCTCCCTTTTGTTCAATGATGATGTGGGGTCCAGACCATTTGTCTTGGAGAGCTGCTGGGGCCACTGGCTCCAACACCCACACCTTCTGTCCTGCATGGTAAACAGTTAGGACAGCCTTTTGGTCATGCCAAGCTTTTTGAAGTTCCTGGCTGGCCTCAAGGTTTTTAGATGCCTTCTCCATGTACTCTGCCATCCTGGAGCGGAGACCAAGTACATAGTCCACTATGTCAAGTTTAGGCTTTTTGAGAGGTAACTCCCATCCTTCCTTCACAAGACATAGGGGTCCTCTTACAGGATGTCCAAACAAAAGCTCAAAAGGGCTGTAACCAACCCCCTTCTGTGGGACCTCTCTGTAAGCAAACAGAAGGCAGGGTAAAAGGATGTCCCATCTTCGCCTAAGCTTTTCTGGTAACCCTTTTATCATCCCTTTGAGGGTCTTGTTGAATCTTTCAACAAGCCCATTGCATTGTGGGTGATAGGGTGTGGTGAATTTGTAATTGACACCACATTCCTTCCACATAGCAGTCAAGCATCCTGACAAAGTTTGCACCTCTGTCAGAGATCACCTCCTTAGGGAACCCCACTCTGGAGAAAACTCCAACCAGGGCCCTTGCCACAACAGGAGCTGTAGTGGTTCTAATGGGAATAGCTTCTGGATACCTGGTGGCATGATCCACTACCACCAGTATAAATCTATGCCCAGATGCTGTTGGGGGGTCCATTGGTCCAACAATGTCAATCCCCACTCTCTCAAAGGGAACCCCCACCACAGGTAGTGGTATAAGGGGGGCCTTTGTTGTGCCACCTGATTTGCCACTGGCTTGGCAGGTGACACATGAACGACAAAAGTTCTTAGTGTCCTCAGACATATGGGGCCAGTGAAAGTGTGGGGCAAGTCTGTCCCAAGTCTTATTCTGGCCTAAGTGACCTGCAAGGAGAAGTGTGGCTCACTGGTTAGAGGCGGCAGATCTGTAAGCAGAGAACGGCCCGGGACCAGGGTTCGATTCCCGACGCGGCAGGGTCGTGGACCAGGGTCAGCGGACTCGATAGTTCTCGCCTCGGTGCCTACTCTAGTCAGAAACCACACTCGGCAACTCTGGGCATCAGCTTGCCTCATCTTCACAACGGCCCCCCCAGACCGCCGGGGATGCTTGGTCGCACCTTAGAGATACCCATCAGGGACCATCTCTCAGGGTGAGCCAGGACGGGTTCCCCAGCGGTCGAAGCGTGGAGATACTCCTCCGGGAGTCGATTCCTAGCGCTATATAAACCCACAATTAAATTAAGGGGAATTTCATGGGCCAAGGTGAGAAGGAAACCTCTCAGAGACAAGGGGATGACCAGCCTCTTGGTAGCACCAGGCTTGGGGTCTCTTGCCTCAGAGTAAAGGAGTCCATCGTCCCAGGACACTTTATGGGCACCTGTGGCATTCCCTGCAGCCTCAGCAGCAGCCTGCTGTCTGAGGGGTTCAAGAGAGGAACAGTCTAACTGTGCCTGCCTCAAGTCTGCCCTGGAAGGGCCCCCTGTCCCAAGAAACTCAACCTGTTCAGGCTCAAGTTCTTCTAGGACAGTTCCTTCTGGGGTCTTGGGGTCAGTCTCCTGAGAGAGCTGATCCATCACCTGAGGCAGGGGGGAAGAGTCAATCTTACCCCTACTGCTCTTTCTCTTGGGTAGTGTCTGGTCCATTGTTCCAGGATCCAGCACTAGTTCAGCTGGGCATTTCTTGGCCTGTGACCTAGTCACAGCAAGGACACGTGCTGACAAACCTAACATTTCCACATGAGTCCTATACTCCATATCTGACCATAAGGAGGATTCCAAATCATTGCCCAAAAGACAGTCCACAGGGAGGTCTGAACTAACAACAACCCTTTTGAGGCCATTTACCCCTCCCCAGGAGAAGTTAACAAGTGCCATACTATGGGAGGTAGTGGCATTGCTAGCATTGGTCACCAGGTAGTCTGCTCCCAGTATTACCTGGTCAGGGTCCACAAAGTTAGGTGTCACCATGGTGACACTGGCACAAGTGTCCCTGTAGGCCTGAGCCATTTTTCCATTAATCAAAGGCGTCTGCCTGTACTTGCCCAGAGTACTGGGACTTATTGTAGGGGTCATATCCATGTCCCCAGTACAAACAAGAACAGCCTGAGTAGGTGTTCTGACTAAGTCAGAGCCCGCCTCAGTTCCCAGGGTTAACCCCACTATAGCCTTAGGAGGATTACTATAGATTAGGAGGAAGCCATAAGGACTACCTGCCGTTTAGGAAAGCGCTGAAAACGCACCTCTTTCCGAAAATTGGTTGAGCAGTGAGTAGTGTACCGTCCAGAAGTTCATAGCGCCAGGATGCCCTCTGGGTGACAGGTCTGCGCTCTACAAATACACTACATAAATAAATAAATTACTACCACTACTAACTGTACTAGGGGGTGCAGGTGCCTTAGGGGCAGTAGTGGTAGGAGTTGGGCCTTTCTTGGTGCACTCACTAAACCAGTGAGTATTACTTTTGCAGTATTGGCACCATGGTTTCTTCTGACCATTCTTCTTTTGGGAATTCTGGGACCCAACCTCTTTAGATTGTTGGGGCCCTGTTGAAGACTTCTGGTCATTTTGCTTGTTCTCATTACCCTTGGGATCTGCTTTTTCTGGCCACCACCCTGGTTCTGGTTCTGCTGCTTGACCCTTGTCCTGACCCATCTGTCTGCCTTCTTTCCCAATTCTTGGGGAGAGGTCAGATCTGAGTCAATAAGGTGCTGATGCAACAACTGATTTTGACAATTACTTAAGATTTGTTCTCTCATAATTAGATTATACAATCCTGTGTAATCAGTAACTTTACTTCCCAGTAACCAGCCTTCAAAAGCCTTAGTGGCACAATCTACAAAGTCAGCCCAATCTTGAGACTGAATTTTCTGGGTGTCTCTGAACAACAACCTGTACTGTTCAGTGGTTAAGCCAAACCCATCAATCAGTGTATTTTTCAAGACTTGGTAATTGTTAGCATCCTCAGCTCTAGTAGTGAGGAGCTTATCTCTACCTTTACCTTCAAAGGAGAGCCACAAAATAGCTGCCCACTGACTCTGGGGGATGCACTGGACAGTGCAGGCCCTCTCCAAAGCAGTCATCCATTTGTGGATGGCATCCCCTTGTTTAAAGGGGGGCACTATTTTACTCAGGTGTCTAGTATCAAAACTCCTGTCTTTATCCTTAGGGATATTGCTGCCACCAGTGGGGACTACCCCACTTAACTGTTGCTCTCTAGCAAAGGCAAGCTTCTCCTTGGCAAGGGCAAGTTCTTCCCTCTGAATCCTCAGATTAGCCGGTTTCATCCTTGCTTCATGTTCTCTTCTCTGAGGGGAAGTCAGTCTCCTCTGGGGAGAGATCATTCTCCTCTGAGCAGAGGCATGAGAGTGCACAGATCTATTGGAGTCCCTAGAATGAGACCTATCTCTTCTAACTCCAAAGTTAGGCCTGCTTAGGGTCAGTACTGAGGGTCCCCTAGATCCTTCCCTATGTAGGTCTAAGTTGGCCCTAGTAAGCCTGACTAGCTCAGGACCATTGTCTGCCTCATCCCCAGAGACTTCCTCTTCCTCCTCCTCCTCCTCCTCCTCCTCTTCTTCTACATCTTCTGTTTCAGGGAGGTTGGAGTCTGGGTCACCACGAGTACCTTCTAAGGGGGGCATGCTCCCATCTGTCTGAGAAGCTTTTCTAGCATCATATGTCTCTAAGAGCCCTAACAGAAAAGGAGTGGTAGGGTTAGAACCCTGTTTTAGTTTCCTGGAGGTACACAATTGTCTCATCTCCTGGAAGCTAAGGCCTGCATATCTGGAAGTGACCTGTGGAGGGGCAACAGCCACAAGGGGAGTCTCTGAAGACTCTCCATGGGTAGACATGCTTCTAGTGTGGTGTAAGTGATGCACCTACCTACACTATGGGTTTACCTACTGATCCCTTGCTAAGAGTTGTAGTCGGGGTGTGCTAAGCCCTGTTGCACTACACAGCTGGTTCAGTAGAACTCAGAGTATTCGAAGTTAAGTTATATGTACCTGGGTACTTATGTGATCTTTCAATTGATATTCTTAGGATACTTGCGAGGTAAAACAACAGCAAGCTCAAATCCCAACCGCTGCACACCAATGTGAGAAGTTGGCCTGATATATAGTGCTCACTATTCTAGTGATCACTGTGTATCATACCAAACAACCCTTATTGATGATTGGTTGTAAGTCAACCTTTCAGACCAGCTATCCTAGTAGCATGGACACGAGCAGTCTTCAGGCTAAACTCTAGAGGGCGTGTTAAGCCAGCTGTTTTACCATCACATATACCCCTTGAACACCAAGTGAAAGGACACCACACAAGTTGTTATGAAAATAAAGGATATTTATTTATAACAAGTCTACCCTGAACTCTTTATGAGTCCGGGAGCTAAGCACAATACAAAACTCTTACGAAAATACTTTAAGTTGCACAATTTACACAAATGCCCGAGTGGCACGAAAAACCAAATACACAAAAAGTGGAATGCGAAATGCTAGCAGGTAAGTAACAAGATCCAGAGGCTTCAGGATCGCTAGGACTACACTACTGAACCTTAAGATTACGAGCAGGAGGTCTAGGGAGATCGTGTGCAGAAGGTGCACTCTCACGCGGGATGCGGGAAGAAGTCTATGGATGCTAGCGTTTCTAAAGTTACTGTTTCCGGACGAATCCGACTAGATAGACTGAAAACGAAAAAGGATCTGGACACTTGGAGAGTGAACCTGTGCTGGAGTACCGAAATACTCAAGTTACCTAGCCCAGGGGCCGCGGCTGCATAGGGTTCAAAAGACGTCGGGAATCCTCGTTGAAGTCTATGGAGCCTGAAAGAAGAAGTTGCTGGCAGGCGACCAGTGAAGATGTTCGGTGTGATCCAAGGCTGGATCAGTGAAGGAGACGACCTGAAAGCAGAGGGGACTTAGTTCTTAATCACTAGCCAGTGATTATATGGGCACCAGGATGAAGTCACCTCGACCAGGTGAGTGGGCGACGCTGGACTCTGCAGTCACACGGGCTAGGAGGCGTTGTCGGCGTCCAGGCTGGAGATGCGAGCTGTCCCACGAGGCTGTCGGCTGTCGGCGATGCTGGACTCAGGATTTGAGCAACAAACCTTGGCAAAGGCAAGCCCACGCCGTGGAGTCAAGATGGCGTCTGGAGTGGACCAGGAGGGTCCGGGGTGCTCCTCTCTTGGAAGGGAGCAAGGGCCAGTCTGGAGCAACCAGACCAGCGGTGAAATCGTCGTGGTACGTCGTCAAGAGGGTCACTAGCCAACGGGCAAGTGACCGGACAACGTGGCAAGCAGCAAAGAAGCAGAAGGGCCCCACGCAGATCTCGTGGATGCTGGGAGGCTGGACTTCGGTGCTGGAGCTGCTTAGGGTTAGGGCTTCTCAAACGTGGATGGACGTGCAGCAAACCGCAAGAGCTTCAATGGTGCCTGCTGGTGCAGGGTGGCTACTCCTTAGCCACAAGGGAGAGTCTTCAGAAGAGTCAAGAGTTCCTTTCGTGGAAAGTAGTTTCAAGATTCAAGATTATCTAATTTGGGAAGGGGGCCTGCTCCTACCTTTAGCCTAAGAAAAGGGGCTGGCACGCAACTAAGTCCGGCCCTATGGGTGGGACTAGGAGGGGGGTGGTTACACCCCTCTCCTTTGTCCGGTCTCTCCCCAGCTCAGGGGCTGGTGTGCCCCAGGAACTGGTTTGAGCCGGCATATGCACAGTGAGCACCGGGGTGCCACTTGCAGTCACCTTCCTTTCAGCCCTACCTACCTGGGATACACAAAATCCTGTCTGGGATGGTGCTAGCACCGCCCCTGACAGGAAACCCTTTGTCCAGGCCTCCGTTGCTGGAAGGACTCCCAGCAGCAGGAGGGCTGACTTGTGTCTCGGTGGCAGCATCCATTTTGTGGAGCTGAGGCTATGTCTGACTTTAACCGGGGTTCACAGTTACATACATGTCGTGTCCCTCTAGAAGGGTGGAATGCTAACCCCGTCGCCAGAATTGGTGAGGGGTTAGTATTCCAATTCGTACGACACCTTACTCGACATGTTTTGATAATGCTATACCAAAGTTAGCATTTAACCGCGAGGATTATAATGCACTTAAGAGTATATGGTATAGCGTTATCATGGAACAGCTATTTGAACTTGGTTCCGCAAGCTGCAAACGGGCTCAGCTCATGCCAGAGCACCATCTCACATAATTCCAAGCACTCTGCCTACAGGATTGATAAGGCCTGCCATAGGAGTGACTGATAGGAATATATGTGTCCATTTTAGGGTTAGATATAGGAATACTATATCTAAAGCAAAGGGTATTTACACCACCTTGCCCCAGCTGTCGTGCAGCCAGTTGTGTCTGTTTGGGTGGCCAGCCAGGGGTGGCATAATACATGCTTCAGCCCCTGGTAGGCCCTGGGTACACCTATGCCCTGGATACCTAAGGTATGCTGTACAGGGACTGATAAGGTGGCCCAGTACCAATTGGTAAAATGCACCTAAGGTACATGGTTGTAATTTAGAGAGAACAGCTAGGCTGTGGGTCTGATTAGCAGGCCCACAGCCAGGGAAAGTCGTAAATCAGTGAAGCAAAAAGCAAAAATCTGGGGTGGCCATGGGATTGCAGACCCCACTCTCCTACAGCGTGGAGCTCAGCACTGAGGTGAAGCAGGATGCAGATGTTGATTTCAGCATTGCTTCGGATGCCATAGTCAAGGAGTTAGTCGGCTCTGAGGAAGGCTGCAGCTGATGGAGGGCCTTTGCAGCCAACAAAGGGAGTCATGTCAGCTCCAAAAGCTTGTCTGTGCCTACCATCGACTGAAGGCAATGGTGAACCAGCAGCTGCAGGTGATTCTCTGGGATTGAGGCCTGACTCCCCTGTCACCCCATCCCCACTAGGTTGGTGCTCTGTCTGTGTACGATGTTGCTGGACGGCCATAGGCATCCATACTCGCGGTCGAAGTTATCTTGGGATTGTGATACAGTTTTCTCTTGTATTTTGAGGGTGAGCTCCCCTACACTAGCTGTGTCTTGGAAGGACCCACTTTTTCCTCCACCTGGACAAAGCATTCCACAAAGATGTCAGGGTCTTGCCTCTGTATGTATGTATGTATGTATCTAGTATTTGTAAAGCATGAATTAATCACCTCTAGGTGTCTCAAGGCGCTAGGGCCGTCAGGGCTATTAAGTGAGCTATTGCCCAGAGTCACAGGGTGCTGTGCAGAGCTGCTGCCATGGATCGAACTGTGAGCCCCGTGGTCCGTAGTCAGCCGCTCTGGCCGCTGCACTACTCCTCTGAATTATTTGATGGGCCCATCTCTGCTCATGTTGGTATCTAAGGATCTTCTTTGACTGGAAGGTGAGGAAGGCCTGGCATGTGATGTTGTCATGCTTAGGGACTTTGGTAGTCGAGAAAACTGATTCAGAGACACGGGTCTGGCAGTTCGAGTCTATTTAAGTGAGGAGAAGCTGATTGTAAATAAAACGTGATAGGTGATCATTGATGAAGACAATCTTTGCAGAGTGATATTGCTGGATAGGAAGGACACGATTCCTGTTACTCTCACGCTTACTTATGTATATATGTGCAACTTCATCGTCCTGATGATGGTCCTGTGGATCTGTTAGACCAACGGGGGCCGAAACGTCGACACCCAGCACCGTTTTGCTTATTTTTCTATTCTTGAGATTATGTATTTGATGAAATGTTATGATTGATTTTCATCTGATATGGTATTTCAGTAGTTCATAATTCTAGCAGAAGGTGTTTGTACACTACTGTAAATAAGTTTACAATGTTCAGTATTGTGTTTGTTGCCAAATATCAAAAAATACATGAAAAAGAAGAATATGCGAAAAAATAAATATGATGTTTTGATACATTGGGGTATATGCATATGTTCATATGCTCTTCTCCAGCAGGTTAATTACTGATCACGTATGTGGCATAATTTTGAATAAAAAGGAAGTTGAAATAGTTCCTCAAGGGACAATTGGATTCTGTTAATGCTTAGGGAGAGGTAAAGATTGCAGGCTTGATGGGTGTAAGCCCAGAGGAACTTGGGAGTGACATTGAGAGAAGTATTTGAAGGGCGTCCTTTCCATCACTCACCAGGAATTTTTGTCGAGAAAGGCACTAGAGATAAAGGGTGATGCACCAGGATGGAAGGCAAAGATTGCAGGACTGTCAAAGTTCTTCGAACGATAAAGTAGGATAATCTTATCCGATAAGATAGTGCAGCGATGACAGGAGTTGAAGAAACTGGGAGGCCCGCTTGGTACATGAACAAAGCAGATGGCAGAAAGAAAAACAGTCTAACAAGGGAGTCGATGCCCATGTGCACTGCCAAATAAAGGAGTCACTATACCTCTGGACTCGAAATACTTTTACAAAGAAAATCAAGTTGCAAACATCTGAGCCCAATACTAGAAGGCAGAAGTAGACAGAGCATGTGTATCTACATCCACACATGCTACGAACATAAATACAACAGCACCTAATTATTGGTTATTACAAAAAGTTAAGATAACAGCCACCATTTACAAATCAACAGAAACAAGGATTAAATACATATATGTACAGAGATCATGACAACTGCATAATCTAAATACAGTACTTTTATAAAAACCTAGATAAAAAGTTAGTGTAAACCATGTTTCATACCAGACCTAACTGATAGTTCTTGAGAAGACCGTAATCACCATTTCTAAAATTAATAAAAGTCATAGATTCAATACATGCATACAGAAAAATAACAATCGCATAATCCAAACACAGTGCTTCCATAGTAAACTAGGTAAAAGAGCACACTGCACATCATACTGAACACAGATTACACCATATTCTATTATATCTGCCTATCGGATTCATTCTTTTTGCATAAGTGAGTTCAAAGAATCTATCTCGATCCATTTTAAATTGCCCATTTTATGTTGCCCATTTTATGTTGCCCATCAGGGTAGCTCAGTTGTCCTGCAGAATCAGAAAGTGAGCTAGGAACATAACAATAAATACACTTTCGTTCAGCTACTAAAAGGCAACAATCCCTGAAGCCATCAGGTCTGATTATACCAATCAAAAAAGTAAACGTTTCCAGCAAAAATTGGTTATTTATATGTGAACCTAGGTATGCAGCTAACTGAAACCAGAAATAGTATAGAGTTGTACATGTGGCATTGACATGCTGCCAACCCCCCTTCTCTGGATGACATCTAACAGAAGGATTATGGCAGGAGAAAACCTGCTCACTAATTTAGGAGTATAGAGAGAAGTCGTCAGATAAAAAATACCTCCATTCTGTGAGAATTGGCAACCCCGAATAGCTGCAAGTAGGAACATCTCAAACAAAGTTGCTAGTTGTTCAAAATAAAACTGCGTAACATAAAACTGATCAGGAAAAATATTTTTTGTAACTTTAATAGGGACATTGATAATATAAATAGCAGTAAAATTGCCATTTTGATCAGGGCTACTCTGCCAATAACTGAAACAAATAGAGCTTTCCATTTGATGGGGACATTTTGCACTTTAACTAATGTAACCTAATAGTTACATTTAAATAGCTCACCGTAGTTTGACATATTTCCACATGTCCAATTGGGAGAATGGTATTGTACCTGCAACCCTAGCCCTGACAGAGATCAGCTATGGAGCATTAAATAGAAGAATTTCAGGTTTCCCTGGAGTCATTTTGTATCCCCATAATCAATGTAAACTCTTGATTTTTTCCCAATCAATTTGACAATTAAATGTGTGCTTTCACATAGACAACCAGATCATCGGCTTACAATTTCAAATTGTATATGCCAGATACGGCATATACAATTGTATCATCTTTTCATTATAGTTATTGCAAGGGGCTCCATAAATACAGCAAGTAAGATTAGGGACAACGGACACCCTGGTCCAATCCCACGAGTGATTTTAATACTCCCCACTTCTACAGAATTTATTATCGAGGCTGAAGCATTCGCATCGACCCTCGAGTACCATTTTATATTCATTGGAACCTGAAATCATACCAACCTCTCTTGTGAGTTCTTAAGGCATCCCTTTTTATGTCCCCTTCGAAAACATTTAATTTTACCACTGGTATAGAATACATTTGTTTGTATCTATATCTCTAGCTGTGTCCTAATGCCAACTGACGCAGTCCCAGTCTCTAAAATAATTTCCAATAACCACATTGTCGCAAAAGGTTAGTTACTGCAAGTAACAAAACATGTTTTATACAACATTCCCCGTCAAAGTGTCTAAATCAGTGGCTATGTGGGTCTAAATCTTACAATTTTTTTCAAGTTTTACATTGCACATAGGCAGTTTGTCAGCAGATTAAAAATCCAGAGTAGGAAGACTAGAGGATTTGGTTACCTATTCCAGATTCGTTCGTTCATAGATTCTGCTAACGCACCATACTCGGATTTTGGGAAAATAATGAGGTCTGTCAAAATGCGCTTAGTAGCCTCTTTGTATGCTTCACAAGCTGATCAGCACTATATGCTTGCACGCTTACATGTAGTCAAAGTTACAGTTTCAATGTCAAACAGATATTTCAGGTTAACGTTGTTGCTTTTTTATTAGGCAGAAGGTGGTAACATTGCGTTTACTGACCTACCAAAAGGGAGTTGCAAGTGCGTCCTCCCTGACAGAAGTGTGGCAACTGTAACCGCCCCTAAACGTCAACAAGCATTAATCCAGATCTTTCAACATATTTTCATTCATCCATTTTAAATAATTTAAATTAAACGATGTTGAAGAGGTACTGGTTTACCAATTAGTTAATGCCCGATACCTAAACGGCATGCAGGTATATGAAACCTACACATGGGAATTACACTATTCTCGGGGTTTTCTCCTGCTGTGGGTGCCCTTTAAATAAGTGGTAACATACAGCCTCTGCCGACACACTGAAGGGACTCTCTTGTATAATTTTAGGTCCCACACTTAAATGTGTATGTACTTTGTGGGCTCTGGAGATCAGCCCTATGACTGGTCTGCTTCTGCGTACGGACTTTTTTTCTGTTCAACTGCCTTGAAAGAAAACGACCAGCAGAGGTCAGTAAAATACCAGAATTGCTTTCTGCGGAGGGACTTTCTTTTTTTTTACATTTTTCTGGCAACTACCTCTATTCAACTTTCTTGATAGAAAACGACCAGCAGAGGTCAGTAAAACACCAGAATCACTTAAGTATTCTCTAGATTCCAGTCCATAGAAACCGTCATCCACGAGCACCCGTAGACCATAATATTTTTTTTAAATCCTGGATTTTCAGATATATGACCACCGAAGGCCCTGCTTTTATATTAAAAACAGTGCTTTGGACTATACCATTTCCCGCTGAAAGGCAACATTTCTCTCCATGCGTTTCCATACCTGGCGTGTCACGCAGTTTGGTGCTTACTTTCCCTCTATGTTAAAGAACATGTAGGTGTTTCAGCACCCAGGCTAATGTGCTGCATGGCTAAATACATATAAGGTCCAATTGCATTGCAAATGCTGGTTTATGATGGGATGGAAACCGCCTTTAAACTGTAGATAATGATGTGCTTCCTCTCTTGTGATCCAAATTGCCCCCTCTTTGAACCCCCATAAAAAGATCTAAGATGATCGATAGTGGGGAGCTTGGTTTACTCGTGCTACCTTGCACGCTGATGCCTAAATGATATAGCACACATAAGGATCATGCACATATGGGGACTTTACTATTCCTGGGTTGTCTCCACGCTTATTAACTGCAACACCCGATATTCAAACATGATATTTGATATTGGGTAGCCCCATCAAATCGTGTTAGCGGATATATACAATATCTGAAGGCAGGTTATCATTATAGGGAGACACTCCTAGGAGGTTTCCGTCTGCAGTATTTTAATTGCCGCATTAACAAATGTCATCAGCAATATCGAAAGTTTACCTTACTAACACGCTACCTCAAATATGCGACTCCTCTATTGGGCTTATTTGTAAGTCACTTACTTTGCGCACCCTTTTGATAAAGCGTATTGAGGACTATCTCCATAACCTATGAGGTCCTGATTTGGTTCATGGAGCTCTACGGCACACCTCATACGTTGGAACATGACAGCGTTTTGACAATGATAGCTTTAGCATAGCATGACACATTTCTAAATTAAAGTAACTTGGGGGCATATGTATCAAAATCCATGTTTGCGATTCTCAAATAGCGATTTTTTGGGAATCGCTATTTGAGAATTGCAAAACGGGATCTATTAAAAAAATCGCAAATATTTAGCGATTTCTTAGTCTTCCTTAATTGCAATTAGCAAATTGCGAAATCGCAATTAAGGAATACCTTCCCATTCATTCCTATGGGCCAGGAGGCCCATAGGAATAATTGGGAAGTCATTCTCAATTTGCAATTCACAATTTGAGAATAGCAAATTGAGAATAATTTGGGTGCAAGGGTGTCATAAGGACACCCTGATGCACCCCTGAAATGAGCATGTGTGCACATATGGTGCACATACATGCCCTAAGGGCATGTATGTGCGCCACATGGCACTTTGAAAAATGCCAAAAAGTGCATTATTGACAGAAATCGCAATTTACCACCAACTTGAAGTTGGTGGCAATTAGATTCCTTAAATGCTTACGCAAAATTAAGGAAACGTAAATTTTGCGATTCCTTAATATTGTGATGCGATTTTGCTTATACATCGCGTTTTGCGAATTTTTAGTCACAAACGCTGTTTTTTGCGAATTGAGTTTGCGACTAAAAATTTGTTTGATACATATACCCCTAGGAGGCTTGTTTCCTGATACAACTGGCTGTTTCATTCTCACATTTTATCAGGTTCAGACACCTACATGGGATTGGACATAACATGCTGATATCAGTTCCCCTGATGCAACCGTGGAATAAGGACACAAATACAAGCTATATTTACTAATGTTCAGGGCACGAGTCTGGGGAACACAGGTGTGGACTGCGTCCACCAACTTTTTTCACAGGGTGAACGCCGTCCACCCTGCCAAGAATTTGACCCCCACTAAATAATGTGCTGAACTCGTCCCGTTGTCATTTCCAAACACCGGTACACTTTCAGCAGCGCCTGCAGTTGTCTGCTTTCCACCTGCAACAACGTGCAGGCGGGGACGGGGCTTTCTTATTTTAGACTCCTGCTGGGCCCATAACAAAGGCCAAATTTGAGAGGTCATCAGGGCTCTTTTTGTTGGAGTCTCCTGGCTGGGAGCAGTCAGGAGCCTCACACCTGGAAGCAAATGCTGCAGAGGGGAAAAAAAAAAAGATTAGCACTTCACACATACAAGAGGCTTTGTTCAGGCTCGGTTTACTAGATATGCATGGTCTGTAAGAATGTCAGATGTGCTGGTCTCTCCCAGTAGTTACATACTACTAAATGTAATTTATATAGCGCTTACTACCCCTGAGGAGGTGTTTAAATAATGTAAGTACCACTATTTTTTCTTGCATAGCGCTACTCATCCGAAAGCAGTGTGAGAGCGCTTTACATCACATGTACATATTGAAGTTGTGGTTTGTGATGCCACTTCCTATGATGTTAATTCCTGTGATGCCACATGTAATGTCATGCGCTGTGATGTCACGCGCCGTAACGTCACTTGCATACTGCCTAACTAGGTTAGTCCCCCCTCACTTCTTTTTTAGGACTTGTGCCCTGCTCTCCACACCACTAGAGTCAACTGTTGTTTTTGCATTTGTCACCCCGAGTGGGATGGGTATGCTCAGACGTGAGTCCCATGCTCTCCACACCACTGGAGTCAAGCTATCCTGGCTGAAGACGGCTGATAGCCAGAAACCGGTCCTAGGATGCTTGATTCCGGTCCAGGAAAGACATGTCTTGGCAGTTCGGGCTGGACTGTTCCCATGAGGCACAGGGTCAAGGCTGATTTGCATATGGCCATGTATGAACTGGGGTGGTGTGGAGTGCAAAAAAACGATGGATTTAGGCCCAGATCTCTGTACTGGGGTGAATGTATGACATTGTTCTGCATTCTGTCCATCAACTGTTGTTTTTGCATTTGTCACCCCGAGTGGGATGGGTATGCTCAGACGCGAGTCCCATGCTCTCCACACCACTGGAGTCAAGCTATCCTGGCTGAAGACGGCTGATAGCCAGAAACCGGTCCTAGGATGCTTGATTCCGGTCCAGGAAAGACATGGCTTGGCAGTTCGGGCTGGACTGTTCCCATGAGACACAGGGTCAAGGCTGATTTGCATATGGCCATGTCTGAACTGGGGTGGTGTGGAGTGCAAAAAAACGATGAATTTAGGCCCAGATCTCTGTACTGGGGTGAATGTAAGACATTGTTCTGCATTCTGACCATCAACTGTTGTTTTTGCATCTGCTAATGATTCATGGCATTGATGCCGGATATGGTCTACCCATGACTTGGAACAGTGGATTTAATCTTCCTTCCGTTGTAGGTATCTTAATATTACTGATATTAGACCAAGCCAAATAGGAGGCCTGACATCCTGGAAAGGTTCTAAAACGGAACGGCTGAAGCGGACCACAATGCCACTATGCTTTGAGTCTATGTCTTCAGTTAACATGTGCTATGCTTTGAGTCTATGTCTTCAGTTAACATGTGCAAACACAACATAAAAGTACATTTTGTATGACTTGTTTGTATATGCTGAGTGAAAAATAATAATTTAGCATGTACTGCCCTAACCCCTTCGCTGCCAGGCCTATTCCTCGTGCCACTCCCCTTTTTGCGCTTCGGCCCCAATAAAATGTTATCCACATAACGTATCCATGCCAAATGTGCGTCCTTTTTTCCAATATCATAAGGATTGTAAAGGTACTCGGGTTTGTGGATTCCCCTGGCGGGTACCTGGAAATCTGCCAAAATACAGCTAACATTTAATTTTTTGAGGAAAAAAAGTGCTGCAGAGGAAAGTCTGCTTTTTCCCTTGCAAATTGTATCAACAAAGGGTTTGTGGTGCTAAAATGACCATCTTCCTAGCTTTCAGGGACAGGCAGATGATTTTCAGAAAAACAACATTTTATATGCAATTTTGGCATTTTACTGGAACCTAACCTATTTTTCTTATTAATTTTGTGCTTCCAACCTCCTTCCAGTTAGTGGTAGAAATGGGTCTGAAACCAATAATGGATGCCGGAAAGCTTTACATTTCAGAAAGGGGTCATGTGTGTAGATCCTTCAAGGTTTTCATAAAGAAAGAGTTGAAATAAAATATTGAAATTGAGTTGAAAAAATACTGCCATTTGGGTCTATATTTTTACCTGTAACAACTTCTAACTATGGTAGATTTTTTTAAGCAATATACCGTTACGTCCGTGGGACCGTTACGGGGATACATAGGGATTGTAGGTTCACCAAAAACCAGATGTACCCAGATCCAATAACTAAGCTGCAACTTACAACAGATTTCCATCGTGTACCAGGTATACAGAAATTAATTTGGTAAAATAAAAAGAGTGAAAAATAGGTATCATGGAAACCTATGTATTTCTGATATAGGAACAAGATATGGAGTTTTGAAGCAGTGGCTATTTGTGCATCCCTGAATTTTTGGGTTCCCATATTAGCATGTGAATTAGAGGGAATTTTTCTAAATAACTTCTTTTTTCACACACTGTCTAACATTTGGAAGGTAGACCTGCATAGCAAGACAAATGGTAGTAACACTTGTTCTACTACTCTGTGTACCCCTAAGTCTCCCGATAAAAAATGGTACCTCACTTGTGTAGGTAGGCCTAGTGCCCGCAGTATGAAACAGCCCAAAACACAAGGTAGGCGCATTACAATTTTCCACTGAAAACAAAGTTTTATTGCAAAGTGCCTAGCAGTGAATCTTCGGCCCTAGCCTAACCTGTACATTTATGAAAACTAGACTCCCAGGCAAAACCAGAATGGGGTGACTTGTGTGGTCTCACCAGGGTGTTACCCAGAATCCCTTGCAAACCTCAAGCTTGGTAAAGATAAAAAAATGCTCACATTTCTATGATGGAAAGTTCTGGAATCTGCAGGGAGCCACAAATGTCCACAGTCCCAGAATTCCCCCCCAAATGTCCACAGCCCCAAAATTCCCCCCCCCCCCCCAAAAGTCTCCTGATAAAATGGTACCTCACTTGTGTAGGTAGACCTAGAGCCCGCCAAAGTAAACGGCCCAAAAAGCAATGTGGACACATCACATTTTCCACTGAAAACAACCTTTTTTTTGCAATGTGCCTAGCTGTGGACTTTGGGCACTAGCTCAACTTACACCTAGAGAAACATTGCAAACCTGTATATTTTTTAAAAGTAGACACCCAGCGGAATCCAGAATGTGGTGACTCGTATTGTTATCCAGAACCCCTTGCAAAACTCAAACTTTAAAAAACAAAAAAAAACATTTCCACACATTTCTGTGGTAGAAACTTCTGGAATTCGCGGGGAGCCACAAACTTCGACCCACCTAGCATTCCTCCAAGTTTTCTTATAAAAATCGTACCTCACTTATGGGTAGGCCTAGCGCCCGTGACAGGCAATGGCTCAAATCAAATTGTGGAGATCAAAATTAGCTATCACAAAACGACCTGGCTTTGCAAGGGGGTCACCCGTGTTTTTGGTCCTGGGTTTGGTGCCATCTACGGAAACCTACCAAATCCAGACAATTCCTGAAAACTAGAAACCCAGGGAGTCCAGGGAGATATGGCCTGCATGGGGGGATTCAAGCAAGCCATTCTTCCCTGGATTCTCCTAGGTGTCCAGTTTTCAGAAATGTCTGGGTTTCGTAGGCTTCCTTAGTTGGCTGTCTAACACGGGATCAAAAAAGCTGCTGACCACCTTGCAAAACCAGGTCATTTTGTAATCGATAATTTAGAAGCTTCCACAATACGTTTTGGGCCATTTCCTTTTGCGGGCACTTGGCGCACACACATAATTGAGGTAGTATTTGAATTGGGGACCTGGGGGGAAGACAGAGTGGTAGAAAATGTGTGCGGGCCCCATGATCCCACACGGAAATGTGAGCAAGTGATTTTGTTTAGCTACATTTGAGGTTTGCAGGGGCGGCGCTTGGCAGCGCCACCAGACTGCTTTGAAGGGCACATTTGGTGCCCTGCTTGCATACGCCAGTTGGAACCAGTTCAGGGAGCCGTTTGCTCCCACTCAGGTGCAAACCAGGACAGAGGGGTATCCTCCCCTCTGTCCAGCCCCTCCTCTGGGAGGGACCCCTGGATCGTCCCAACCCTTTCCTTTGGATACTTAAGGGCTTACCTGTGGGTGGCTCTTTGGATTCGTCGTGGGGAACAAGATTCAGATCTGGAACCAGTTCATTGTTAACCGTCTGGGCACTTTGGACTTCGCCTTGTGAACAGAGACTGAATCTGGAAGACTCCTGCTGCTCCTGGTCTCGTTGTCCTGCCAGTCTCTGTGTCGTATGTGCTTGTGCTCTATCCAGGTTTTTCTCCCAGCCTGTGGGCATCAAAGACACCCAAAGTAATCTCCCTTGCAGTGAAGGAGTCACTCCCCTGCATCTGCAGGCAACGCAACAAAGCTGACCGGTCTCCTGCTCCTGAGCTGCCAGACTCCGAAAGGCTCAGTAACACAGGTGGTGGATCTGCAACTCCCTCGATGCCTGCACTGTCTTTTCAGCAAGTTTGAAGCAGTATCCCTCGTCGGAACCGCTGGAGCAGTACCTCTGTGCACCGCGTTGACTTAAGGCTTGTTGACTCTTCTCCAGAAAACTTCGGGCTACAAAAAGCTCCAGCCTCCAGCACCTCGTGCTGCCAAGAGCTTTGTCTTCACCACATCCTCTGCACCCTGGGCCTGCATTCTTGGTGAGCTGCTCGAGGTCCTCTTGTGCCTTCGGCCTGTGGGTCCTCTTTAGGATCTTCTTTGGCTCCAGTGGGCTCCCTGCTTCCTAAGGGCCTCTCTGACTGTGTTGCTCTTGGTGAGTCCCTTGGACCTTGCTGGTCCCAACACTGCACCTTCTTCATCTGTTGCTGCTGCCAAAGGCTTGCTGGTTCCCCCGCCGGACACCAACCCCCTGGCACCCGACTTCCGACGTGGGACAGCAGTGTCGCCTGGTCCTCACAGCTGCAGCAACAAGGTCACAGTCAATTCTTCTGCATCATCAACATCTGTGGCCATTGGTCTTCAGTGCCTCCTGTTCACTCTCGAGTGGCATAAGACTCTGTCCCCTCTGCTTTAAGGTACTCCTCTTCAAGAATCCACCCTTGGATTCCACCGGACTCTTTCACCTTCTTGGCCAGCGGCATCTTCACTCAAGTTCTCTATTGTGGTCTACGGCGGTTTCCACTGTCACTTCACATCTATGCACCGAGCTTCCCTGGTGTAGGTATCCTGGTTCCTGGGGTATCTCCAGGTGGGGTGACTCTCCAACTTTCCATCTTTCACAGGGTTTCTTCAGGGTCCTCTGGGAAGGGTTCTTCTGGAAAACTGCAATGCAACTTCCCCATTGATTTGTATTGAGTATGCGGTCGTGTTTCCACTCTGCACACGGCCTCTGTGGGGTTCCAGGGTACTTACCTTGCATGGTTGGTTCCTTGGGTTGGCTCTTCTAAGACTACTGGGTCCAGTCCCGACTTCAGTCACGGTCTGCATTTCACTTTTTAAGTATAAGGTTCAGTCTCCCCCTGGAGTTTGTGCTACTTACCTGTTCTACATTTAAAATATTATGTGTATTGTGTTCATATCTCAGAAAGACGGACTATGCCCAAAAAATTTGGGATGGAAGCAAAGGCCTTTGACCAAGGAGCCGCTCCCCCACCCTGGTGTCTAGCGGTGGCGCTCTGCTTGGAGAATCACCCTCCAGCGGCTATCACCGAGCAGGGATTCGCTAGGGAAGGGTACCATTGGAAGGCGGAGTCTACCCTTTGTGTTTCGGTGCTCGGGAAACTGAGATAGCCCCATGAGCACCTAAGCAGTGAAACAGGAATTGGGACCATCAGCTCATTTCAATTTCACTTTCTATGTAATAATGTCAGTACACCATGCGCTCGATTGACATTACATAAAAGAAAATGTCTCCTGTTTGCTGTTTACAGCAGAGTGATTTCTGGGTTGTGTGCAGAGAGGGCCGGTTTTCGTTCCCAGTCCGGCCCTGCAGAGGACGTAATGGTTACCTCATTGGCGCGCCACAGCCGAGGACTAGAAGGGGTTAATGCACAAGAGAGATTAACAGCAATTAATACAAGTCAAAGTAAATGTGTATATACTAGGATATGTGATAAAGGAACTTGGTGCTCAACCAAGAAACTTGAGAAAGAACGCTAACATCCATGAATGTGAAAATTAAAGTAAATCAACTAACTTTTTCTACCGAAAAAAGGACGTTAAATTGAAAGGTGGCTCCCTCAACAATAAACAGTGCTACTTGTACAGCATAATTCTGATTTGAATAGGATGTGTAGTAGCCTCAAGAAAAGAACAGTATTTAGAGTATTAATGAGTCGAACTTTAGAATAACATTGTACACAGGGATTGTGGTTTTCTAGGATAGCAATTTAAGTTCTCACAATGGTTCAGTATTCAGCTGTACCATTTGCAAACTTGCGCAATGTGTACCAAGGCAAATGGTGTTTTATGTGAAAGGCATTTTGTTAAATGATTTCAAATCTTGTCTTTATTTTGTAGCCCTGAAGTCTCTGCTAAGGAACGAAACTTGTTTGCTACATGGAAGAAAAGTTTTTTTAAATAAGATGAGAATAAAGGAATCTTTTTTAGAAAAACGTTGACGGAGTCTATGCGCTATGTATTTAATCAATGTTGCAATGCTCACATATTGGACATGATAATTGGTGGGTGCTGTTTATATTTTCACAACATATTCCACATTGTTTTTCTTAGTTCATAGATTTTGCTACGGCACCACCATCGGATTTTGGAAATGAGTTCTGTGCAAATGCGCTTATTTAGTCACTTTGTATGTATCGCGAGCTGATCAGCACTATACGCTAGCATGCGTACCTGAAGTCAAAGCACTGAATACATAAGTGTGTAGAGGACAACAAAATACTAGTGGCCTTTTGATGTACAGAAACATATAACACCAATTTTCTCGCTTATAAATGGATGTCTTTAACGAACTTGTAATTTAATTAGGTGTTCAGATGACTCGTCCAAATAAGATACATGGGACAATAAATAAACCAGGCCCAAGTATTTAAAATAAGAGAGGCGTCGTTCTGGAGAATGCAGGTCTTGGTCCATGCACTAAGGTCTTTTTTTTTCTTCATTTTTTTGGCTGGAAAGCATTTGTTGCTTACGAATGTTAATGGGGTCCATCTTCGCGAATGGCATGTTTCTTTTGTACCTTGTATGCACAAACACAAAAGGCAAGGACACATTTTGTTTTGCTTTTATTTTTATTTGGCAAAGCATCATTGCATACGCTGTTCAGTAGCATGGGCATAGCATACACAGAACATGAATAGTAAATCAGGAAGTTGATAGAGCAAAGTGAAATATGAAAATCTGTGTCTATTATACCCGTTTTGAACAGCGAAGCTTACAATAACATAAGCGAAAATCCCGAATTTATTCAAGTTTATTATGTACAAATATCGGGCTGTGTAAATGTAGCAAAGCAGCAGGTTGTATTCACTACATGCTAGTCGATGACACCACTTCAAATGATTGAAAAAGGAAGCTCATCTCTGTTTTATCTATAGCATTTAGCAGACGTCTGGATATATATAGAATCTGGCAATGTGCACGTACTGTAGTGTCAAGGAGTGCATGAGCAAACAGAACCACGAATATTCTGAAGTTAAGTTAAAATTTAAAGTGTCCACAAATAAAAATAAATTGACAGATTCCTCTTCTTTAGACAAATAAAAGGCATGTAACAAAACGCTGCCGAATTATTATTTTGAACCATTCTCTACCAGATTAGCACGTTCAGCTTCTAGAAAAAAAATGATACAACACGATACGTTTCCATGCCGATCATAACAGCACAACGAAGTCCAAAAAAGCTGCATTGCTGTTTCAAAAAGCTTTTCGAATTGGAGATGAGAATCCCACTGTAATACTACGGTTGGATCAAACGGGTGGAGTTTTTATAATTCACCCCTGCAAAAGAAATGAAAGTGGTAGTTAGAACGGTTGCCGTAAAACCAAATAGAAGGCCAAAAGCCATTGCACATAAACAAGCACAACCCCCAAACAAAAATATAAAACTATTTAGCAAGCAATAGTACTGTGCATGTCAGCAAATGGTCGCATCACCTTATTCGTAGCGGTTTGAAATGATAAGCACAAAAGTCGTTGATCTTTCCGTTTTAGGGTGAAAACTCTTGATAAGGGGATGCCATAATCATTTCGACTGTTCGGTATTTGATCTATGTAGAATTTTCTAGTAAAACTACATAGTGTGTCTCCCTTCTGTAGGTGTCAGCATTTATGCAAATTAAATTCATTATTTTGTTTAGTCAAATGCGCAAACCATGCACAAACTAAGGCACACTAACAGTATTGAAACAAATCCTTTGCAATTTTCTTGTACCATTCCCTGAAAATTAAGGCTTCTATTTTCCTTAACGGAGAACAATTAAGACTTATTAATGTCTGAGTGCTTGTTTCTACTAGGTATCAGTGAAGACAAGACATCATTCACTGGTCCCCAAAAAATGAATATGTATGGTTGTCTAGGGGGTAATATGAGAATCAAAAGCAATTGCCTTAAACCTTCATCTAGCAGAGGATTTCTTGAATGCTGATTAGCCCTTTAGATTGAATCTCTAAAGTTTCAACGGTGAATATACTCTTCAGACACTAAAGAACAGGTTACTTACCTTCGGTAATGCCTTATCTGGTAGAGATTGTATCCAGCCACAGATTCCTTAGCTTAGAATTATCCCCAGGTGTCAGACTGGATCCAGAATTTTTTTTGCGAAGCAGTATTCCTGTGTGCCAGTGCTGGCGCTGTTCGGTTTCTCGTGTCGTTGTCAGTATTGTCTGAGTTTAAAGTAACAAGAGCGATGCCTACATTAGTGCCACCACAACGTGCTGACATCAGTTTCATTATGCGACTTTCCACGCCAGAAGCACAGAGTAACAAAGAGTACCAACCACTGGTGTGTGAAAACTAGGGCCCTCAAAGGGGAACATGCCCTAAAACGCTATAAATCCATTCACAGGGCAGGGGCGGATGGATGGGTCAATGAGAAATCTGTGGCTAGATACAGTCCCTTCCCGATAAGGCGTTACTGAAGGTAAGTAACTTGTTCATCTGCTACAGACGTCTTTCTGCAGACAATTTAACCTAGAATAATACCTCCCCAGAGGAGGGTCTACGGAATGATTTCACACTAGAATGTCCTGTAGGACCAAGCTGGAAAAGTGCCCGTCCCTACGGACCAGACAGTCCCAGCAGTAGTGCTTGGTAAACGTGTGTAGAGATGCCCATGTTTCTGCCTGGCAGATGCCCAGGAATGGAACTCTGCATGAGATCAAAGCCATCTAAGACAGCCCATTTCCAACCACCAAGAGGGAGCTCCGAGCATTTCTGGGACTATTAGGGTACTATCAGTGATTTATACACCAATACTCTGCGATAACTGCCCCCCTTACGGAAGTACTCCATAAAAATGTGAAATCCCAGACCCTACTACATCTGTCCGAAGAGATGAAAAAAGTATTTTCTCTACTGAAAGAAGCTATCACCACCAGTCCGGTACTTGCCTCCCCTGACTTTAGTAAGCCTTTCCTCCTACATACTGATGCCTCAGAATTAGGAATAGGAGCGGTCCTCTCACAACACTCCCCTACGGGGACAGAACACCCCCTACTCTTTATCAGTAGAAGGCTGTTTCCCCGGGAAGAAAATTACCCAACCATAGAAAAGGAATGTCTGGCAGTAAAATGGGCAACATTATCTGGATGGCCGCCCCTTCACTAACAGACCATGCCCCACTCCAATGGATGACCGCAACAAAGGACACAACCCCTGCACCTTGCAGTGGTTTTTGTCCTTTCAGCCATGTGTATTTTAGGTGAAACATAGGAGGGGTACAGCAGACTTTTTGACAGGAGTACTGCCTCTCCCCAAACGGGAGAAACCTGGGGAGAGGGTGTGTCACGGGTTTACCTCCCCTCGAGACCCTCAAACAAAACAGAGAGTTGAGGGAGACGTCACTCACCCAGCAAGTCCTTTTCTGTTTTCCCAGCCTGAAGACTGTAGCAAGTAGGGCAGCATCCCACAGGAGACAGTAATAGAGAGCGGCCCCTTTAACCGGAGCAGAGGGCTCGGAGACCCGCAACGTCACTATGACATATACTGCAGCTGGC
Source organism: Lissotriton helveticus (assembly GCF_964261635.1). NCBI lineage: Eukaryota > Metazoa > Chordata > Amphibia > Caudata > Salamandridae > Lissotriton > Lissotriton helveticus. The sequence continues at coordinate 1,585,495,984 of NC_136067.1, read as the reverse complement.
CATTAGAGGGAGCCCGGTAAACCAACGAGGAAGAAGCCGGAAAACAGAGGAGTTGGAGAAACGGGGAGCCGGAGGAATCGAAGGACAGAAGCCTGCTGTTGCTTAAATCCGCAAAGGTGGTACTGACCAGGGAGCCAGGAGGCCTCAAAGACGGTGCTGCGTCCAGCCACGCTCTCGGAGGAGCGGGGCTACACAAGGTACAGGACCGTGTCACGGGGTGGGTGGGAAGGAAGCCTGTTGTTTAAGCAGCTCTCATCATCCCGCATGGGCCTCGTATCCCCTTCACATTACACTTACTAGCTGTATGATTGTGCATTGGTGGTCCCTCACTCCCTTTCCCTTCACTCGTAACAGTTCTAAAATCCTTACGGTCTCCATATCTCTTCTCTCCTCATAACGAACCGCGGAACCATCGGGAGGTGACGACCCGAGGGAAGCAAGGACACGATAGGAGAGACCGGCTTTGCTGGCCCCAAGGAGACGTGATAAGGCGGAATTATCCGGAGCTTGCTGCTGAAAGCCCATACATTTAATTAGACAATAGGGATAAGAGGCATTATCCTGACGTTACAGACTGACGTACTAAACTATAAGAGCATATAGAAAAAGAAATCCTGCTCTACATAAATCTCATGGGTCCGCCCATCCTTGCCTATCCTTACAGACACACACACAGAGCATCATACACCAACCATCCTGCACCCATACAAAGAGCATTTAACAATGTTCTACAGTGACACTCCAAAACCTTAGTCACACCATCATGCATCATTTCATGAACATATAAAACTATTTAATGAGTGTCTCAATCAAGTTATCCATTTTCATGTAATAAAGGTGAAATACAACATGGTTAAATGTAAAAAAATATATATTAAATCTCTTAATATAAACCATTTTTTTACAGTGGCTTTGCCATAACAACTACAACATTAAGAAATTCTAAAGTTATGAAATTCTTAAGTCAAGGTGCTACTTTTATCTTGTGTCCTAACTCCACCTTAATAGATCAACATTAACTATCAACTCAAGTAAAGTTTTGCTCAAGCAATACCCCTTGCCCGCGCCACTAGGTGGCTCCATACTGGCTCCGCGTGACATCAACAGCATTGTTTATGATGTCACGGTCACCTATATAGGCGCCTGACGTCAGGACTTTGTTTTTTTCTACGCCTCAAGTGTAGAGCCACGAAGTAACTGACTTAGTTGTGTGCAAAGGTAGAAAAAGGGGAGTAACCCTAGCCTTAACAAAATCAGTCCAAAAAGCGAGGAGGCATGGGTGGGCCCGTAAGGAATCTGCAGCTAGATGCACAAGTTACTTACCTTCGGTAACAATATATCTGTAAGAAACAGTAGTTAGTATTAGATTCCTGACCTTAGAATATCCCCAGAGGTCAGACTGGATCCGGTTAGTTTTCATCAGCAGTACCCCTGCGCGTCGGTAGGCGTCATCTGCGGCTCCGCCTACGTCGCCGTAATCGCTGGGATGACGGAGTACTTAGATGCCGCCCTCGCGCGCTGATGTCAGTTCTGTACATAGCTTTCCGCGCCAGTAACGCAGAGCCATGATAGAAACCAACACTGGTGCCATGAAATTAGGGCCCTGAAAGGGATGTCCTTAACCCTAGATATCGGTTCGCAGAACGGGGAGGATGGGTGGGGCGGTATGGAATATAACACCAACTACTGTTTCTTACAGATATATTGTTACCGAAGGTAAGTAAGTTGTGCATCTGAAAGAAACAGGTAGGTGTTAGATTCCTTACCTTAGAATAGATACTCCAGCAATAACAACCCCGGTGGTGGGTCTGAAAACCAAGATCACACCAGAAAGTCCTGGAGAACGGAACGGCCAAAAAAGCCATCTCTCTGGAATTGGCTGTCCAGGCAGTAATGTCTAGCAAATGTGTGCAGCGAGGCCCACGTAGCCGCCTGACAGATGTCCGGCAAGGGGACTCCCCGTCCCAGGGCAGTAGTAGCTGTCGTGGCCCGAGTGGAATGGGCACGCAGCCCAACAGGAGGCTCCTTTTTCGCCAAGGAGTAGCAAACCTTGATGCCCAAGACGACCTACCGAGAGATGGTCCGCTTGTGCACTGTCCGTCCCTTCTTTGCGCCCACGTAACCAACGAAGAGCTGGTCATCCACCCGGAACTGGCGTGTGCGATCTAGATAGAAGGAGTGAGCACGTTTTGGGTCCAGACGGTGGAGCCTCTCTTCCTCTTTCAAGGGATGCGGAGGCGGATAGAAGGTGGGCAAGGTGATGGACTGCCCGATATGAAAGGAAGTGACCACCTAGGGCAGGAAAGAAGGACGAGTCCTCAGAACAACCTTGTCCGGATGGACAGAGAGGAAAGGAGGTTTAGAAGATAGAGCCTGGAGCTCACTCACCCTACTGGCAGAGGTGACGGCAACCAGGAATGCAGTCATAAGAGTCAGAAGACGAAGAGGACAGTTATGAAGCGGCTCAAAAGGAGCGCACATCAGATACGTTAGAACAAGATTCAAGTCCCACTGAGGCATCACGAAGGGAACAGGAGGAAACATGTGTGATGCCTTTCAATAATCTATTTACAACAGGGGACTTGAAAAGAGAAGGCTGATCAGGAAGCCTTAAGAAGGCTGAAATGGCCGAGAGATAGCCCTTGATAGTGCCCAGAGCAGAGCCCTGCTGGGCAAGAGAAAGAAGAAAGAGGAGAACCTCTGAAATGGGGGCAGAGAGTGGCTCCACATCCTTTGCTGTGCACCATGCCACAAATTTGTTCCACTTGCAGGCGTATACCGTTTTCGTGGAGGGACGCCTGGCTGCCAGAATCACACCACAAACTTCAGGAGGCAAGTCACATGGCCTCAACTGTCGCCGCTCAATCTCCACGCAAGTAGGTGGAGACTGGACAGGTTCGGGTGGAGGACCGTCCCCTGCTGCTGCAATAGAAGGTCCTCCTTAAGAGGCTGACGAATCGGGGGATCCACTGACATGCTGAGTAGCTCGGGATACCAGTATCTTCATGCCCAGTCCGGAGCCACAAGGATGACTTGGGCCCGGTCTCACCTAATCTTCTTCAGGACTATGGGCAGAAGTGGTATAGGCGGAAAGGCGTACAACAGACCACAGCTCCACTCACGACGAAAAGCGCTGCTGAGCGAGTGCCGCCTTGGAAAATCCAACGCGCAGAACCCAATGACATTGCATGTTCTCTTCGGTGGCGAATAGATCTAACCAAGGTTCTCCCCACTGCTGAAAGAGACCTTGCGCCACGTCAGAGTTCAGACGCCATTCGTGATCCATCATGCACCGGCGGCTGAGTTAATCCACCCTGGCGTTCAGGGCACCTGTCAGGTGTTGAAACACCAGGGTAATGCCCTGGTGTTCCAGCCATTGCCAGATGCGCAGAGCCTCCTGACAAAGGGTCCACGACTCCACCCCGCCCTGTTTGTTGCAGTACCACATGGTGGTGGTGTTGTCCGTGAAGACCTGCACTACACTCCCCCGGACAGAGGGAAGGAATGCCTTCAGTGCAAGACGGATCGCCCGCAGCTCCAGAAGGTTGATATGGAGCCGGGACTCCGCCAGAGACCAGAGGCCTCTGATCTCTCCCCCCCCATGTGGCCCCCCCCCCATCCCAGGAGGGACGCATCGGTCACCACTACGTGCTCCGGTTGGGGTAGGGAGAGAGATCTGCCGCCAACCCAATCGCAGTTCGCGAGCCACCACTGCAACTGACTCGCAGTGCCCTCCGAGATCAGGACATGGTAGGACAGGTTGCTCCGATGCTGTGTCCACTGAAACTTCAGGTCCCACTGTAGAGCCCGCATCTGCCACCTGGCGTGATGCACCAGAAGGATGCAGGAGGCCATCAGCCCCAGGAGCCGCAGCATCAACCTGACCGAGACTCGGGACAAAGGCTGAAAGATCGGAATCAGAGCCTGAATATCCCGGACCCGCTGTTCGGGGGATAAACCTGAAACTGCGCCGAGTCCAGAACTGCTCCGATGAAAAGGAGCTTCTGAGAGGGGCACAGGTGTGACTTCGGCACGTTGATGGAGAACCCCAGTGAGTGCAGGAGGTCGGCCGTAGTCTGGAGGTGGGAGATGACTGTTTGGGGCGAGCCCCCCTTCAACACCAATCATTGAGATAGGGGAAGACTGAAACCCCTGCTCTGTGCAGGTGAGCTGCGACCACCGCCATCACTTTCGTGAACACCCGAGGGGCGCTGGTAAGGCCGAAGGTGAGCACGGTAAACTGAAAGTGCTCATGGCCTACCGTGACCCGCAGGTAGCGCCGGTGGGCCGGCAGGACAGGGATGTGGAAATAACCGTCCTGCAAGTCCAACGCTACCATCCAGTCTCCTGGGTCCAGGGCAGTTAAGACCTAAGCCAATGTCAGCATCTTGAACTTCTCCTTCCGGAGGAAGCCGTTGACGTTCCGGAGGTCCAAGATAGGGCGTAGGCCTCCTTTGCCCTTCTTGGGAACCAGAAAGTAGTGGGAATAACAACCAGACCCTACTTCTGGCCTAGGAACGCGCTCGACGGCCCCCTTGGCCAAGAGGGCCATAACTTCCTCTTGCAGAAGTTGCAAGTGATCCCCCGACATGTGGTGGTATTGCGGTGGCATGGCTGGAGGTGTCACCTCGAAGGGGAGGGAGTAGCCCTTTCTGACGATTTTCAGCACCCACCTGTCCGACGTGATGGTATGCCAGTGAAGGAGGTGATGGCGAACCCTGCCCCCCACTGGCGTCGAATGGGCCTGAAATGCCAGACTAGGAAGGCTTTGAGGCAGATGCTGCGGGAGCGAATGTGGACTGAGCCTGCCATTGTCCCCCGACACAGCCACGGCGGTTACCACGCCCGCGACCGCGTGAGACTGGTTCTGCGGCCTGTGGCTGGGTGGACGTGTGGGGGATGCCCCTTCCTTGGCCAAGAGGAGACGGCCATCGAAGGGCATGTCCATGAGCGTGGCCTGGACATTACCCGAAAAGTTGGCGGACCTCAGCCAGGCGTGGCGGCTAACTGGCACTGTTGTAGCAATCGTTCTAACCAGCGAGTCCGTGGTGTCAAGTCCACACCGGATTGAGTAGCATGCTGCATCCCGCCCTTCCGCCAGGGCTTGGGCGAGCCGTGCCCAGGCCTCCTCCGGACACTGTGGCAGCACCTCCGCAACCGTATCCCACAGAGAGTGGGTGTAACGGCCCAAAAGGCAGGCGGTGCTGACAGACCGCAGCCCCAAACTCAGGGAGGAGAACAGTTTCTTCCCAAACTGATCATACCTTTTGGATTCTCGATCCCGAGGAGCGGTCAGGAATGGGGTCACCAGGCTCTCGGGGTGGGGTGGGGTGAACGGACAGAAAGCAGGGGTCGCCCGGAGCCGGGCCACGTTCCAATCCACAGGGAGGCCTGTGGAGGGCTTGGACCAGGCGCCCATCAGAACGTCGGTGAGGAATTCGTTAAACAGCAGTAGAGGCTCCGAGGAGCTTGCCTGCGGTTTGAGAACCTCAGTGAGCAGGTTAGTCCTCACGGCCGCGACAGGGAGCTCAAGGGCCAAGGCCTTGGCCGCCCTGTTCAACACCACGCTGTAAGCAGCCCCCTCCTCCAAAGCCACGGAGGGAGGAGAGACGAATCCAGTGTTGGGCGAAGTGTCCAGACCACTGGTCTCCCCTAGCTCTTCTACCCGTTCCTGGCTCAACTGGCACTGCTGTGCCAAAGGGTCATCAGGCCCCTACCAGTCCTCCTCGTCATCCATCTCCTGATAAACAGGCAAAAATGATGGAGCCGGGTCGTAGGTGAAGGCCTCAACATTCGACGCCGGAGGCAGCGCAGACCCGGACCGAGATGAAACTGGGGTCGACGTCGTCCGTAGACCGCTTTGGGAGTGACACCCTCGGGGTCAGCACCAGCGGAGGATTCGTGAGGTTGACTGGCAACGACCTGGATCCAGGCCTGGATCCTGTGGGGCCCTGCGGCATCGTGACCGGAGTCGACGACGGTGCCGGGGCCGAAGCACCCAATGGTGCCGGGGCTGGAGCCGCCGGCCCTGAAGGCGCCTCGGCAGGTTCGGATGGAGGGAAGTGTGACCTCATGGTATGGAGCTGGACTGGCAGGTATGGAGGTGGACACAGCGCCTGCGGCTCCGACGGAGCCGAGCAGGTGGTGTCGCCCAAACCACTGGCCGCGTCTCGCGAGCGTCAGGGGGAGTCGGAAGAGCGATGACGCCTCTTCGACTTCTTTTTCGAATGCCTCGACTTACCTGAGGACTTGGAGCCCGACGAGTTGTGTTGACTCGTCGAGCGGCGATGACTTCGACTCCACGACCGGTCCCTCGCCTTCCTCCTCAACCGGGACCTCGAGTGGCGCAGAGCAGACTGCCGGAGCTCGAGCAGCTTATGGGACCGCTCCAGTCTAGCCTTCGAGGTCAAGGCCCGGCAGTCGGGGCACGACTTGTCATCATGGTCGGACCAGAGGCAATATAGGCACCAACAGGCGGTGACAGGCTTTACAACGTTTAAAGCCAGGCATCCCTAGCGGCACCGCGAGTCGAAGGTCAACTCGAAAAGTGATCAAAAAAGTTAGTAAAAAAATGACTAGAGTACTGCTCTTCCCAGATCTGCGCTTGCTGGGGCGGAAAAAAGAACTGACGTCAGCGCGCGACGACGTCATCCCGGCAATCACGATGCAGACGACGGACGCGGAGCCGCAGACTACGCCTACCGACACGCAAGGGTACTGCTGACGAAAAGTATCCGGATCCAGTCTGACGCCTGGGGATATTCTAAGGTAAGGAATCTAACACTAACCTGTTTCTTTCAGATAGTCTCTACCAGCAAACGCCTTACCGAAGGTAAGTAACTTGTTCTTCCGATTGAGACTTCTAGCTACTGATTCCTTACCTTTAAATTAGACACCCAAGCCATACTCTCCTGACAGTGGGCTGCAGACCAAAACCTCACACTAGGAAGTGCTGCAGGACCGAAGAGCAAAATGCCCGACCCTGCGGACCTGACTATCCAGGCAATAGTGCTTGGAAAACGTGTGCAAAGATGCCCACGTTGCTGCCTGAGAGATGTCCAGGACTGGGACACCCCCAGCCTTTCCCCAGCCCTGGTGGAATGGCCTTAATCCCTCAGGCGGGGATGCTTCTTAGCCAGGGCATTGCATATCTTAATAAAGAAAACGACCCAGTGAGAGAAGGTTCTTTTCTGCACTGCCCGACGCTTCTTCGCTCCCATGCACCCCACAAAGAGTTGGTAGTCAACCTGGAACCTTTTGTGCGGTCAAGGTAGAACGACAACACTCTTTTTGGGCCCAGATGTGTGGAGAAGCTCCTTAGAAGGCAAGGAGGAGCTAAGAAGGTGGGTAGCATTATAGACCAACACATGATATGGGGTCACAACCTTCAGTAAAAATGAAACATGGGTGCGAAGCACAACTTTGTCTGAGAAAGACATCATGTAAGGAGGCGTACAAGATAGAACCTGCAACTCACTCACCCTCAGGGCAGATGTTATCGTCACAAGAAAGACTGTCTTGATGGTAAGCAGCCAGAGGGGATAGTTGTGTAAAGATTTGAAGGAAGCACACAAAAATGGAGAACCAATTTAAGGTTCCACTGCGGCATAACAAAGGGCGTGGATGGAAACAAGTTAGCCAGCGCTTTCAAAAACCTATTTACAATTGGAGACCTAAAGAAGAGGGTTGGTCTGGCAGTCAGTGGCATAACAACTTGAGGGGGCCCCCCTGCAAAGTACAGGAAAAGGCCCCCCTCCAGACTTACTCAGTAGCTCTCGGGCCAGGGTCAATGTGTATTTTCAGTTGGCCAAAATACACATTTATTCAAGGTTTTCAGGGTCCTCTTGAAAGATCCTCTCAGCTTGTCTCCGTTTACAGTGTTTATATTCTTATAAATATTCAATATGTTGCACTGTAATCTATCAGCATATGTAAAGCACACAAACTACAATTTTGCTACAGCAGCGCTATAGAATTAAAATAAAATATATATATATATATATATATATAAAATAGAAATGTCCACTATACGAGTTATTTTTTGGTTATAGTGCACAGAAAGACACCTACAACCAAGTGTCAGACGTTTCTCGAAAAGTAGTGACTAGTTCACAATCCTGTCAGTTTCTGTGCATTTTGGAACTTCTAGTCTTGGCTTAGACTAGATAAAAGCAAAAACTGCAGGTGCCCGAATGCAAATGAAACAAGCATTTGCAATGCAATGCAATAGGTCTCGCATTTGCGAGAGTTTAAGCTACTTGCATTGCAAATAACAATGCCTTTTATTTGTTCTAAAAACTAAAACATAAATAAAAGACATTTTCATTTAGAATGCAAAATAGCTCAAACTCGCCTAAATGCAAGACCTATTGCATTGTAAATGCTTGTTTTAGGCAGGGGTGACTAAGTGATTAGCCTAGAATCACAGAATGTTAATTAAGCTGAACCCAAGACCCAACTAGGCTCCCCATTTCCTCAGTCTTTACACTGCACCTGTATTAGTATTTCGAAACTTTACAGCTTTTCGTGTGGCACGGTCTAAAGATGAAAACCTGTTTCAAGCCTGTCTAACTTCACTAAACTAAGACGTCCAGAATGCAGGTGGAATATGCTACTTACCAGTATGCATCTGTTCTTGGCATGTAGGGCTGCTGAATTCATATCTGTGCATGGATCGCCGCCTAGTGTTGGGTCCGGATGATTGCACATTGTTGTCCTGGAAGAGTCTTCGAAGTATCACAAGATAGGTGGCTCCTCCTCTGGACTACAGTGCGCATGGGCATCCTCTCCATCCTTAGATTGTTTTTCGCCATTGTGGCAGAGGTGGAGTATTGTACAGTAATGGATGTCCATGCAAGTAAGTGAGCGTTAGAATGAATGCGACAGGCACCGGGGAGGAGGGAGGACGATATGAATGTCAGCAGCCCTACATGCCAAGAACAGATGCATACTGGTAAGTAGCATATTCCGTTCGAGGCATGTGGGCTGCTGAATTCATATCTGTGCATAGAATGTATAGCAGTCTCTCCCTTAGCGGTGGCTACCTGTGCGAGCTGCAGCAGTCTGAAACAGAGTTTTTAGAACAGCCTGTCCTACAGCAGCTTGCTGTTTGGAATGTACATCCACACAATAGTGTTTTGTGAATGTATGTATGGTAGACCATGTGGCTGCTTTACATATTTCTTCTAGAGGGATGTTTCCTAGGAAAGCCATGGATGCCCCCATTTTGCGCGTTGAATGCACCCTTGGGGGAACTGTTAAAGTGTGCTTAGCCTTAAGATAACATATCTGAATGCACTTAACAATCCACCTGGCTAAGCCTGATTTAGAAATAGGGTTGCCTTTGTGTTGTGGTGAAAAGGCAACAAACAACTGTTTTGTCTTCCTAAAATCTTTTGTCCTGTCAATGTAATATAGGAGAGCCCTTTGAACATCTAGTGTGTGGAGGGCCCTTTCTGGTACTGACCGTGGGTTTGGGAAGAACACTGGCAGTTCTATTGTCTGATTGATGTGGAAGTGAGACACCACTTTGGGCATAAATTTAGGGTTTGTTCTAAGCACGACCCTATTAGCGTGGATTTGGAAGAATGGCTCTTGAATAGTTAGGGCTTGAAGTTCGCTAACTCGTCTAAGCGAGGTAATAGTCACGAGAAATGCCACCTTCCATGTTAAAAATTGAATTTCACACGAATGTAGATGTTCAAAAGGTGGTCCCATTAGTCTGGTTAATACTATGTTTAGGTTCCAGACAGGTGAAGGTGGGTGTCTTGGGGGGATTACTCGTTTGAGTCCCTCCATGAATGCTTTAATTGCAGGCACTCTGAATAGGGAAAGGTGTTGCCTGTTTTGAAGGTAAGCTGCTATGGCAGCTAAGTGTATTCTTATAGATGTATAGGCTAGATTGCAGCGGTGTAGACGCAAAAGATAGCATATGATATTTTGAGTTGATGCGTCTAGTGGGTTTATGTCATTGTTGTTACAGTAAATGACAAAACGTTTCCACTTTGCAGCATAGCATGCTCTTGTGGTGTCTTCTTGCCTCTTTGATAATGTTTATGCAGTCAGGAGGTAAGTTTAGGTAGCCAAACTCTATGACTTCAGGAGCCAGATTGCAAGGTTCAGCTGCTGTGGATCTGGGTGCTGAATGTCTCCATGGCTCTGCATTAAGAGACTGGGTGTTAGCTTTAGTCTTTGATGAGGCACCACGGATAGCTCTAGGAACGTGGTGTACCACGGTTGCCTCGCCCATGTTGGAGCAACTAGGATTAGCGTCATGGAGTGCTGGCACAATTTGCGTGCCACTAGCGGTATCAACGGTGCTGGTGGAAAAGCGTAGGCAAATTTGCCTGACCAGTTTATCCATATCGCATTGCCCTGAGACTGCGGGTGTCGGAGCCTTGCGGCGAAGTACCGGCATTTTGCGTTTTGTTTTGTGGCGAACAGGTCTATCTCTGGTTGTCCCCACTGTTGGAAGTATGGTTGAAGCACTGTGGGATGAATCTCCCACTCGTGCATCTGTTGGCTGCGTCTGCTGAGCAGATCCGCTATCCGATTGTCCTTGCCTGGGAGCTGTTCGGCCATGAGATAAAGGTTTCTTTGAATGGCCCACTTCCACATGCTTTGAGCTAGATGTGACAGCTGTGTAGAGTGTGTTTCTCCCTGCTTCTGTATGTAGTACATTGCAGTCATGTTGTCCGTCCGGACCAACACAGTTTTGTTGCACAGATGTACTTTGAAGGCTTTCATTGCCATAAAAATTGCCATCAGCTCCAGTAGGTTGATGTGCATCTTTTTCTGCTGCGTGGTCCATAAGCCCTGTACTGTGTGGTGGAGGACATGGGCTCCCCAACCTATCAGGGATGCGTCTGTTAGGACTATTTGTGGTACAGGCCACAAAACCTTTGCAAAGGACAGTCGTCCTTTGCAAAGGTTTTGTGGATTCCACCAATGCAGAGAGTTGTATGCACGACTGGTCACCAACACTAGGTCGTTTAATTGTCCTTGAGCCTGGTTCCATTGACGTGCTAGGCACTCCTGCAGCGGACGCATGTGTAGTCTTGCATGGGGGACTATGAAAATGCATGAGGCCATCATACCTATCAGTTGCATAAACACTCGGGCTGGGAGCGAGTGTTGGGGCGTGAACCGTTGGATTAGTGTCTGAATGCTGTTTATTCTGACAGAATTCGGCTGTGCCTTCCCTGCCAGGGTGTCTATCGTCGCTCCCAGGTATTGTTGTACGTGGGCAGGCTGAAGATGTGACTTTGGGTAGTTCAGCGAGAAACCTAAACTGTGCAGGAGGTGAATAGTGTGTGACATGTGGCTGGCACATTGCTGGGCTGACTGTGCTTGTATTAGCCAGTCGTCCAGATATGGATAGACATGAATATGCTGTCTTCTGAGATGTGCTGCTACTGTCGCTAGGCACTTGGTAAATACTCTCGCGGCTGTGGTCACCCCGAAAGGAAGGACTTTGAATTTATAGTGCTGATTTTGTATTGTAAACCTGAGATTTCCTGTGTGCTGGGTGTACCGGTATATGGAAATATGCGTCTTTCAGGTCTAGTGTTGCGAGGAAGTCTCCTTGACGCAACAGTGGTAACACCTGCTGTAGAGTGAGCATGTGGAAATGCTCTGATAAAATGTATTGGTTTAAGGGCCTGAGGTCCAAGATTGGCCTGAGAGACCCGTCCTTTTGGGGGATTAGGAAGTATAGTGAGTACACTCCTGTACCCTGGTGTTCTAAGGGTACTGGTTCTATGGCCCCTTTTTGTAGCATGCTGATGACTTCCTGCTGCAATAAGTGTAGGTGTTCTGCAGACATAGGACGGTGTTTTTGAGGGTATGTTGGGAGGTGTGGAGATTAATTCTAGGCAATAGCCATGCTGGATAATTTGCCTCACCCACCTGTCTGTAGGGATGTTTTCCCAGATGTGTAGGAACTGCTGTAATCTTCCCCCTACCGGTGTCACATGGTCTGGGGGTAGTGACAAGAAGTCACTGTTTGGTATTGGTAGAGGATCTGGTGGTGTTATTCCCTCGTCCTCTACGTTTGCTGTTATTGCCACGGTATCCACCTCTACTGTTTTTGTTGTAGGTGTTTTTCGTGTTCCCTTTGTTGTATGAGGTTTGCTGCGCTGAGCCTCCTCTGGCAGCTCCTTTGTTGCCGGAGCGACGAAAGGAGCCGCCTCTGTATTGTTGTGACTGCAAGGCTCCCATAGACTTGGCTGTCTCGGTATCCTTTTTCATCTTGTCCAATATTGTGTCCACATTAGGCCCAAACAAATAATCAGGGTTCACTGGCTGATTAAGTAAAGTGCTCTGAACCTCATTTTTAAAGCCAGAGATGCGGAGCCACGCATGTCGTCTGAGCATGACACTGGCATTGATAGCCCTGGCTGCTGTGTCTGCAGCGTCTAGCGCGTACTTGATGGAGGCGTTAGATATCAACTTTCCCTCTTGTATTAGGAATTCTGCCTGTTCTTTATAAAGGTCAGATAGATGTTGTAGAAGGTGCTCAAGTGTGTCGTAGCGTGCCCTGTAATACCTAGCTAACAGTGTTTGAAATTCTCCATATGTTATCTGCTTGAGCAGCTACTCTTTTGCCAGAAGCTTCCAAAATTTTAGACTCTTTGCCTGGAAGTGGAGCTTCGCCAGTGGTTTGAGAATTAGCACGTTTGCGTGCATTGGATACTACCAAGGAGTCCAAGGGTAGCTGTCCCTTAATATATGTAGGGTCCCCTGGTGCTGGCCTGTATTTTTTTTCTATCCTAGGGTTAATGACTCTTGCCCTAGTAGTTTCTTTAAATATGTCCCCAGCGTGTTTAAGCACTCCTTTCAACATTGGCAATGTTTTGACTGATCTTTCAGAAGTGTTGAAAGTGTCAAAAAGGAAGTCTTCTTCAATGGGGTCCGCATGCATTTCCACGTGGTGGTTGTATGCCGCTCTTTCAATTAATGCATTGAAGGCTGCTGTGTCCTCTGTAGGCGAGGTTTTTACAGGGTACACATTATAGTTTTGCGTGGGCTGAGAATCTGCAGGATCTACAGCATCAGTCCATGGTTGATTTTGGTTATCCTCATTGTCCACTGGATAATTATACATTTCACCATCATCATATTCCACATCCTCATCTGTGTGTGAGGGAGAATATGTATAGGTTTCTTGCATCTGTGTTCTGATAGGCTCAAAAAGAATTGGAAATGTAGAAGAGTCTTTTCTTTTTGAGTGGTATTTTGTAGTGTTCAGCCGAAGTGTCTGGTCTGAATTTCCTTTTTAATAGGGTAATTGTGCCAGTATCTGGGTCCACATACAGTTTGGACTGTTCTTCTGTTGAGGGCTCTTGCACTTCATGTGCTTGAGCGGTTTTCCTTTGTATAGCCTTTTTTGTTAATGTCGGTTCGATGTCCGTTGTTGGTTCGACCGACCTTTGCCGCATGTGCACCGGAAGCCCGAATTTTATCGGTCAGAGGGTCTTTTGTGCTTCGACAGTCTCTTTCGGCTGTATGACTTTTTTCGATGCCGTGATTGGTATCGACCAGACTGTTTTTGTTTGGTCAATAACCACGTTTTTTGCTTTGCGTCGTCTTCGGAGCTTGTTGCTTTGGAGCGATATTTTGCCTCGGCTCGATCGACCCCTTGGCCTCAACCCTTGTCTTCGGCTCGAGTGTTCTTGATTGCAACGTCTTCGGCTTGTCGACTGTTTGTTTCGGTTCGACAACCATCTTCTGCTGGAGTCCTTTGTTTGGGTTGCTTGGCGACGGCATCGATCTTGTCGGCTCGACGGCCCTCAGCTTAGTTATGTCCCTGGGCGTACTGGCTCTCGGCTCGACAGCCCTGATATGCGACGCATCCCTCTCGGCGGCCATTTTGTTTTTGGTCGGCGCCGATGGATTTGCGTCTTTTGGTCCGAAGAGTGGGAACTATCAGTTTTGGTTTCTGTTTTGGCTCTGAAACTTTCGGTTTTGATATTACCAGGGAATGGTAATGTTGCACCGATAGCTCTTGCCTTACATTCTTAGCCGGGCAGACTTGCGCGGCTATAGAATCGATGTTTTGATCTTGGCTAAGGCCTTCCGGCGATGCCTCGACCTGAGCCGTTGTAAGCGTTTCATTATATAGACTGGGTTCCGTACTCCCGGTTGGCCCCATGTCCTCGACGGCTCCGATGCCTTGATCGTCGTCCCCTACCTCGACGATGTCGTCTTCCTCGTCGACGTAGTAGTTGGAGTCACGTTCCGACCCCTGCTCCGACTGCTGGTCTGAGTCCTCAGCTTCGACGACCTCTTTGTCGTCTTCAAAGATGTTTTCCGGGTCAGGCGCTGGCTTCTGCATCGTCTGCCTCACTGCTCGACTCCGAAGTGTTTTCTTTGAACGAAACTGCGCACAAGCTAAGCAGTCGGCTTCATTGTGTTCAGGTGATAAACACTTGTTACACACAGGGTGTTTATCTATGTGTGGGAATTTTGAGTTACAATTGGGGCATCTTTTGAACGGACTTCGTTCCATTGACGAAAGGCCTCTGGTGTCGAAGAAAGGCCGCGTGGCCCGATTCGACGCTGTGAGTAGAAAATAACAGAAAGAAAGTTGTCGTCACCGATCGAATAACAATACCGATGACCCCGAAGGCCTTTTGGCCTTGTAGAAAAGTTTTTATCGATTCCAAACTCAGAGTTAGAAATCACATCCGAACCCAATAGCGGAAAAAACTATCTAAGGATGGAGAGGATGCCCATGCGCACTGTAGTCCAGGGGAGGAGCCACCTATCTCGTGATACTTCGAAGACTCTTCCAGGACAACAATGTGCAATCATCTGGACCCAACACTAGGCGGCGATCTATGCACAGATATGAATTCAGCAGCCCACATGCCTCGAACTTGTACATTTATCACCTCAGACACACATGTTCTTCTCAGTGAGTCACATTCATACCTGACTGACAATGTTTCCAGGGCCTTTCCTCCTTCACAAGTGAAACGCTCCTCAACGTGCTGTGGTGCTTGTACTGTCTGTAGTTCCGTTCTTTATGTGACACAGCTCCTACATTTATTTGCCTAAGTTATATATGGTGTCCTGGCAGCTCGCAGTGCAGGATCAGATGGATTCTTATATATGCAGTGCTAAGTATGAAAGGGCACGTCCTGGGCTGGCCGTAAACACAATAACTCAAGCCTGACATGATGCCATAGACTGACGAAATAGCTTTGTCTGTGGCGCCTTTCGCATGCTTCCTAAACCCACCCTTTTGCATGCTTCCTAAACCCACCCTTTCGCATCTTGTCACGGTGAGAGGTGTGGTCTGTGAAGCTTGCTGGCTCCACCTCACCCAGTGGCGAGATACTGAAGGGTGGAGTAACTGGTATGGAGTGGCATGCAAACTCGTACAGCCCGGGCTTGAAAGCTAAACACCCCCCAGTTTTATATAGACGCTCCAGAAGAAGGTGGAAAACGAAGGTGACCTCATGGCACTGTGAGGAAATACCAGGACTGTGCGTTGGTAAGTCCTCCTAGTGCTGAATCAGCAGGCACATTCTCGCGAAGGGGCATGTCTTGCAAAAATTCCCATTAATATACCCTTTGTTAATTTTAATTGTGTTTATTTACTTAACCTTGTTTACAAGTAGGCTAGGAAAGGAAAGGGGGCGCAGCTCCTGCGCCCTTATACAGGAGCCAAAAGAAAATCCGAAGAATACCCCAAGTTTATATTTGTTAAGAAAGGGAAAGGCAGTTACAAAAAACGATGCAAACCGTAATTGTTGTTACACGTGCAGCATACAACAGCTGAATCCAAAAGACCTCCAGCCAAGGTAGTGTCAACATCCAAGAGAAGAAGTGCTCTAGTAAAGTCTTTAGCTTGTACAACAATTCTCGAAATCGAAGTTCTGTACTGTCACAATCAACCACCACAATTAAAAGCAGGATGTTTAGAGAACCGCTGGTCCAACAGCATGACACTGCGTGAATCCGTCATGCGATGCTAAGGAAAAGAACGTGCCTGCCATCAACAAAAGCTTTTGCGCATGTGGTCCGGTTTATCAGATCCAGAGTTTGCAGACCCGATAATTCCGGGCCCAGAGAAACCCCAAACATTAGGTGTATCACTCTAGGCAATTTATTACAAGGGCCAAAGTAAGCTACTCTAGGCAAGACATCACAGGGGATGAAACATTCCTACAACACAACTCATGGATGATTAATGCACCTGCTGCGCAGAAACCGAACATCAAAAATGTATTTCAAATGAAATGGCTGAAAAATGCTCTTATACAGTGTAACTGCCAGCGAGTGGTGTTACCATGCTATGGTTCCATACCAAGTAAAGATTCTCACCGCCTGAATGTTAGTCAATATTGTACGTTAGCGCCATGTCCTCGCTTCGGACAAAAAAAACTCTGGATAACAAATATCTCATCATTTGAAAAACAAACAAGCAAAACAGAAAGTAGCTCCACAGTCAGGCCGGGGAGGAGACCTGGGAGGGCGAGGGCTGCCCGCGCATGCGCTGTACCTGGAACTTTCGCGGGTTCTGCGGCTCGTGCGGACTTGAAAAGCCGCCATACTTTAGTGAGTGCTGCGCGGCTCATGCGGACCAGGAAGGGGGTCCAAGAAAAAACAAAGCAGAAGTCCAGCGGGAGCCCACTCCCCCTTCGTGAATGCTGCATGGTGCGGCCAAAGCAGGATTTCAGGCGGAGCTCCTGTGATCAATACGGAGCCCCGCGTGGTGCTGCAGTAAGCCGCTAAAGACACGAGACCAACGCAAAGTCCCCACAAGTGCTAGTAAGTGGGCATGCTGTACCTTTAGAGCGCACGTACGCATTTAAAAAAAAATAATTACATGAGGCTGGTGAAGACGGAAGGGGGACGGGAGAGGGGCACATCGCGCAATGTGTGTGTTCACGAGCACGTTCACAGGCTCCAATCACCCTGCGATTGCCCATCTCCTGTCCCACTTCAGAGGCAAGTCAGCAACAATAGATCTCGCTGGCCACAGCGCTTCGCGCTGAGTCGCCAGGTGCGAGACCTAAAAACAGGACTGTGTGAGTCACTGGGAGAGCCTCAACTTTCAGGGATACCAGAGGGTGGAAGGACAGATTGCCGAGATGGCTTGCTGTGGTTGCCCCGCTGGTACACTGTGTATGTTGGTGCAATGTGGGGCTGGTACCATAGAGCAGGTTATGAACATGTTAAGGTCTGCCCTGGCTCCTGCATGGCATGCAGTTTCTTCAGTGGGAAGGGTCACCACTCGAAAATGATTTGCGCCCCAGCTCATCTTCAGTACCAGTGATTGCAAACAAGCTCTTTAGTTTGCACAAGTGCGCACAGAGTGCATCCTGGGACGCCCCCCACCCCCGCCCTTACTGTACTATAGGCACCAGAGTTTTAGAATTAGGGTTGACTTGTGGTGTAAACTGGTCACCAAAGATACGGACTGTTTCCTGACAGGCATTCTCTTTTCCCAGTTTGCGGAGGTTGAGAAAGATTGCACAGGACAAGAGATTACCTTGGCACCCATCTCTCGAGGCTGCCAGCAGTTGGCCAACAATGCCCACTGGTTTCTAATGTGGGCTTCGGATGAGAATAGCAGTAGTACTGTTGAAGAAGTATTTGTGGAAGAGCTTGAAACCCGGGGCTGACAGCCGTGGAGAATTTTGGGTTGCGCACAGTTTTCAAGCAGTACAGTAGTCCCCCATCACATTCCAACCCAAAACAAGTACTATTGCACAAGTTACTTACCTTAGGCAACGATATATCTGTAAGAAACATTAGTTAGCTAGATTCCTTACCTTAGAATAACCCCCAGGCATCCGACTGGATCCGAAAAGTTTTCGTCAGCAGTATCCCTGCGCGTCGGTAGGCGTCGTCTGTGGCTCCTCGTCCATCGTCGGCGTCGTGATCGCCGGGATGACGTCGGAGTACTTGGATGCCGCCCTCGCGCGCTGACAGCAGTTCTGTACATAGCTTTACGCGCGAGGAATGCAGAGCCATGCAAGAAAAACACTGGTGCCATGAAACTAGTGCCATGAAACTAGGGCCCTGAAAGGGATGACCTTAACCCTAGATATCGGTTCGCAGAACGGGGAGAATGGGTGGGGCGGTAAGGAATCCAACTAAGGAATATGCTACTTACCAGTATGCATCTGTTCTTGGCATGTAGGGCTGCTGATATTCATATCTGTGCATAGATCGCCGCCTAGTGTTGGGGGGCGGATGATTGCACTTTGTTGTCTTGAAAGAGTCTTCGAAGTATCACGAGATAGGTGACTCCTCCCCTGGACTACAGTGCGCATGGGCATCCTTTCCATGCTCAGATTGTTTTTCGCCATTGTGTAGAGATAGGAAAGTAAGAGATGTCCATGCTAAAGATAATGCTGCAGCTGCGACAGGCGCCGGGGAGGAGGGAGGGCGATATGAATGTCAGCAGCCCGACATGCCAAGAACAGATGCATACTGGTAAGTAGCTGTGACCAGGGGGCGGAGTGGCTTACCCCTTCTCCAACACCCCCTCGATGTCTGTTCCCCTCTTTCTCATCCCTACAGCAGCCCGAGGTCTGGAACGGGGCAACGCCTTGGGACTCATCCAACACTCGTGACGAGGAAGGGCGCTGTTTCTTTAACTGGACGGAGTTCGATCCCAGCCGCGCCCCCTGGTCAGCTGGGACGCCGGAACTAAAAGCCGAGTCTTCCGAGAGGGAGGTGTGTTCATCACCCGGAGGAGTCGAGGAGTCGAGAAGGGAAGAAGGAGACATACGGAGTAGAGGAAGCAGACCCGGTGACGAGAGCGAGGCGGAAAAAGGAGCGAAGGAGGAGGCGAGCCCAGCTGTTGCAGAGCCAGGAGGCAAACGACAAGGCGCTTCGCCCAGCCGCACTTCAAGGGAAGTGTGGCTCAGCCAGGTACAGGACCGTATCGTGGGCTGGGCGGGTAGAAGAGGTCTTAAACCTCTGTAGTGCACCCGCCACCGACATCCCTTCACTGAACCCCTTCCCTACTTCACCACCGACACGTCGTAGAAACCTGTGTGCACGAGTGCAGCTCCTCACACCCTTTCCCTAACGCTCTCAGTGAACCATTGCCCTTTACTGAGTCCGTTTCTCTCTTTTGTTTCATGTAACCCAAGACCGGCAAGCAAAACGGACGCGCCTACAGCACCCAGAAGTCCACGGGAGGGAGGAAAATCAGGCGGAGATCACAGAAAGGAGAGGAGTTCCCCAGCTCGTCGAGTCTCCGAACCTCCACTACCCTAATATAGAAACATACTGCGGCGCAAGCGTTTGTTAAAAACAATAAAGCCAGCCTTACCAACACCCCCCGAGTTCGTGTTTCCATCGATCCCGCCACAAGTGGTGGAGAATGCGGGCACTTCAGTAACCATCTGCCAACCCAAGATGGAGGAACTATTGCAGACGCTAGTGAAAGGTCAGGAGCAATTAGGATGGGGAGTCGAGCAACAACTCACTGCAGCCCAAGCCGACAGAGACATTCCGAAACACGGTGGCGACACAGATGGAGGGGCTGAAAAAGATAATAGGGGACCCCAGCAACCCTGCATATCGAGCACCCCGGACTACACATCCAACCCCTTCCGGTATTTCTCTCCAAAAGTACGTCCCAGGTGACGATCCGGACGCATTTTTAACCAATTTCGAGAGGGTGGCATTGGCTTGCGAGTGGCCAGTCGAGAAATGGCCTTTCTTTCTTGCCCCCCTGTTGACTCATGAAGTACAGGCGGCTTTATCAGGTGGCCAACGCCTCGGGTCAAACCCCTTATAGCCAGATTAAAACCATTATCCTAGACCACCTGGGAATGGATAGCGAAGCCTATATAGTGCACTTCAGGAAGGAAAGGGGAACCCCGGGTGATAATCCTAAAACGCTATTCTTTAGAATGAAAATGGCCGCCAAGTGGCTAACACCATTAACCAGCACCAAAGAAGAAATCATGGACAAAGTGTATCTCGAACAATATCTAGAGGCACTCACTTATGCGACACAGAAATGGTTGGGACAGCATTCGAATCTGACAACGATACAGGCTATGGAAATGGCAACCACTTTTGCTAGGGCACAACCTAAACCACATTCATTTGAGCCAGAAAAACCAATCAGACCCACCCCCAGTTTTGAAAAGAAAACTCGACCCACTCCTGCGTTACAGCCTATACGACCCATAAGGCCGGATGTTCCGATTTTCAAGGGACCACAATCCTCTGAGTGTGGGATGTGGGGCCACATAGCCCGCATGTGTCCACAGAAGAGAGCACCTGAAGAGCCGATGGAAGTCGGCTACCTGCCGAAACCAATCATGTACTCAGCAGAGCTAAGAGGAGCATTTTATGTAAGTGTGAGGGTGAATGGGACGAGGGTGAAAGCACTTCTAGACTCTAGCTGTAAGCAGTCGGTAGTGCAGGGATACCTGGTGAGGGAGGGTCAGGTTGTCCCAGAGACCTTGGTTCATATCAAGTGTGTCCATGGGGATGTGAAAAGGTACCCTGTAGCTTACATACCTCTACAAATGACAGAATGGAAGACATTAGTGGTTAAAGTGGGAGTACTAGAGACCCTACCAGAGGAAATCATTATAGGGACGGACAATCCCCAGTTCCTAGACACATTTAGTAAGACCCTGAAACGAGAGAACCCTGACTTCCCTAAACCCGCTATGGTGACAGCAGATCCCTGGATCACGGATCGTAGTTTTAAGTTCGCCCAGGCCAACGACGCCAGTCGGTTTAACGCGTGGGAACAAGCACATCAAACCCAAGACGATCCCACTCCCCGATATCCCCGCTTCCTGATCCAAAACGACCTGCTATATCGACAGGGGAACCCTACAGAGTCACCGCAGCTACTCGTCCCTCACGACTTTAGGGAACAGATAATGTACTACTCTCACACTCACTTATTAGCAGGGCACTCCGGGACGGAGAAGACAACACAGAACGTGCTACGTTACTTCTATTGGCCGGGAGTGTACAAAGATCTCAAAAATCACTGCCAAGCATGCAACATCTGCCAGAAAAAGAACACCACCCGTCCACCAGCCGTACCATTGCAGCCCTCACCGATAATCGGGGTACCCTTCGAGAGGTTTGCCATGGACCTGATCGGACCGCTGCCGAAAACTAAGAGGGGTAATATGTACGCATTGGTAATCGTGGACTATGCGACTCGGTTTCCGGAGGCTTATCCGCTCCGAGCCCCAACCACCAAAGCCATAGCGGATCACTTCCTTGAGTTGTTTTCACGGGTCGGTTTTCCGAAAGAGGTGATCACGGATCAAGAGGTGATCATGGATCAAGATACGCCTTTTATGTCCAAACTTATGAGGGAGGTGTGTGCCCTTCTGAATCTCCACCAGATCCGGACCTCGGTCTACCACCCCCAAACGGACGGACTGGTGGAACGATACAATGGCACCCTCAAGGCCACAATGAAGAAAATGCTGGCGGTCAATGGAAGTGAATGGGACCGAATCCATCCCTTGGCACTGTATGTGATAAGGGGGCAAAGACAAAGCAGTCTTGGGTGCTCCTCGTTCGAAATGCTATACGGAAGGCAACCCCGGAGTTTACTAGAAATGACAAAGGAAGTCTGGGAGACAGAACAACAAGCCGATACCAGGAGTCTCCTCGAATACAGCCAGGCATTGAAAAATTCATTGGGCAAAATCAGGTATCTGGCCTACTCGCAACTGGAGAAAAACCAAGTCAAACAAAAGACCTGCTATGACAAAGGAAAAAGATGGAGAAAGTTAGCCGTGGATGAATGGGCTCTGGTATTACTGCCATCAGCAACAAGAAAAATCCAGACCGAGTGGCAGGGACCATTCCGAGTAATTGAAACCATCGAGAAAACGACATACAAGTTGAGAATATCATCCAAGAAAACCCAAATATATCACATAAATATGCTTAAGAAGTGGATTGGACCTCTTCCCATCGCCCATACCCTCACACTGCCCACGGGATCTAGTACGACGACTACGATGGACAGTCTTGTCATCAACGAGGATCTCCGAAGCACGCAACAAAAGGAGTTCAGGAATACACTTCGGCCCTTTTCTCAGCTGTTTTCAGACCTGCCAGGGAAAACGACGTGCATAGAACACAGGATCGAAACCCCAGAGGGAACAGTCATCAAACAGAGACCGTATCGTATCCCAGCAGCACGTAGACCAGCCATCCAAAAAGAGATCCAAGAGATGCTACAGATGGGAGAGATCCGACCCTCAAGAAGCGAATGGTCGTCACCGATAGTCATGGTCCCCAAACCGGATGGCAGCATACGCTTTTGTATGGATTTTCGCTCCCTAAATGCAGTATCATCTTTTGATTCATGTCCCATACCACGCATTGATGAATTGATACAAAAACTGAGACATGCCAAATATATCAGCACTATTGACCTGACCAAGGGATATTGGCAGGTGCCCCTTAAAGAAGAGGACAGAAAGAAGACCGCATTCGCTACCCCCGACGGGTTATTTGAATTCAACGTTTTACCCTTCGGCCTTCACGGGGCACCAGCAATATTTCAGAGGCTGATGAATGAGATACTGCGAGAGTACCAATCATTTAGCTCGGCTTACCTGGACGATATCATCGTGTTCAGTTCATCCTGGGAAGAACATCAGCAACATCTGACCACCATACTGACCCAACTCCGGACCGCGGGATTACACATTAACGCCAAGAAGTCCCGGATGGGCTTCCAAAAAGTGAAATATCTGGGTTACCTACTGGGCCATGGCCTAATCGAACCACAAATCGAGAAAATTAGAGCCATTGCCGAGACATCATTCCCACAAAACAAAAAAGAGATGAGGGCCTTCCTAGGTTTGATAGGATACTATCGCAGATTTATACCCTCCTTCTCCGACCTAGCAAGCCCCCTCACTGACACCCTAAAGAAGGACTA
The DNA here is from genome assembly GCF_964261635.1 of Lissotriton helveticus. Classification (NCBI taxonomy): domain Eukaryota; kingdom Metazoa; phylum Chordata; class Amphibia; order Caudata; family Salamandridae; genus Lissotriton; species Lissotriton helveticus. The sequence goes on along the minus strand of NC_136067.1, from coordinate 1,585,473,066 downwards.
TAATCCTTCGGGATTCAGGGAACCCACAACAGCAATGTGGACCGCCTTTAATGCTCTGAAAAAATCCATCACCACGAGTCCAGTGTTGAGGTCCCCTGACTTTACACGGCCCTTCATATTGCACACAGACGCCTCAGACTACGGGGTGGGGGCGGTATTGTCACAGCTGTCAAATGAAGGAACAGACCATCCGATCCTTTACATCAGTCGGAAATTGTTTCCCCGCGAGGTTAAGTATCCGACTATTGAGAAGGAATGCCTGGCCATCAAGTGGGCCGTAGAAAAGCTCAGGTATTACCTGGAGGGACATCCTTTTACCCTTTACACGGATCACGCTCCTTTAACATGGATGAGCAGAAATATGTCCAACAACCCAAGGGTTCTTCGCTGGTTTCTCGCCCTCCAGCCATTCTCCTTTACGGTCCGTCACCGTAGGGGCCGGGACAATGGCAGCGCGGACTTCCTCTCGCGCTACCCTCTCTCCGATCGGGAGAATCCAGGGGGGGTGGTGTGTGACCAGGGGGCGGAGTGGCTTACCCCTTCTCCAACACCCCCTCGATGTCTGTTCCCCTCTTTCTCATCCCTACAGCAGCCCGAGGTCTGGAACGGGGCAACGCCTTGGGACTCATCCAACACTCGTGACGAGGAAGGGCGCTGTTTCTTTAACTGGACGGAGTTCGATCCCGGCCACGCCCCCTGGTCAGCTGGGACGCCGGAACTAAAAGCCGAGTCTTCCGAGAGGGAGGTGTGTTCATCACCCGAAGGAGTCGAGGAGGGAAGAAGGAGACATACGGAGTAGAGGAAGCAGACCCGGTGACGAGAGCAAGGCGGAAGGAGCGAAGGAGGAGGCGAGCCCAGCTGTTGCAGAGCCAGGAGGCCAACGACAAGGCGCTTCGCCCAGCCGCACTTCAAGGGCAGTGTGGCTCAGCCAGGTACGGGACCGTATCGTGGGCTGGGCAGGTAGAAGAGGTCTTAAACCTCCGTAGTGCACCGCCACGACATCCCTTCACTGAACCCTTTCCCTACTTCACCACCAACACGTCGTAGAAACCTGTGTGCACGAGTGCAGCTCCTCACACCCTTTCCCTAACGCTCTCAGTGAACCAGAGCCCTTTACTGAGTCCGTTTCTCTCTTTTGTTTCATGTAACCAGAGACCGGAAAGCAAAACGGACGCACCTACAGTACCCAGAAGTCCACGGGAGGGAGGAAAATCAGACGGAGATCACAGAAAGGAGAGGAGTTCCCCAGCTCGTCGAGTCTCCGAACCTCCACTACCCTATTATAGAAACATACCGCTGCGCAAGCGTTTGTTGAAAACAATAAAGCCAGCCTTAACAATACCCCCAGAGTTCGTGTTTCCATCGATCCCGCCACAGTAGCATATTTCGTTCGAGGCATGTGGGCTGCTGAATTCATATCTGTGCATAGACTGAATAGCAGTATCTCCTCTAGCGGTGGCCACCTGTGCCAGCTGCAGCAGTTTGGAAAAGAGTTTTGAGGACAGCCTGGCCTACAGCAGCTTGCTGTTTTGCTTGCACGTCTACACAGTAGTGTTTTGTGAAAGTGTGTATGGTGGACCATGTGGCTGCCTTACAGATGTCTTCGAGGGGAATATTTCCTAGGAAAGCCTTGGATGCCCCCATTTTCCGTGTAGTGTGTGTTCTAGGGGGGACTGTTAAAGTGCGTTTAGCTTTTAGATAACATATCTGGATGCACTTAACTATCCATCTGGCTATTCCTGACTTTGAAATTGGATTTCCCTTGTGCTGTGGTGCAAAAGCAACAAACAGTTGCTTTGTTTTCCTAAAAGATTTAGTTCTGTCCACATAGTATAGTAGAGTTCTTCGAACGTTTAGCGCAGGGGTCCCCAAACTACGGCCCCTGGGCCAAATCCGGCCCGCCTAATCAAATGGAGTGGCACTCCTGGTGCGTCCACATCCACAGTGTTAGCTCCCGGAATGTGGTCAGGCACAGAGTTATAGTTATTCCCATGTAGCAGTACGCTCTGTTGTGCCTGATTTAGATATGGATGCCTCGGACAGTTTTACACATGTGCAGTTTTACAATTGCGCAGACGAAGCCGGCGCCGTCTGACTTCACCGGACGGCGTCCGCGCGCGTCTTACGTCACGCGTGTCTGTGCGTGGAGGGTGCCCGGGAAAGAGACCAGTGTCCGGACAGGCTCGGGGACCAGGAGCGGCGCGGGAGCCTTGTGGGCCGGGGAGTGGGACCGTGGATGGAGCGGGCGGCAGTGGGTCCGCGGATGAGGAGAGGGCCATGGTGGAATGGGTGCGCTGGAAAGAGACCGGTGTCCAGGACAGGTGCGGGGACCAGGAGCGGAGCGGGAGCCTTGTGGGCCGGTGAGTGGGACAGTGGATGGAGCGGGCGGCAGTGAGTCCGCGGTTGAGGAGAGGGCCATAGTGGAATGAGAGGTCCATGGAGGCTAGGGGGGTCCATGGAGGCTTTTCATTTTATGCGTTTTTCTATAGCGCGGACTTTACCCGAAGGTGTCAGAGCGCTTCACAATAGGAACAGAACTGATACATGAGAATATTACAAGTGAGCAAATTACAAAAGCAAAGGTTACATTACATGAGGCAAAAGAGGCAGCAAACGGTGCATTACAGGAGGAAAAAGTGAAATATGTGCAGAGTCTCAATTATAATGTATGAACAGCACGTTAAAGGCCCTGGGGCGCTGTTATTTTTTCTTTTTGAGATACATTTTAATTAGGGTTTTACATGAGTAAAATAAAGATAAAGATATACCACAAAGACACTTCCTCATCTTTTCTTTGATGGTTCGGCTTGTGGGTGTTGCGCTGACAGGTAAACCAGAAGCCAAATGGGTACACATTTCCCCCAATTTGTTAAAAGTATGTGAGATAGTGTTTTTAAAATAAAATCACTGTATTTCCCTGCATTTACTATGTTTATCACAATTGCGATCGTCTGAGAGGATAGGCGGAGGAGAGGGAGGGAGTGAGCGGGGAGGGGTGCTGCAGTGTCAAGGAGGAAGGGGGATGTGGGAGAGGGGAAGGTGTTGGCAGATACCATGGATGTGTATTCTGAATACAGCTTGGACAAAATGTTATCTTTTTTGCTCGAGTTGATTTTTTAGAAATGCGGTCATGGAGTTGTCTGCCTGTGGTGAATTGTATCCATGTCCGACAGGTGTGTGGCGATAGTGTGGAGAGGTCTTTCCATTCAGAAAGAGTGAGTTTGTGATCACTTGACACAAGTCTATCCCAAAGAAGCCCACGGAAATGAAATCTTTGCAGGAGAATAATACTGGTTGTCACTTTGGCCCATATAATTTCCTGTTATAAGACTGACCCCGGCCCCTCATCACAGAAAGGAAAGTTGATGTGGCCCCCGCCGAAAAAAGTTTGGGGACCACTGGTCTAGTGTGTGCAGGGCTCTTTCAGCTACTGATTGTGGATTCTGAAAGAATACTGGCAGTTCAATTGCTTGATTAATATGGAAGTTGGATACCACTTTAGGCATGAATTTAGGGTTTGTTCGAAGAACTATCCTGTTAACATGTACCTGCATGAAGGGTTCTTGAATTGTCAGTGCTTGCAATTCGCTCACTCTTCTGAGAGGTGATGGCAACTAAGAATGCTACCTTCCGCGTTAGGAATTGCAATTCGCATGAGTGTAAAGGTTCAAAAGGAGGTCCCATGAGGCTGGTAAGCACTATATTTAGATTCCAGACTGGGGAAGGAGGGTGTCTTGGAGGGATCACTCTTTTTAAGCCCTCCATAAATGCTTTAATTGCTGGTACCCTGAACAGCGAAAGGTGTTGCCTGTTCTGAAGGTATGCTGCTATAGCAGCGAGGTGTAGTCGAATGGAAGAGTAGGCTAAGGTACATTGTTGTAAGTGCAGCAGGTAGCATATAATGTTCTGAATGGAAGCGTCTAATGGGTTGATTTGGTTATTGTTGCAGTAAATAACAAATCTTTTCCATTTTGCTGCATAGCACGCTCGTGTGGTTGGTTTTCTTGCCTCCCTAATGATGTTCATGCAGTCTGGGGGCAAGTTAAGGTAACCGAACTCTAAGACCTCAGGAGCCAGATCGCTAGGTTCATTTGATTGGGATCTGGGTGTCTTATTTCTCCATGGTTCTGAGTTAGAAGATGTGGAGCAAGGCATAGTTTTTGATGAGGAACTACTGAAAGTTCTAGGAACGTTGTGTACCATGGTTGTCTCGCCCATGTGGGAGCAACCAGGATCAGGGTGAGTGAGGGTTGTCGCAGTTTGCGTGCCACCAGAGGGATCAACGGTGCTGGGGGAAAAGCATACGCAAATCGGCCTGACCAGTTCATCCATATCGCAATGCCCAGTGACAACGGATGTGGGAATCTGGCGGCAAAGTACTGGCATTTGGAGTTTTCTTTTGTGGCAAAGAGGTCTATCTCTGGGTGACCCCATTCCTCGAAGAATGGTTGGAGAACTTGGGGGTGAATTTCCCATTCGTGTATTTGTTGACTGTGCCTGCTGAGCAGGTCGGTAATCTGATTGTCCTTCCCTGGGAGGTGTGCTGCTAGGACAAAGATGTTCTTTGGAATTGCCCACTTCCATATGCTCTGCGCCAGATGGGACAGCTGTGGAGAGTGGGCTCCTCCCTGTTTTTGGATATAGTACATTGCGGTCATGTTGTCCGTCCGGATCAACACCGTCTTGTTGTACACGTATTTTTGAAAGGCTTTTAGGGCTAGGAAGATCGCTAGCAACTCTAGTTGATTGATATGCAGCCTCCTTTGTTTGTTTGTCCAGAGCCCTTGTACTGTGTACTGAAGGAGATGGGCTCCCCAGCCTGTCAGTGATGCGTCCGCTGTTAGTACTAGTTGTGGAACCGGCTCTTGGAACAGTCGCCCTTGTGAAAGGTTTTGTGGGTTCCACCACTGCAGAGATTTGTGTGTGCGACTGTCCACCAACACTAGGTCTTTTAGGTGTCCACGAGCCTGGTTCCATTGCCGTGCTAGGCATTCTTGTAACGGGCGCATTTGAAGTCTGGCATGGGGGACAATGAATATGCAGGAGGCCATCATGCCTATGAGCTGCATGAAAACTTGGGCTGGCAGGGAGTGCTGTGGCAGGAATTTGCGGATGAGTATCTGCATGCTGGCTATCCTTGCTGTGTTTGGGTACGCCTTTGCCACTGAGGTGTTTATAGTGGCTCCCAGGTATTGCTGTTTGTGGGAAGTTTGCAGATGCGATTTTGTGTAGTTGATTGAAAAGCCTAGGCTGTGTAGCAACTGGATAGTGTGAGATGTGTGTGCTGCACACTGTTGGTACGATTTTGCTTGTATTAGCCAATCGTCCAGATAAGGTACACATGGACGTGTTGCCTCCTGAGATGCGCTGCTACTGTCGCTAAGCATTTTGAAAAGACTCTTGGAGCCGTGGTAACCCCGAAGGGCAAAACCTTGAATTGGTAGTGCTGCCCTTCTATTGTGAATCTGATGTATTTTCTGTGGGCTGGATGGACGGGTATGTGGAAGTACGCGTCCTTGAGGTCCAGTGTTGCTAGGAAGTCTCCTTGTTGTAGCAACGGGAGCACTTGCTGTAGGGTGATTATATGGAAGTGCTCCGACAGTATGTATTGATTTAGGGGTCTGAGGTCCAATATTGGTCTGAGGGAACAGTCCTTTTTGGGAATAAGCAAGTATAGGGAGTATACTCCTGTCCCTTGCTGGAGGAAAGGGACTGGCTCTATGGCCACCTTTTCCAGCATGCTTTTCGCCTTTTTTGCTGAAGGAGGGAGATGTGTTCTATGGACATAGGACGATGTCTGGGTGGTATGTTTGGTGGCGTAGAAGTCAGTTCTAGGCAATAACCAGACTGGATAATTTCTCTTACCCACCTGTCTGTGGTGATTGTGTGCCAGACAGGTAGGAACTGTTGTAGTCTGCCTCCGACTGGTGTTAAGTGTTCCGGAGGCAGCGTAATGAAGTCACTGTTTAGTGGTGGGGGAGGCTCTGGTGTTATTGCCTCCCCGCCCTCGTCCCTTAGGGTTGTTACCTCTGTAACCACCTCTGTTGGTGTTCTTTGTGAAGGAACCTTGTGTGTTACCCTTGTAGGAGGTAGATGTTTGTGAAGCATTTCCTCGTGTGTTTGCTCTGTATGAGGAGCGCCGAAAGGAGCCCCTTTGGTGCAAAAATTGCAGTGCACCCATGGATTTTGCTGTTTCCGTTTCCTTTTTCATTTTGTCCAAGATGGTATCAACCGCAGGGCCAAATAAAAAATCTGGGTTGACGGGTTGGTTGAGAATGGTGGACTGCACCTCATTCTTAAAACCTGAAACCCGCAGCCATGCATGTCCGCGGAGGAGGACACTAGTATTAATGGATCTAGCTGCGGTGTCTGCAGCGTCCAGCGCACATTTGATGGAGGCATTGGAGATGAACTTGCCCTCCTGAATAAGATCATTTGCTTTCGCTTTGAACGGCTCGGGCAAATGTTGCATAAGGCTCTCGAGCTGATCGTAATGTGCCCTATCGTAACGAGCCAGTAGTGCCTGTGTGTTCGCGATTCTCCAAGAATTGGATGCCTGTGCCGCTACCCTTTTGCCCGATGCCTCTAGGATTTTGGACTCTTTATCAGGGGGAGGTGCTTCCCCTGTTGTCTGAGAGTTGGCTCTCTTTCGTGCGTTAGCAAACAATAGGGAATCTAGTGGCAGCTGGCCCTTGACATAGGTGGGGTCTGTAGGAGCCGGTCTATACTTTTTTTCTATTCTGGGATTGATTATCCGTGCCCTGGCTGTGTCCTTGAATATGTCAGGGGCATGTTTTAGAACTCCCTTCAACATTGGAAGTGTTTTGACACTTTTTTCTGGAGTAGTGAACGTGTCAAAGAGGAAGTCCTCTTCTACAGGGTCATTGTGCATGTCCACGTTGTGGAATTGCGCTGCCCTGTCTATGAGTTGGTTAAATACTACTGTGTCATCAGTGGGTGATGGTGTAGTAGGATAAGTGGGCACATCAAGGATAGGATGTGTATCATAAGGATCTGTTGGCTCCTCCCAAGGTTCCTCTTGATCTGGATCTTGAGGGAACTCATATAGGGGCTGTGGTTCATACCCTGTGTCCCCCTCATCGTCATTGTGGTTAGAAGGTGAGGTAGGTGCAAGTGGTGTGGAGGGCATAATAGGTTGGAAAGAAAGTGAGGGTCTAGTGGGAGAAGTGCCAAAGTCGTTTTTCTTGAGTGGGATAGGTGAATCCGGTGCAAAGTCCAAAGGTCTCTTTTTCCTATACAGGATGGTAACTTTACCAGTGTCTAGGTTAATGTAAATTTTTGCCTGGTCCTCGGATGGATCTGGGTGGAATAGTTCTTCCTTTACAGTCCTGGGTTTTGGCTTGAACCTTTTTGGGTCGACAGACAGGTTTGTCGACGACCTTTGGTGTTTTGCTTGATTTTTTTCGTCTCAGGCCCTGATTTAGGCTCGACTCGTTGTTTCGGGGCGACGGGAAGTTTCGGGTCGACACGTTGTTTTGGCTCCGTAGGCTTCTTTGGGTGAGTGTCTTTAACCGGTTCGACGGTCTTTTTCGGATCGACCGGTGTTTTCGGAGCGGTTACTTTTTTGTCGACAGGTTTGTCCGGCTTCGATGGTTTCGGTACGGCACCGGATCGACGGTTTTCGGAACCGCAGGCTTTGTCGAGACGGCGACCTTCCTCAGTTCGGCGGGTGTCTGAAGGTTTCGGTTTCGTTTTCGGAGCCGAGCCTGAAGGCGGGGCTGACGAAAGTCTTTGATGATCTTGGCTAAGGCCTGTTGGCGATGCCTCGACCAGAGCCTTTGGTGAGGGGTCAATAGGTGTCGGGGGCAGTGTACTCACGATTTGGCCCGACGGGAGGTCGTCGTCGGAGTAGTCCTCGACTGTGACTATCTCAAGGTCCGAGTCTTGAGCGTCCGGTAGGTCCTGGTCATCATCGAAGATGTTGTCGGGTTCCGGTGCCGGTTGCTGAATTTCTTGCCTAGCAGCCCGTCGGATCTGTATGGTTTTTTTCGACCAGAACTGGGCGCAGGCCGGGCAGGCCTCTTCCCTATGGTCTGAGGAAAGGCACTTGTTGTATACTGAATGTTTATCAGTATGGGGGAACTTTGAGTTCCATTGGGGGCACCTTTTGAAGGGGCTTCTTTCCATCGACGGTCGGCTCACGTGGCGTCGAAAAGGCCCAACAGCCCGCGTCGACGACTGATCCGAGATGGAAGGTTGGATCGAGTAGAGAGGTACCGAACGGGAACAATACCGCCAAAGTCGAAGGCCTTTAGAAAAGTTTTGTTTTGATTCAGAGTTGGAGAGAAGGAGTTTGCATCCGAACTCAATGGCGGAAAAAAACAATCTGAGCATGGAAAGGATGCCCATGCGCACTGTAGTCCAGGGGAGGAGTCACCTATCTCGTGATACTTCGAAGACTCTTCCAAGACAACAAAGTGCAATCATCCGGACCCAACAATAGGCGGCGATCTATGCACAGATATGAATTCAGCAGCCCACATGCCTCGAACCTAATGTTTGTTACAGATATATTGTTACCGAAGGTAAGTAACTTATGTATCTGAAAGAAACACGTTAGTTAGATTCCTTACCTTAGAATAGATACTCCAGCAATACAAACCCCGGGGGTGGGTCTGCGAACCAAGATCACACCAGGAAGTCCTGGAGAACCGAACGGGCAAAGAAGCCATTCCTCCGGACTTGGCTGTCGAGGCAGTAGTGCTTGGCAAACGTGTGCAGCGAGGCCCACGTAGCTGCCTGACAAATGTCCTGCAAAGGGACTCCCTGTCCCAGGGTGGTAGTAGCCGCCGTGGCCCGTGGATCCTTTTTAGCCAAGGAATAACAGACCTTGATTCAAGAACCGACCCAGTGAGAGATGGTCTGTTTGTGCACAGCCAGTCCCTTCTTAGCGCCCATATAGCCAACAAAAAGTTGGCCGTCCACCAGGAACTGTTGTGTGCGGTTCAGGTAAAAAGAAAGCGCATGTTTTGGGTCTAGACGGTGGAGCCTCTCTTCCTCTTTCGAAGGATGCAGAGGCAGAAAGAAGGTGGGCAAGGTAATGGTCTGGCCGATGTAAAAGGCAGTGACCACCTTGGGTAAAAAAGAAGGAGTCCTCAAAACAACTTTGTCCGGATGGACAGAGAGGAAAGGAGGCTTAGAGGAAAGGAGGCTTAGAGGAAAGAGCCTGGAGCTCACTCACTCTTCTGGCAGAGGTGATGGCAACCAGGAAAGCAGTTTTGAAGACGAAGAGAACAGTTGTGGAGTGGCTAAAACGGAGCACACATTAGATAGGTTAAGAACAATAGTTACTTACCTGTAATCTGTGGTTCTCCAGTATTGGTGTCTTTCATAGATTCACATACCTGAATCATTCCCCGTCGTCGGAGTGGGAGTCCCACTGTACATAAAAAAGCAATAATATGCCATAAATATGTAGTAATACTAATAGAAAATGAACCAGGAAGTAAAGCAGCCAATGCTACAGTAGGCAAAAAACTTCCACATCTATGACTCTCATAGTCATTATGTATAGTCCAAACTACAGCCAATCAGGCGCCAGCACCCACCAGAATGTTCTCCCCAGAGGCTCAGGCTCTCAGATTTTCTCGCAAGGAGTGAAGGTAAACCATAATAGCCTAAAAAGCCTCTGAGGGGAGGTGGGCGGGTTGCATGTGAATCTATGAAAGACACCAATACTGGAGAACCACAGATTACAGGTAAGTAACTATTGTTCTTCTCCAGTATTAGGGGTGTCTTTCATAGATTCACATGCCTGAATCAGAGTAGCTAGCAGTACATATCCTTGCTGAACAGACACCCATAACGTCAAGCTTGTCAGTTAGTAATGCAAATAACAATGCAAAGTGAAATGAATATGCTACTTACCAGTATGCATCTGTTCTTGGCATGTAGGGCTGCTAACATTCATATCTAGTGCATAGATCGCCGCCTAGTGTTGGGTCCGGATGATTGCACATTGTTGTCCTGGAAGAGTCTTCGAAGTATCACGAGATAGGTGGCTCCTCCCCTGGACTACAGTGAGCATGGGCATCGGCTCCATCCCCAGATTGTTTTTAGCCATTGTGGCAGAGATGGGGTGAAATAGTGTAAAGGATGTCCATGCTAATGATGAATGCAAGATAGTGTCTGCAGCCGCTACGGGCACCGGGGAGGAGGGAGGGCGATATGAATGTTAGCAGCCCTACATGCCAAGAACAGATGCATACTGGTAAGTAGCATATTCAGTTCGAGGCATGTGGGCTGCTAAATTCATATCTAGTGCATAGAATACATAGCAGTCCCCCCATTAAGGGCGGTTGCCCGTGCCAGCTGCAGAAGCTTAAAAAAGTGTCTTGAGAACAGCCTGCCCTACAGCTGCTTGCTGCTTGGAATGCACGTCCACACAGTAATGTTTGGTAAACGTGTGCGGTGTGACCCATGTGGCTGCTCTGCAAATGTCCTCTAAAGGAATGTTCCCTAGGAAAGCCATGGACGCCCCCAACTTGTGTGTGGAGTGCGCCCTTGGGGGTATTGTTAAAGTGCGCTTAGCTTTTTGATAACAGATTTGGATGCACTTAACAATCCATCTGGCTATTCCTGCTTTGGAAATGGGGTTGCCTTTGTGCTGTGCTGAGAAGGCAACAAAAAGTTGTTGTGTTTTCCTGAAGTGTTGTGTTCTGTCAATGTAGTACATCAACGCCCTCCTAACGTCCAGTGTATGGAGCATTCGCTCAGCTACCGTTTGAGGGTTTTGGAAGAATGCGGGTAGGTCAATAGTTTGATTGATATGAAACTGTGACACCACCTTAGGAAGGAATTTGGGGTTAGTGCGTAGCACCACCCTGTTTGAATGTATTTGGATGAAAGGCTCTTGGATTGTGAGCGCCTGCAGCTCACTCACGCGTCTAAGCGATGTAATAGCAATGAGGAAAGCCACTTTCCATGTCAGAAATTGAATTTCACAGGAGTGCAGTGGCTCGAAGGGTGGACCCATTAGCCTTGTGAGGACCACATTGAGGTTCCACACTGGAGCTGGTGGCGTTCTCGGAGGAATGACTCGCTTCAGTCCCTCCAGGAAGGCTTTAATGGCAGGCACCCTGAAAACGGAGAGGTGCTGCCTATTTTGGAGATAAGCCGCTATGGCGGCTAAATGTATCCGAATGGAAGCGTAAGCTAGATTGCATTTGTAAAGATGTAACAAATAGCAGATGATGTTAGGAATGGATGCATCAAGCGGGTTGATATTGTTGGTAGTACAGTAGATGACAAACCGCTTCCATTTTGCCGCATAGCAAGCTCTGGTTGTGGGCTTTCGTGCCTCCCGAATGATGTCCATGCATTCTGGAGGCAGGTTGAGGTAGCCAAATTCTAAGACCTCAGGAGCCAGATCGCCAGATTGAGCTGTTGCGGATCTGGATGCTGAATGTCGCCATGGTTCTGCGTCAAGAGCCGGGATGTGAGATGTAGCCTTTGATGCGGTACCACGGAAAGTTCTAGAAACGTGGTGTACCATGGTTGGCGTGCCCATGTTGGAGCAACCAGGATGAGAGTCATCGAGTGTTGCTTTAGCTTTTTTGCCACCAGCGGAATGAGAGGCGCTGGGTGAAAAGCGTACGCAAATTTGCCTGAGGGAACCTGGCGGCAAAGCTTTGGCATTTTGCGTTTTCTTTTGTGGCAAATAGGTCTATCTGTGGATGACCCCACTGCTGGAAGTACGGGTGGAGCACCGATGGATGTAGCTCCCACTCGTGCATTTGATGGCTGTACCTGCTGAGCAGATCCGCCATCTGATTGTCCTTGCCCGGGAGGTGTTCTGCCATGAGGAAGATGTTCCTCTGAATGGCCCACTTCCACATGCTCTGAGCCAGATGAGACAGCTGTGGCGAGTGAGTACCTCCCTGCTTCTGGATGTAGTGCATGGCTGTCATGTTGTCCGTCCGGATCAACACGACCTTGTTGCACAAATGTACTTTGAAGGACTTGAGCGCCATGAAGATTGCCATCAATTCTAGGTAGTTGATGTGCAATGTTTGTTGCTGGGTTGACCACAGTCCCTGCACCGTGTAGTGGAGCACATGCGCTCCCCACCCCTGGAGAGATGCGTCCGTTGTTAGGACAATCTGTGGCACAGGCTCTTGGCACGGTCGTCCCTTGCAAAGGTTGTGTGGATTCCACCAATGCAGAGAGTTGTATGCTCGACCGGTCACCAACACTAGGTCTGTCAGTTGTCCCTGAGCCTGTGTCCATTGATTTGCTAGGCATTCTTGGAGGGGGCGCATGTGCAACCTTGCGTGCGGGACTATGAAGATGCAGGAGGCCATCATGCCTATCAACTGCATGAACACTCTCGCTGGCAGGGAGTGATACGGTCTGAATCTTTGGATCAGTGACTGAATGCTGGTGATTCTGACTGCGTTTGGCTGAGCCATAGCCGTCAGGGTGTTTATTGTCGCTCCCAGATACTGCCGCACATGGGCTGGCTGATGGAGCGACTTTGGGTAATTCAGCGAGAACCCCAGACTGTGAAGGAGTTGAATAGTGCGGGACATGTGTGAGGCGCACTGTGTTTCCAACTTTGCTTGTACGAGCCAGTCGTCGAGGTACGGGTATACATGTATGTTCTGTCTCCTGAGGTGCGCCGCCACCGCCGCCCGACACTTCGTAAACACTCTGGGGGCAGTAGTCACTCTGAAGGGTAGCACTTTGAACTGATAGTGCTTGTTGTGAATGGTAAACCTGAGGTATTTTCTGTGGGACGGGTGGAGTGGGATGTGGAAGTAAGCATCTTTGAGGTCTAAGGTTGCTAGGAAGTCCCCTTGGCTTAGAAGGGGAAGTATCTGTTGCAGTGTCAGCATGTGGAAATGTTCTGACAGTATATACATGTTGAGAGGGCGTAGATCCAGAATGGGTCTGAGGGATCCGTCCTTTTTTGGGATGAGGAAGTACAGGGAATAGACCCCTGTTCCCTCCTCGTCCACTGGCACGAGTTCGATTGCTCCTTTTTGCAGCATTACTAGCACTTCCTGCTGCAATAAGTGCAAGTGCTCTGCCGACATAGGACGGTGCCTTGGGGGAATGTTGGGAGGAGTGGATGTTAATTCCAAACAATACCCGTACTGGATTAGTTTTTTCACCCACCTGTCCGTGGTGATGGACGACCAAACCGGCAGGAACTGCTGGAGTCTTCCCCCGACAGGTGTTGGATGGTCGGGGGGCAGTGACAGGGAGTCACTGTTTGTTTGCGGCAGAGGAACGGGAGTTGGTGTTCCCTCTGCCTCTGCCTTTGGCACTGTTACCTCGGTAACCCCCTCTACCTTGCTTGGGGTACGAGGATTGCGCACCACCTTTCGTGAATTGTGTTTGTTGTCCCATGTGTCCTCTGGTAACACTACGCGCACCTGAGCGACGAAAAGTGTTGCCCCTGAACTGTTGTGATTGAAGTGCCCCCATGGACTTAGCAGTCTCGTTGTCCTTTTTAATCTTTTCAAGTGTGGTGTCTACATCTGGACCAAACAGTCTGTCAGGATTGACTGGCTGGTTGAGGATTGTAGTTTGGATGTCAGGCTTAAATCCAGATATACGAAGCCAGGCTTGGCGCCTTAGCATGACGCTAGTGTTAATTACTCTAGCCGCTGTGTCCGCTACATCAAGTGCGCATTTTATGGCAGCGTTTGATATAAGCTTTCCCTCTTGTATGAGCATTTCTCCAGCTTCTTTATACTCATCAGGCAGATGTTGAAGGAGCTGTTCTAGGGTGTCGTAATGCGCCCTATCGTAACGCGCTAACAGTGCCTGTGTGTTTGCGATACGCCATACATTAGCAGCCTGCGCAGCCACCCTCTTGCCAGATGCCTCAAGCACTTTCGACTCCTTGTCTGGGGGAGGAGCTTCACCAGTTGTTTGGGAGTTTGCCCTCTTGCGGGCATTTGCGACCACCAACGAATCCAGAGGCAACTGTCCCCGAATATAGGCAGGGTCCCCAGGCGCAGGCCTGTATTTTTTTTCAATACGTGGGTTTACCACTCTCGCTCTTGAAGGTTCTTTAAAGATCTCTGGCGCATGTTTAAGGACACCTTTCAACATAGGAAGAGTTTTGACTGTTCTTTCGGAGACAGAGAAAGTGTCAAACAGGAAATCCTCTTCCACTGGGTCAGCATGCATATCTACATTATGATTTGCAGCTGCCCTCTCAATTAAAGCATTGAAAGCTGCTGAATCTTCAGTTGGTGACGTACGTGGCCCAAAGCCTTGTGGGTCCTGCACCACCTGATGACTTCCCTGGTCCCCAGCGTCGTCATACGAGTCCTGATTCGCATCAGGGTCATTGCTAGTAGGGAAGTTGTACTGTTCATCTTGGTCATCATCCTCACCCCCTGATTGGTTGGGGGAAGGTGTTGGACTCCTCCTTGGGGGAGGTTGCAGAGGTTCAACAAGGGCAGGAATGTCCTGTGTTTGCCTTTTCTTTTTCAGTGGAATTACAAATGACTCCAGTGGCTGGGAACTGATCTTTCTCTTATAAAGTGTCAGTTTCCCTGTGTGGGCATCGATAAAATGCTCACTGTCGTCTTCAGATGCTGGTTGCCGAGGCAAAAGAGCACCGGACGTGGAATGTTCCGAAGTCCCCGAGGCCTTCGGCACCGTTTGGGGCGCAAACGCTTTTGGTGGCACCTTTGGCGGTAGTGTGTAGATAAGTTTTGTCGCCTTTTTGGCCGGTGGCTCCATCGGTTTCGGATCCGATGGCGCAGTCGTTGTCGACGGCAGGGCTTTCTCCCGAATCCTTTTGAGCGAGTCGGAGACCTGTTTAGTAAATCAAGCCGAGGGCTTGACGACCGATGCTTCATGTTCGTCCGCTATGGAGGCCTTCGGCGTGGCAGAAGAAGGCACCGATGAATCCTCGACTCCAACGGTTCGCTGCCCTGCAGCTTTCTTAGGCGCCGACGCCGTCGATGCAGATCCGGTGTATTTGTGCCGAGGAGTACTGGCTCCGGCTTTCGGATCTTGGCCTGTAGTAGACTTCGCTTCGACCGTCTGTTTGGAGGTTGACGCTCCAGCCGTCGAGACGTGATGGACTACCTTCTTTGAGGACGTGTCCTTGGCCACCGTATGTGGCGCCGATGACTCGACGGCCTTCTTCGGCTTCGTAATTTTGGACGGAACGTCAGCCATTTTAGACGTCGGCGAAGCCGTATGTTTCGGTTTCGTTTTTGACGTGTCTTCGACCATCTTAGATGTCGTGGAGACCGTAGGTTTCGGTTTCGGCGTGACGTCGGCCATCTTAGATGGTGTCGACTGCACTGGTTGCGGTTTCAGTTTCGATACGCGCAACAACGGCTCCTCCGGTGTATCCGTGGCCGGGCCCGAAGGCGGGGCTGGGGATATCGGTGCAGGGTCGTGGGTAAGGCCGAGTGGCGATCCCGTGACCTGAGCCTGAGTAAATATCGGGGCATAGCTCATCCCCTGAGCTATCTTCCGCGGCCCCAAAGACTTCTTCGTCGTCCCCTACCTCATCGACGTATTCAAGGTCTTGGCTCTGTCCTTCGATGTATTCATCTGGATCGGCCTCCGTTGATGGTGGTGAAATTTGAAGAGGATGGCTTTGGCCGTCTTCTGCGGGGTCGTCGAATATGTCGTCGGGTGCCGGTGCTGCGTGCAAGGCCTCGAGGCGCGCCGCGCGCCGATGCTTGAGAGTTTTCTTTGACCTGAATTTGGAGCAGGCCATGCAGTTGTCCTCGTCGTGATCCGGCGAGAGACATTTATTACAAACTGGATGCACGTCGATGTGTGGGTACTTGGACCCACACACGGGGCAGCGCTTGAACGGACTCCGTTCCATGATGATGTCGTCGGTGTCTCGCTGCGAGTACAGGGCCTCGATGTCCGAAGAGTAACAACTCCCCAGAAGTCCGACGCGAAGAGTCGGACGATGCTTGGGACCGTTCGCAACAATACCGACGCGAGTATCGAAGGCCTTTTGGCCTTAAGGAAGTAAACGTTCGATTCCGACAAGGAGGCGTCGAAATCACATCCGAACCCAATGGCGGAAAAAAACAATCTGGGGATGGAGCCGATGCCCATGCGCACTGTAGTCCAGGGGAGGAGCCACCTATCTCGTGATACTTCGAAGACTCTTCCAGGACAACAATGTGCAATCATCCGGACCCAACACTAGGCGGCGATCTATGCACTAGATATGAATTTAGCAGCCCACATGCCTCGAACATACACATATAGTATAAAGCATAACATAATGCAATCATGGAAATATGTGAAAACATAACATGAGAAGCGTCTGACAGCAGAAAACAAGGAGGTGGGAAACAGAGGCTCACCTTAATGAAACAGATTCCGTAGAACAGCTCGACCCACAGAAGTATCAGCCTCGCTGATTGACTCTAGACAGTAATGTCTGGTAAAGGTATGGCGACTCGCCCAAGTAGCCGCTTTGCAGATCTGCTGTAGAGGGACTCCAGCAAATAAGGCCGTAGATGAGGAGACCGCTCTTGTAGAGTGCGCTCGGGGCGCAGATGGCAAAGGTCTCCCAGCCTGTGCATGGCAAAAGGCAATGGCAGCAGATATACATCTTGCAATAGTCTGTTTTGATACTGCCTGCCCCTTACGAATCGCACCGTAGGTAATGAACAACTGGTCAGAAGTGCGTACAGTAGACGTTCTTTGTAGATAGAATTTAAGACATCTTCTAATGTCAAGCGAGTGTAAAGCTCTTTCCGCAGGTGTTTGCGGGTCTGGAAAGAACGATTTAAGAACAACAGGTTCGTTCAGATGGAAATCCGAAGGTACTTTCGGAATGTATTTAGGATTTGTGCGAAGTATCACAGAATCGCTTGTGAATTGCAGGAAAGGATGATGCACAGTGAAAGCTTGGATATCACTAACCCTCCTGGCGGATGTTAAGGCTAAGAGCAGTGATACTTTCCACGAAAGATACTTCAAGTCGGCTTTATGGATGGGCTCGAATGGGCGACGCATGAGTTGACCTAGGACCAAATTCAGATGCCACGAAGGAGGCGGACGGCGTACAGGAGGGAACATTCTAAAGAGGCCTTTAAAGAACTGTTGGATAATTCTTGCTGAGTACAGAGAATTGGACCCATCCTGTCGATATCTGGATATTGCAGCCAGAAACACCTTTAAAGTAGCATGAGACAGACCTGTTCGTGCTAACTGCAAGAAAAAAGGAAGAATTTCCTCAGGTTTTGCTAAAAAAGGGTGAACCCCCACTGAACGGCACCAGATACAGAAGCGTTTCCATTTCAGACTGTATGTCTTGATGGTAGCGGGCGCTCTAGCCTTGGCCAACACATCTTTACAGTCTTCCGGGATGTTCAGGTGTGCGAACTCATGGTGTTCAGGAGCCAGGCCGCTAATCTCAGCGATGCTGGGTCCGGATGGAAGACTTGACCTTCCTGAATACTGAGCAAGTTCGGGATTGGATGTAACTGAATTGGCTTGCTCTCTGACAGTAGGAGGAGTTCTGTAAACCAATACTGGCGCGGCCATCTGGGCGCAATCAGGATGAGTCGGCAAGGTTCCTTCTTCATCTTCCGCAGAACCTTGGGGACTAGTGGAATCGGTGGGAAAGCGTACGCAAACGTCAGAGACCAATTGATGGAGAACGCATTCCCCAGAGAATTCTTGTGGGGGTGCCAGCTTGCGAAGCTCTGGCATTTGCTGTTGGTACTTGTCGCAAATAGATCTAGGTCTGGCCAACCCCACTGATGAAATATGTGGTCCACTGTCTCCTGGTGAAGCTCCCATTCGTGGGTGGTGATCTTTGTTCTGCTGAGTGCGTCCGCTAGGACGTTTTCCGTTCCCGGAACATGCACTGCTTGCAAATGTACATTGTGGTGAAGAGCCCATGTCCATAAATCCTGCGCCTCTTGAGACAGGAGAAGAGATCGAGTTCCCCCCTGCTTGTTGACGTAGTGCATGCTTGTTGTGTTGTCTGTTCGTATCAACACATTGGTGTCCTGAATGATGGCACAAAACGCCTTGAGTGCAAGAAAAATGGCTCTCAGTTCCAAATGGTTGATGTGCCACAGTTTCTGTTGCGCAGTCCATTTGCCGCTGATCGTGAGGCCGTGTAGATGAGCCCCCCAGCCCTCGACGGATGCATCTGTAGTGATGGTTAGACTTGGTGCTTCTAGAAGGAACGCCCAACCCTGACTCAGATGACACCTCTGTGTCCACCAAAGAAGAGACTTCTTCATGAGTGGCGTGATTTGAATGAGGTCCTCGAAAGTGCCCGAAACCTGCTGCCACTGCAAGGTTAGTTCCTCCTGAAGCGGCCTCATTCGAAGTCGGCAATTTGGAAGTAATGGAATACAAGCCGATGCCATCCCTAGAAAAGATTTGTATAGTCGGACTGAAACTGACTTTCTTTGCATGAGATCTTGTGCTAGCCGACTTATTTTCATTTGTCTCTCCTTGGAGACGAAAGCTCTGAGTTTTTGAGTGTCCAAAATCGCTCCTAAGAATGCTCTTCTTTGAGACGATTGTATTTGGGATTTGCTGAAATTGATTGTCAGGCCTAGAGATTGAAACAGGTGCAGACACTGTTGAAGGTGACGTTGAACGGTTTCGTGAGAACTGGCCTTTATAAGGCAGTCGTCCAGATATGGGAAAATTTGTATTCCCTCCAGCCGGAGGTGCGCAGCCACTGGAGCTAACACTTTTGTAAATACTCTTGGAGCTGACCGCAGTCCAAAAGGAAGGACCTTGAACTGGTAGTCCCTGCCAGCCACCCTGAAGCGAAGGAATTTCCTATGGCGAGGTAGGATGGGGATGTGGAAATATGCATCCTGGAGATCTAAAGTGACCATGCAATCTCCTGCTGCTAGAAGATGCAATATTTCCTGAAGGGATAGCATCCGGAATGTCAATTTCCTTAGATATTTGTTTAAAGCGCGAAGATCGAGGATCGGGCGCCACTCCCCGTTCTTCTTCCTTATCAGGAAGAACCTGGAGTAAAATCCTATTCCTCTCATCCTCTGAGGAACGCTCTCGATCGCTCCTTTTTGTATCATCATTTTGATTTGGGTAAGCAGCTCCTTCAGGTGAGCTGGAGGCGGTCCTTTTGGCGGTACATTTGGAGGGAATTTTTCGAATTCTAGGGCATGGCCCCTGGCCACAATATCCAGGACCCATTTGTCTGTTGTTATAGACTGCCAGTTGGAGTAAAATTTCGATATTCTTCCGCCAAGTCTTTTGTGAGGGTGGAAAGATGGTGGTGGCAGGTGAAAAGTTTCATTGTCGCTTGTCTTTGCCGCGGTAATTAGTCTTACCCCTGTTTGGGGTGTATTGAGATCTTTTCTGCCCATAAGACTGGTAGCGCTGTGTCTGATAGCGCGGATTACCTTGTCGGTATGTGGATTGTTGTTGGTATCCACCTCTATTGAAGGACGTTCCTCGTCCTCTCGCTCCTCGAAAGGGCGGCTTGTGAAATTGTAGAGTGCCCAAGGATCTGGCTGTTTCAGTATCCTTTTTTATCGTTTGTAAAGCTTCCTCCACCTTGGGGCCGAATAAATATTCGCCATCAAATGGCATGTCTAAAACTCTGTTTTGGACCTCTTGCCTGAAAGCAGTGGAACGTAACCATCCCTGTCTACGCAGAACAGCAGCTCCTGCTAATTGACGAAATCCCGTAGATGCCACATCAACCGCTGAATCGATAATCTCTTCAGAGATCCTTTGACCTTCTTGAAGAATTTGGAGTGCTTCAGCCTTGGATTGCTCAGGGAGGAGATAGATAAATGGTGCGATGTCAGACCACATTTGGCGTTCGTACCGACCTAAGATGGCCAATGCATTGGCAGCACGAACAGTGGTTGCAGCCATGGTGGAAACACGTTTTCCAATTGAGTCTAGGCGTCTGCCCTCCTTATCCGGCGGCGCCGTAACTGCAGAGGACGGATTTCTGGCTCTTCTCTGAGCAGCCTGGACAATTACTGAGTCAAGTTTTGCCTGTCCAATTAGACATGCAGGCGTCTTTTCGGGAGCTTTATACTTTATCAATTCGTGGCAAGACCGGAGGAATGGAAGCCGGCGTTGACATCACCTTAACACCTTCCTTCCAGATGAACTCCACGATGGGTATTGTTCCTATTTGTCGTCTGGGCTGATCCTTGAAATCGTATAAGAAACATTCTTGTTGCGTATGTTCCATCTTTATATAAAAGCGTTCATTGCACGCTCCATCAATAAGTGAAAATTAGCTACATCCACCGGAGGGGAGGCCGACGCAGTCTGAGGAGATGTTGAAGGAGATTGTACCTGATAGTCATCCCACTCCGATAAATCATCCACTTCTCCCTCTTCTCGTTGGTCTTCATCTTCCGAAGATTGCGGATCTCCTTCGTCAGTAGGTTGTGGGTGTGAAGGCGGACACACCGGTGGGATCACGGTTGGAGGCGTTTCCAAAGTTGGAGTTGCCGGTCCAGAACCTGCTGATTCTGAAGGTGGGAACCTCCGATAGTAATCGTCCAGCATAAATTGTAAGTTGGATATTAAATCCAAAGGCACTTGAGCAACAGGGTTACTCACTGGTATCGATACATTAACAGGAGATTGAGAATCATCACATTCCTCCTCTTGAAGTTTAATATGCAACTCCGATGGACTAGTAGCTTGTCCAAAAGTATTCTGGACCAACTCATCCTCACTTTCAGAGTCCAAAAGTTGGTCTGGCACTTCAGAGGACACCTTTTGAGGTGAAATACAAAGGGGTGAAAGCTGCATTGCTGTTTCGCGCATTTGCCCCGATGCTTGTCGTGGTGTTAAAAACACCGTCGACGGAGACCACACTTGTAGTGCCGTGCATGATGACAATTGCGGCGTCGTCGGAGGATTCCCATCCGATGGTTTTGTCGTCGATGGAACACCTCTCGTCGACGGGACACTTTTCTTCGTCGACGGGACACTTTTCTTCGTCGACGGGACACTTTTCTTCGTCGACGGGACACTTTTCTTCGTCGACGGGACACTTTTCTTCGTCGACGGGACACTTTTCTTCGTCGACGGGACACTTTTCTTCGTCGACGGGACACTTTTCTTCGTCGACGGGACACTTTTCTTCGTCGACGGGACACTCTTCGTCGACGGGACACTCTTCGTCGACGGGACACTCTTCGTCGACGGGACACTCTTCGTCGACGGGACACTCTTCGTCGACGGGACACTCTTCGTCGACGAGTCAGTCTTCGTCGACGGTGTTATTTTCGCCGACGGCGTGGAGCCCGACGACGAGCTCGTCGACGGAGTCTTCTTTGTCGGCGGTAAAGCCTTTAGAGGTGTCGACGACGAGGCGTCGACACCTCTAAAGGCCTCACAGAAACAAATACCATAGTTGGAGACACCGTCGACGATGACATAACCATACCAGGTTTAGGAGTGGAAAATGTTACCGTCGATGTCACTGTAGTCGTCGTTCTCGTCGACGAGGAAGCTGAAGTGGACATCGCAGTAGGTGGAGACGAGGTCTGAGGTAAAATCCTCTCAGAAGACTGGGGAAACTTGAGGTTTGTCCCTTTTTTGGAAACAGAAGTGCTTTCCGTGCCCTTGGTTGTGGGGACAGTCTTAGATGTTGAAGGCTTATCCAGTCCCTTAGCAGGTGGTTGTTTTTTAGTCAGCTTAGCCTTAGGAGATGACATTCCGTCAGGCGCAGGCCTCTTCCTGGAGGCTGAAGTAGAACCAGAGGTAACGCTTCCTACCTCAGAAACAGGATTAGAAGAATCCTTTAGCCTTTTCACCCACAGAAGTAAACGACCCTCTCTATCCCTGAGAGTCTTTTGAGGCATGGTTCTGCAGATCTTACAGTCAGAGGCCTGGTGATCTGGGTAGAGACAATAGATACACTTTTTATGTGGATCTTTTTCAAAAAGCCGAAGCTTACCACAGCAATCACAGGCTCTAAAGAGAGATTTCTTAGAAGACATCCTTAAAAGTAGAAACAAATGGAGTTAGAAGTAAGAAACTGAGCAGAGCTCAAGGAGACTCCCTTTCACACGACGTGCGGTAGAAAATCTGAGAGCCTGAGCCTCTGGGGAGAACATTCTGGTGGGTGCTGGCGCCTGATTGGCTGTAGTTTGGACTATACATAATGACTATGAGAGTCATAGATGTGGAAGTTTTTTGCCTACTGTAGCATTGGCTGCTTTACTTCCTGGTTCATTTTCTATTAGTATTACTACATATTTATGGCATATTATTGCTTTTTTATGTACCGTGGGACTCCCACTCCGACGACGGGGAATGATTCAGGCATGTGAATCTATGAAAGACACCCCTAACACTGGAGAATACCAGATTCAAGTCCCACTGAGGCATTACGAAAGGAACAGGAGGAAACATGTGAGTAATGCCTTTCAATAACCTATTTACACCAGTGGATTTAAGAGAGAATGCTGATCAGGAAGCCTCAAGAAGGCTGAAACAGCTGAAAGATATCCCTTGATGGTGCCCAGAGCAGAGCCCTGCTGGGCCAGGGAAAGATGATAGAGGAGAACCTCAGAAAGAGGGGCGGAAAGGGGATCCACAGCCTTTGCTGTGCGCCATGCCACAAATTTGTTCCACTTGCAGGCGTATACTGTTTTTGTGGAGGGACGCCTGGCTGCCAGAATGACATCACAGACTTCAGGAGGCAAGTCAAATGGAATCAACTGCCGCCGCTCAATCTCCACGCATGGAGGTGGAGGCTGGACAGGTTCAGGTGGAGGACCGTCCCCTGCTGCTGTGACAGAAGGTCCTCCTGAAGAGGCAGTCGAATCGGGGGATCGATTGACAGACTGAGTAGCTCGGGATACCAGTATCTTCGTGCCCAATCCGGAGCCACAAGGATGACTTGGGCCCGGTCGCGCCTCATCTTCTTCAGCACTCTGGGCAGAAGTGATAGAGGCGGAAAGGCGTATAACAGACCGCAACCCCACTCGCGATGAAAAGCGTCTCAGAGCGAGTTCCGCCTTGGAAACTCCAACGCGCAGAACTGATGACATTGCGTGTTTTCTTCGGTGGCGAATAGATCTAACCAAGGCTCCCCCCACTGCTGAAAGAGACCTTGTGCCAGTCCGAGTTGAGACGCCACTCGTGATCCATCATGCACAGATGGCTGAGTTTGTCCTCCCTGGCATTCAGAGAACCTGCCAGGTGTTGAACCACCATGGTGATGCCCTGATGCTCCAGCCATGTCCAGCGGCGCAGAGCTTCCAGACAAAGGGTCCACGACTCCACCCCGCCCTGTTTGTTGTAATATTACATGGCGGTGGTGTTGTCCGTGAACACCTGCACTACACTTCCCCGGAGAGAGGGAAGGAATGCCTTCAGTGCAAGTCGGATCGCCCGTAGCTCCAGAAAGTTGATATGGAGCCGGGACTCCGCCGGAGACCAGATGCCTCTGATCTCCGCCTCTCCCCTGTGGCCCCCCCATCCCAAGAGAGACGCATCCGTCACCACTGTGTGCTCCGGTTGGGGAAAGGAGAGGGATCTGCCACTGACCTAATCACGGTCCGTGAGCCACCACTGCAACTGTCTCGCAGTGCCCTCCGAGATCAGGACGTGGTCGGATAGGTTGCCCTGATGCTGTGCCCACTGGAACTTCAGGTCCCACTGCAGAGCCCGCATCCGCCACCTGGCGTGATGCACCAACAGGATGCATTAGGCCATCAGTCCCAGAAGCCATAGGGTCAACCGAACCGAAACTCGGGATAAAGGCTGAAAGATCGGAATCCGAGTCTGAATATCCTGAACCAGCTGCTCGGGAGGATACACCCGAAACTGCGCCGAGTCCAGAACCGATGAAGGAGCTTTTGAGAGCGACTCAGGTGTGACTTTGGCACGTTGATGGAGAACCCCAGCGAATGTAGGAGGTCGGCCGTTGTCTGGAGGAGGGAGACGACTGCTTGGGGCGAGCCCGCCTTCAACAACCAGTCATTGAGATAGGGGAAGACTGGAACCCCTGATCTGCGCAGATGAGCTGCGACCACCGCCAACACTTCAGTGAACACCCGAGGGGCACTGGTGAGGTCGAAGGGAAGCACGGTAAACTGAAAGTGCTCGTGGCCCACCGTGAACCGCGGGTAACGCCGGCAGGACTGGAATGTGGAAATAAGCATCCAGGTCCAACGCTTCCATCCAGTCTCCAGGGTAGCCAAAACCTGAGCTAACGTCAGCATCTTAAACTTCTCCTTCCGGAGGAAGCCGTTGACGCTCCTGAGGTCCAAGATCAGGCGTAGGCCCCCTTTGCCTTTCTTGGGAACCAGAAAGTAGTGGGAGTAATAACCCCGTCCCACTTCTGGGCCAGGAACGCACTTGATGGCCCCCTTGGCCAAGAGGGCCGTAACTTCCCGTAGATGTTGCAAGTGATCCCCCGACATGCAGTGGTACTGCGGTGGCACCCACCTGTCCGAAGTGATGGTACGCCAGTGGAGCAGGTGATGGCGAACTCTGCCTCCCACTGACGTGGAATGGGCCTGAAAGCTCGGACTAGGAAGGCTTTGAGGCAGATGCTGCGGGAGCGGATGTGGACTGACCGGCTCTCGGTCCCCCTGCTCCGCCACGGCGTAATGCACGTCCGTGTTGCGGTTGGTTCTGCGTCCTGTGCCTGGACGAACATGCGGCGGTGCCCATTCCGTGGCCACGAAAGGAGCGAAAAGCAGTAGTTTGCTGGCGCTGGGCCGACAGGCCTAAGGACTTGGCAGTAGCCCTGGAGTCCTTAAAGCGCTCCAGCGTACTATCCGCCTTGTCGCCAAAGAGGTGACAGCCATCAAAAGGCATGTCCATGAGAGTGCTCTCGACAACCTCTGAGAAGTTCGGCGATCTCAGCCAGGCGTGACAACGAATCGCCACAGTCGTTGCCATCGCTCTGCCCAGCGAGTCCGTGGTGTCAAGTCCACGTCGAATGGAATACCATGCTGCATCCCGCCCCTCAGCAAGAACTTGGGCTAGCCGTGTCCTGGCCTCCTCCGGACACTGGGGCAGCACGTCCGCCACTGTATCCCACAGAGAGTGGGTGTAACAGTCCAAAAGGCATGCAGTATTAATGCTTCGCAACCCTAGACTAAGGAAGGAAAACAGTTTCTTGCCAAACTGTTCCAGCCTTTTGGATTCCCGGTCCGGTGGTGCGGTCGGGAAGGCGGTATGAGACGTGGAGGCCTGGATAACCAGACTCTCAGGGATGGTGTGGGTGGACAGAAAGCAGGGGTTGCCCGGAGCAGGGCAGTGGCGCCGGGCCACGTTCCGATCCACAGGAGGGACTGTGCTGGGCTTGAACCAAGTGCCCATCAGAACGTCAGTGAGGGCCTCACTGAACTGCAGCAGAGGTTCCGAAGAGCTTACTGGCGGTTGAAGCACCTCAGTGAGGTTAGTCCTCACGGACGCTGCAAGGGAGCTCAAGGCCCAAGGCCTTGGCCGCCTAGCGCAGCACCACAGCTTAAGTAGCTCCCTCCTCCGTAGCCACGGAAGGAGGACAGAGAAAACCAGTGTCAGGTGATGTGTCAAGACCACTGGCCTCCCCCTAGCTAATCTGCCCAGTCCTGACTTAACTGGCACTGCTGTGCCAGAGGGTCCTCAGACCCCTCCCAGTCCTCCCCTTCATCCGTGTCCTGATAAACAGGCAGAAATGACGGAGCTGGGGCATAGGTGAACAATTCACCAGTCGGCGTCGGAAACTGCAGACAAAAACTTTCCGGATCCAGTCTGACGTCTGGGGGTTATTCTAAAGTAAGGAATCTAACACGTTTCTTTCAGATGCACAAGTTACTTACCTTCAGTAACAATATATCTGTAAGAAACCTAGGTTAGTTATAGATTCCTTACCTTAGAATTGCCCTCAGGCGCAGAGTGGATCCGTAAATATTTCGTCAGCAGTACACCTGCGCGTCAGAAGGTGGCGTCAGTCGACTCCGCGTTCGTCGCCGTGGCGGTCGCCAAGATGATGTCGCAGTAGCAACATAGATGCCACCCTCGCGCGCTGACGTCAGTTCTGTACACAACCTTCCACGCCAGAAGCGAAGAGCCACGCAAGACACTGACCATTGGTGCACAAAACTAGGACCATGAAAGGATGTCCTTAACCTTAGAAGTCAGTTCGCAGAACGGGAATGTTGGGTGAGGCGGTAAGGAATCTATAACTAACCTATGTTTCTTACAGATATAACGTTACCGAAGGTAAGTAACTTGTTCATCTGAAAAAAACAGTTAGTTATAGATTCCTTACCTTAGCATAGATACCCCAGCAATACCAACCCCGGAGGTGGGTCTGCGAACTAAGTTCACAACACAAAGTCCTGGAGAACAGAACGACCAAAGAAGCCGTCCCTCCGGACTTGGCTGTCCAGGCAGTAGTGTTTGGTAAACGCGTGCAGCGATGCCCACGTAGCTGCCTGACAGATGTCATTTAAGGGGACCTTTGTCCCAAAGCAGTAGTAGCTGCCGTCGTCCTGGTGGAAAGGGCACGCAGCCCCACTGGAGGCTCCTTTTTACCCAAATAATAGCAGGCTTTGATGCACAGAACAACTCACTTGGAGATGGTCTGTTTGTGCATGGCCCGACCTTCCTTAATGCCCACGTAACCAACAATGAGCTGATCGTCCACCTGCGATCCAAGCAGAAGGAAAGCACACGTTTTGGATCCAGACGGTGGAGCCGCTCTTCCTCTTTCGAGGATGCGGAAAGAAGGTGGGCAAAGTGATGGTTTGGCCAATGTGGAAAGAAGTAACCACCTTGGGAAGAAAGGAAGGTCTGCTTCTAAGGACGACCTTGTCCGGATGGACAGCCAGAAATAGAGGCTTGGAAGACAGAGCCTGCAGCTCACTCACCCTGCGTGCAGAGGTGATGGCCACCAGAAAGGCAGTTTTCAAAGTGAGAAGTCTGAGAGGACAGATATGCAGTGGCTCAAAGGGAGCGCACATCAGATATATCAGAACCAAGTTCAAGTCCCACTGGGGCATTACAAAGGGAACAGGAGGAAAAAGATGAGTAATGCCCTTAAGAAATCTATTTACAACAGGGGACTTGACAAGAGAAGGCTGATCAGGAAACCTAAGGAATGCTGAAATGGCTGAGAGGTAGCCCTTGAGTGTGCAAAGGGCACAGCCCTGCTTGTCCAAAGAAAGTAGGAACAAGAGAACCTCAGAAAGAGGGGCAGAAATGGGATCCACAGCCTTTGCTTGCACCATGCCACAAATGTGTTCCATCTGCAGGCGTATAGTATACAGTCTTGGTGGAGGGATGACTGGCTGCCGAGATTACATCGCAGACCTCGCGAGGCCGGCCAAACAACGTCAACTGCCGCTGCTCAATCTCCACGCAAGGAGGTGGAGGCTGGACAGGTTCGGGTGGAGGACCGTCCCCTGCTGCAGGGACAGAAGATCCCCTGAAGAGGAAGTCGGGTGGGAGGATCGATGGCCATGTTGAGCAGCTCGGGACACCAGACTCTTCGTGCCCAATCCGGAGCCACAAGATTGACTTGGGCCCGGTCGCGCTTGATCTTCTACAGCACTCTGGTCAGATGTGGTATAGCGAGTGTAGCCTTGGAAATTCCAAAGTGCAGAATTGCTGACATTGCACGTTCTCTTTAGAGGCGAATAGATCTAACCAAGGCTCTCCCCACTGCTGAAATATACACCTTGCACCGCCTCAGAGTGAAGACACCATTCGTGACCCATCATGCACCTGCGGCTGAGTTAGTCTGCCCTGGCGTTCAGTAAACCTGCCTGGTGTTGAACCACCAGGGATATGCCCTGATGTTAAAGCCAAGTCGAGAGGCGGAGGGCCTCTTGACACAGGGTCCACAACCCCACCCCACCCAGTGTGTTACAGTACCACATGGCATTGGTGTTATCCGTGAACACCTGCACTACTCTTCCCTGGAAAGAGGGAAGGAATGCTTTGAGTGCAAGACTAGTCGCCCGAAGCTCCAGAGGGTTGATGGGGAGCCCAGACTCCGCCGGAGACCAGAGGCCTCTGATCTCCACCTCTCCCATGTGGCCGCCCCATACCAGAAGGGATGCGTCTTTCCACTGTGTGTTCTGGTTGGAGAAAGGAGAGGGATCTGCAGTTGACCCAATCCTGGCTCGTTAGCCACCACTGCAATTGTCGTGCAGTGGCCTCTGAGATCTGTACGCAATCAGACAGACAGATTCCCCTGATGCTGCGCCCACTGGAACTTCAGGTCCCACTGCAGAGCCTGCATGTGCCACCTGGCATGATCGACCAGTAGGATGCAGGAGGCCATGAGGCCCAGCAGCCTCAGGGTCATCCTGACCAATACCCGGGATAGAGACTGAAAGATCGGAATCATAGCACGAATATCCCGGACTCGCTGCTAGGAGGATAGACCAGAAACTGCATCGTGTCCAGAACCGCTCCGATGAAGAGGAGCTGTTGAGAGGGGGCCAGGTGTGACTTCGGCAAGTTGATGGAGAACCCCAGCTAAAGCAGGAGGTCAGCTGTAGTCTGGAGATGGGAGAAGACAGCCTGGGGCTAGCCCGCCTTCAACAGCCAATCAGAGATATGGGAAGACTGGAACCCCTAATCTGCGCAGATGAGCTGCGACCACCGCCATCGCTTTCGTGAACACCCGAGGGGCGCTGGTAAGCCAAAGGGAAGCACGGTAAACTGAAAGTGCTCGTGGGCTACCGTGAACCGCAGGTAACGCCGTTGGGCTGGCAGGACGGTGATGTGAAAGTAAGCGTTCTGCAAGTCCAACGCTACCATCCAGTCTCCAGGGTCGAGGGCAGACAAGACCTGAGTGAGCGTCAACATTTTGACCTTCTCCTTCCTGAGAAAGTGGTTGAGGTTCCTGAGATCCAAGATAGTATGCAGGCCTTTGTCCTTCTTGGGTACCAGAAAGTAGTGGGAATAGCAACCAAGACCTACTTCTGGGGCAGGAACCCGCTCGATGGCACCCTTGGTCAAGGGTGCGGAAACTTCCTGTTTGAGAAGGACCAGGTGATCCTCCGAACTGAGGTGGCATGGAGGGAGGGGTAGTCTCGAAGGGGAGGGAGTAGCCCCTTCGGACTATTTACAAAGCCCACCTGTCCGACGCGATGGTGCACCAGTGGGGGAGGTGATGGCGGATCCTGCCACCCACTGACGTTCGGTGGCCCTGAAAGGTCAGACTAGGAGGGTTTGGAGGCTGCTGCAGAGGGGGCTATGGTGGACTGGCCCACCTGCTGGCCCCCAGAACCACGGCGGTGGTTCCCACATCCCCGGCCGCGCTGGGGCTGAACAGCTTGCGCCGGCCTGTGGGTCTGGGCGGGACTTAGCGGGGCACCCCTTCCGTAGCCACGAAAGGGGTGAAAGGCAGGCTGTATAGGGCAGGTGGTGGAGAGGCCCAAGGATCTGGCCATAACCCAAGAGACCTTAAAGCGCTATAGCGCGTTGTCTGCCTTGTCGCTGAAAAGGTGACGGCCATCAAAGGGCATGTCCATAAGGGTGGATTGGACATCCCTGGAAAAACCAGTCCACCGCAACCAGGCGTAGGGTCGAAAGGCTACTGACGTGGAAATCGTCCTGCCAAGTGAGTCAGCAGTATCCAACCCACAGAGGATGGTAAACTTTGCTGCATCTCTCCCCTTGGCAACTGCACAGGAGAGTGTGGCCCGGGCCTCCTCCAGGCACTGAGGCAGCAGTTGTGCTGCAATATCCCATACAGAGTCGGTGTAATGGCCCAACAGACGTGCGGGGCTTACCGACCACAGTCCACAAGCTGGCTTAAGAAACCATTGTGAGAAGTTGGCCTGATATGCAGTGCTCACTATTCTAGTGAACACTATGTATCAGTCCAAACAACCCTTATTGAGGATTGGTTGTAAGTCAACCTGATAGACCAGCTATCCTAGTAGCATGGATACGAGCAGTCTAAGGCTAAGACTCTAGAGGGCGTGTTAAGCCAGCTGTTTTACCATCACATTACCCCTTGAACACCAAGTGAAAGGACACCACACAAGTTGTTATGAAAATAAACAGATATTTATTTATAACAAGACTACCCTGAACTCTTTATGAGTCAGGGAGCTAAGCACACAACAAAACTCTTACGAAAATACTTTAAGTCGCACAATTTACACAAATGCCCTAGGGGCACGAAAAACCATATACTCAGTAAGTGGAAAGCGAACTTGCTAGCAGGTAAGTAATACTTTTCTAGAATCAGGAATCGCTAGGCCTACAATTCTAAACACTGGGATTAGATGCAGGAGGCCTGTGAACGTCGTGTGCAGAGTGGGAACTCTCACGCGTAAGGCGTGAAAAAGTCTATGGAGGCTAGCAGTTGCAAAGTTACTGTTCTCGGGCGAACCCGACTAGGTGGGTCGAAAACAAGAGTGGATCCGAACATTTAGGGTGTTGGACTATGCTGGAGCACCGGAGTACTCAGGTTACCTAGCCCAGGGGCTGCGGCTGCATAGGGTTGAAGTTGCGTCGGAAACCCTCGTTGAAGATCCAGGAGCCTGAAGAAAGAGTTGCTGGCAGGCGGCCAGTGAAGAAAGTTCGGAGTGATCCAAGCCTGGATCAGGGAAGAAGAAACCTGTAAGCAGAGGGGACCAAGTTCTGAATCACTAGCCAGTGATTTGAGTGGGCACCAGGATGGCACCGGACGAAGTCACCTGAGCCAGGTGAGTGGGCGCTGCTGGGCTCTGCAGTCTCTCGGACCAGGAGGCGTTGTCGGCGACCAGGATGGAGGTGCGAGCTGTCCCACGAAGGTTCTTGCTGTCGACGTCGCTGGACCCAGGATTGGGCAACAAGTCTTGGCAAATGCAAGGCCCACGCGGTGGACCTAAAATGGCGTCTTGAGTGGACCAGGAGGGTCCAGGGTGCTCCTCTTTTGGAGGGGAGCAAGGGCTAGTCTGGAGCAACCAGACCAGCAGTAGTTGTCGTCGTGGAGCGTCGTGAGAGGGCCACTAGCCAACGGGCAAGCGACCTGGACAACGCGGTGAGCAGCAAAAAGCAGAAGGGCCCCACGCAGATCTCGTGGATGTAGGGGGGCTGAACTTCGGTGCTGGAGCTGCTCAGGGTCGGGGCTTCTCTTACCCCAAAGCACTCGGTCGAGGGTCACTCGGTGGTCGTGCTGGACAAGCGTCGTGCAGTTCTGAAGATGGCCGGTCCCTCGAGGTCTCGTCACACCCACGGATCACAGCTGGGCTGATGATGTAGGTTGAGGTCAGAGGTGCCAGGGAAGCCGGTTCTCGTCGTGCTGGAGCAGTCTTGATCCGAAGGAGAGACTGGCAACAAACCGCGATGCTTAGTTGGTGCCTGCTGCTGCAGGGTGACTACTCCTTAGTCACAAGGGAGAATCTTGGGAAGAAGTCTTGAGTTCCTTTCGTGGAAAGTAGTTTCAGGATTCAAAGATGATCTGATTTGGAAGGGGGCCAGTTCCTACCTTTATCCTGCAAAAAGGGGCTGGCACGCGACTAAGTCCTGCCCTATGGGTGGGACTAGGAGGGGGGTGGTTACACCCCTCTCCTTTGGCGGGCTTTCCCCAGGCCAGGGGCTGGAGTGCCCCTGGAACTGGTTCCAGCCGGCCTATGCACAGTGAGCACCGGGGTGCCACTTGCAGTCACCTTCCTCTAAAGCCCTGCCTACCTAGGATACACAAAATCCTGTCTGGGACGGTGCTGGCACCGCCCCTGGCAGGAAACCCTTTGTCCTTGCCTCCTGGGCTGGGAGGACTCCCAGCAGCAGGAGGGCAGACTTGTGTCTCGGTGGCAGCATCCATTTTGTGGAGCTAAGGCTCTGTCTGACTTTAACCGGGGTTACAGGTTACATACATGTCGTGTCCCTCTAGAAGGGTGGAATGCTAACCCCGTCGCCAGAATTGGCGAGGGGTTAGTATTCCAATTTGTATGACACCTTACTCGACATGTTTTGATAAAGCGATACCAGAGTTGGCATATAACCGCGAGGATTATAATGCACTTAAGAGTATATGGTATGCGATATCATGGAAACGGCTAAGGGATGGATCCCGAAAGCCGCAGACAGGCTCAGCTCATGCCAGAGCACTATCTCACACGATTCCAAGCACTCTGCCTTCAGGATTGTCAAGGCCTGCCATAGGAGTGACTGATAGGAGATCTGTGTGTCCATTTAGGTTTAGATATAGGAATACTATATCTACAGCAGAGGGTGAGTACACCACTCTGCCCCAGCTGTCAAGCAGTCAGTTGTGTCTGATTTAGTTAGTCAGCCCAGGGGTGGCATAATACATGCTGCAGCCCCTGGGAGACTTCTGGGTGCACCTCAGCCCTGGGTACAGGGACTTGAGGGCCCAGTGCCAATTCAGTACCTGGGTACAATTTGGAGTAGAGAGAACAGCTAGGCTGTGGGTCTGATTAGCAGGCCCACAGCCAGGGAAAGTCGTAAACCAGTGAAGCAAAAAGCAAAAATCTGGGTGATCATAGGATTGCAGACCCTACTCTCCTACAACCATTTTCTTCCCAAGGTGGTCCAGCTTTTTAGATTCCCTATCCGGTGGTGCGATAGGGAAGGCGCCTTTAGAAGTGGAGGCTTGAACCACCAAGCTCTCAGGGGTGGGGTGTTGGGAGAGGAAAGTGGGGTCGTCCGGGCCGGGCAGTGGCGTCAGGCAATCATCCTGTCCACAAGAGCCGCTGTGTTGGGCCTGGACCACATGCCCAAAAGAATGTCCGTGAGGGCTTCATTAAACGGCAGCAGGGGCTCCGAAGAGCTCGCTGCTGGTTGAAGGAACTCCGTCAGGAGTTTAGTCCTTACCGCCACCGTAGGAAGCTAGAGGTTGAGAGCCTCGGCCGCCCTATGCAACACCACTGGGTATGACGCTCTCTCCTCCGTAGCCACGGTAGGAGGAGACAACATGCGAAGGTCAGGAGAGGTGTCAAGACCACTGGCCTCCCCCAGGTCCTCCCGCCAGTCTGGATCGTAATCCAACTGGTCTGAAAGGGTCACCAGACCCATCCCAGTCTTCCTCACCCTCCTCTGGCTGCCAATCTGGCTGAAAATGGCCAGGGTGGGATACAAGTACTGCGCCGGCGGAGTCCGGCCACCCAAAGATGGCGTGCATCGCTTCCTAAAATTGATTAAGCTGGGCAGGGGTAGTTCCCGGGAAGGCCGGAGTCGAACCTGAAGGCTTTGCACGCGGAGATGCAGGAGGGGCAGGATCTGCACCCTTCATCGCATCGGCCGACGGACGAGAGGAAGTCGAAGAGCGACAATGCTTCTGCGACTTCTTCTTGTACGTCGACTTACCTGACCCCAAGTGCTAAGACTTAATAGAGGAGTGATGAGGACTCCACGATCGGTTCCTCGACCTCCCATGCTACCGGGACCTTGAGCGAAGCAGACTGCCGGGCCTAGAGGAGCTTTGCAGGACCGCTCACGTATAGACTTCGGGGCCGCGGTTCGGCAGTCGGGGCACGACTTGGGGTCAGACAGTTGAGGCACACGCGGTGCAGATCCGTCAACGACAACAGTCGGTACAGGAACAGCATGCCTTGAAGCTGGGCATCCCTCGTGCACCAGGGTTGAGGGTAGATAAGACCTGTGCAAGGGTGAGCATCTCAAGATTTTCTTTTTTCAAGAAGCAATTGAAAGGGTGCAGATCCAATATAGGTTGGAGGCCTCCATCCTTCTTTCGCACCAGCAAGTAGCTGTAATAGCAACCATGACCTACTTCTCACAGTGGCACCCTCTTGAAGGTTCCTCTTGAAGGTTCCTTTGGCCAGAAGAGCCAGCACTTCCTGTCGAAAGAGCGCAAAGCGCTCCTCTGCCAGCTGATCTGGGGACGCAGAAAGTGGCAACATGCTTTGTTGGAAGGGGAGGCCATTGGACAATCTAGAGCACCCATTTTTGTGTTGTAATCTATCACTATTTAGACAGAATATCATAAACAGAAATATCGTGGACCAAAAAATCGTGTCAAGAATATAGAGAACACAAATATTGTGAAGGTAAGTTACGTTTTAATATATATATATATATATATATATATATATATATATATATATATATATATATATATATATATATATATATATATATATGTACCTTGATGATGTATATATCTTCAAGGTATGCAGATTTAGAGTTAAGAATAGTAAATCTATACTTATCTATTTGCACTTGCCTTTTCAATATTTTGGGGTTGGATTCCGCAACCAGCTGGATGCTCATGCTGGATTAACGGCAAATTAAAGAGACAGACTGTGCGGCTGACAGGGGGTGGAGGTGAGCAGTTCTGGATGACCTCTGGCTTTGGGCCCCACAAGGCTTGTGGGAGCCATGTCTGTGGCCTTGAAAGGACAGATTGCAGGCCGTGGTGGTGAGGGGGGAACGGACATGGCTGATGGCCCCTACCGTTGCTGTGGAAGGGGTGTAAGGTGGAATGCAACTGTTTGGCCCCAGAGAACCCCAAAGACATAGCAGTGGTCCTACTGTGCTTTAATCTATCCAAAGCTGAATCTGCCTAGTCACCGAAAAGGTGGGTTTCATTGAGGGGCATGTCCATGAGCATGCCCCAAAAAGCCAGTATTTCTCTACTAGGCGTGATGAAGAAGCGCCAGCAAAGAAGCGTTGGGCCGGCCCAGCGAGCAGATTGTATGCAACTGCATCTGATCATGAACTTTGTTGCGCCTCACCAGTCAGCAATTGCGGGGTAGAGTGTGGCCCGGGCCTCATCAGGGGCCATCAGTAGCCCTTGTACAACTGTATTCCACACAGTATTGAAATAATGGCCAAATAATCATGCACAGTTCATGGACCACAGTGCAAGGCAGGCAGAAGCGAAAATCCCCTTACCGAAGGGGATTTAGATTCTCTATCCTGTGGTGTGGTAGGGAAAACACTGGGATTGATTCGGGAAGTAGAGGCCTGGACCACTAGGCTTCAGAGGTAGGGTGATAGGAAAGGAAGGCTAGGCCCATATGAAACGGGCAATGGTAATGGAGCAATGGTTCTGTACACAGGAGTGCCTGTGCAGGGTTAGACCCAGGTCCCAAGCAGGACCTCAGTGAGGGCTTCATTGAAGTGCAGTAACCGTACTAATGGGGATCCCCCTAGTTGAAGCACCTCCATCAAGACAATTGTTCCTCAGAAAGGCCTTCAGGGAAATAAGGCTCCATCTCCAATTCTGGGCGAGTGGGCCTGTACTGCGCTGGACAAGATCAGTCCAGCTCTGTATCTAAGTCGGAGGAGGTCACCACGAAGGAGGTCGCCACAGAGGTTGAAGGAGGAGAGGGGAGTCGCCATGGAGGAGGGGAAAAGGTCGCCACGGAAGAAGGGGGGTAGGAGGTCACCAAGGAGGAGAGAGGGTGGTCACCAAGGAGGAGGTCGCCACAGAGGAAGTCAGAGTAGGAGGGGGGAGGTTGCCAGGGAGGGCGCGGTCACAACAGAGAAGGGGGAGGGGATCCCCAAAGAGGAGGAGGGGATAGGAGGTCGCCACGGAGGAAGGAGGTCGCCACGGAGGAAGGAGGTCGCCACGGAGGAAGGAGGTCGCCACGGAGGAAGGAGGTCGCCACAGATAGAGGAGGTCATGCAGATGTAGCCAATCCACCGAGGGGTCGATTGGCGCTGAGGTCAGACTCTTCCGGCTGAGCTCAAGTAGAAGACCTCGTAGGATCAGAAACTGCTCCAGAGGTGTCTGAACGACCCAAAATAAGGCTCATAGCCTCATGAAACTCTTGGAAATGGGCGGCGGCCGCTCTGGCCCCACAAAATTTGGGGAAGGGCAGAAAGGACCCAGTTTCCGACACCAGCGGCACATGTCGATATGTAGCTTTGTTCCCTGGCGTCGTACGCAAAATGGGAGCAACACAGAGATATTGAAAAGCGCTTTGACTTCTTATGGGACTTACCTGAAGAAGTTCTGGTGTGTGACTAGGACTGAACCGAGGCCTCCCACACGAACAAGACCTGGGGTGGTGTGGAGATGCCTGGTGAGAGGCCTAGAGCTTACTGGCCCACTTGCAGATGGCCTTGGGGTTCAAAATATTGCACCCTGCACACAACGAGGAGTCGTGGTCCTTCTACAGGAACCACAGACACACCAAGTTGGGTCAGTCACCAAAATCAGTAGATGGCAGGCGCCACAAGACTTTGAACACAGTGGGTTTCTTTGGGGACATCTCTGAAAAAAAGACACTCAACTTCCAGATAGCAGCACAGCAGTTGTCTCATAAAAGCACACCAGTGTAGAGTGCTGCTTGTGTAGCCATGTTCAAGGTGGAATTTGTCCTCTCTCGCCCCTGGACTGGACAATTGGCCTCCCTGAAGCAAGATATAACCAATATGCTATTCCCTGCTCACAAAGGGGTCAGCATATTCTTAGATGGCCAAAGGACACAAACATTGAGTCCGTAGAGCAAATGTCTCATCTTGCCAACATAAAAAGTGAGTGTAAAGAATTCTCTGATGAAGGTGTGGAATTTGGACAAAAGAATAGCAGCACAAGAGGAGAAGGAAGTCAGTATGGACCTTGGAAATAAATTTGGGATTGGTTTG
The DNA here is from genome assembly GCF_964261635.1 of Lissotriton helveticus. Classification (NCBI taxonomy): domain Eukaryota; kingdom Metazoa; phylum Chordata; class Amphibia; order Caudata; family Salamandridae; genus Lissotriton; species Lissotriton helveticus. The sequence continues at coordinate 1,585,436,583 of NC_136067.1, read as the reverse complement.
CAAGATAACTTTGTCCATTGTGAAATAAAAGTTAGGGTTCCTTCATAGTAAATTCATGTTTTTTGGGTTTTTTAGGAAAGGAACTTTAAATATCCCTTTAGGTAGGTTCAGATGGAGGCAACATAAGTTTTCTCAGAACAGTATTTAGTTTCCCAGGGTATTGTAGATGAAGACTCTGAAAGGGCACTTCATGATTCTCTGAAAGAAAAGCGGGACTGAGTTGCTTTCTGTCCTCCGGAACTACACAACTGTTGCAAGATGAACTCGAATTGAGGAGTATGTTAGGCTATCCTTGGCCAAGTTCAGTGAATAAGGAAGTAATTGGTGAGGTATTACTGTCATTGGATGGAATGCGTTTGTCTTGCACTAGACACAAAATCATTTCCATTTGACATTGCAAGTTGTTGTGGTAGCCGGCACTTGAGCTTCCACCAGGATGTTTCTACATTCTGGCGAGGGATCATGGTGATCATACTTTGGGTCGTTAGGTATCATACTGTCAGGCTCAACAATTAAAATTGTGGTGCAGAATGTCTTGGTTAGGGCTGATGGGTAGTTTGGAGTGCATCTTTAGTGGTATTGAAGGGCATGTAGAGAATTAAGAGCTCTGTGAACCAGTACTGGTGAGGTCAGGCAGGGACAATGAGAATCAGGGTACAATGGTCTGTCTTTGCTTTCCTCAGGGGAAATCGTGGAAAGGGGTATGCAAGTACGCTCAACTATCTGATCTAAAAGGCATTGCCCTAGGTCTATGGTTGCCAAAACCTGCTGGTGTAATACCAGCATTTCTTTTTGTTTCAGTTGGCAAACAAATCCAGCATGGGTTGGCCCCGCTTAGTCTTAGTGGAGTTCCCATTCATGACATTATGATAGTGTTTGACTGCATCAGCCTGATTGTTTTGCTGTCCGGGGGGATTCTCTATGGCAAAGTCCACCTGACTGGAGACAGGCCCATTACAGAGTGACTGTGCCTCTTCTGAAAGAGGCCGGAACTCATTCCTCCTTGTTGGTCATGAAAAACATCAACACCGTCTGTTTTTATGAGGACCGCTTTACCTGTCAGACCTGGAAGGAACACTTGGAGACCCATTCTTTTAGCTCAATATTCCTGGATGGTTATGTGGCACTTCTAATCTATATCTGACTAAAGGGATTGAGTCATACGTTTTAGCATGTTTCTTCCCTAGCCTTCCATCACAGCATCATTTTTGAGTACCACTATGCCCAATGTAGGATATATGATGGAGTGGAAGCCCTGTATTGAGATTGGTAGAGATCCACCTCCATAGTAGAACTTGCTTTAAGCATCTAGTGACTTTGACTGTGCCATCCCACTGCCTGTGAACTGTCCATTCACCGCTCAGTTCTTGCTGGACGGGTCTCAACCTGAGACTCCAATAGGATTTAAGACCTATGTATGAAGACATCAGGCACAGCAGGGATTTATATTATATGGAAGACACTGCTTGGCAGATAAGATCTTTACCATGCTTTGAGGTTATTATCTTTCTGTGGAGGGGAAAGCTTTTTCCACTTGTGTGTCTAATATTGATCCCAAGCTCTGGCTTTTGGCAGGCAGCCATCGAAGCATTTGTCTCCACGTTTGACAAGGAGGTTGTCCAAGCACGGGTATACCTGGTGACCCTGTTACCGAAGGTAAGCCGCAACTAGAGATATGCACTTTGCAAATGTCTGAGATGCTGACTTGAGGCTGAATGGTACAGACTTGAATTGGTAGTGGTGGTCTGTCACTGTAAAGAGAAGATATTGTCGGTTTTCCCAGTGTATTGGGATGTGAAAAAACATATTGTGAATATCCAAGGACATCAGGAAGTTTTTTTCCCTGGACCATCAAGAGGACTTTGTGGAGCGATATGTGGAAGGTTTTTTTTTGTCACGGGAATTTTTGAGTTCCTTGAGGTCCATTATAGGTCTCGATTGACCAGCCTTCTTTTTTTTTACAAGAAATAATCAGGAATAAAATCCTTGATTCCTTTGGTTTTTCAGAACTGGCTTGATCGCTTCTTTGAGTAGGCGAAGGAGTCAATCCTGTTTGTTTAGCTCCCTCAAATGAAGATGTTCTTTTCCTGGTGGGCAAACAGGTGTTTTTTAAATAAACCTCAAGCAATGAATCAAATGAACAACGTGCCTCATCAATTGATTTATCGACTCCCGTACTGGGGCAAAAAGGTAAATTCTGTTGCGAGAAATCCAGAGCCTTTTTGATTGTGTTGGGAGCTAGACTGGAATGCGCTCCTTCATGTAGATGATCTACCATACCCTTGTCTGTTTATGGCAGGTGTGTAATCCTGGGCGCAACTGGCTTGTCACAGAGGGTAGTTTTGATGCCCTTGACGTCTGAAGTGATTTAAACCTCCTCTACATGTCAGAGGTCTACATAAGCCATAGAAAATTGCAGAAACCTGTGCGGTGCTATTTAAGGGCTACCAGAGATTTCACTGTGTAGATATGTTTCGATATGATGTAAAGAGTCAACATGTTTGCCAAAGTGACCCAATCAAAGGACATGTTCAGTCCCTTGGTTGGAATTTCAGGACATAACGAAGTGGAATGGAGTCACACGTGACTTCTTAATGCAGATGCTCCTGCGAGTTGTTGTAAACCTGTGTTAGCGACAACTATTGCTGCATCAAAAAGGGCAGCAGAAATTAGTGCACCTTCTTGGACTATTGTTTTAGCAATATTCTAGTAAATAGAAGGCATCTAACTGAGTGGGGCTACAAGCAGTATGTGAAGCATCCTGCTCGCTGCATTCACCATCCGATTTGTGTTGGGTGGTTTGCTGTCACTTGAGTAGCTGAAAAAGTGACTATCATGGAAGAAAAAAACTGCAGTTGACTGTTGTCGTTGCGGAGTCAGATAACTGCTTCAACAATGGTCTGGTTGTTGATGGTGGTGGTATTGACATGGAAGGTGGTACCATTGATGACTAACCTGGCCTTTAACACTAGATTTTTCAACATCAACGAAGATGACTTCTGAAGAGGCTGGAAATCAGTTAATGGGGCCAGCAAGGTTTATTTTGACAGATTTTTTGCACAGGTTGGTGATCATCTTGTTTGAAGCATTTTTTTTTTTAAGGAATCTCCAAACCTTTTGTGAGAAGCGCTGGCTGGAGCCCTCTAATTTGAAGATCGACCTAAAAAAAATGTGTTTCCTTCTTTGCACCACCTTCGTGGAAGTGCTTCGAGGTGCACTTAGCAGAATGACGCCCAGAAGGAGGAGTAACCCCCTTAGAAGGAGGGTCTTTGTTTCTTCTCCAATAAAGGGCGAACCTCCTTTCGGTCTCATTTATTGTTTCATATTGAAAAGCACTACAAATGTCACAAGGTAAAGGCCACAAACTGAACAGGACTTAAACAGGGTTTCTTCTCTCTGTAAGCCATGGTGACAGTTGAGGATAAACAACAGGTTTCCCTGGCCCAGAAAGATAAATGTCCCCTAAAAACAACTTGCATTACTCTGAAATCTTAGGGTAGGGACCGGTTTAGTCCTTGGGAGGACCAGAAAAAGTATCAGTATAAGGTCACAGAGATCGGCCTGGGGAATCCCTTACACTCAACATATAATAGAAATCTGATATATTGTGGCTTCAATGGGGAGTAGGAGAGTGGGCACTCCCACCTTATTGGTTGGAGTTCGGGTTGCTTTATATGAGGTAGATATGCCACTAACAATCACTGTTGTTGAGGCCGATGGCCCTTTTAACACAGTTCACTGCTATTTAAGATTACCAGGGAGTCCCAGCGTGAAATTACTTAATCATGTGAATATATGAAACATCAAATGCTGGAGTTGTGTTAATTGGGGACGCTCGGTCTGTAAATGAGGCCCATAAATCATCATCAGACTACCAAAAATAATTTAGTTAAACAGCACACACATTTCATTAGACTAATTGAACCTCTCAAAAATGTATTTTAAAAATATTTCTACAGTGTCCATTGGCTATCTCCAACGAGCTTGCTAAATACCTGGGGTAAATTTCTACAAATGCCAAGCAATTTGATTTAACAATAACTGTAATCTACCTCTATTACACAACTGTAGCGTGCTTTTTAAGTCTCTATATGGTCAATATTAACTTAATCGCATAAAAAGATTCATAAGCTTTTACTGAAAGTTGTATGCACCACTTATACAGTGGCAAGATTTATAGAATGAAAAATGACTTATGGTGAATGGACAACATCTTTCAACTGTGAACTTATTGATAACAGAGAAGTGAATTATAGAAAGCAGAAATGCATTATAAGGTAAAAAAACATGCAAAAGGAAAATATAATAATCAGAAGTGGTTTAATAAAGATGTGCAAGGTTAGCATAAGATTCTAAGCCATTAAAGCCTATTTTTTACAGCAACCATGTAAATAGTATGCTGTGGCAGGATGCAGTGCAAGCAGCAAAAGCAAACCTTGCAGTCCACCTGCTAAAATCTACACCCTTTCACCTTTTCTGGATATAGAAGAAAGAGTGGAACAGAAAATCACTTCCACCTGGACCATTGTTTCTCTTTGTCTGTTAAAGGCACGTAGATGACCCCCATCAGAGATTTCATTTTGACGCCACCATCTTCTAGTTTGTCATACTGTTCCAACATTTGGTTTCCGCCAGCAGGACCAACAGGTAATATTAATCTTCCTCCAGGTTTTAACTGATCGATAAGCTAGAACAAGAGACAATTTATTCATCAATAACATTTATTTAAGGTAATGTTTTGACAAACTGGGCTTGAAATTTCTTTTACGCACATATGAAATAGTAACAAAATGCTCTTTCCTAACATAACTAGTTTGAAAAAACAGACCGTAATTCACTTTGGGACTTAGATAATACATATGTGCCAAGTAATAACTTGTGAATCTGCTTTTGCGTGTGGTTAGGGTCCTCTGGATTCTATGGTGCTCCACTTTCACCACTAAAAAGGCGAATTGACTTTTGGGATTTGGGGCTTTGCCGAAAACAACAAGTAAGGTAGAAAATGTTTTCACTCAGTTACTCAATTTTCTAAAGGATTGGAAAATGTATGTAACATACAATACTGAGTGATGCGTTGTTAGCCAACTCCAAGTCTGAATATTAATTTGACCAGAGAAAATGTCCGACCATAACATAATCTTGACATCCAAAGATACGGATGTTCAAAACTACACTCCATTCCTTAGTCCATGCTGCTGACCTAGCTGAGGACCCACGTCTCAAAGGATTCCCCGCTGTAAGATTTGAAGCGCATGTAGCATTCTGGAATATGTTAGGTATCTGGTGTCCTTGCCAATGAAACCTATTAATGGGTACCATACGTTGATAGAGTAAGATTCTAGTCATGCCAAGTGACCAATTTTTTCTTTATCACCAATAGATCCACTGTAATACATTGTGCACATTTATCAAGTATTGTCGGTTTCACCACATAAATCTCATTAAAACACTTTGTAACTGTGGTTTTATGCATCTTGTAAATAACAAAAACAATTTGCTGTCACTAAACAAGATGCAACAGTACAACACTGCAACATTCTAGTAGTAAGTTCACATATCCAACAATTAAATGCTTACTGCTTGTGGGACAACAGGAGCTGCAGCGCCTACGTGAATAGCATCATAAGGAGCTTCTTCAGGATATCCCATTCTTCCGTCTCCCACTGTCAATAGAAAAAACAATCTTAAAACTAAATGAATAATTGGGTAACTGAAAAGATAAAGTCACTCTTCCACCACTACAGATCTCCAGGTAGGAACACGTTAAGTTAATTTGTTAACTAGCTTTCCTACGGATACTCTTCCTGCAGATTCCTCACTTCTAGAATCTGCTACAAGGATCCTGAAAACTGAAATAGCTCTCCTATCCAGGCAGTGTTGTCTCTCCTCTTTTTTGGTGAACCCAGGAGGCATGTAGAACGTCAGTACAGTGATGTACTGACCTACCTGAAAACGTGTCACCGTTTGGTCGAAGAACTAGTTTATCAAGAAAATATGTGGTATGTAAAGGGAGGACAAATGGACAAAGCTGCAGCTCATTAATACACTGAGCTGAAGTACCGAAAACCAAGAACACAGTCTTTAATAAGCAGCTGCCGAGACGTCTGTTCATGGGCTCGAACCGGTGGAACCATAAAGAAGATTAGCATCAACATAAGGTACCACTGAGGCATGACAAAGAGAGAAGGGGGAAAACAAACAAGTTACTTACCTTCAGTAATGCCTTATCTGGCACAGATCATCTAGCCGCAGATTCCGTACCTTTGAATTAAGCCCAGGCATCAGACTGTATCTGGAAATTCTTTCTTAAGCAGTACCCCTCTGTACCGGTAGGTGGCATCGTTCGCTCCACGTGGCGTCATCTGCACCAGAAGTGACGTTCGTGGTTCCTATATAGGATAGGCACCACCCAGGCACGCTGACCTCAGTTATTTTTTGCAATTTTACATGCCATAAGCATGGAGACATAAAGAACACCGACCACTGGTGTGGAAAACTAGGGACCTGAAATGGGGAAAAACCCTTTCCCTAGAAATCCGTTCGCAGAGCAAGGACGATTGGTGGGTCGGTAAGGTAACCCAGTTGGTGCAGATTTAGCACTGGTGGAATGAGTACGTCAACCTTCAGAGGGTTGCTTTTCAGCCAATGGGTAGCAGCCACGGCCTGTCCCTTCTTCGCTCTGACATGAAGAGTTGGTCGTCCACCCAGAACTTTTATGTGCGGTCAAGGTAGAACGACCACGCCCTTTTTAGGTCCAGATGGTGGAGTTGCTGCTCACCTTTGGAGTGATGTAGAGGAGCGTAAATATTCATAAGGTAAGGTATTGACTTAAATTAAGTTGCCCCTTTTGCAAGAAAGGAGGCTCTTGTGCGGAGCACAAGTTTCTCAGCATAAATGTTGAGGTTGGATGACAAAGCCTGAAGCTCTCGGACACTATGGGCAGATGCTATCCCAACCAGGAAGGCAGTCTTAGTGGTAAGGAGCCTGAGGGGACAATTGTGCAGAGGCTCAAAAGAGCGCACACAAAGTGAGGATGAGACTGAGGCATAACAAATGGAGAAGGTGGAAACAAATGTTGTAAACCTTTCAGAAACGTATGTACAATACGGGATTAGAAGTGGGACGGCAGATCAGGCAGCCACAGAAAAGCTGACGTGGCCGAGAGAAAGTTCTTCAGAGTGCCTCAGAGAAGAGCCATGCTGGGCAAGGGAAAGGATGAACAGGAGCACCTGAAAAAAGGGGACAGAAAGAGGATCAACTATCTTTCTGTGCACCATGCAACAAATGTTGCCCAACGACAGGGGTAAACTGTCTTGGAAGGACGCCTGGCTGCTAAGAGGAAGTCACAGACTTTGGGGGGAGGTTGGAAGCCATCAGCTGTCGCCGCTCAATCTCTACACTAGAAAGAGGAGCCTGGACAGGTGAGGGTGGAGAACCCTCCCCTGCTGCTGTCACAGAAGATCCACCCGAAGGGACAGCCAGATCGGAAGACTGATGGCCAAGCTCAACAGCTCAACAGCTCGAGATACCAGACTCGCCATGCCCAGCACAAAGCCACAAGAATGACTTGGGCCAGGTTGTTCCTGATCTCTTTGAGAACTCTAGGTAGGAGTGGTTTGGGCGGAAAGGAGGCAGGAGCTACACTTAAGACAAAAAGTGTTTCTAAGCTAGAGTCTAGGAGTTACGCATCTGTCAGATCTGTTGGAGGAAGGGAGAGGAGTCTGCCGCTGATCAAACCGCAGTTCGTTAGCCACCACTGCAGATTTTTCACAGTTACCTTCGAGATATGGACCATGTCCGAGAGATCTCACTGATGTTGCACCCACTAGAAGTTTAGGTCCCACTGCAGAGCCGGCATATGCCAGCCGGCATGTGTCACCAGCAGGATGCAGGAGGACGTGAGTCCCAACAGCCTCAGTCAATCTCACCAAAATCCAGGATAAAGGCTGAAACATCTGTATCATAGCCTGAATATTCTGGACTTGCCATTTGGATGGGTAGGCCCTAAACCGCACCGTGTCCAGAACTGCTCCGATGAAAAGGAGCATCTTAGAGGGAGTCAGATGTGACTTTGGCATGTTGATAGTGAACCCCAGCAAACGCAAGAGGTCTTCCGTAGTCTGGAGGTGGAGAAGACATCCTGGGGCGAGCCTGCCTTTAGTTGAGATGGGGGGATACTGGCACCCAATCTCCGCAGATGAGCTGCAACCATCGCCATCACCTGGGAGAACACCTGAAGGGCGCTGGTGAGGCCAAAGGGAAGCACAGCAAACAAAGAGGTTGTGGCAGACCGTGAACTGCAGGTAATGCCTGTGGGAATATGGAAATATGCACCTTGCAAGTCCAACGCTACCATCCAGTCTCCTGGGTCTAGGGCAGACAGGACCTGAGCTAAAATAAGCATTTTGAACTTCTTCTTGAGGAAGGAAAGAGAGTGCAGGTCTAGGATAGGACAAAGGCCTCCCTCCTTTTTGGGACCAAAATGTAACAGAAATAACAACTGAAACCTACTTCTCTCGAGCACTCCTTTGATCACAAAAGCCATCACTTACTGTTGGATAAGAGATAGGTGGTCCTCCGTAAGCCTGCTATAAAGTAGGTGGCAAGGAGGGAGGAGTACTCTAAAGGGAATGCTAATATTGATAAATCGACGACAATGTCCATAATGATAGATTCATATGCAAGAACGAAATTGCATCTCTATTATCGAATTCACCCGTCATGAATTCTGCATAAACCAGACTTTTAGATACGTGGCCAAGAAGGCACAGAGACCTAGGCTTGAGGATACTGACAGATCACAGGTGGGGTGGCACATAGCCGGAACCAAATCGCATGAACAGAAAACTCCAATCAATCCTTCACATAAACGCAGCGACACAACAATGGTCCAGGGACACTTGCCCCAAAAAAGCACATATGGCCGGAGGGGTGCAGGCATTGCTTAAACACAAAGTCAGATGCCACGCAGTTAGGTATACACAGCCAATAAGGACACACCAACACAGTACATGCAGTGATTAGCCTCCCTTGTGTCGGATATCTGGACACGTTGCCCACTGGCCCCCATTATGTCCACACAATGGTCGCGGCCCACCTGCATTTGTTATCTAGGGCCTTGTTTAGTACTCCAAAGACCAGGCCCACATTCTTTTACCAAAAAAGTGTTGACTAAAGCACTTTGCGATACCCAAAGAAATGCATACACCTTTGTTCAGATTGATTGAACTTAGAGACAGTCCTCGGACCAGCTTCTGTAACTGTGCTCCCGGCCGAAGTGTTTAATTAAAGCAACTGTTCCGGTTTTGTCAAATGCCTCTGGTCTTTTATTTTTTTCAAGGCAAATATATATATGAGCAACAGGAAGGAGTAGCCCCTTCAAACAATCTGCAACACCCAACTGTCCGAAGTTATAGACAGCCAGTGGGCAGGTGATGGCGAATCCTGCCTCCCCCACTGGGCGCCTATGATGTTAAATAGGAGGACTACAAAGACTTGGAGGCTGCGGCTGCTGCAGGTGGACTGATCCGACCACTGGCCACCCACCTCACAGGGCCGGTAGGAGCCACATGCACAGTCACGCAGAGTCTGGTAGGCTTGAAGCTGGGCGGGTGAGTAAGGATGCGGCTGTACACCCCTTCCAATGCCACAAAAGGCTGATTGAAAGTGATAAGGGACCATGTAAATGCCCAAGAACCTGGCCATAGTCCTGCTGTCCTCGCCAAATCCTTGTATCCGAAGAGACTGGAGCCATCAAAGGGGATGTCCATGAGTGATGTCTGGACATTCCCGTAAAGCCAGTTGTATCAACCAGGCACGGCATCGCAGGGCGTCGCTCTTTCTAGTGAGTCAGTGGTGTCTAGTCCACATCAAATGGCAAATTAGCTACATCCCTCCCATCAGCAACAGCCTGGGATAGCATGGCCAGGGCCTCCGCCGGGACCTTGGGCGGCACCTGTGCAACCGTATCCCACAGACAGTGGCAATAGAGGCCCAAAAGGCATGTGGTGTTCACCAAAAGCAATGCTAGGCTGGTGAAAGAAAACATTTTCTTGCCTAAAGCGTTCAGTCTCTTGGATTCCCAAATCAAAAGGGTGATTGGAAAAGGGTCCGGATTAACGTGGGATGTGGAGGCTTGGACCATCAAGCTCTCCAAAGTGGGGTCTTGGGTGAGGAAGTTAGGGTCCCCCTGGTTGCGGGCAGTGGAAACAGGCTATCGTCCTGTTCACAGGAGCCCTTGTGTTGGGCTTGGACCAAGAGCCAAACAGGATGTCAGTAAGTGACTCACTGAAAGGGAGAAGCAGTTGCCGGCTGAAGCACTTTCGTCAACACATTAGTCTTAACTGCCAACGAGGGAAAACTAAGGTCCAGGACCAAGCTGCCCTCCACATCCCCACTGCGAATAAAGCTTCCTCCTCCGTAGCCACAATAGGGGAAGAAAGCATGCCATATCTGGAGAAGTGTCCAGTCAACTTGCTTCACCAAGATCCTTACACCAGCCCTTTCGTTCTTCATAAGGCTGCTATTCCTCAGAGTCCAGAGACCCCTTCCATTCCTCCCAGAGTCTTAGGTCATAAGAATAGGGCTCAGGCTACAGCCTAGATGGCATGGCTCCAGTCAGCGCCTGTGTCAGAAGACGCTCCTCCGGCTCCGTGTCGGAGTTGGGAATGGACCCATCCGAAAATCCCAGGCCCGACTGGTGGTGGAGCCGCCAGAATGGATCCAGTAAGGGCCCCTCCGGAACCCATGGGGCAAAAAGGTACGCACAAATGAGGTGCATGATTCCATAAAATACCTGAAATTGGGCGGGGGTTGCTCCATCTCCCGGAAATTTGGGGGGTGCAGAGTAAGACCAGGCGCTGGTCCAACCGCAGAGCCAGGCAACACTCCATCTTGTTGGCTGGGGTAAAGTCGAAGCACGCTTCAACTTTTTCTTCTTGTGAGAGCGGGACTTACACCAGTAGCTTGATGACTTAGAGTCGACCACCTCGGACTCTATGACCACTTCTGCGATCTTCGTCTCTACCAGTACCTCGATTCCACTGCGAAACACGTCATGCCGCAAGAAGCTTGAATGAGTGCTCCCTCAAGGCCTTCAGTGCATGCTGCGTCAGTCGAACAGTATTAACAGTTGGTTTGTAGGGTCAAACAATTGATTTGGATAGTTGTGAAGCATCAAGCTGTAACGGGCATCAAACTGAATGACCGTTGTGTGTAGAGACACGCTTGCAAGTAGCAATTAATACCGTGTGAGGCTCGTCTACTTCGATTTCAGGGCATCATTTGGGCTCTGTTGAAATGTGTTCCGACGGCAGGATTCAATGCCCGGCACAGCTTGATGCTTCACAACTGTCCTTTCTTGCAATTATCACAAACGTGCTGATTTTGTGGATCAATCCCCGTTCCAGATACCCGATACAGTCTATCCTTGACGTTTAGTTAGAATACACCCCTGACGTAGCCTTCCCTAGGCCTAATGGGCTTGTCCCATTTCTGTTGAATTTTTGAAGACCTGGCTGTCCAACTTTTCATCCTGTCCTGAAGAAGACCCGTCTTTGACATCTTTAAACTCCTGTTATTTGTCAGGGTCAAAACATCAACGGTTGTTTGTCCTTTCATGCTCCAACAGTCTGGCTAGCACGCAAATCTGCATAATTCAATTCTCCAGCTAGCTACACTGTTTACCAAATTTGAATTCTGAGTTTCCCCAATTTTTTTTATTGTAAATATATGTACAGTATTTTGTCACATTTGTGTGTAATACACAAATTTTGTCACCGTCACCACACTCACTTTAATCACGCTCACATGCGCCGTTTTATTAATTCGGACAGCATTTTTCGGTTGGTTTTGGTAATTCTTGACCTCTTTTTTGAATAAATTGAAAATACAAAGTAAAATATTACTTTTTGCAGGAATAACATTTTGTGTGTGTTCAGTATTTATGCGTACTCGAATGTTCAATACTACATGGATACTGGGTTGCCCCGTTGCTTTTCACACAGCGTCAGTCGAACAGGCCTTCGGTTCATGGTCCCATACGAGGCACCAGAGGCAAACAAGATGCGGGTTCATCGCCGACATGTGTCGGTGACAGGGGCAGCAGGGTTTGAAGCTGGCCATTTCGGATGACATTCCTCCCACAGCAGGAGGTAAGACCTCAAAAGACTGAGCAAAACGACGAAAAAAGCTTAGTCAAAAAGTCACGAAGGGGGCTCTTGCCCAGATCTGCGCTGAATGGTGTGGAAAGAAAAGAACGGTCATCAGCACACCTGCATGGCACCTATGTAGGAACTGCAAAAGTCACTTTTGGCGCTGATGATGCCACCCGGAGCCAGACAATACCACCTTCCGAGGTGCAGGTGTACTTTTTCCAGTCGAATGCCTGGGGGTAATTCAAAGGTAAGGAATCTGCAGCTAAATATCTCTATCAGAAAATGGGTCAACCCTTCCAAATCTGCACAGCAATAGAAGACATGGAGAGCGATAGCTGTTCCAGCAAAAAAAGAAATGCTGAAAGAGCTAACAGATCACCTTTAACATAGCAAAGTCTTGTCAGACCAAGAAAAGCATAGAATGCAACAAATCAAAGAGACTGGTCTCGATGAGATCAACTTCTTCCTCTGCACTGAGAAATAAAACAATACCAAAATCCAGAAAATAGATTTAACAGAGGGGTAGCAAGTCCACCATCTCTACAGGCAGGTCAACTGAACTCAGTTTGCTTAATTTCATCTCGAGGCATGAAGGTGAAGGCGCGGGAGGTCTAAATGTAGGACATGCCCCTTGCCTTGAGCTGAATTGTAAGACGAGGAAAGGACAGGGAGAACAGATACGAGTACACACCCTTCAAGGCCAGTCCATAGAAATTAAGATTAAAAGTGCATATTCTGAGGGCAGTTTCCTCAGGACCAAAGGTATCCAATGAAATGTGTAGTGGATATGTAAATCCCACCTTAGGGGGAATGCGTCGGCCAGGATTTCCTGTAGCAGGAGCTGTAGTGTCCACAACTGTGGATAGCGAGTGTTTTCGTTGCTACTGCAAAACAGGTCCACTGAAGTATTGCCCCCAAAGGTGAATATGGACTGAAAAATCTCAGGGTGAAGGCACCACTTGTGATAGAACAGAAGATATCAACCGAGATTGTCAGTTCGCAGGTTCAACAGGCCCACTGTTATGAACCCCAATGTACCCAAATATAGGCCTAGGTAGTTGAACTGACCTTTTCCTGCATTTGTCCTACTATTGTTCTACATAACGGGTCTGGCGCTGACCTTTTACCTAGTTAGGTGTTAAATAAATGTTGTGTGGTTTTCTCCGACATCAGCCTAATTTATTATGCTTGAGGATTCTCAGTATCACAGCAGGATTACCATCTTCTGCATAATAACTATGTAGAAGGGTCACCACTATGTTCATCCTTGGCCGACATACCCATAGTGCACATCTAGGTAGAAACCTTGAGGGTACCTTTTGGGTATATAAGCACCACATCTTCGCTGGGCAAGCCAGAGAAGAAAGACTTTAATGCTGATGCAAGAAGCCGAGGTTGCTGCACGCAGACACTCCAGCACACAGTGGTCTGGCATCCCTTGCGGGGTGTCCATCCCGAGACCAAGACTGGGTCCTTCGCTCTCCCACATCGGCTAATGGGGTTGCTCTATCCTAAGGGAATTCTTGGCTATACACATACATACATGCTAGGTACACTTGGGTACATCTAGTTAGGATTTGCACCGTAGTAGTACGCATTTTATGATTATGTATCTATATGCCTGCATATATTCATTGTTTTAGCACTATGGTAGAACTCTACCTTTTATTTACTCGGTTGGTGCTAATAACCATATTTTTCTGTTTGTCTTATGGTTGTTGTAGCACACGTATTTTATACTAGAATGACGATGGTTCAAAACAAGCTTATTGAAAACATCCCCATTGTTTATTCTGTATATCTCTTTCAGACAAAGTAACCACAAGTGACTAAGAGAAAAGTACTGTACTGTTTCCGTGATCCCTGAGGGTTCAGGGTTATCATGTTTAATAGTTGCCAGAAGCTATTCACTCCTTGGTAAGAGGGACTCATAGTGGCACTGTGAGGTAGCTGGTCTAACAGACTTACATATCCATTGGGGTTGTCTGGAATCAGTCTGAACACAAATTCCTTAGTTTATGTTGTCTAAACAAGCAGATCATATACAAATTTATAGGAACTACACGACATGGCGCCCAACGTTGGTTTGGTTCTTATTGGTTGGTCAAAACTGAGTAGTTCAGGCGTGCTTTCTCAGAGAACCCGACTCATATTTAACCAGAGACGTCTGGAGTGGGGAGAGAAAAGCCACCACAGCTGAGTAGGTATACCCTATGTATTGGCTGTAGGTATATTCAAGCTTGAAGGATATTAGTACCCTACATTGTACGTAAATACCTTCTCTGTCCAATACTAAAAAATCTTTCCTTGAAAAATGTCTTTGCAAGATGACGCTGCAGCTGCATTAAATGCAAACGCAGCAGAGGAAGGAGATCAAGAAGGTACCATAAGCATTTCAGAAAATGTTAGAAATGCATTTACTTTAAAATTAGCACAAGTCAGACTGTTACCTTCGTGGTTGTGGCACACGAAGCATACAGAACTGAGGTGTTCTATTCATGGATTAAATTCCCACCTACAGATGCACGCACACATACATTTCATTCTTGCACTCAGGAGTACATGGAAGTCATGTTAGCATACCAGGAACATATACACTGGTTTAAAGGTGCCCTACTACTCACCACAGAAAAAGTGAGTCTGCCCGCTCAGCTGAGACGGAGCCACTTGGTCGGTTCTAGCTGCTTACATACCGCATCCAGAAATTGACACATGCCAATAGCAGACTAAAGTTCACTTCACAAAAAAATAATAAAACTTTACAGAAATCTGACAGTTCATTACGAGAACACTCACACTTCAGCCAACAAGGGTTAGGGACCGCAACTAAAATTACCCCACAAACACGGAACGCAGTTATGGAAAGAATGCCCACTAAACGTGAGCAAATGCCATTCTGTATAGCACAGTTGGAAGCAGTGTTTCCACACAAAGGCCCACAAGAAAACCACAGAATACTGACAATTTGCTTACCAATGGGGATAGATCTCCTGATAGAGGATTGTACCACTTGGGGTACAGTCTTTGCTGCCATCTATACCAGGACTCATGGCACCCCTTCAATAGCGGTGATACTAAAAGTATTAAGACAAATACAGATGAGTATGGAGCAGAACCGGCTTTAAACTTAGGGATCAAATTAATAGGTAATTTTTCCCAAGTTTCTACAATTATGTGAACTTATATAAAAGGGGAGGCAGCAGCGGTGGGTATACGACAACGCCTAAGCTAGTGCTCTCCTGCACAACGGGAGCGGGACTTACCTAAATATCAAAGATACATATGTTGAATTAGGTAGAGATAATTTGGGAGCTAAACCTTTGAAACCCCAAGTAATGGGTAATTCTGAAAAGGATAACGCTAAGCAAGCACCAGATTGTTCCAAAAAGAAATGGGATAGTAAACCGAAAAATAAGCATACTAGGTTAAGTGTCCAACACAAGTTAGAAGAGATAACACTCAATATATGGAGGGGGACACACCCAGGAAAGTTAAAGGTCTCTTTTGGGAGAACCGGTCATTCAGATACGACATCCTTTTAGCAGAAAAAGATTGCCCGCCTGAGTTTGTTATGGATTGTCCAAAGGGAGAAACAGTAATTTTACCAGCCTTCTGCGACCTCGTTCCATAATCACTGAAACATTCATACGTGCAGGAGTGGACGGTAGCAATGACTCCTGCATTATACTGCAATCATGTAGGGTGGTATGCTGAGTCACCTCACAATGTAATACCAGTAAAAACTGCTTCACATGCACAAAGTCAGTACCCAATAAAACATGACGCGAAAACACAAGTCAAGGAGATCTTAGATCAACTTAAATATCAAGGTGTGATTGAAATTGCACCTCCTCCATGAATAATCCTTTGTGTCCCATAACAAAACCCGACAATTCATATACTCTAGTTTTAGACTACAAAACCTTTGCAGCACAAAATTCACACAGTGCTGCACTAATGAATAACATTGTGCGGAAGAAATACAAAACCACACTAGACATCTCAAGTAGATTCTTCTGCCAAAATATAGCGACTGAAAGCAGATATCTGACAGAATTTTCGGCCCTCAGCTCTCACCGCCAATTCTGTAGACTAGCCCAGTGAGTATAAGAATAGCCCTGGGTTTTTCTCAGCAAGAGTTTCTGGGTTACTTCAAAAATGTTGATTAGGAGGCATTGTCCCATGTAGACAATATATACCTGACAGACGAATTATTGGATCAGTTGAACAGAGTGAACAACAATTCCAGGATTCACCTCAGAGGGTAAAAAAAACAACAAAAAATGCCCACCTCAATGTCCTATTTTTGGGACATGAGCTCTCAAGTGAAGGGAAAAGCCTTAAAGCAATTTCTTTATAAAACGGGCGCTGCTCCAGCCTCCAACGACTCTGAAAAACGTACAATCCATATTAGGATTCTTAAATTTTGGCAGAACATACATTTTGGATTATGCAGAAAAAGTGACACCTTTTTATGATTTACTAAAACCAGATTTCTCAGTACGACATTGGACACAGGAACACACAGAAATAACTTTGTCCCTTACAAGCTGACATGATCGCTTCCAAACACCTACAAACACGTGTAAACACAACGAATTTGGTGATCTGTGTAATAGCGAGTCAATCGGGTACACTTACCTCACCTTTAATGAAGGCGTGTCCCTTACAAGCTGACATGATAGCTTCCAAACACCTACAAACACGTGTAAATACAACACATTTGGGGATCTGTGTAATAGCGAGTTTATCCGGGTACACTAACCTCACCTTTAATGAAGGCAAAACTGTACCCATTGCATACAAATCTCATTTGTACACAGACGCTGAAATGCGTTTTGCATCAACTGAAAAAATACTGACAGCAGTACAGACTGCTGTAGTGAGAGAAAGGGCACTAGGTCAGGGGAAACGAGTAATGGTTGCGACTCCAGTACCAACCTTAGGGGCTATTACAAAAGCAAAAGCACTACATCCAAGATGGATACAATGGGCTAATTCTCCAACTGCAACAGATGTAGACTATAAGTTTGACTCTACATTAAAAACACAAGCATTACTGCAGTACGAACAAGAATATCTTCTTCTGAATGAAATAATGCCTCTAGATCAGTATGAACGTATAATTTACACTGATGGATCTGCCCAGCCGGCTGTAGGAATTAAACAGCAATACAGCGCAGCATGTGCGATTGTAAAAAAGACGTATGCGGGACAGCAAGTTCCGTCCTAGAAATAAGCAGATGCAGAACCTAGGAGATTGCACGCCACAACTGGCAGAACTAAAAGCCCTGAAACTGGCACTAAAAAAACACAGATTGGTAATTCCCCACACTGTGTGAGATTTATTTTACTGTGTCCAGTCATATAATTAGGCTTTCCTGTTTTGAGATTCTATTTTGGGTAAATTCTGGTGGTGTTTTGTCAGTGTTTTCCAGTGATTTCAATACCTGAAAAAAACAGTGTTTCAGTGATTACTAATTTTCGCGCCATAAAAAAAACTGAAACTGTTTTTCCGGTGTTTATGGAATGCTTTGCTTTTATTATTGCTGGCTTTCTTCATTGATGCATGGCATATAGACAGTGTACGTACGTGTATATGAAGTCCAAATAAATTTTTACAAGTCAAAGTTATTGTAGTAACACCTAACAATATTTCTTCAGTGATTCTTTAGTCATTCGCGCTCTCTCTTTCCTTCCCATGTACACTTTTATTTCGGAAAACGCCCTCTCAAACTTTGGCACTTGAGACTGGCAACGCCAGAACAGCCAGTACACAATTTGCCAACTCCGGCCACTGACTTAGCTTTCCATGCCAGTACTGGTTCACCTCAAGGTTGACATTCTCTGGGGCAGGTTCTGCAACATATGCGTTGAACTGGGTGCACATGCCCTCAGAGGTATTAAAGCGGTCAAAAATGAAGCTGTACTCTGCAAAGTCTGGAGAAAATTCCCCTTTACGGCAGGGATCTAATACTTGTGCAGAGTACCATGGTTGGTGAAGGGACATTTCCATGCATAATTGCTAGCCATTTCTCATGCATTGTAAAATAAAATTTCCTGAATTGGTCCTCAGCACTTGCTCATGGTATTCTTAAATTAATTATTCACAGTGGACATCCACATCAGTGCACTCGTCCTCATGCCCAGAGTCTACATCCAAGAGATTTTAAGTGAGTAAGGTCTAATTTCATAAAACATATGCAGTCAACTAATTTTATCTAATTAAAACAAAAAAAGGATGTTGCTGTTTGTAGGAAGGTAGATCCCGGACTATGGTTGCCCCCAACTTTTTGCCTGGTGTTTTGCTGGTTTTCTGACTTAGTTGACCTGGGGCCCTGCTATTCAGGACCCCAGGCCCACTGCTCTCTCTGTTAAAATGGATTCCATGTACCCTAGGTACATATCCAATTGGATACTGAGTCACCTTATCAGACCCTGTACAGTATACCTTAGGTATCCAGGGCATAGGTGTACCCAGGGCCTACCAGGGGCTGAAGCATGTATTATGCCACCCCTGGCTGGCCATCCAAAACTGACACAACTGGCTGCTTGACAGCTGGGGCAAGGTGGTGTAATCACCCCTTGCTTTAGATATAGTATACCTATATCTAACCCTAAAATGGACACACAGATCTCCTATCAGTCACTCCTATGGCAGGCCTTAACAATCCTGAAGGCAGAGTGCTTGGAATCGTGTGAGATAGTGCTCTGGCATGAGCTGAGCCTGTCTGCGGCTTTCGGGATCCATCCCTTAGCCGTTTCCATGATATCGCATACCATATACTCTTAAGTGCATTATAATCCTCGCGGTTATATGCCAACTCTGGTATCGCTTTATCAAAACATGTCGAGTAAGGTGTCATACAAATTGGAATACTAACCCCTCGCCAATTCTGGCGACGGGGTTAGCATTCCACCCTTCTAGAGGGACACGACATGTATGTAACCTATAACCCCGGTTAAAGTCAGACAGAGCCTTAGCATCCACAAAATGGATGCTGCCACACAAGTCTGCCCTCCTGCTGCTGGGAGTCCTCCCAGAGCAGGAGGCAAGGACAAAGGGTTTCCTGCCAGGGGCGGTGCCAGCACCGTCCCAGACAGGATTTTGTGTATTCTAGGTAGGCAGGGCTTTAGAGGAAGGTGACTGCAAGTGGCACCCCGGTGCTCACTGTGCATAGGCCGGCTGAAACCAGTTCCAGGGGCACTCCAGCCCCTGGCCTGGGGAAAGCCCGCCAAAGGAGAGGGGTGTAACCACCCCCCTCCTGGTCCCACCCATAGGGCAGGACTTAGTCGCGTGCCAGCCCTTTTTTGCAGGATAAAGGTAGGACCTGGCCCCCTTCCAAATTAGATCATCTTTGGAATCAAGACACGACTTTCTACGAAAGGACATCAAGATTTCTTCTTCAAGATTCTTCCTTGTGACTAAGGAGTAGTCACCCTGCATCCGCAGGCACCATCTTAAGAACACTGCGGTCTGCTGCAAGTCCTTCCTCCGGAATCTGACTGCCCATCTCGACGAGAACCGGCTTCCCTGGCACCTCTGACCTCTACCCACCTCTACAGCTAAGCTGAGAACGGTGGGTGCGACGAGACCTCGAGGGACCGGCCATCTTCAAGACTGCACGACTTCTTTCCAGCACGACCGCCGAGGGATCCTCTGGTGAGTGCTTTGGGGTCCGAGAAGCCCCGACCCTGAGCAGCCCCAGCACCGAAGTTCAGCCTCCCAGCATCTCCACGATCTGCGTGGGGCCCTTCTGCTTTTTGCTGCTCACCGCGTTGTTTGGCTACTAGCCCGCTGGCTTGTGGCCTTCTTAACGACGCCCGACGACATCACTGTAGCTGGTCTGGTTGCTCCAGACTGGCCCTTGCTCCCTTCCAAGAGAGGAGCACCCCGGACCCTCCTGGTCCACTCCAGACGCCATTTTAGGTCCACCGCGTGGGCTTGAATTTGCCAAGACTTGTTGCCCCAATCCTGGGTCCAGCGACGTCGAGAGCATCATCCATCGTGGGACAGCTCGTACCTCCATCCTGGTCGCCGACAACGCCTCCTGGTCCGTGAGACTACAGAGCCCAGCGTCGCCCACTCACCTAGTCGAGGTGACTCATCCGGTGCCCTCCTGGTGCCACCTGACTACTGGCTAGTAGTCACGAACTTGGTCCCCTCTGCTTTCAGGTGTCATCTATCTTCGATCCAGGCTTGGATCACCCGAACAATCTTCACTGGTCGCCTGCCAGCAACTCCTTTCCTTCAGGCTCCTGGTTCGTCAACGGAGAATCTCGACGTCTTTTCAGACCTATGCAGCTGCAGCCCCTGGGCTAGGTAACTTCGGCATTTCGGTGCCTCAGCATAGCCTCACTATCCAAGGGTCCAGATCCACTTTCGTTTTTGACCTACCTAGTCGGGTTCGCCCGAGAACACTAACTTTGTGAATACTAGCTTCCATAGGCTTTTTCCCGCCTAGCGCGTGAGAGTTCCCACTCTGCACGTGGCGCCCCTAGGCCTCCTGCTCCTAACCTGAGTGTTCAGTATTGTAGGCCTAGCGTTTCTAAAGCCTCTGAGAATCGTTACTTACCTGCTAGTAATTCGCATTCCACTTTTAGAGTATATGGTTTTTCGTGCCCCTCGGGCATTTGTGTAAATTGTGCGACTTAAAGTATTTTCGTAAGAGTTTTGTTGTGTGCTTAGCTCCCTGACTCATAAAGAGTTCAGGGTAGTCTTGTTATAAATAAATATCTGTTTATTTTCATAACAACTTGTGTGGTGTCCTTTCACTGGGTGTTCAAGGGGTAATGTGATGGTAAAACAGCTGGCTTAACACGCCCTCTAGAGTCTTAGCCTTAGACTGCTCGTATCCATGCTACTAGGATAGCTGGTCTATAAGGTTGACTTACAAGCAATCATCAATAAGGGTTGTTTGGACTGATACATAGTGATCACTAGAATAGTGAGCACTGCATATCAGGCCAACTTCTCACACTGTTGGACATATTTTGAGGGGAAAACATTCTTGGGGGGTCTTTTTCTTTAAAAAAATGTGTTAGCAAATATTCTTGGCATGGTATGAATGTGTATTGCTGCCCCGTGCAGGAATGTTCTTGAGTGACAAATACCAATAACAGGTCAGTGAGGGCTCAGTCTCCTCAGAAGCTCTTCAAGGGTCGGGTGCAAAGGTTGGAAGGTTAGTGTCTCTACTTACATGATAACTGTGGACTGTGCCCAGAGCGCAGGCAAAATCTCGCATTTCAGTATTCTTTTTATTTTTATCCTTCTTTTCGCCCTTTTCTTACTTTCCTTTTCCTTAATTTTGTTACTTTTTACTATTTGTCCTTTCTTATTACTCTTACTTCCATTTTTGCTCTCGCATTTTGAATACGTTTGCAAACTGCAGAAGCTTCTTTACAGGCAGTGAGGGATCATGCTATAAAATCACATCTGTGAATCCCTTGCCGCGACAAAATGTATTATTCAAACTACTGAGAACACTCTCAAAAAAAGAAAGCGAGAAGAATTATTGCTTCTTAGGTTGCAGGGTTATTTTACCAAAATGGATTTTAACAAAACATAACTAATCTTCACTGTGGTAACATTCTAAACTCATTACTGTTCAGAATAAAAAAGCAACTTCTACTGGGGACTATACCACATATATAAATATATGTCTATATGTGTGTGCAACTTTCGTTTTTGACCTACCTAGTCGGGTTCGCCCGAGAACACTAACTTTGTGAATACTAGCTTCCATAGGCTTTTTCCCGCCTAGCGCGTGAGAGTTCCCACTCTGCACGTGGCGCCCCTAGGCCTCCTGCTCCTAACCTGAGTGTTCAGTATTGTAGGCCTAGCGTTTCTAAAGCCTCTGAGAATCGTTACTTACCTGCTAGTAATTCGCATTCCACTTTTAGAGTATATGGTTTTTCGGGCACCTCGGGCATTTGTGTAAATTGTGCGACTTGAAGTATTTTTATAAGAGTTTTGTTGTGCGCTTAGCTCCCTGTCTCATAAAGAGCCAGGGTAGTCTTGTTATAAATAAATACACTGTTTATTTTCATAACAACTTGTGTGGTGTCCTTTCACTGGGTGTTCAAGGGGTAATGTGATGGTAAAACAGCTGGCTTAACACGCCCTCTAGAGTCTTAGCCTTAGACTGCTCGTATCCATGCTACTAGGATAGCTGGTCTATAAGGTTGACTTACAACCAATCATCAATAAGGGTTGTTTGGACTGATACATAGTGATCACTAGAATAGTGAGCACTGCATATCAGGCCAACTTCTCACACTGTTGGATATATTTTGAGGGGAAAACATTCTTGGGGGGTCTTTTTCTTTAAAAAAATGTGTTAGCAAATATTCTTGGCATGGTATGAATGTGTATTGCTGCCCCGTGCAGGAATGTTCTTGAGTGACAAATACCAATAACAGGTCAGTGAGGGCTCCGTCTCCTCAGAAGCTCTTCAAGGGTCGGGTGCAAAGGTTGGAAGGTTAGTGTCTCTACTTACATGATAACTGTGGACTGTGCCCAGAGCGCAGGCAAAATCTCGCATTTCAGTATTCTTTTTATTTTTATCCTTCTTTTCGCCCTTTTCTTACTTTCCTTTTCCTTAATTTTGTTACTTTTTACTATTTGTCCTTTCTTATTACTCTTACTTCCATTTTTGCTCTCGCATTTTGAATACGTTTGCAAACTGCAGAAGCTTCTTTACAGGCAGTGAGGGATCATGCTATAAAATCACATCTGTGAATCCCTTGCCGCGACAAAATGTATTATTCAAACTACTGAGAACACTCTCAAAAAAAGAAAGCGAGAAGAATTATTGCTTCTTAGGTTGCAGGGTTATTTTACCAAAATGGATTTTAACAAAACATAACTAATCTTCACTGTGGTAACATTCTAAACTCATTACTGTTCAGAATAAAAAAGCAACTTCTACTGGGGACTATACCACATATATAAATATATGTCTATATGTGTGTGCATATTTATATAAGAAAGATGTGTTAATATTACAACATACATAGTTGAAAAGGGGCAAAGAACACACTATTTAAAGCAATTACTAAATGTGTTTGCTAGATCAGTCCAATTAAATCAAGAATTCGGTGATACTTTTATGATGATCACTTTTTTTGGGAGACTCCGGCAATAATCTCAAATAGTCCTGATTTTGAATGAATGAAATAGCTTGATAGTGTTGTTTTTGCATTTTAAATTACTGAATTCATTGAATTAAGTTAAAACACGGCATTCAGTGACACCTGAATGTAAAATGACCCCAGAAGAAAGAAAAACACAGGTGCCGAATCAATTAACAGCCCTAAACCAAGAAATCAACCAGGCGATGAGGGTACAGGCCATTATTTCAATGGGAGCAAAGTAATAATTTAAAGATGTGCCTGTCCCGAGGAAGTTTCTTAGTGCAAATCCATTTACCTCTTGATTCAGAAAAACAATTACTGCGGGATTACGTGTTTTAAAACCACAACCAACAGTAAATCTAAACAGTAAATCTCAGAGAAGCGCATTGTCCTCTGAGAGGTTTTGTCTAATAATAGGGCAAACAGTGCGGTGTTTAGAGAGGGCGCGGGAGAGCCCAGCCTGTGTTTAGCCAAGTACTTTACATTGCAATGTCACCTGTGGGTGTTTTGGGGATTAGCCTGAGAGTGAATGATAAGGGGACCCCCGGGACTCATCCCTCTGCCTTGCCTCATGCTGGGAGCAGGAATGGGGGACTGCGTGTTTTAATCAGACATGCTAATGAAGGGATTCTGAGCAGCAACCAGGTCGCAGCGGCAACGCTTTCACGAAGAATGTACCTCTGAGGCATCTGTCCCTGCAGCCTGTTTGGCTGCTTCGCATCAGAGAGAGCCTAAAACGCGCTGCGTCCTCCTCTCAGCAGGCACCTCACCACCAGAGGGTGCACACTGACCCGTCCCGGTGTGAAGATACGACAGCCTGCTGACAGGCTCGCCACTCTCCTCCCAGAATACACTGCAGTCCCTATTTACAAACAACAACGCCAGCTGGGGCAAAAGAAACCTCTAACAATTCAGTAATGCAAATTGACTCACTCCATCGTGTCCATTTCATGATGGTATCTAAAGGTATTTGTGGATTCTCTGCAGCTTCAGCCCGGACAAAACAAATGATATTTGTACAGTTTCCAAAAGAAAGTTGGTTTCAGAGGGGCAGGAAATGTGTTGTGTCAACTGCTATTTAAAACGTGTTGTCAGGAAACTCAACTGCTTCTTTCGCTGACACAAAGCATCACATTAATGCCAAAGTAAGAATCTTTTTTTTTTTTTTAATTATTGCCCCGGAGGGCGGAGCGGGGCTGCAGCACATCAGGCTCTTGTTCTGGGGGACAGATGCGGCCCGTGAGGGGCCCACGCTTTAAGGACTCAGGCCGCCCGTCACCACTGAGTCCGTATGTGGCCCCACACAGGCAGCGCAGCGGGTTGTGTGCTGGCTGAATGGTGTGTACATTAGTTAACCTTGCTCCGAGGGGAGCTGGGGTCTCGGCGTGCAGCTCCTGCATGCCCCACTGAATTGTTCCTCTGGGTGCAGCAGTTATTCTGCCACTTGCTGTTACAAATACTGCCACTTGTCCTGCGTTAACCATGGCCCGACGCCTGCCCTGCTCTGCTCGAGGTCACGGGTCTCCCCCTTTCCACCTGCCCCAGCTCCAAAGGGCCTGTCAGTTCACACACTGCTTTCTGTTTACCACTTGCCTGTATTCCCACTAAGGTCGTAATCACGTGACTGACAAAACGCGCCCCCCGAGATTTGTCTTTATGCGCCTTTAAGTTAAAGGGTAGCCGCTGCACGTGCATTAAGACAAAGTAAGTATCTTTTATGTAAAGCTCACATTCACATTATAAGGATATGGCTCCATCAAGTGGCCAAATGGTGCAAATACGGTGCAACAGCTATGCAACAACTATGAAAATCAGTGTCACTCGGTGTAAACCGGCTCAGCTGATTTTCATCCGGTAGGGTAGTCTCGGGCAGACTTGGTTTAAACCGAAATCCGGACAGCCTACATATAATGAATATCTTCACTACTGGGGCCAGAATGGATTTAGAGATTCAAAAGGTTGCAAATCAAAGCAAATTACTTTGGAAACAAGTGGCAGAGCTGAAAAAGTGCTTGCTGCGGGCTCAGGCTATTCATACACTGAGTCATCAATGTGTTGGCGTGCACGTTGAAGGGAATTCATTGACTGATGAAGCAGCCAAGGCGATAGTGCAAACTGCTGCTGTTGCTTCAATCCCTTGTTTTAGCACGAGAGTACACAGACTGATAATGGTAGCAGTCATCGCTTCTCGTAAAAACAGCACAGCCTTACCAAAAGGTTTTCCACTCAAGTACTCCAAGTCAGATACACAAAATATACCATATGCTCAAAATCCAAGAAGGGGGGGGGGGGAGGGGGGGGGGCAGAGTAATACCAAACATGGATCGCAGATAAGGTTTAATACTAGCTGCACACAAGGGTCTGGGCTCAGCACACGCAGGTATCATTGTGACAGTTTCTTTGCTGAAATAACGGGATTGGTGGCCAGATCTTACCCAGCAGACTAAGGGCTTCGTCCTTAAGTGCGACATTTGCCAGCAGATGAAGGGTTCCACCGTAGCACGTCCACCACAGACACAGTTACTGATATCCGATAGACCTCTCACATATGTCTATTTGGACCACTGCGTCCCCCTACAATCTGACGGGGTTTACAAGTACATCTTGGTGGCAGTGGATTCATGCTCTAGGTTCCTGTGGGTTTAGCCTTAGCACTCGGCTGACCCCCGAACTGTTATAAAGGATTTGAGAGTCTTCAAAGGCCATACGCAATTTGCACATTACATTAAGACCATGGCCTCACGTTCAGCTCTCGGGCTCTTCTCTGTCGTCGTCATCATCATCTTCGTTATAATAGTCATTGTCCTCCTCTACGACCTGATGGGCATCCGGATGTTGATCCTTGGCCGTCGACACAGAAGGTGTGGTAACTGATTCCTTATTAAGGTTGAGGTTGAATAGGCGCTTGATGTGCTGGAGAGGCCTGTATTGAACTTGGAAAACGGCGGTAGTAATCATCTAGCATGAATTGGAGATTAGAAATAGGAGTTAAAGGCATAGGAGTTAAAGGCATCTGTGCCATAGGAATTTGTGGTTCAGGCTGCGTGTCACAAGTAGAAAAATCCTCTTCTTTTAGGTCCTCATCCTCAGAGTCCTGACATTTTAGAATTGAAGCTTCAAGTAATCTTTATTTCATCGTAAAAAGATCATAAAAGATATACAAACGATTTTCATCATTAAAAACATTATAAAAAATATTATAAAAAGAATACCCCCCACTTATAATTACAATCAGATTACTAGAAAATGTATTTTAAGTAATAAAAAAGAAGGGGAAGATATTCATAAAACTTGGAGTTCCTAAGAGTTATTGCACGTAAACGCCACATTGCCGTCAGGAATTTCGCCATTGCGAACACTGTTGGTGCCGATAGGTCAGTCTTTAGGACTCTGTAGGCCGGGGCATAGGTGCGAAAGCCCAAATTCCTCAGATAAGGGACCAACCAATATCTTCTAATTCTGCTATAAGCTCTGCAGAACAAGACCACGTGGAGATCGCTTTCCAGTTTGTAGTTGCATGCTGGGCACTCCCCTGTTTCCAAATTACCAGCCCAGGATTTAGTAATGGACCTCAGGGGGAGAGAACCGTATCTCCATTGCATGAAAATCTTCCGAGCAGATACAGGCATCATGGTGTCTAGTACATATTCGGGACTGTAGGAGTCTTTTATTTTAATAAATGTATCCGTTAGGGATCCATCCCGTATAGAGTTGATGGTTTTCTGAAGCATGGTGCTATAAAACAGGGTTGAAAGTTCCTTTCTGGAAAGCCCCAGAGCCGCTACTTCCGGGTTGGACCATAGCTCTGGGACTCCGAGAGACGTACACATGTCCCTCTGTCCCTGCCTCTCCTTTTCACTTCCGTGAGGAGATTGAAGGGGACCAGCCTTCTCAGACCTATCAGAGATCTTGTGAGAGGCATGAAGAGGGACCTCCGATGTAGAAGCTGCAGTAGGAGACCTACCCCTCTTTCTTGATCGATGGGAGGAAGCAAAAGATGTGGAATCCTCCTCATCTGAAGAGATCACCTCCTTGCGAGTCTTCATTTTCTGCAGCCAGGTTAACAGACGACCCTCTCTGTCCCGAAGAGTCTTGGTGGAGAAGGTCCTGCAGATCTTGCAGTCTGGGGCCTTGTGGTCCGGATACAAGCAGTAAATACAGTTCTCATGCTTGTCCTCCACAAACAGACGTTTTTTCCCACAAGAGGCACAGGCCCGAAACAATGCCTTCTTCTCCTTGTCAGACATCTCGAATTTGAAGAAAAAATCTAGAAGAATCAACCAGAAAGTTGAGAAAAACTGAGCAGAGATCAGAGGAGACTCCCTAGCACAACGTGCGGTAGAAAAATCTGAGGCTCTGAGCTGTCTCAGGAAGGTTCCAGAGGGTGAGGCTGCTCTGATTGGTTCTGGCAAAAATTTGGTCTCTTTTTACAAAAAGAGGGTGATAGGATACAAAATGAGATGAGGCCTAGGCCTGGGTTTCTCTATGGTTTTTATACTACCGAGGCTCCCATTCCGACGACGGGGAATGATACAAAGCATGGGAATCTATGAAAGTTCCAATACTGGGGCAAGTACTTTATCCACGGGATTTTGGTGGCGTAGGATGATCTCAATAATTCCTGGAGTTCATTTCTGTAGTGTACTAGTTCTTGACTACTCCACAGACGCCTCCAGTAAGTCAGTGGTTTTAGTCCCAGTGCCTCTGAAATTGGTCGTAATGCCAGGTCCATTCTTAGGGGTAGTAATGGAGTGCTCGGGGGGAGTGCAGCCAATTGTCTTATGAAATTGTTTTCTGCAACCTGCACAGTGTGCAGTGGTATATGTCCCCATAGCTCACCTCCGTATGTAATGGCCCACCGGGCTTGGGCTTTATAAATGTGAATGGCGGGTGCCAGTGGACGAAGGGGTGATTTTTTGGCGATTCTTGTAATGGCACCTGCCCTCTGGGATAGTTTTGTGGTTGCTTTTATTTTGTGTGGCAACCAAGTCAGGTTATGGTTGAGGGTTATGCCTAGATATTCTATTACGTGTACTCTTTCTAAAGTTATGGATCCTAGATAGGGATTTGGGCAGCTTTTGGGTCTGGGGTTGAGGACCATAAACTTTGTTTTCGAAGGGTTTATTTCTAGGCCCCTCTCATTACAAAACCCCAGAAACCCGTTCAGAATCCTCTGCAGCCCCAAGGGTGTCATCCGCGAACATGATCGCAGGCACCTTGCTGCTGTTCAATTGCGGCGCATCGATGTTAGGGATCCTATTCAGATACTCCATCACCCCGTTCACAAATAAGCAAAACAGGGTCGGCGCCAAGACGCAGCCCTGCCTTACCCCTCTGCGAACTGGGAATTTGTCTGTCAATCTGCCGCCCTTTCCGTATCTCACACGGGCATAATTTTCTGTGTGCAGCCTGACTAACACATGGAGAATATCTCCTGGAATACCCAGTTCGGCCAGCACCGCCCACAATTTAGCCCTAGGGACTAAATCGAAGGTGGCGCGAAGGTCCACAAAAACCGCATACAAAGTCCCACCTTCTGAAAACACTGTCTTCCAATATATGATGTTCAGTCTTAATATTTGGTCGACTGTTGAGACTCCTTTTATAAAACCCGCTTGGAGAGGGCTCAAAATGTCCGTCTCCTCCATCCAGCCTAACAACCTATCAAGAACCAATCTACCAAACAGTTTTTGGGACACGTCAATGAGGCTGATTGGGCGATAGTTGGCTGGAAGCAGAGGCGACCCCTTTTTAAATATCGGGACCATCTCTGCTCCCAGCCAAGTTCCTGGTATTCTCATTCCCCCCCAGCACTCCATTGAATAAGACCATAAGTTAGGGTGCCCATATTCCAGGTTCATGTTTATATAAGTCGCCCGGCACCCCGTCCAAACCAGGTGCCTTTCCAGCAGTAAGTCCTGCAATCGCCTTCCTGATATCAGTTAAGGTAAAAGGATCGGAGGACTGTTTAAGAGGAGGGATTGGCGTTTCTGCTTCTGTGTCCTCATTCTCTATGGAGATTAGCTGCTTGAAGTGCTTTTGCCAGACGTTTGCAGCAATATTGGGTTCGATTGCGGTAGGTAAATCCCCACGATTTAGTTCAGAGGGACTGCGAGCAGCCCGGAATCTTTCATCATCCTCAGATGCCTCATCATCAGAAGAAAATAATTCAGCTGGAGGTTGAGAAGGAGTTTGAATTGGCATTAGGGTATCCAAAGAGGAATGTTGAAGCAAAGAGCTCGAAGATATTTCAATGGTACCAGATCCCTGGAAGCAGCTGTTACTGTCAACGAAGCCGCCGCCGCTGAAGCCACCGCCGACAAAGCCGCCGCCGATGAAACCTTCTTCTTGTGATTGGTTGACACCGTCAACGAGGTCAAAGGCACCATAGACGAAATGGGCCTCACCTTAATGGATATAAACGTCGACGGTGAAGATGTCGACGAGAGGATCATAGCCGGCTTCATAGAACTGGATGTTGAAGACGTAGACGTGACGACAGCAGCTCTGGTCAACGGGGGAAGAGACGATGAGCTCGTCGACGAGATCGTTTCTGAGGTAAAAACTGTGTAGATGGAGTCTTTGACGCCTGAGAGTCAGATCTCTGGGGCGTAGAAGGTACAGAAAGACTCTGAGGGGGAGAAATTACCCCTTTTGAAGTTGAAGGTTGGATAGTGGGCTTATCCCCATGATGTTTTTTCACCACTTTAGGTTTTGGAGAAACCTTTTGATGTTCACTGGTTCTTTTCAATGAAGAAGAAGTCTTGACTGATGACATACTCTCCACATCTGAGAGAGGGTTCTCTGAAGTCTTCAACTTCTGTAGCCACAGGAGTGTCTTCTGAGAGAAGGTTCTACATATTTTACAGTCCTTTACCTGGTGTTCAGGATATAGGCAATATATGCACTTTTTATGAGGGTCTTCAGAATGAAGTCTCTTGATTTCCACAGGCTCCACAAGGTCTGAAGGGAGACTTCTTGGTGGTAGACATCATCAAAGTTGAGTTTCTGAGAAGAAATGAGAAGAAAACTGAGCAGAGCTCAGGGAGACTCCCTTCACACGACATGCGGTAGAAAATCTGAGGGCCTGAGCCTCTGGGGAGAATATTCTAAGAGGATGCTGATGCCTGATTGGCTGGAATTTGGACCAAAACATAATGACTATGATATATCAGAGAAGTGATATATTGTATATTTATGGAAAACTATGTTTTTTCTTTCTTTTATGCATATATGCTTGTGTTATTGCTAGGTTATGTACCGTGGGACTCCCACTTCGACGACGGGAGGATATTCAAGCATGTGAATCTATGAAAGACACCCCAATACTGAAGAAGAAGAATATCCTGATGGTGAATCAAAAGGCACCGTTTTACAGGAAAGAAGCCACCTGGAGAGAGGCAGCCACATATGGCAATTTTTAACAAGCATTGGCATAGCCAATAGGTCTCGCTTTTGGGACCTTATAAGTATTTAGTTTTGCAGCACAATATCCTTGGTGCAACATCATCAGCTGTTGCATGGCTAAACCTTGTACCTTATAAGCGTATAGCCATGCAACAGTTAATGTTGTTGCACCAAGGATATTGAGCTGCATAACTAAATACTTATAAGGTCCCAAAAGCGAGACCTATTGGCAATGCCAATGCTTGTCATTAGTTGTGTCCTGAGCTCCCTGCAATAAGCACGGCTTTGGCACATCATTCTAGCGACCAATGACGGCTATTACAATTGTCTAAGCATTTGTCTCTCTCTGCACAGCCCTCAAAGCACTCTGAGGTGGTTAACAGTGCCATGCAGGCGCTACAGCAGACTGTAAATAAAGATGCATAAACAGACCGGTCATTTCAAAGTCTATAAAGCTCTGAATAAAGCTAGTCTTTCTGTAATGACGGTGCTATACAGTGCGAAGACACGCACATACACAATTTTAAAATGTTGTAGTTCTTATAAGTAAGCAGCTGTCATTATCATATAAAATCTCTTTATTGATGTCATAACTACAATTTCACAGTTGGTTTATTAACTTTGCTTGTAGATGCACCAGTTGCCCACTCTTATTCAGAAGGTGACCCATATGGGTGTGTAGCATTGCTTAGTTTTCATTCTGAAATTTCACTAAATTTCATGAAACTTTGAAAAATTGTACTTGTTTAGCAAAATGTGGTTTGGCAGTATATGTTGTGTTACTTTTCAACTGAAGTGTTGCCCCTTACATAAACAGTCTTTCGAAATACGAGCAAAAATGTCTTTTGGCGAGGCTTGTTTTTTACACGAGGTGCATCCTCACTAAATAAAGTGATAAAAAAACATTTCCTGTAAAATTTCTAGATATTATGTGTGCCACGTGAATTTCGCCAGCATCATTAACAAGTTGTACAGCCCTAGTAATGTCCAATTAACAACTGTGTAGCATCGTTTGTCATGTGAAAGAATAAGTATGGGTCCCAAGCCGGACAAAGCCATGAATGCATATGCATTTTGAAACAGAGACACACCCTTGATGACATACATTTGTTAGGCGAGGGTAGCATTGTACAAAACAAATACCCTTTCACATAAAGCTGCCTGCTAAAGCAGTAGGTAGACCTCTTGTATGTACCACTTCAAGCACCGCACCAGAGGTGCCCACTTTGGCAGGGTATGCCATGCCAGTAAGGTGTTTGGCATACCATTTTGTTGTACTGCAAAACTAGAAACTACACATTTTGTGGCATCAGGTGCTCACTAGTCATAAGGTTCAGCCTCTGCAAATGTCTTTTCTTGCCTTTCCCAAAAAAATCGAAAGTGAAAGAGGAAAGGATGTGGCTTTAGGGCCAGAGCTACAACTGTATAAATAGGGACCAATGTTCGAGTCTCGCGGGAGGCTC
Organism: Lissotriton helveticus; assembly: GCF_964261635.1. Classification (NCBI taxonomy): domain Eukaryota; kingdom Metazoa; phylum Chordata; class Amphibia; order Caudata; family Salamandridae; genus Lissotriton; species Lissotriton helveticus. Next base: position 1,585,404,422 of record NC_136067.1, on the reverse strand, counting down.
AACGTCCTGTGATTCTGGGCCTTGCACTTAATCTCGCGGAGCCTAAAAAACAAATGTGACCTTGTATAATGAATCAGAATTTGTATTAATCATGAAAACCTTTACAAGAGGAGAGAAAATGTGTGAAACAAATATAAAAGCAGATAAAAAAAAAAATCACATGCGGCATCGAAAGACTCTTTTAAAGACGTCTAAAAAGCGGTGTGCTATCAGTGCCACTCAATGCCATCTTTCCAAACTAGCGCACCAGTGCCAACAATGCATTTCAACATTGTCCTTAATGGTACAACAAAGTGCGAGGGGAAAGTGGAGTCGCGCGCCTCGCGCTGAAGGTCTAAAAAACAAGCCAACATCCTACAAGCCATCTGTGCACTGCCAAGCCCAGCCAATTCATGCATCGGTGCTTCGCACAGCAGTACGGAGCAAACGCTGCCCACTCCATCCCCGACAACAACAAATCCAAACACTACTCAACTCTCTCGAGCATGCACCGTTCCCCATGTTGATAAAACACTGAACAGAATATGGACAAGTGAAACCTTACTATTCTTCGCCCTGCACGAGGCTTAGACACTGTTTTAACGTACCGTGTCCCATCAAAGGCTACAAAGACTCCAATGTCCGGCGACTCTAGCACTGGAACTCGGCGCACACGTCTGAACCAACACCAGAGGGCGCCTGGGGGCCACGGAGCTTCATTAAATGCCAGAACAGTAGACGGGAGCGTGGGTGTTGAGACACACATTGGGACAAAGCCTGTGAAACAAGCCCGAGAGTTGTGTACGCGTGTGTTGTGTGTGCGAGTGAGAGCGCGTGCGCTGGGGAGGCGTGCCATCACACAGAAATCCGATCCTTCTGCAGAGAACAGGGGTATCGGGCCATGACGAGAGGAAAGCCATGACGAGAGGAAAGCCAGATGGTGGCTATGCGCGTACCTGTGCGCGTATCCGCACGCTCTAGGCGAGACGAAAAACGTGTGGTCGGATTTTACAAGCCCACTCACTAAATGTCTCGCCAGGCCAGCACATGCGCTGCCTCAGGCGAGACCTAAAAAGGGTATAACCATGTAAGCACCCTGTAAGAAAACCAATGGCAACTGAAAGGAGGCAAAGTGGAGAAGCCCCCCTGGCAAGGTCCTCGCAGGATGGGTGGGCGTTAAAGTGCGGCTAGACAACGTCTCTACCAGATACATCGTTACCGAAGGTAAGTAACTTGTAGATCTGACCGAGACATCTAGCCGCAGATTCCTTAACTTAGAATAGATACCACAGCCATATCCCAAGGGTGAGGAGGGTCTGTGACAGAACAACAGAAAGTGCCCGAAGTACTGACCGGCAACAGAGTGACGGACTATGGGGAAGGCTGTGGCGGAAGAGCTAGACAGCAACCCAAGTAGCTTGAAGAGCAAAAGGCAAGGCATCACAAACTGCCAGTATGGCGACAACATACCTGTATGAGTATGAGATGCATAAACAGCACTAGCCATATCCCAGAAGAGAGAGTCCAGAACAAAGGAGTAAGAAGGACTACTGCTACCTCAATGGTGCAGTAAGTGGACACCAACAAAAGCAAGAGGATAACATGAATAAATGTAACCTGAGCCTACCAGGCTATCCCACGAAAAGGAGGCCGGAGAGGCCACATCCAGGAAGCGAAGGGCAAGCAGCAGGAAATGATTAACATCTTAGAAGTACAGGGGGGAACAAAAGACACGCCAAGTGCAGACCTAGTCACCAAAAGGAGTGGCAGGGCTGAACAGCATCACTAGGAGGCACGCTGAAGCGGACCACTACTAAAACATACACAGAGCAGACAGCGAAGCTAAAAATAGCATGGAGCTGCCCAACCAGACAGCTTGAAGGCCGAGGTGAGAACTCAGCCAAAAAATGCAGAGAAACAGGGTGCAGCACAGGCACAGGGGACAGAGTAGGGGGACACCCAGTGAAAAAGACAAATCCGAAAGGAGTGGCCGCAGAGGCACAGAAAGTGCCAATAGGAACACGCATAACTGTTGAGAAGAACCTCAGATCTCCAGACCACTTCCTCCGACTGTGAGGAGAACTCCCCCCTCCCCCCCCCCCCCACGGAAGAGTGGGACTGTTTGGTATATGAACACCAAGAAAGAAGCATCGTGTAGCGGGCAGACCACCCCAGGGAGTGGAACGCAAGGAACCCTTCATGCCAAAGATGCAGGAAAAGGCACAGAAGCGCACTTAAACGTACTAGCAAAGACACCGCCATGCAGAATGAGGCAAGCTTGAGTACAAGCACTGAATTGCTCCTTGAAACACGAAGACATAACTACCAAAAGAGGAGATTGAGGCACAGATGCAAGGCTCATGCATGGCGAGACCCATGGCGTATAGATCGCGACAAAAGGCAGGACACTGAACACCGTGCAACGGTAAGACAATGGCGTCAATGGACACAGAGAGTCCAAAGGGACCTCTATGCCCGCCTGACTCATAGCAGATCTATACAATAGCATACAGGTACCTCACTTGGAGTATGGCACATCCCCAAGAACCACGGGGGAACACCTCTTAGGGCAAACGATAGACAGAAGACTGAACACAAACAATCTGTGGAACACCGCCACAGTAGGCTTACTGCCAGCCTAAAAAACGCATAGTGCAACTGGTGGACGCTGAATAAAAGGATAACCAACCCAGAACATGTTAAATGAGACCTGCAAAATACAGACCTATGGGGGAGGACGAAAGTCCGCAAGGAGGCGCTGAACAGCTGAATCTGCATGGGCATCAAACAAAAGGACCCCATCAAAAGGTAGGTCAACTAGGTGTTCCCGGATATTCTCCCGAAAGACGCCAACCCGCAACCTAGCATGGCGCCGAAGGCCAACCAAACCAGCCATAGCTCGGCCTAAGGTATCCGTGGTCTCCAGGGCAGAACGGATTGTAAATTCCGTCAGATCACGGCCGTCACAGAGAAGAGAAGATGAAGGAGGTCAACACGAGCACCCTCAGAAGTGGCCGATAAGAGAGACTCAGCAGAGTACCAAAGGGCAGAAGTAGCCCAAGCCAAGTAGTAATCGAAGAGCAGCGCTTTTGGAGGCGAAAATGTTACGCCCCCACGACTCCAGCCATCTGGACTCCCGAGAGGGAGGAAGCAGCAGCTGAGGCAAGGAAGGGAAAGCAGTTTGCAGGACAAAACCCTGAACATCTGGGTGAACAAATAAGCAAACTGGATCATGTGGAGCAGGACGGAGGCGGTGCAAGATAGAATGAACCACCGGAAGCTGGCCGAGCCCAGGTGCCCAAAAGGGCATCATAAAGAGAGGCTTTGAAGGGTAGAAGGGGCTCTACATTCCCCGAACCGTGGTGGAGGACATCCAACAGAGGGTCAACTGGCAGGAGGACCGAAGGGGGTTGCATACTCAGAACCCGAGAAGCAAAGGAGGCACCGGCAGCCCTCCGAGGAGGGGAGAGCAACTCATCTGTGGGTGAGGGCTGTAAACTAAGTCTCCCACCCCAAGGAGGTTGACCAATGACCTGAGAATGTGACCAATGCCCAAAAGAAGGAAGCCCTATTGACCAATGAGGGTCCTGATGGGGCTCCTGAGGAGGCAGGGAGTCTGCCAGGGCCACAAATTCCAAGGGGGGGTGGAGAGGCAAGGACAGATCCGTGTTGAGGCGATGCCGAACTCCCCCCAGAAGCCTCCGGAGAGGACTCAATAATCCGGTGTCGGGGCGGCGCCAGGGCAACTTCAGTTGGCGTCGACCCTGCCTCGCCCGGCGCCGGCCCCATCAGGCGTCGAGTCGACCTTGTCCGGCGCAGAGTCCACGTCAACCACAACAAGCTCCACTTCCGAAGAAGGGGACGACGCAGGAGCCGGGGAGGCAAGCCTACGACGCCGACTCAGCCTCAACCACAACCACAACAGGCTCCAACTCCAAAGTAGGGAATGGAGTCGGGGAGGCACCTGTCCTGTCGCATGTGCGGAAGGCTGAGGCGTGCTCAAAGCAAGGCGGGAAGCACCAGCAACCACTTGCGCAGCCACAGGGAGCCCCACTGGGCTATGCGGCGCGGCAGGGGTTCTACGGGTCGAACTGGGGGACCGCGCCGCGCCCTGATGACACCATAACTCAATCATCCCTAAAGGCAAGGGGCTCAGTTGGCGTCGGGGACGAACCCGCCGGAAACCCCGCACGTAGCGGAGGCTCAGAGGACGCACCAGGGAGAGGAGGAGATCCAAGGGAGGACTGCAGGGCCGCGGCATAGGCCTCCATTTGGGTCCGAGTCGCCCCCATACTAGGATAAGGTGGATAAGGGAGGAGCAACTCCCAGGGGCGCACATCAGGAGGATTCGGGAACTAGTGCCCCTGACAACAGAAGGACATGAGGTCTAGGACCTCGGCGACATGCGCTGTGACTTACCCGAGCGAGGCGAACGACGCACCTGGGAAGCAGAGGGCGGCCAACGCCGCAAATGGAACCCACTGCCAGAGGGACCTGCAGCCGATGAGGCCGGGGGCCGAGACGACTACGACCGGGACAGACTAGCTGAAAGCAGCTTCATCCTGTGCTCCCACCGGGACTTCGGCTTGAGGTGTTGGCAGGCGTTGCAATCCGTCGAGTCGTGGTGTTCGCCCAGAGACCACATACAGGTACGGTGAGGGGCTGTCGCAGACATTTGCTGCGAACAGAAGGTACACGTTTTAAAGCCCGAAGGCATCGCACAATGTTCCAGACGTAAAGAGTCAAAAAAGGACCTGAAAACAGGCCAGAGGAACCGCTTACTACGGATCCGCGTTGCACGCGGAAAAGAAGGATACTGACATCAGCGGGCCGGGAGGGACTTATATGACCTTGCAGACATCACGTCCGTGGACTACGTCAGGGCAGGGCAGTGAGGCGCCGTCCCCCAGTGCGCAGAGGTGCTACTGCAAAAATAATTCTGGATCCAGTATGACGCCTGGGGATATTCTAAGTTAAGGAATCTGCGGCTATATGTCTCTATCAGATCGTAGATACAGACAAGAGATTTCTTTAGTGACTCTTTTCAGCTAACTGTACACTAAAGTGGTACACTCCTTGGACTATGCCTTCAAGCTTCCACCGGAGGGCACACCCCTTAATTTGAACATTGCGTTTTAGAGCTGGCATTTGCTAGGTCACTAGTTACCCCTTTACGTCTTAGTAGTGTTTCTCATGAAAGATTCAGAGTAATGCTAAAAGCAAATATTTCAACATTTGTATAATCTAAATGAAAACTTAATTTATATTAGGTATGTCATATAGAGCCGATCTACTGCCAAGGAACAGTGAAGCATGTTAAAGAGAATCGATCATAGTAGTAGAAATATCTCAAGCCACCTGAGGTGCTATACCAGATCCTTTGACAGTGTATTACAACAAGAACATGGCGGGGAGATAGGAAAAAGTTATTGATGAAGCAATAGAACAAACACTGTATAGTTAGAGGCATGGCATAGGCTGAACTGCACACTTCAGTACCTGAAGACCTGGGTTCTAATCCCAGCTTTGGCACTTGACTGACAATAATACAGGTCTGGACAAATAATCTTCATCTGTCAAATTGCAAATAACTGGAATATAAAGCAATTTTTTATATGTGAAATGTAAATATCGACTTGATGCATTTAATTGCCTGCATGGGCCCTATTAAACTACAATACCTCCCTTCTTACCCAGCTATGGATCTGCTACAAAAAACCAATACATTCAAGTGTAATCTATCAATGTTGTACATGTACAGTGCATTCAACTCAAGATATAAACAGTCATTAAAATTTAAGTGGATACAGATTATTCATATTTTGCAATTTTACTTCTACACATTTTATCATTGCGCGCATTTAGTGACACTCAACTAGCTTATTCAATGTACCTTCATAGGAAGAACATTGTAGGAAAGCAGAAAAATATGCTGCACTTGGCACAATTCTGTTGTTTGGCACTTTGATATCATTTCTCCATCAGAAATAACAAAACTATTGTAAAAACATTTCAAATTATCTGAAAGCTCACCTATCAATTTCACTCTTTCTGACGACAACAAGGTAGGGTCATCTTTATTTACATTATTGATAGAGTCATCTACTAACTCTTTGATATGATCTATTCCAACAACTTGTCCGCTTGGACCAACCTGTAAAAGACATAAGAGTTACTGAACAGTCTATTTTGAACAAGTAGTAACCCACACTTAGCTATAAAACAATGCATGTAAATGTAGTGGTCAGACTGCACTGAGTAACGTTTGTTTCTATAATTCTTTGACTTCAAATGCATGATCTTCATTTTTCTTTTGTTTATTGCCAAATTATTCTCAGCTCTTTAAAGTCAAATAATTCAAATCTGACACAGCAGAAATTATGAACTGCTCTTGTCCTGGAGGATTAAAGCAGAACATTTCTATAATGTATTTTTAATTTTCAGGTTTAATATTCGCTTGGTAGCAGAAGTTATATAATTCTGCTTGCCTTTAGTCCTACAGGCACTTTGTACATTCAGTAAGAGCACTGATTTGGATCCTCAGGCAATAACTGGAGAAATAATTTAGTGAATGTTGCTTTCAAATTATTTAACTCTTACATTAATTTAAGATAATGAATTGCCAAGCAAAGGATAACTATTCATTAGTTCAATTGAGTCAAATTTCTAATTTCCTACATGATGGCTTCCTAAAATAAACAATTTATCTAGCTTCGACCTACATCTGTGAAGTTATAGTGACCTCTTTGCAATATACAAGTGCGGATTACTTATATTATCCAATGAATGGGTGCACAGTACTTAGTCTAAAATTCTGTCCAAAGCTTCGCTAACTATCCAGTGTAGTTAGACAGTCAAATAACCACCCAGTTAAATGTTACTCACCCTTTTGATGGTAAAAGAAATAAAAGCCCAATCAGTTCGGCAGACATTCCTAATGTAACTTGCATTAACCCAACCTTCCCTTTTCTCTAGCCTTAACTTCGTTGACATATCTACATTGGGGTAGAGTGCATTCATAATGAGGGTCTTATTGCTCTGAAATACCCAGCATTTTAGGTATATCCCCTAATCCACTGCCCTTCTCCCAATCCTCATCCATTTGAATACCACTATCATCACACCCAATCTACATGCCCCACAGACCAACAATTGTGACACTGCAGGTCTTGTGCGTATTATTTATGCTGTGTTCCAGTGACCCTCATTAACTAGACAGAATATATGAAAAGGAAAGAAGGGCTGTTTGCCAGCACACAACCTACGGAAGGGTCTGGTAAATGAAGATTAGTCATGAGAATGGCACTGGGGTAAAGAAGGCATCTGCACTTCTGACCATGGACTAACATTTTGCCATGAAATTAGAAAGGTGCTGTGCAACATTCTCCCCTCACTGTGAACAATATCCTTGAACATTAACGTGCAAGGGAAAGGGTATGGCTATGCAGGGGAAAGATATACAATTGCTTCTGGAGTGCTTCAAGCTCTCCAATCCCACTAATGGAGAAAATCTTGTGCTGCTAGGAATATTATGTAGGGGGGTCTGCAGAAGGGTTCACACACTGAATGACCGACTACTTTTTACCAGGTGCGATATACTAGGGGTAGGACACTTCAGTTAGGAAGCTACCTAAAATGAGTTAGCTAAGTGCGTAAAGCGCGTAAATGCCAAGCAGCCAATCATGAACTGAATATGTTCAGCAACCACTATAGGAGTCTGCGACTAGCTGAGACATGGTCCCTTCTGCTATGGCCCATGATGGAGCTGAACTATTACCTCTGGCCTCTGTGCAACTGTTCATTTAAGAAATACTGGAACACTTCTATAGAGAATATTACAATAATCCAGTCACATTTAATGTGGACACCCTAAAGCCCCATTTTATCGAATGAAAGAGTAGGTTTACATATTTCTTTTGAAAGCGCAAGCAGCAGCTCCTAAACACTGATCTAATTTGTGGGGCAAAATAAGCATTTGCTTTGAAAGGAGAGCCCACATTTTATTTTTTTATTTTAGCAGGGTATGGTCATCAGCCAAATTTACAGGAATGACCTAAAGTAAGGAGGGTTGTTATACCATTTTATCCAAAGATGACAATCTCAATGTTGCTACTTTAAGTCAAAGTCGATTAGCCGACAAAGACTAAATATCACATACAAATGACTCGAAGGAAAAACAATTTATGTGGAGTCCTTAAATGGGTGAAGTTTTGAAATTGTTGCAAAAGAACGATGGGATCTCTGAAACTCTCAAACAGGGGATGTAAATAAATATTGAAAAGTAACCAGGATAATAATGACCATTGTGCTACTCCACATTGCAAACTGTTAACCTGACAGGAAAGGTTTGACATTTAAATTGTATGGAGCACAACCAAGAAGATAAAGAGTGGAAACAGCTGATGACTTTCGGTGAGATCTTGAGCAGCATGGCTACATGCTTCAACAGGATGCAGTGATTCAATGTGTCAAAGGCCACACAGAGATCCAGTAGCACTAACAGTAACACAGGAGACTCCAACAGATTATGAATGTTTCTACAAACCCTGAGGAGCATGGTCTCAGTACAGTGGTGGGGTCTAAAACATCACTGTACTGGGGAAAAGTTGAAGCTCAAAGAATTTTGAAATTGTTGTGTAACCCATCTTTTCAATAGTTTGGCCAGGTTCGTAAGATTCATAAAGGACCTAAAGCTAGAGACTGCAGATTGGTAACCGTTAGAATATTCCCCCAAATGCCAAACTGATTGCAGACCTTTTCAAAGAAGAGCTCCTGAATGCAGCTAGGTGGCACCCTGCAGCTCTGGGTTACCTTATTTTGCCCAAGAAGTGACTAGGCTGAGCCACATATAGCTGCAACCCCTGCATGCTGATGTCTGTTTCTTGCTAGACTCTTTCAGTACCCTCCAAAATGAAAAATGCACTTGGAGGTACCGGTGTGCACTTCTAATTTGGGACCTCTTTATATGGTAAAAATAGATCACTCCACAGAACGAGGAGAAGAAAGGGCAGCATCCACCAGAAAGCAAATTACTGAAGTAAGAAACTTCTTTTGACTGATACGTTTAACCGCAGATTGCTCACCTTAAGAATAGATGTCAAATTAAAAGGTGGATGGGTCTGTGCAATGGGCTCAGATCAGCATGACCTAACTGGCAAAATGTACTTCCCACTGGACCTGGCAGTCAAGGCAGTAGTGGTTTGTTAACGTGTGCACAGACATCCACATCGCGGTGTGGCAGGTGTCAAGACCAGGCACTCGGCATACCAGGGTAGAGGTAACAGCCTTGGCCCTGAGGGTATGAGTCCTCAGTCCTTCCACAGTCGGTTTCTTGGCGACTACGTAGCAGATCCTGAGGCAGAGGACTATCTACCTCAACAGAGCACTTTTCTGCACCGCCTTTCTTAGCCCTGGACAATCCCACAAAAAGCTGATCGTTCATCCAATGGTCTTTTTTGCCAACGTTCTAAAAGCTTGAGGCTCTTTTCAGGTCCAATCCATGGAGCCTCTCCTCCTTTGAGGGGTGAGGAGGGAGTAAATAATGCTAGAAAGGTGATAGATTGCTGAACGTAAAAAGGTGTCACAACTTTAGGCAAAAAGGCTGCCCTGCTCCTCAGCAACAGCTTGTAAAAATTGTTTTTTTTAAAAAGCAGTGTAATGCGGCTGGGGCATGGACCTCACTCTTGTGCTTTAGTCATTTCAACAAGGAAGATGGTTTTGAGAGTCAGTAGGCTCAATGGGCAACTGTGGACTGGCTTGAAAGTGGTA